>NC_135630.1:45028443-46373443 GCF_053574225.1 Canis aureus
TGGACATCTCATATGAATGAAATCATGTCTATGTGGTCTTTTGTGGACTGTCATTATTTACTTAGCATACTGTTTCCAAGTTTTATCTATGTTATAGCATGTATCAGTACTTTTTTCTGTATATGAATTTATATTTGAATAAACATTTAAGTGACTAATTTGTCTAATGGCTAGTGTATAAGTTACTAATGTTGATATGGTTTAGAAAGTTGTAGCTAATGCTAAATTTTGTGAGAAATAAGATTTGCTTAATTAATGACTCTGTTCTCGCAGTGAAAGACACAATTAATTGCCAGATATGCATGGTACAAAAGTAGTAATAAATATGGCAAGTGTCCACTAAAACTTTCAAGATTCAGTATTGTTCAGAGAGTTCTAGATTTTAAGCATATTTATTTTCAGTGATATACAAATTTAGTCAACCTTTCACTTCAAAATTTTTGTTCTGATCATTAAATCTTTATTTTATTCTCAGCCAAAAAACTTAGCTCCAAATGTTAATTTATCTGGAATTCTTATTCACAGAAAATATTTGCAGAGGCTACACTAAATAATCATTGCCGAATTAGAACCTAAGAACGTAAAGTTGACTTTGATAGAATTTATACTCAGTGACATACATGATCTTCTACCTATTTTTGTTTTGATTTCATCCTATTCTGTGTAGATTCTATGTGTAGTGAAGAAATAGGGATGATACAGATAACTGGTACATAACTAATGGAGGGGAGCAACTTTTGAGTTAATCCTGAGAAGGGATATTTTAAAAGTAATTTGGTTTGGTCTGGGGATTGTCATATGATAGTTCTGTTGTAATTTCTAAAATTACTTTTATTGGCAGTAATGTTTATTTAATTTCTTACCTGTCACAAATGTCTGACCAAGCTCATATGGAATATTGGGAAAGGGGGTGGTCAGATGGAAGCATTATTGTTTTCTGTTTTTTCATTTTCCACCAGTATACCAGCTGTGTAGAGTTTCTCTAAAGTTATTTTTGGTGTAATGGCTAGAACACTGATAACTAAAAGATTGTGCTCCTTCATTTTAACTTTGGGTAACAGCTTATTGATCCATTTGATTGAGATCCCTGTTCTTATTTTTAAAATAATAGCATACATTGGTTCCCTTTAAAAGACTATACAATAATTTCAGTAAGTATGCCGACTTTTAGGTTTTTGTGCTAAACCTTATGGCTTAGGAAAAGTAATTTGTGGACCTGTTGGTTTAAGTCCTATACACAGTGCTTCTATAAAGGGTTATTAATTTTTTATCATTATCAAAATATCTAACCTTGATTACAGTTTATGGGAGGCATGGACTAAACTGTAGTGGATAAAAAGCAGAAAGTGTAAATCTTAAGAATTTAGGAAGATAACCAGCCTTAATTTTTCTAACCAGTTCTACTTCTCTGTAACTAAAAGTTTGGTAAACTAAGCAGAAAGGCTGTTTCATTAGTACACGGTCCAAGGCAGCCCTGGTGGCTCAGCGGTTTAGCGCCGCCTTCTGCCCAGCGCCTGATCCTGGAGACCCAGGATCGAGTCGAGTCCCACATCAGGCTCCCTGCATGGAGGCTGCTTTTCCCTCTGCCTGTGTCTGCCTTTCTCTCTCTTTCCCTCTCTCTGTGTCTCTCATGAATAAATAAATAAGATCTTTAAAAAAAATAGTATATGGTCCAGATAATGATAAAAAAAACTCCTTTGTAATCCATCGATCTACATATGAAAGGGGGGGAAAGCCTGTATTTATTTGTATCCATGGTTAGTAAAATTGCTAGAAATTTTTTCTTTCGTGGAGACAACAGAAATTTCTTTTCAGCAGCAGTGCATTCATTGAAGAACACAGATCTTTTGCCCAGTTTTCAAAAACAGAAAACCATTATTTTTGTCATGTCTGATACAAGTATCCCTAACCTGACTTTTTATTCTCCTGCTACCATTTGCATGGTAAATGTTTTTCCATCCCTTCACTTTCAATCTGTGTTTTTAGGTCTGAAATTAGTCTCTTGTAGACAATATATAGATGGATCATGTTTTTTAAATCCATTCATTGACATTTAAAGTAATTATTGAGGGACGCCTGGGTGGCTCAGTGGTAGCTGCCTTTGGCTCAGAGCATGATCCCGGGGTCCTGGGATGAGTCTTGCATCAGACTCCCCACAGGGAGCCTGCTTCTCCCTCTGTGTATGTCTCTGCCTCTCTCTTTGTGTGTCTCTCATGAATAAATAAAATCTTTTAAAAAATTATTGATAGATATGTACTTATAGCCATTTTGTTACTTGTTTTCTGGTTGTTTTAGAGTTCTCTGTTCTTTTCTTCTTCTTGTGGCTCTCTTCCCTTGTGGCTTGATGAGTTTCTTCAGTGTTATGCATGGATTCCTTTCTCTTTTTGTGTGCATCTATTGTAGGTTTTTGATTTGTGGTTATTATTATGTTCATATATAACATCTTATGGGTATAGTCTATATGAAGTTGATGGTCTCTTTATGTTTGCACATGTCCAAAAAGCACTAAATTTTTACTCCCCACCCCCCATGTTTTAGGTATATGATACCACATTTTACATCCTTTAATTTTCTGTCCCTTGACTGATTTTTATAGATATAATTTATTTTACATTCGTGTGTTTTAGCCTCCATGCTGGCTATATGTGATTAATCTACTACCTTTTTATATGTTTGCATTTACCTGTGAAACAGAAGACCCACTTGAAAGTACTGTTTTATGAATGCTTAATAAATTGCCTGCCTCAGATTCCTTTTTTTTTTAAATAAGTGTATAAGATACACCAGGAAAGTTACTGAGAATTATTTCATCTTAAGACACATTGTACTCAAAAGGTTAGATGAAAAGAGGGTCTTAAAGTTACATAAATAAGTCCTTTTGAGATAAAAACTTCCCAACCTCCCCCAAAAAATTTCAGGGAAAAAATATAAGACTTTATGAGTGAAATAATTTGATTAATTGATTCCATGCAGATAATTTGTTGAGCTCCTCTGTATAGTCCAAATAACTATACAGTGGTAAGTGTGATAAATGCTATTAAAGAAAAGTGTGAAAGAAACAGGTTCTAAGAAAGAATATAGGAAGTTGTTCTGGGCAAAGGAAACAGCATGTTCAAGTAACTTGAGACAGGAAAGAGCTTGGCAAGTACAGAGATAAGCCAAAATGTAAAGAGTTTTGTGATTAAAGGGCAGAAGTTGAGGTTGAAAAGATAAAGACCCAATCATGCCTGCCTTGTAGGCCCCATTACAGATGCTTATTTCTAACCTAAGAGCAGTGGGAAGCCTGTGGTAAATACTTAACTAAGGCATAACATGTGGTCATATGTGTTTTTAGAATATCGTTATGGATGTTCCAGTTTGAATAGATAAGAAGGGAATGAGGAAAGCAAACTATACACTACTATTGGAGTAGTGAAGCTGGAGATCCTGCTTGCTTGGATCTAGGGTAGCAGCAGTGAAAAATAGAAAAATAAACAGGAGGTGGATAAAATTTGCAGTAGTAATTAACTGCATAGGAGGATTAGAAAAAGGATTGTAGCAGTCCACAGATGCTTCTTACAGCATGCTGGGTGAAAGATAGTGCCACTTACTGAAATGAGGAATACCAAAGGAGAACCAAGCTTGGGGCAGAATTGAATATTGTTAGAATTTGTATTAAAATGTAATCCTGTTTTTAGCTTTGAGTTTAAAGTCCCCAGGTAGGCATGTGTTTGTCTTGATTTTTCAAATAATGAAAAAAAAATGTATGGTCAGATATTTATTGGTTTTATGAGACTTCTTTGCAATGAAGAGGGAAGGTCAAAGTCAAGGCTGAGGTATAGTACAGACTTTTAGGCAGCTTAAGCAATGGCCCCACATCCTCTGTCCTATTAGAGTTAGAAGGATCTACTCTGTATTATTTGAGAGGGAAACCATTACCTTTGGCCTAGTTTTCTTGGTCTAAAAATTCGGGGACAGAACTGTATGATCTGTAAAGCTACTTCTGGTTTGAAGATTCTCTGAGTGTTTGTTTCACATGCACATGAAATTTCCAGTGAGCACAAGACTACTCCTTTGAGCCATGTTCTTGGTATGTGAATAAGGAGGTCCTTGTAGTAGTGATCCCGTTAATATTCGTTACAGCATATGTGCGTTAAATAGGACCCTAGTGGTCTAAAGGAGCACATGCAGGTACTCCCTAGAGTCCTTATTTGTTTTTCATGTTAGAAGCTTTGGGTTCATGTTTGTTTTTATGGCAAAAATTTCCAAAGTCTTACAAATACAGGATACAAATTTACAGAATGATTTGAAAAGGCTTCTCCTGGGTTAGAATTAGTAATGTATTTCATACTTCTCTGCTATAATTCCATCTATATACTAGCATTAGATTCCCATAGGAGCATTCCTGTTGTTACTAGCATTGCATGTTCTTTAGAGTACTGTTTCTATGGAGTTCAGCATAACAAAGTCATCAGCCTAGCTGAAGATATCTCTGTTTCTGCTATTTCTCAGCTTTATTAAGGAAGTAAAGATTTATATGCTTTTATTATCAGTGTATCTACAGAACAGACTCCAATATAGTGATACTTAGCAGACAAAATATATCTGTTTTAAGAATGGCCACATATTGATAATTGTTGAAGTCAGGTAAAGGCTACATTTGAGATTCATTACACAGTTCTCCCTACATTTGTGTATATGTGAAATTTTCCATAATAAAAAATTAAACTAAAAAAAAGTCATCTTTTATTTTTTAAAACGTTACTTTTTTAGAAGTATTATATATATATATATACACACATATATATATTTATTCTTGCATCAAGTTTGCAGTATTCCTTAAACTGCAGTAATTTTTAGAGAAAAAAATTAGCCATAGTAATTCAGTGTTTATGAGTATTTCAATGCTAAGTTTTATATATGAGTCTTCATATTTTGTTTCAGGGACAGAATGATGCTGTTGAAATTGGAACAAGAAATTTTAGATTTCATTGGTAATAATGAGTAAGTCCTGACATTTAACAAGAAAACAAATTGTCATCATAGTTCTCCTTAACTTACTAAATTAGTTTCTATTCTATTTCTAGGTCTCCACGTAAAAAATTTCCCCCAATGACATCTTATCATAGGATGCTATTACACAGAGTAGCCGCTTACTTTGGATTAGACCACAATGTTGATCAGAGTGGGAAGTCTGTCATAGTCAACAAAACGAGTAATACAAGAATGTAAGTATCATTAAATGTAGGCATTTGTTAAGTATATATGTGACCATATTTATCTTCCTACTGTACCTTTCATCCAAGTTTTCCATGTTTTAGCAGTCTAATTAAGCATTATGTGACACCCTGATGTAATAGGGCCAAAAAATACAGGAAATGTATGTTAGCACACTGTATACAAAATGAACTGGTCTAAGCTAAAATAAGGCAGATCAATGAGGACTGGTTTAAAAAAGCAAAAACAAAAAAACTGCAGAAGTAATACCAGTGACGTTTGAAAACCATTCACTTGATTTTTTTAGTCAATGTAATTTAGATAGCTGCGGCCAACCTTAGGCAACCTTAGGCAAATCCTTTTTTGTTTGGTTTGGTTTGATTTTTTAATTCAAGTTAACATACAGTGTAAAATTTGTTATGTGTGTGTTTTTTTTTAAGGCAGATTTTGACACATTCATTTAATCTCCCATTATTTTAACATCCTTTCAACCTCTGACTTTGCTTCTTTCTCCACAAATCTCAAAAAAGGTAGATTGTTCATTAATGTAGTATTATCCATAATGTTGTACCCCCTTCTGACCTACGTATAATTCACTGGGGAAAAGTTTTTAAGGAGTTAAGAGGAGCCTTAAAAAGTGATACGTTTATAGTGTGGCTGAATTATATCATCAGTGTTGGTATTTGGGAGCAAATGACCCAATGTAGAGACACCTAAAATTTTAACATGTACACAGCACCTCTTCCGCCTATTTGTAAAAAAAACTTGTTCTAAAGCAACTAGTTGAGTTCAGCAAAATTTATACTTTGGAAGCATTTTCTGTATCAATTTCATATCTGGCAACAGTGGGTCTGTGTAATGAGCAGTAGTCCGCTTCAGATGACATAGATAATGCTAAAATTAATTATTTTTCTGCTTTTCTTTTAGCTTTATTTCTCTTAGAGTCTTATCTATGAACCATTCAATTTGTATGATTGTGTTTAATTCACTCAAATCCCTTCTGTTATAATGGACTTTACTCTTACAGCTGCCATATTGTTTCCTGGAACAAAGTTGGTTTTCTTCCATTTCATATAGTATTTTGTCAACTAAATACACTGGTGGAACCTAGTATTTTTAAAATGTTTTTTCCTACAATTAAAATTAAATTAATGAAGATAGATGTCTTTGAAAAGGATCTTGTCTTTCTTTAGAGATTATATTTGACCTGCCGCAAATGTGAATCTGATTTAATTTTCCTCTGCTTGTCCCTTACTCTTTTAAAAATATCCTCATCAATTAGTCTTTTCCCAATTAGTTATAGCTCAAATAATCATAAGATAGGAGCTGAACTGAAGGTGAATAGAACTCTAATTCATTTAACCAGTACCTTTCAACATTACTCAGAGCTGCTGGATACCCAAGCACATGTACATTAGCAGGCATTTTGTCTAACATTTCGACTGATGACTCTCTAAGGTTTTCGATACAGTGTAACCTCAGTTATTTGAATGCTGTGATTGACATCAGAAAGCTTTAGGGTTCTCTTTATAAAAGTAATCAAAGGTTGAGCTAAACACATGTTTATGATGTACTTAAAGAAGAATGGATAAGTAGTGTAATTAGACATTCAGATCATTGAAGTTACACTGTATTCTTATTTTATATCTTCTGGAATATGAAGAAGGTGTAAATCAGAAAACCTTAGAGATCTGCGCCACATTGAATAAATGCAAACTTACCTTTTCCTCATAGGCAAATTACCCGCTCCAGCCTTGAACCAGTGGTGTTGTGGATGTCAACAACCCGGTGTCCACTGGGGTGTCTCAATGGAGCGGGAAGTTGGAGATTGCAGGGCAGTAATTTCAGGCATCTATAAAAGAAAGAGGTAAGACAGTCTTAAGGTTAGCTGAAATGCCTGCCAATGCTATTTGGTGTGGGAATCCAGCTGCTCTTAGAAAAGTTGCCAGGCCCTTGGTTAAACCTTATAGTTGACTTTAGAATAAGAATCTCCCCCCCAAGTAGAGACGCCTTCAATAAGAAAATAGGACCTTTAACAGCACAAAATAGTTGATATAAGTAAGCAGAGCAGTCATATGACAGAAATAACAACATCCTGCCATCTTCAGAACTAAATAGATAATCTTTCAAACTCCTAAAGAAAGCAGTCTTTGTCTCATCATTTTGGTCATGAAATTGTTTTTACTCTTTTATTATTCTTCTAGTTTTATATATAGCTCTGTGTGGTGATCTGCTCTTCATTTCACTCATCTAAGGATGTTTTAAAATAGCGATTTCTTCAACTTAGATCATTTTTATTTTTAAATCTCCTTTTGCATAATTTGACAGGATATAGAAACAGTATGTTATTAAAAATTCACTAGATTAAAACAAATATTCAAAAAAGTTACATGAATATTATATATAATGCTATATGTGGTCACATTTGTTGAAGATGTCATTACTTAGGTTTATTTGGTTTAGAAATGTACTTAGGGTATCACAATCTGTTATGTTATTATATAATATATATTTAAACTATATGTAAAAATACACTTGAATTCATTTAGATTTCCTTTGTGCCTCTAAATATATTTTTATGTATCTTGTATTTCAAAAGAGTAATTCTAATTTTATAATAGGATGTCATTAAGTCACAAGAGTATTAATTAATTTTGTTGAAGCTGACAATATATTTTAGAAAGTGAAGTTAAACATAATTTTAATTTTCCACAGAACACAGCCTTATTATGTCTGTCTTCTGGATCTCATTAGAACTTGCAACATTTCTATAGAGGAAAGACCAATTGGCCATTAAATGTATTGTTATAATTTCATAATTATTACTTTATATTACAGCTTTAACCTCCAAAAAAGAACTATTTCCTTTCTAATTTGTTTCAGTTAATATAAAACAAAGATGCACCCTGCTATAATTCAGAATCCTTGTAAACTTGGTAGCATTTTGAATGAGCCTCTTAGGTTTTAGGTAACTCAACCACAAAATATTTTATTACTTTCAATTATGTCACATCAAACCAGGTATTATAGAGTATAATATAAGTAAATATAAGGTAAAGTACTATATGCTTTTTTCTTTTACCCAGAATTTTTTCTTAGATTTAGAGGAGGCAATGCAAAAAAAGAATAAATAGACTTTGAGTCTAACATACCATCACTCCAAATGTGACCCATTCATGCGCTTGCTCTTGACCCTGGACAGTTGCTTAAGCTATTTGAATGTCAGGGTTTTTTTAGTTTTTGGGGGGGTTTTTTGGTTTTTTTTACTAATATTTACAGTAATAACAAACTTCTCCTGAGTGCTTACTGTTTTAAGTGCTGTTCATCTATTAATTCATTTCCTTTTCAGAACAAGCCTATGAAGTAGGTATACTATAATTCAATTTACATAAATGAGGAAACTAGGGAACAGAAAGGTTAAGTAATTTGTGCATGCCCTGAAGCAACTAAAGTGGTAAAGCTAAATATTTGAACCCAAGCAGTCTGATTGCAGAACGTACAGTGAATTTGTAATATGGCCTTTCATTCATAACATAGGGTAGTTAATTAACATTTTCTCATAAAATTATTACAAAGAGTAAATGAGATAAGTATTAATTATTAGTGGCACTAGTAATAATTTTTTATTGCTTTGATTACATAAAATGTTATATTTAACTTTTCTGCAAATATTGTATACTGTCTCTTCTGTTCCCTTGGGATTTTTTTAGACCTGATCAGAAATTCAATGAACATATTAAGGATGATAAAGGTGAAGATTTTCAGAAACGATATATCCTCAAGAGAGATAACTCCAGCTTTGACAAAGATGATAACCAGGTAATCTGTGACAATTGTAGCTTTCTTCTAAGTGCAGGACTTAGACCAGCAGATCATTTTCCCAAGAATTAATTGTTCTTGTTTCTTTAGATGAGAATACGTTTGAAAGATGACAGAAGAAGCAAATCTATAGAAGAAAGGGAAGAAGAGTACCAGAGAGCTAGAGACCGAATATTTTCCCAAGATGTATGTACTGACTTAGATTTAGATCTCACTGTTAGAATATATGCTAATTGCATTATAAGAACTCATTTCTTTTATTATCTATTGATCATTTGTAACATATTTGTTATGTATAAAGTCACTTGTTAGAAATGAGATCTGTCTTGTTCATATTGATAATTTAATATCTTATAAAATGCTACATTGCAGCAGTTATATAAATATTTCAAAATTTGCATGAAGATAGACTATAGGAGCAGTGTAACGGACTGAGTATATAGTTTGTATACTTTTTTTTTCTTCCAGACTTCTCAGAGACTTGAAATTTTAAGAACATTGGTCATAGTCTACAAAATCATGTACTCTAAATTCTTCTCGGTAGTAGACTTTTCTCGATAAGTAACTTGTTTCTTCTTTTAAAATAAAACTAATTAGGGGCACCGGGGTGGCTCAGTCAGTTAAGCATCAGTCTCTTGATCTCGGCTCAGGCCTTGATTTCAAGGTTGTGAGTTCAAGCCCCACATTGGGCTCTACCCTGGGTATGGCACTACTTTTAAATAAATAAATAAAACTAATTAATTTTTAGATTATGTTTGTTTTCTACTTATACGTGATTATATGAAAGAAGTCTTCCAAGTGGCTAATTATTTTATATATGTATTTGAGAAGAGATTTAGTTTGGTTTTATCAGTGTCTGTTAAGTACCCATTCTATACAGTCCTAGGTATTATTCAAAGATATATGAATGTATGTAATTTGTCTTAACATTGCCAGAGATAGAAATTGCCTCAATATTAAAAAGAGTAACATTAAAATCTAAACTGTCAGTTAATGTTCATACAAACCATATTGAGCACCCATAGTAGGTGCTATGCTGAGCACTGGAGGACATATCCATAAATAGTTAAAATACTCCAAACAAAAAAATAAATAAATAAAAATTAATAAATAAATAAATAAATAATAAAAAAAATACTCCAAACAATGCTATATGTGGTAGATACTATCATTGTTTGTATTTTACAGATAAGGAAACTGATGTTCTAGGAGGCTAAGTAAATGGCAAAACATCATGTAAAAAATGATAGAGTTGAGATTTCAGCCCAGCTTTGCTGCACTCAGAGTCTAAACTAGATGTATTTCTCTCTCTAGTTTATGAGATCTCTACCCTAAGTAACCAGGTAATGACAAGGTAGTATATGATTTGTGCAGAGACATGAAGGTAAAATAAGAGACACAGTTGAGAAGCACCACAAACCAGAACTAAAAAGTGAGGGGGAGAGGCGACCTACAGGAACCCTCCAAGTAAGGATCAGTATTTGCAGAGGCCCAGCGATAAAGGAGAACTTGACAGATAAGGAATTAAAAGATTCAGAGAAGCTAGACTATAGCCTAGGTGACAGAGGAAGTGAGGAAAAGTTTAGATTAGAGAAATAAGCAGGAAGCAGATGACTCAAGCATGGAAGCTGGTTAAGATGGTTGGGCTTTTAGAGCAGGACTCAACAAACTTTTTTGGTAAAGGGCCAGATAATTAGTATTTAAGGCTTTTAAGAGCCATGCAGTCTTTATTGCAACAACTCACATCTGCCTTTTTTTTTTTCTTTTCTTTTTTTCTTTTCTTTTTAATGATTCTATAATAAAAATTTATCACATCTACCTTTTTAATATGAAGGCAGACCTGGAAAATAAATGGATGGATATGGCCATGCACCAGTAAAACTTTATTTGCAAAAACAGGTGACTGACCATAGTTTGCTGACCCCTGTGCTAGAACATTACGGAAATATTAAGGAGGGAAGACTTGATCAGATTGACATTTTAGAGAGACTGCTGTGGCTTCTGTTGTTTAACTTGGATGAATTAGGGCAAAAACTACTACCTGGGAATCTAGTTAGAAGACTGTTGTAATAATACAAACAAGAATGGGGTGGCCTTAGCTGGGTTAATAGCATTAGAAGAGTTTGGCTATGAGCTGCATTGAGGTATAGCTGCTTGTTCACTGCTATAACCACAGCCAAAGCACAGGTAATCAAAATATTTGTTAAATGAATGAGGCGGGATCTACAGATTGGTGTATACCTTCAATATATAATCATGAAAATGGGTTTACTTGTTTAGAAGAGAGTATTTGAATTTCAAATTAATGTGTACCACAAAAATGAATGGCTTCTAGATGTAGATCTGTTAAAAGAATGCATTGTGTCTCCAAGCCAGAAATAATTTCATTATTATTGTTTGTGTATCCTTATCACCATTCTGGATTTTGGGGGCAGGGTGGGTAATACTTTTTAAATATTATACATGTTTTTGGTTGTTGTCATTGGTTTACAGATGCATGATGTATTTGACAAAAGCTCAACTTTTTATATCTATTCTTTCTTTCTAGTCCCTGTGTTCCCAAGAGAATTATATTATTGACAAAAGGTGAGGGAATTTTTAACATTCGTTTGTTAACTATCTGACTGATGCTAACAAAAATAAAAATGTCTTATTAAAATGCCAACAGAATCCAAGACGAAGATGCTAGTAGTACCCAGCAGAGACGTCAGATATTTAGGTATTGAAAGCATGTTTTCATACAGTATTGAAACATCAAAGCATTTTCTTCTCTATTCTTTCCCTTTTTGTCCCTATTAGCTTCTCAAAGTTGATTTCTAAATTACAGAGTTAATAAAGATGCTTCAGGGAGATCAACAAATAGCCATCAAAGCAGCACTGAGAATGAGCTGAAGTATTCTGAACCACGACCCTGGAGCAGTACGGATTCCGACAGTTCTCTCCGAAACTTCAAGCCTGCTGTAACCAAAGCCAGCAGCTTCAGTGGAATCTCGGTCCTGACAAGAGGTGATAGTTCTGGGAGCAGCAAAAGCATAGGCAGGCTTTCAAAAACAGGTATAAATGTTTATCTAGAACTGTGCAATCAAAACAGTAGTTTCCCTGTTATTGTCTTAGCTCTTTATCATGTGGCTTCTGCAGTTATCCTAACATAAAAAGTTCCTACTAGCAGTGCTTTGAGCACCTCCACAGTACTTAAATGGTAATATATGTATCAACATTAGGATTCATTCTCTGTTGGAGAGAAATTGACAAACATCAATTAAAGTAAAAATTCTCTCTTATGACACAAACTTAATCAAGTTAATTCAGTGAAATGTCATCTCTTTTTTGAGTCCCCAGAGGTGGTTGGAAATTCTTCATTGCTTATTTATAATTGGAAGGCCTGGTTTCTCACCTAGGATTATTTAACATTGATTGTATTTTCAGCTAATAGTATCAATTATTGATTGCATTTTTCATGAGAAAGTCCTTCATTTGCCATTCAGAAAATCAATAAAATCATCAAGGAGTTTCTGAGGAATTTTAGAACTAAGGAAAAATGATGTGATACAATTATCATGAATGAGTGAGAAATTTTGGTAACATGCTCATTTCTTAGTTCTTTGCTTAAATTTAGAGTGCCTTACATTGAGGCTCATACATTTTCTCTTCACCTTCACTAACTGGATTCAGTACTAGAGAAGCTCACATCTCGCTTAGGATCCTTATAAATCTTTATTTTTATCCCAAAATAAGCATTGAAAGTTAACAGAAATGGCTCTCTATCTTTAGCCTATTTGGGTGAGCCTAGACACATGGTATTGTACAGATAATAATCAAAGGGGGGAGATATTTGAAGATAGCCAAATATTTTTTTTGATCCTTATCTTTATAGTCAGTGCTTTAACTTGTTAAGGCTTATGAACTGCACCTTTACGCTTATGATGTGGATATTAAAAATGTCTTAGTGTATATGATAGAATATGGCTAAAGACAGATAAATTTTATTGACTTTATTAATATAAAAATATGTATATATTCAAGATATGCATTTATTTGAAAAATAGTTGCTCAGTCATCATAACAGAAAAAAATTACTGTTTATAAGAATGTCACTTAAGCACACACTACTAAATTAAAACATTTAAGATCATGTATTATTTGTAATTTGTACTATCTTTAGAGATGAAAAGAAACATTGACCCTTCTTTTAATAGGGAAAAATTATTTTTGATGGAGTTTTTATCAGTAGTCATTTGGCACAACTTAAAATAGAAGTTATCCATCAGAAGGCAGTCTGTATAGCATATCATATTTGTTTATTTTATTCATTAAAGATCAATTCTCCATCCCAGGGTCAACTCTTATTCAAAACCTAATTAACTATATATATTTTCAAAATCTTTTTCTTTCTTTCATTGTCTTATTATCTACTTTTAGCCATAATACTGTAAGTCAGTAACATTTTCAGTCTTTGGGTAATAGAAAATGAAATAGATTGCAGAGATGAAAACATCTAAAAATAAACAATGAAATTTTTAAGTTTAGTGAGAAATTTTAAACTGATGCAAATATAAGTACTCAGAATATTTTTCATGCTGTCTTTGTCCCTTGATATGATATAAAATGTAAAGTTGACTTTACATCATAGGAAGATGCTATGATTATGAGCATAAAATGGAATTCTGCAGTGAGACTTCACAGTTGTTTCTCTTGATTGAGAATTTATCATTTTTGTTATCTCCTACACTACTCTTAATCTTTCTGTGTTCTTATAGATAAGGGGTTTCTGATATAAGAGGTTTTGGGCATTTGGCTGTACTATGTTCTTTTTCCTGGGGGAAACTTATACTCTGTATATTCCTAAGTGTTAATCTAAAAAGGTAAAATGTACATAACTTTGTGCTTTGGGGAATGTGGGTAATGTGCTTTTTGTGGCTGTTTGTGGCTGGTGTTATTATACACTTGCTTAAGTTGCATGCTTTGGCTATGACTTCTCTGATGACTTATGTGATCAGTTTGCTGTATTAAACTTGTTCATGATGGGGAGGGGGAAGCAAAATTATACAGTAAATCAAAAATAGCCAATGCTTTATGTGGTAACCGCATGTTATGCAATGTGAATTTTATTGTTACGTATTTAAAACGCGAGTTTTTATATGAGGTTTAAAAAATCCATATTTTTCATTACTCCTCCCCTAGGTTCTGAGTCTTCTGGTAGTGTAGGGTCATCTACGGGCTCTCTTTCTCACATCCAGCAGCCTCTTCCAGGTACAGCTCTCAGCCAGTCTTCTCATGGCGCACCTGTCGTCTATCCAACTGTCAGCACTCATAACTCTCTTTCCTTTGATGGTGGCCTAAATGGGCAAGTCGCATCTCCTAGCACTAGCTTCTTTTTGCTTCCCTTGGAAGCGGCAGGCATACCACCTGGCAGTATTCTGATCAACCCACAAACAGGTTGGTATCCAGAAAAAGGTGTTTATTTCAGTTGAGATAGCAGAAGTTATTGAAATTTAAAGAATGTATATTAAATGTATTATTTGTGTATGTGTTGTCAGCTTTTTATTTTTCATGGATAATTAGCATTTCCCCAGAAGTTTAATAAAACATTTCTGCTAGAAAATGTTCTAAGACATATTTATATCAGAAAGTATTTTTCTCTTTGTGATATCCATATGTCATCTTTTGGGCCAAATGATGGCCTAACCATAATTGGAAAAATAGTTCATTTCCTAGAAATGAGACAACCACCATTGAAAGAGCTTTATTTGATTTAGAAAATAAAAATTGTCCTTGAGAAAAATAGTACACATTTTGTGAAGAAGGAGAAAGTAAGCAGCTCTTATTCTTTATAGAATAAAATAGAAAGAACCTATAAGTCATTATCCTTCTGAATATCCTAAGTTTTTTCTCTTGAGGAAAAAGGTAAGGGACATGTTATTAGAAAAAGAAACTAGGTAGTCTTTATGAAGTAATATTGAAGACACATTCTTTACAGTTAGGAAGTAGAAAATGAATATTTTCTATTTCTTTGAAAATAGAAAATTACCTAATTACAGTTAGGTAATAATTTCATTTATTCAGCATTTACTGTGTGTCATTTACTGTGCTAGGTGCTTTAAATACATTATTTATAATCATTATGACCACCCTATTAGATAGATGAAATTCTCATTTATAGATAAGGAAACTGAACCTCAGGGATTCAGAAACTAGTCATAATATATTTCATTATGCATACAGTATGGGCAAATATAGAAAACATCTTTTAAAAGATCCCATTAAGTCTTGGTCTCTGTTCGCAATATTATAGCCCAATAATTTTGTGAGATAATGAGAACAACCTTATAAATCATTTGATAACCATCTTAGAAATTCTCACACTTAACTGATACGGTCACGTCAGCATGGCAGTAGTGGGGCAAGGTAGGTACAGGTGAGAGTATCAGGGTCTCTGTGTGCTCCTGAACCTTTTCTTTTGTTATAGAGAAGACCATGGCTTGGAACTCATTAGCTTCAGATTTCTTTGCATCTCTTTTTTAAGATAAAGATTTGGAACTTTTGTTTCTATTATAAAAAATTGAATAACTGGCTATTCCGAAATTCAGTTTTTGCTTAATAATCATTATCTTCTTAACCTTCAGATGGATCATATTACTAAACTTCTAGCTTTTCTGAAGCAGGATATAAGATGACTTAATTTGCTATTTACTATTATTTTTCATTCAAAACATTTTACTGAGTTTTTGATAATATGAAAGGTTCAGCTGAATAGGAAACAATAAGAGTGAGCAGCTGATCAGCCTGAAATTGAATTGTATTCTTAATTTTAAATGAATCCAAAAGTGATCTCTTTGCCTTTTGAGAAAAACATTACAACACATCCAACTTTTTTCAGACAGTCCTCAAGTTACTTTTAAAACATGTTTCCACCCGAATCTTCTCTTTTTTTTTTCAAAATTATTTAACAGTCAACAAATACCAGCATGATTTGTTCTCATATAACTAAATCATCAAGAAACTCATGAAAATCACTTGAATTTGAAGGACTCTGCCCACTTGATAGTAATGGAATGGTATATATTCTTCTCTCCCCACAATTATTTTATTATATGTCACAAGTTAAAAAAAATGAGGAGGGGGATTTACCCTGGATGAAAAGATATTATGAGAACAATTTTTAAAATTATTATTTAGTCAAATTTCTCTTACTTCATTCTGTATTCTTCATATTCTCAATGGATATCATAGTGTATTTCACATGGTCCTTTTTTTTCCTGGTTTCTTTTAAAAAAAAATAATATACTGTATAGAATAAGGAAAAATACTAACCTGTGAATCTGTTTACCTGTACACTGAAAAAAAAATCGGGAAGAAGGTATCTAAATTGTTAACTATACAATTATGGGGAATTAGTTTCTTTTGATCTCTATTTATTGGTTATTTTCCCACAATCAAAATAATACTTTATATAATTTTTAAAAAGTTGTTTAGAATGTATATGTAGAAAAGAGTAGAATTTGTTTACTTGGGCACTTAAGATATCCCCCCCCTTGTTAAGTAAAAACAAGCCTCAAATACTAAAGTTTTCTCTCTTATCTATGAATCAAGTCCACTGGAATTAAAAAGAAATAATTTCAGGAAATTCTTTAGAATTCAAAACTTACTTACAACTTTAGAAGTTATAAAATAAGGACTCTGCCATCAAGTCCATGATTTAAAATTTGAAGCTGTCAACCATTTTTAATTTTCATCAGTGTTAGTTTCACTAGTCCAGTATATGCAGCGTGGTCTGTAAATTAGGTCTTTCTCATCACCTAATAGAGGCTAATTAGTAATATTCCAGTATCCCAAAGACAACAACTTTTTCTTAAAACTGAAATGCATTACAGCACTACAGGACTGCAGTCCTGTAACTGAATCCCTTGAGCAGGATATGTTTCAGAATTCAGAGGTATTTTAAAAATACCATGTATTATAAATAACCTCAGATTTTAAAGCAGCACCTCCCTAGTAAGACATTGAAGCACAATTTTCAAATATTTACATTAAGTTGCAAAAATATATACTATTAAAATAGCTTCATGTAAGGTCAGATTTGTTTCCCCTATTGAGAAAATCTTTTGGTTTACAGAAACTTGGGTCTTTAGGATTGTGAATCAGGATTATAGATGTGTTGTGAATTGTTTGTAGGATGACCTCTGTTCTGTCTCTATAGTAAATATTTTTCCCCCTCTTTTAATTTTTCAGGTCAGCCCTTCATAAACCCAGATGGAAGTCCAGTTGTGTATAATCCTCCTATGACTCAACAACAAGTTAGAACCCAAGTGCCTGGACCTCCACAGCCGCCTCTGCCACCCCCACCACCTCAACAACAAGCAGCTAATCACATTTTCTCACAGGTGCACATATCCATGATTACATAATGCTAAGTTTACCTGCCTTTGCATATTTGGGACTAGACTCACTAATTATAATTGGGATAGCCCAAGTATTTCTTAGAACTTTAATATTCTCTACCAGCAATGTCCCATTCCCTACTTGTAGGAAGAAAGGTCAACATGGGTTTTTCAGCTAATAAATATAGAATATGTATTGGAAAGAAGGGTATTTTGTATCTTATGAGCCTGTGTGGTGAGAATGTTCTCCCTATACTACAACAGCAAGAAATGGTTAAAAGGAATAAAAACAAAACTAGGATTATCCCAGTGAGCAAAAGTAAGTTGCCCTAAGGTTCAACAGATCAAGAAGCTAGAAGAAACTGAGTTGGGGTGCTCAGGTTCTGCAAGGTACTCTCCATCCCACCTCCCATGTGAGAGACAGGCAGAAACATTCTAAATTAGAATTCACAGAAGCACTCTTAGTAATGTCTTGAATTTGTATGTTAAGAGTTTACACATACACTTTCACAATCTGGCTTTTCCCCTCTAGATGTGTTATTCATCCTTGAGGAATTCGATTATACCAGTGTAAACTCTTTTACTTCTTTTCTATCTTTAAAGGTTGTGTAACAACTCAAAGACCGTTTGTACAGTTAGTTACACCTCTTTTTCCCATAAGACTATCTAAATATTCCACTGATGGAACTTGCAGAATACTTTCTGATGATGTATGAAAAAGTATGATGTAAAATTGAACTGGAGAAATTTCCTTAGTTTTGCTCACAAGTTACATCCTTTGTGTTGTAAGGATAAAGAATGTATGAGCAGTTTGATATGGTTATCAAATATTTTTAAAGTTTTGTAGATAATTGTACCTCTGGCAATTAAGACTCTCAATACTGGGCAAGGCAGTTTACATACTGTAGAAGGATTTCTAGGTTTTTGCTGTGCTCCTAAGACAGAAATACATAGAGAAGAAGTTACCTAAAATTGATTCTAAAGACTCCCATATATCTGCTTCACCGCCCCATTTGATTACAAATGCTCAGATACACATTGGACTACGTAAAACTCCCTCCCTGGCCTTCTGTGCCTTGCTTTCATTCAGTTTGGTCCTGAAGTGTTTCTCCTTCATCGTCCTATGCATAGTTGTCTTTGCAGTGCTATGTATTTCACCGGGAGCTTTATACATCTGATTTTCATTTCATTTGGTAGAAATGTTTGTCTGGCAGCTTCAAAAAGTCTAAGGGTTTATCTATGGTTATATATTTCAGATTATTATCTCCTAGGAATAGTTTTGTCTGATTCAGATATGAGGCTATCCTAAATGAAGGTGTAGACAGCTTACTTTAGAAATAGAGCCTTATTAATGAACTGTAATTTGAAATCTTGGGATATATGTCAAACTTCATGGCTGCTTTTCCTGGCGTTGCCTCAGGTGATTCAGGCAGTTCATCTTCAGATACTAGAAGAGAAAGTTGATGAACAGATGATACTGAGTAACCATTTTTTGTGCTGAGATAATCAATCCATCCACTAAATTTCAGATAACCAAACAAAATAATACAGTGATTTCCAAAGCTTTCAGGTGGGCTACATTTCTTAAAACTAATCACTTCAAGAGGATGTCGTTTTACAGCCAGTTTTAATTTAAATAGGAAAAGGAAGTGCTAACTAAGGCTTTTTCTTTTCTAACTGGTGGCAGAATTTCACTTTGATCAACCAGGGTTCTCGCCCACATTTGTCTCATTACCACTTGACACACTAGGAGACAATAATTTATACTTTTGGTGCTCATAGGACTCGCCTTTCTTTTATCCCCCAGCAGTCTGAAGCTTTTATTTCATCTGACATTTACATAGTAGGTCAAGATGTCTGGAAGAAAGTTATGTCTTAATGGTTGTCTGACTTAGTAACAGATCGAATAGGCTGTATTTGGAAGTTCTAGAGCTACTGCACCTCATTTAGTATGATATGTGCTGTCATCCATTAGGAAGTTTGCTAATTTTTAGTTAAGAGGTTGTTGAGAGACCCCTGGCTCTATAGATCTTTCAGCTTTTACCTTTTTACCTTTTTTTAGTGCTTTTACATTTACTAGTTTTTTTGTGGGATTCTGATCTGAGCCTTCCACTTTATAGAAACTCTTGCATTGATTTTGTGGTAGAAGTACAACTCATCATTACACATCTTAGTTGTCAAAAGAATTTCCTTATTTAGATTATTTCCTGGGCAGTCTTACTCAGTTCTTTTATTTTGCATTTGTAAAGTATTCTTTTAGAGAGTACTGTTTAGAGGGAGATTCATGTATATACATTTTAACCAAAAGTAAAAGTTTTCCTGGATAAAATTACCTGGGCTCCTCCAGTGTTTGCTTTACATGACTGTCTGCAGGTCACTTAACTTTTCTTAGCCTGATTGCCATCTATAACATGGATTACAAGAGTCTTTAAGCCAGTATGACTATTACCCCTTGAGAATAAACTATATAATATAAATGCAATATTGGCAAACTAGATCAGATGCTGGTATTAGCCTACAGATGGCCAGCTGTACTTCTTAAGATTTAGAAATGATTAAAACATTTTTCATCTTCTATAGCACCTGTTTTTGAGTGTTCCTGGGAAACATAAAACTTAGTTTTATTTTCCTGAAATGCAAGAGTATTTCATTAGCAAAAAAAAAATTCAAGTAAATAGTTTTTCAGCTCTTGGCACCTACTCTCTCGATAAAAATTTTTAATTGAAAGAAAAATGTGTTTATCTTCCTTGTGTAAAAGAGGTATGTTTGTGTGTGTACGTGTGCCTGTATGTGTGTGTGTTGTTCTTTAGGCTGTTACTCTTAATGGTACCCACAGTATACTTTTCTTTAAAAATTCAAGCACTTTGGTCCCAACAGAGTATTTAATCATGCCTTATCAAATAGAGAGGGTAGTTGACATACATAATATATAACTTTTTTATTGTGAAGTTGTTCTTTTATTATTCAGTGTCATAATGCTAAATAGAGCAACTCCTCCATCAAACAAAGAAGTAAGAATGAGTGGTTTTGCTTTTACTCACTTAACCTGGGGGTTTGTTTACATAATAGAATTTGAAATGTCTAAATCACCTGTTTCTGTGAATTTAATAAATATTTTTATGAAAAAATTACCTAATTGTATATAAAAGCACAGGTTATGTTTTTAAACTTTTTATTATTCAGCTTCTTCATTTAGCATCATTTTGTTGTTTCCTATATCATTGTATAAGATGACTTTATAAATGTAGTTTAAGCTATTGCCAAAAAAGTGTAAGTTTCCATTTTATGCAGTTCTTGTAACATTTTATTCTGACATTAACATTGTTTGCCAACCTGTTATTCCTTAGCCTGTTCGTCCTCTGCAGTCCTCTTCACAGCCTGTTCAGTACTCTACAGCCCCTTACCCATCCCCGCTCCTGCCAGTCTCACCCACCCAGCAATACTCCGTGGTACTATATCTCTATTCACCTCCTGCATTGTTTCTGTGGGCGGATGTGTGATGGATGCTCATGAATGTGATTAAAGTGATACGATCTTCTGTGATTATTTAAAGTCATGGACACGTTTATACTGAAAAAGTGTTTCTAACCTGGATTAGAAATCATTTACTCTCTACTGTATAATATTTGTTATATTGGCATATTGCAGTGATTGTATAAATCCTAATCTTTTCCTGCCTTTTCATAATGAAATGATTTTCAGGTTGACTATTCTAATCCTGAGATGGTTTAGCTACTTTTCTCATTGAGATCAGTGCGATCTTTGCATTCCTAGTGTGGTAGCTTTCATCTAGGTTTAAGCCTTTCTATCCCCAATACATAGGTCCAGTAAACTTCATACTGATTATTAGGTGAATTGGAGTTTATATACCTAAGACACTATGTATATTTCCAAGGAAGATCCCTAGATATTTAATCTGTGACTATAAAGTAATGGTACCTCCTTCAACCTAAAGTATGTCCCAAGTTATATCTCTCAGTAAGAGCTTAGGAGCACCAGTGCCATGTATTCTCTGACCTTCTCTATTTTACTAAGTATATGAGACAAGAGTGAAAAGTACTTCCTGCCTAGGGCCTAAGGTGAAATCAGTATTCAATAAGTGTCCCTTTCCTTCCCTTAAAGTGAGCCCCAGCCTAATATACTTTTCCCAGTGATGCTGTTATTTTTCCAGATTATATGGCATCACATTTTGACATTACTTTTCAAGTTAAATTGTAAGGTATATCTTAAAATCACTTGACACTTTTTAGAAATGTTTTCTTTTATTGGGAGTGTGTTTATTTTGAGCTGGCAGCAACCTTAAGAGCATCGGTTCTGAGTGATTTTCAAAAATCACTTCCAGTCTGAAAAAATAAAATTTTGCCAGCATTGAGAAAATCGAAAGCATCATTAAGAATAGCATAAAAGCCTCAAAGATGTTTTGGAAAATGGTAGATAATTGGAATAAGAAAATGACTTTTTTTTTTTTTTTTTGAGATGACTCTGATGGTGTATGGTTAAAAATTTAGCCAGATTACTATGTAATTACAGCTAATCGATATATTTTGGTACATTTTTCCCTTTTGAAAATATTTGTTGAATTAGGCTAATAGTGCTAGAGTATATCAGAGCAGCAATGGAAGGAGTAAAACCACATATTTTCAGTCATTAAATCAGGTGCCCTTTTCAATCCCTTGTCTTCTCCATAGCCATAATGTACTTTGCAAAAACCAACAGACTGTAGAAATTGCAGACATGTCAACTTTTATCTGACAACTCAATTGCCACAATTTTTTAAGTAACTTTTTCCAAAATTCTCCTAGCAAATTATGGTACATATTGTTACCAGTCTTTGGCTCTTTGGGAGCAAGACGATGCCATTTTAACCCCATTTTTGTCATTTCAGTGATACTGTTCAGACTAGTCAGAACTGGTCTTTATGCTGTTGAGTCAGAGAAAACATTTGTCAGATAGCATATAAATCATAACCCTATCCTGGCTGGACACCATTGCCTGCTCACCAAGTTGCAAAAGCTGTAGGAAACTGTCATTTAGATTCAATTTGTGTAACATCTGACTTTAGAAAGAGACTGAAATACACTAGGGAAGAACAGAATTTATGGCCAAATTATTTTTCCTAAATATATATATTCTATTTATGTATTTCTAAAATCTTTTACATTAGAAGACTGGAGTGGGTGAATGTTATATATTTTATTTCATTTCTACTAGTATATTCAACAGGTATGGTAAAATATACAGAGATACATAGAACCAGAATCTTGCCTTTTAGGAAGAGAGATAAAGAGTATAATTAGTACCATGCCTTATTAGTTACCTGGTCCTTGAAGTCCTTTCAGAAAATGACTATATAATATGAGTATGTTCAGTTTCCCCTCCACATCCTAATGTGCCTTTAATTGTCATTTAAATAAGTATCTTATCATTTCTTATTGTGAAATGTTATTACACCCTGCTCTTCTGCATGCTATGCACTCCACTAGATACACTTTATAAGTTATTTGTAATGACAGCATTGTAATAGTCCTACTTTCCTGCTTAGAGTTCTAATTTTATTGAAGCTATTCTATTAAATCATATCTGTTGTAGATATATGATATCCATAATACATACTACTGCAGTTCATCTTAAACTATATGAAGTGGGGGTTTTTGATAAGTTTGGTTGATAAGTTTTTTGATAAGTATGTATGGAAGGCTTACTGATTTCTGACTTTTGCCTTTTTTAGCAGGACAACCTTGGGTCTCAGTTTAGCCACATGAGTCTTGCCCGCCAGCCATCTGCAGATGGTTCTGACCCTCATGCCACCATGTTCCAGTCCACTGTTGTTCTACAATCCCCACAGCAGTCTGGTTATATCATGACGGCAGCCCCTCCACCACCACCACCGCCGCCGCCGCCACCTCCTCCTCCCCCCCCACCCCTGCCCCCCGGGCAACCAGTCCCTACTGCTGGCTATTCTGCCTCAGGCCATCCTGTCAGCCAGCCTGTGCTGCAGCAGCAGGGATATATTCAGCAGCCCTCACCACAGGTAAGTCACCTTTTGGCTCCCATGGAAACCTCTTCATTGAAGATCAGTTTTAACCCTAATTAGAAAGCTTACTTTTAGTGTCACATAGAATTTGTGAGAATGTATATACAAAGCTGGTCATCATCTTCTCTTCTTTGAAGATTTTCAAATGCATACTGACAACCACATGACTGGTAGATACTTCAGTTGGATGGTTAACAGTATGCGACATTTGATTTTCCTTTTGACTGATTTGTTTTCATTAGTTCAAGAGAAACACTATAGGGTAAATACACTATAAAAATAAAATGATGCATTTCAGGAAGAAGTAGATTAGTTTAGGGAGAATTAAAATCATACTATTTAAGCTTTCAGTGTTTTCTCTACATTTATGTAGATATTCCTTAATTTTTCTCAGCAGTATTTTGTAGTTTTCATTATATAAGAATTGCATATATTTTATAAATGTATCTCTAAGTATGTAATGTTTTTAAATGCTTAGTGGGGCACCTAGGTGGCTCATTTGGTTAAGTGCCTGCTTTCTGCTCAGGTCATGATCTCAGGGTCCTTGGAACTGCACCACGCGTTGGGCTCTCTGCTCAACAAGGAATCTGCTTCTCCCTTTTCCTCTGACTCCTCCCAACTTCCACCCCCAGCCACCATGCACACTTTCTCTCTCAAATAAAGAAATAAAATCTTTTTAAAAAGAAAATAGGGCAGCCCGGGTGGCTTAGCGGTTTAGCACCACCTTTAACCCAGGGTGTGATTCTAGAGACCTGGGATCGAATCCCGCATCAGGCTCCCTGCATGGAGCCTGCTTCTCCCTCTGCCTGTGTTTGTTTCTTTCTCTCTCTCTCTCTCATGAATAAATAAATAAAATATTTAAAAAAAAAAAAAAAAGAAATGCTTAGTTTTCTCAAGGAGATAATTTTAAATTGTTTTATTTAAATTCAGTTTGCCAACATACAGTATAAACACCCAGTGCTCATCCCATCAATTGCCCTCCTTAGTGCCCATCACCCAGTTACCCCATCCCCCTACCCACCTCCCCTTCTTTAACCCTTTGTTCGTTTCCGAGAGTTAGGAGTTTCTCATGCTTTGTCTCTCTAATTTTTCCCCATTCAGTTTCCCTCTTTTCCCTTATATAATCCTTTTCACTACTATTTATATTTCACATATTAGTGAAACCATATGATGATTGTCCTCAGAATGACTTATTTCACTCAACATAATACCCTCCAGTTCCTTCCACATCAAAGCAAATGATGGATATTCGTCCTTCCTGATAGCTGAGTAATATTCCATTGTATATATAGGCCACATCTTCTTTATCCATTCATCTGTAGAAGGACATCATGGCTCCCTCCACTGTTTGGCTGCTGTGGACATTGGAGTGCAGGTGTCCCAACATTTCACTATATCAGTATCTTTGGGGTAAATCCTCAGCAGTGCAATTGCTGGGTCTTAGAGTAGCTCTATTTTTAACTTCTTGAGGAACCTCCACACAGTTTTCCAGAGTGGCTGCACCAGTTCACATTCCCATCAACAGTGCTAGAGGGTTCCTCTTTCTCCACTCCTCTCCAACATTTGTTGTTTCCTGTCTTGTTAATTTTAGCCATTCTTACTGGTGTGAAGTTATATCTCATTGTGGTTTGATTTGTATTTCCCTGATGGCCAGTGATGTGGAGCATTTTTTCATGTGCTTGTTGGCCATGTGTATGTCGTCTTTGGAGAAATGTCTGTTCATGTCATCTGCCCATTTCATGACTCAATTGTTTGTTTCTTAGGTATTGAGCTTAAGAGGTTCTTTATAGATCTTGGATACTAGCCCTTTATCTGATGTGTCATTTGCAAATATCTTCTCCCATTCTGTAGGTTGTCTTTTGTTTTGTTGATTGTTTCCTTCACTGTGCAGAAGCTTTTTATCTTGATGAAATCCCAATAGTTCATTTTTACTCTTGTTTCCCTTGCCTTCATAGATGTATCTTGCAAGAAGTTGCTGTGGCCGAGTTCAAAAAGGTTGTTGCCTGTGTTCTCCTTCTAGTATTTTGATAGATTCTTGTCTCACATTTAGATCTTTCAACCATTTTGAGTTTATCTTTGTGTATGGTGTAAGAGAATGGTCTAGTTTCATTCTTCTGCATGTGGATGTCCAATTTTCCCAGCACCATTTATTAAAGAGACTGTCCTTTTTCCTGTGGATAGTCTTTCCTGCTTTGTCAAATATTAGTTGACCATAGAGTTGAAGGTCCGTTTCTGGGTTCTGTATTCTGTTCCATTGATCTATGTGTCTGTGTGCCAGTACCATACTGTCTTAATGATCACAGCTATATAATAGTTTGAAATCAGGCATTGTGATGCCCCCAGCATTGGTTTTCTTTTTCAATATTCCTCTGGCTATTCGGGGTCTTTCTGAGTCCATACAAAACTTAAGATGGTTTGTTCCAACTCTGTGAAAAAAGTCCATGGTATATTGATAGGGATTTCATTGACCGTATAAATTGCCCTGAATAGCATAGACATTTTCACAATATTTATTCTTTCAATACATGAGCATGGAATGTTTTCCATCTCTTTACATCTTCCTCAATTTCTTTCAGAAGTGTTCTGCAGTTTTTAGAGTATAGATCCTTTACCTCTTTGGTTAGGTTTATTTCGAGGTATCTTATGCTTTTGGGTGCAATTGTAAATGGGATTGATTCCTTAATTTCTCTATCTTCAGTCTCATTGTTAGTATACAGAAATGCCACTGATTTCTGTGTGTTGATTTTGTATCCTGCCACATTGCTGAGTTGCTGTATGAGTTCTAGCAGTCTTGGGATGTAATGGGGATTATTTTAAAATTTCATTTTCCTATCATCATTTGGTCATATGTGAAAATAAGGTTTATTTTTGTGTATTGATCTTGTGTCCTGTGGACCTTCTAAATTTAATGATTCTAGTACTTTATTCATACACTGCTTAGGATTTTCCAAATTGAAGACCATTTCTACATATATTATCCTTTCCAATATATATGCCTTTTATTCCTTTTCTTGCCTTATTGAATTATCTATGTGCTCCGATGTTGAATATACACACAACACAAGAGAAAGTAAAATCCCTCGAATTCATTTATTAACTTAAGTTTTGAAAGTACATATTCTTCCTTGTTTTCAGTCTTAGGAAAAGCATTTGTTCTTTCATCCTTAATTGTGATGTTATCTGTGGGTTTTTTGCCTCTGTCATGCCCTCTATCAGGTTGAAGAAATTATCTTAGTTTGTAGGTGTCTTTACCACGAATTATTTAATCTTATGAAATCTCCTTTTCTGCATCTCTTGAGATCATGTGATTTTTCCCTTTTACTCTTTACAGTCAATTATTGTGACTGACTTTTCAATGTTAATGATAACCTTTCGGGGCAGCCCCGGTGGCGCAGCGGTTTGGCGCCACCTGCAACCTGGGGTGTGATCCTGGTGACCCGGGTCCGGTCCCACATCGGGCTCCCTGCATGGAGCCTGCTTCTCCCTCTGTCTGTGTCTCTGCCTCTCTCTCTGTGTGTCTATGAATAAATAAATAAAATCTTAAAAAAAAAATGATAACCTTTCATTTTGAGAGCACATTCCCACTTAGTCATGATATAATATCATGACTTTTTATATATTGCTAGATTTATTTTGCTAACGATTTCTTATGGATTGTTTTTAAGATTGATTGATTGATTGATTGATTGATTGATTGATTGATTTATTTATGATAGACATAGAGAGAGAGAGAGAGAGAGAGAGAGAGAGGCAGAGACACAGGAAGAAGGAGAAGAGAAGCAGGCTCCATGCCAGGAGCCTGACGTGGGACTCAATCCTGGGACTCCAGGATTGCGCCCTGGTCCAAGGGCAGGCGCTAAGCCACTGAGCCACCCAGGGATCCCTCTTACGGATTTTTTAATGCATGTTCATAATGGATACTGGTCTGTAGTTTGTGTGTAATATCCCTTCAGGTTGGTTTATCAGGATGGCACTGATACTGGCTTTAAAATGAATTGGATATTGTTGCCTCCTTCATTTCCTAAAACAGTTGATGTAGGATTGTAGGATTCTTTTTAACATCTTTTTTAAATGTTTGCCAGAATTCACTAATGCATCCATCCGGACTTGGAGTTTTTTTTTTTTTTTTTCTTTTTTTTTTTTTTTTGGAGTTTTTTTCTGAGGAAGATTTTAAAATTACAAATTCAATTTTTTAGGAGATACAGAGCTAATCCAATTTGCAATTCCTTTTTGGGTTGAATTTTGTATCAACTTAATGGTCAAATTTATTGGCAATAGTCAGTCTTGATATCCCCTTATTATATTTTTAGTATCTTAAAGATCTCTAGTGGTATCACCTTGATAATTCCTAAATGTTGATAATTTCACTTCTCTCTTATTTTTGCTTTAGTAAGAGATTTACCGGTTCCATTGATGTTTTTAAAAAACCAACTTAAGATTTCATCAATTTTATTATTCATTTTCTACTTGAATGATTTCTACTTTTACCATTATTGTTTTCTTCTCTTTGCTTATTTTGAGTTTCATTTGCCCTTTATTTCTGGCTTCTTAAGGTGGAAGCATAGATCATTGATTTTCAGGTTTTCTTCCTTTCTAACAGTTTTTAAATGCTACAAATTAAAAAAAAATTTTTAAAAATTTTTAAAAATGCTACAAATTTACCTCTAAGCACCATTTTAATTGCAATCCACAAAACTAGGTGTGTTGTTTTGTTATAATTTCGTTCAAAATGTTTCCTCTCTTTTTTATGTAGCTATGTGACTTTTTGACACCTAATTTATTTAGAAGTGTGTTATTTAATTTCCAAATATTTGGGACTAAGTACCTCGTTATTGATTTCTATTTTAATTTCATGTGGTCAGAGAACCTACTCTTAAGATTTCATTGTTTGGAAATCTCTTGAGTCTTGTTTACATACCATTATGTAGTCTTTTGGGGGGAAGATCCATGTGCACTTGAAAAAAATTTATATTTTATCATTTTGGTGTTTTGTGATTTCTTTTGGTTTTGTTTTGAGATAAGTTCACAAAGCATAAAATTTATCATTTTGAAGCAGGCAGTTTAGTGACATTTAGTACATATGGTGTTTTACAACCATCACCTCTCTGTAGTTCCAAAACATTTTAATCACCCCAAAAGAAAAATCTGTACTCATTAAGCAGTTAGTACTCATTCACTCCATCCCCGAACCCCTGGCAACCACTGGTTTGCTCTCTGTCTCTAAGGATTTACCTATTCTGGGGGATCCCTGGGTGGCTCAGTGGTTTAGCGCCTGCCTTTGGCCCAGGGCGCGATCCTGGAGTCCCGGAATCGAGTCCTACGTCGGGCTCCCAGCATGGAGCCTGCTTCTCCCTCCTCGTGTGTCTCTGCCTCTCTCTCTCTCTCTCTCTCTCTCTCTATCATAAATAAATAAATAAATCTTTAAAAAGAAAAAAAAAAGGATTTACCTATTCTGGATACTTCATGTTAATGGATTTGTGGAATACTGTTACCTTTTGTGTCTGACTTCTTTAGCTTAACATAATGTTTGAGAATTAATCTACACTCTGTAGCATGTATCAGTACCTCATTCCTTCTTATGTCTGAATAATATGCCAATGTATGAATATACCACCATTTGTTCATCTTTCCAACCATTGATGGATTTGGGGTATTTCCACCTTTTGCCCATTGTGAATAGTGCTGTTATAAACATGTAGGTACATGTATTTATTCAAGAGTACCTGCTCTCATTAATTTGGGGTATATACCTAGAAATAAAATTGCTGAATTATATGGTAATTTATGTTTAGCTTTTTGAGAAATCGCCATACTGTGTCATTTTAATATTCCTATCTGCAATGTATAGACGTTCCAACTTCTCCACATTTTGATAATAAAGCTTATTATTTACCTTTTTAAAAATTATTATTATTACCCTAGCCATCCTTTGGATGTGAAATGAGTATTTCATTAGGGTTTTGACTTGTATTTCCCTAATGATTAGTGATGTTGATCATCTGTTCGTATACATGTTGGCTAGGGGTGCCTGGGTGGCTCAGTTGTTGAGCCGTCTACCTTCAGCTCAGGTTGTGATTCCTGGGTCCTAGGATCAAGTCCCACATCAGGCTTCCCACGGGTAGCCTGCTTCTCCCTCTTCCTATGTCTCTGCCCTTCTGTGTCTCTCATGATAAATAAATAAAATCTTTTTTAAAAAATTTGTGTAAAAAAATATAAAAAATAAAAAGTGTGTGTGCATATGTAAATACACACATACACACATCCATACATACATACATGCATACATGTTGGCTATTGTCTGTCGTCTTCGGAGAAATGTCTGTTTTAAGTCCTTTGCCAATTTTTTTCAGGAGATGTCTTTTTGTTGTTGAGTTGTAAGAGTTCTTTTTATATCCTGTGTACTAGACCTTCATCAGGTGTGATTTGCAGATATGTTCACCCATTCTGTCAGTTGTCTTTTTGACTTTTTGATAATGTTCTTGATGTACAGAAATTTAATTTTAATGAAATCCATTCTATCCATCTTTGCATTTTACCCCTCGTGATTAACTAGTTATATCTAAGAATCCATTGCCAAATCCAAGGTCATGAAGATTTTATCTGTATGTTTTCTTTAAAGAGTTTTATGGTCTTTAGCTCCAATAATTAGGTCTTTTATCCATTTTGAGTTAATTTTTATAAATGATAATGAGACATAAGAGTCCACCATCATTCTTTTGCATGTGTGTATTTATTTGTTCTGGCATCATTTGTTGAAGACACTATTCCTTTCCCATTGAATGGTGTGGTACCCCTGTTAAATATCAGGTGACCATCAATGTAAGAATTTATTCCTGGACTCTTAGGTTTATGCTAGTCTGTGTTTCTACCTTTATGCCAGTACTGCACTATTTTATTACTCTACCTTTGTTATAAGTTTTAAAATCAGGAAGTGTGAGTCTTCCAACTATTCTTTTTCAAGATTACATTGGCAATTTGGCTATATGACTTGGGATTCCATGTAAATTTGATGGTTGGCTTTTCCATTTCTCAAAAGAGTCCATTGAAATTTTGATAGGGATTGCATTGAATCTATGAATTGCTTTGTATATTATATTATATTAATGAAGATTAATATTAAATCTTCTAGTCTTAATGAACATGGGATGTCTTTCCATTAACTTAGGTCGTCTTTAATTTCTTTCATATTTTACTGTTTGTTGTATTTAATGTTTTCTTTTTTTTTAATATTTTTTTTAATTTATTTATTTATGATAGTCACAGAGAGAGAGAGAGAGAGAGGCAGAGACACAGGCAGAGGGAGAAGCAGGCTCCATGCACCGGGAGCCCGATGTGGGATTCGATCCCGGGTCTCCAGGATCACGCCCTGGGCCAAAGGCAGGCGCCAAACCGCTGCGCCACCCAGGGATCCCTATTTAATGTTTTCTAAGTATCAGTTTAGCCAGTGTGATTGTTTCATGTCTTTTATATCTTTTATTTGATTCTATCAATAAGTGATAGTGGTTAGTCTATTTCTCCCTTAAATTCTGCCATTTTTATAACATTGAAACCTATATTAAGCAATTTATATGTATCATTTCTTCCTGATATATTGACTTATTATGAAATGTTTTTCTCTCTCTAGTACTATTTCTTGTCTTAAAACGTACTTTATCTGACTTTAATATAGTGACTTCAGCATTCTTTTGATGAGCATTTAAATGGTATGTCCTTTTCCATCCTCTTATTTGTGACCTTAATATTTCAAGTCTGTCTTTTGTATATAGTTCATCTTTGCTGTTCTATCTAGTCTCGTTAGTATGTCTAGTCCTCTTAGCTTTAATATATCTTTTGACACAGTTAGAGGTAGCTTTGCCACATTGCTCTTTGTTTTCCGTTTGATCTGTATTTATTTTATTCCTGCCTTTTATGTTAGTTAAACTCTTTTATTGTTCCACTTTATTTTTTCTTCGGCCTTTATACTACAGTCTTTTGACTCTTGTGTTTGTATAGTTTCTTTATGGATATGATACATATCTTTAGGTTATTACTATCTACTTCAAGTTTGTATGAAACTACAAGTAAAATATAGTAGTCATATTAACAATATAATTTTATTTACCCTCCATTGTTTGTGTTCTTCTTGTCATATGTATATATGTGTCAATGTGTATACATTATAAATAAAATAGATGATGGTACAATTTGTGGCTTAAACAATAATGTCTTTTTAATTAAGAGGGAGAAAAAATAATACTGTTATTTATACACATACTGAAAAGTATAATAATAGATTTAGATCTGAAATTAAAAAAAAAAGATCTGAAATTAGGACATACTTATTGTTTGTTGATGTGTCCAAGAACAATTAAGAGATCACATATGTATTCCATCTATTGCATCTAATGGTTCAAAAACAGAAGAAATATTGCGGTAAACTTAGGAGATTCTTGGCTTATAACTGATCTAGAAATTTTTTTTTTAAGATTTTATTTATTAATTCTTGAGAGACACAGAGAGAATGGCAGAGGTAGAAGCAGGCTCCCTGCAGGGAGCCTAATGCGGGACTTGATCCCAGGACCCTGGAATCACGACCTGAGCCAAAGGCAGATGCTCAATCACTTAGCCACTCAGGTGCCCCTAGAAATTCTGTATTCAACTGGTTTCCAGATGAAATAGGCACTCTTTAAGATGCCTATAGAAGTCTCTTAGAAGTATCCCAATTGGAAGGGTGGAACTCAAAAGAGCTTATGAAGCTAATAAAGTTAATTTACCACATACTTGTACATCATTGGATTAATTGTTCATTCCTTATTCCAAACTAGGTCAGATTACTTTAAGAGAAATGCACAGCTGAAAAAAAAAAAAAAAAAGAGAGAAATACACAGCTGATATAAATAGCTCCAGAAGGAAATAGAATCGAGCTAGTCTTACTGGTTTTTTTTCCCAGCTTTATTAAGGTATAATTGACAAATACTATTTGTATTGGCATTTTAATTTACATTAAAAATATGAGAAAAAAGAATGGAACCAGCACAACTGTGTTTTAGCGTGAGAACAGATAAGCTGGCTAATTTATATGATGATTGCAGTTCTGCACTCAGATTGAATGAGCTAGCAGTGTACATGTTTCAACCAATGTAAGTCTCAAAGAATATAAATTGCAAAATAAGTTGCATGGAGTTATATATAGTAGAGCACCATTAATGTAAATTTTTTAAATCCTCAACAATTTTTCTGTATGGATAACATATATAATAGAATTTTGAAAACATATATAGGATTCACATACACCAACTATAGGATAATGGGTTCTCTGTTAAATATAGGGCAAAAGAATATTGGACTGAGCCTTTAGCTATTTTAATAGTGTTTGGTTTTATAAAAGAGGGAGAAAAATCTGAAAAAAAAGTGGCCAAAATTTAAACCTATTAAATCTAATTGCTGGGCATATTAATAGGTGTCTTTTGTTATATATACTCCATGCTTAAAATTTTTTTCAATTAAATTTAAAGCTAAGAAAATCTGTTTTCAGGTGGTACTAAAAAGAATTATTACTCGTTACACTCTGTTGTTCCTCAGAGAAGACATTTCTGTTGCAAGTGAAATTGATTTTTTTTTCCCTCAACACTTATCCTAGATGCCAGCCTGTTACTGTGCTCCAGGCCACTATCACTCCAGTCAACCTCAGTATCGCCCAATCCCTTCTGTCCATTACAATTCACATCTAAACCAACCACTGCCACAGCCTGCACAGCAGACAGGTGAGTAATATTTCTGAGGCTATGGTTTCTTAGCTATGGATATTACTTTTTCCATTCTGCTTTATTTCAGTCCTACTATTAAGATATTGCCACACTCCATCTATCAGGGGTCTCAGATATGGTCCATATGAATATGCAAACCAGTGAGATTGAAAGAGTAGGCAAATCTTAGCACCTGCCAGGAAGTAACTGTCAGGTTTATATGCTAAAGTGTTCAGAGACATAATGAGAAGACTATACCAGGCCAAACAGAATGGTGAGCAGCTTCCTGTTACTCCCTGCTATTGTAGTGAAGCCTCCTTTGCAGCCTGATAGTCCACCTCTGTTAACAACAAAGCAGAGACAAGGCAAGCTAAGATGTCTCCTGAACAGCTAACCAGAAGCAAGGACCAAAGTGACCCAACTTTGAGAATCTAGCCTGGTGAAGATATTTTGTTGTCTTGGTCTCAGTATACCTTTAAAAGGAATGTTCTTAAACACCTTTTTTGTGTTTTGTTTTTCTGTTTGCCCATTGTATAGTGAAAGGTATCTTTAAACCAAATGCAATCTAATCCTAAGCATATCAAATATATTAAAACTCAAAAGATTCTTTTCCTTTTGCCCCTCTCAAATTTTCTTTAAGCTTTCAGTGAAAACTACTGTGACCTCAGAGTAAAAACAACAACAACAACAACAACAAAACTATCTTGACTGAATTCATTTCTTTGTATGCTTCCCACCTAGATTTGTACTTCTGCCCCAGATATGTAATAAGGTACTTTTCAGCCTTTCATAACTCTAGCAGTTGAAGTGAAATGTTTACTGGTATCTTTAAGGCCTTTTTAGCCTATGGTCACTGTTGGAGGTTCTCACACTGTATCAAAGTGACTGACTCACCGAGGCCACATAACCCTCCACCTAGGCAGTTTCTTGCTGTTGGTATGTCTTAAGGGGAGCCGCAGTTTTAGGAGAAAGACGCCTGCACAAGGCAATCTGATAAGAAATATTCTTGCTTCTCACTCCTGCAGTCTTCATTGATCCGCTGTTCCTCAGCAGCTTCCTTAACCAGATAAGACTCTTACTTATCACTCCTATAGGGGAGCTTTCACATCTTAATCTATCATTCCTAGGAGTCATCTTATACTTAGTATAAGGTCTTCCCTTTTTTTCTATTACTAGCCCTGTATTGTACATGTGGCAGATGTTCTTCCAAAGGATGTTGAGTACAAACATTGTTCATTTTAGCCAACTTAGAATTTGTCTTCTTTCTTGTCTATGACTCCCGTTAGTTCAGGTTTCCTGAAGTTTAATAATACAGTCCGCTTTAAATAATATAAATAAGTACAAGCTCTAATTTTGTAAGTCATCAGAAGTTGTTCTTCATATGGGAACATTCATCATGACACTGTTTATTAATTAGCTTTAAACATTTGGTTGTTTTATTCAAATAGAAATTATTTTCTGAGTTTCCCTGGGCCACAGTGACTGACTTTGCATATTGTTTTTTGTCTTAATTTTTTTTCTTTCAAAATTATAATATAGACTATTGTGAGTGTCCTGATAACAAAAAAGAAATTTGCCTTCACCCTCCCCATTCAGATATCTTCTGTGTGACTAATTAACTTAGTTTATTAATTTATTAATATAGCCTATTATTGAGGCAAGCAAAGATCCTTTACTCTGTGTAAGCTTACTAGTTTCGTTCTTTTCTATGGCTAAATTTTTATTTCTCCTCTTGTCAAACTGCCTACAGAATTAAAACTTTCAATCACAGATCAGACCAGTGTGCTTTTACAAATTCATCTCAGCAAAAATATTCCCACCTAATGGAAAACAACTGAATATGCCACTCCTCACAATTAAGGGAATAACACAGTATTTATGTTACAGATAGTAGGTGTTCTTCAGTGATAACTTTAATTGTGGATATTTTCTAATGATAGTTACGGTGAGAAGAAAGGAAACAAAAGGAAAGTTGCATATAGTACAGCCACATAAAAGAAGTATGTCTGAATACTTTATGACACCGTGTTTGACTCTAAAAGTCATCATAATGTAACATGTTACATAGAATTTGTCTTTCCAGGTATTTTATGTACAGTCCTCTTCATTTTATAGGCTTAAGTTAGTTGAATATCATTCCGTTTGAAGAAAAAAACAGAAATAAATCCTCAAAACATTCTTATCTGAAAGGGAAAAGAATTTTATTATGTAAGTACAATAGCAAACTCCTCTTTAAAGAAAAGTTCAGAAGTACCAGTGGCAAGTATTGTGCTGGTAATTTTAAAAAACCTTTTTATGGAGTTAGAATTTTAACTACAAGAAAGTTATAATCTAAAGATTTTTTTTGTAGTTAGCTAATGGTTATTTTTTATACTAAACCATACAGAAAATTATGCATTTATGTTTGTGTATATCCTAATAGAAGAGTAAAATGCAGTGGGAAATGGACAAGGCAATTTTTTTTCTGATTTATTTTAATAATTTATAGCAGTTTCTGTCTCAGTAATTTACATTTTTATATGTAAACAGCATACTTTCTTATTCCTTTTGTCTTTTTCTTATACTTCCCTACATACATCCCACCATCCCAATCTGATTAAAATTAGAAATAATTTGTTAATATCTCTTACGTTTGTTTCTTGTCAAACAACACTAGTGAAGAAGCATGTTATTTTCTTTTATTACATAAAAAGTTAAAACTAATTGTGCAACCAAATAATGAATACATTAACAGATTTGGAACAATTTTTCTTCACGGGGCACAAATAATTTTTACACGTTTATATATGAATTTAAAGAGATTTTCCTCTAACTTAAGAAACCCAATTAAATTAAAGTAGTCAAAAATAGGGATCCCTGGGTGGCGCAGCGGTTTGGCGCTTGCCTTTGGCCCAGGGCGCGATCCTGGAGACCCAGGATCGAATCCCACATCGGGCTCCCTGCATGGAGCCTGTTTCTCCCTCTGCCTATGTCTCTGCCTCTCTCTCTGTGTGTGTGACTATCATGAATAAATAAATAAAATATTTAAAAAAATGAAAAAAAAATAAAGTAGTCAAAAATAAATAAATAAAAATAAAAATAAAAAATAAAAAATAAATAAATTAAAGTAGTCTATTCCCCACCCCCCACTGAATTAAGTATTCTTAAACCAGGGGATATTGCAAGAGAAATATAAAATTTTCTGTTATTTTCCCTTTTGGGGGGCAGGAAGGAGGTTGGGGAGATATCTCAAAGAAAAAATGCTTTGGTCTTCTATATGTGTGCCAGAGGTCCACAGTAGTTACTGATTCCCTTAAAAACCTCCCACCTATTAAAGGAATTGAATTGAAAACAGTGCTGACACTACTGCTGAGGAATGAATATACATATCTTGTGTTATGAATGTGAAAGTGTCATGGTCTTTTAAAACAAGGTTAACTCAACCCCAGTCAATAGGAGCAGAAGAAATGCTGGCTACATGAGGCTTTTCAGACACAATGGATTGTATTGTGAAAGAAAACTAATAAGTAGGAGTAAAATCCTATATATTTTTACCTTTATTAGGTCTGTTACCTAAAACTTCTGGGTTTCGATTTACTTACTTGCAAAGTAAAGGAAGTTTACTGTATTGTCAGTTGAAGCTTCTGTGTACTCTAAAATTCCATGTTTCTGTGCTTCTGTCTTATGTGAGTGAGTCCTAATTAGTTCAGAAAGGTAGAATATTGGAAGATTGGTTTGCAATAGCTTAGTGACTTACTGTCATGTCAGTAACAGAAGTCACACAGGCAGCAATTTCAAAAGATATGGTTATTTGCCAGTTGGAATAATAAGGATTTATTATTTTAACCCTTTATCATAAAGTTTACAGCTTGAATACTATAAAGTATACTACATGTAAGGAGCTTAATATAAAGAAACCTATTCCTGCACATAGTAGTTAAAGCAAAGATTTGGGGTTTATGAGGCCCCCGGCTGTTTTCTGTGTAGCTGCTTTCATTCTTATGACTGTTTTTTGAAAGGTTTGCAGCTTTACCATATATGTTTAATATTTTGCAATAATTGGCCTTGTTCCTGAGCTGTTGGATTCGGGGCCGTAGCACTGTCTGAGAGGTTTACATTTCTCACAGTGAACCGGTCTCTTTTTCAGCTGCTTCCTGGCTTCTTTTTACTCAGGTTTCCACTGCTTTTTTTTTTAATGCTGTATTAAGGTATTAATATTTGCTTATATTTTCCATTATAATGCCTTTTAATTATGCATCATACTCAGAAATAGGGATATGAGTTTAAATGACAACCTTATCTTAATATAACTTAACTTTTAAAACTTTGTGAAAGCTATTGCTTTAATTTCTTTTCCAAAGCAGATTTGAATGGCAGATTCAGTTTGGTTTACAGCTTTTCTTAAAAATCTAATGTCTTCAGCATGCCAAACTCATTAGCAAAAGTTGAGTACATCTCTTTCTCTATTGCTACATAATTTTTAAGGAATATTAGTGTGCATTAATGCATGCCATCTAATGGACCTAAGATACCTAAAAGCATCTGAAACTACTTGGGCTCTGACCAGGGATATAATTCAACTTTTCCCCCAAACTGTGACATTATATGCATGTGGGAAGCAAAATGACTGTAAAATGAAATGTCATTTTAGTTTTGCAGCCCGTTAAGAAATTCAAAGAATATCTATGCATTATATTGTCAATGTTAGCTTTTTAAGTAACTCAGAACTGTGTGTTTCCAATTAAGCTTCGTTACCAGCAGACTATGGTAGGTTCCGGATGAACCACAGCATAGAAGAAACATTTTAGGATAAACAGTCTGTAACATGTGGAGAGTATTGGCAACATTGTAGAGCACAAATTGAAAACTAACTTGGTGTTAAAGGCTAGCAAGGAAGAAATGGACATACTTAAGTACCAGAGGGATATTAACAGGGGATTTAGCTGTGTTAAATAGGGACTTTGATACAAAGTTAGTTTCTTTACTGCCATCTTTTTACTCAAGTAATAGGAATTTTGCAATGATGTTACTACTTTCATGATGGCTCTGGTTATCCTTGTTTTTTCATTGACTCTGCAAGCTTTTCTGAGTATTGTGTGACCAGCACAGAATCAGACATTGTGTAATACCTACAAATCCACCTATTTCCCTTTTCCCTTCTCCATTAACCTGCCGCCACTGAAACCTGGAGCCAAAAGTATCTGGTAAGTACCCACAGATTTCCTTGAGCTGTACAGACTCTTCCATAGGGTCATCCTTTAAATAGCCCTGAGCTATAACCTCTATGTGGCTGTTTTTATTAGATTCAGGTTTTTTGTGTTTGTGTTTATGTTTATTTCAGGCACAGAACTAGTGGAGCAGAAGGTAATACAGGAGAAAGAATAGTGAAGGTGTGCTGGCATTTGCATCTTCTAAATTCACCTAAGAGGCTATCCTTAGTTGAACTTAACAGCACACCAAAAATGTGCTACAGGAGTGTAAGACAAGACAGACTGAGATTACAAACTTGAGGTTTTGATGGTTTGGAAACAGTTCATCTAAATTATATTGTGGATATCTAGTTCCAGATAAACTTAGAGTTGGCAAAATGGCTTATCAAAAAAAAAAAAGAAAGAAAGAAACTACCCTCACAATGTTTCTGCTATACAAGTTTAGTTTTAAAACCTTTAATGAAATCACCTTAGATTTAGAGCTGTTCTAACTAAACAGCCCTTCAATTATTTTTATTATCCTCCTCATTTTGTCTAATTCATATTACTAAAAATGCTTCCCTTTAACGCAATTGCTGTTCAGGTCACCTGCATAAAGTAAAACTAGCCTATTAAAGCCTGTGCAATACTTTTCTGCTGAGCACTGTGTTTCCTTCTTGCTCTCTTCTCTGTTGAAGTGAAAGAGAGTTAAAAATAGAATATTCTTTGGAGCCCTCCAGGGAAGTGCCTAAGCCATCAATTTATATTGTCCTAGTTCTCTTTGCTTGCAGAATTGATTGTGCCCTCCTCTGAACGTGCTGGAAGAAATGGAGTAATATTGCAGCAGTGCAGTCCTTTAACAAAGGAGAATGACAATGTTAAATAACACCTCTGTTGAGGTCTGGATGTTTATTCTGTTGTTTGGTATCACTTATGTTGGCTTTGCTAACTTTACAAAATACATGTTTTCCCACAATACTGACACAAATTTCTACAGATGATATAGATCCTATTTTCCTCTTACTTCCAGTTTAAACCCAAATAGATCACAGGAAGGATTTGGTGGGATTTTTTAAATTTCTGATATGCTGAAACACTTACTATTAAAAAGAAAGAATAATTTATCTGTAACCAAGTTGGTGATACATTAAGTGTTGGAATACTGGAAATTCTCTTCTCTTAGAATTTTTTTTCTTAACTTTTTATTTAAATTTCAGTTAGCTAACACAGAGTGCAATATTAGCTTCAGGAGTAAAATTTAGTGATTCATCACTTACTTACAACATGGAGTGCTCGTCACAACAAATGCCCTCCTTAATACCCATCTCTTTTTGGATTTTTTTTTTTTTTAAGTTTATTTATTTAATCATCTCTACACCCAATGTGGGGCTGGAACTCAGGACTCTGAGATCAAGAGTCACATGCTCTTCCAACTGAGCCAGTCAGGTGCCCCTACCTATCACCTATTTAACCCATCCCTCCACCCACCACCCCTCCAGTAATTGAATGGTACTTTTCATTCTCTAGGAGTCTACTTCCTCTTTCCCAATCTTGAACTTTCTCCCTCTTTTCTAGATTTTTTTTAGGTTTTTTAGATTTTCTAGGTTTTTTTTTTTTTTTTCATACTTGGCAATCTTTACCATCTAAACTATCAGAACTATGTCCCTTCCCTTATTTATTTATTTATTTATTTATTCATTCATTCATTCATTCATTCATGAGAGACAAAGAGAGAGGCAAAGACACAGGCAGAGGGAGAAGCAGGCTGTATGCAAGGAGCCTCATGTGGGACTTGAACCCGGGAATCCAGGATCCGCACCCTGAGCCAAAGGCAGGCGCTCACCCACTGAGCCACCCAGGCATCCCCCTTCCCTTTTAGACTGAGTAATTAAATAAAGAACTTGAATCACAGTGCCACTTCTCTACTAAGTGCCACTGTGTAACAGTTGATGCTTAGCAGTGTGAGATCCTTTGTTTACACACAGATTCAGAGGTATTTGTGAACAAATTGAACAGTTCTTTTAAATGTAAATTTTATTTACCAAGTGTACATAAAGTGAGGTATACCTGTGATTAGATGATCCTTTATATTATGTTGCTATTAAATTATTAAATTATTAATACTTTGTTTTGCATAGACATTGGTAAGGTTCTTAAATTTGATTAGTAGAATGATGTGATAGATTTTTTTGTTTTTAGTGTTTTCCAACTGTTTATTTCTAGTTTTCCTTGCAGTTTTACTAACTAACCAACATAGATCCCACGGTCTTATGTCACCTAAAAGAAGTAGATTAATTCTTTTTACAACTTTTTTTTTTTTTAATTAATCTCTACACCCAACGTGAGCCTCAAACTCATGACCCGGAGATCGAGAGTCACACATTCTTCTGACTAAGCCAGCCAGGCACTTAAATCTTTTTGCAGCTTTTAATATCCTGTCCTTTGGAGAGTATACTCCAAAATTATATACTTTTCAACTAGTTACTAGATTGTGGTTTTTGTTGATGTCATTATTGGAATGAATGGTCAGACATCTCATTGTGACTTCTAGAAAAATGTTCGGGTACCTATCCAAATTACTAATAGAATTTCCCTTCTGGGGTGCCAGTCATACAGAGTATCAAAAGTTAAATGATGCTTTTTTTCAGCCATGACAGACTTAGAAAGATTCCTCAGGCCCTGGCAGCTTCCTGCCTTGTCTGGTTCATACCTGGTGAGTTTTCCTGACTCAAATATGAAAATGAATGTAAAGCTAATCAGTGTATAGAAAAGAATCATTGCTTCACAAGAACTTCAGACTTAATCCATGATACAGAATGTGGCCCTTTGTACACAGGCATCCAGGTTAAAGCTAGCTTTGCCCCACTGGGTAATGTCTGATTTCTTGGTAAAGCAACTCAACTATTCAGAGAAGACAGCCAAGTTATGACACTTCTGTTAGATCTTGTGTGGATTCATCTGAGAGATAGCAACAGAGTATACATTTTGAGCAAACTCAGTCTTTGAAGCAAAATAGCAAAGCTAAACCTCAGCAAGGAACATTGAAGTTTGGCATGAAAATACTGAGGTTGAGAGACACAGACCAAGGGACTTGAGCCTGAATATGTCACCATTTGAACCTCCTTTTCCTCTTTCAAGCTCTTCACATATATGCAAGATCTAATTATAATAAGGCAGGGAAGTGTAAGCTTGAAATACAAGAGGTCACAACTGTGCATCTTGAGAGTATTGGGCAAAAACAAGTAAAAGTCCCTCCCAAGGAGAGGACATTGTGGGCTGATCTTTGAAACTCTGATAAATGGTCTTTTTTTAGCTCTGAATTCACATAACTACCATCTGGACTGGAAAAGTTCAACTTTTCACTCTGATTCCTATTTTGGGTAACCTCATTTATACCTATAAATAATCTTCAAATGAAAAAAATTCCCTGGTTGATTGACTATTTGCAATAATTTTTCCCTATAATTAAATTTATCTTGAGGATTAAGTATCTTAAACTACAGTAAAAGTCTTCATTAACCAAAATGCTCAGAAAATGGAAAGAGATCAAGTTATTTAGTGTTCCACTTATTTAAGCAGTATTATTACTCTAATACTCTTTCTACTTCAGCATTTGTCCCTGAGAAAAGTAAAGTTTAGGATCAAACTAACTATGTGCAAATCCTCTCTGTGCTATTGTTTCTTCTTTTCAAAAAATGAGAATAATTACACCTATTTTCATAAGAATATAAGTGTTAGTATTGTTACCTTGTGGTACCATTGAAAAAAATGAACATTATATAATATTCTAAATGAAAAGGCATAGGAATTTTGGACTAAATTTGTGTTTGGTACGAATTCCAGAGTGGCCAGAGAAGACTGACATAGTTTGTTCTAAAATATTTAGTCTTTTTGTCTTGTTAGCTTCTTAATTCATGCCTTTTCCTTAAAGTACAACAGATGTCACATCAGCTAAATTTTTTCCTCATCCTCGGATTGTTAACTTGAGGTCTAAAATATGTTCTAAGAAAATTTACTTAAATCCTTCCCATCTTTTTTTGTTTTTGTTTTTTTAAATTCAATTAATTAACATATAGTGTATTATAGTTTCAGAGGCAGAGTTCATTGATTTATTAGTCTTGTATATATAATACCCAATACTCATTACATCATGTGCCTTTCTTAATGCCCATCACCCAGTAGCCCCATCCCCCGACCCCCTACCCTCCAGCAACCCTGTTTGTTTCCTATGATTAAGTCTTTTATGGTTTGTCTCCCTCTCTAATTTTGTCTTGTTTTACTTTTCCCTCCCTTCCCCTATGGTCCTCTTGTTTTGTTTTGTTTTGTTTTGTTTTGTTTTGTTTCTTCAGTTCCACATGTGAATGAGATCATATGATAATTGTCTTTTTCTGATTGACTTACTCCCCATCGTTTTAAAAATTTCTGTTAATCTTATCCATAGCTATGGAAATCTTACTTGGAAAAGATTTTGAAACACTATGTGTGCCATTTCTATAAATAACGTAAGTGGATATTTATATTGATAACAATGCATAGAAATAAGGCTACCTATATATACATGTAAATGGTGATTATCTATGAGTAATTGTTTTACAAAAATGATTTTTTTCCATAGTGGCTTTTTCCTTTTTCGTATTATCCAAACGTTATACCATGAAAACCTATAGTACAAATCAAATAAGGCTTAAGAGATGTTTTAAATATCCAGGTTTATTCAGAAATATTCAAATAAAACCTTCATTTCAAGCTTTACATATTAAACCTAAACTAAAACAGTTTTGTGTTCCTCTTTATCAAGTAAACACTTTAGGATTAATGACATGAAATCTGCATTTCACCTTCAGTACAGTTTCTAAGGAGAGGATTAATGAATGACCCATGAATTCACTGAGATAATTTGTAATCATGCAATCAAGTCATTTCATTTTAATGAAATGGCAATTAAATCTGTTTAACCTTATTTTAAACATAACACCTTAAAACTTAAGTTCAGCTTTTGCTTGCAGAGCTATTTGCTTATACTGGAAAGTGAAAAATGTCATTCTCAGTCTGTCAGCATATATAGTAAACGTCTGGTTTTGTGTAGAAGCATATATTATTTTGATTCTATTCTGTTAAGAATATGTTTTTCTCTATTATCTATTCAGTGAGTATAAATATTGAGTGCCCACTTACTGGCTTAGCTTTGCCATAGCTGATACAAGTTTCTTTGTTTTTAATGGGAATAGGGGCAGGGGATGTTAAAGTTACCAACCTTACTCTTAAAAGGCACACCATTTCATTTTTTTGTTTTTTAAGGCATATACCATGAGAGAACAATTAAAGAGAACAATTTTATGTTACCTATACAGTGGGGTTTTTTAAAGTATAATTAACATACAGTGTTAATAGTTGTAAGTATACAATATAATCATTCGACAATTCTGTACATTACTCAGTGCTCAAGATATCTGTACTCCTAATCCCCTTCACCTATTTTTACCCATACTGCCAACCACCTACCCTCTTGTAACCACCTGTTTATTCTCTTCATTTAAGAGTCTGGTTTTTTGTTTTGATCGTTCTTTCTGTTTATTCCTTTGTTTTGTTTTCCAAATTCCATATATGAGTGAAATTATATGGTATCCATCTTTCTCTCACTGACTTATTTCACTTAACATTATACTCTATAGGTGTATCCATGTTGTCGCAAATAGCAGATTTCATTATTTTTTATGGCCGAGTAATATTCCATGGTGTACATATATTGTACCACATCTTCTTTAATCATTCGTCTATTGAGGGACACTTGGGTCGCCTCCATATCTTGGCTATTGTAAATAATGCTGCAATAAACATAGGGGTGCATATATCTTTTTGAATTAGTGTTTTCATTTTCTTTAGGTTAATACCCAGTAATGGAATTACTGGATCATATGATATTTCTGTTTTTCATTTTGTGAAGAACCTCTATACTGTTTTTCCCCAGTGGCTATACTGGTTAACATTCCTCACAGCAGTGCACAAGGGTTCCTTTTTCTCTACATTCTCGCCAACCTGGTTATTTCCTGTGTTTATGATTTAGCCATTCTGACAGGTGGAAGGTGATATCATTGTGGTTTTGATTTACATTTTTGTGATGAGGAGTGATTTTGAGTGTTATTTCATGTGTCTGTTGGCCAACTCTATGTCTTCTTTAGAGAAATGTTTGTTCATGTCTACTAACATTTTTAATTGGATTATTTGGGGGGGTTTGTTGGTTTGTTGACTTGTATAAATTCTTTACATAATTTGTTTATTGACCCCTTACCAGATACATCACTTGCAAATATCTTTTCCCATTCAGTAGGTTACCTTTTTGTTCTGTTGATGGTTTCCTTTGCTGTGCAAAAGCTTTTTATTTTGGTATAGTCCCAGTTGTTTAATTTTGCTATTATTTCTCTTGCCCAAGGAGACATATCCAGAGAAGTGTTTCTAATGTCAGTGTCAAAAAAGAAATTACTGCCTGGGGGATGCCTGGATGACTTAGTCAGTAGAGCATGTGACTTTTGATCTCAGGGTTGTGAATTTGGGCCCCACGTTGGGTGTAGAAATGACTTTTAAAAAATAAATAAGTAAACTTTTTAAAAAAGGAAGAAATTATTGCATATGGTTTTTTCTAGAATTTTTATGGTTTCAGGTCTCACACTTAGGACTCTAACTCATTTTGAGTTTATTTTTGTACATGATGTTAAGACAATGTTCCTATTTCATTCTTTTGCATGTAGTTGCCCAGTTTTCCCAGGACCATTTGTTGAAGAGTCTGTCTTTTTCCCATTGTATGTTCTTGTCTCCTTTGTCATACATTAAATGACCATATAAATATGGTTTATTTCTGGGCTCTTAGTTCTGTTCCATTGATCCATATATCTGTCAGTACAATATTATTTTGATTACCACAGCTTCATACTATACTTTGAAATCTAGGAATGTGATACCATCAGCTTTGTTCTTTTTCAAGATTGTTTCTGTGGGGTCTTTCGTGGTTCCATACAAATTTTTGGATTATTTGTTCTAGTTCTGTAAAAAATGTTGTTGGAATTTTAAGGATTTCGTTAAATATCGAGGCCTTTTTAGGTAGTATGAACACTTTAACAATACTGGTTCTTCCGATCCATAACCATGGAATATCTTTCTATTTGTTTGTGTCATCTTAGATTTCTTTCATCAGTGTTTGGTAGTTTCAGAGTACAAGTCTTTCACCTTCTTGATTAAGTTTATTTCTAGGTATTTTATTGATGCAATTGTAAGTGAGATTGTTTTCTTAATTTCTCTTTATGCTACTTCATTATTAGTGTATAATAATGCAACAGATTTCTGTATATTTTGTATCCTTTGACCTTACTAAATTCATTTATCAGCTCTAGGAGTCTTGGGGTGGGATTTTCAGGGTTTTCTATATATTATATTATGTCATGTCCAATTAGTGAGTTTTACGATGTTCATCCTTTCCAATTTGATTCCTTTTACTTCTTTTCTATTCTGATTGCCGGGGCTAGGGCTTCCATTACTTTGTTGAATAAGAGTAGTGAGAGTGGACATCCTTGTCTTGTTTCTAATCTTCAAGGAAAAGCTCTGTTTTTCACCACTGAGTATGATGCTAGCTGTGGGTTTTTTATATGTCACGATATGTTCCCTCTAAACCTTTACTTTGTTGAGGATTTATCATGAATGGATGTTGTCCTTTATCAAATACTTTGTTCTGCATCTATTGAGATAATGATGTGGTTTTTATCCTTTCTCTTGTTAATATGATGTATCATGTTGATTGACTTGTAAATATTGAACCACTCTTGCATCCCTAGAGTAAATTTCATTCTGCACTGAATGATTTTTTTGAAGTATTGTTGGATTTTATTTGCTAATATTTTGTTGAGAATTTTTACATTTATGTTCATCAGAGATATTGGCCAGTAGTTTTCTTTTCTTTTTCTTTTTTTTTTTTTTTTGTAGTTTATCTGATTTTGATATCATAGTAGTTGTAGTCTGATACAGTGAACTTGGAAGCTTTCCTTCCTTTTCTATTTTTTGTAATAGTTTGAGAAGGAGAGATATTAACTCTTCTTTAAATGTTTGATAGAATTCCCCTGTGAAGCCATCGGGTCCTGGACTTGTATTTTGGGGGAGCTTTTTGATTAGTAATTTAATTTCATTGCTAGTAATTGATAAGTTCAAATTTTCTGTTCCTTCCTGATTTCATTTTAGAAGATTATATGTTTCTAGTAATGTATCCATTCTTTCCAGATTGTCCAATATGTGGCATGTAATTTTTTGTAATATTCTTTTATAATCCTTTGTATTTCTGTGGCTGTCAGTGGTTTCTCCTCCATTTCTGATTTTACTTAAGTTCTCTCTCTTTTTATGAATCTGGGTAATGATTTATCAATTTTGTTGATCTAGGATCAATCCAGGTTTCATTGATCTGTTCTCTTGTGTTTTCAGTCTCCATTTCATTTATTTCTCCTCTAATATCTATTATTTCCTTTCTTCTACTGGCTTCGGGCTTTGTTCATAATTCTTTTCCTAGCTCCTTTAGGTGTAAGATTCTTCTTTTCCTAGCTCCTTTAGGGGTTTATTTGAAATTTTTCTTGCTCTTTGAGGTAGGCCTACATTTCTATGAATTTCCCTTTAGAACAGTTTTTGCTGCATCTCAAAAATTTTGGACCGTTGGGTTTTCATTTTCATTTGTTTCCATGTATTTTTTTTTTATTTCCTCTTTGATTTCTTGGTTGAGCCATCCACTGTTTAATAACATGTTATTTAGCCTCCGTGTATTCATGTTCTTTTCAGATTTTTTTCTTGTGATTGATTTCTGGTTTTATACCATTGTAGTCAGAAAAGATGCATGATACATTTTCATTTTTTTCAATTTACTAAAATTTGCTTTGTGACTTAACACGTGATCTGTTGTGGAGACTGTTTCATGTGCAATTGAATGTATGTTATACTGTTTTTGTTTTTTGTTATCGTTATACTGTTTTTGGATAGAATGTTCTGAATGTATCTGATAGGTCCATTTGATCCAATATGTCATTTAGATCCAGTGCTTCTTTGTTTTTTGTCTGGATGATCTATCTATTGATGTAAATGGAGTTGCAGTCCCCTACTGTTATTGTATTACTATCAGTTTCTTCTTTGATGTCTCTTAATAGTTACTTTATGTATTTAGGTATTCTCATGTTGGGTGCATAAATATTTACAATTATTATTTCCTATTGTTGGATTGTTCCCTTTATCATTACATAGTGTCCCTCTTTGTCTCTTGTTGCAGTTTTTGTTTTAAAGACTGTTTTGCTTTGCATGACTATTGCTACCCCAGCTTTCTTTTCACTTCCATTTGCATGGTAAATGTGTTTTGTATCCTTTAACTTTCAATCTGCAAAAGTATTTAGGTCTGAAGTGAGTTTCTTGTAGACATCATAGACATGGGGTCTTGCTCTTTATCCATTCATTCAGAATTACTGCTCAAAAATCAGTTTATTGTCTTCTGAGATTTCCCTTCTAACTGTTCTCTGTTGCTGCTTTTAAAATTCTCTTATTATTACTACTTTTAATTACTAAGTATCTTGGTGTGGACCTCCCTGGGTGGATTTTGTTGGGCTCCCTCTGTGCCTTCTGGATCTGGACATCTGTTTCCTCAGATTCAGGAAGTCTTCAGCTATTGTTTCTTCAAATAAATTTTCTCTCCTTTTCTCCCTTATCTTGTTCTGGGATCCCAGTAATCCAAATGTTGTTATACTTGGTGATGTTGCTGACCTCCCTTAACCTATTCTCATTTTTTATTTTTATTTTTGATTTTTGCTATTCAGCCTGGTTGGTTTTCATTACCCTGCCTTCTAGATTACTGATCTATTTTTCTGCATCCTCTAATCTGATTCCCTCTAGTATATTTTTCATTTCAGTTATTTATTCATCTCTTTTTTTTAATTTTCTCTTTGTTGAAGTTCTCATTGAGTTTGTCTAATTTTTTCCCAAGTCCAGTTAGTATCTTTATGACCATTACTTTAAATTCTTTATCCAAATGTATTGCTGATCTCAGCTTCATTTAGCTCTTGCTGCGGTTTTGTCCTTTTCTTTCATTTGGGACATACTCCCTATCTCCTCATTTTGTCTAAATCTCTGTGTTTATTTCTATGTATTGAAAGGTCAGGGCAGCTCGGGTGACTCAGCAGTTTAGTGCCACCTTCAGAGACCCAGGTACCAGTCCCACATTGGGCTCCCTGCATGGAGCCTGCTTCTCCCTCTGCCTGTGTCTCTGCCTCTCTATCTCTCTCTGTGTCTCTCATGAATAAATAAACAAAATCAAGAAAGAAAGAAAGGAAGGAAGGAAGGAAAGAAGGAGGGAGGGAGGGAGGGAGGGAGGGAGGGAGGGAGGGAGGGAGGAAGGAAGGAAGGAAGGAAGGAAGGAAGGAAAGAAAAGAAAAAAGAAAGAAAGAAAGAAAGAAAGAAAGAAAGAAAGAAAGAAAGAAAGAAAGAAAGAAAGAAAGAAAGAAGAAAGAAAGAAAAGAAAAGAAAAGAAAAGAAAAGAAAAGAAAAGAAAAGAAAAGAAAAGAAAAAAGAAAGAGAAAAGAAAGGTCAGCTGTGTCTACTGACCACTGAAACTAGTGGCCTTATGAAGAAGGGGTCCAGTAGTGCCCTGAAGTACAATGTGTCTCGTGTTCACCTGAACCAAGTTCCTCAGGGTATCTCCTCTGGTTATGAGTGCTCTGCTGTTGTATCTGAGCCACTTTTGCCTTCAGTCCTCTCAGCTACCGAGGCCTGCCTTGCATGCTGTGGGCAGGATTCGGTCCCTGTGCTGTTTAGGGCCAAGACTAGGGCCACTGTGGGCTTGCAGTTGGGCAGTTTCAGCAGTCAGACGAGATGCCTGCCCTCAATTTGTCTGACATGGCTGCAGTGATCCAAACTGCAAGGCTCTCTTCCTGTGCTGCCCCTTGAGAGCTTTTTGTTGCTGAGCATGACTGGCTGTCAAATCAGATATCTGCCCCTAGTACATCTGCTGGGGCTGTAGTGAAACTAGTTTGTATGGTTATCTTCCCATCTTCCTAGGGCCTGGGTCACTTTGGAGTGCCTCCCAACCCTCTCCAGGCTCCTTGCAGGATGTGACATGGCAGGAGCCACTTAGGAGGGTTCCCTGTAGCTTTTAAAACATCTGGAATAAGGCAATGAACAAAATTATGAGAAAACTAACATGAGCTTCTTAAGAAATATATTTTCTTTTAAAGTGCTTAACATTCTTGTTTTTAATAGCTCTAGTATTATTTAAGAATATACTCCCAGTTTATTTGTGCTACTTCTGAATGAAGTACTAATATTTAGTCATTGTTCTAAATTCCAAGTCTTTGTGTTCTCAGAGTTCTTTTACTTCTACTGTATCCCCACAGGTATTATTCATTTTAGAGTTTTTTTCTGAAATTTTTAAGTCCAAGCTCAAATGTTTACCTCTGTCAGGATTAATTTCTCCCTCCTGTTTTCATAAGCCCTATTTATACTGCTATTCTAATATGATGTTAGGGCTGAGCATGCCTAATTCAAAGATAGGACCGTGTCTTACTCATAATTACATCACCTACCAGTCACATCCTGGGTTCACAGCATACTATCCTCTGTTACAAATGAGATGCTGGAGTCAAATGTTGTAGATTTCATGTTATATTGTCACATTTTGGAGATGTGTGTGGTGTTTGTGTGGAGATACACTGTGACATGGATATTGATGGGGATTATGTTGCATTAGGGAATCTAAAATACCATTGGAAACTTACTGATGCAAATTCCATAATGTAGTATCCTATAACATGGAATCTATAGCTGTCTATTGAAAGTTTTCTCTGCCAGACATTTTTTTTAATAAGAGAATTTTCAGCTGAGAGGCTCCAATGTGAATCTCCAAAAATTAGTGAATTTAAATAAAGGAAATCAGCCACATTTGCCCATAAATTGGCTTTTTTTTTTTTTTTCAAAGTTTTATTTCAAGGTAACCTACTTTGAATGTATTTTGAATAAACAATAAAAGTAGTAAGAGAAATAGTTGAAGTTCCTTGGGGGGGATGTGACTATATAAGTCAAGGTATTTTAAGTCAGATTGTTACAATTATTTCTGCCAGTATCTGCATTTTTCTTTTCATTTATAGTGGATTATAATTCTCACAAGACTGTTATAAGTCACTTTTCCAGTCTATTAAGAGCTGAGCCCAAATTCTTACACTGCAGTCTATGCTTGTGTATGTGTATGTTCTGAGGTAGTATTTCCAACACAAGAAAAGGTTGTATCTTCACATCTTATTCCTATTCCTGCCTTTTATGTTTCTGGGAATGGAAATGTGTCAATGTATGCTTTGATGATGCTTGGAATTAGAGCGCGAATTTGAAGTCCATGAGATTTAATAAACTGAAAAGAGTTGACTTAATGTTAGACCAAAGAGCAAGAAAAAGTTTCTTCTCCTTATCCTCTATTGGCCTACAAGTTTAAGTATTATAGTATAGAAAATTCATTCACAGAAAAGTTTAGGAAATAGCATATTCTCAATCACTTCATTACTGACTAGGATTAGATTATAAATTTTTTGTACTCAGAAGTCATTTGTAATGTGGTCATAAAGCACTGTTGCCATGGAAATAGCATCATTGTACAAAGTCCTTCACTATTAAATATTTCACTATAACTGGATTTCACTTTGTTGTTGTTAATATGTTGTTTAGTTAACAAATATGCTTTGTATTTCTGTCTTTAGAGAAGGTTGATGCCAGATTTTATTCAGTTATTTAGTCATTGAGCAGAATCATTGAGACTTCTAGGCAACTACAGTGATGCTGTTGTCTATAGTCAAATACCTCAGATGGAATCTTTGCCATTTCTGATGCGTTAGGGATTAATAACAATAAAAATGAAAACTGATATTTATAGGATAGTAAAATACTGTTTTGGTGTTACCATAGAAGTCATTTCACTGATGTTTAGTTGTGGAAGTTTGTTAAGCAATACTATAGTTTGGTTCATCTTTGTAGAAACTTTTTAAATACCCTGAAGCTGGATGGTTAGTTGTATTTATCTAGTTTCTTTAAAAAAAAAAAAAATTTTTTTTTTTTTCTGGTAGCTTCTAATACTTTACGTAAGTTTTGAGATAATTGGTCTACCTAAAGGAATCCTCTTGGGGTAAAGAAACAAAATAAAATTATTCTTTTTTTTTTTTTAATACAATTTTTATTCACTAACTCAAAGCTTATCATTGTGGATTCTTATTTAATAACTGATTAATTCACTTGATAAAAGTAAATTTATACTCTTAATTTACTACTTTAGTTACTAATAGTGCCTTTAGTTTAGAGAAGAGTTGTCCCTTGGATGTCTGATTTGTGACTTCAGGCAAATTACTTAATCTCTTTCAGGATCTGTTTCTCTGTCAAGTGACCTTAAGAATACAATAAGGAGAAATAATCTAAAAATTTGCTAAATAGTCCATTTTCTTTGTGCCCTTGACACAGTCCTGATAAAAGGATTGCTATCTTAATGTGACAACTTTTCTATAAAAGCGTTTCTCCTCTTTCCTACTTTTGGTCTTCAGAATGGCTAGCTTCCTGAGCATGCAGCCTCTAATGTAACATAGGGCACTGTGTTTGGTTTAATGTTCTGTTATCACCAACTCAAAATTCTCAGTAATTTTTAATAAGCAGCCCTGCATTTTCCTCTTGCACCAGGACCAGAAATTTTGTAGCCAGTACTGGTTCTCAGAAGCTAGTTGTCATAATAGTTTGTAATATACACTGAATAGTAGTTGTCTGTGACCATATAAATTTCCTCAACTATAAAGGAAATCTCTACATAAATTTTATCTGAATATATTTTAAATGGAGAAAAATATAGCTGAGAGTTACCCACACAGTAAATCCTTTAAATGTTAACTTTGATAATAGTGGGGTTTTTTAGATTTGGTATTTTAACAATTTTGTCATTTCAAAATACAAAAGTATTTGCTTAAAACACAAAAACATTCTATTAGATGAAAACAAAATAAATTCAAAGCAGAATTTAACTCATTGTGCCATTACAGGTTATCAAGTTATACCCAACCACCAGCAAAACTACCAAGGACTAGTCGGAGTTCAGCAACCCCAGAGTCAGAGCCTAGTTGGTGGCCAACCCAACAGCATTGGAAATCAGATCCAAGGAGTAGTCATCCCATATCCTTCAGTGCCATCATACCAGGTATGTCACTATTGCCATCTTTGGGTGAAGGTGATTTTGAATAAATGAAATGTATATCTATAGTTTATCTCCTCTCTTCTTAATATAGGGAAAATGCTTTGGGATACATAATTTTATAGTCTTAAGAGTTGTATTAGTTATAGCAGCTTTGTTTTACCCTTATCGTATTACTTTATTCATTCACGTCTTTAATTTTTATTAAAAAAAAAATGTGAACTATAATTTGAACCACACTGATAGTGGCAAGTAAATTTTGTTGAGCACTGTCTCTCTTTCAGATGACATAAATATATAATAAGCAAGTATCTTATTCCATTCTTTAGCTTCTTAGAAAGTCTCTTGAGAAAAGAGTGGAATAAGGGAAAATAGGGAGAGGTAGGTATTTAGGAGAATGAGGTAGTGTGTGGACTATAAATCAGTGTTTACAAAATAGAGAAGAATGTTAAGTTTTCCATGCTGGAACTGATCTTTTCCCCACCTCAGTCCCCAAAAAAGAATGGCATATCATGTATTAAAAATGTTATGGATTTTAATTAATAGTTCTAAAGTAGTTACCTATTGTTTCATAAATAAGTCAAATATATTTAGTATTATACGGCACATTTTCACAAATTTGTTTTACTCTTCCTTCATCTTCCTAGAATAACTTGCAAGTTAGTTTGTTTTATTATCTTTATGGTTTTCCATAGCTGAGCCTAATATTAAGAACTCAAAAGACCATTTTCATTCATCTCAACAAGGTAAAGACAATGTAGTTAGAAATATAAATGTACATGTAAACAAGTTGATGATAGTGTATAGACCCATAACTAGAGGGATCATGATACAAAGCCATGAACAGAGTAGGACTTGAACTTCTGTATTAGGTACAGAAGTTCTCTGGAAAGATAAAAACCTTTAATTAGCTCTTAAAATTATGGGCATAAATTGATTAAGAAGAAATCCTGGGGGTGGGGAAGGATATGAGTAAAGATGGTAGCATAATCCATGTAATTCCAGAAATTTAAATTGAAGTTAAATGTAAACTATGTAATTGTCAAAAAAAAAAAAAAAAAAAAACTATGGAATTGTCAAGGACGGTGAGGACTAAGAGTATGTCTAGCTTTCTAGTTTCTTGATAATAATTAGTAACTAAGGGGAAAAAAATCAATCATATATCTAGATTTTGCATCTTTGTTTTCTCTCCCATCTCCCATGCTTCTTATTCCTTATCCTCTGTGCTTGAGCCCAGGCACATGAGACTGCCCATTCCCCACTTTTCTGTAGCTTGATATTAGGCAAGATCCAGTACCAGGCAGGAACCCTCCTTTATCAAGGACCTTGGTTGTGCTACCTAACCCAGTACATTGAGCATCTGTTAGATATCCAGGCACTATGGAAAAAAAGATCTTCCTTTTACCTCTAGGGGCTCACAGTCTAGTGCAAGTAATACAGTTTGTTTGTTTGTTTGTTTGTTTGTTTGTTTGTTTGTTTGTTTGTTAGTTTTAAGATTTTATTTATTTATTCATTCATGAGAAACACAGAGAGGCAGAGACACAGGCAGCGGGAGAAGCAGGCTACATGCAGGGAGCCCGACGTGGGACTCCATCCCGGGTCTCTAGGATCATGCCCTGGGCTGAAGGCAGCGCTAAACCGCTGAGTCACCCGGGCTGCCCAGTAATACAGTTTTTAAATAAATTAGATTGTTAGTGTAGCTTTGTTTTTTTTTAAGCTAGATACTGGAAATGTGTCAGAGCTAAGACAGTAATTTGTATAGCATACTTTTTTATAAGTTATAAATCATTTCTCAAGGTATTTTATATAATCTTCATACTGAGTAGAAAACTATGAGAAGGATGACTCTGTAGAGCAATTAAAGCCTGCTTTACAATTCCTATTATCTCTGATAAAGAGGTTGGGTGGGGGATAAAATGCTGAGTAAAATAGTCAGAAAAATCATCTGTCCTCAGTAGAGTGTATTGGTGGCCATATGTCTCAAATACTGTTCCCTCTCTCTTGCTCCTTCAGTTTTTCTTTACCGCTAAAGATTTGTTCTATATCTTTTTTTTCTTGATTTGTTCTATATCTTAAATCATCTAGATTAAACTGTGTCATTTTCCCTGGATCTGCTTTGCATATATATTAACTTAGATACAATCAGAAATAATACTCTTAGAATGTTACATTCCTTTGGTAGACAGAAAGACTGAAATATGTTTTACAGAGTTGGATAAATCAAACCAGTAACTTTCTCTTTGCAATAATTGAGCCAATTGAAAGTAATTAAGAGATTGCTGTGCATTTTGAAAAGACTAGTTTGCATTTCAAAAACATGTTATATAGGCAAGACTTATTAGAAGTTAATCACCTTGTAAGTCATGGAGGCCAAGTAGAGAGAATCATGAAATGGCTAAAGAGCTGAAGCTCTGGAACCAGAAGGCATAGGTTCAAATATGAACTTACTTGCTTACTGGCTATACAACCTTGGGCAAGTTACTTAACCTCAATTTCCCCATTTATAAAACAGGGGTGGGGATCCCTGGGTGACTCAGAGGTTGAGCACCACCTTCGGCCCAGGGCGTGATCCTGGAGTCCCAGGATCGAGTCCCGCATGGGGCTCCCTGCATGGAGCCTGCTTCTCCCTCTGCCTGTGTCTCTGCCTCTCTCGCTGTGTGTGTCTTTCATGAATAAATAAATAAAATCTTTAAAAATAAAAATAAAAATAAAACAGGGGTGATAAGAGTACCTTCTTAAGGTTATTAGGAAGTCTTAATACTATAACATACATATGATTAGAACAGAACCTGATGCATTGTAATAAATAACTACTCAATAATATTAAATTGCATTAAGATCGCTGTTACTACTGTTATTATTGTACTACTATTGCTAACATCATCATCATCATCATCATCATCATCCTAACCTTCAGAAGCTTTTATCTTGGCCCTATTTACCCAAATCAGTATAATCCACCTGTAATACAGTGGCACATTTATAAGTTAAGGACCCATTACAATATCAGAAGAGCCCTTCATGTCTGTGGTTTCTATTTAAGAAACTTAAGAAGCCAGAGACCTGAAAAAAACCATTATGTTCATGTGGTTTCATAGAAAACAGAATTGAGAGGTCTACTGTTGTAGATCCTGCAAGTAGAGATTACAGTGGAGATAATGCCTCCCATGAGATGGAAGTAGGATCTCATTTTTCACATAAGGAGCTGTTGGGTCTCCCACTAGATTAGTCATTTGCCTAAGGTCACATAGATAGCAAAAGGGTAGAGCCAATACCACCTCTAGATATCTTAAGCTCCAGAACTCATACTTTTCTGGTCCAGTGTATCTCACCACTCCACCTGAGTTTTACTTCACTCTGTGTGAGGCAAAGTATATTATATTACTCTTTCCACATCAGATGATCATCCTTATTTGGAAACTGTTTCTTTCTTAAAACTTTTACTTAAGGATGTAAGTCATATTTTATTTTTATGATGTAATGCATCAAGCCTATTGTTCAACTGATAAATGCCAGCCAAAAAACAGTAGCTGGCTGAAAAGAACAGAAATAAATGGTAGTACTGTGGCTGACGTATCATGATTATTGGCAGTTCAGCTTATTCCTAAATGTTGATACTGGAAAAGTTGATAGAGGTTAGAGACATTATCATTTGCACGGTTTTGAAGAACCTTTTTCACTTTAAATAATCTTTCAAATTTTAGGTTTCACTGCCTCAGAGTTCTCAAGGAATTGCCCATCAGACTTATCAACAGCCTGTTATGTTCCCTAATCAGTCTAATCAAGGATCTATGCCAACAACCGGAATGCCAGTTTACTATAGTGTCATTCCACCTGGCCAACAAAATAATTTAAGGTGAGTACAACTAAGAAACCTAATCCTATAGCTTCTCATTGTTTATCAGGATTATGGTCTGTTGCTAATTTTAACATTGATTAAGGGGCATGGCCTGAAATTATTATCTAAAATAGAATAGAAAAAATAGGATAGAGTCTCCTTTTCTCATAGTTTTTCTAACACAATCAGTGTAAGTCAGACATTTCATATGTAACCTAAAGAAGTCACATCTTCTCTCATGTGCCTAAGGGTAGGCCATTCTCCTCTTAGCCAGAAGGGGTGATAGTTGGCCATAGGCCTTGGAGTTGGAGCATTTAATATTTAAGATTCTTATAGGAGTTGAGGGAAAATGTATTTCTTGTATATGACCTCAGAAACAAAATTTCTTGCTAAAATTTTTTAGGCTCTAGGGAGCTCGTTTATTATCAGTAAGAGGAAGGAGGTATATAGGAGAAGCAAATGATAGTAGTTCTATGTAAAATAAAAGCAAGTCACGAATCTGCTTCTTTAACTACCTTTGCTTGGAAGAGCAGAAGCTCTTCTGATAAGCCAAATGTGATACAAATAATAATCTTCCTTTCTGAATAATGGACTAAAGTTACTCAATTCAAAGTATTACAGCCTTTCATTTATTCTCATGATATCCTTGTAAGGTTGCCAGAGGGACTGCACTGCTCTTTTTAGGAAGGAGGACCTATGTTTTAATTGCTGATAAGAGGTTGGCACTGGTTATGGTTACAGATGATGGTATTTAGGGGTGAGAAAGGGATTGACAGACTTGCTTCATTGAATATACTTGGGAGAGTGGAAACTTGGCTCTTACTTTGTTAGCAAATAGACATGTGCACACACACACAGGAACTCACATATTTCCTCCATCTTGGTTCTCATTTTATTTGTCGTCACACACGCACACAGGACTCACTTATTTCCTTGCCTTTCTGGCTCTGTGTCTGTCACTGATTAAAGAGGCCCAGGCTTTTTAAACAGCAAGTTGGTTGTGAATCATAGGCAACTTTGAAACTTTATATTCTAATGAGCCCCAACTCTTCAGAGGTGGAGCAGCTACACAGTGACAATAGAAATGTATACTGTGTTAAATTTTCCATTGGTTGTGTAAATTTAAAATCTCTAAATAAGGGGGAGATGCTCCCAATCTGAGCCTCTTTTTCTAATTTATGTAAATTTGGGGCCTGTAACACCAGGTCAGGTTCAGAGCTGTTAATAGCAAAATTCTGTGCTAAAGCAGATGAAATGGATGGTGTGAAAATGACTGGATTATCTGCTTTTTGAACCAAAGCGAACTTTTTATCTGAGGGAAAATTACCAAAGAAATCATTCCAGTATAGAGCAGAAGCTAAGAGAAGTTGGTATTAATACAATGACTCATTCAAAATCAAAAGACACCTATTTTTATCGGTTAACTTGTATAGGCTTAGATGCTGGATAGAGGGGCTTTCTTAAAGGAAGGTCAAGCCTAAAAGGACCGATATACAATGGCTTAGACTTTAAATTTTCCCATGTTTGTTATATTTATGGGTACCTTGAAGCAGAAGCGATCTTGTCTCCTTGACTCTTAAGAGAGCTGACCTTGGAAGTGGGTGTAGAGGTGAGAGCCATAGCTCTGTACTGTCCCCTACATTCAATGTTAAGTATGATAGCAGGATCTAAAAGCTGTCAAGTGGAATATAAGAAATAGTGAAAGGGATTATAAGGGAAAGGAGGGGAACTGAGTGGGAAAAATTAGAGAGCAAGACAAACCATGAGACTCCTAACTCTGAGAAACAAAGGGTTGCAGAAGGGGGAGGTTGGGTGGGAGCTTAGGATAACTGGGTGACGGGCACTGAGGAGGGCACTCGATGGGATATGACCACTGGGTGTTATATGTTGACAAATTGAATTTAAATGTTAAAAAATGTAAAATAAATAAAAGCAAGCTGTCAAGTAAGTGCTAATAACTACACCTTGGAAAGAACCATACCAACTTTTAGTTCTTGGGCCTGCTTCTGCAAGAAAATAAAAATTTGAAGAGCTATCCTTGGCTGAAGGAATAACTTCGAAGCCCAGGAATTAAAAGGGAAGTGAGATTACCCTCCAACTTGAATCTCAAGGAAAAGTTATGGGAATTATTCACAGGTTAGGGCTATGACCTGAATGAGTCAGGGAGATTTGAAATACTCCAGCTGTTACTTGACAATAGTGGTTGGTTACTGTGTAACAAACTAGCATTGATCTCTTCCAACTACGAATTACTGAAGTGAGAAATGGAATGGGTTGCAGGTAAAGCAAGGATGTGTATCCTGTCCCACTTGTATTCTGATACCTTTTATGCTAGTTATTAGGTAAGAATACAAGTCCTATGGAATTAATTGAGGATACCTTTGGGTGACTAATGTTCTTTTTCAAAATATAGCAGCATTCTTTTTTTTTTTTTTTTTTAATTTTTATTTATTTACTTATGATAGTCACAGAGAGAGAGAGAGAGGCAGAGACACAGGCAGAGGGAGAAGCAGGCTCCATGCATCGGGAGCCTGATATGGGATTCGATCCCGGGTCTCCAGGATCGCGCCCTGGGCCAAAGGCAGGCGCCAAACCGCTGCGCCACCCAGGGATCCCCTATAGCAGCATTCTTTACAGAAAATTTTGTTTCTGATTCTGGGCAATAATAAAGCAAATTGTTATAATATTTCAGATTTCCAACTTAAAGATCAGCTTATGGCATTTATTAATCAGATCACTACTGTCCAAGGGCTAATAGTATAGAGACTATTCCTTCATAAATCTAGATTTACTAGTTTGTATAAATTGTATTTTATCTTACTTATTGCACTATGTTTACACACTGAGCAGAGGTTTATCTGAATATTCCAGCACCTAGAGCAGGGCCTAGGGTAGAAGGTTGGTAAATGCATACTGAATGAACACACTTCTTTAATGGTAAAGGCCAACTTACACATATGTATGGGTACATACATGTTACTCATTCTCGTTTATGTAGAATTATTGGCTTTAATATTATTATTTTGTTTCTGTAGCCTCTATATACTTTTTAAATTCTTCATTTTTTGTATTACAAAATATACTTGTTGACACAAGTTAAACAATCATTACAAAAATGTGTAAAAACAAAGCTATTCATCACGCCCCGCTCTGCCCTCCCGTCCAGGTAACCAGTGTTCACATGCTAGTATATGTATTCTCACATCCTGACCAAACATATACACATAAAAAAATACGCATATATTGAAATTAGGTGTTAGAGTCTAATGAAATAGATATTATCTTACATTTTTTCTTTAATGTCAGATTAGTAAAATTTAGTCTAAGACATTCTCATTCTGTGTATGTTTGTTCCTTATTTCTTCATGAACATAATTTTACATAAATCATGTCATACAGTCAGTTTTCTTTTGTTCTAACTACTTTCTCTCCCTTGACCCTTTGAATGAGATTATTCCCCATATATACGCATGCTGGGTAACCCATGTTTCCATCCTGGTTTGTATCCCTCCTCACTTTCCTCCTTGCATCTAATCATATGCTAACATAGATAATGGGTATGGAGACACAATTAAGAGTGATTAGCACAGACACAAAATGGAATTTATAAATAAATTTAAATATGAAATGTCTATATCTTGCATTTTTTAAATATACAATCATATCATGTTTGAAATATGAGAGATTTAATCTTTCAAATTTAGTATTACAATCTATAGTTTTTTTCCTGTAGCTTCGTTTGTTTGTTTTATTTTATGACACTGTGCTTGTAACTTCTGCCATTTTCTGAGGATTGTACAAATGCATGCCATATTCCTTGAGGCTCTTCATCATGGAATCTAACTGATTTGATATCAGGTTATGAGGTGATCTAAGTTAGCTACTTTTTTAGTTAACTGAATCTTGTACCTTTAGATGTTAATTGATGGGGGGCATGATATGGTTAGAAAGATGAGCTTTGGAATCAAACAAAGCCTGACTTCAAGCCTATGTGACTTTAGGCAAGTTACTTAGTCTTTCTGCACTTTGGTTTTCTCATTCATAAAATAAGAATACCTCAAAGGATTGGTGTGCGAAATTCCATGTGTTGGAGTTTGTATATGAAAATTATTCTAAAACTTATACTTGCCTGTGTTCTTGAGTAGAGGACACTGAAAATAAAACTTTTTACTGCTGATTCAGAGCCATAATCCTGAGCATTGGTAATTATATTGTGCCCCCACAGAATTTTGAAGAATGTTGGAGATATTTTCATTTACTTTCTTTCTTTGTCAGTTATTAGTGTAAGTGCTTCAAATCTGCAGTGAAGTTACCAGAACTAAGTTTTTAAAAAGGCTTTGAGTTAGATTCTGGAGGCTCTACTGAGTCTGTCCTTGAAGCAGAAAATATTTTTGGGTGTTATTCTCAAGTAAACTAAATATGGTAAAATGTTCATTTCTTTTCTGAATTATTTGTGTTTTCTGTGTGAACAGAACATATTTGTTCTTTTCTGGTATGCCAAGCCAAGACTTCTTAAAAGACACTCCATTTTGTAGATTTTTTAAAAATAATCTCTACTTACCTCACTGAATTTGAATCCTGCATTTTTACCAAACATTAAGCTGAGAAATGAAAAAAGGTATTACATTATCTCTTCAGAATAACTCACATAAAGAGAAATATGTACAGTTGATCATCATTGTGGATTCGTATTTGCAAATTTGGCCTATTATAATTTATTTGTGATCCCAAAATAGTATTTGCAGGCTTTTTCAGTTATTTGCGGACAGGCACAGGGCAATGAAAAATTTGAGTCACCCAGTGAATACATTCTCACCGAGGTTGAACAGGTTGACAGTCTTCCTCCTTACTTCGGTTTTCATATCGTAAATACACTTTTCAGTCTATTTAGTGCCATAGTTTTGGCTTTTTTGTGCTATTATTTGGTGGTTTTGATGCTCAATGGCCCCAAGCATAGTACTGAAGTCTGTGTGATGTGTCTTATGGAATAAATATGTATGTTCTGGCATGAACTATATTGTTGTTAGCCATCAGCTCAACGTTAAGGAATCAACAATGTGGCATATCCAGAAAAAGGAAAAAGAAATTCAATCTGTAGGTGAGACCGCTCCAGAAAATGCTAAAGTAACATCTAAAGTCTGTGATTAAGCTATGAAAAAGATGGAAAGGCAGATAAATTTGTGGTTTTGTGGGATGACAACCAATAAAAAAGCATAGTCACAGCATTATTCTGAGGCCAAAAACCAAAGAGATTTATGGGCAAAGTGCTCTGGATCAGGAAAATACTAAAACCTTCTCAAGTAATGTTTCATTATAAAGAAATACTGGATAAAATTATTGTAAGAAATCTATATTAAATAAAATAAACAAACACACATAAAAACAAGGTTATGTGTTGATCAGTTGATGAGGATGTTGTGACCGGGGCTCTCAGTATATTAACCCTGTATTTCCTGTGTGGACAATGGCTCAGTATTTGTTAATTCAGTGTTCATATGACTTTTAGAAGTCAGAAATAACAAGAACCAACTGAATTTTATACATAGTACTGTGTTAGGCACCATAAAGGCATACAGAATGCAGTAGCAATATAGAGTTCATACTGTTAATTGAGTTTTAATCATTTCTACTGATAAAGCCTACTAAATCTTAGTAAAGTATGATGTTCGAGTATAAAATTTGCCATAGATTTATGGCCTTTGTTTTTCAGAACACTAAAAAGTTTGCTTTCCTCTCTAATGCCAGAGACTCAATCAAGCAAGAATTCTATATTTAAATATATTTAGATATGGAAGAAGAATAGGACAATAGTCCTTGTCCTTATGGAGCTACAGGTTTTTTTAAGATTTTATTTATTTATTTGAGAGAGAGTGAAAACCAGAGAAATCACAGAAGGACAGGGAGAAGCAGACTAGCCACTGCGTGGAGAAACCTGTATGGGGCTCAATCCCAGGACCCTGAGATCATGACCTGAGTTGAAGGCAGACACCAAACCAGCCAAACCACCCAGGCTACCCTAGGGAGCTACAATTTTTTATGGGAAGTTAAATGTATACATAAGAAAACAAATAGAAATCATACAAAATGCATACAAGGAAGGGATAATATGAGAGTATTAAAGAACAAAATGTGTATAGAGACTAAGCATTTTGCTAACCAAATGGTATATAACCGTATTACCATTTGAGCCCTACCTACCTGGTCAACATTTCTTCACCTTCAGATTCATTACATCTAAAGTGGTGTTTTTATTATAGTAACCTTACAAATGCAGGTAAAAAACCTTTCTTCCAAAATTTTTTCTTGTCTATAAACATTTTACATTTCTAGAAGCTTGTCCTCAGAGTGTCCTCCTGAAAAGGATAAGATTGTGCGTTTGTTTTTATTTTACATATAGACTATGAAACATGGAAAAAGTTAACCATAGAATTTAACCTGAAAGCCTAAATTCTTCAACTCTGATTTCTAGTACCCTACCTTATTAACATATTAGGAATCATTATTCCTAATCTTACCAGCATGTTAGAATCACCTATAGGGCTCTTCAGAGTACTGGTAATAACCCCTAGTTCTCCACATTCTCATTTCACTGGCATAATTTTTTTGAAGCCCTCTAGGTGATTCTTCAGGCAACAAGAGTTAAGACCCATTCACACACTTAACCAGCCCTTCTCATCTTTATCCATAGACTTGAGCTGTGTGTAGCCATAACCCAGTAATATTTTATACATTTGCCAGAAAGGTATTGTGTCTGTCACTGTTTTTTTGCAAACTTCATCCTGGACCCAATGTTTGAAGATAAAATTGTATAAATTAGCCTATACCAACAAGTATACCCAGTTTTAGATGGAAAGTGTATGTTAAACTCTGGGCTTACAGGGTCCCCCTCCAAACATTCTTTATGTTTTTACTAAGTGGACTGTGATGAGCTTCATTCCATTACCAGATTACAGGGAGATAAGATTTCTGTAAGAACAGTAAGTGAGATTTTGTTTTGAGAAATGTCTTACTTAGCTTGAGTTGCTTAGCAACCTCTTTTTTCTTTTTTTTTGCAGAAGCTCCTTATGCAGAAAAATAGAATTTGAATTATTATTTTTACTTTCAGCTCAGCTTTTCAGTTACCACTGAGGCAACTCTATGTTTAGATTAAATTGTGTTGTTACGTATACTCTGAGGATTTGCCATAGCCTGATAGATGTTACGTGTCTTGTCACTTTCAGCAAGCCATATAGTGGTCAGAAAAACTAGTTTTACAACTAATTGTGAGATTTCTCTCAATCTTTGGCATGGAGAGAAAATGAATTCCATTCCTGCAGTGTCTTCAAAAGTGGCAAGCTAGTTGGATAAATCTTCAAAATACCCTCATTTTGGTAGGGGTTTTTTCCTCCTGTTTTACCTTTCATTTCTCATTTTTATCTTGAAACTCAAAAGGAAAATACATACCTTTGTTTTTTATCTGTCATCTCAAAGGGCTAACCTACAGAGAGAGAAACTTGAAGAGACTGTAACCTCTATCTTTCAGAACTTGCTAAAAAATGCTTCACAGTATCTTTATGAAATGATGAAAAAGAAAACCTTTTAAGTCTTTTTCCTTTTTTCCTCCCCACAGTATGTTTTTCCCCATTTCTATATCCTACTATTCCTGCGGTATCCCCTTTGTCCTACTTCTGGAATCTGTCTTGCATTCATTTTATTTCTCCTAAACTTCTGATTTTGCATTTTAATTTTTTCATTTGCCTCAGCCATCCTTTGAAATGATTGTCAATAACAAAGTGTCAATCTGATCCATATCTTTCAGGGAAGTTTTGCTTTTGTTGTTACTAATAAGGAAGTTAACACCTAGCCTAGAGAAATAAAATGTAATAAGGAAATGACATTTGGAGCTAAAAACATTGCCTTTCCATAACATTCATTTCCTCTTCACTGAGTATAAAAGCTTATTATTTTTATAGGCATGAATTTATCAGCAAATTCATTAGTAAATTAAGTTTTATTGACAAAAACGATACTGAATAGGAAGGGAAGAAGATGCTATAGCTATTTCATTTTTTGTGAATTCACCAAAATGACTGATAGTAGTAATATTTTACATTAAAATAATAGTATATAATAGGTACATAAAGAATTACGTGGGATGAGCAGTGACCTTTCATGCAAAAATCCCTTTATTCTATACATAAGTAATACAAATATGGTCATACTTGTGGCTCTCCCTCAATCTATGTTTTGTCTTTAAAACAGTCTTTTCTCTATCTCTCATTATACATATGATACATTGTCATTGTAGAAAATCTGAAAATATTAACAATTAAAAATATAAATGAACATGAAAAAGCAAATCAACTCTAAGTCTCACCAGAAATAATTACTGTTAAATTTTAGTGCACTTCTCAAGTCATTTCTCAGTGTATACATAATATGTAAACTTTGTTAGGAATTAAATATTTTAAACATTGTATTTTCTCTGTTTTTAATTGTGTTATTCATCAGCTCTGGTTTAAAGATTAAACCATATAAAAATACATGGAGTACAATTCTAAACTTCTGCCTGGCCCATGGCCCTTGGTGCAAAGCAGTTACTATTCACCAAAATAATCCCAGTTTAGACTTTGGATGTACTTTTCTAATACTTTTACTGCTTTTATTTTTTTTTTTTTTTAAGATTTTATTTATTTATTCATCAGGGACACAGAGAGAGAGAGAGGCAGAGACACAGGCAGAGGGAGAAGCAGGCTCCATGCAGGGAGCCTCACATGGGACTCGATCCCCGGACTCCAGGATCACACCCTGGGCCAAAGGCAGGCGCTAAACTGCTGGGCCACCCAGGGATCCCCTTTTACTGCTTTTAAGTAGATACGTGAAACACTTGCAGTTTGGAAAGAGCATCACTGTTTTTGTTTTTGAGGTAAAGAGATTAGGAGTGTTTTTGTTGTCAACTGTGAATTTTTTTGCATATATGGAATTATTTATATAAATGTTTTATTCTACAGCTTGCTTTTTTCATTAAGTGTTAGTTTTGAATGTCTTTCTACAGAGTAGTTGAATTTGTCCTTTCAGGTTATAATGGAGGGAAACCAACTTGTAAGAGGTCAGGCTAAGGAATTTGTGTTTTAGACTTTTAATAATAGCAAATAACTGTGGTTTCTGAAGTATGAAATTGATGTGATAAAGTGTCTGGTTTTGTGTTTTTTAATTAGGTCAGTAACAGTCATCAAGATACATTTTAATTGAGCAGAAACCACAAGATCAAGTAGCAGAATCCTTGCCTGTGGTGGTGGCAATAGGAAGGGGACACATTTAGGAGGCCCTTTGAAAGAAGATATAAATATGTGGTGATATTGTGAGTGTTAAAGAAAAATTTCAAATATCCTGATGGAAAATGTTTCACTAGCAACAATAGAATGCCAAGATTGGAGATGAGTGTGATTATTATTTGGATATCATTTACTTAAAAATACCTACTAGATCTAGGGCAAACAGACTTTTCTGTAACAGGCCAGAAAGAAAATACCCTAGGTTTTAAACACAGAAATACAAAATTGTGGGTACTGTTTTAGGTGTTTATGTAATAAAAGAGAAAATAAATTTCCAGCAGTACCTGGGTGGCTCAGTAGCTTGAGCATTCGACTCTTGATTTCAGCTCTGGTCATGATTTCAAGGTCCTAGGATCAAGCCCCACATCAGGCTCCCCACTTAGCAGGGAGTCTGCTTGTCTCCCTTCCCCTGCTTGTGTGTTCACATGTTATCATGCACACACAACCCCTTCAAATAAATAAGTAAATCTTTTAAATAAATAAATAAATTTCCAAAGGAACTTTTTTGACAAAATTCAATAATAGAGCACAGTTTTTTTTAATACAGTCCTAATAAACAGAGAAGAATAGAATTACTTTAGATAGGGAGATAACATTTCATCTCATTGGGGCTAAAGTACGTGTTCTTTATCATCAAATTGATTGCAAATGTTTATCAATAAAAACCATTCTTGGGGGAAAAAAAAAGACATTCTTGGCTTATGGGCTATTCAGAAGCAGACATTAGGTCATAACTGGCCTGGTGGCCATACTTTTCCAGTACCTGTATTAGATAATTCATTGCAAAAAAGACCAGCAGGAAATGGTCTGAAATGAAGGCTTATCACAGAGGAAAAGAAGGAAAGAGAAGCCAACATACAAGGAGATTTCAACAGTCAGGTGTTGCTGGGGAGCATGAAAACCTTTATTAAAAGGGCAAAGACAATGGATATAACAAGAAGAGATCATTTGCAACCTTCCAGACCATATGTGTAGATGAGAAAACTCTGAGAAGGAAATAATAAGTTTAGACAGTTCATAAAGTCTGTGTATAAAGGGTCCAGAGTATTTATTCAAAAATTCAAAAATAGATACTACTTTTTTGAAAGATAGAAAGGAAAGAACACATAAAGGAAAAATTCAGATTAAAAGGTATATTTTTTAGACATTAGGGGAAAAGTAAATCTCTTAATTTTCCCTGCCTACTTTTTGAATCATTAGATTTTCACTACTTTTTTCACTATGTACATTTTAAGCTTTTCCAAAATTTTTTCTAAATATCCACAGTGACATTCTGCATAGCCCAAGATTTTGAATGGCTTTCCATTTTATTTGGTATTTCTCCAGGCCATAGGTAACCTAGATAACATGCATCCCCTGAGATATGCTAAGTGTTTAGGAGACAAAAGAGGTTTGTCTTGAAAGCGCCCCTATGGCATATCCCATGTACTTTATTTTGTGAATAATTCCTGTGGCTTTGGAGTGTGCTGACTTTGTATTTTACTTACTGGTATTGGGAACAATATGAGGCAAGTTGATAAAAGGATCTGAAAAACCTGCATCCTCTTTGTCTTCCATTTCTAGCCAAGATTGGGTATTAGGGACTGGATTTATTCTCCTACCTTAACTTATAAACCAGAAAAATTTATGAAACAAGCTTTCTTAAGACAGTGAAGGACAGTAAACCCTGTGAGAAGAAAATAAAATGAGTATCATCAATGCCCCAGCTTGCTGCCTAGAGAAAGTTTCCAAGCCACCATTCAGGGAGAGGGCCCCAAGCAGAGCCTCCCTCTAAATTAAGGAGATGAGGTTAGGAGTGCAAGGAAGCCAAGGTGGCTGGAATTTACAGGACAGAGTGCTGAAGAGAAGAGGCTACCAAGAAGAAGCTGTGGAGATCTACAGAGGGACCATTTTGAGTGAGTCTGGTTGATTTCTGCCTGGTGCTTGTATGTGCAAAAACCATACGAGGCCAGCAAAGGCTGGACAATCCTTGGAACTCACAAAGGACTAGAATAGTTTATATTCCTAGCAGCCAGACTGTCAAAATCTCATAATATATGAAGCATCAAGCCGAGGACCTGAAAGGACATTATCTCAGTAGTGGGGGAACATTAGCCCTAGATTAAAGGCTGCTCTGGTCATGCCTAAAGAAAAGGACTCAAAAGGATTAGTTGTTTCTAGATAACTGTGACCCAAGACAAAGCTCAAAAATATTGCTAAAAAATAAAAGAATATCCAGCAGTCAACAAGGTTAAATTTACAGTGCCTGTCATTCAATCAAAAGTTACCATATATGAAAAGAAATAGGGAACTAAGGCAATAATGAGGAGAAAAATCAGTTAATTGAAACTGATTATGAAACAATGTCAATATAAAATTCAGAGAAAAAAAAAAAGACAAGAGTTAAAAATGAAGAGCACGTCAGTCCGCTTCAGGGGACCTAATATATGTGTAATTGGCATCCTCAAAAGAGAAAAGGAGAGAACAAAAAAAATTTTTTGAGTAAATAATGGATAAAGTTTTTTTAATTTGATAAAAATAATAAACCCACAGTTTCAAAAATTCAACAATCTCCAAGCAAAAGAAGCATGAAGAAAAAAAACTTCTAGAAAAGTAATAAAGAGAAAATCATAAAAGTAGCCGGAGGAAGGAAGAAAGATAGTACATATAGAAGAACAAAGGTAAGAATGGCAGCATGCTTCTTGCTAGAAACAAGCTGGAAGACAGTGCCACGACATCTTTATTTGAAGTAATGAAAGAAAAAATCTAGAATTTTGTACCAGTAAACATAATGTTCAGAAACAAAGACTATTTCAAATGTACAAAAACAGAATTAATCACCAGCTGACCTGCACTGCAAGGAATATGACAGGAAGTCTTTCAAACAGAAAGAAGACTATATCTGGTGGAAATTGGCCCTGTACCAAAGAATAAAAATTAAAATTCAAGTAGTATACTGGCTCAAAAATCAAATATCTTAGAAACGACCTGTAGAGAATGTATCAAGAATTCTCAAACCTCAGTTAAAATGAAAACACACCTTGGGAAACAATTTGTTTACAAAGCTTGCACCTGCGATGTGACCCAACTATTCCACTTCTAGGTATTTAACCAAGGGAAACAAAAACTGGAACCAACCCAAATATTCAGCAACAACTGAATGGATAAACAATTTGCATTATATTCATTAATGGCATATTACTTAGTAAAAAGAATGAACTATTGACATATACAACAAAATGGATGAATCTCGTAATTATCCTGAGTGAAGAAAAATTAGGCAAAGGTATATACCATATGATTCCTTTTATAGAAAACTCTAGAAAATGCAGCCTAATCTCTCTGGTGACAGAAAGCAAATCAGTATTTGGTCAGGGTATGGTAAGGGGGAGTTGGGGGAGAAAGGAAGGAGATACTACAATGGGAAATAAGCCAATTTTGGGAGCTAATGATGGTTTCACGGTATATACATATGTCAGAACTCATCAGATAATACACATTGTGTGCAGTGAATTTTTACCAGTTATACCTCCATAGGGCTGTAAAAAAAATTTTATCTTGATCTCCTTTTCTAAAAGTTTGAGCAAAGACTAGTTTTATTTAAAACCAACACTCAAAATAAAATAAAATAAAACCAACACTCAAAATAATAAAATAAAATAAAATAATAAAATAAAGTAAAATAACCAACACTCAGTGGAGTGTCCAGCTCTTCATTTCAGCTCAGGTCATAATCTCAGGGTTGTGAGATCAAGCACCACATGGGCTCTGCACTCAGCAGATTGTCTGCTGGAAATTCTTTCTCTCCCTTTGCCCCTCCCCACCCCCATTTTTTTCTCTTTCTCTCTTTCAAATAAATAAATCTTTAACAGAAAATATAAAAATAAAATGAAGAGAAAAGATGCAAAACTAACAAATCTTTAAAATCAAGTATTCATAAAAAAATAAATAAATATTTTTAAGGAAAAATAAATACCACAGAGCATTTAACAGTGGCATAAAGGTAGACTCACAATAATTGATTTTGAAACCTATTAAAGAATCTTTTTGAAGATATTTATTTATTAGAGAGCATAGTAGGAGGTAGGTAGGACCAGGACCCAGAGATCATAACCTAAGCCAAAGGCAGATACTTCACCAACTGAGCCACCCAGGTGCCCTGAAAATGAGTAAGTGATTTTTTTTTAATTTAGTTTTTAAAGGCTTTTTAAAAAGTAGTTGCCTGAAAGTAACTCCAACAAAATAGATATAAAGTCTTTATGCAGAAAACAGGCAGAGGCTCAACCGCTGAGCCACCCAGGCATCCCATTTATATATTTTTAGAGAAAGAGAGAGAGCATGAGTGGGAGGTGCAGAGAAAGGAAGAGAGAAATTCCATCCATCAGACTCCCCAATAAGCACGGAGCCTGACACCTGCTCAGACCCAGGACCCTTGCGATCACTACCTGAACCAAAACCAACTGTGCCACCCAGGTACCATATTTTAAACTATGAATTTCCTGTTTCTCTGCTAGGCTGATTATTAAGTTTGGTTTAAATTTATAGGAGTGCATCTGCCTGGCTCAGTCATTAGAGTGCACAAGTCTTAATCTCGGGGTCATGAGTTCAAACCTTGTGTTGGGCATTAAGCCTACTTTAAAAAAAAAAAATCCTAAGGAAATTTGCTTAATTGGCACTGGTAAATCAGACATTGGAACCGGTGGGTTTTAAAGTGTTTCTTCTGTGTTAACTGCTTTAGTCTTTTTAATTCAGAAGAATTAAATACGTCTTACCCAGACTATTACAGTCCACAAGTAGATTATGTTGATTATATCTTCAGGGAACACGGCCATGCATACTAAATAGTGTTATAAGTTCAGGAAGCTTTCTTAACTATCAAGTTTGAAACAGTAAACATAATATTTGCAGAACCATAAAGAAAAGATGATGGCAATAACACTTTTGTTGAGAATTTCCCATGCTGTATTCTTAAGTCATCAACCTTTTTGTGGGCAACTTCACATGATAGAACTTCTTTGTGAATACCTTTTATGTATATATACACCATTTTTGTCCATTCTGCCATTTCCTTATTTTTCTTGTTTGCAGCAGTGTTACTGACATAAAAAAATCTCCTACTATACAATTCATCTACTCAAAGTATAGTTTTTAGCATATTCACAGATATGTAGCCGTCACCACAGTCAATTTTAGAACATTTCATCTCTTCAGAAAGAAACCCTGAGGTGGGGGAAAAAAGCAAGTGTCCATCAGCAGATCAATGAGTAAACAAAATGTAGAGTACACGTACTATGGAATATTATTCACCCTTAAAAGGAAGGAAATTCAGACATGCTGCATCATGGATGAATCTTAAAGATAATATGCTAAAACAAACAAACAAACAAACAAACAAAAGACAGTATGCTATACGAAATAAGCCAGTTAAAAAAGACAAGCATTGTGTGATTCCACTTATATGAGGTACCTAGAATAGTCATATTCATAGATACCAAGTAGAATGGTGGTTGCCACGGGCTGAGCAAAGGAGTGGAGAGCTGGAATTTACTGCATACAGTTTCAGTTTGGCAAGATGAAAAGACTTCCGGAGATGGATGGTGGTAATGATTGTACAGTAATGTGAATATACTTAATGACACTGATCTACATTGACATAGTTAAAATGGTAAATTGTAAGCTATGTGTATTTCACCACAATTAAATGTTTTAATGTGAATATACTGCTGAAAATCAAAAGGAAAGAAACTATACCCTTTAGCTGTTACCCGCTGATTCCACTACCATCATCATTTCCCAGCCACTGATCTCCTTTCTGTCTATAGGTTTCTCTGTTATGGACATTTCATATGGAGAGAATTATAGGTAGTCTTCTGTGACAAGCTTTCACTCAGCATAATGTTTTTAAGTCTTCCTATGTTAGCATATATCAGCAGTTCACTGGATGAATATATTCATATTCCATTGTATGGATCTCCTATACCCATACAATAAGATGGATGAATAATATTTATAGATGAATAATATTCATATTCCATTGTATGGATCTACTATATCAAGCTTATACATTTGTCAATTAAAGGACATTTGGGTTGGTTCCACACAGTACTACTATAAACATTAGTTTGTAAGCTTTTGTGTGGGCATATATTTACATTTTTCTCGGGTCTCTACTGAGGCGTGGAATCACTGAATCACATGGTGACTCTGTTTAATCATTTGAGGAACTGCCAGACTTTTCCAAAGCAGCCACACCACTTTAAATTCCCATAAGCAATGCTTGAGTGATTTAATTTCTCCACATCCTTGCCAACACTTGTTGATTATTTGACTTGTTTATTATAGCCATTCTAGTAATGTCTCGTGATTTTTTATTTTGATTTCCCTGATGACTAAGATATTGAATATCTTTTCATGTGCTAATTAGTCATTTGTATATATTCCTTGGAAAATGACTATTCAGATCCTTTGCCCAATATAATTGGGTTATGTGTATTTTTATTATTGAGTTGAAAGAGTTCTTCCTGTTTTCTGATAAAAGTCCCTTAGGAGATGTATGACTTGCAGATATTTTCTTCCACTTTATGGATTGTCTTTTCACTTTATTGATGCAGTCCTTTCAAGTACAAAAGTATTTAACTTTGATGAAGTTGGGATCCCTGGGTGGCGCAGCGGTTTGGCGCCTGCCTTTGGCCCAGGGCGCGATCCTGGAGACCCGGGATCGAATCCCACATCGGGCTCCCGGTGCATGGAGCCTGCTTCTCCCTCTGCCTGTGTCTCTGCCTCTCTCTCTCTCTCTCTCTCTCTCTCTCTGTGATTATCATGAATAAATAAATAAAATCTTTAAAAAAAAAAAAAACTTTGATGAAGTTCAGTTTATCTATTTTTTGTTGCTCATGCTTCTGGTGTCATATCAAATAATTAATTACCAACTCCAGGATCACAAAGATTCACATCTATATATTCTAAAAATTTTATAGTTTTAGCTCTGACATTTAAATCTTTGATCCATTTTTAAATTTTTTTATATGGTATGAGACTACACCTAACTACAGTCTTTTGCACATGGCTGTCTAGTTGCCCCAGCACAATTTGTTGAAAAGACTCTTCTCGGGACACCTGGGTGGCTCAGCAGTTGGGCATCTGCCTTTCGCTCAGGGCGTGATCCTTGAGTCCTGGGATCGAGTCCCACCCCACATCGGGCTCCCTGCATGGGACCTGCTTCTCCCTCTGCCTGTCTCTGCCTCTCTCTCTCTATCTCTCATGCATAAGTAAAGTTTTTTTTTTAATCTTTTCTCTCAAGTAAATAAATAAAATCTTTTTTAAAAAGATGGTTGGGCAGCCCGGGTGGCTCAGCTATTTAGCACCACCTTCAGCCCAGGGCCTGATCCTGGAGACCCCGGGTTGAGTCCCACATCGGGCTCCCAGTATGCTGGGAGCCTCTTCTCCCTCTGCCTGTGTCTCTGCCTCTCTCTCTCTCTCTCTCTATGTCTCTCATGAATAAATAAATAAAATCTTTTAAAAAACAATCAGATGATTGTAGATGTCTAGGTTTATTTCTTTTTTTTTTTTTAAGATTTATTTATTTATTCATGGTAGACAGAGAGAGAGGCAGATACACAGGCAGAAGGAGAAGCAGGCTCTATGCAGGGAGCCTGACATGGGACTCGATCCCGGGTCTCCAGGATCACACCCTGGGCTGAAAGCAGGCACTAAATCGCTGAGCCACCCAGGGATCCCCTAGGTTTATTTCTGAATGTTATTCTTTTACTATGTCTATCCTGTGCCAGTGCCACACTGTATTGATAAAGTTCAAAACTGGGATATGTGAGTCCTCCCAACTTTGATCATTATCCAGATTGTTTTGGCTATCCTGGGTCCTTTGTAATTTTATATGAATTTTATATCAGCTTATCAGTTTCCACAAAGAAGTCAGCTGGGATTCTGATGGGAATTGCAATGAATCTGTAGATTAATTTGGAGTATCAGCATCTTAAGTCTTCTATTCCATGAACATGGGATGTTTTCCAATTACTTAGATCTTTTATTTTTTTCAACAATGTTCCTGAGTTTTCAGAGTTTGTTTTTTCTTTTCTTAAATTTATATCTAAACATTTCATTCTTTTTGATGATACTATAGTAGAATTGCTTTAATTTTATTTTGGTCACACAATGGAACTGTATATAAATACAATTTATTTTTGTATATACTGTATGTTGCATGTATTTGTATTTTGTATTGTATTGATATTGTATCGTACAATCTTGTTGAACTGATTTGCTAGTTACAATACTTCTTTAGTGGATTTTTTGGGACTTTCCATATATAAGATCATGTCATCTGTGAAGATAATAGTTTTGCTTCTTCCTTTTCAATCTGGATACCTTTTTTTTTCTAGCCTAATTTCTCTGTCTAGAACCTCAGTACAATGTTCAATACAATAGTGAGAGCAGACTTGTTTATGATTTTAGCAGGAGCGCACCCAGTCTTTCACCTTAAGTATGTTACCTGTGGATTTTTTTTTTCTTCCTTAATTATGGTTTCCTTTGGTTCTGTGAACTTGTTTATAATGATTACTTTATGGTCTTGTAAACATATCATCAGCCCCTAATAAAGGAGCACCAAAATACATGAAGCAACACTGACAGAAATGAGGGGAGAAACAGAGAATCCACAGTAACAGGTGAAGATACATTGTATATTTATAATTGTTATATTGTCCTGAATTATGCTTTTTTCATTATGAAATGATTTATCTTTCAGAACATGTTTTGTTTTAAAGTCTATCTTATCTGATATTAATATATAATCCAACTTTCTTGTGGTCACTGTTTGCATGATATATTTTTCCATCTTTTTATTCCTGTGTGTGTCCTATAGACAGTGTATAATCCTTTTTTTATTCTTATGACAGTCTTTGCTTTTTAATTGTTTAATCCACTCTGATTTAACATTATTGATGTAGTTGGCTTATGTCTACCATTTTGCTTTTTTTTCTTTCTTATGTGTTTTTTCTCCATTTCTACTTTTCCTGCTTTCTTTTGCATTTAGTGAATATTTCCTATTGTAACATCTTAATTCTTTAATGATTTCATTACTTTTTTTTAGTATTTTTCAGTGACTTTTCTAAGATTTATCATGTAAGTCTTAACGTATCCAAATCAACTTATTTATACTAGCATCATACACAGAAAAAAGTACCTGTTATAATTATTACCATACCATCTATAGACATTTCCTCATCCCATTGTAGCTTTGCTCCCACCTACTTCCCTTATGCTATTGTTGACAAATGTGTTACATTTCTATATGCTATGGGCCCAACGTTACATTCTATACATACTCTTTTATACAGTTGCTTTTTAAATCCATTAAAAGAAAGGAAGTAAAATATGCATTTCTACTATCTTGTACAATCACATAATTTCCTGTACTGGTTGTATCCATCCTCATAGGCTGCCGTAACAAAATACCATAGACTACTTAGCTTAAACACAGAAATTTATTTTCTCACTGTTCTGGAGACTCTAAATTCAAGATTGATTAAAGTAGCAACAGGATTGGTGTCTGGCAAGGACTCTCCCCTTTAGGCTGTAGGCAGCTACCTTCTTCTTGCTGTGTGGTCACATAGCCTTTCCTCAGTATGTGAAAGCAGGAGTGAGAAGAAGCTCTAATGTCTCTTCTCTAAAGAATACTAACCCCATTGGACCAGGGCCCACCCACATGACTTCATCTAGCCCTAATTACTTCTCAAAGGCCCCACCTCCCAGTACATCACGCTGAAGTTAGGGCTTCAGCATATGAATGTGGGGAGGAGAATACATTCAGTCCATGATACTGGTACGCTTTATCATTTTATGTATACTCTTTTTTTTTTTTAAGACTTTATTTATTTGAGAGAGAGCACAACAAAGGGAGGGGCAGGCAGAGGGAGAGGGAGAAGCAGGCTCCCCAGCAAGCAGGGAACCCAGTGTGGGGCTCAATCCCAAATCCCTGGGATTATGACGTGAGCCGATGGCAGATGCTTAACCAACTGAGCGACCCAGGCACTCCATCATTTTATGTATATTCTAATTAGTATTTACTGTAAGATACGTCTGACATCAACAAATTCTCTCAGTTGTTACTCGTGCGAATTTTTATTTTGTCTACATTTTTGTAAAAATAGCTTTGTTGGATATAGGAATTTTGGTTGACATTTTTTTTATCTTTGACTACTCTGAATGTGTTATCCTACTACCTTCTGGCCTCCCTCACATCTGCTGAAAAGTCAGCTATTAATCTTAATGGGGTTCCATTATCAGTAACTAGTCATTTTTTTCCTTGCCATTTGTCTTTGATTTTTAGCATTTTTACTATAATGTCTCTTTGGATCTTATTGTGTTTATCCTGTTTAGAGTTAATTTAGGTTCCTGATGAGTAAGTCATTGTTTTTCAATAAATATGCAGTGTTTCCAGCCATTATTTCTTGTACTTTTTTTTTTTTTCTCTCTTTCTCTCCTCTCTAATAATCCCAGTATACATGTCTTGGTGTGCTTAATAATGTCCCACATTTCTTTGAGGCTCTTTTTTTTCTCTGTTCTTTCTTCTCTAGGTTCTTCAGCTTGCATGATCTATTTCTGTCTGCAAGTTCACTTATTCTTTCTGCTGCCAGTTCACACCTACTATTGAGCTCTGCTAGTGAATTTTTTATTTTCTCTATTTTTCAATGCCATAATATCCTTTTGGTTCTTACAATTTCTGTGTCTTTATTAATATTCTCTTTATTAATATTCTCTAATGTGATATTAGTTAATGTGATATTGTCACCATTTTTTCTTCCTTAATCATGGTTTCCTTTGGTTCTGTGAACTTGTTTATAATGATTACTTAATAGTCTTTTTCTGATGAATGTGAAAAATCTGTTCTTTTTCATAGAAACTGCATATTCCCTGCTTTTATCTAATGTATAGGTCATACTTTTCTGTTCCTTTTTATGCTCTATATTTTTTCCCTGTATCTCTTTTTAAATTAGACATTTTAGATGACAAATTATGACAACTTTGGAGGCTTAATTTTATTTTTTTGTCTTTTTTTTTTTTTTTTTTTTTTTAAGTAGGTTCTATGCCCAGCATGGAACCCCACAGATCTTGAACTCCCAAGCGGAGGTCAAGACCTGAGCTGAAATCAAGAGTCAGATATTTAATCAACTGAGCCACCATGACCCCTGCTTGCTTACTTTGTTTAGTGACTTACTGGATCATTTTAGTGAAGTCTCTTTACACTCTACCACCCCCAGAGTTCAGCCTCTGATATTATTCCTCAAGCAAGAAAAGCTTTGGGTAGTCTCACAGTCGTCCTAGGATGACAGTGGTTTTTAGTAGGACTCTGTTCCTCTCTTCCATAAAACAGCCAACTCTTAAATTCTGCCAGTTGGTTGCTGTATTGTTTTTAAAAATGCCTTTGTACATAAATTGCTCTACAAAGTAACCCAGTCAAAACTTGACTCCTTTGAAGGTAAAGTTTTTGGGATCAGTGTTTGATTTTTATTCTAACCTCAAGAAGACTCCTTCCAGCTGTTTTTTCACCTGATATCCTCTTGCAAACTAGCAGGCCTACAGTTTAGCCTGAATCTTGAATTGTCTCCCAGTTGTCTTTACCACAACCTCTGCCATTCTTGACAGCATATGTAGGCTCAAACTTCTTACCTCTCTGTTGCAATTGAAGATAGTTCTCTTTGGGGTGAAATTAGGTACTATTGGTTTTATGGAGTTTACTCCTCAGAACAGTCTCTGAGTGAGAGCTCTGGAACTAGAGATGTAGACAGTGGTGAGCTTCTCTCAGAATAACTTCCTATCTCCCCTATGAGCTGAATATTTGGTGGAGAGTGAGGGGACCACAACCTAGGGTCCTCAGTTTACCATCCTGGCATGGAATCACCACTTCAGGAGCTGCGGCAAGAGTGGTCATGTTGGGTGGGAAGGTGGAGCAATCTTGGTTCAAATACCAGACTCACCTTTCTTGCCAAATCTTGATAGATGTTCTTAAGATGTTTCTTTACTGCTCATAGTTTGACTACTTCCACTAGGGAGTAGTTAACAGAAATGCTGTCGTGCTAGAAGTCAATTTCTAAAAAGTGAAATATTGTTTTAAAAAATACGAAATTAGGGCAGCCCGGGTGGCTCAGTGGTTTAGCGCCGCCTTCAGCCAGGGTGTGATCTGGAGGCCTGGGATCGAGTCCCACGTCGGGCTCCCTGCATGGAGCCAGCTTCTCCCTCTGCCTGTGTCTCTGCTTCTCCCTCTCTCTCTGTGTCTCTCATGAATAAATAAATAAAATCTTTTTTAAAATAAAAAATAAATAAATAATATGAAATTATACAATTCTGGCATCTCATCTTTTGAAATTATATTTTTAAAAGATTAGATGAAGCTTTATGAGGAACAGTATCCGTGTTCCTTAGCTTATCCCATAGGTGTATAAGTATCGTCTTCAGTGTTGATGGCAATATTATGTTATCACTCTAAGAGCAGATGTAATAAGTAGCTAAATTATTGCCAGAAGGAGCAGCTCAGGATCAACTATAATAAAGCTAAAATCATTGTTTGGCAGATGTTTTCTACTACTTCAGTGAGCTACTAAAGTGATGTATCCAACAGGTCCAGTAATGCAGCTGGGGCTTAATGATAATGAGTTTATCCTAGCAGATTGGTCAGGATATGGTCCTTCTCAAAATCATTCTCCCAAAAGCACTAGAGATACATTTATGGTTGATTGTGTTTGATGATAGCTGCCTCTATAGTGCTTACCCCAAAGGCATCTTTTATCTGAAATACTATAGTGGACTTTGGCTCTCATACTAGTACTTGAAAAATTCAAAGTTCATTTTTAAGGAAAACGTTAGCCCTTACTGGAGGTACCTTTGCTGCCTGTCTATTTATTTAATGGGAAATGACCCTATCTTAAGGCCAGTTTTCCACCCCAGTCCTTCAGTTTCCTAGTAAAATATGAACTAAAAAGACTAGATTCTTTTATAGTTAACTACATGCTTTAAATTCATCATGGAATATATTATGATATGTCTGGAATTCAGCATCTGGCAGAGGCTTACATGCTTGCTTCTTTTATCATCCTGGCAGAGTTTTATAACCCTTTGGGTTCACCATTTTGTCTTAGCTGCCAAGAAACACAAAACTAAATTCAGTGCTTAATGAAAGCAACAATTTTATCTCAGGTGGCCTTATCCTATCTTTGTTTTGTCTTTTAAATGTTTTCTTTTCTCTATTTTTTAGTCTATTGAGTTTTTAGAAATAGTTTACATTTGGGAATAGGTAAGCTATAAGTGAGTATTTGTATAAACATGAACATTTAACCAGAAAGCTAAGAAAAATTGGCCATTTGCATTTAAGGGAAAACCTAAAATACTGTGCAGTGAAAATTATTTGATATTTATTTTTATTAATTAAGCATATAGTTTGGTCAAATTCTAATTAGTTGAGAGTTTCATTTATTTTGTCCTACATAGGTACTGTCATCACAAAAATACATAAGCTAGAAATCACCTTGATTTGCAAAAAGGTTATAAGGCGGAAAGCTATATTTTCTTCTGGAGACAGCATACTTGGCTCAGCAGCTGACCCTCAAATGAATTGAAGGTTTATGTTGCAGAGGATCAGTAGAACTGTTTCCAGATGGCTGTGCTCTGACATCTGCTGAGGAATTCTGAAGGAGATTCAGATCATTCACTGAAATTAAATCCCTAAAACAGCATTTAAAAGTCAAACTTCCCAGTCGGTTTTCATTAGATATTTTTAGTGTTTGTTTTTTATACTTACAAAATGTATACGTGCCTTTTTGGAAAATACCAAATAGTATAAATTGTCAAGAATCAGCTATATTCCCACACCCCTAAGTTGACTGTTGTGACATTTGTATTTCTCTCTTTTTTTTCTTTCCATAAAATTTGAAAGAACATATAGGTCAGATGCCTGGGTAGCTCAATCCAGTGAGTCTTGACAATTGATTTGGCTCAGGTCACGATCTTGGGATCATGGGATAGAGCCCCACATTAGGCTCTGCACTCTGCACAGAATCTGCTTGTCCCTTTCCCTCCCCTTCTGTTCTATCCCTGCTCACATCCTCCTTCTCTCTCTCTCTCTTTCTCTCTCTCAAATAATCTAGAAAAAAGAACGTACAGGTCGTATTCATCTTTTTCACTTTATTTTAGTGAGCAATCTCAATTTCTTGGCATAGAATCCTTAGAGGAGAATTAACAGAATAAAAAATATGTCTTGTTTTAAAAAGTCTTAGTACATTTTAACAAAAATCTTCCTTTGCTTTACAATCCTTGTAGGTACTGACTTGTTTTTCTTGTTTTCATATTTAATAAATAGAGACATATCACATTTTAATTTGGTCCTTTGATCACTAATGAAGATGTGCATTTGACTATTTGTATTTTGAATTACATGGCCAAATCTTTCCTCGTAGTTTGGTAAGGTAAGTATTAATCACATAATTATTGATGAGAGGGCTGACGTTCAAAGACATACTACAAATAAATTGAGTTTTGTAAACTCATGCTGCCTTCTGACTCCCAAATCCATGGTGCTTTCCAGTGTATCAAGAATTAAAATGTCAAAAGCCATTAAAATAGCAATATAACATCACTTGAATTTGCAAGAATATCCATTGAGTATATCTTAATAGCAAGTATTAATTTCCACTCATAGTGTATCAAATAGATAACTATGATCTAATCAAAAGGCATCAGGAGTACCCCTTAAAAGTCCAATTTTAAGCATTCATAAAAGGTTATAGGACATTTTTAAAAATTCTTCATACTTTGGTAGACCACGGTAGGTTCTGATTTTAAAAATATATAATGTGTTTATCGTTTCTTCCATCATGGCTTTGATTCCAAAATACAGTAAGAATGCAAAAACAAATGACTAGAGAAAAGAGAAAGTTTTACCTATGAATTATCATAGAACATCTTAGAAACAAGGTGAACGTTATAGAAAACGAAGAAGAAACCTTTTGGATCCTTACCATCATTTATCAATCTCTGCTGATCCTATAGAGGCAGTTTTGTACCAATTTGACTGGACTGAACCATAGAATGAGAAGGAACAGCTCTTAAAAAATATAGCAAAACAACTGGTGGAAGTGGCGAGGCCAGTTTTTGTTGCAGTGGACTCTAATACCTTTTCTAATTTGAAAAGTTGATATTATGGCACGCCTGGGTGGCTCAGCAGTTGAGAGCCTGCCTTCGGCCCAGGCTGTGATCCCAGAGTCCCAGGATCGAGTCCCACATCGGGCTCCTTGCGTGGAGCCTGCTTCTCTCTCTGCCTATGTCTCTGCCTGTCTCTCTGTGTTTCTCATGAATAAATAAATAAAATCTTTAAAAAAAAAAGGTGATATTATTAGTTTTAATTTACATTCATGGTTTTCAGGAAGCTTGGGACCAAATGGATTCATTGGATTGATACTTTATTTTCCTGTTGAATGGTAGAGCATGAACTTCTTAAAGAACTAGGCTTGGTGTTTTATTTTTAAAAGTCCCCTGTTTATACCTTGTCTTCCAAAGGAGGAATTTTTGAAGTTGCTACAAAATGGTTTTTCTTTTTTGATATGGAAATATTTGTATTTTTAAAGTGAGAATGGTATTTAAAAAGCTGACTCATTTGCTTTTCCTTTTTTTTCCCCTGACCTATTCTAGTTCTGCCTTTGTAAAAGACCAATTAGAAGGTAATTGAAAATAGAGCACTTATTTAAGAAATTTAAGAGAGCTACTCGTTGCCCAGTCTATTCTTGAAGTGTCTTCATGTCTTTTGGAGGAGATAAGTTAATCTTGGAACTCAGTTTTATAATTCATTTACCTAAGGGGTAATCTAGGACTAGAAAACCGATTTACATTATATAAAACTAAAACCCACTGAAGTGGTAAAGTGGAATGGCAATTTGTAGCTTAGTAGTCTGGGATATTTCCCTCATCTCCGCGCTCTGAATATTCTTATCCCTATTCTGGGTGGCTTCCTGTCACTCATGTGCCTCAGAACTTCAGTAAGCCAGTAGAAGGCACTTAGTGAACAGATCAGGGTGAGGGGGTACTGCATGTCCCATGGGGGCATGTATCTCAGTTAGAACAGAACCTAAAAATCCTCTACCCTATGGTGAAACTTTATGTTCTGCCAGTAGTAGCATGTTTACAAACCACGTCTTGAGTTGTATTATTTCCACAGCTTAGCTAATGCTCATAAGGCATCCCAATCATAATTAACATCAATTTCAGGAAGCACTATTTTTATATTTTGTCATATGGTCCAAAATCACCTTTTATGAAATCCTTTCTTTACCTCCCTTTCTTTTTCCCTTTTATTGAACCACAATGAGTTACTGGCACCAAAAAAAGATAATAAATAATAAAACTTTATGAATATTTTAGTAATTGAAGAACTGTCAGCCTGAATTAGAGAATCATATTTAACTTATTACCAAAATTCTTTTTTTTTTAATTTTTATTTATTCATGAGAGAGACAGAGAGTTAAGGACACAGGCAGAGAAGCAGGCTCCATGCAGGGAGCCCTATGTGAGACTTGATCCCAGGACTCTAGGATCACCCCCTGGACGTGAAAGGCAGGCAGGCACTCAACCACTGAGCCACCCGGGCGTCCCTTATTACAGAAATTCTTAAATGCACATGAGTGTAAGCTAAAGTGCACTGAACCCCCATGTATCCATAACTTCTATAGTTATTAACTAATGACTCATCTGTTCTTATCTAAAGCTCTACTTCATCCTCTTCCCACATAATTTTGAAATAAATTCAGATATAATAGCGTTTCATTCATGAATATTTCAGTATAGGAATTCCTAAGTTTTTTATTAAACCCACAGAACTACAACACTGTTTCACAGGTTAAAAATTGGGACACCTGGGTGGCTCAGCAGTTGAGCGTCTGCCTTTGGTTTAGGGCGTGATCCCATGGTCCTGGGATCAAGTCCTGCATCGGGCTCCCGGCATGGAGCTTGCTTCTCTCTCCGTCTGCCTCTGTCTCTGCCTCTTTTTTGTGTGTGTTTCTCATGAATAAATAAAATCTTTAAAAAAATTCACATGTTGAAAATTTTAATAGTTAACTTTTTATTATATTACTGATATTTATATTACCAACTACAAATATTGCTTGTTTTTACACATTTGTCTTTCTGAGTGTCCCATAGTTTGGATTTTACCAATGGTATCATCATATCTCCCTATAGTCTTTATAATTCAGTAGTTGGATCTAACATATTTTTAATGCAAAAAGTTGTTAAAGTTAGATTAAGAAATTATACTCTGTAAGGAAAGTTTGTTTAAATGGTGGAAAAAGACTGGTAACTAATGGGACTTTCATATATAAATTAAGATTCTGATTATGTGAGGGGCGCCTGCCTGGCACAGTCAGTGGAGCATGCAACTCTTGATGGAGTTCTGAGTTAAAGCTCCACATTGGGTGTGGAGGTTTCTTTAAAAAAAGAAAAAGAAAAAAAGGAATTCTGATTACTGTAGAATTCTCAGAAAGAACTTATAGTATCACTCTAAAACTATTTTCCTCAAAGAATTTGCTAAACAGAAAACTTTAAAGATCTATTGTGACAGATCTCATATTAGCTTGAATCTCAAAGATGAACTTGAAAAATATAGGAAAAAAACAATAGTTTTATACTAACAGCCTTTAATTTTGTCAGTTTTTATGTTAGAATATGTTAGAATTATGTTTTACTGTTTCCTTTATTCTTAGTACATATTTTAAGCAACAAAACATTTTTCTGAATCTCGTCAAATTGCATATTCTCTTTTCGAAAATAAAGCTCAGTGAGATCCAAATAAATTGCCCTTTCACTTTGTAAAGTTAGTTATTTTCTTCCTTTTTAAGTAACTTTGAATAATTAAAAAGTCATATTTAGAATAAGTTGTACAAGAGTAAGAGCAATGAGGGTGCTTGGGTGGCTCAGTTTGTCTGCTTTGGTGTCAGGTCATGATCCCGGGGTTTAAGGATTGAGTCATGCAATCAGGCTCCCTGCGGGGCAAGGAGTCTGTTTCTCCTTTCCCTCTGCCCCTCAGCTTGTGCTCTCTCTCTCTCTTGCTCTCAATAAAATCTTTTTAAAAAAGAATAGGGGCGGGGGCTCTGCGGTTTAGCACCGCCTTTGCCCCAGGGCGTCATCCTGCAGACCCAGGATTAAGTCCCACTTGGAGCCTGCTTCTCCCTCTGCCTGTGTCTTTGCCTCTCTCTCTGTTTCTCATGAATAAATAAAAATCTTAAAAAAAAAAAAAAAGAGTAAGGGCAATGAAATTAGGAGTAGTTTCTTCGTGGTTTTAAAAAAAAAAAAAATAGTATTGGGACTCCTGGGTGGCTCGGCTCAGTGGTTGAGTGTCTGCCTTCGGCTCAGGTCATGATCCTGGGATTCTGGGATCAAGTCCCGCATCAGGCTCCCGGCAGTGAGCCTATATCTCCCTATGTCTCTGTCCCTCTCTGTGTGTCTCTCATGAATAAATAAATAACATCTTTAAAATTTTTTTTAATTAAAAAAAAATGTTTGAATTAGTATTATTGTCATAAACATAAAGAGACTTTTATCCAAAAAATAATTATAACTTATGGACAATAAAGTTAGATTTTATTTTTACTCCTACTCAATCTGGAAAATAATTTCATTTAAATAAATTTGTACGATTGTTCTTTCAAAGAATCTTTACAGTCTTCTCCATCTCCCTTTGCTATGTTTTTATGTTTGTCTGATTTTTTTCCCCCATAGCTCATCAGTAGGTTACTTGCAACATCCAGGATCAGAACAAGTACAGTTTCCTCGAACTACTTCACCATGCAATTCCCAGCAGCTTCAAAGCCACCAATGTGCAGGTATGAATATAACTGAGAAAAAATAATAATAACTGAGAAAAAAAGCAGTCATTTGTAGGCATTTCTAGAACACAGTTTTCACCTTGTTATGTGCTGAGATATACCCAAGATATTTAGGATGCCTTGCAAATTCAGAGCTGACAGTTGCTGAATACTTCTTCCTTTTCTGCTTTACTACTGCCACACTGCTATCCTGTTTCTCTTCCTCAGACTCTCCTTCCTTCCCCACCTCATAAATACTGATTCTCTCTGGGATCATTTCCTTCATCTTCATGCTTTCCCTAGGTGAGGCACTCACCTCCCAGATTCCAACAACTGCTTTTTGCCAGCACCTCCCAAGAGGCTACATAGTGAACTGCCTATTGGACATCCCTACCTGGTTGTGTCAAAGGCACTTTAGATTTAATACTTCTCCCTCTTCCTGCGCCCCTCACCTCACCTCCTTTCTAGGGACCAGAACAGTTTTCAAAGTCGTCATCACCTCTCTTCTCTCCTTTTACATTCATGCTGCCACCATTCCCTCAAATCTCATGCCTTCTTTCCTTCCCCTCTGCCACCATTCTTGGTCAGTCTTTTCACATCTTATTTGCAGCAAGTATCTTGCTGATTTCATATTTCCCCCACAACCAACTTTCCTCCTCCCCAACACACACACACACACACACACACACACACACACTCTCTTCAAGTAGTACGTTCCTGAAACAAAAGTCTCTTTAGGTCACTCCGCTGAATTGGAAAGGTACATGGATTTCCCATCCAAACTCCTAGCAAGTAAGCCTCCTATTTATACTTATATGTTCAGGTCAAACCATGTAAGAAAGTACCATGCTTTTTCATGCCAAAGATACTTGTCTTCCTGTGTGTTTTGAGAAAGTACCATGCTTTTTCATGCCAAAGATACTTGTCTTCCTGTTCCTCCCTCTGCCTGGAATGCCCATCCACCTTCTATTTGCCAAAATCCTGGTCATCCTTAACGTTTGACTCAAAAATCACCTCTTCTACAAAGGCTTCTCTAGTCCTTAAGCCACAGTTTGTTGCTTCTTTTTTCTGCTTCCGTAGTGTCTTACACAATTCTTTATCATGACACCATATTTTATTACAATGATTTCTTGACATATGTAAATCTCTGAGAAAGAGAGAAACAATTAGTGATTATCAAATAAATGACTCTTGGTGTGCATCCAGCACAGGCTGCTGTGGTTGAGGAGAGCTTTAAAATGTACCTAAGCAGTCAGCCCTCTGTGGTTTGCCTAGCCGGTCAGGCTGGCTGTATTTCTAGGGAACTGGAAACTACCATTTTGGTGGCTGTGGTGCAAAGAATCCTACCATACCTTACCCTGAAGGGATGAGTGGCATGCAACAAACCTGCCTAATACTAGTAGTACTGCAGACTAGTACACAGGAGACAGAATAGTCTGTTTATCTTTAGTATACAATTAACAAAGTGTTTGTACATGTATGTGATCACCAGAACTTTTGAAAGTTAGCCAAGGAGGTCTTTGCTGCCTTTTTCAGATGACAACATGTAATAAAAGAGGTTAAATGATTTCCCCAGAGTTACAGGACATTCAGAGTATTAAAATTACACTGATTCCTACATCCCAAACTTTTTCTTCTGAATACTTAATGCCAGTTTTAAAACTAATTTATTTTTAAAATCAAACACTTTTATAGATAATATCTCAAATATGCTACTCTCTGCTAGGTCATGTAGTAGGTAATTGGACTTTTCTGAGTAACTATGGACCTGTTATTTTTAGAATAAGTAAGATGTTTAAGCCTAGAGAGTCCTAGTTTAATTAATGCCTTTTTAAACACACAACACTTGTAACATGAAGCTCTAGGGCTTAAATCTGGCTCACATATATGATAGTAAGTTTTTGTTTGGAAATGTGAAATTATTGCCATTTTCTTATTGTTTAAAGATACCCGTAGTTGGTTAAGCATACTGACTGCAGTGTCCCAACTCTGATTTTCAGCTGTGCCACCTCCGCCCCCTGGTGGAGGAATGGTGATGATGCAGCTCAATGTACCAAACAATCCACAATCTCGAGCCCACTCACCCCCGCAGTGGAAACAAAACAAATATTACTGTGATCACCAGAGAGGGCAGAAGTGTGTGGAATTTAGCAATGTAGACAATATTGTTCAGGTAAGATGCTTCTTTTGTTTATTATAATTTTTAGACTTTTCAACATTTTAGTCAAATAAGATGGACCTTACAAGGCTTGACTTTGAATTTGAAATCTCAGATTAGTAAAGAAGTTTGAAGATTCTCTATGTCCATGCTATTTCTTTCAGTAGCAAATATTATTTTTCAATTTTTGCATATTCAAAATATTTTTAATTTAAAAAATCAAGATATACTAGATCTAAAATTTGATAAAGAAAATTGAGTAGTTTTCCTACATTTTCCACATGAACTATTAGTGTAGCCAGAAGGTTACATTACAATACTCTTTATTGTAGAAGAAATACAATTAATAAATGTAAAAGCAATGGTTTAATTTAAAAATCACCATTTTGAAGTCTCGCTAAAATAATGGATCAAAATCATCAGTACATGTCAAGAACATTAGAAAAAGATTTATGGGGAATTTAAAATAGATTAAGCAGAGAACACTTGAAGGAACTGATCAATTATAAGATCTCTGAAAGAAGGTCAACTAAATATTATTTGCCTCCTAATGTGGTATAGAAGGAAGTACACAGCATCACTTACAATGTATTTTATCAAAAACACTGAGCCTAAATCTAACCAAGCCACTAAATCTAGCTATCAATTTACAGAAAATATAGGAAGGGGGGAAAAACAAACCGTGGAATATTTTACTCGGCAAATGGCCTTATTTATTTAAAAAATACATAGCATTTTGAGATGAAGGCTGAGTATTTCATAGATTAAAAATACTTAGGAGTTGTAATCAGATGCAACATGTGGATCTTCCTTGGATATTAAACACTCAAAAGACATTTTTCAGCATTGAGAGGATATTTAAATATGTTAATTATGTTAGTGTGACAATTTTTTAAAAAAATAATAGTTCCTGGGGTGCCTGGGTGGCTCAGTTGGTTGGATCTTCAACTCTTGATCTCAGGGTCGTGAGTTCAAGCTTCACGTTGGGCTCCCTGCTGGGTGTGGAGCCCACTTTAAAAAAAAAATCATAGTTCCTCCAGATAAAAATATTTTTTTAAAAGATAAAAATATTTATTTAAAAATAATTATATACTAAAATATTTGCAAGTGAAATGCTGTGATATCTGAGATTTGCTAAAAACTCTTTAGAAAAAAAAAACTCTTTAGAAGGGACAAAATGGGAAAACACAATCAAAGCTGTGTGATGAGTTCATGGAAGTTAATTCTGTTTTTCTGCTTTTATATACTTGAAAGTTTACAGCATTGAAAGGTTTTAAAAATATTTTTTAGTGGCACCGGGCTGGCTCATTCTGAAGGGCATCCAGCTCCTGATCTTGGGATCATGAATTCGAGCCCCACATTGGATATAGAGATTATGTAAACTAAAATAAAATCCTGAAAGAAAATATTAATAAATAAATACTTTTTAAAGATGAACTGAATAAATATTTCAATGCACATGACAAAATCATAGCAGAATATAAAGGGCAAACGTCATTCATAGGCTAGCTCATAAACTTTAAATAGCCCATGGCCATTATTCAGATGAAAATACAAAAATATTTTTTATCTATATAATTGGGAAATTTTAGGAAGACTAATAATTTGCAGAGTTATCCAGTTACAAACTCTCCTGTACATTCCTGGTGGCACTGCAAATTGATAGAACTCTTTTTGGAGGCAGTTTAATACCATTTCTGAAAATGTAGAAGGCTCATAGCAACTCAACACCAAAACCACAAACAATCCAATTAAAAATTGGGCCAAAGACTTCAATAGACATTTTTCCAAAGAGGACATACATGAAAAGATGTTCAACATCACTCATCAGGGAAATAGAAATCAAAACCACAATGAGATGTCACCTTACACCTCTCAGAATGGCAAAAATTACAAAGACCAGAAATAGCAGGTATCAGTGAGGATGTGGGGAAAAAAGGAACCCTTGTACACTGTTGGTGGGAATGCAACCTGGCACAGCCACTGTGGAAAACAGTATGGACTTTACTCAAAAAACTAAAAATAGAAATACCATGTGATTTAGTAATTCTATCGGATATTTATCTAAAGAAAATGAAAACACTAATTCAAAAAAGCAGCTCTGTATTTATTGCATCATTGTTTACAATAGCCAAGATATGGAAGCAACCTAAATGTACACTGGTAGATGAATAGATAAGGAAGGTGTGATATGTATAAACAATGGAATGTTACAACAATGGAATATTACTCAACCACAAAAAAGGATGAGATCTTGCCATCTGCAACAACATGGAGGGACTTAGAGGGCAATATGTTAGGTGAAATAAGTCAGACTGAGAAACAGATAGCATATGATTTCACTCATGTGGAAGCTAAAAACAAAACGAATAAACAAAAAACAGAATCAGACCTATAAATACATAGAATAAACTGATGATTACCAGAGGTAAGGGAGATGGGGAGGTAGACAAAATAGATGAAGGCGAGTGTGGGAGATACAGACGATACAGTAATATGGAATAAATAAGTCATGGGGTGAAAGGCTCAGCATAAGGAATATAGTCAGTGATAAGTGTAATAGCACTGTATGGTGACAGATGGTAGCTTTACTTGTGATTATAGCATAACATATAGAGAAGTTGAATCACTGTGTTGTACACCTGAAACTAATGTAACTGTCAACTGTACTCAAATTTAAAGAACATTTAATGTGGAAGGTACATAGCCTTTGATCCACAAATTTACTTCTAGAACTTTGTCCAGTAAAAACTGTGGAACAAACATTTACAAACAGTAAACAAATCTGTATACACAGATATTCTTGCCTGCTATAACATTGAAAATCTAAATATATCTTGATGTTCAACAGTGATAAACTGATTAAATAAATTACTATACCATTTAGGAAAATATCTTAAGTGTATGTACTAAAAAGAATGGGATACACCTACTTCCCAAATGGTAGTTTCTAAATACCATTCTCTGCTAAAAGCAACCAGGCTTCCTTAGTGAAAATGCTGTTGCCAGGATTCATTCAGGGAAAAGTACAAGATGATTCTGGAACATGTTGCTGAGCCAGAAAGTAATGAAGTACCTTAAAGGATGTTGGAGATGTGTCAGGGGACACAGGACCTGCCATGAATACTTTGGGAATAAAATAATTAGAAATGGATGATCACCCATTGAATAAAATCGAATCCATGAGTCCATACTGATATAAATGAATAAATGGGGGGAAAGTGAAGCTCTTCTTTACAGCAAAATGTGAACTAATAAATATAGAAAGAATGATAAAATTAGAAAATCACCACCTGGAAACCACAAGGCAAGAATCATCACCAGAGGAGAGAGGATTCTAGGAAAAGTGGCAGAGTAGGAAGCATCAAGAGTCTTTCTACCTAGAAATACTTGTACTGGCAGAAACTGTCTGATGTAAGTTTTAAGTTTAGAATCTTTTGAAGGCTTGGAACTGCCAGGGAAAAGCTTGGGTGATAAATTGCAATTAAATTCAGTCAAATTCAGCTTTTACCCCAATAGCAGCTGCCTATCTTTTACCCCCAACCCCTGACAGGCAACTGTGCATGTTGTTCCTAGAGTAGCTTACAGGAGGAGCCAGGATGGTCAAAAAGGACCCTGTCCTTCAAATAAAAAGGATTTGTGTTATCATCCTAGGTCTCTGCTTCTGATCACAGAGGTGTAGAAAAGGGGACAGTAACCATTATTGTTGCACCTCCCCACATTATTGCAGATCTCTCTATCCCCCATACACATACACACACACTTCTGAGGGACTTAAAGGGCTAGAACCCTGTTTTTCCTCCCTTCATTTTTCTCTTTGAATCTATTTTGGGACCAGGACACACACAGTAAGGACCAGGACAAAAGCAACTGAATATATAGAGCACATGCCCAGGGAAAGGCACAAGCCAAACCCTAAGAAAACCTCAGGGGTATACTTCAGGCCAATCTTTGACACAGTGACAGCCTGCAACAGTCAATAAACAAAAACCATAACAACAACAGAATACAACAAAGCCTGGGAAGGGGGAAGAATCTAATATCCAGTAACCACATTGATAGATCCAAATGTCTAGTTTTCAACAGAGCCACAAGGCATGCAAAGAAATGGGACAGCATGGCCCATTCGGGGGGGGGGGGGGGGGGAGTCAACATAAATTGTCCCTAAAAAAAACACCTGATGACAGATTTTCTAGACAAAGATCTTAAAACAGCTATCTTTGGGTTGCCCAAAGAACTATAGAAAGATATAGAGAAAGACAAGAAAACAATGTGTGAACAAAATGGAAATACCAATAAAGAGATAGAAAACCTAAAAAGAAGCCAGAAATATATTCTGGAGCCGAAAATATAATAACTGAAATGAAAAGTTGACAGGAGGAGTTCAGTGGCAGATGTAAACAGGCTGAAGAAAGAATCAGAGAACTTGAGGACAGGATAGTAAAAATGATCAAGTCTGAAGAAAACACAAAAAAGAATGAATAAAAGTGAACAGAGCCTAAGGGACCTGTGGGACACTAGCAAGTTGACCAACATACACATTGTGGTTGTTCCAAAAGGAGAAGAGAAAATATTTGCAGAACTAATGGTTGAAAACTTAACAAATTTGATAAAAGATATGAATAGAAACATCAAGCAGCTTGACAAACTCCAGATAAGAATTCTCAAAATAGACACACCAAGACACAATATAATCAGTTTTCAAAAAATAAAGACAATATTAAAAACAGCAGGAAAGAAACAACTTGTCCCATGTAAAAGATCTTCAAAAATATTTTCAGCAGAAAAAAATATACTTTTTTATTTGTTCATGAGAGACACAGAGAGAGGGGGGCGCAGAGACATAGGCAGAGGGAGAAGCAGGCTCCCCACAGGTGGCCTGATGCAGAACTTGATCCCAGGACCCTAGGATCACAACCTGAGCCTAAGGCAGATGCTCAACCACTGAGCCACCCAGGTGCCCCTATCAGCAGATTTCTCATCAGAAACTGGAGGTCAGGAGTGCCTGGGTGGCTCAGTCAGCTAAGCAGTTGCCTTCAGCTCAGGTTATGATCCCAGGGTCCTGGGTTTGAACCCCACCTGAGGTTCCCTTGCTTCTCCCTCTCCCTCTGCCACTCTCCTGCTCGTGCTTGCCCTCCCTCTGTCAAATAAATAAAGTCTTTTTAAAAGAAAAGAAAGAAACTGGAGGTCAGAGGCAGCAGTCCAGAGTATTCAAAGTGCTTAAGGAAAAAAAAAAAATGTTAACCAAGAATCCTGTATCTGGCAAAACTACCCTCCAAAAATGAGGTAGAAATGAAAATCCCCAGATAAAAACTGAAACCTACCCTGCAAGAAATTCTCAAAGGAGTCCTGCAGAGTGAAATAAAAGGAACACTAGATAGTAAGACAAAGCTATATGAAGAAATAAAGTTCTCATTTAAGTTAAATACATGAGCAATTATAAAAGCTAGTAGTATTGTTTGGTTTTTTTTTTTAATTTTTACTTATTTATGATAGAGAGAGAGAGGGGCAGAGACATAGGCAGAGGGAGAAGCAGGCTCCATGCACCGGGAGCCCGACGTGGGATTCGATCCCGGGTCTCCAGGATCGCGCCCTGGGCCAAAGGCAGGCGCTAAACCGCTGCGCCACCCAGGGATCCCTAAAAACTAGTAGTATTGTACCAAAGGTCCATAGCTCTACTTTTTACTTTCTATGTAATTTGAGAGACTAATGCACTTAAATATTTTTTAAAACATTGTCTGAAAGGTAGTGTTATAACTTTGATTTGTAACTCCAAATTTTGTTTTCTACATAATTTAAGAGACTAATGCACTTAAAAGAATTAGTAGGGGGCAGCCCGGGTGACTAGGCAGTTTAGCCCCGCCTTCAGCCCAGGGCGTGGAAGTCTCTGTTTATCAGTCGTTATTTTAACTGTAAAGACAGAGATTGGCAGAATGGATAAAACCACCTGATCTAACTATGCTGTCTATAAGAGACTTACTCTAAGTCCAACGACACAAATGAATTGAAAATGAAAGAATGCAAAAAGATATTCCATGAAAATAGTAACCAGAAGAGAATAGGGGTTGTTATTGCTAACAATAAACAAAGTTAAGACTCTAGATCCAAAAAATTTTCAAGATACAGAAATTCAATACAGCAAGAAGGTATAATTGTTATAAACCTGATTATATGAACCTAATAATTGCTTACCTGATAAAAGACCATCACATAATACTTAGAAACTTTAGTGCCCCGTTCTCAATAATGGATGCCACAATCAGGCAAGAGTTAAGTGAAGAAATGGAGAATTAAACACAACTACATCCGTCTCATGTAAAGAACACTCTACCTGACAACAGCATGCATAGTCTTCCTGAGTACATGGGACATATCCCTGGGTAGACCATCTATCTATACGTTAGGCTACAAGTTCATTCTTTTTTTTTTTTTTTTTTAAGATTTTATTCATTTATTCATGAGAGAGACAGAGAGAGGCAGGGACACAGGCAGAGGGAGAAGCAGGCTCCATGCAGGGAGCCCAACGCAGGACTCGATCCCGGGACTCCAGGATCACGCCCTGAGCCGAAGGCAGGCGCTAAACCACTGAGCCACCCAGGGATCCCACTGTTAAGTTTATTCTTAACAGATTTTAAAAGGTGCATGTCAGCCAGCATTGTCCTCGAAGTTCTACCTAGAGCCATTAGACCAGAAAAAGAAATAAAAAGCATCCAAATTGCAAAGGAAGAAGTAAAATTTTCTGTTTACAGATAATATGATCTCCTCCTAAGACCCTTAGAAAAAAATAATAACCTCACAACAAAGGAACCTGGCAGACACCACCTTACCCAAGTGATGGGAAGTATACCTCACCAGGACTGTGTTGACATGTGGACCTCAGGTTCCTCTCACAGTGCAGTGAGAAGACCCCATATCCCTTCTGTAGCACTGCTTACCCAAATGTATATTATGAATTTGGGAATGAGGAAGCAGCAGCAAATTCAAATTGAGGGACATTCTGCAAAATAACTGATAATCAAAATGACCTTCAGAAACTGATCTTCAAAAAGGCCAAAGTCATGAGAGAAAAAAAAGACTAAGACTCTGTTCCAGATTTAAAAGAAAAAGGGACACCTGGGTGGCTCAGTCAGTTAAGCATCCAACTCTTGATTTCAGCTCAGGTCTTGATCTCAGGGCTATGAATTGAGTTCCAGCCCTGTACTACTTCAAAAAAGAAAGGAAAAGAAAAGATGAAAGACACATGACAACTAAATGCACCTTTTGATTCTGGACTATAAAGGGAGGTTTTTTGTTTGGGTTTTTGGTTTTTTGTTGTTTTTTGGTTTTGTTTTGTTTTTTTGGTTTTGGTTTTTGGAGGGTTTTTTTTTTTTTTGGTTTTTCAAAGGTTTTTTTGTTGTTTTGCTATAAGGTATGTTAGTAGAACAATTGGTGAAATTTGAATAAATCACAGATTACATAATATTGCTGTATTGTTAAGTGCCTGATTTGGATCCTTTTTTTTTTTTCTAGGACTTTTCTTAGAAACATCTTTATTTCAAATGTTCCTAAACACTCCACTGCATATATCACATTTTTTTTTATATATCACATTTATATAGATTTTGACGATTTGACTCTTACTTATATAAAATGTCCTTGTTTTTAGGAAAAAGACACAAAGTTATTAAGGGATGACATATTGTAAGCAACTCATTCTCAAATAGTTTGGAAAAAAATCAGTATATACAATATATATAGAAAGAGGTAAAGATTTGAAAATATACAGGGAGAATTATATAAAAATATAAGAAAATAATATTTGAGAAATCTGAGAATTCTTTGTAATATATTTGGTAACTTCTTTAGGGATAAGATGTTTAAAAATGAAATGTTAGGGGATCCCTGGGTGGCGCAGCGGTTTAGCTCCTGCCTTTGGCCCAGGGCGCGATCCTGGAGACCCAGGATCGAATCCCACATCGGGCTCCCGGTGCATGGAGCCTGCTTCTCCCTCTGCCTATGTCTCTGCTTCTCTCTCTCTCACTGTGTGCCTATCATAAATAAATAAATAAAATTTAAAAAAAAAATGAAATGTTAGGGGCAGGCTGGGTGGCTCAGCAGTTTAGCGCCACCTTCGAAGAACAGAGCGTGATCCCGGAGACCCAGGATTGAGTCCCACGTCAGGCTCCCTGCTTGGAGCCTGCTTCTCCCTCTGCCTTTGTCTCTGCCTCTCAGTCTCTCTCTGTGTCTCTCATGAATAAATAAATAAAATATCTCTTAAACAAATCTATATTATATAAACAGTTTAACATGACAAAAAGAATGTGATAAATGTGTATTTTTTCTTATGGAGAATGTTCCTATCCAGATACAAAAGTCAAGATTCAAAAATACGATGTATAGTCTACTTCTGTTTTTGTGAAACATAGACGTATGAATGCATATACATAGAAACAGTCTGTTCCAGTGTTTATCTTTGGGAGTTGAAAATTATAAATTTTTATGTTATGATTTTTTAAAAAACAAGTACGTATTTGTAATCAAAAAAATAAGAAATTTTGTTCAAAAGTTAATTTGCAAGAAAGTGACTAAAATGCTAACCAATTTTTTTGATATGATTACAGCACAGCCCTCAACTCAGTAGTCCCATTATTTCACCAGCTCAGTCGCCAGCACCAGCTCAGCTGACCACTCTGAAAACTGTCCGTCCCTCTGGACCACCCCTTTCCATCATACCTCAGTTTTCTAGACCTTTCGTACCGGGGCAAGGTAAGTGCACGAAATTAGTCACAGCCTCAGAGGACTCTAGGGCATCCCTTCCCCTGGATGTTGGATGGAACTGTTGAATCACTGTATTGTACCTCTGAAACTCATGTAACACTGTATGTTAACTACACTGGAACTAAAATTTTTTTAAAAAATTGAAGATAAAAGACATCCCTTCCCAATCACTTTGTGATTTCCTTTGGTAATGCTTTCAGTTCTCCACAGGACTGCATTTTCATCTTCCCCTGGGCATATTTGTTTATTACCGTATGCTCTCTTAACCTTAGTGTTTCATCACTAGTTAATGATTACTATCTTAGTAATTACTTCCATTAAATAATTACTTATGTGTTAGAGTTAAAATGACTTTAACTTACTAGCCTTAGACTCCGTTTCTCTATAGTAGTAATGCATGATGCTATAAATCCATAAATTTGTTTTTTATTTCTAATGTCTTTATTACAGTAGTGTATATCAAGAGTTTATTCAAAAGTGTATTCAACTTATTATTGAGGCTTCATTGAGGGCCTCATTGTGCCCGTGACATACAGAAATGAATAAGATGAAGTCCTCATCCTCACTGACCCTCTCAGTCTAGTTGGAGGAACAAATAGCAAATGGATGATTATAAAATAATATGGAAAATATTGATTTTCTTTTCTGGAATTTATCCTAAGAATAGTGCACACAACAATTTGTCCACAGAAGAGTTTGGTCTATAGCAGAAAAATGCAAAACCTAAATGTCCATTAGTAAGGATTAGATTTGGTTTATCTATATAAGGAATACTATGTAGTTATCCACAAATCATGTTTTAAAGAATTGTTAAAAGAAGAAATATTCACAGTACAGTGAATGATTTTAAAAAACAGGTTATGCAAAGAGGAGTGGGAGATACAAACTTCCAGTTATGGAATGAATAAGTCACAGGGATAGGAAGTACAGCATAGGGAATATACTCGGTGGTATTATAATAGCATTGTACACTCGTGATTGGTGTAGCATAACATATAACTTGTCTAACCACTGTGTTGTACACCTGAGACTAATGTAGCATTGTGTGTCAACTATACTCCCATTTAAAAAGGTTGGGGAGGCAGGCAGCACTTGGCTGGCTCAGTTTGTAGAGCATGTGACTCTTGATCTTGGGGTCATGAGTTTGAGCCACATGCTGGGCATAGAGATTACTTAATTTAAAAAAAATATTTTTAATTAAAGAAAAAGTTATATAGGCATTTCAAAAAAGAAGATACACAAATGTCTAGTAAATCTTTGAGAAGGTGCTCAACATCATTTATTATTCATTAGGGAAAAGAATATAAAAATCCAAATGACATATCACTTTGCCCCACTAGCATGGACATAATCAAAAAGATTAACACCACTGCATGTAGGTGAAGTTACAGAACAGTTCAAATTCTTGCACATTGGTGTAGAGGTGTAAAATCTTAAAGCCACTTTAGAAAAAGATTTTAGTTTCTTACAAAGCTGATCACTTACTTTGCAATGCAGCAAATCCACTTCTAGGTATTTACCCGAGAAAAATGAAAGCATGTCTATGCAGACTTGCACAACAACATATATATCCACCTTATTTTATTTTGATTACTGCTGTCTATAGTTCATCTCTGTATTTCAAAAGAATACTGCTCCATAGGCCTAAACTTAACTCTGACTTTCTTGCAATTGTTTTTTATGCATCTTCATGCTTCTCTGATCTCAACGTTAAGCCATCATGGCATATCTGCCCTTCAAATAGTGCTTGAGAAGGAGCAAATCTGTCCTGCCAGAGAGCTGGCCTAGCACCTTCACACTGTTGTTCATCTGAAAAGAGCTCCATGGAGTAGGGGAAGGTCTGCACCTTGCTTTTCTGTTACGAAGCTTTCAAGAGAAGGGATATATGATTCCCTGAAGTGTTTTTCTAGCACCTATGCATAGTCCCTCTCCAAATACAGAATATGCTGAATTGGGGAGCTTATGGATAAAATAAAATGAGAATTTAAGAAACATTTTTTAAGATTTATTTATTTATTTCAGAAAGGCGTCCCTTTTTTTTAAGTTTTTTTTAAGATTTATTTTAAAAAAATAAAAATAAATAAAAAATAAATAAATAAATAAATAAAAAGATTTATTTATTCATTCATGAGAGACACAGAGAAAGAGGCAGAGACATAGGCAGAGGAAGAAGCAGGCTCCCTGCAGGGAACCTGATGCGGGACTCAATCCCAGGACCCTGGGATCTGTCTCTGCCTCTCTCTCTGTGTCTCTCATGAATAAATAAAATCTTTTTTTAAAAAAGTATTTTTCAAAAAAAGTAGTGACTTTAGAGAAGTAGAGAGCTTACTGTTTTTCCAGGATTTTTTTCTTTTCCTAAAATGTAAAGTATATTAATTTTTAATCATCATAGAAAACGTGGATTTTAGCATCTCAATTGGGTGGAATGTGTATTACAGTTATTTTGGAGGATCGCATATGGAATGTCAATGTAAATTAGGGAAGTTTCTCTCCATCCTATCCCCTGTCTACATAGTTCCCACCACTTTCCTTCCTCCATAGCCACTGTTATTTGTCCTTACACCTCTCAGAAGTTTACCCCAGCTCTTTAGGAAAACGGAAACTTTTAATTCTTTTTAAAAATATGTCAGGACCTACACTTTTTTATTCTACCAAATGTGTTTCCCCTACGCATCTTAACTCTTTTGGACATTTTAGAAAACTTTGGGAAATACTTTTATACCTGAGCAGAGAAAAATGTAAAGATGTTTTTTTATTGACTTTCAGGAGATGCCAGATATCCATTACTTGGCCAGCCTCTGCAGTACAACCCTCCTGCTGTTCTGCACGGACACATTCCAACCCAACAGGTGTAAAGCTCGCGGTCTGACGACCTAGGCTTTGTTGGCAGAACATCATACTTGTGTTGCAGAGAGTGTAGCAGGCCCTGGGTCCACCTGTTGGCGCTACACAAGGGAGACCTGTGTGCCTCAGCCAGCGAATTTATCAGTGTTGTCTGGCTGCATTGAGCCTGGGTCTGGCCCCCCTGCGAGCAGACAAGGGAGATGGTGGTGTGCTGTTTGCTTGAGCAGTCATGCTCTAGTGCTGTCCAAAAATGAGGGGTGGGGGAAGGTGTGGCTGAGGCATTAGGGCACCCTTGCTTATGCAAGTGTCTGGTCATAGTGAGGGACAGGAATGCCATTGCACAGGGGCTGGGATTGGATTTTTTTCTGTTGAAGTACAAAACCCAGACTGAGTATCTTTAGGTGTTAAGTGTTTAAACATTACAGTCACACATTTTTCAGCATTCTTAACCTTATTTTTCATCTGTTTGTGGGTCTTCAGGGTCAATCTGGCAATAGGCATGGAAATCGAGGAAGGAAACAAGCTAAAAAAGCTGCATCCACTGACCTTGGTGCAGGAGAAGCAGGTATGTCCCTGAGAGGCAATTGGATGTGGTTCTACAAACTGTTGACCAGTTCAGCAGTCTTTAAACAGAAATGGGTCCTCTGCTTCCTAAAGTCCTTCACAACATTACAGGAAGTTATGCCATCTATAATAGGGCTCTTAAAATGTGTTCTTTTAATTGTCTCATTTCAGATTTCAGAGTGCAGTAAGGTACTGGTGGATTTAGGAGGGATGCAGGGACCAAAGGGGAAAGTTCTGTGTGAAAGGAACAGATAGAATGATATTCTTTGCCTCTGTATTTGTGGAGAAAGGAAGTAGTCCGTACACCCACATAGACATAGTCTGATGAACAAATAACTGCCTTTCTGTGGCAGAGCACTTTCAATTATGTACTCCACAGCCTTGGGTGGCTACAGCAAGTGCTGTTATGTTTATTTTACAATGAGAATGGGAAGTTTGGGAAACAGCCCAAGATCACACACCTAACTAAGGGGATCTACTATACAATGCTGTATTTTCTATGTACGGCGATCAGGAAAGACTGAGGTGGGTAGTTTAGTACCAATAGCTCTATACCCCCTGCCTTAGGGATCAGTAGGAATGATTTAAAAGATGGCCGTAATTGTATTTTTGTGGGTTTGAATGGCTTCACAAAATCCCATTCATTTCTTACATCATATTTGGGCCTTTAGTATTTTCTGCCCACCATTTTGGTAACAGGGATTAGTAATTCTATACCTTTTCCATTCTAGTTGTTGGGAAGGTCTTGGAAATTACTGAACTACCAGATGGAATAACTCGCATGGAAGCAGAGAAGCTTTTTGGGGAACTCTTTAAAATTGGCGCCAAGATCCGGTGGCTCCGGGACCCTCAATCCCAGCCCCAGCTGCGTCGTCACCCACTCTGCTGTGGCAGCGGGGACAACGCCGTCAACCCTGAACGCTCTAAGCCCAGTGACTTGGCCTCCACATATACCGTCTTAGCCACATTCCCCTCCATTTCAGCTGCACAGAATGCATTGAAGAAACAAATTAACTCGGTTAACAAGTTTAAGCTGAGAACAAGCAAGAAGCACTATGACTTTCACATTCTGGAAAGGGCAAGTTCTCAGTAACAGAGCCACCCCGGACCCTTGGCCTTTATGATTCCCCTGTCCTCACCCATCTTTAATTGGCTTGGTATTTGGAGCTTCTGTTAACATGATAGAGACTCCTAGGACGTGTGGTCATGGCGTTATAGCTTTTGAAGACAGGCCAGTGATCCAGCAAAAGGGGAGAATTACACATTTCACCCCAAATGACTTTAGGAATCCACATCGGAATGATACAGAGTTAGCAGCTTTTTCTGAGGAAATGCTGTTCAAATGCCTCCTAACTTTTATAGTTATTTTGTTTTATATTTCTGAATTCTTGTATCAGATCCAAAGCTCTATTGTACAGCAAATTATTCTTCAAAGTGATTACAACCAGTTGCAACCTGTATTTCTTTTTTGCAGCCAGCACAATGTGACCCAACATAGAATTTGGGGGGAAAAGAATGCAGGAGTGGAATAACCAAGTCAAAACCATGTACTGTCTTTTTGGGGGGCTGGAGGGTGCCTAAGGAGAGCCCACAAATAGAAGATTACTCTTCCCCTGTATCTCTAAACACAAACAAGTTTCAGAAAATACAGAGCTCCCTTGTAGGGTCCTTTTCTTATTCATTCAGGTAGTATGAACATTAAGTGTAAAGTAAATTATGTTCTTAACACTTCTTAATCAAACCACTTAGATTCAAAGGGGAATAGGAATCATTTTAAGCAGGAAAATACTTCCACTTTTTTTTTTTTAAGCCTCCCTCTGATAACTAAATGCCACTAATTTGCATTCCCCTCCTTGTGGATTTTTTGTCACCTAAGGAAATGCATTTGATGAGTGCTGGAAACTTCTTAAGTGGTTTAAAATTTGTTTTCATTGTTTGCAGCGGATCACTGGACATCAAAGATTCATTGCACTTATGAACAAGGAACCTTTTTTTCAATTTCTGTGTAATTTGCAAGGCTGTACAATGTGTGCTGATGCAAGCCTTTTTCAGTTCAAGAGAATAAATGTTTACAAATATAGACCCATTTTGTCTTTTGTAAATTAAAAAACACCTTTTTAATCGGTATTGAAGACTTAACCTGTCTTAAATATTTCAATTTTAGATTTACAAAAGATGGTAGACAGTAAACACACTCATTTTATGAAAGTCCTACAAAGCATCGCTTTCTCAGTGGGAGTGATTCCTGTGGGTATGATTCACGTCATTTTGTTCTATCATAAAGTTAATACCAATCAACTAAAGACAGTTTTGAGTATAAATATACTTAAAGTCAGACAACTTTTTAAAAAAGAGAACATTATGTTTAGCTGGATGAAGAATCTGTGGTTTTAGCAGATAAATTGAGCAACCATTTGTCCAGGTTAGCTCAAATGCTTTATAGAAAGCTTTCTCTGTTTGCAAGCTGAGCACAAAGTGCTTGGGAAACCCAAAAGGTGGGAGTGTCTGCCATCTGCAACTTGCCTGGAGCCTGGTTTGCTTCCAGCCCAGAAAACAACAGGTTTTTTGCAACTCAAGAGCAACAGGTGTTACCAGACTCTGGGGCAGATGTTCACTCACTCTAAAGCTTTTGCAAAGTCCAACTTGATCTCAGGGAATCCCAGGCCTCCCCAAAAGCTGGTACATCCTGATGTTGAATATTGTACTCCTGGGAGAAGTTGGAGCTGCCTTTGAATCATGTCAAATTAAGGAGCCTTGCACAGAGGAAGAAGTAAGAATGAGCACCGTGAAAGTGCCTCATTTCCACGGCCCATTGAATTTTTATTATTTTTGACTGGAGAGAGTCAAAGGAGAGGATGCACAGTTAGGGCCATCACTGCAGCAAGAATCATTACTCAGTCATACATGGGGGATGGAGACCAAAAAAACTAAAACCTTTGGGGTTATTTCAATTCTCTGAATATGTAACTTCTGCAGTAAGATTCCTGGTAAATGTAAGTGGGTTGTTGTTTTTTTTTTTTTTTGATTGAGATATAATTGACATACAATGTTATATTAGTTTCAGGTATACAACATGATGATATTTATATGTATTGCAAAATGATCACAATGTCTAGCTAATATCCATCACCTCATATAGTTATCAATTTTATTGTGTGATGAGAACTTCTTTTGAGAGAGAGAACCTGCATCCATAGGGGTCCAGCAGAAGGAGAGAGCGAATCTTAAGCAGACTCCACGCCCAGAGCAGAACCCATCACAGGGCTCAGTCTCACAACCCTGAGATCATGACTTGAACCAAAATCAAGAGCTGCTTAACTAACTGAGCCCCACACACACCCTTTATGTGTGATAACTTTTAAAACATATTCTCTTAGCTACTTTCAAATATACAATATGGTATTATTAACTGTAGTCACCATACTATACATTAAAATCTGTTTTTTCTTTCAGCCCTTGGTTTACCCTCCCCAGAGAAAATAGGTCAGAAACCAGAGCAAAGCTATTATGAAGTCAGCTCTTAGCCATCCGCCTACCACCCCTGCAATTCCCTGACAGTCACATGGGAATACTACTGAAATTGCCAACCGCCCACATTACAAAAATATGCACACATTCCCTGGGCTATATTCCTCTGTTCTTTTTGATCCTCCAGAATCTGATTTCACCTACAGAAAAATGGTGGGAAGAAGAAGCACATACAGGAAGCTTTTAAGATGTGATTTGGCCCAGACTTTAAACCTTCCTAAAGACAGCTTCAAATGTCCCACAGCCTTGGCTGTGGATTTTCCCAGAGCACTGACCATATTTAGGGACATGTAGTACTTTTACCAATAAAACAGTCCATTCTAAAAAAAAAAAAAACAGTCCATTCTTTTTTTTTTTTTTTTTAAGATTTTATTTATTCATGAGAGATACACGAGAGAGAGAAGCAGAGACACAGGCAGAGGGAGAAGCAGGCTCCATGCAGGAGCCCGATGTGGGACTCGACCCTGGGACTCCAGGATCACACCCTGGGCTGAAGACAGGCACTAAACCACTGAGCCACCCAGGGATCCCAAAACAGGCCATTCTTAACTATGCCAATAATAGCAGCTCCAGCAGTCCTTTGGGAATGATAGAGGTCACTTTATAAGTGACCACTTTTTTTTTTGTCCACTTTTGCTACTGTATTAGAAAAATGAGAATATGGCTTAATGTTTTTAGGCACTTGGTCCATGAAGAACATGAATATATTAGGTATGTGTTTGTGAACCTAAAGCACAAAAAGTGTTTGCCGTGGTGCCAGCAGTAATTAATAATTGTCATCTGAGCTGACAACAAAATAGGTGTCTGAACCCTCACCCAAGCTAAGCCATTGTTTTTTCCCACCAGGAAGGACCTGCAGCCTGTGACTAGTGTGGAAACACAGGCCTCAGGAGAACCACAGTGCCTGAGTGGCTTGAGAAGAGTCAAAGCCAATACATCCACAGCTACCTCAGGCAGCTGCAAAAGTTGGGTTCTCCACATGTCATCAGCAACAGAAAAACTGCAGATGTAAGATATCAGCAGAGGCTAGCCTCAGGGCTTTTGTGAGGAAGCCAGATCCCCTGTCCCATTATGAGTTGATGCTAAAAGAAACTCAGAAGCTCACATGAACACATGAAGTCTATAGGCCTTCACCAGTCCAGAAACAGGAGGTATGGTGGCACTTTTATCTACCTCATGCCTACATATACTCAGGCTGCATATGACATATTAGTTCTTTCTCCCTTTAGTGTCTACCCTTGGAATCATTTTGGCTTGATTTCACCAGCATAAGAATATTGGAAGTGTATAAGGAAAGACAGTAGGAACTTCTGAATCCAAAAACTGATAAAAGTTAGTTCTTTGAAAAGGAGGGGGAAGCATTGAAATAGATAAATTAGCTACGTAATCTCCCCAGCACCGCCCCCCCAAAAAAAAAAATCCCAGACTGTTTGCTGTTTAACGAACCACCCAGAATTGTGTGCTTTGAAGGCAGACCTCAGAAAGATTGACTTGGCTCCTCTCTACCTGAAATTAGCAGCCCTCAGCTCAGGATGGGTTGGGCTGAAAGTTCCAAAGTGGTGTCATTCACATCTGAAGTCCAGGGGCTGACTCCCCAATATGATGTGATGCCTCAGTTTTCTATGTGGACACTCGAGGTATTTCACTCTCCAAGGATGCTCTGTCCACGTAGCTACTCCAACAGCATAGCCGGGGCTTACATATAGTTACCACGCTGTACGTTAGCTCTCCAGAACTTATTCATTTTACAACAGAGTTTACCCATTGCCTCCTCCCCACCCCAAGGTGCCTGGTTTCTGTAAGTATGGGTTTTTTTAGATTCTACATATAAGTGAGATTGATCATACAGTATTTGTCTTTCTTTGACATTTTATTTAACACAATCCCCTCAAGGTTCATCTATGTTGTTACAAATGGCAGAATTTCCTTCTTTTTTTTTCTTTCTTTCTTTTTTTTTTTTTTTGTTTTTTTGTTTTTGGGTTTTTTTTAATGGCTGAATAATTAAAGGCCTCTTAAGACCTGGTCTTGGAGTCCCAGAATGTCATTTCTTTTGCATTCTACTAGCAAAACAAAGTCTTGGAGCCAGCCCACAGCAGAGGAAATAAACTCCGCCTCTTGAAGAAGGAGGTGCCAAAAAGTGTGGAGGATGAAAGATGTGGCTGCAGCCATCTTTGGAAACAATTTGCCACAAACACAAATACACAAGAAGTCCCATTGACTCTGCCTCCCAACCAAATCCTGAAGCTGACATTTTCATCTTCATTACCCCCACCCAATCCAAGCTATCGTTATCGATGTGTGAATACTGACGTGCCCTTCCTGACCAGTCTCAGCTTCCACTCTTGCTCCCATGTCCTCGCATAGCCAGAATGATCTAAAAGATAATTGCCTTGCCAAAATCCTTCGATGGCTTTCTAGTAATTTTTTTTTTAAGATTTTATTTATTTATTCATGAGAGACACAGAGAGAGAGAGAGGCAGAGACACAAGCAGGCTCCAAGCAGGGAGCCCGACCTGGGACTCAATTCCAGATCTCCAAGATCACACCCTGGGCTGAAGACGGCGCTAAACCACTGAGCCACCCAGGCTGCCTGCTTTCTAATATTAAATAGCCAATGTTTATCCTGGCTTACAGAGCTCTGATCTGCATTTTAGTCTCTGATCTTATCCCATACCACCCAGGCTGTCTGCACTTGTTCCCTCTACCTGAAATGCTTTTCCCGTGAACTCTGCCAATTCCTTTATCTCTCATATGTCATCAGCAGAGAGATCTTTATTAGCTACCCAACTGCAATCTTCTTTATCACTTTATCTCAATTTTCTACGTATCATTTACCACTATTAGGTCTTTTGTTTTTGGTCGACCATTAGAATATAAGTTCCATGAGATCAGAGATCTTGCCTATCTTGCTTGTGGCTATATTCCCAAGCACCTATTAGTTGTTCAACAAATATTTGTTGTCTGTTTAATGACAAAGAGAGGATCAGAAGAATCTTAGCTTCCAGCTGTGGTCATTTTGCTATCTTGAACTCTCCTACTAAGTGATGTCAGGAGATGGCAGGGAGCTGGAATAGAAGGATGATACACATACCGTGCTCTGCTTTCTCGGCATTTAGTTTGGTTCCTTAATGACTGAGGCTGTGGCAGTGCTGTTTGGTCACAAAAGGAAGTGGAATAAAATGTGCATATAAATCCTCTAGCTGGGTAATTTTTTTCCCCTGGGTAATCTTTTAAAATGCAGATCCTAATTCAGTAGGCCTGGGATAGGGCTTGAGTCCCACATGTCTAACAAACTGCCAAGTCGATGTTGCTGGTACTAGAACCACATGTGGAGTAGCAAAGCACTAAGTCATCCCTATTTTCAGAGAAATAATTCAAAGTACATGGCTATAACTGGGATTTGCCTAGACATCCTGAGAGGAAGAGGTTATTAATATTCTAGGTGATGAGAAAACTCATATTAGTTGAAAATCACACAACCCTGACATATCAGTAGCTTCATTAATTCCACATGTAAACAAGAAACAAGCATCTTCAACTAATGTGGAAAAAAGCCAACAAATTACTCATTTTATAGTTTGGCCCCCACAATATCACATCAGCACAAATATTTATGAGTTTTTCCTCTTTAATTGTGGTCTACATTATCCTATATTCCGCTGTCACCAAAACATCATTCTGTGTGGAGGACATCTGTCAAATTTTGACACCTTTTGAATACCCTACTTCTATATTTAGGGACATTCCGACATTACAAGTCCTTCTTCCCAAAAAGAGTGGCTAGGATGACTCAATTGCCAGCTTCCCTTTTGCTCAGAAGACCATGGCTATGATAGGACTTGTGATGAGACTCCACTAGCCACATTCACATCCAGGAGAATGGGATCAGAAAGACAACAAGAAGAGGAAGCAGGTGCTGCACAGAATTCCTTGTAGTTGTATTGTTTCTGTGTGTACTATATAAATGATCTGGTTTCATTCTTAAAATAATCCATTGAAGTCAGTATTACTAGCTACCATACTGAATAGAGCAGATACAAAACATTGCATTTCTCCATTGCAGAAAATTCTAGCAGACAATGCCATCCTAGAAAACTGAGATAAAGTCTCCTACATCCTTGGTGTCCAGTAGAATTTTACATACAGTAGACTCCATAAATATTAGCTGAAGACTGCAAATACAGTAAATATCAAGTATGGATTGTGCAGTAGAGCCCGGCTGGCTCAGTCAGTAGAGCATGTGACTCTTGATCTTGCAGTCATGAGTGTGGATCCCAAGTTGGGTGTAGAGTTTACTTGAAAGAAAGTATGAATTGTATGATTTGAGAGTATAAACTCAAAAATATGCAGAGATACAGAGTAGAATAGTCAACATGTCTTCTATCTTTGGTAGCATAGGAGAGCAGTGTAGTATCTAAAGTCCCTGCCATTTCATACCTGGGCAACTGCAGCAGGTTCTGAGTGCTCTCTCCACATACCTTCCCTTATTCCCCTCACCATCTACTTTCCACTCTGCAGTCAGGGTGAACCTTTTTTTTTTTTAAGATTTATTTATTTATTTTAGAACGAGAGAGAGAGAGAGAGAGAGAGAGACTGAGCAAGGGAGGGGCAGAGGGAGAAGGGAGAGAGAATATCAAGCAGACTCCCCCACTCAGCACAGAGCCCAACATGGAGATCAGTTCCACAACTCTGAGCCAAAATCGAGTCAGACTGTTAACCAAATGAGCCACCCAAGCCCCCCAGGGTGAAATTTTTAAAATACAAATCATATATCACTTTCCTGTTAAATACCCTTCAGTGACTCTCCACAGTCCAAAATCCCTAACTTCACCTCCTAGTCTTGCATGCTATGACCTTTGCCTACCTACCCCTGTAGGCTTACCTGACACTTGCTAGATTCCTAGTCACACTGGACTTCCTAAGCTCCTTAAACATGCCATATTGTCTCCAGAGTTCTATGCAATAATGATCTCCTGCCAGAAACTGGAAACATCTGTGGCAGAGTTCGGTTAGTTTTTCGGCAAACTGTGAGAGGATGGAGGTCTCTTCCCTGGCACGTTGCTAGATTAGATTTTCCAGTCCTCTGCACCTAGATGGCCATGTGTCTGAAATTTAGCCAACAATGTGAGCAGAAGTACATGCCTGGCTCCTAAAACCTTCTGAGAGTTTCCTTCTGTCCTTGTTAATCAGAGTAGGGCCTAGAAGCTAGCTGTTATTAGTATCACCAGAGGGATAGATAGATAGATAGATAGATAGATAGATAGATAGATAGATAGATAGATAGATAGATAGATGATAGATAGATAGATAGATAGATAGATATGCAAAATCTCAGGTCTAACCCCAGATCTACTTGAATCAGAATCTATGTCTTTAACAAAGATTTCCAGGTGATCTGTAGACATTGAAATCTGCTTGTTGGCTGCACGTAGAGAAGCTATTGGAGATCTCTGGGGATCAGCCCCTGGACGGGAAGATTCAAGAGGGGCAGCCCTGGTGGCGCAGTGCTTTAGCGCTGCCTGCAGCCCAGGGCGTGATCCTGGAGACCCTGGATCGAGTCCTACGTCAGGCTCCCTGCATGGAGCCTGCTCCTCCCTCTCTCCCTCCCTCTCTCTCTCTCTCTTTCTTTCTGCGTGTCTCTATGAATAAATAGAAAATCTTAAAAAAAAAAAAAATAAAAGGAAGATTCAAGAGTTCTTGACTATATGGAGGCGGGCCCCATGCACCAACTCCCCTTTATACCTCTGATTGGCATAGTCTGTGAAGTGAATGAAAAATAAGTCTTTCTGAAATTTGAGGATTTTTTTTCCCACATGTAGCTTACCCTCTGCCTGGAACATTTATTATTGCCACCTTACCTCCACCTTCTGGCTAATTTGTGCTCACAATTCAGATCTTACCTCAAATATCATTTCTTTCAGGTAGCCTACTCTTCCTCCAGAGCTCCCAATTTCGGTACTCCAAACTAAGTCATTTCTGCCAGTATTTTTTATCTTTTTTTAAAGATTTTATTTATTCACGAGAGACAGGGAGAGAGAGAGGCAGAGGCACAGGCAGAGGGAGGAGAAGCAGGCTCCATGTGGAGAGCCCAACATAGAACTCAACCCCAGGACTCTGGGATCACAACCTGAGCCAAAGGCAGAGGTGCAACCACTGAGCCACACAGGTGTCCTCATTTCTGCCAGTATTAACCCTAATAATATCCTATACTTTCTCTTCAAAGCATTAATCACAACGGTAATTATATGCGTAATTGGCCAATTAGTTCCTTAATGTTTTTCTATCCATCAGTATGTAATTTTCAGAGCAGGAAAAATGACTACCGCTTTTGTTTACTAACACATTCTCAAATCCTACCAGTGCCTTTCTCAATAAATATTTGTCCAGTAATTAAATAAAGAAATTATCTGGCTGAGTCAAACACTTTGAATCCTGAAAGGCACACATTTATTTTTCTTAAGCATGGTTTTGGCAGGCAGGCAGAAATAATAGCTAGCATGTGGAAAGCAGCTAATTACTATGTACCTAGCACTTGCTCAACACTTATAAAGGTACCTTCTTTATGACAATAGCCCTAAAAGAAAAGTTTCTATCTTTATCCCAGTTTATTAGTGAGGGAAATTAAGTGTGAAAGGGGTGAAGAAGTTTTCTCAAGGTCACACAGTAAATGTTGGCTGTATAAATGAACCAGGAAAGCCTGACTCGAGAGTTCATGGCCTTAACTACTTCAGTTATTGCCTTAACCCTTGCTAATATAGTGCCACTTTTTGTCTTACTCACCTTGATCTCTATGAGAAGCCAGAAAAGAATGCCATCCCATCTTTACTCATGAAAATGTGATTGTTGTGAGTGAAGTTCGGAATATATTCAAGAATTTCTTCTCTTTTTAAATTTATATGCATCCATAAGCCTTATCTTGTAACTAAACTATTCTCTCACTGGTCTACAGGCAAGTGATTATCCTTTGTATAATCTTTGTAATTTTTTTACAGGTTTCCCTCTTTCACTCAAGAAAAAACAAAAATAGAGATTATTTTTCCCTTTACATGTTTTTTATATAACGGCTTTGCAATATATAAGTCATACAGCCTCCTCTGGTGGTAAACAAGTACAAGCTTTTATGAACAACAAAAAAAGAGGTCCCACGGTGGGACTTTATATTTCAAGATGATAATACCAGTCCAGCTTTGATTTCTTCTTCAAACAATGGTAAAGGGCTGGCACTGAGTCATTCACCTTCTTATGATTATTGGAATATATCTGAGTGGCTAGCATTAAGAATTCCATTTGTGATGGGTTTTTACCTGTGCAAGTTGATGTAGAAATCTTTGTGGTGGGGAACCTTTGGCTTCATGATACTAACAACCCAGTTGATCCACAAAAGGCATAAGGCATTGTGGGAGATAGATTAAATAGAATTGCAGCTTTTTATCTTTTGGAGGAAAGAAGACATAAACCCAGAAACTTCAATAGCTACATCAAATAAAATGTTCACAGGAGAAAACGACTATGAGAAACTGCACTCTTCCTCCAGATGTGCCACTTTACCTTACCAATTGTCTTCAGGTTCTCAGATGGAAGCCAATCCTGAGCAGGTTGGTGAAATACCAGACAACATCGTTTGTATACTTATGCCTGTCTGATGCCAGCTGAAGATGTACAGCACGGTTGGCAAACTCAAATACTTAATACTTGATAGTGCCAGAGAGTAAATAAAAAAGCAAAGTATAGGACACCTAGGTGGCTCAGGCAGCTAAGCCTCCGACTTTTGATCTCAGCTCAGGTCTTGATCTCAGGGTCATTGAGTTCAAGCCCCATGCTTGGAGCACATGGGCTTGGAGCCCACAATGGGTGTGGAGCCTACTTTAAAAAAAATATTTTTTTAATGCAAAGCTTAAAAGTAGGAGAGGCTGTGGCAGACTAGTGTACACATGAATTTTCTCAGACCGCAGTCATTAAGAGCATCAGGAGACCAGATACAGCTCATGGGCTTCAGCACAAGTGCAGAACCAAAACCTTCAAAGCTCCCACACTGCCCAGACTCAAAGGGAGCTGGGGTCCTGTATGGGATAAATAGCTGCATGACCATGGAGGCGCCTGGGTGGCTCAGTCAGATAAGTGTCTGCCTTAAGCTCAGGTCATGATTCCGGAGTCCTAGGATCAAGTCCTATATCGGGCTCCCTGCTCAGTGGGAGTCTGCTTCTCCCTCTCTCTTTACCCCTCCCTCAGCTGATGCTCAGTCTCTCTCTCAGATAGATAAATAAATAAACAAACAAATAAACTCTTAAATATATAGCTACAGGACCTCTATGAACAAACCTGAAGCAGCCTCTAGTGATGGTCACAGAGGAGAACTTATAGAGTTCAAGAGTTGGAAAACTAGAGAATTTATGGTCTGCCAAATGGAATAGTTCCCCATTTCGGCCCAGAACCGCTGTGGATAACCCTTCTATTTTTTATGACCAAAAGCCAAATTTGCGAATTCACAGTGGGGTCAGGCATGCGGGTCAAGCTGTTATAGTGTGTGTTCTTCCAATGGTCATAGACATACCAAGTAAAACCTGACTTTCTCTTCAGTGCCTCTAGACCCAAGAACAGGCCTGCTTTCTAAGATCCCTCAAAGAAGAGCTCATTGCAATGAAACCATTCTTTTTGTATCAAAGAAGTCCGTAAATCCTTGAAGCCTAGCTCACAGGAAGTCTTTTATCTCAAGAACCCAGTGTGGTAGTGGGAAGGAAAACAACAGGATATAACTATTAATACTGTATAACCATATTTCATAATTTGCCTGCTACACATCAATAAACAAGCTTCTCTTTAAGGGTCTGAATGTAAAATGGAACTTAACTTTTCATCATTGATTGAAGTCCAAAATAAGATTGATGCCATTTCTTCCAGGAGACCATCCCTGCGCCTTCCTTCTTCTCTGCAACACCCTGTACATGGCGTTTTCATTTTACCCAAACTAATGTGTTATGGTCACCCATTTATATATTAGTCTTTTCCACTGACTAGAATGTAAGCTTTTTTTTTTTTTTTAAGATTTTATTTATTTGACAGAGAGAGAGAGCACAAGTAGGCAGAACGGCAGGTGGAGGGAGAGGGAGGACAGACTCCCCACTGAGTAGTAGCCTGACAGGGCTCAATCCCAGACCCTGGGATCATGACCTAAGCCAAAGGCAGATGCTTAATTGACTGAGCCACACAGACGCCCCAAGTGTAAGCTTTTTGAAGACAAAGATAAGATTTTTTTAATATATAAATATATATATATTTTTTAAGATTTTATTTGTTTATTCATGAGAGACACAGAGGGAAAGAGAGAGAGAGAGAGGCAGAGACACAGGCAGAGGGAGAAGCAGGCTCCATGCAGGGAGCTCGACGTGGGACTTGTTCCTGAGATTCCAGGATCAGGCCCTGGGCTGAAGGTGGCGCTAAACCGCTGAGCCACCCGGGCTGCCCCAAAAATAAGATTTTTGATACAAAAATAGTCTCTATGATCAATCAGCTAATAGTTCTATCCCAGCACATCGTCTACTGCCCATCTCATCACAGGCACTAAAATATTGTTGACTGAGAGAAATTTGGTGTAAGAAGCTTGATACAAATAAAAACAGAGATGGCAAGGAGTATGGCTACATTAATGGTAGCTAATGTAATCTGGTTGGCCAAGAGAACTTGGATGGGAGAAGTAGAAGAAACAAATGTTAGAAATGTAGATTGGAGCAAAATTGTAGAGGATTTTGAATGTTGGGCTACAGAATTTGTACTTTATTTTTAGAAGCACAACTGAGCCAGTAAAGATCTTTAAGCAGGAACAAACATGCTAAAAATTTGGGGGATGGGGTGCCTGGCTGGATCAGTCGGTCAAGCATTTGACTCTTGATTTTGGGGTTGTGAGTTTGAGCCTCACATTGGTAGTAGAGTTTACTTTAAAAAATAATAATTTTGCGGGGTGCCTGGGTGGCTCAGTCAGTCAAGCATCCGACTCTTGATTTTGGCTCAGGTCATGACCCTGAGGTAGAGCCCCGCATTGGGTTTTGTAGCTCAGTGGGGAGTCTGCTTGGGAATCTCTTCCTCTGCCCCACCCTCTCTGGGGCATGGAGGCTGGAGGGGGTCCCCCACAGCTCCCTGTATATCTGTATAAATAAATGGGATGTTAATGGAGCCCTGCACCCCCCCCCCCCATGTCGTTATCACTGTGTGATAGTCTGTGTCTCCTTTCCTGGTCCTCCACTCTCTTCCTCTATTTATTTCACTCTCTTTTTTTGGGTCCCGCCCTGAGCCCTCAGGCCCCCTTCCAGGTTCCTGTTTATAAGCCCCCTCTCCTCTGCCCTGGACTTGGATGTGAAACTTGTCTCAATAAACCCTTTGGAGAAAAAAAAAAAAAAAACTCTCTATCTCAAATAAATCTTTAACATAATAATTTTAGATGACATCATTGTATGGGACAGGCCAGAATGAGTACTTAGGAAAGTTGTGTGAGTCTTTCAGGCAATTAGGATTCTGTCTCATTCAGGTTCACAGAAACAGACTGAGAGATCTGTTTGCAGGAAGTTTATTAGGGAGTGAACTATGTTGTAATAACATTGGTGAAATGCAGTTGTAACAGAAGCCTAAGGTGATCCCAGGGGGAGGGTTGGAAATGGAAGGCCCCTCAGAGGCCAAAATGAGCAAGGGACCCAGGCCTTTGTGCCTTCAGCTGAGTGCAACTCTCAGAGGAGGCCAGAGCTTCCAGCCTTGGGCAGCCAACACTTCCTGCCTCTGGGGGAGCAAGTGCCATGGTTTCCAAGCAGGGATCTGGGTGGGCCACCGCACATCTACTATATTGAAATGTGTTGCATATGGAGTAAAGCAGGGGAAATTGGTTTCACCCCACACAACAGAAAAAAGAAGGGCATGTTGATTCAGGAAGCAATACATTCTGACTAATTGAATTTGATAATATTGGACTTCAAAACTCAAGAATCTCAGAGAAATCAGGAAATTTCCCTAATTTCTGACTGCTTCCCCCCCCCCCCCAGAAATTTAACATTTTAAAATCTCATATTACTGACCGATCCCTTGTCCATCCCTCACCTTCCAGGCCCTTGCCTCCCCTCCATTTCTTTTTTGTTTTGTTTTGTATCCCTTGTCTCCTTTCTGCATTCACCTCTCTTCCTATTCAGTTTAAATTCTGTGTTCCATCCATATGGCTCACTCTTGCTAATCTCCTAAATTCCTTTGTTCCCTTGTTCTTTCTTGCACTATCTAGTGTCTGGAGCCCTAGATAAAGCCATGTCTCCACTTTCTCAGTGCCTGTACCACAGGGATTGGATGATCACTGGACAAAATCATGTAATTGGACAAATTCAGGGCCATTGCCCATTTTATCTGCCCCTCAGCACTGCCTGGCACACTATGTTTCCCTACTCTCTTGCCCTCCAACACCCATCAGTATTATTTCAAATCTTGCCCCCTGTCCTCAAGGTGCCAATTTCTTTCCTTCCCCTATTACGCTCAGCCAGTGACATCTCCTTCGGAGGGGAAAGTTGAACCTTTAGATGAAAACTTCCTCAAACTTACTCTCTTGAAAAACTTACACATGGATTTATGTCTAAAGTTATTTCTTTTTCCTCTTCTTCCTGTTGAAATGGAAGGGGCATCTCTTCTGCCTATGCTCTGGATCCCAGTCCAGCTTGTTTAGAATGGTGATTACCATAAGAAACACTTGACTTACAGTAGCTTAACCAATGAGGACAGTCATTATCTCACAAGACACAACTTGTGTCATTATAGATACAAGTGCTTTCCATATTCCATTTTGTCATTCTCAGAGTGTTGGCAATGTCATTCCTCAAGGCCACACGATAGATGCAGCAGTATCAGGCATCATATGCACACAACCACATAGAGCAAAGAAGGGTTGTGCTTTCTTCATGTGTCTCTTTTATCAGGGAAACTCCTCCTAGAAATGCCCCCTCCCTTCTCATGAGGCCCTGCAAGGATGGGAAGGTTGAAAAAGCAAATATCTGGCAATTTCCCCATTGAGGGGGAATAATGGGGGCATGGGAGAAGAATGATTGTCAGGTGTACTATTAGAATTTGTCATATACCTCATATTCCCTCCAGTCTTCATAGAACCCTCCATCTTTCCTGCGTATCCATAGCTCTTTTTCATCAGTACTGAATTGTGTACACGTTTCTTCATTTAAAAAGGCTGTTTTTCTGTTGGTGGGAATGCAATCTGGTGCAGCCAGTCTGGAAAACAGAGGTTCCTCAAGAAGTTACAAATAGAGCTACCCAATGATCTGGGTACTACTCCTGGGTATTTACCCCAAAGATACAGATGTAGTGAAATGAAGGGGTACCTTATAGCAGCAATGCCTACAATAGCCAAACTGTAGAAGGAGCCAAGAAGTCCTTCAACAGATGAATAGATAAAGAGGATGTGGTATATATATAAAATGGAATATTACTCAGCTATCAGAGTGAATGAGTACCTACCATTTGCACTGACATGGATGGAGTATGGAATATAAGAAATAGGAAAAGGGACCATAAGGGAAGGGGGAGGGTTGAGTGGGGAAAAATTAGAGAGGAAGACAAACCACAAGAGACTCTTGACTCTGGGAAACAAAGAGTTGGGGAAGGGGGGTGAGTGAGGGGCTGGGGTGACTGGGTGATAGGCATCAAGGAGGGCGCGTGTGGGGATGAGCACTGGATGTTATACTATATATATGTTGGCACACTGAATTTTAAAAAAAAGAAAAAGGCTGTTCCTTCCCATTCCAAATCCCTGTATCCCTTTCTTACTTCTCCCTTCAGTCTTCAACCCACTACCATCTAACTCCCACAAAGAAGAACCCAAAGCCCCTCTTAATAAGTTGATAATCACTTCTATGTTGCTAAAAACAATGCACATTTAAAAAATCTTATGTAAATTGACGCAACAGCAGGATTCAACATAGCTGCTTCTCACTCCTTTTTCAAAGGCTCTTTACCCTTGGCCTCTTTGGTATCACATTCTCCTGTTTCCCTCCACGCAATCCCTGTGTGCTGCCCCTTCTCATTTTTCCCAAGTTCCCTTTACTGGTGTGTGTGTGTGTGTGTGTATATGTATATATATATATATATATACATATATATATAAAGATTTTATTTATTTATTCATGAGAGACACAAAGAGAGAGGCAGAGACACAGGCAGAGGGAGAAGCAGGCTCCATGCAGAGTGCCCGACGTGGGACTCGATCCCGGCTCTCCAGGATCAAGCTCTGGGCCGAAGGTGATGCTAAACCACCGAGCCACCCGGGCTGCCCTTGTTTATACTTGCTACACACCCCTGTAGATGTTAGAGGTTGAGACTTCAGTCATATACTCTTGTCTCACCTCGCTTTGCATATTCCATAAGCGATAGCATCCTCCAGAACCTCAATTATCTCCCATATGTAAAGAATTCCTACCTCTAGGTTTAAGAACTGTTTTCTGAGCTCCAAACCTAATATCTGCAGACTTAATATCTCCATTTTGTGTCTCCAGCACTCCAAAAACATGTCTAATTAATCCTGAACTCACATCTTCACTCACTCCTCCCCCTCAACCTGCTCTTCCTTCAATGTTCTCCCTCTCCATAGCACCTTCTATACAATTTCTCAAGACAGAAACCCAGGATTTCTTCTGGACTCCTCCTTCCTCAAATTCTGTATCTAATAAACCAACAAAACCTCTTGGGTCTGCTTTCAACAAAACATCAAAGGTATCCACTTCTCCATTTCCTTTACACATGGACAGTAGCCTCTTAAACCAGTTTCTTCACATTTACCCATTCCACTTCCAATTTAAATTGTAGCATACTCGCATGTTAAAAACACAGGTCTTATATGTAACTCCTCTGTTTAAAATTCTTCAATGGCGGGGCACCTGGGTGACTCAGTGGTTGAGCATCTGCCTTTGGATCAGGGTGTGATTTGGAGTCCCGGGATGGAGTCCCTGCTTCTCCCTCTGCCTATGTCTCTGCCTCTATGTATCTCTCATGAATAAATAAATAAAATATTTATAATAAATTTAAATAAAATTCTTCAATGGTTTTAGAAATATATTTGCAATCTTTAACATGACTTCCAAGGCCCTGTATGATCTAATTCTTGCCTATTTTTCCAACCTTATCTGCACCAAATTCCCCTTCCTACGTTCTAGTAACACGGGACATTTCAGTTCAATTGTACTGTTCTCACTTGCCTCAGAGGATTCACATTATTGTTTCCTCTTTTTTTTTTTAAACAAATTCCTTTTTAAAAAAGAATATTTATTTATTTATGATAGAGAGAGAGAGAGAGAGATAGAGAGAGAGAGGCAGAGACACATGAGGAGGGAGAAGCAGGCTCCATGCCGGGAGCTCGACGTGGGACTCGATCCCAGGACTCCACGATCACACCCTGAGCCAAAGGCAGGTGCCAAACTGCTGAGCCACCAGGCATCCCCCCTGTTTCCTCTATCTTGATTAGTCTTCTCCTTCACCTGGTTAGGCTTTTCTCCCTGATGTGTCATTTTTTTCTTAACTCTGCTCTCCATGTTTGGTCACATCATCACACACTTCTGAAGCACTTAGAATCTCCCCTTTTGTGACATTCATCCTCACATACAATCACTTGTTCAATGTCTGCCTTCTTCTTTAGATTGTGCAGTCACAAAGGCAGGGCCCTTGTCTGACTGCCTCACTTTACCCATGCCAATTATGTATGTCTAGCTCCTAGTAGATGAGCAATAAATATTTGATAAATGAATTAAAGGCTATGAATGGTTCTTACATTGTTTAAGTCTAACATTAGAAATAAAGACATCACTCTACTGAAAGAATTTATAGGTAAACTGAATTTTAAGAAATCCATTTAAAGTTGATATACAAGAGGCCTGATTAGAAAAAGGTAAATATAAATTGGATTGCAAGCTGTTAACTGTTTTTAGGTAAAATATTTAGAGGAAAGAGGTGTTTTGGGCAGCCCAGGGCGTGATCCTGGAGACTGGGATCCTGGAGACCTTGCATGGAGCCTGCTTCTCCCTCTGGCTGTGTCTCTGCCTCTCTCTCTCTCTGTGTCTCTCATGAATAAATAAATAAAATCTTAAAAAAAAAAAGAGGTGGGGATCCCTGGGTGGCACAGAGGTTTGGCTCCTGCCTTTGGCTCAGGGCGCGATTCTGGAGACCTGGGATCGAATCCCACATCAGGCTCCCGGTGCATGGAGCCTGCTTCTCCCTCTGCCTGTGTCTTTGCCTCTCTCTCTCTCTCTGTGACTATCATAAATAAAAAAAAAAAAAAAAAAAAAAGAGGTGTTTTCAGATGTAGCACCTTAATTCTGCAAAGATTGTCAAATGATTGTACCGCTGAGGGGGCAATTCAATCGATGTAGGATGTATAATATAATAATCTATGCAACTTAAAAAAAATATAAACCTTAGCTAATAGTTCTTAGAGGCTGTAATTCCAGAACGTATTAAATATGGATCAGTTTTCGTTTTATATTTTTAATTTTTTTTTAAATGATTTCATTTTTAAGTAATCTCTATGCACAATATGGGGCTGGAACTCACACCCCAAGATCAAGAGTCACGTGCTCCACCGACTTAGCCAGCCTGAGCTCCGGGTCAGTTATTTTAATGGCAACTAACCACGAAATGCCATATCTCGATTAGAGGACATTCTCATATGAAATTGTAAACAAAAGCATTACCTGACCTCCTCTTTTGTATTACCATGGAAAATGAATCGTTATTGTCTCTCTCTCTCTTTTTTTTTTTTTTAATTTTTATTTATTTATGATAGTCACAGAAAAAGAGAGAGAGAGAGGCAGAGACCCAGGCAGAGGGAGAAGCAGGCTCCATGCAGGGAGCCCGACGTGGGACTGGATCCCGGGACTCCAGGGTCGCACCCTGGGCCAAAGGCAGGCGCTAAGCCGCTGAGCCACCCAGGGATCCCGATTATTCTGTTTCCAAGTTACTTTGGGAAGTAGCTGTGGCAACAGCGTAGCCAGTGTTTTGAGGTTCCGGACCGAGGCCTAGCGGACAACTAGTGAATTGCCGGGGCCCTGCAGTCTCCCTCCAGCCGCCCTGGGGTCAGGGGCTGTCTGGTACCACGGAAGGGGGCTGCGGTGGTTTTCACCCTCTCTTCCCCTAAGTTGGGCTGACACGTTCAGCAGAATCAAAGCCCACTTCGTTCCATACAGAGAAACACCCCCTATCGCACAACGGCCACTAATCATTAAAAAAAGAATTACATCGTCCACAATTAGGGCTCTCCTCGGGGCGGAGGGGGGACGACTTCCTCCATATGTAAGGTGTCCAAGAGCATCTCCTCCACCAGGAGCACCGCGTCCGCTCCCCTCCTCTACGACTTGAGAAAAGGCGCTCACTGCCGCCCCCTTCAGCCGTTCCCTCGGAAACCACAGTCACATCTTCCACGCCAGGGGAAAAGCGAGCCTGGGAAGACTACCACTCCCGTCATGCCTCACGCGCCGCGCCGCCGACGCGCCGTAGCGGCGAGTCATCTTTCCCACCGGCTTTTTCCGCTTCCGGAACGGCGGGGTCTGAGGCCCAGCGGCTGCGCGCACGCCCCAACGTGCCAACGAGACAAGGCTCTGGGGCGTGGCGCCGACGGCGACGTGTTGCGTCACGGGACGCAGGGAGCGCCCGGCCCGCGCGCTTGCGCGCACCCCGAGGGGCTGCTGACTGGATTGCGAGCCTGCGCGGAGGCGGGGGGCCGGCCGCTGGGGCTGCGGGGGCCGCGGGGCCGACGAAGGGGAGGGCGGGGCCGCTTCGGGACCGCGGCGACGACACTCGGAGCGAGCGCCTGGGCCCGAGGAGAGCGATGTTGTGGTTCCAGGGCGCCATTCCGGCCGCCATCGCGTCGGCCAAGAGGAGCGGCGCGGTCTTCGTGGTCTTCGTGGCAGGTGAAGGGGGCGGGGGCCCGAGTTGTGGCCGGACGCCCCTCCGGCCTCGCTCCCATCCCAGGGCGCCCCTGCCCTTGCTCGGCGCTCCGACAGACCCGGGCCGCCGTCGCCGGCCTCCCAGCGCCTCCGTCGTCCGTCGGGGGCTCGCCGGGCCCGGCCGGGCCCCCGGCGCCCGCTTCTCCCCTCACCCCGGCCTGAGGCGCCGTCCCCGCCTCGCCCCCGGAGCGCGCGGAGCCCCGCCCACCGCCCTGGCGGAGCCCGGGGCCCGCGGCCGCGTCCCGCAGGCCCCGCCCCCCCCCGCCCGCCCGCCGCGCTGCGGGGCGCCCCGCACGGGGTCGGCGCAGGGACCCAGCAGCGCCTGCTCGGCGCCCGGGTCACCCCTCTGTCCCCCCGGACGCGCTCCGCGACGCTTGAACGCGGGTGTAGCCTGAGTGTTTAGGTGCGGGTAGAGACAGGTCGTTCTGCAGACGGTTGGGTTCGTAATTAGTTGTGGACTGTCAGGAAGAAAGCTGTGTCATCGGTAAGCCACAAAGAGAAGCCACCTGATGTTCACGGCTGCTGGCGGTCGCACGTTCCTGAAACGCAAACTTTTGAGCTTTATATAGGTTGGATTTTTCTTTTTTCTTTATTCTTTTTTTTTTTTTAATAATAATGAGAGGGGGCAGAGAATCTAAGGTGGAATATTTGCCGAGTCGCAACTTGATTTTTGTGCCGTTTGTTGAGAAGAAGTCGACGTTGAGTCCTTGGTTCGTTTTTGTCGTCTGCCAGGCCTGGTATCTGTAGTTTCCAGAGCGTGAGCTAACTCGTTTATCCTGTGTTAGCTCTGGTTTGTTTTGCTCCGTCTTTTATTACTGCCCTGTTTTATGACAGAAATCTTCGGGATTTACAGTTAAAACCTATGCCTGTGTGGTTTTGCTGATTCTCATGACATGAATCAAATTCGCGCTTGTGACTTATGTTACTTTGCGGAGTATTATTATTATTTTTTTTTTTTTAGGATTTTATTTAATTATTCATGAGAGAGCCACAGAGAGAGGCAGAGACACAGGCGGAGGGAGAAGCAGGCTCCATGCAGGGAGCCCGAGGCGGGACTCGATACCGGGTCTCCAGGATCATGCCCTGGGCCGAAGGCGGGCGCTAAACCGCTGAGCTACTCAGGGCGTCCCCGCGATGTATTATTTCAACTATTTGTGTTTAATAACGGTGCACTTACTAACTTACGACTCTCGAGAGTCCAGATAACAGCTCTGTAACTTTGTGCACTGCAGCGAAGAACAAATGCTAAAATAGGAGTTTCGCTTAACCTCAGATTTGAAATTGATGATTGTTTTGAGTCCTACCAAATTTTTAGTTCAGTGTTGTCAATTAGAAGAGCAGTTTGATCCTCCTATGCTGTTTTAGAGTTGAATTTCGCATACATAACTGCTGTAATCCTGTAAGGAAAAAAAAAAAGTGGGATTAAAAAAGGATTAAAAAGGAAAGGAAAATTAAATGATAACTCTGCTTATTGAGAGTATGGTAATAGTTTTATGGCACTTTAGATGTTTTTCAAATAAATTTCAGTTGATTCCTGTGGTAAGTAGAACAGGTTTTATTACACCCATTTTATAGCTGAGGAAATTTACGTCCACAGTGGTTAAGTGACATGCATTAGGGTCACAAAAAGTATTTCCATCTTGTCTTGACAAATTTTTTTTTTTTAGCAGCTTCAAGGTGTCTTTTTTGTTTTTGAGAAAAACAGGGCAACTGTAGACTTCATATATTAATGAAATTGGTGTAGAAATCAGGAAATCTAGGATGATAGAAGTCTTTTTTTTTTTTTTTTTTTTACTTATTTATTTATTTACTTTAGAAAGTGAGGAGAACAGAGGAAGAGAAATCCTCAAGCTGACTCTCTGCTGAGCCCGGAGCTCAACACAGGGCTTGATCCGAGGACTGTGAGATCATGACCTGAGCTGAAATCCAGAGTCAGACAGTTAACTGATTGAACCACCAGGTGCCCCTATGGTAGTCGTTTTTTAAACGAAAAACACAATTGATGGTGTCTCAGTGTTCCTAGAAGGCACTTTTAGGCTAAATAGTTAATTAGAAATAAATGTTAGATTTAATTAACCAACATTTGGAAAGAGTAGTGCTGATTATTTGTGTAGCAAAATAAAGTTGGAGGTCTTTGGGGCTCTGTGTGTGTATATATACATTCTTCAGTTAACCCTTTACTGATGAGCACCTATTAGATGCTTGTAGAATATCATTGACTCAGTTGAATGTTGGAAGACTAAGCAGTGTGTCAAAGGAATTTGTCCTTTGACCTGTTCAAAATACCGTTGGCTTTTCTAGAGTTCTAGGAAGTTAATCTCCAACACTAGGTAGGATTAGTTTCATGCCAGGAATATGTAGACAGCGGGGTCTTGAAACTGCAATGCTTAACATGTTGCGTAGACCTTTGTTCATATCCAGAACTCATGATTTTCTGGTATGGGATACCTCAACAATAATAAACTAACTCAGTAGGAAATTAAAAAAATATCTTTCAGGTGAGATGAAGTCATCTTAGGGGTCTATTTTGGTTCATATAACCCCTCAAGTGGGAAGCACTTTAGGCAAGTTGTTTAGTGAAATTTTCGTGCATGAATTAAAATTGTAGTATTGAAACTGGAGAGATTACTACTAGTTCAGACAAGAATTTAACAAGTATTTTCAAAGTATTATGATTACGTAAATTGAATTAAAACTGAAGTTTGTTTGTTTTTTTTTTTTTTAAAGATTTTATTTATTCATGAGAGAGAGGCAGAGACACAGGCAGAGGGACTGTGGGATCCTGGATCAGGCCCTGGGCTGAAGGCAGGCGCTAAACCACTGAGCCACCCAGGGATCCCCTAAAAACTGAAGATTTTTATTCTATTCATGGGAAGGTAGAATATCTGACAGGGAAACTGAAACAAAGGTGTCAATTCACAGACTTGTGTTGCTAGTGGGCTAAAATTTTTTTTTGATTTTTTAATTTATTTTTATTATTTTATTTTATTTTATTTTTTCTTTTTTTTAAAGATTTATTTACTTAGGAGAGACACACTGAGAGAGAGAGGCAGAGACACACAGGCAGAGGGAGAAGCAGGCACCATGCTGGGAGCCCGACGCGGGACTCGATCCTGGGTCTCTAGGATCACACCCTGGGCTGAAGGCGGACGCCCAACTGCTGAGCCACCCAGGCGTCTCTGGGCTAAAATTTTCATGACAAAAAAAAAAAAATTCATGACAGACACTATTTACTGCCTTTTTTTGGTTCATACAGACCACAAAAGCTTTTAGATTTTTGGCTAGTTGACCTTTTCTGGGTTGGAATTCCTGGCTCTACTAGGGTCTGCAACTCTTTGCTTCTGAGTTTGTATTCTTTTTTTGTTTCTTTTTAAGTTTTAATATCTACACCCTATGTGGGGTCAGACTCGGAACCCTGAGATCAAGAGTCTCATGCTCTTATCGGGTGAGCCAGCCAGGAACCCTTGATTGGTCTTTTTAAGTGTCTTTAACTTTGGATATTGCTGATACTACCGAGGAAGGACACATTTTCTTTCTTTTTATTTTTTTTTAAATATTTTATTTATTCATGAGACAGAGAGAGAGGCAGAGACACAGGCAGAGGGAGAAGCAGGCTCTCTGCAGGGAGCCTGATGTGGGACTTGATCCCTTGACTCCAGGATCACGACCTGACCTGAAGGCAGACGTTTAACCGCTGAGTCACCCAGGCATCTCTGGACACAACAGTTTCTGCTAAAATTTTAGGCCTATCTAACTCCATAGCATAGTTCATATACTGATTAATAAGAAGCTAAAGATACTGAAGTTGGCAGTTAATCTTACTCTGTAGAGTTAAGAAAGGTCTCAGTGGATTAAGTAATTCTGTTCAACCTTGTATCTCTGTTGGTCAAGCTGCTATTGCTGCCATTAGAGTGAATTATGGACACACACTGCTAATGGGGATGTGATATTTGGGAACCTCTCCACATGGTACAACATAGTAAAAAGTACCAACTTCAGAAGTAGGAGATCTGTACTTCAAGCTGCCACTTGACAGCCCCACTTAGATGCCTCATAGGATTCTCAAGTGTGAAAATGTATTTACTCTGAATTTGTTTTTTTCTCCCACCAGTGTTGTACATTTAGTAAATGGCACGACTTTTACATCCAGGTGGATAAATCCGAAGTGTGGAATTCATCTTTGTCTCTCAACCCTTTTGTCTTCTCTTGTCTTGTGTTCCCTGTTCATGACATTCCTAGTCACAGGCCTTTTCCTACACATAAAGTCCTGCTTAGTGAACTGTTCTGGCTCTTGACGTGGCTCAGCTTTTTCATCCTTTAGGTCTTACCTTAAATGTTGCCCTAGAGAAGCCTTCCCTGGCTGATCTAAAAAAGGTCTCATTATTTTCTCTCCTAGATTTGTTCTTTTTTCCACAGTGTTTATTACTATAATTATTTATAACTGTTTACTAAACAAGTAATTTTTTGTACCTTTATATTCTTAAGCTCCACTGAGGGCAATGTCTCATTTGTTTCACACTTAGCTTGCAGCCTAATGCCTAGGACTAAGTAGTAAATGTGGAATAAAATAGTGAATGCATGAAAAAATGAATAAAAAGAGGTGTCTCATGCTTCACAGCTTTCTCTAAAACGTGTTTGTAGTAAGAATGTTCCCATATAGTTATTTTCCAGGTTGATAATTTTGTCATTTAATTGGAATTTTACATTTCACCCTATAGTGTTTGATGATATACCCAGAATAATGTCACCGCAAATGATAGTTTTTCCCATTTGCTTCCTCAACATCTGGGAGTTTGTTAATGGGCATTCTTTTTGGTCCTGGTCTGTGGATTCATTCTAGTCCCTGTTCACTTTTCCATGGCCAGATTTGTCAAGCTCCTATTCCTGGATCTCATCTCACATAGAAAATATACTCAAGTGTTCAGCATTAGTCAATTATTGTAGATATGCCAAGATATTTATACCAGAGATTTAGCTTTTTTTAAAAAAAAGGATTTTAGGGGCAGCCCCGGTGGCACAGCGGTTTAGCGCCGCCTGCAGCCCAGGGTGTGATCCTGGAGACCCGGAATCGAGTCCCACATCAGGCTCCTTGCATGGAGCCTGCTTCTCCCTCTGCCTGTGTCTCTGCCTGCCTCTCTCTCTCTCTCTCTCTGTGTTTCTCATGAATAAATAAATAAATCTTTAAAAAAAACATTTAAAAAAAAAGGATTTTATTTATTCATGAAAGAAACAGGCAGAGACATAGGCAGAGGAAGAAGTAAGCTCCCTGCGGAGAGCGCAGTACAGGACTTGATCCCAGGACCCCAGGATCACAACCTGAGCTGAAGACAGCTGCTCAACTACTGAGCCACCCAGGTGCCCCAAGAGTTTAGCTTTCATTCCAGAAAATACTTGCTCTCGTGGAGCCTGTATTGTATCGTGGAGCCTGGTTGAAGGAGACAGACAGTAAACATAGTAAGTTAAGCACATAGTCTACCAGAAGGTCGTAAGTATTACAAGGAAAGAAAGGAAATTAGGGAATTTTGGGACTGTCTAGAGGCTGTTATTTTATATGTGTGTATGTGTGTGTATATATATATATAATATTTATAATATTATATATATAGGATTTGAGCTCACAACCCCAAGATCGAGATCCTCTACTGACTTAGCCAGCCAGCTGCCCCTAAAGACTGTCATTTTAAGATAGGGAATAGGGAAAGCTTTATTGAAAAGATAATATTTTAATAATGATTTAAGGGAGTTAAGTGTTAACCATGTAAAAATCTGAGGGGAGACCATTCCAGGCTGAGGAAACAACTAGCACAAAGACCTTAAAGTGAGTGTCTTTGTGTTAGCAGAATATGAAAGAAGGGAAAGAGGAAATGAGGCCAGAGATGTAACTGGAAGCGTGAGGCTATTCGAAGAGACTTTGGCTTTTACTATGAGGGAAATTGGGAGCCATTGTAGGATTTTGAGCGGAGGATTGATGTGATACAACTTTTTGATGAAAATTGCTGTGTTAAGAATAGCCTGAGCAGCTTTGCCACATCTGCTGCATTCAGATGTCAGGCTGGTGACATGCCAGAAAATGTCGACCTCACTATGAAGAGATGCACAGTTATTATGAAAGACCTCAGAGGAACCCTTTGAAGGAATTTCAGTCACATCAGTGTAGAACTCCGTCTCCTTGGAGAGAAAAAGAAGAGGCTCCAAGTTGACAAATGATGGGGAACTAGAACTTGCCCCTATTTGCACTACCTGTAGTTAACGTACAGTACGTACATGATGGGGATGGTTCCTGGCTGGCTCAGTCAAGTAGAGTATGTGACTTTTGACCTGGGGTTGTGAGTTTGAGCCCCATGATGGATGTAGAGATTACTTTAAAAAAAAAAAAAAAAAAAAAAAAGCTCAAGGGACCTACACTCGGCTTCCATTACAAGGTGAGGTCTGCGTATGCTCACTTCCCATCAACATTTATTCAGAAGAATGGTTCTCTTGTTCAAATCTGAATTTCTTGAGTGAAAAACACCTGCAGGGTTCAGATGAGGCCCAGTGTTGCTTATTCAGTATCTCAAGCCCAGAAAAAGGAGTTAATTCTTGAAGGAAGTGACATTGGACTTGTATCAAAGTCAGCTGCTTTGATTTAGCAAGCCACACATTTAAAAACAAAGATATCAGAAAATTTTTGGATAGTTATCTATGTTTCTGAAAAAGGAACAGTTCAGCAGGCTGAGGAATAAGATCTAAGTTGTCCAGCTACAACAACAGCTAGATAGCTGCTGGATGATTTTTCAGATCTATTTGTGGTATTTTAAAGATACAATAAAAGCTGTCTTTTTTTTTAAAAAAAAAAAGCTGTCTTGATGGGGGCGGGGTGGAGAATAGATGGAGCTAGGGAGACCATTTGAGGGTGGATTAAATTGGGAAAGGGGGCTGCAAATGAGAAGAAAACAGTTTATGGAAGAGTAGATACAGAATTATCTCATTTTTGTGAAACAAAAAAAGTGTGACCTGAGAACTTTTTTAGACTGTAAATTGGCAGAGGTGGTTCACCCTTGAGAAAGCACTTAGCTCTGCTAAACCTCAGAAATATTTTTCATTGACCTACTTGGGTAAGGTTCCTTCTGCCCACCACTAAGTGGTTATGTCAATGTCTAGATATTATAAGGCTAGAAAGGAAGCAACCTCTTGATGGGTATAACTTTTAAAACATTTTGTGGGGCAGCCCGGGTGGCTCAGCAGTTTAGTGCTGCCTTCGGCCCAGGGTATGATCCTGGAGACCTAGGATCAAGTCCCAGGTTGGGCTCCCTGTGTGGATCCTGCTTCTCCCTCAGCCTGTGTCTCTGCCTCTCTCTCTCTTTCTCTCTCATGAAAAAATAAATAAAATCTTAAAAAATTTTTTGTCATTGAAGTATGATATACAGTATATTAAGTGAAAAATATTAAGTGAGCAGCTCAGTGAACTTTTATATATTAACACACTGGTATAACTCTCATCCAGATAAGATAGAAATATTTCCAGCACCCCCAAAAGCCTCCTTCATGCTTTTTTCCAATCAGTAGCACCTTCACCCAAGTAGTCACTGTGTTGAATTCTATCACCATGGATGAATTTTGGATCAATGTAACTTTTTTTTTAAGATTTATTTATTTGTTTTACAGAAAGAGTGTGTGCACGTGCACGAGCAGAGGGAGAAGAAGAGAGAAGCAGACTCCCACTGAGTGTGGAGCCCACAGTAGGGTCTCAGTCTCACAGCCCTGAGATCCTGACCTGAGCGAAAATCAAGAGTGGATGCTTAGGGACACCTAGGTGGCTCAGTGGTTAAGTGTCTGCCTTTGGCTCAGGTCATGATCCCAGAGTCCTGGGATCAAGTCCCACATCAGGCTCCCTGCATAGAGCCTGCTTCTCCCTCTGCCTGTGTCTCTGCCTCTCTCTGTATGTTTTTCATGAATAAATAAATAAAATCTTAAAAAAAAAAAAAAAAGGATGCTTAACCAACTAAGCCACCCGGATGCCCGTGGATCAGCATAACTTTTATAATTAGCATGCCTCCTATTCTAAAAGGCAAGTCCCAAACTGCAATCAGAATTGCACCTGCTTTTGTCTACCTTGGAGGAATTCTGGAGAGTGATGTTGTGGTGTGGAGAAATTGAACTCAGCAGAAAAGTGCTACATAAAGGAAGTGTGTTATGCGCTTATTTTCTAAAATCACATCTACAGGAGTGCCTGAGTGGCTCAGTTGTTGGGGATCTGCCTTTGGCTTAGGTCATGATCCTGGGGTCCCAGAATTGAGCCTGTCTTGGGCTTCCTGTTGAGCAGGGAGCCTGCCTCTCCCTCTCCTCCCCACTTTTTAAAAAAAAATCTTTTAGGGATCCCTGGGTGGCGCAGCGGTTTGGCGCCTGCCTTTGGCCCAGGGCGCGATCCTGGAGACCCGGGATCGAATCCCACTTCGGGCTCCTGGCATGGAGCCTGCTTCTCCCTCTGCCTGTGTCTCTGCCTCTCTCTCTCTCTGTGTGACTATCGTAAATAAATAAAAATTAAAAAAAAAAGATATATCTTAAAAAAAAAAAAAAATCTTTTAAAAAATAAAATAAAATTATGTGCACAAAATGCAAAATAGCCAATGTAAATTTCTACTATGACTTCTAATTATTTTGATACTATTTACTTCATAATTTGGATGCCTTTTTTAAGAAAACTGTAAAGTCTAGACAGCTTCATTCTTTTTCATTACATCTTCATTACTGTTTTTTTGTTTTTGTTTTTGTTTGTTTGTTTTAGCATCCTGAGCTGTTTTTCATGACTTTTTATCATGTTAACAGTGCATATAGTCAAACTTTGCATTTTATGGGAAATTTTTTAATTTGGTAGAAAATAGTGTTTGTTGAAATTCTATATTCTGAGTGAAAAGAATCAGCAGATACTGGCCTTATAAGTATCCTTGAAATGTTTTACAGGTGATGATGAGCAGTCTACACAGATGGCTGCAAGTTGGGAAGATGAGAAGGTGACAGAAGCATCCTCAGACAGTTTTGTTGCTATTAAAATCGATACCAAAAGGTTTGCTTATATAGATGTTAATTTTTAAAGTATTATGACCATTGTCTTTTGTTGTGCTTGATGGTGATACTCTTAAGACTGTAAGAATGTTGATTTTTCTCTAAGGCATTATCAGAGACTTTAAGTTCTGATTGCCATTTTCCAAATAATACATTATGGTATCTTGCTGAAAAACTTTTGTTCTCCTGGTGCACCAACCAACAATGTGACGTGCACAAGTAATGCAAAAGAACTGTGATCCTCAGCATCTAAGAACTTGGAATTAACTGTAAATTGTATATCAATTATCTCTGAAAGGTTGACTATTCTTTTGGATCCTATTTTTGGGAATGAAGTTGTTTAGTTAAATGGGCATAAGGACTTTTTTAGGTCCCTCACAGTACATTCTTGTTTATTTTCCTCCCCTTTTTTACAAAAGTGGTAGCATTTTGACATACTTTTTTGTATCGTTTTTATAATTGCATAATTAGTTTTTACTGGTGGATATTTAGGTTTGGAATCATTTGTTATTACAAGGTACTGCACAAGTAAATCATAAGCATTAATATCTTGTTACAAGTTAAGATATTGTATTCAAGTGTACTTGCTACTGAGGAAGCAACATGGCAGATACTAACTTGATTTTTAGTCACTAGATTCAGCAACTAGTTTGTGGGTTGCAAGAGCAAGTAGCTCTTTAATCTAAAAATTATTTTAAAAAAATGTCTGTAAAATAAGAATTGGATTTTTCTCCTTGCAACAGATGACTATGAAAGGAACTGGTCCTTTCAGAAAAATACTTTTAATTGGTACAGTAAATTTTTATAAAAACAACTGAGTATTTGGGAAGCATTTGGATGCATCTAGTGATTTTCTGTTTGATTTTGTTTTACAGTGAAGCCTGCCTACAATTTTCACAAATCTGTATCCTTTCAATGAAGAATTGGTTTGATACATATTTTGCCTGAGGATTTCCCTTTTTTTTTTTTTTTTATTTGGTTAATTCATGATTTCAAAATTGTTCATTTAGGAACTCATGCATTCTTGTTTATGGAAACCATACTACTATGTGTCCTTTGAGATAATACATTGTAGCAAAGGGGATCTATGGGGAGTTTTTTTTAATGTCAGTATCTGGAAAGCAATATGTAGCAGTTTGGTTGGAATGTTAGAAGCTGTCTAGAGGTAAAATAAGATGTAAAAGTTAAAATAGGGGAGAATGTAGTGGATGTTCTCAGATATATAACACAAATAAATCATAAATCAGTTTACCTATCACATGCATGACAAGCATACTGATATGGCAGTTGAAATTATTTGGTAAACATGTTAGCTGGTAACATTGTAAAATTCACAGAGATTTGCTTTGTTATCAATAGTATTTCATAAAATTATCCCCTTGTTTTTCATGAATCGTTAGACTTAATTAAGTTGTACAGATCCCGTAGTGTGTGTTCCATCCAGTTTCTTTATTGGAGACAGTGGAATTCCCTTGGAAGTGATAGCAGGAAGTATTTCTGCAGATGAACTTGTTACCAGAATTCACAAAGTCCGGCAGGTAAGAAGGAACAGAATTTCTTTGTTACAAATGTGGGAAAATGATACGTCAGAAACTTGACATTGGAATATTTTTGGAGCTACTTTGTATAATCAGAAACCTGTCATGCCATTTAACTTAAAAGGTGGCAAGTACTGTCTTCCTGGGTTGGTTTGGAAAATAGCATTGTGAAGTTATAAGTACCTGTACCTAATGAGTGACTTCTTACTCTCCATCTCTCCTCCCTCACTCAACTGTTAATACACATCACTGTTACTTTGTTGCAAGAGAGAGATTGCATATTAAAAGTTCCAAACTGTATTGCTTGGCACATTTTGAGGAACTTAATCAATTTCTCATTAGCATCCTCTTTGGGCAGATGGCTAAGATAGCTTGAAACTCTTTTTCCTTGAATTCTAATTTGAAGGAAAAATCAGTGTGCTTTTTTTCATGCTCTTGTCACATTGTAGTTGAGTTCCACAGTGTGATTATTCCATGTTTAGGATTAAATAGTTTAGGATCATCTACTTAGAAAGTTTGGTACTTTTCCCTTCTACAGAGACAGTTGACTTACTTATAGTTTGGCCTCATCTGCCTGGAGGTTTAGAGGCTTACCTGTTCATTAAATTCCAGTGTGTTTTCTCCCTAGATGCACTCATTAAAAGGTGAAACATCGGTGGCAAATGGCAGCCAATTAGAAAGTTCAGTCTCTACTCCACCCACCTCATGTGAACCTAACAACACTTCTGAAAACTCTCAGTCCAGAAATGTGGGGCTTTGTGAGACACCACCCACTTCTGAAACAAAGTCAGATTCTGCAACAGGTAATTTTTAGTGAACCCTTTTGGATACAGATAAAAGTAGCCCTTCACTTTGTTTTAAAGGCCAGGGATTAATATCCTTAAAAATAAAAATATTGTGTTTCTCCTCTGTCACATTAATTTAACTTAAAATTTAAGGGTTGCCTTAAATACAGGTGTTGGTCATATAGTGGCAGAAAAGGATAAAGTCAGTGAATATGCCTTTCAAATCCAAATAGGCAACAGTCCCGAATAGTTGATTTGTAATTTCTTTTTACTGTGCTGTAGTTCAGGAACTGTCATTATGACACTTAGTAATTTTATAATTATCTTTTCAGCCAAAGGATTTTGAAAGGTTCACATGAACTAATGTATTTGGAATTGTTTTTATAACCTATAAGATACTATACACATTTAAAAAATAGTATTTGCGAAAAGAAATAGTATTTGCATTTTTAGATATTAGAATTAAAAGGTAATTGTACAATAGAGCTTGTGGAAATCAGAGATGTGACTGCAGAAGGGTTGATAGAAAAAGACAAAAGAAAAGTTATACTGTATGTTAGGGATTGTGTTCAGAGTTGCATGGTGTGATACGTCTTTGTATTGGGCATCAGAGAGTGAGATAAATCAAGAGATTAGTAGATTAGTATCCTAAAAGATAATCCTACTCTAGCATCCCAGATAGATAATTATCAAGCCTCTATTTAATGACAGGAAACTCATTACGTTGAAAGGAAGCCTATTATCAAAACCCTAGTTTTTAGAAAAATTCTTCTCCATGTTGAGATGAAATTTGATGCCCTATAACTTCTCATTAACTTTAGAGCTATTATGAAGTTACATATAACAGGTTTTGAATATTTGAGGAATAACTGCCAGGTCCCCTCTCAGTAGTCTCATTTTGAGGTTTTACATCTATAGATCAGTCAAATTCTGGACACAACTAGGGGATGCTGTAGTCACTGTAGCTCAATTAGCTGTTAAGCAGGATACTTTCACATTTACCTGGATATTTATCATTGCCAAATTCTTGATTCCCTTTTGAGTATGTTTTCCTCTGTTAGCACTTTCTTTCAGCCTGAAATTTTTCCCTTAACATTTTTTTTTTTTTTAAGATTTATTTATTTGAGGGAGGGGCAGAATCTTCATGCAAAATCCCTGCTGAGTGAAGAGCCCAGTGCAGGGTTCTGTCTCATGACTCAGGAGAACGTGACCTGAGCTGAAACCAGGCGTCTACATTGACTGAGCCACCTAGGCACCCCTTGCTTATTAGCATTTTGTTACACAGCTCTTCTGGCAAAATACTTCTCTTTGTCTCTGAAAAATAAAAATGTCTGTTTTATCTTCATTCTAGAAGGATATTTTTGCTGGATACAAAATCTGGGGTTTCCAGGTTTTTTTGTGGGGGGGTAGGGACCTTTTAAGGATCTTCTGGTCTCCATAGTTTTCTGATGATAAGTTTCTGTCCGTAGCAGTGTTTCCCCATATATGGAATGTATTGCTTTTCTCTCTGCTTTCAGGATTTTCTCTTTGGTTTTCAGCAGTTGACCATAATATGCCTATGCGTTTCTCTTTGTGTTTATTCTGCTTGAGGTTTACTGAACCTCTTAAGTCTGTAAGTATATGACTAGCTAAATTTGAAGAATTTGGAACCATTATTTATTAAAATATTTTTCTCTTTTTCTGTTACCTTGCTGGAAATAATTACATGTATGTTAGGCTTCTTGATATTATCCAACAGATTGACTTCTTTTTTTTTTCTCTTCTTTAGATTGGATAATCTTTTTGATCTATAAACACATTGACCTTTCTTTATCATCTCTCTCTGTTCTTAAGCCCATTTAGTGAATTGTTATTTTGTTTTTAAGATTTTTATTTCTTAAGTAATCTCTACACCTTTACACCTGGGGTGTAATGTTCTCTCCTAACTGAGCCAGCCAGGTGCCCCCAGTGAATTTTTATTTTAGATAAAATTAGGTAATACATTTATAATAAATATATTAGCTTTTAGTTATATATAACTTTTTTAAGTTAACCATTTTTTAATAGACTTTTAAATTTTATTTTATTTTTATTTATTTATTTTTTTAATTTTATTGATTTATTCATCATAGTCACAGACTGAGAGAGAGAGAGAGAGAGGCAGAGACACAGGCAGAGGGAGAAGCAGGCTCCATGCAGGGAGCCCGACATGGGACTCGATCCTGGGTCTCCAGGATCGTGCCCTGGGCCAAAGGCAGGCACCAAACCGCTGCGCCACCCAGGGATCCTATTTTTATTTTTTTAGAGAGGGAGAACTTGTGCAAGTAGGGGAGGGAATGAGAGAGAGAATCTTAAGCAGTCTCCATACCCAACATGGAGCCCATGTGGGGCTTGATCTCATGACCCTGAGATCATGACCTGAGCCAAAATCAGGAGTGAGACTAAGTGACCCAATAGGGTTGTTTTAGGGCAGTTCTAGGTTCACAACAAAATTAAGAGGAAGGTACAGATTTCCTATTTTCTTCCTGCTCCACTATCTACATCCTCCACCAAAGTGGTACATTTATTATAATGAATCCATATTTGACACATCAAGCAGAGTTCATAGATTACATTAGAGTTTTCTCTTGGTATTGTACATTCTATGAGTTTAGACAAATGTATAATGACATGAATCCATCGAAATAGTATCAGTACAGCACAAAATATTTTTACTGCCCTAAATGTCGTTCTCTGTGCTCTGCCTGTTCATTCTCACTGATCTTTTTACAGTCTCCATAGTTTTGCCTTTCTCAGAATGTCATATAGTAGTCTTTTCTGATTGGCTTCTTCCACTTAGTAATAGGCATTTAAGCTATCTTCCCTGTCTTTTCATCACTTAATAGTTCATTTCTTTTTATTCCATTGTCTAGATGTACCATAGTTTACTAACTCATTCACTCAATGAAGGACATCTTGGTTTCTTCCAAGTTTTAGCAATTATGAATAAAGCTGCTGTAAGAATCTGTGTGCAGGTTTCTGTGTGAACATAAATTTTTTTACTTCCTTTGAGTACGTACCAAGGTTGTGATTGCTGGGTTGTGTGCTAAGAATATGTTTAATTTTATAAGAAGCCACCAAGGTGTCTTCCAAAGTGCTGGTACCATTGTGCAGGTAAAATAATTCTGGATTTTCTTATTCTTCCTTCCATCTCCCTTTCCTCTTCTAAGTTTTTACTTTGAAATAATTTGACTCACAAAAAAGTTATAGTAGTTATCCTCAGTCCATGAGTACCTTTTACCATCATTTTATTCAACTTATTTTTTTTTTGTTTTAAAGATTTTGTTTATTTATTCATGAGAGACACAGAGAGAGAGGCAGAGACACAGGCAGAGGGAGAAGCAGGCTCCATGCAGGGACCCCATGTGGGACTTGATCCCGGGTCTCCAGGCTCACGCCCTGGGCTGAAAGCGGCGCTAAACCACTGAGCCACCTGGGCAGCCCTCAACTTATCTTTTAATTCATTTCATTTTTCTTTATTTCATTGAGTTATAATGGCTACTTTAGAGTCCCTTGTCTGATATTTCCAGAATCTAGCTCATCTCAGGGTTGGTCTTTGTTTACCTTTTCTCCAGAGAGTGGGTTACATTTTCCTGTTGGATCATGGTATCAAGACATTTTGGATTGTATCTTGTACATTGTTGTAGACACTCTGGATTGTGTTATATTCTTGCAAACAGTGTTGATGCCTTTGTTTCAGTAGACACGTATTTCAGTTCATACTCAGGTATGAATAGAGCTCTAATCTTAATTCTTTGTAGTTTTTTTTTTTTTTACTTCATTATGGAAAATTTCAGACTTATACAGAAGTAAGGAAAATAGTAAAAGAAATACCATGAACCCACTATCTTCAACTTCTGCTAACTCATGGCCAGTGTTGTTTCATCAGTGCCTTCTACTCTTTTCCTCACTTATTATTTAGAACAAATCTTAGGCATTATATAATTTCATTTTTTTTTAGGATGTCCGTTTCATTATTTTATTTTATTTTAGATTTTATTTATTTATTTTGAGAGACAAAAGGAGAAAGCATGAGCCAGGGGAGGAGCAGAGAGAGAGGGAGAAGCAGACTCCCTGCTGAGCAAGGAGTCCAATGCAGGAATCTATCTTAGGACCCTGGGAGCATGACCCAAACCCAACTTCCTGAGCCACCCAGAGGCTGGAGTTTCATTTTATTTTTATTTATTTATCTATTTTTTATTTTTTAAGTTTTATTTATTTATTTGTGAGAGACACAGAGAGATAGAGATTGAGAGAGAGAGAGAGAGAGAGAGAGAGAAACATAGGCAGAGACACAGGCGGAGGGAGAAGCAGGCTCCATGCAGGGAGCCCAACGTGGGACTCAATCCTGGGTCTCCAGGATCATGCCCTGGGCTGAAGGTGGCATTAAGCCGCCGAGCCACCTGGGCTGCCCTCATTTTATTTTTAAATAAATGCTAATGCTCAGATTAGCATTGGAGAATGTGTAGAAGATCCATTTTTTAAACGTTAATTTCATTTTAACTAATGAGTTAATTAAAATAGGTAAGACATTCACTTGGTCCAAAATTCAAAAATGTAAAAAGGACATCCTATCCCTCAGGCACCCGACTCTAGTCCACTAATGTTCCAGTTCTTTTTTTTTTTTTTTTTTTTATTTATTTATTTATGATAGTCACAGAGAGAGAGAGAGAGGCAGAGACATAGGCAGAGGGAGAAGCAGGCTCCATGCACCGGGAGCCCGACGTGGGATTCGATCCCGGGTCTCCAGGATCGCGCCCTGGGCCAAAGGCAGGCGCCAAACCGCTGCGCCACCCAGGGATCCCTAATGTTCCAGTTCTTTTGTGGCCATTCAGAAATATTTTATGCACATGCAACAAGTAGGTTTAACTTTTTTGCCCCCCACCCCCCATTTAGCCAACCAGTAGTGTACCATAGACACTATCTTGCTTGCTTTTTTTTTTCTTAAACATATTTTCTCAGACATTTCACACTGACAAGGAACTTCCTCTTTTTTTAATGACTTAATATTTTATTGTATATTGTAGGAGGATTTATTTAGCCTGTCCCTGTTGATGAGTAGTAACATTATTTCCATACTTTGTAATTTCAAATAAAACTAAAATGAACAGCTTTCTGCCTCCAGTATTTCATACATTTGAATAAATACCTATCTAGTAAATCTTGAAAACTAGTTCACTTTTTGTCATCAATATTCATTTGCTTGGGGCACCGGGGTGGCGCAGTGGTTGAGTATCTTTGGCTCAGGTTGTGATCCGGGGGTCCTGGGCTCAAATCCCATGTCAGGCTTTCTGCAGGGAGCCTGCTTCTCCTTCTGCTATGTCTCTGCTTCTCTCTCTGTGTCTCTCCTGAATAAATAAAATCTTTAAAAAAAAATTTCATTTGCTTTCTCCATGTAATCATTTTAGTTTTGAACTTAAAACAGTCAAAAGTGAATTCTAGAGTTCGGAGTCATAGAATTTTTTTAGAAAGAAGAGATTGACCCATGTGTGTGCAAAAGTTCTAAAATACTTCCTTTTTAAAATATTAATATATAAAAGATGAGAACTAACTCAACTTTATTTATTTATTTAGTAGGCTCCATACCCAGTGTGGAGCCCAACTTGGGGCGTGAACTCATGATGAGCTGAGGTCAAAAGTCTGTCACTTAACCAACTGAGCCATGTAGGTGCCCCTAAAAGTTGAGAACTTTAAAAAAATAGCCACAATATTGTCATCCCTTAGGAAATCTAGAAGGTTAACAGTAATTCCTTTTTATCATTATCTAGTCAATATTTACATTGCACAAAATGTTTGTTTGGAGTCCATTATATTGCTATTGATTGATGAGTTGTTGTTTTTTTTTGAGTATTTAGATTCCCATTCTCACTGGATTTTCCTGTAGCTTCCCACAGTCTGGATTTCACTGCATTCTTTTTTTAAGTTTTTATTTTAATCACCCAGTACTCATCACAAGCGCACTCCTTAATATCCCTGTCACCTATTTCATCCATCCCTCATACCCATCCACTTCCCCTCTGTTAACCATCAGCTCTCTACAGTCTGTTTCTTGGTTTGTTTCTCTTTTCTCCCTTTGCTCATTTGTTTTTCTTAAATTCCCTATATGAGTGAAATCATTTGGTATTTGTCTTTGGCTGACTTTATCACTTAGCATTGTAAGTGGCTCCATCCATGTAGTTGTAAGTAGCAAGATTTTATTCTTTTTTATGGCTGAATAATATTCTGTGGTGTTTATATACCCCATCTTCTTTATCCATTCATCATTCAGTGGACACTTGGGCTGCTTCCATAATTTGGCTGTTGTAAATACTTCTATAAACATAGGGTTGCATGTACACCTTTGAATTAGTGTTTTTTATGTTCTTTGGGTAAATACCCAGTGGTGTGATTGCTGGATTATTGGTTAGTTCTATTTTTAACTTTTTGAGAAATCTCCATACTGTTTTCCAGAGTGGCTGCACCAGTTTACATTCCCACCAACAGTACAAGAGGGTTTCCCTTTCTCCACATTCTTGCCAACACTTCTTAATTTTAGCCATTCTAACAGGTGTGAAGTGGTACCACATTGTAGTTTTGCATTTCTCTGATGATGAAAAGATGAGTATCTTTTCATGTATGTGTTGATAATCTATCTGGTTGTCTTCTTTGGAGAAATGTCCATTCATATCTTCTGCCTATTTTTAAATTGGATTATTCATTTTTGGATGTTGAGGTTATTTTCTTTAAGATTTTATTTATTTATTAGGATTTCTATATATTTAGAGAGAGAGAGCATGCGAGTGCAGGGAGGAGCAGAGACGGAATGAAAGAGATGAGCAGACTCCTTGCTAAGTCCAGAGCCCAGTGCAGGGCTCAACCCCATGACCCTGAGACCATGACCCAAGCCAAAATCAAGAGTCGGACGCACAATTGACCAAGCCACCCAGGTACCCCTAAGGTTTTATTTTTACGTAATCTCCATACCCTACATGGGGCATTAACTCACAACCCCAAGATTAAGAGTCACGTGCTCCACCAAAGAGCTAGTCAGGCACCCCATAGATGGTGAGTTTTGTAAGTTCTTTATATATTTTGGTTACTAACCCTTTATTATATATGTCACTTACAAATATCTTCTCCCATTCCAGAAGGTGCCTTTTAGTTTTGTTGATTATCTAGTTTGCTGTACAGAGTTGTCCCAATAGTTTATTTTTGCTTTTGTTTCCCTTCCCTCAGGACACATATCTAGAAAGATGTTGTTACAGTTGATATCAGAGAAACTACTGCTTGTGCTGTCTTCAAGGATTTTTATGGTTTCAGGTCTCACATTTGGGCCTTTAATCCATTTTGACTTTATTTTTGTGTATGGTGTAAGAAAGTGGCCCAGTTTCATTTTTTTGCGTGTAGCTGTCCAGTTTTCCCGGCACCTTTTGTTGCAGACTCTTTTTTTCATTGCATATTCTTTCCTACTTTGTTGGAGATTAATTGACCATATAGTTGTGGCTTTATTTTTGAGTTTCCTTTTGTGTTCTGTTGATACTTGTGTCTACTTTTGTGCCAGTACTATACTGTTTTGATTACTGCAGCTTTGTAATATAACTTGAAGTTCATCATTGTGATGCCTCCAGCTTTGCTTTTCAAGATCACTCTTAGCAACTCTGGGGGGTTTTGTGGTTCCATACAAATTTTAGGACTGTTCATTCTAGTTCTTTGAAAAATGCTGTTGATGGGATCCCTGGGTGGCGCAGTGGTTTGGCGCCTGCCTTTGGCCCAGGGCGCGATCCTGGAGACCCGGGGTCGAATCCCACGTCGGGCTCCGGGTGCATGGAGCCTGCTTCTCCCTCTGCCTGTGTCTCTGCCTCTCTCTCTCACTGTGTGCCTATCATAAATAAGTAAAATAAAATAGAATAAAATAAAAATTTAAAAAAAAAAAAAAAAGAAAAATGCTGTTGATATTTTAATAGAGCTTATATTAAATGTATAGATTATTTTGGGTACTACAGACATTTTAACAATATGTGTTCTTCCAGTCCATGGGTGTAGTTCAATGTCTTTCCATTTCTTTGTGTCCTCTTCACTTTCTTTCTTTCTTTCCTTTTTTTTTTTTTTTTTTTTAAAGATTTTACGTATTTATTCATGAGACACATGAGAGAGAGAGGGGCAGAGACACAGGCAGAGGGAGATGCAGGCTCCATGCAGGGAGCCCGATGAGGGACTCAATTCCGGGACTCCAGGATCACGCCCTGGGCTGCAGGCAGGTGCTAAACCGCTGATCCACCCAGGGATCCCCTCCTCTTCACTTTCATCAGTGCTTTATAGTTTTCAGAGTACTGGTCTTTCACCTCTTTAGTGACACCTAAATTCCTAGGTGTCTTAGTATTTTTGGTCTAATTGTAATGGGATTATGTTCTTAGTTTCTCTTTCTGCTCCTTCGTTATTGGTATATAGAAATTCAGATTTCTGTGCAATGGTTTTGTTACCTGTGACTTCATTGAATTCATTTATCAGCTCTAGCGGTTTTTTGGTGGAGTCTGTAGGATTTTCTCTGTGTAAAATGTCATCTGTAAATAGTGAAAGTTTTACTTATTTCGAGCCATTTTGATCCTTTTATTTTTTGTTGTCTGATTGCTGTGGCTAGGACTTCTAATGCTATGTTGAATAAAGGTGATGAGAGTGGACATCCTTATCTTGTTCCTGACCTCAGTTTTTTCCCCATTGAGGGTGATGTTAGCTGTGGATTTTGTATGGCATTCATTATGTTGAGGTATTTTCTCTCCAGACCTACTTTGTGGAGGGTTTTTGTCATAAATGGATGTTATGCTTTGTCACATGTTTTCCCTGTCTATTGAAATGATCATATGGTTTTTATCCTTTTTCTTATTGATGTGGTATATCATGTTGATTCATATATAAATATTGAGCCACACTTGGAACCCATGAATAAATCCCATTTGTTTGTGGTGATTGATTTTTTTTTAAAGTAAACTCTACCCAGTATGTGGAACTTAAGCTAGACCCCAATATAAGAGTCACATGCTCTACCAACTGAGCCAGCCAGGCACACCATGGTGAATGATTTTTTTTTTTTAATGTATTGTTGGATTCAGTTTGATAGTATTTTGTTGAGGATATTTGTGTATGTGTTCATCAGAGATACTGTCCTGTAGTTTCCTTTTTGTGTGTTGTCTGGTTTTGGTATCGGGGTAATGCTAGCCTCATAGAATGATTTTGGAAGTCTCCCCCCACCCCCTTTTTTTTCCTTGTTTTTGGAAATATTTGAGAAGAACAGCTACTAACTTCTCTTTAAATGTTTGATAGATGGGCAGCCCCGGTGGCTCAGTGGTTTAGCACCGCCTTCAGCCCAGGGCATGATCTTGGAGACCTGGATCGAGTCCCATGTTGGGCTCCCTGCATGGAGCCTGCTTCTCCCTCTGCCTGTGTCTCTGCCTCTCTCTCTGTGTGTCTCTCATGAATGAATAAATAAAATCTTTAAAAATGAATGAATGAATGTTTGATAGAATTTGTCTGTTGAGCCATCTGGTCCTAGACTTGTTTCTTGGGAGTGTTTTGTTTACTGATTCAATTTCTTTGTTGGTAATTGGTCTGTTCAAATTTTCTGTTCTTGTTTCTGATTTGGTAGTTTATATGTTTCTAGATGTTTATCCATTTCTCCTAGGTTGTTCAGTTTGTTTTCATATATTTTATTACAGTATTCTCTTAAAATTGTATTTCTGTGGTGTTTATTTCTCTTCTCTCGCTTTGTTAAATCTATTTATTTGAGTCCTTTCTCTTTTTTTTCTTTTTAAGTTTGCCCAGAGGTTAATCAATTTTATTCTTTTCAGAGAACCAGATCCTGATTTTATTGATCTGCTTTTAATGTTTTTTAGTTTCTATTTCATTTATTTCTGCTGTACATTATTTCCTTCCTTCTGATTTTAGACTTTGTTGGTTCTTTTTATAGCTCTTTTATGTATAAGGTTAGGTTGTTTGAGATGTTTCTTGCTTCTCCAGTTAGGCCTGTGTTGCTATAAATTTTCCTTTTAATACTGCTTTTGCTGCATCCTAAAGGTTTTGATCTAGTGTGTTTTCATGTTCATTTGTTTCCATGTACTTTTTATTTCTTCTTTTATTTCCTGATTTGACCATTCATTGTTTAGTAGCATATTATTTGTGGTCTTTTCAGATTTTTTTTTTTAAGGAGTTCCCACTTATTTATCCATGAGAGACCCAGAGAGAGAGAGAGAGAGAGAGAGAGAGAGAGAGAGAGGGGCAGAAACACAGGCAGAGGGAGAAGCAGGACCCTCCCAGGAAGCCCAATATGGGACCCAATCCCGGGACCCCAGTATCACGCCCTGAGCCAAAGGCAAATGCTCAGCCACCGAGCCACCCAGGCGTCCCTTTCCAGATTTTTTCTTAATGGTTGACTTCTTGTCTCATAGTGTTGTGGTCACACAAGATGCATGGTATGACTTAAATGTTTTTTAATTTTTTGAGGCTTGTTTTGTGGCTTAATATATGATCTTCTCTGGAAAATATTTAAAAAGAATGTGTTTCCTGCTGCTTTAGGGTGAAATGTTGACATATCTGTTAATCCATTTGGTTCATTGGGGTGTATGTGCCCCCTTTTAATGACTGTTTTCGTATTATTTGGGTAAATATCTAGTAGTACAGTTGCTGAGTAGTAGGATAGTTCTGTTTTTGACTTTGCGAGGAACCTCCATATCAACACTGTCCAAATTCCCAAAATATGGAAAGAGCCCAAATGTCCATCGATGGATGAATAGATAAAAAAGGGAGCAACCCGGGTGGCTCAGTGGTTTAGTGCCGCCTTCAGCCCAGGGCCTGATCCTGTATACCCGGAATCCAGTCCCACTTTGGTCCCCGCATGGAGCCTGCTTCTCCCTCTGCCTGTGTCTCTGTCTCCCTCTCTCTCTATCTCTCTGTGTCTCTCATGAGTAAATTTAAAAAATTTTTTTTAAAAATGATGCGGTATTACATACACACACTGGAATATTACTCAGCTGTCAGAAAGAATGAAATCTTGCCATTTGCAAAAACATGGATGGAACAAGGGTTGCTAGAGGGGAGGTGAGGGGGGAAATAGGTTAAATGGATGATGGGCATTAAGAGGACACTTTTTGTAATAAGCACTGGGTGTTATACCAGGTGATGAATCACTAAATTCTACCCCTGAAACTTAACACTATACCATGTTAACTAACTAACTAACTTGAATTTAAATCTTCAAGATGAAAAAAATCCATCTGATTCAGTGTGTCATTCAATGCCATTGTTTCCTTACTGATGTTCTGTTTAAATGGTCTGTCCATTGATACAAGTGTGAGGTTCAAGTCCCCTATGATTATTGTATTATTGATTATTTCCTTTATGTTTGTTATTAACTTTTTTATGTTTATGGGTGTTTCCATGTTGGGTACATAAATATTTACAATTACTATATTTTCTTGTCGGGTCATTCCTTTTATTATTATATAGTGTCCTTCTTTGTGTTGTTACAGTCTGTATTTTAAAGTCTGTTTTATTTTGTCTGATGTAAGTATTGCTACTTTAGCTTTCTTTTGACATCCATTTGTGTGATAAATGTTTCTTCATCCCCTTACTTTCAGTGTGGGTATAGTTAGGTCTAAATTGAGTCTCTTGTAGGCAGTATATAGATAGGTCTTTTTTTTTTTTTTTAAGATTTTATTTATTTATTCATGAGAGACAGAGAGACAGGTAGAGACAGAGGAAGAAGCAGGCTTCACACAAGGAGCCTGATGTGGGACTTGATCCCAGGATTCCAGGGTCACACCCTGAGCTGAAAGCATACGCTCAACCTCTGAGCCACCCCAGTGTCCCAAGATGGGTCTTTTTTTTAATCCATTGTCACTCTGTGTCTTTTGATTGGGGTTTAATTTTTTTTTTTAATTTTTATTTATTTGTGATAGTCACAGAGAGAGAGAGAGAATGAGGCAGAGACACAGGCAGAGGGAGAAGCAGGTTCCATGCACCGGGAGCCCGATGTGGGATTTGATCCCGGGTCTCCAGGATTGCGCCCTGGGCCAAAGGCAGGCACCAAACCGCTGCGCCACCCAGGGATCCCTGATTGGGGTTTTAGTCCATTTACATTCAAAGTAATTATTGATAGACATTTTTTTTTTTTTTTGCCATTTTATTACTTGTTTTGTGGTTGATTCTTGAAGATTTTCTCTGATCCTTTATTTCATGGTTTGCTGATTTTCTTCAGGGATATATATATAGGATTTCTTTGTTTTTATTTTTTACATATTTATCAGTGGTTTTTGGTTGGTGTTTTTTTTTTTTTTTTTTTTAAGTATTTTTATTATTCATGAGAGACACACAGAGAGAGAGACAGGCAGAGACACAGAGGGAGAAGCAGGCTCCATGCAGGGAGCCTGTCATGGGACTTGATCCCAGGTCTCCAGGATCATGCCCTGGACTGAAGGCGGCGCTAAACCACTGAGCCACCCAGGCTGCCCTGGTTGGTGGTTTCCATTAGATTGTATGTAACATTTTGTGTATATAGTAGTCTGTATTAAGTTGATGGTGATTAAGTTTGAACCAGTTTTACTCTCCATGTTTTAGATATATGGTGTCATATATTTTACATCATTTTTTTGTGTGAGTTCCTTGACTGATTTTTTTAAAGTAAATACTCATTTTCACTGTTTTTGTGTTTCCTGCCTTCATATTGTCATTTTTAGTCTAAGTTCTTTCTACTTAGAGTCCCCTTAAATATTTCTTGCAGGGCTGATATAGTAGTTACGAGCTCCTTTAGTTTTTGTTTGTCTGAGACACCCTTTATCTCTCCTTCTATTTTAAATGATAGCCTTGCTGGATAGAGTATTCCTGGCCTTGCTGGATAGAGTATTCCTGGCTTCAGGTGTTTCCTATTCAGCACTTTGACTATGTCATATCACTCCTTTCTGACTTGCAAAGTTTCTGGTGAAAAATCCACTGATTGCCAAATAGTGTTTCCTTGTATGTAATTGTCTTCTTTTGTCTTTCTGCTTAATATTTTTTCTTTTTTTTTTTTTCTTTTTTTAAGATTTTATTTTTTGGACAGCCCTGGTGGCTTAGCAGTTTAGTGCCACCTTAGGCCAGAGCCTGATCCTGGAGACCAGGGATCGAGTCCCGTGTCAGGCTCCCTGCATAAGCCTGCTTTTCCCTCAGCCTGGGTCTCTGCCTCCTTCTCTCCCTCCCTCCCTCTCTCTCTCTCTCATGAATAAATAAAATGTTTTTAAAAAAATTTATTTTTTAGTAATCTCTACTCCCAATGTGGGGCTCAAACCAACAACCCTGAGATCAGAAGTCACACACTCCATTGATTGAGCCAGCCAGACATCCCTTAATATTTTTTGTTACTATACTTTGCCATTTTAATTGCAATATGTCTGGTGTGGATCTGCTTTTATTGATTTTGTTGAGGGTTCTCTATGTGTCCTAGATCTGGATATCTGTTTCCTTCCTCAGATTTGGGGACTTTTCAGCTATTATTTCTTCACGTAAATTCTCTGCCCTCTGTTCTCTCCTGGGACCCCTGTGATACAAAGGTTATGTTTGATGTTGTCCCTGAGTTCCTAAGTCTGTTCTTGCTTTGCATAATTCTTTTTTCTTGCTTTTGTTCAATTTCATTACTTTCCATTACTCTTGTCTCCTAGGTCATTAATTCATTCCTCTGCTTCTTCCAGCGTGCTATTCATTCCATCAAGTGTGTTTCTCATTTTGTTTATTGAGCCATTTTTCTCTGCTGTTATTTCTTACCTCTGTGTTAATGGTCAGTGATGTCTTCTTTTCTCAAGTCCAGTGAGTATTCTTATCATTGCTTTAAATTCTCCATTAAGCATGTTCCTTATATCTATTTTGCTTAGATCTCCAGCTGTGGCCTTGTCCTGTTCTTTCATTTGGACACATTCCTCTGTCTTCACATTTTGTCTAAGTCTCTGTGCCTGTTTTTGTGTGTTAGGAAAGTATGCTACATCTGTTTTTGAGGGTTATGGTTTAATGAAGAAGAGGTCCTGTAGTGCCCTGCAGTGGAGTGTGTGCTTTGTGCGCTCTACTGTTGTATCCTGGCTGTGTTATGCATCAGGCCACTTGTCTGCAGATGCTGTTTTTGTCTCTTTGTTTGTTGTGGACGGAGTTTGGTCCCTGGGCTGTAAGTGGCATATTTTAACTAGGTGTGCCCTGGTCTGCTTATGAAATGCAACCTGTCACCACTGGTGCCAGAATTGAGGCCTCACTATATTCCCTGAGTTGGGAGATATGCTGTGAGCAGGGATTTAAGCTGGTCTTTTGGGGGAGGGGGCTAACCATGCTGAGACTGGGGCAAACATGACTGGGAAGGGTAGTTTTTCCAGAGCATGAGGGAAGCAGTTAGGTAGCAAGTGTGGGTTCTTTGGTACTTCCTGCTTGTGGCTTCTATGCTGAAGGGTGAGAGAGGGAAATGGCACAGGCCAGTTTTTTGTTTCTGGAGAGGTCTCCCTCTCAGTGCTGCTTCTCTGGGACAGGATCTGAGATAAGCAACAGAACTCCCCACTGTGTGCCCCAGGCACTCTCCAGATCACTATTTCCATGCTGCATGTCTTTGGGCTGTTTGCCCTGCTTTTTCTCCCAGGGCAGCTCCAGAGTCCTCTGAGCTCTCAAAGCCAGGCACACTGAACTTTAAAACTCCAAGCTTTAAGCCCCACTAGTTAGAAGAACTCATGACACTTGGGCCCCCCTTGCTTTCCAAGGCATTTGCTTTGAGGACTCATCTTCCCCCAGCTGTCTCTTGTCTTGTTTCTTGCCCTTCTCCATAACCACAGTCCTGTCCCCACCTCAACATCCATCATTTGTTTCTCTTCCAAACTGTATCTCTGCATTTCTTCTTGGATGTGGCTTTTCTACCTTTAGTTGTGGAGTTTGTTCTGCCAATCTTCAGGTGGATTTCTGGTGTATTTAGGATGATTTGAAAGCTATCTATTTGTATTTGTGGGATGAGGCAGTCTAGGGTCCCCCTACTTCACTGCCATCTTCCCCTCCACCTGGATTTTGCTGCATTCTTATGGTATTATGTAAATATTCCTCAGTAGCTCAATGGTTGAGCATCTGCCTTCAGCTCAGGCTGTGATCCCGGGATCCAGGATTGAGTCCTGCCATTGGGCTCCTTGCAGGGAGCCTGCTTCTCCCTCTGTGTCTCTCATGAATAAATAAATAAAATCTTTTAAAAAATACATTTAATACACCTAAATTACTGAATATCATAGCTTAGTCTAGCTGACTTTAAACATGCTCAGAACACTTATAGTAGCCTATAGTTGGGTGAAATCACCTAACACAAAGCCTATGTTATGATGAAGTGTTGATTCTCCGATGTAATTTATTGACTAATGACTGTATTGAAAGTCAAAACAGAATGGTTTTATGGGTACAGATTGATCCGCGTATGTTATTTGTTTGTCCTTGTGATTTTGTGGTTGGCTGAGAGCTGCTACTGTCCATTATCACAAGACAGTTCCATAGTACATGTCTGTAGCACAGAAAAAGATCAAAATTGGAAGTATGGTTTCTAGAATGTGTATCACTTCTATACCATCATAAAGTTGAAAAACTGTAAGGCCAAACCATAGTTAATTTGGGGACCATCTAGTACTAGTGTAGATACAAATAACTTCTCTAAGGAATCACTCTGGTCTGCAGAAGCAAATCACTTGGGGCAGTGTAAGTCTAGAGTAATACCCAGGATCATGTGTGGCTGTGGCTACTCTACTGGATGGCATAGATACTGGACAGCAGTGCTCTAGAGTGAATACCTATGATCAGTCATGCTTACTCTACTTTTGTTATATTTCCCTCCTGCCAGAATAACACTTCATGTTTTACCTTTGACCCTGACTTTGGTGGCCCTCAACAGGGTAACTGCCTCATTTTGCACTTATTCACTGTTGTGTCCAGATCCAAATGCTAGAATTAGTAATTGCTTCTTTCTTTCTCTCTCTCCCTCCCCCCGCCACTCCTTCTCTACCCCTCTTTCCCCCCTCTCCCTCTCATTGTGGGGCTCAAACTCTCAACCCTGAGATCAAGAGTTGCCTGCTGTAGCAACTGAGCCTACCAGGTTCCCCAGTAATAACTCATTTCTTACCTTCATTTTTAGGAAACAATTGTAATGTTTAAGAAGATTAACAAATAAAACACAAAACATTTATACCTTTTAAAAACCAGCATTAAATACATTACTCTTTTCATTTCTTTTTATTAAATAATTAAGGAGGAGAAAGTTCAGGCCATGCCAATCTGTCTCAGGAGCCTGGTGGATGTTCAAATCAGAGACCTACGGAGGACCTCACTGTCAGAGTGGAAAGGTTTGCTCTAATTTTTGCAAGTAGTATTTTTAAGAGAGTGGTTTTCAGTTATTTCATTAATTTGAGTAAAAGTTAATTTGAATAAAACTTCATACAAATAAAGTTTCAGAATCTTCAATTGAAATTTTTTATTACCTGACCAACTTGTTTATATACATAAAGACTATATTCTACAAGAAAGTTGGATATCTCTGAAGTCATCAGTCAGCTTTAAGTCTGATCACCCTCCTAAGAATCTCTTTTTTCACTGGTTTTTGGTACGTGTGTTTCTGTCATTTCTACTTTTAACCCTCTATACCATAGAATAGTAAGTTCCAGATGTGAAGAACTTGAACTACTTTTATGACTGTACTGAGCCTTGGTTTTGCATAAGTGGGTATCTATTAAATGTCATGTTATTAGTTCTAATAATCAGACACAGATTTCTGACTTTTTGTGGTTTGTAGTTTAGTATTTTTAATAATACAGAAACTACCAAATTAAAGTTCTGTATATTATGATTCTTAAGTTATATGAATATTTTTTTAATCCTGACCTGAAACCCCCTAGTGTTATATGAAAGTTAAGAAAATTCCTTAGACTTGCCAGTTTTTTATTCATACAGATGCTATGGGGAAACAAGTTTCAAAATGATTACTGACATTGGCTCTTTGGGTTCACTCATGACTAAGAATCAGCTTTGTTTCAGCAAAACCTAGATTCTGATGGTTCATCGTAGGAGTCCGGGCAGGGCCAGGATCTTAAGCTGAGAAGGATGGATCTGCTCACAGTGGTGAGAAGTGGTAGAAGGCTCAGAACTTCTAACAGCAGCAAACCAAAGTTCCCAGTGGCTCATCCTCTTTGTTTCATTCTGTTTTGCCAGCACCAAGTCCACCACTAGGCATCTTTATTTGTACCAACTTGGGGTGAAGTGACAATAAAAGATTAGAAAGGGATTTAGAGAACTGGGAATGAGAAGACACACTGCAAGTAGCCCTTTATTGTAGGGTGTGCTTATGTGCTCTTTAATTGCAATGTGAAAGGGGAGTTTGTGTTGTTTCATAATAGCCTCCATTTTTAGGTAAGAGAGTGTCTGCCCATGTCTGCCTGCATGACATGTCTACAAACAGAATATAATATACCATCTTTAATTAAAGGATAGTTATATGTATATATATATTGATGTATATAGTATGAAAGACAGTTTAAGACATAGAACAAAATGTTTCTATGAAAGGAAAATTAGGCATTTTTTCTTTGCTTTGTTCTGAGGTTGCCAAACTATCTTCATTGAGCATTATTAAGTATTTTATAATTAGTAAATCAGAACAAAGTGGATCTACAAGTTGTTTAAGATCCTTAAACTGAAAAAACTTCAAAGCACTCTTGAAGATACATACATGTATATATTTTTTAAACCATATACTGTTAGAACCTGTTATATGAAATGTATGTGGATTAGGGCCTTTTAAAAAAGGATGCTAGTGTTGAAGTTGGATGAAATGTTGGCATACTTAACTAATGAAACACTTTTCATTGGGAAGTAACTGTTATCTGTTTAAACAACTTCTGAAAAATACAGGTCATATAGTTAAAATCATAAAAGCATTACAAATTGTTGCTGAGATTAATTTATCAAACTCAACTAACCAATAAAGCCTAGGTCCTAATATAGATTAATTCATACTCTATGGTTCTGTATTTTATTCATCTGAGTTGTACTTAATTAGGATTTTATTTCTTTAATGGAATCGGATTCCTTGACATTGAAACTAAAAATAATAACCTGTATAATATTCCTTTCCCAAATGACCTCTTAGCTCATCATTTATACCCTTCAGATGACCTTCATCCGCACCATCCTTTTTCATAGACTCTAGTGTTTATGCCTTTGACTCACCTATCCTCTGCAGGTTATTTGACTCTGAAACCCTAATGTAACTGCTAGTTTCCCTGTCTCACAGAACTGAGCTACAGTGGTTTTTCATAGCCCAAATAAATTTGACCCATCAAATGGCATAATCTGATATTTATAGGATTTTGTCATACTAACCTCTGCAAAGCAAAATTTATGTATTTTTTTCTAACTGTGATGATATTTTAAAATTTCTGTGCTACAGATTAAAAACTCAGCCTTAAAATTTGGCAGGTTGGATTATTAAATAAAGGATTCTCACCTTCCTCTCAAGCTGTAACATCTGTTTCCAGAGACAAAGTTTATGGAAATTAAGTACTTTCCACTACATCTTGGAGGTTTTTTTTTTTTTCCCCTAATCTGGCTTCAAGGAAACGTAGTTTTGTTAGGGGGAAAGGTGACTAAACCTAATTGATGTCAGCTCAGAAACTCATCTTGTCCTATACATATTAAGAAAAAAAAAATCTATCTTAAATCGTCTTTTCAAGAAAGTAAACTTGATGTTTTAAGAAACAGATTGATGATTTGTAATTTTGAGATCTCCATTTTTCTTCCTAATAGTAATTAAAATATATACAATGTTTTGTTTTCAAAGCCAAAAATGTGGAATTAGAATCTTTATTATTTTTTTTAAATATGTCCAATGTGGGATTGAACTCAAAACCCTGAGATCATACCAACTAATCCAGTCAGGTGCCCCTGAAATTTGAATCTTTTAGCGTCTCACATGAAAAGATACATCTTTTACTTAAATTTTGCTTATGTTTTTATGTCATATTTAAAAAGTGGCAGAAATCTCTGGGAAAGATAATACATGTAATCATTTAATTGTACCATCATTTCCAACCTAATTTGGGAAAGGTTTCAAACCTCAAAAAGTTGAAGGAATAGTATAGCGACCCTTTTTTTTTCCCCCAATTTATTTGAAAGTTGCAGGCATCGTTTTATTTTACCCTAAATACTTCAGTGTATATCTTCTAAGAATAAAAACTTTGAGGTTTTTTTGGTTCTGAGCAGGGGCTACAGTCTAGGAAGGGGTCTGGGAGTCTGTACCTACTAATTCATGCCTACCCTATGGCTCAGACCAATGAAAACCATATAATATTTGATTCCCAAATGTGGGAGTGATGAAACAAATGAAAACAATTCAAAGATCCATCAACAGAATGAATTGGTCAAATAACAGAATATTATGCAGCAGCATTCATTTGGGGAGCTATGATGAATAGGGCTGCTATATGAATATTCTTATACATATCTTGATGGATGTATCTTTTAGGTATATTTGCAGGAGCAGAAAAGGGCCATACATACTTGCCAGTTATCCAGAGTGGTACCAATTTATCACTCTGCTCAGCAGGAAGACATTTTGTGGATCCTTTTTTTCCCCTGTGTTACAGTTCATATCTCTTATTCTTTTTTGATGCACATATGGCTATAGATTTGCTAGTGACATCCTCTTCGTTCTTTGATGTATGTCCCCATCATTCTTTGAGCACTCCCTTGATTTCTGGCTCATATTGTTTGACTAAGTTTAGCAGATACTTACACCAGTATAACTGAAATTCCTCTGAGATCGTACCTTTAATGATTAAAAATTGAGATAATTTACATATCACAAAATTGGATTTTAATGTATGCACTAGGTTGTACAGTCATTAATTACTACTGTCTCCTTTCATAATTGTTAGTTTTTAATTGATGACCTTACAGTTGGGAATCAGTTTTGGTATTATCAGTTTTTATAAATGTTTGGTATAATCAGTTTTTATAAATGCTAACCTTCAATTTCTTTGCTTTTACTTTTAACAACTTGTGCTATGTTGCTGTTTACCTCTGTGTAAGGGGGAAAGCATTTGTACCTCATTAAATTATGTACTTATTGAAGATGGTTATGTATATTTTTAAATCAATATCAGATATATTGGTAGGGGGAAGGAGAACTAATGGTTAAGTAGGAGGTGGAACTAGGCTTCTTATAGGCTCCCACTCACTGATTATGGATTTCTCTTGGGGCCAGCAGCCAGGCAGATGAGTTGTTGCTTTGCTCTAAGGTGCTTTTTTTGTTTGTTACTTTGTTTCCCAGTTGTTTCAGCAAAAGGAATCTCCTAGATGTTTTTTATTTTATTTTTATAAATATAAATAATAAGTATTATTTATTATTATTTTAATAAGATGTATCTCCATTAATGTACTACTTTTTACATACAGACTCACTAAAAAACTCGAGGAAAGGAGAGAAGAGAAAAGGAAAGAGGAGGAACAGGTAAAATTTATGTGTATCATCATTTTACTCTTCCATTAAGTGAGGGAATGTTTGACTCCATACTCAATTTGGCAGACCTAGGATGGCTTCCTGTTTTCAGTTGACTGTTGCAGCACAGTGAAGGGAAGTACTTGGCTTCCGTAGTAGGACCATTTTTCTGCTTTATTGAAAATTGCTAGGAATAAGTTGGCCCATCTTTTTCCCTCTACAGTGAGTCTTTTACAGTAAGAAGAAAGGGAATTGAATTAAAATTGTATGAATTTGATGCAGATGAAATTCTTAAGTGCCTTTTTTATGCAAAATAAATTTGTAGATTTTGCTGAATTTTTCCTCTGATGTTTCCACATTCTGGTGCACCATTTATGAGGTTCGAATATCAGAAAGTTATCAGTTCTTTATGCCAAAGAAATGTCTGCTTTGTGTCCTTAGAGGGTAACATTTACTTTACAAACTGAAGACCTGTAATTCTTTTTTCAAATTACATCATAACCTTAATAGAAACACTAGCTAAGAATTTTTTAAGTTGACAGATGTTCGACCATTAACCCATGCTGTTATAAATTCTTCTAGACCCTTACATTTTATGAAGTTATTTAATTCCTTTTAGCTGTGCCCCACAACCAGCTTTCCCTGCATATAAAATAATTTCTAAGGCAGATTATTAAGTTGTCTTTGAGCTCATAAGACTTACTTTTTCTTAATTTAGAGAGAAATAAAGAAGGAAATTGAGAGGAGAAAAACTGGGAAGGAAATGTTGGATTATAAAAGAAAACAAGAAGAAGAACTAACAAAAAGAATGTTAGAGGAAAGAAACAGAGAAAAGGCAGAAGATAGAGCTGCTCGAGAGCGTATAAAACAACAGATTGCATTGGTGAGTAATAAGTTTATTTTTAATGCTTGACTCTAGTGCAATTGTTTTTCTACACTCAGTGATTTTTTGGTTTACTACTAGGCCATGCACACAAAAATAGTAAATTTTAGTGACTCATATAGTACCAATTTTCAGCTTCCTTTTAGTAGAAATTATATATTAAAATATAGTTGAGCACCCAGATGGCTCAGTCAGTTAAGCGGACAACTCTTAATTTCAGCTCAGGTCATGATTTCAGGGTTGTGAGATTGAGCCCTCTGTTGGGCTCCGAGCTGGGTGTGGAGCCTGCTTAAGATTCCCTCTCTCAGGGTAGCCTCAGTGGTTTCGCACCCTCTTCAGTCCAGGGCATGATCCTGGAGACCCAGGGGATCGAGTCCCTCGACCCGTGGGATCGAGTCCCACATCGGGCTCCCTGCATGGAGCCTGCTTCTCCATCTGTGTCTCTGCTCTGCCCCCCCCGCACCCCCCCATCTCTCATGAGTAAATAAATAAAATATTAAAAAAAAAAAAATTCCCTCTTTCCCACTGCCGCTCCCCCTCTTCCAAAAAAATATAAAATATAATTAAGATTAAAGTTGAGGGGGTGCCTGGGTGGCTTAATCTGTTAAGCAACTGCCTTTGGTCATGATCCCAGGGTCCTGGGATGGAGCCCAGCATCAGGCACCCTGCTCAGTGAGAACTTGCTTCTCTCTTTCCCTCTGCCTCTCCCCTCAACTTGTCTCCTCCTGCTGTCTCTCTCGTAAATACATGAAATCTTTTTTTTTTTTTTTTTTTTATCATGAAATCTTAAAAAAAAAATTGGGGGGGGGGGCATGCCTGGGCAGTTCAGTCAATTAAGTGGCGAACTCTTGATTTTGGCTCAGATCATGATCTCAGGCTTGTGAGATCAAGCCATATGTTGGGCTCCATGCTGGACTTAGAGCCTGCTTTTAAGACACTCTCTCTCCCTCTGCCCCTTACCTCCTCTAAAAATAAATTTATTTATACATATTATATACATATATATTTATATATCTTTATATATACTTATATATATTTATATATACACACATGTGTATATACACATTAAAAATTGAAATTGGATAAAGAAGTTATGGTGTATATGTACAACGGAATATCATTATTCTTCCATAAAATGAATGAAATCTTGCCATTTACAATAACTTGGATGGAGGTAGAGAGTATTACGCTAAATGAAATAAGTCAGTCAGAGGAAGACAAATACCATATGATTGCACTTATATCTGGAGTTTAAGAAACAAAACAAATGAGCAAAGGATAAAGAGAAACCAAGAAGCAGACTCTTTATATAGTTAAGAGAACACAGTGATGGTTACCACAGGGGATGTGGTGGGGGAATGGGTGAAATTAAGGAGTGCACTTTTCGGATGAACACCAAGTGGTGTATGGAATTGTTGAGTCACTATATTGTACACTTGAAACTAATATAACAATGTATGTTAATTATACTGAAATTAAAACAAAAACTTGATAAAAGATTAAAATTGATTTTTTTCTAAGTAATTTTTCTCTATGTTATGAATTTATCAGTAGTCAAAAGATAGTTTTCAAAAATTCTCTAGGGATGTGAGGATGATCTGGCTGCCACATCTGTCATGCCATTGATTGCCAGGGTTGGTTTGACATGAACTGGCTGGGGAACATGTCCCCTTCCTCTCACTGCTCCATGTGTGTCCCTGCTGAAACTGCACTCCCCTGCTAAAGCGTCTAAACAAGCTCTCAAGGTCCATTTATCAGAGAATGTAGTTAGGCTTTTAAGACTCAAATACATCCAGATGAGGTGCTGTATATGGCACTCTGCCTTTCTTTTAAAAAAAAAGAAATCCCTAGAAAAGTAAGGAAGTGGTTACATAGCATTCTTCTATTCTTCTGTAGTCACAACTGTTCTTTTTTGGGACATTCAGAACATTAAGACAAATCAAGTTGGAAGTTAGGATGGCTTTACAACAACTGCTTTTAGAATTAAGCAGTTGTAATACATATGAAAGCCATGTCAACCTTAATGTTCTTCATTTGTTTAGGCAACAAATATTTATTACCTACTGTGTGTTAGACTTTTTTCAGGCTCTGATGATACAATAGTAACCAAAGTCAAGTCCTTGTTTGTTTAATAAACAACTCTCTAGTCTCTGACAGTTAATAAAACTAAAAAGTAACAGATTCAGAGTAATAAAGTTTACAGGTGGCTTTAAGAATCTCATGTACAGGATCCGTGGGTGGCGCAGCGGTTTGGCGCCTGCCTTTGGCCCAGGGTGCGATCCTGGAGACCCGGGATCGAATCCCACATCGGGCTCCCGGTGCATGGAGCCTGCTTCTCCCTCTGCCTGTGTCTCTGCCTCTCTCTCTCTCACTGTGTGCCTATCATAAATAAATAAAAATTAAAAAAAAAAAAAAGAATCTCATGTACTTTTATGTTTGTTCCTTGTGTTTAGAAATGTGTGAACAGATCATTCTAGTAATGAAAGATAATTGGTGTCTAATACCTGTTTTAAAGGACCGTGCGGAGAGAGCAGCTCGTTTTGCAAAGACAAAAGAAGAAGTAGAAGCTGCTAAAGCTGCTGCTTTGCAGGCCAAACAGGCAGAAATGGAAGTCAAAAGGGACTCTTCTACAAGAGAAAGAAGGTACTTTATTTCCTGCTAAATTATATGTGTGTACGAGGCCGCTGAGAAGAACAGCAGTCGTGAGCTGCTTTTTAACACTGTTGTGTGCTGTGGCTATAAGTAGTTCCAATAGGACGTAATGACCAGTGTGGCAGTTGCCAGTGGTATTTGTCATTGAATGTGAATGTACAGTGTAACAGTACTAAATAAATCACTTCTTTTTTTTTTTTTTTTTTTTAAATAAATCACTTCTAAAAGAAAGTTCAAGGGATCCCTGGGTGGCGCAGTGGTTTAGCGCCTGCCTTTGGCCCAGGGAGCGATCCTGGAGACCTGGGATCGAATCCCTCGTCGGGCTCCCGGTGCATGGAGCCTGCTTCTCCCTCTGCCTATGTCTCTGCCTCTCTCTCTCTCTCTCTCTCTCTCTCTTTCTCTCTCTGTGTGTGTGACTATCATAAATAAATAAAAATTTTTAAAAAAAAGATTTAAAAGAAAGTTCAAGAAATCAATTTTCAGGGGATCCCTGGGTGGCTCAGTGGTTTAGCACCTGCCTTTGGCCCAGGGCGCGATCCTGGAGTCCTGGGATCGAGTCCCATGTCAGGCTCCTGGCATGGAGCCTGTTTCTCCCTCTCCCTGTGTCTCTGCCTTTCTCTCTCTCTCTCTCCCTCTCTCCCTCCCTCCCTCTCTCTCTCTCTCTCTCTGTCTCTCTGTGTGTCTATCATAAATAAATAAATCTTTAAAAAAAAAGAAAGAAAGCAATTTTCAAAAGACAGAAAACACATACATTGAAATGATGTATTAGGATTCTTTAGTTGTGAGAATCTCAGGTCAAATAAGATTAAGCAAAAGAAAGAATCCATTGGCTCTGCAGTTGGGATTTCCATTGATGGATTTTGTTTAGACATAGCTAGGTCCAGGGATTTAAAAGATACCATTTTTTCCCTTTTTCTCTCTTTTAATCTCTTGGGTTTTTTTTTTTTTTCCTGTTTTAGCTTCATTCTCAGAGAAACTTTTATGATGAGATCAGGTGAACCCAGGGCCTCTTGGCATCTTTAGAATCTTGAGCCCCCTGATCCCAGAGAGGAAGAACTCTCAAAGCCCATATCATCCACTGAGAATTCTGATTGGCCTTATTTGGCTGATGTGGCCACCTTCAGATCAATCCCTGAATCTGCTTAAATTGGCTCCTGGTTGGAGGAGTTGACATGCCCACTTCTGTGGTGAGGAGGTGGGGAAAATGTTACTGCTAATCATATCAGAATGAATGACAGGTGACAGGGATAAGACAGTTCCAGAAACAAAAATATGTTGTAAAGACAAAAATAGGATTTCCAGTACATCCTAGTTGGATTATGTTTAGTATTTTCTGTACTTTTTTTTCTGAAGTAAAAAAAGAGCGAGAGAGCGAGAGAGTGTGCATGCATGAGCGGGGCTGGTTAGGGGCAAAGGGAGAGGGAGAAGCAGACTCCCTACTAAGCAGGGAGCCAGATTTGGGGCTTGATCCCAGGACCTTGAGATCATGACCAGAGCTGAAGGCAGATTCCTAACCAACTAAGCTACCTACATGCCACTGTACTTTTCTATATTTTCTATATTGGAAAATCAACAAGCATTACTTTTGTAATTAGAAAAACTACTGTTTTATTTTGTTTTTTTTTTTTAAGTTTTCACTTTTAAGTAATCTCCACACCCAATTTGAGGCTCGAACTCAAAACCTAAGATCAAGAGTTGCATGCTCACATATTAAGCCAGTCAGACACCACAGGAAAACTTTTTATCTTTCTTATTTTTTCAATTTTTATTACATTTATTTTATAATCATGATTTCTCAGTCCTTATTTAGTTGATAGAGTTTGGGGAATTAAATACTCCCTTTTTTGTTGCATATGTACTAGTGGAGGAAGGAGGAAGAGAATATGAGAGAAAAAGCAAAGGGTATGGGGAGCCGAAGGGTGAAGTTAAAGGAGACAGTAAATGTTTATATGAACCTTTCTGTCAGCAGTACCAACCAATGAAGGACAGAGTTCACAAAATAAATTAAAACTCCTTTTTAAAAACTATTTTCCAGAGCAGCCTGGGTGGCTCAGCGGTTTAGTGCCACCTTCAGCCCAGGGCGTGATCTTGGATACCCGGGATCGAGTCCCATGTCAGGCTCCCTGCATGGAGCCTGCTTCTCCCTCTGCCTGTGTCTCTGCCTTTCTCTCTCTCTCTCTCTCTGTCTCTCATGAATAAATAAAATCTTTAAAAAAAAATAAATAAATAAAAACTATTTTCCAAAAGTAATAAAATATTTAAGATTATATTTAATGAAAGTGTAAGACTTTGTGAATGAGAAAACATTTTGAAACAACACAAATGTAAATACTGGGAAAGACTTTTGTTTTCATAGATCAAAGGACTTAATATTGTTAGGATGGCAGGATGCCTGGGTGGCTCAGCGGTTAAGTGTCTGCCTTTGGCTCAGGTCATGATCCTGGAGTCCTGGGATTGAGTCCCACAGCGGACTTCTTCAGAGAGCCTGTTTCTCCTTCTGCTTATGTCTCTGCCTCTCTCTCTCTCTCTCTCTCTCTCTCTCTCTCTCTCTCTGTGTCTCTCATGAATAAATAAATAAAATCTTTAAAAAATATGTGTATTGTTAGGATGGCAATACAAAAAGGGCTTAAGAGGTGAAAAGAAAAAAAAAAAGAGGCAGTACTCCCCAAACTGATATGTAGATTCAATACAATCCTTGTTAAAATCCCAGGTGATTTTTATGCCAAAAATTTTGCGTAAAAAATTCATACAGAATTGCAAGGGACCCAGAATATTCAAAATAATCTGGAAGAACAAAGTTGGAAGACTTTTAATTTTAAAACAAAAGATAAGAGTAACCAAGGCAATGTGTTATTAGCATAAGGCATAAGCAGAATTGGCATTGGCATAAGCAGAATTGAGTCTCTAGAAATAAACCCATGCGTTTCCCCAATATTTATAGTAGAAATGTCCACAATAGCCAAAATATTGAAAGAGCCCAGATGTGCATTGACAGGTGAATGGATAAAGCAGATGTGAATACATATACAATGGAGTATTACTCAGCCATCAGAAAGAATGAAATCTTGCCATTTGCAACAACATGGATGGAACTAAAGGGTATTATGCTAAGTGAAATAAGTCAGAGGAGGACAAATACTATATGATTTCACTTGAATGTTGAATTTAATAAAGCAGATAAACTTAGGGGAAGGGAAGGAAAAAAAGATAAAAACAGAGGAAGGCAAATCATAAGAGACCTTTAACTATAGGGAACAAACTATATGGAGGGGAGCTGGGTAGAAAATGGGGTAATGGGGCAATTGGGGGATGGGCATTAAGGAGAGCACTTGATGTAATGAGCCTTGGGTGTTATATGCAGGTGATGAATCACTAAATTCTACCCCCTGAAACTAATAATATACTATATGTTAATTAAATTAAATTTAAATAAAAAATTAAAACCTTAAAAAAAAACCATGTATTTATGGTGGAGAAAGAATAGGCTCTTTAATAAATGGTGCTTGGACACATCCAAAAAGAATGAATTTGAACCCTTCTCTCACACCATATTAAAAATTAACTGAGGGGACGCCTGGGTGCCTCAGCGGTTTGGCACCTGCCTTTGGTCCACGGCGCAATCCTGGAGTCCCCATTGAGTCCTACAGAGGGCTCCCTGCATGGAGCCTGCTTCTCCCTCTGCCTATGTCTCTGCCCCGCCCCCCCCCCCTCTGTGTGTGTGTGTTTCTCATGAATAAATAAATAAAATCTTAAAAAGAGATTAAAATAAAATCTTTTTTTAAGTTAAATAAATAAAAAATAAAAAATAACTGAGAATGGATCATCTACTTCAAATGTAAAAGTTAAAATTATAAACTTTTAGAAAAAATGAGAAAATCTTGTGATATTGGAAAAGGGAATGATTCTTAAACATGACACCAAAAGCACAAGCAACAAAAAAAAGGAGTAGAGAAGTTGGACTTCATCAAAATTAAATTAAAGACTTTGTGTTTCTTTCTCTCCCCCCCCCCCCAAGATTTTATTTATTTATTCATGAGAGACACAGAGGCAGAGACATAGGCAGAGGGAGAAGCAGGCTCCCTGTGGGAGTTAGTCCCAGGATCCCGGGATCATGACTTGAGCTAAATGCAGATTCTTAACCACTGAGCTACCCAGGTGCCCCTAAAAACTTTGTGTTTCAAAGGACATTATCAAGAAAGTGAAAAGATAGCCGCCAGAATTTGAGAAGATAATTGCAAACCATATATCTGATAAGAGACCTGTATCTAGAATACAAAAGTCATTTTTAATAACTTTATAAAAAGCAAACAACCCAGTTTAAGTATAGGAAAAGGATTTGAATAGACATTTCTCCAGAGAAGATCTGCAAATGGTCAGTAAGCCGTATAAAATGATGCTCAAGGAAAATTAAAATCACAATGAGATACTGTTTAATGCCCTCCAGGATGCCTAAATTTAAAGAAGGAACAACAGATCTTGGCAAGGATGTGGACACTTTGGAACCCTTCTGTGTACCACTTATGGGATTATAAATATTGAATTATTCAGCAATTAAAAGGAATGAAGTGTTGACACATACTACAACATGGTTGAACCTTGAGAATATAGTGCTGCATGAAAACCAGTTACCAGAAAGTCACACATTCTATGTCCCATTATATGAAATGCCTGAAATAGGCAAATTCATAGAGGCAGACAGTAGATTAGTGCTTGCCAAAGGGCTAGGTGAGGGAGGAGTAGGGAACAATTGCTGATTGATTCAGGGTTTCTTTTTAGGGTAATGGGAATGTTTTGGAATTAAAAAGTGATGGTTGCACAACTATGACTATAATAAAAACCAATAAATTGTATGCTTTAAAAGAGTGACCTAAAATTTAAAATTCACTTGGTGAAGCATGCAACTCTTGATCTTGATGTTGTGAGTTTGAGGCCCACGTTGGATGTAGGCATTACTTGAAAATAAAACACTCTAAATAGAAGAGTGGATTTTATGCTATGTAAATTATATCTTGATAAAGCTATTATTAAAAAATAATAAATGAAGAGGTCTGACATTGTGGGGGAAAACCTACTTTCACTTCCATTTTCTCTTTTAGTGATACTGTTTGAGAATACGTAAGATGTCGATTTTAAATTTCTTTTTTCATAGCACTGTTGCAAGAATCCAGTTTCGTCTCCCTGATGGTTCTTCCTTTACAAATCAGTTCCCTTCTGATGCTCCTCTAGAAGAAGCAAGGCAGTTTGCTGCACAGGTAAATTTATGTCTTGTCTTGAATTGTAGTAAAAGTAGACGAATAAATGGGTTACTGAAATGTAGGAGGGGAAAATGTCCAAACATGATGTGTGGAGTGTAAGTCATGACTTATCTCCAGGAGGGAAGCACCAGACACCTCTGGGGTGTTGTGGAGCTTCCATCAGGTATTAGTGCCATATAGGAAAAGCATATCTGTTTGTTGCACAAAAATAGGGATTTGCAGTATCATACAATAGGCTTTGGAAAACTTTCTGCTTTTGCAAATGATTTTCCAAAGATCTAATCTGAGCAAGTTGTCACCTGTAAAAAGATGCAGTTTTTCTTCCTTTCTCTTCACATTTTCTGTAGGTCACTTTGGGGCTTGCCATTTTCCTGCCATCTGCCAGGTGGCCAAACCTAAAGATCAGTAATCTTTATTTGGTAATAAGTATCTTCTTCAGGAATTTACTTCTGGAATTTGGCCTTAATTCTGAGTAGATGTGAAATTTTATATCTTAGAAAATAAGATACGAGTAATTTCCAGTTACACTTGACCCTTGAACAGTTGGATATAAAGGGTTGCCAACCCCCTACATAGTCAAAAATCCATGTATATCTTATACCGTATGCAAAAAGTGAACCTTACTAGTAACCTACGGTTGACCAGGAGTGTTACCAATAACCGTTGAACACGTTTTGTATGTTATATGTATTATGTATTGTATTCTTACAATAAAGTTAGCCAAACAAAGGAGAATGTTAGAAAAATCTTAAAGAAGAGAACTTACAGTTAGAATGCTGTACTATTAAAAAATCCATGTCTTTGGGGGCCCACACAGTTCACACCCATGTTGTTCATGGGTCAAATGTAATTTTTATTCTCTGATTGAGTCCTTTTCAAAATGGAATCTAGGCATTAGGTGTCCTTTAGGATCCAGGCTCATCGTATGCCCTACTCTTTGTCTCATGTAGCTTTTCAAGGTTAAAAGTAGGATTCAGATTTTTCCCCTTGACCTCATTTCCCTATTTAGTCTGCTGTCTCACTTACGGATCCTGAGAAGACACCTAAAAAGCTGTCTGCCTTCCTCCACTGGTCAGTTGGGCTGTGCAATGTAAAAACATTTTTGAAAACTCTTTTTCCCTAATCTTACAGTGGAACCAACCCCCAGTAGCTCTTTTATTCTTCTTTTGCCTTGGAGTCCCACTTGGGGCCTCCCAAAAGGGAGTACTTACTCCTGGCCTGAGTCTTACCACTTCTGCCACAGGTAAGTGAAGAGGAAGCCACCTGAGAAAAAATCTTTGCATCAGTCCTATTAGAACTTTATCTCAGTAATCTAATTTTTGTGTTTTTTATGTCCTCATGTTAGAGTGAGAACAATGAGAGATAAATATATGACCTCCAGTAGAAGAAAAAAGTTACAAAAAACAAAAGTGTTAGTCTGTTTCTTTGGAATCTTCTAGGGAGAGAGAAACAGTTGTCTAAGATTTTACAAGTATAGGTGACTTAAAATCATGAAAGTGACCATGTTGCTGCTGCCCAGTGTAGGTTCCTGGATTTGGGATTGTGTGTGTAGCATGGATTGACTACGGACCATTTATTTTTTTGAAACAAGGAAGACGTGTAACTCCTAATGCTATATATATATATATATATATATATATATATATATATATATATATATATATATATATGAGGAAAGTTCTGGACTATTCCAGATTTTTAATAGGCAATGCCTATAATCCAAATGTGTATCAGAGAGATAGTAATGTAAGTTTGCCAAAGTATAGTGAAAACCAATGACAAACTGCAGGGATATTTAAAAGGTATATAACTGTTCATTTTTATTCAGTTTATTTATATGGTTTTAGGAACTATATTCTTGCTACTTTGTGGTCATTTTTGAGTTGTAAAAGCTTTTAGGTAATAATTGGATTTGATAGCTTTGAGCTACTTTTTGAAGCACAAAGTTTTTATAAAGGTTTTGTGAGTTTACATTTGAATGAACTTTTTTTTAAGATCTTATTTATTTATTTGAGAGAGAGAAAGCATGAACATACTGAGGGGGAGAGGGAGGGAGAGGGAGAGAGAATCTGAAGCAGAGTCTGCACTGAGTAGGGCCTGACACAGGGCTCGACTCACAACCCTGAGATTCACAACCTGAGGTGAAACTAAGAGTCGGATGCTTAACTGAGCCACTCAGGTGCCCCTGAATGAACTTTAAAATTAAGGCAGTTTAAATTAAAGCAGTCATTTTAGATGCATTTGGGTGTGTAATATCTTACTTTAAAAAGGCATCTTTGTAAAGTTTTAAAACTTATTGTTATATTACAGACTGTTGGCAACACTTATGGTAATTTTTCACTAGCAACTATGTTTCCTCGGAGGGAATTTACCAAAGAAGATTATAAAAAGAAATTACTGGATTTGGAACTTGCCCCAAGTGCTTCAGTGGTACTGTTGCCAGTATGTATATATGCTTTTTTTCTATCTTTATTGTCCTGTTTGTTCTACTCTTGATCATATCTTTTTCTTTTTCTTTTTTTTTTTTTTAAGATTTTATTTATTTATTCATGAGAGGCAGAGAGAGAAGCAGGCTCCTCACTGGGAGCCTGATGTGGGACTCGATCCTGGAACTCCAGGATCATGAGCCAGAAGCAGATCCTCAACCACTGAGCCACCCAGGCGCCCCCTACTTTTGATCATATCTTGTAATTAGTGGAAGGGAAGGCCAAACATGTACTGTGGGTAAATTCACATTGTCCAAAAATGCTAGGTTAATTTATTGTTCCATTATCCTGTGTTTTATATTTGTATTGCTAATGAGGCACTAAAGTATTTTAATTTTTACCTTTTATTCTAACCTCTTTAGATGCACAAAGATGACCAGTAGGAGAAGAAAATAAGAAATATACAGTATTGGTCTAATGTATAGATTTAGTGTTTTATTTATGTATGACCCTACTGTTTACCAAGTATTTAATTTATTTTTATTTTTTAGAAAGATTTTGTTTATTTATTTAGAATAAAATTTATTTTAGAATAAAATCTTTAGAAAGATTTTATTTATTTATTCACGAGAGGCAGAGACCTAGGCAGAGGGAGTAGCAGGCTTCCTGCGGGGAGCCCGATGTGGGACTCAATCCCGGACCCCCGGATCACAACCTGAGCCAAAGGCAGACACTCAGCTGCTGAGCCACCTAGACGTCCCTTTACCAATTTTTTTTTTAAAGATTTATTTATTTATTCATGATAGAGCGAGAGAGAGGCAGAGACACGGGCAGAGGGAGGAGCAGCTCCATGCAGGGAGCCCGATGCGGGACTCCAGGATCGTGCCCTGGGCCAAAGGCAGGCACCAAACCGCTGAGCCACCCAGGGATCCCCCTTTTTACCAATTTTTTAAAAAAAGATTTCATTTTAACATAAAAATAACATTAATTTTTAATCATATTAATCATATTTGATCCTCATAACAGTATTTTAATCTCTGATGAAGAGGCTCAGAAAGTTTAAGTGACTTTGCGAAGACATCTCCTAAATGCCAGAGATGGTAGGAGAGCCTGGGTCTATATTTTGGTTAGGATAGTTTTCATGGTTCTGAAGTAGAGCTCCATCTAAAACAATTAGCCTTCCAGTAATCAGGACTAACTTGGATTCACTGAGGTTTTGAAACCTTTCCCTGTTTTTTAATCAGCAAGGAGGACTTCCCTTACTGAAGTTGTTAAATTTCATTAAGAGTTCAGTTCTTAAAAAAAAAAAAAAAAAAAAAAAGAGTTCAGTTCTTTTAAAAATAATTGGTTCATTTCACCAAGATCTACTTTCTAGTTTTAGTGTTTTGCTTACTCCTTTATTTTTTTTTTTTAAGATTTTATTTATTCATAGAGAGAGAGGCAGAGACACAGGCAGAGGGAGACGCAGGCTCCATGCAGGGAGCCCAACGTGGGACCCAATCCCGGGACCCCAGGATCACACCCCAGGCCGTAGGCTGCGCCAAACCACTGCGCCACCCGGGCTGCCCTGCTTACTCCTTTAAAAAACCGCTCCTAGAGTTCCCAGAAGTTTATGTAAAATATACACCCAAAAAAAAAACAGCAGAAGATGGTCATTTTACCTTCCTTCAGTAAACTAAAGTTGGTAGGACTTTGTTTCACAGATAAAAGATTCATCTAGAACTGGAGTGTGGTGATGTGATTGGGCTCATGTAGCCGTTGTTGTAATTTATTTCTTAATTTTTAGGCAGGAAGACCAACTACATCCATGGTACATTCTTCCAGTGGAGACTTTTGGACATTATTGGGGACAGTCCTTTACCCATTCCTTGCCATCTGGAGATTGATTAGCAACTTCCTATTTAGTAACCCTCCTGCACAGACCTCTGTGAGAGCAGCAGCAGCAGAGTCCTCAAACCTTGCATCATCTAGCAACTCAGAGAAAAGGTATGTTTGTGTTTTCCCCATCTGCAGGATGTGTTAGTAATGCCCAGTACCTTATTCAAAATGAGTATTTTTGTTATAAGTACTTTGCCGTCTTTCTATATAAGGGAAAAAACTTAAATGTCCTGATTCTGAAGTTTTACTTTATCATCTTTCCTGAGAAGCTCACTACCTCAGTTTTCTCAGCCACTCTTTTTTTTTTTTTTAAGATTTTATTTATATATTCATGAGAGACACAGAGGCAGAGACATAGAGGGAGAAGCAGGCTCCCTGCAAGGAGCCCAATGTAGGACTCGATCCTGGATCCTAGGATCACACCCTGACCTGAAGGCAGACACTCAACCACTGAACCACCCAGGCATCCCTCTCAGCCATCTTTCTAAAACCTACTCCACAGAAACCAACTTTACCTCTGTTGGTTTTATTATTTCATTTGTTGATTTCTCCTTATACTATGACTATAAAGGCAGATTTATTTTTCCAGGTCTAAATAGTAGTATCTTTCTTGCTAACCATGTTTTGTCCAATAAGCTATTTCATTTCATTTGATTAATTTCTCACAATCATCTTGCATACATATTTTTGGGTGTCATTGTGCTTTAGATAGTTTTAACCCCTGGTGGTTCTTTGATCTGCTTCCTGTCTTCTGTGGGTCATTCAGAGAAGGACTAAACTGAGGAAACTGGATATTCACTTGAAAATGGTGCTTTCTTCAGAGTTTTATTTTAGACTTGTCCCTTAATCAAGAGGCCTCTCTTTTATTGCAGATGGCGAAGGTTAGAATGAGAATTTTAAACACCACCAGTAACTTTAGCTCATACCTCTGTTAAGATTCTGCATATTTCAAACAGGCTACTGGAAAGTATTTTCCTGGAAGGTGGGGATCGTAGCTTTTTCTTTTCTTTTTTTTTTAGATTTTCTTTTCTTTTTTTTTTTTTTAAATTTTTATTTATGTATCATAGTCACAGAGAGAGAGAGAGAGCCAGAGACACAGGCAGAGGGAGAAGCAGGCTCCATGCACCGGGAGCCCGACGTGGGACTCGATCCCAGGTCTCCAGGATCGCGCCCTGGGCCAAAGGCAGGCGCTAAACCGCTGCGCCACCCAGGGATCCCCGTAGCTTTTTCTAATAATTAACATGATTTATTATATACCTCTTGCTGTTGAACACTGTTAAGCCATTAATGGGCATTATAGCAAATAACACCAATCCTGTGTGATGAGTAATGAAAATCCTTGCCTTTGTCTGCCATCAGTAAGGAGAGTCCGTAGTCCTATGTCCTGTTGACTCTGAATGAAGACTTGTGTGAATATTGTGATTGGGCTGATTTAGCCTTTATCTTGGTTTCTTTTATAACTGTCCTTAGTACATTACTCAAGTGGGGTTACAGGGAAATTCTTCTCTGGACTGGGAATGGCATTCAAACTAGGTCTTGTTAGTGGTGAATTTTAGAATTCTTATTGGGCAATGGATGGAAGCATTTAATTCTGAATTGCTGTTACTTAGCATAGCTTCCTGTGTGGGATTTCTTTCTTTCTCCTTTTCTTTTCTCTTTTTTCTTTTCTTTTCTTTTCTTTTCTTTTCTTTTCTTTTCTTTTCTTTTCTTTTCTTTTCTTTTCTTTTCTTTCTTTTCTTTCTTTCTTATTTATTTTTTTTTTTTGATTAAGAAACTATCCCAAATGTGGGGCTTGAACTCACAACCCTGAGAGCAAAAGTGGCCAGCTCTACTGACTTGAGCCCACCCGGTACCCTGCGGTGTGAGCTTTTAAAACTTCTTTCAAGTAAGGGAAGAGATCTTAGGTTGGTGTAAAGGATGAATGAATGTTTATCTTGAGGGCAAAGCTTTGTGTTCCACTGTTGATCCTCCCCACACCCCCATACCCCGCCAACCCTTGGAGAATGTATTAAAACAGCTTAAATTTCACCCCTGTTTTCCTTTCAATTTTCAGATGCTGAAAAGCCTGTTTGTTCTTAATATTGTTTATAAAAATCAGTCCTTCTTAAAGATTATGAAAGGATTAAAAATTGATCATTGATAATTTCTGTAAATTAGGCTATGAATGGAGCTTGGATAAGCTCTAAGGTGCTGTGTAAGTTATACACATTTTAGTAGATATATCAAGTTTGTGTACGAAATGAAAGATTCATTAGCAGATGGCCCCACTCTCCTGAAGCTTAGAGAGTCATCAAAAGATACATGGAAATGCAGCAGTGACTGGGCTCATTTGACTTGGAGAACAATTGAAGTTAAACTGCCAAAAACCTGTGTGGACTTGTGCCGTGTTAGGAGATAACAATTATCACCCATGGACTCTCTTTAAAGTCTAGCTGCCTGTCCTGATGGAATTGTAGAAGAAACAGCTTTGATTGCTGCTGTTTTCACTTTCTGTCGCCTTTTCTTTTCTCCCTCTTCTTATATCAGGGACCCAGTCAGGAAAAGAGTGCTGGAGAAACGGGGGGAAGACTTTAAGAAGGAGGGGAAGATCTACAGATTGAGGACTCAAGATGACGGTGAAGATGAAAACAACACCTGGAATGGAAATTCTACTCAACAGATGTAGTGTGACAGTACAGTATGTGCAATAATCATTGTTTCCCTTATGATTTAATGCAACTAAAATTCTACTGGAGAAGTGGGACTGCTTTTTTGTTTTCCAGCTGGTCTATAAAGTGTCTCTTTATTTCTGCTTAGTGAGTGGGTTAAAGTTGTTTAACTCCTCAGACAACTCAAGAGATGAAATAACTGGCCCCTAGGTCCTTGCATATATGGTAACCAACTGCTAGAAGCCTAAAAGAATCAAAAGGTCTGTCACAGCCCCCCTTTATCAGCTTTCTTACTCAGTATCTCATATACCCGTTAGCCCTAAGCGCTCAGATGACACGTTCTGTTTAGAGCTATTTTGCTCCAGGTCTCTTAAGTCCATAGAAAGTAACTGGTATGTCACTGAGTAATTTGACTCTGAGTCAGAGCATTTTTAACTAGCCAACCAGATGATAATTTATGTTTAACTTTTCTCTTTTTGCTCATCATCTGCAAGCAAAATCTTGTAGTTTTTAATCTTAAACACTGAATAAAAAATCTTTTCCAAAAATCGAAATGATCTTAGTTTTCCTTTAAATTTTGTTATATTAGCATCTCTTTGTTGCACAGGGCTCTGTTGAGGTCATGTGTTTGTCCGTTCCCCCCCCCCCCCCCACAGTATTGCCCTGGAGCTATCTCAGGAAAGTAGCTGTGACCACCCTACTTTAAATGTCACTGAAGGAAGTTTTCTGACATATATCGATGCTATGTTACTGTCTGTCCTAAGTCAGTGAGGCATCACTTTGTGTAATGTTATGTATAGTCCGTTCTCCTCAGATACAAAACAGCTTTTGAGTTACAACTAGTTCTCTCTCACCTTCATCCTGAAGGTTTGCTCTGGACAATCATATTTTGAAGACCTAAGCTTACATATAGGTAGCACAAGAAATAATGGAATAAAGATAGGCTCATTTGGTTATTAAGAATTATAAAGAGATTCTTAACCTGATTTATATGATACTTCGTCCCTTTGTTTTTGGTAATGGAGACTACTAACTCAATGTTTGAAAAAGAGAGTAAGCTTGACAGTTCCTCTTTTATTTAACCTTCCATTTTTAGATTGAAAGATAGTGCTTTCGAGTGAACATACAGATGACTCAATTTTGTAATGGGAGGAAGAAATTTTCTCAGAACAAACTTGGTGTTTTTTCACCTATGAAATAATGATTTTTAAAAATGTTAATAGTGTTGGCAAGGAAACAGCTGGGCTGTAATGTTGGTAAGAGTCAAGACTGGTATACTCCAGAAAACATCAGCAACCTTAAATGTTTTAAACTTCTTGACCCTTTTTTCTAAGGAATGATTATAAATGCAGACAAGGTTTAGGTACAAACATACTCATTAAGTCTTACATCAACTAAATGCCTTCTGCAGAAGTAATTAGCTTTTGATGAGAAATGGTACAGTACTAATTTATCAGTTCAGCTTAATATATATATTCATTGACTACCTGTTATGTGTTGGAAGAAAAAGCAGAATACAAAGTTGTAGATACAATATGATCTCAGCTTTGTAAATACATTTTATATATAGATAGTATCTGTATTAACATAATGTAAAGAAAACAACCAAACATTTAATAGTGGTCTTAGTTCTTTTTGCACCCTAATAAGTTTTCGCGATTTTCTGCGGTGATCATATTACTTGCATACTCTAAAAAGTTTGGAAAATAAATATTTCCAGCAAGCATCCCATTTAAGTAAAGATTTGTAATCTTAAAAGATACAGCAATATGTGACTTAAAAAAACAAAACAACCTTTCGAATGGGTTTTGAAACCTAACAACTTTTAGAAATATACTTGCAGAAACTTGGAATACCTCAAGTCCATTTGCTTGAAAAAATTTAATATAGATTTCAGAGAAATGTACATAAAAGAATAATTCACAATCTTTGAGTAAGAGGATCCCTCAATTTTATATTTTAAAAAGTATAGTTAGGTAAAAAATTCAAAACACTATAGAGGGTTGTAAAATGAAAATGAAGTCTCTTTCTTTGCATCTTACTCTAGTTCTGTTCCCCAGAGGTAACTTCTATTAACAGTTTCTTTTGTAATCTTCAGAAAAATGTTATGCATATATAAGCAAATATGTGATCTTTATTTTTTAAATACGATCATCCTCTTTTTTACTTACACAGTCTTAAAAGATCTTTCCCTATCAACACATAGCTACCTCATTCTTATTAATGGCTGTGTAACATTTTATTTGATAAATGTACCTCAACTTATTCATTCTTTGGTGGCATGCATGGGTTATTACGGGAGATTTTTGGCTTGTTTTTGTTTTTCTATTAGAAATACTGCTATACTGAACATCTTTGGGACAGCATTGTCTTAGCTGTGAAAATATACCAATAGGATATGTTTGTATAACTGAGCCATAGAGTGTTTGCGGTTTGGATCATAAATGAAGCTGCCAGAGTGCTGCTCCCACCAACAGTATCTAAGAATGTCCATTTCCCCACATACACTTTTTCATCTTTGTCAGTGGTAGATGAAAAATTGTATGCATTTTATATGCATTGTATTGATCACAAATGAAAGTTGAGCATCTTTTAACATTACTGATCATTTCCATTTATTTTGAGAACTGACTGTATTTGCTGGTTTTTCATCTTTATTGATTTATAAGAATTTGATGTATATAAAGAAAATTAGCCCTTTGTCTAGAATATGCTATAAATATTTTCTCCCTATTTATCTTTTGATGTTGATGGTAATTTTCTGCCACAGTATTTGTGTGATCACATTTATTGGTGTTTTTCTTTATGGCCTCTGGGTCCTAAGTCTTGCTTATAAATACCTTTCTTACTTTGAAAATTAATTTTAAAAAATTCACCCATCTCTCTCCTAGTCTTCTCATGGTTTAATTTTTTTACATTTAAATCTGGGATCTGGCTCCCTTTCCAGTGGCTAACATCCTGAGGAGCTAACCTCTTGATGCATCACCATTTGTGGTCTATTCCCTCTGTCCTAATTTGGCATGCCACCTTTGTTCTATGCTTCATGCGCATATGTAGTTTATGTGTATGTGCTTTTTTGTTGATCTTTCTTTTCTGTGCTACCAACCTATTTTTTAATAACTAGCTCCATAATGTTTTAATATTCTTTTGCCCAGATTATTCTTCTTCCCACAAGTTTATTTAATGTGAAACTTTATGCCCCCTCCTCCTCAAATAAGTTACATTGAATTTTGAGATTTAGATGTAATTGACACAATACTGGGTCTTTATGCCTAAGAAATGTCTTTCATACCAGTTTTAGAACCACCCTTACTCCCATCTGACAAACTTTTCCAGTCCATCGATGGAGAAGAATGTTTCTATACCACAAATTGTCAGGTTGCCCCTTGCCCCCCACCAGTGAAACATTTGATAGGAATTTTCTACAGATAAACTCCAGTAAGGAATGCTCGCAGGAAACACAATTTCAAGCATAATCAGACATTTATTTAATTTTAAGTAAACTCCACACCACCTGTGGGGCTTGAATTTAGGATCCCAAGATCAAGAGTTGCATATTCCACCAATCAAGCCATGATTACTCTTTTAAATTTAGTTGAAAACTACCCTTTATTTTTAAATTCTCCCAAATATCCATTCTCTCCAATATCCCAGGTGTCTTATTATTAGCACATTGAGGGGAATTGACAAAGACCACATCATCTTTCTGTGCTCCCAGCACTACTCTGGGTGTGTTTTGTGACTAAAACACACAACAGGAACAGGTGTGCTTTCTATGCCCTGTCTCCAAAATGTGCTTGCTAGAGACAGTGAGACATGGTCCTTTATCCTCAAGAACTGAGAGTAGGGAAATATACACTTCCACTAGAATATGGACAAGCTGTAATAGGGGATATTTATAAGCAAAGTAGTGGAAGGCATGTTTGGGGAAATCAGGGGCAGCTGTGTGGAGAGAAAGGTATATTATTTGAGCTGAGACTTGAAGGCATTTTCAGAAAAGGGCATCCTAAGGAGAAGAGTATTTGCAAAGACACAGGAAGATGGGATAGGGATTTACACGAGGTTCAGAATTACCACAGATTGAGAGAGGAAGAAGGCAAACAGTGGAGTTGATTTCTTATAAAAAAGAATTGCTATGGTTTTTACTCATATTTCCACCTTTGAAGTCTCTGAACCTTAAAACAGCCCAATTAAGTGTCTCACAGAACCATCAGATAAGCTCAGTACTTGTATGTTTCCACAAGAACCAGTGAATTCCTGATACTGGGACAAGATGCAGATATTTCCATTTTAATTAGGGACTTAGTGGTCCCTAACAGTGCAGAAGGCCTTTATGAAGTCTGGTATAGGCAGAAGAGGAGATCCAAGGAGTTCTGTGCACAGTACAGGCATATGGGCAAACCACGCTTGTTTGCTAACTGGAGCAAGTGGCAACTTGCAGGTCAGAATGCAGAAATTGTGCTCAGTTCCTGTTGGCCTGCTTGTGTTTTCCCTTGCTTGGAGTGCTTACAGTACTTGTATGACAGAAATGCCACACAACAGACACCAAGAATTGCAAGAGAAAAGAGTACGTACAAAGCTGTCTGGGCTTCTGTCGCACCTAGTGTTAACCCCAGGAACTGAACTTCCTCCTCTCGCATGGGACTGGCAGTAGCTTCAGCATCTGGGAGAGGAAGACAAAGGGCAGTTTATGTACTCGTACAGAGGTAGGTAGCAGATCAGCGGTAACCTGTATTACGCCCAAGCTACGTCCTTGGAATAGAGGAGTATCCAGGGTGAGCGCACTGAGGTGATGACCAGATGCATCCCTTTCACTGAGTTACTGAACCTCTGAAGTAGTTGTATTGTTTTAAAAAAATCTCTGTCAACAATTAAAGTGGGTAACTATCTCTTTTCTATAGTAATTTATGCTTTGTCAGTCATTCAAATATTGGGCCCCTTCCATTGTACCAAGCACTAGGTTTGCAGTCATTGTATTAGATCCTCACATCAGCCTGGAAGCATGTGCCTAGTTTCTTGCCTAAGATCACACAGTTAACGGTAGCGCTGGGCCAAGACCAGACGAGGGCCTGGTTTCTAGATGTAACATTTATCCTCAGTTCCATTGTTCCAATCCTAAGAATATTTGGAGCATTCAAAGAAAATAAATATCGGTTGAAGGAAGGAAGGAAAGAGAAAATAAATACTGGAAAGGCAGGCAGTAGGGAATAAACTAGAAGAAAATAGACTGAAAAGGCCCCTCCAACCCTCTGGCTTTAGTCCCTCCCAGAGCCATGTCTCACCTTCTGGCTGGAGACAAGGGTGTGACCCTGCAGCAGGGTCAGGGAAGCCATTGCACCGGACTATAGAGGCGTAGAACTTGGCTGACGCTTTTGGGATCCGAGGCAGAGAAGGGTCTGTGTAGTTCACGAAATGCAGACCAAACTTCTCTGCAAAGCCTGTGGCCCACTCAAAATTGTCCATCAGAGTCCAAACCGTGTATCCTCGAAGGTCCACTTTATCCTGCACAGCTGCTCAAATGCAGAGGCCACAGCATTAGCTTTCTTTGTTTTATAAGACCCCATTCTGCTGACCTATAGAAGCCACACGTGCCCACAGCTCTCCCACAGTCCTGGCTTGCAGGGGAAGGGTCCTCTGTGGATGGATTTAGAGCCATCAGCATTTTTCTAGAAAGGCTCAGCCCTGAATGGGAATCAGGAACATGGGTAGACTACATTAATCCTACTGCGTCATCTGCAATCCTGTCTCCACATATTGGGATACCAGTCGGGAGAGCCTTAGAGAGTTAATGCTCCTTCATAAAGAAAAGAAGTGGCCTTTAGAAAAGATTTTCACTGGAATAGAACTTTTTTTTTTAAGATTTTATTTATTTGACAGCGAGTATGAGCAGGGGGAGAGGTAGGCAGAGGGAAAGGGAGAAGCAGGCTCACAACCGAGCAAGAAGCCCAATGTGGAGCTCAATCCCAGGACCCTGGGATCATGGCCTGAGCCAAATGCAGATGCTTCACCGACTGAGCCACCCAGGTGCCCCGGAATAGGACTTTGTTTCTTCCCGCTGCTGCAGTGCTCACTCCGTCACTCAGCCTTACTTACAGTCCCTTGTCCTACTCCCATCCCAGGGAGTTCTGTTGAGGGTCTCAAACTTTTGCTTAGGAACAGAAGACGCTACAGACAGCCCCCACAGCCTACTCCTCCTCCTCCCAGCCCCTGCCCTCAGCAGGCTGCTGCTGTTCAGGGACATTGGACATCAGGGATGATCCCACAGAGCAGATGACTCTGGCAACTGGGTTTGCTTGCTGAGCTTAAACATAGGAGGGAAAAGACTCAGTACAGCCTCAGTGAAAAACTTAAACCCAACGGGAGTGAGAAGCTGCCTTTCTTCTGACAGGGTCTCCTGTAATGCGGTACTCCCCTAACCAGGGATGTTAGGTGTTTCCAGTAGTGAAAGGTGCACACGGAGGAAGGAATGGGCCTGTCCTACCTTTCAGGGCTTCGTTGATGTAACTGCGGAGGTAGTAGATCCTTAGGGTGTCATTGAGGTCTCTTTCTCCCCGTTGGGACACTCCATTCTCTGTTACATAAATTGGGGGGTTGTTGTACTCCTCCTTCAACCAGTTCAGTATCTTCCTGAAGCCAAAAGGTGTTATCTTCAGCCAGAAGGAACCAGAGTCTGGCCAAGAGCGATCTGTGATGGAGGCGACTCCCCTACCGGTTCAAACATGAGAGATTAGTCTCAATTTGAAAATCCTGAGTCCCCTCTGCACAAAACACAAAGCAGGATTTACACTAGGAAAAGCTTTAGGTTTAGTCTAGACTTGACATTCATAACTAACCACAGAAGAGTCAGATTGTCTCATGTTCTCCCTTTTTGATTAGTTCTAGTCCTGCTGCTCAATGCTGGAGTAGCCGGGACAGGCCACCTGAGCGCTCCGCACCTCTACAGAGGCATGGTCTTGGGCACTCATGGACTGAACCGTCTGTAGGCTGTTCACAGACTGCACCGTGGGACAGTAAGTGTGAAGCGCTCTGGGATTCCCTGATCACAGTCTCCAGTGGGATAGGAGTGCTGTGTCAGGAGAGCCGAGGGCTTCTCGGAGCCAGCTACATCTAGTCACCACCACAGGTGTGGCCACAGGCACCATTTCCTACATTTAAGCTCAGCAAGCAAACCCAGATGCCAGGGTCATCTGTGTGAATACAGGGAGCATAGCATGTAGGCTGTAACCTGCTTCAAGTGCCCAAGACCTTGCGTCTCTCCAGTGATGGACCAGGACAGGGCAACAGGTTGTGCCAAATAAGTACCTGCTGGGGGAAGCACAGAAACTTGGAACATCTCCAGAAGCACTTTTTAAAAACAATTTTTTTTTTAATTTTTTCTTAGTTAACCTACAGTGCAGTATTGGTTTCTGGAGAATTCAGTGATTTTTCACTTACATACAGCACCCAGTGCTTATCACAACGAGTGCCCCCCTTATTACCCATCACCCATCTAGCTCATCCTCCCCCCACCTCCCTCCATCACACCTCAGTTCTCTATCATTAAGAGTCTCCTGTGTTTTATTTCCTTCTCTTTTTTTTTTTAAGATTTTATTTATTTATTCATGAGACACACAGAGAGAGAGGCAGAGACACAGGCAGAGAGAGAACCAGGCTCCATGCAGGAGCCCATGTGGGACTCGATCCTGGGACTCCAGGATCATGCCCTGAGCCAAAGGTGGCGCTAAGCCGCTGAGCCACCCGGGCTGCCCCCTCTCCTTTCTTTTTCTCCCCTTCGCATATGTTCATCCGTCTTCCTTCTTAAATTCCATATATGAGTGAGATCATATGGTATTTGTCTTTCTCTGCAGAATCATACATTTCAAATAAGGATCAGTTACTTAGATCTTAATGTCCAAATCCTTCAGGAAAAAAAAGTCTTATCAGTAACTTATCTTGCTCAGCTGAACTGGACAGAACATTTTGTTAAATTTAAACACAGGTTACTGGGAGACAGTGCAAGGAACCAGGAGGCAGTGAGAGCCCAGGGGGTTTTTGGACAGGGACCAGCAGGGGAGTATTCTCCGCCCCCTCAGCAAGTCCTACTTTGGGGGTTGCAGAACACGGTGGTGGTGTAGGTGTTTGTTTTAAAAGAACCTGGACAGGGGGATCCCTGGGTGGCTCAGCAGTTTAGCATCTGCCTTCGGTCCAGGGTGTGATCCTGGAGACCCGGGATCGAGTCCTGGATCGGGCTCCCTGCATGGAGCCTGCTTCTCCCTCTGCCTGTGTCTCTGCCTCTCTGTCTCTCATGAATAAATAAAATCTTAAAAAAAACAAGAAAGAAAGAAACAAGATAGAATATATATATATATATATATATAATTTTGGGTTTTGGTAATATATTTTTATGTATAAATATACATATATAAAGTATGTATTATGTAATTTATATAATATATATATATTTACATGTTATATTTATGAAGAGAAAGAGAGGTAGTATACCCCTACACACAGGCATACACCTCTGGGATGACACCCACGCAAGGGTTTTCTATTCTTGCTTTCTGATGTTTCCATCATGAGTGTATTTGTGTAATGCAAAAATAGTAGTTTCGCCTTTACCCTGAAAAGGGAATAAAACCCCAACTGTTTTTTATTTTGACTGAAATATATCTGATAAGTGAAACAAATGTGACAAAAGAAGAAAACCAAGGGAAGAAAAAGACTTGAAGATGTTTGACAAAAACTCCAAGCATGTCTGTCTCGGTGGGAAGTACCCTGGAAACCCTAGCTGGTGTGACTTGCAGACTCTCAAAGGTTTGCTTAGGTGATTAGGTATCTCGGGAGGGGACTTCTCTTCAGACCTCAGGATGTACGGCATCGGGAGGCAGCTTTCTGAGGCTGTGCAGTAAGAGCTGGGCAAAGGGGCACCTTGCGGTCTTCTCCAGGGATTATTCCAGGTGCCCTGTTGGCCAGCTTACCTGTCTGCATCAAAGGAGGAGATCCATGAGGCATAGTCAAGGTTGTAGGCCAGGATGGTGGTGTAGTGATTGAATCCAAAAAAGTCATAGGTGCCATTGATCCTCCTCTTCTCACTCTCCGTGAACTCCGGGAGCCTGGATGGAAGGAGCCATTTAGAGTGCAGGGCTTGAGCATCATGCTTTGGGGCAGGGGTGGGGGAGCATTCTAACCCACAGGCCTGGTGGTGACGAGGGGGGCAGCTGTCCAGAAGCAACGAGAGTCCCTCTAGCTATTGCTGAGAGCACCCGAGGCTCCTTCCACCAGACCATAAGCCTCACTTCCCTGTGTTGAGGCAGGGTCCTCTCTTCCTGTTGGCCAAGTGGAAATATAAGTGACTTTTATAAACCTTACCTCCAGGGCTACACACAGGGACCCCACGTACACACTGTACACAGACACATTTACTTCAAAAATTAACACGCAGTTTCTGATTTTGAAAATAACATCTCGGAGATACATCCCCTGAGATTAACCCTTCATGTTCACAAGGTTATAATATCTTGTAGTTTTTATTTCCATAATCTGCCCTTCCTAAGTTACTCCGTTTCTGTTGTGGTTTAGGCATGCCTCTTTTCTCCAAAGCCCATCCTTATTAGTAGGGGAACTACATTTAAAAATTTATTGATGTTAATAAATCAGTTTTACGGGACTTGGATGTTTACGCTCACATGATTTTACTACACTTTATTTTTTATTTTTTTTTTAAACATCTGATGGAGAACTTTCCACATGTAGTCTAAGTGAGGCTTTTTTACGGAATGTGACGGACATGCACTTGGGTGCAGCACCTACAGGTTCCAAAGCCGGATCTCATTACGTATGTGTCCTGACAGGGACCCGGGGGCTGTTAGTTTAGGGTTGCCTGAGGATGACCCTGCTTAGACTCCGAACATTCTCATCTTGACTGAGATTTCTGCATAATTAACCTTCCCCCACTGGGGCTTCTGAAATGCTGGGAGCAAACTAAAGCCCAAACCCCTCACGCCCTCACTGTCCTGCCCAGGAGCCAGCAGTAGCTCTTTATGGCCTGTGACATCAAGGCTGAGCCCCTGTGGCCTTGCCCACCCACTATCACTGGGCCAGCCCCCCAGCTCTTAGTGGCAGGTACCCCACTCATTCCTACCAGGCCAGTGCGCACCCCCTTCCCCTCGGATGGAGCGCCCTCTGCTCTCCCACGCTCCGTTCACTGTCCCGGCGCAGCTTAACCGCCGTCCCACCTTGTCCGTGGGGTCTCCTGTCTCTACTCCGCCCGCTCTGACCTCATCTGAGTTTCTCTACATGAAGAAATCAGGGAAGAGACCCCCAAAGCGGTAAAGTTCCTCTCTTCCCCGCTGACGTGCCGGCGGCCTGAGGAGCCAGATGTGGAAGCCCCTCCTTACGTGGACTGTACAGGGCCTGGCCCTGGCCCTGACCCGGGCACGCAGCAGGTGCTCAGGCGAGTTGTGTCGGACTAGCGTGCGGACGTGCCTGCTGGAGACCAGAGTCGGCAGTCAGACCTTACGGCACGGCCTGCGCAGCAGGACTTCCCCCAGCCGGGGCAGAGGTGCACTGTAGGGTCGGGGACTGGGTTACTGAGCCTGCGCCCCTGGGCTCCGTGAGGGGAAGCCTCACGGGCCATGTCAGGAATCCATGCCTTTAGAATTCCTTTTATCTTCCCTGTTCGTGGTGGCTTGAGTTCCTTTGGAGCTTCAGGGTTTATTCCCGTAAGGCCAGGTCGCTCTGTCTCCTACACACGCCTCTAATCCCAGCTGGAGGACTCTTGAACCGAGTATGGGCCCTGGAGTCAAGTCCAGGTTTCAGATCCCAACTCAGTCACTTCAACTGCTGGGTAATCTTGCCGTATTCTTTGTGCCTCAGTTTATTCCTCTTTAAATAGGACTAAGAGCGCCCACAGAAGGTGGATAAACGTTAGGTGTCCATGTTGCTGTTACTCCCGTGACAGGAAGAGGAGTGGGCCACAAGTAGGACTGTTTGGGTGCAACCATCACCCCCTTGCTGGCCAAATGACAAAAAGGCACATGCCTGGCAGTGACCCACCGCTACCCACATTCACTCCTAGGGTGATAGTGACAGAGTAAATAAGATGATTTGAGGAACTTGTCCTTGCGTGAGGTACTGGGTTGCTAAGAAGTCGGTGCCCTTGAGACAGATTTCCTGGCTGTTCTACAGAGTAATAACGTCCCACCTACCTCTTTCGAACACCTAGCAAGGCCCTGTCCTCAGCTCAGAGCTTCACACGCACAGTCGTTCAGTGTCCCCAGCAAGCAGGGCAGCTGAGAGAGAGCAGGCCTAAAGCAGGCCTCTCCAACCCCAACGGCCACACTCTCCCCACAGCGTCCACCAGGAGCCTCCACAGACCAAACCTCCCCCTGACCTTTCCCTGGGCGCATGGACCTACCGAGACTTGGTGAGGCCGGCAGCCAGGCTCCTGTCACGGATCCGTGTCTTCATCACCTCGTTGTAATCGCCGTTCTTGAAAATAGGGTGTGCAAACCAGCCTCCCATAAACTGCAGGTGGGGTTGAGGATGACAGCGGTGGCATCAGCTAGGGGGCATTCCAGGAGGCCACAGCTTCCCGCCCAAAAGTCCCTGACCTCAGAACCACCCCCTCCTCCCACCCCCACCCCCTCTTAAACTCGCCATCTCCTCACGGCTTAAATGCCCACAGGCCCCATCTGCTGTGGCTGGGAAGGGCAGGGCTGCATCTTCAACCCCTGCAGATCAAAGGGAGGTGCTGAGGACTGCCTCGGACTCCAGAGGTGCTGCCTGGCTGCCCTTGCTGGGGGCCCACGAGAAACTGGGAGAGACCAGAAGCCTCTAGGCTGTGGGTTTCCTCTTACCACAAAGCAGATCCTTCCCCATCATCCTAGGGATCAACCAGAACTTTCTGTGGAGGGCGAGTTGGAAGGCTTTCCTGGCTGCTCAAGGCAAAGGGTGATTCTTCATGGGCTCTGGATTCACAGTCAATCCAACTTTTGGGGAACTTTTCAAGCTATGTTCTTGAACGGGGTCTAGGCCATTCTTACCTTTAGGGAGGACATGTGGCGCCCAGGTGCTATGATGCTGGGGTCCTGAGGCTTTTTCGGTCTCTCCCCCTCCCCCCCTTCCCTGCTGGCTGATGCCTGAAATGTGGGCTGAGGGTAGCCTCTCAGGAGGCTTTGGAACACACACACCCTGGCAAAAGAGGCTTTGCACACTTGAGGTAGGAGAGTGCTCCTTCCTGGGGTAGCTGGTTTTAGGGTATGTGTGTCTCATGACTCTGGGCCGCAGTTTCACAGTTCAACAACTGGCTCACTCTAATGAGATTAGAGCCTAACATTTCCTGAGTTTTGGGGTTTTGATTTCAGGAAAATTATTGCTCGAATTTACCAGTTCTGTGAGGCTAAAATGAGAGATGCATTATTTTTGTTCTAAGACTTAGAACAGTGGACTGACAAATGGGAAAATTAAGCTCTTATTTGCTTTCATTAATTTGATCACTGTTACCAAGTTCTGTGAAGTCTGGCAAACTAAGACCCATGCTGTCCCCTCAGAATGCCGCTGTCGTCAAGCTCCTCCACAGAGCCTTTTAAAAGTGGGAGCCAGTGAAGAGAGAGAGGCCCTTGGCTTTCTTTTCTAAAGATGCTGAAGCACCAGAGAGGGTGCTTTCTAACCCTGTCAGAGACGCTAGCAAGAGCCAGGGAAATGCTGAACCCTGACAACGGCCTTGCTTTTCTCTCCTCATGTCAGGGCCTCACACTGAAGAAAGGATCGGCCATTTTGTTGGCATCCGGTTTCTAGTGACTCTACTTTTTTCCTTTTATTAAAGATTTATTTTAGAGAGAATGTGAGCATCAATGGGGGGGAAGGACAGAGGGAAAAGGAGAATCTTAAGCAAACTCCATGCTGAGCATGGAGCCCCATGCAGAGCTTGATCTGACGACCTTGAGGTCATGACCTGAGCCGAAATCAAGAGCTGGACGCTTAAGCAACTGGGCCACCCAGGCGCCCCGTGACTCTTACTTTCAAGGAGCAAAATTCCATGACCAAAGATGCATGTAAAGATGTTAAACTCACAGAATTGGAAAATTATGGGCACTAATGAGTTTCACAGATCTAAAGGCCCCCCCCCAACTCAAGGAATTCTTAGGGTGAATAAATAAAATTAGATGGTGACACCTACAGGTGGGTGAAGTGGGACACTGCAGCCCAGCTCTCTCAGCTACTATAGTCAAATCGGAGACTGAAGAGATGGAATTCCTGTTTGTCAGCTCCAAGCCAGCATTTTATGCAGCAAGGGCTATACATAAAATGATTTTTAAGATTTAAAAGAAAACGCAACCCCAAAGAACTTGGATCACAGCCGACCTGTGATATAGATAGGTCGTCTCTGCTTCATAGATGAGAAAACTAATGTATAAAAATGTTTAGGTGATTTTTCACAAAATCAGGTAATAGCAAAACAGGGTCTTGAACCTAAATCTTTGTTTTGCAATCTAATTCCATTTCCATTAGCTCATGACAGGAAGGAGAAACAGGCAAGCGTATTAACAAAGCCCAGGGGAGAAACAGACCTGAACGTATCTCCTGGCTGCTTCCACATCCTGCTGGTTAGAGGGGTCTCTGGGCTCAGCCCAGTCACTGCTGATGGTGATGGAAATCACGCCACCTTGACTGGCCCGGTACACGTCGTTGTACAGGTGCCAGGCCTCAGCGTGAGCCTTTATTAGGTTGTGGCCAACAACGTAGGGGGCAGTGCCAGGCCTAAAGGAGATTCCTGGAAATGCACACATGGATGTCAACAAGGAATGAACACGGCCAAGAAAATCACTCTCTCCCCACAGACGGCTTCTACGTTCTACGTTTGAGAGAGTGTAGATTTCCGTGTTAGGAGGAAGGGAATTGAAATCCTTCACTTGTTTCTAGCTGGCTAACTTTGGGTAATTCAGTCTTTCAGTTTCCTCCTTGCAAAGTGAGCAATAAGAAAGTTGTTGTGAGAAGGCAAGGAGACTGTGTATGTGAAGCACCTAGCAGCACTGTCTGGTGAGAAGATACTCGGTAAATGTTGGTTTCTATAACCTTCTCAAAGAATGGCTCCTACATCTCAGGCCGGTTTCCCAGCAGAGTACGTGCCTTGGGAGTTTGACATCCTGGCGCGCTCTGGGGAACCTACAGTGGAAGTAAGGGTTGGAGAATTCAGCTGGTAGAAGCAGCTGACACAGACTCCTTGAGAGCGAACATCGTGAGACAGGTCAGCTCTCACGTACTGAAGGAAGTTGAAGGAATGGTAAACCAAAGCACCAGCCGAGGACCAATGGGAGATAAATGTAACAATCTGTGGCTCTTTCCAGCATTTACATGGGATCCCAAGGAATCATGTGAACGCAGATTCACTCTTCTGCTCAGAACTAGAGAAAAGGTGAACTGGATGGTTCTAAAGGGACAAGGACAGATCCACAATCCCTGATTCAAAACTCTTAGGAAAAAAAAAAAAAAAAAACCTTTAGGGTCCATGTGGTCTGGAAGTACAAGAGTTTTGTGTGTTAGAAAAGTACTAAGTTGCACATAACATATTTACACATCACAGCACCCAGGACAGCTCTCTGTAATCAAGGACCGGAACGTGCCTGCAGCAGAAACGTCCACACTAAGTGAGATAATGCCCATAAGCAGCCTCGTATCGGTTCAAGTCAGGATGAGCTCAGGTCAGCCAAATCCATTCTTGGAAACGTTTGGATTTTGAAGTTGCAGAAAACACAGTGTGGACCTATACAGTCTGATGGCTCATCCTTTCCTACCTCGGTTAGTCCCGGTCTCCGATCTCAGGGAGCTTCCCATCTGAGGCGGGCCAAAAAAGCACAAAGAAATGAAGCCATTTGGACATACCAAGATGTAAAATCCACGTTTAGGAAAAAGCGGTGCCAGAAGGGGCACGCTGCTGCCTGTCAGGCAGCCTTGAATAAGCGGCAGGGATTCCGAGGCACTGCCATGGAGCTTTCCTGGCCTCCTCTTCCAGTGCCACCTGGATTTCAAGTCTTGGTGGGGCTGAGGATGCCACGCTCCAAAGAGCTGACAAGTGGAGCCTGGGCCCCTTACCTGGAGCTGCTGTCCCGTAGCCATAGCCCTGGGTTGCGATGACAAAGGGCTCATTCAGAGTGATCCAGAACTTCACCTTGTCCCCCAGCCTCTGGAAGAGCACGTCTGCATACTCTTTAAAGCGCTGCACAATGGTCTCATTCTCCCAGCCCCCAACATCCTGGAGTGCCTGGGGCAGGTCCCAGTGGTAAATGGTCACCTGTGGAAAAAGCAAGACCCGCAGTTCCATCAGTCTCCTTTCACGGGAACTCACGGGTCCTGTAAGCACCAGCACAGATGCTACCAACGCAGAGAATGAAAAGGCAAAACAGCTCACAGGTTCGGGGGCGGGAGGGGGGGGGCGGAGTGGCAGGGACAGCAGTGCTGGCGTGTGGGAGTCACATCTGGGTCTGAGAAGCCTGGTTTGAGTCCCGGCTCTGCCACCTATGAGCCGTGTGACCCTGGCTCAGGCACTAAGATGTGCACGCACGTCATGGAATTCTTGTGGGGCCTGCGTCACGTAGCAGAGCCCGTGACAAGTGGCCGACACCGGGCAGCTCTTCAGTGTTGCCTCGGTGGTCGTCAGGAATTAGAAACGCCAGCGCTCCAGAACCCGCCTGGGTAGGCTGCTGAGCGCTGAGGCTCTGAGGCTCGAGGAGGAGCGTGGAGGTGTTTTGCTTATAAAGGGGGGACACCCCGGAAACATCATCCAGTGTATCTGGAGGTTCTTCCTGTGGAGCCGGGAACACCTTGCTGGAGGCGGCTCCCTGGCCATATCCACGTCACCCTTCCTGCCTCCTGGCCTTCCCCTTGATGACCTCACACACCCCCATGTGGGCTAAGCCTGGTCTCCACTGGGCCACTAACCATCTTCAGCCCAGACACAGTCTCCCTTTACATGGCAGACCCTTCCCCGGCCCACGTATCCATTCAGACTCTCCTCTCTATTCTTTTTTTTCTTTTTTTTTTTTAAGATTTTATTTATTTATTCATGAGAGAGAGAGAGACAGGCAGAGGGAGAAGCAGGCTCCATGCAGAGAGCCCGATGCAGGACTCGATCCCAGGTCTCCAGGATCAGGCCCTGGGCCCAAGGCAGGCACTAAACCGCCGAGCCACCCAGGGATCCCCTCTCCTCTCTATTCAAGACCCACACCTCCCTGAAGCTTTCCGTGCCCAACGCTTTCCCTTTCCAAGCGTCTCAATGCCCTCAAAGACTGTTCCACTGTTGGCCCTGAGCTATGTGCTCTCTGATGTTCTGAACTGTGTGTGATGAAGTTCATTGTCCGCTGAGACCGTGGGGTCCTGCAGGCAGCCACCTGGCCATGTTCTCTCTCCGCATTCAGTGTAAGAAGTGCTGCATGGCTGGTTCGCTCCTGCAATGTTATCAGTATGAGGGAAGAAGTCCAGAGAGCACTTTATTTAGGGGGGAAAATAGTAACATGGAGATGACATTCTGGCCGCAGTATGTAATCGCAGCCAGCGGAGCAGGGGAAACGCCGAGCTTCACAAAACCGTGCCCTCCAGTGCTTTACCACATATGGCCCAGGTGAAGAGGAAAAGTGTTCTTAGGCTCCCAATTTTAAAATTTTGGTGAGAGCAAAGTAAGCTCACAAGTGAGCATAATAACTAGCTGAAACACACACACCCTTTAGCTGCAGTAATTCTGCTCCTAGGACTACAGGCTATTTAACCCATGTGAAATTACATATGTCTGTGATTACTCAATGCACTCGTGGTTAAAATGGCAAAAGACTGGGAACATCACAGGGAAGAGTTGACAAACAGGAAAGAAAGTAGGGTACAAATAGAATTCCATATGACTTTAAAAGAAAAAAGAATCAACGAGGAGATATGGATATGGAAATATATGTCAGCAATACTGTTAAATAAAAGCAAATAGGCTTTTAAAACTGCATGTATGTCACCAGTATGAAAAAAGAGGAGGAAGGGAACAAACATGCACACATGGAGACATTTCCTGGCTAATCTATGCAAAAGAAGGACATGGGAACCTAGCAAACTTGGCTGCCTTGAGGCAGGGGAACTGGCTGGCTGGGGGTCAGAGATGGAAGGAAAATCATCACTGTGGACTCTCACACTTTTTAAATTCTGCACCATGTGAATTTACTGACAGCTCAAAAATTGAATCTGAAAACAGCATTTTGTTTTTGTAACATGGAGCTCCCTGGCCCAGCAGGCCCCACCCCCACCATTTGGACTTGACCAAGGCCTGACTGGGGCCCGACTTCACCTGGGGCTTGATATTGGCGGCCAGCAGAGCGTCGATGAGCCGCACATAGTAGTTGAGGCCTGCTTCATTGACGTACTTGTTGGTTCCATCTGGGAGGACACGAGACCAGGAGACAGAGAAGCGGTAGTGGGACACACCCAGGTTCTGCAGGGCGACCACGTCCTCAGCAATCTTGTGATAACTGTCACAGGCCACATCTCCATTGTCATCATTCCCAATCTTCAGTGGTGTGTGAGAAAACGTGTCCCAAATACTGAGTCCTTTGCCATCTGCTCTCCATGCACCTTCAACCTCAAGGGGACAAGACATGGTCTAGGTTATGCTGTCAAGCCCTCCCAAGTTCCTTTGTCAACAAGGGAGTCGTGAATCAGGATGCAGGTCAGCGCTACCTCTGGGAAACTTCTCTGGCCACCCTCTGATTTCCGAATTCCTACAGCTTTCTGTACACACTTTCTGTCCATCCTGGCACTGTCTCTCTGCATCACACTGTTACGAAAGTGCCGACTGACTTCCAGGATATTGTGTCTTTCATCTTGGTGTCCCAGCACTTAACACAGCAGTGCCTGGTGTATGGCAGGTGCTCACTGAAAGTCTGAATGAACAATTGCACATACCTCCACCCCCAATCATGGTCAAACAAATACCAGTGATGCCAGGAGTGGAAGCAGAATTTCTAATCAGGACCTTTATCACCGTTTCTGTGCCTCCTTTACTCTTCCCACCTACCTTATACAGAAAGTGACCATAAGCCACTGGGCAAATGCTTACTTACAGACTTAGGTAATGTGATACATACAAGTTCTAGTATTTAATTTTTCTATTTTTTATTTATTTTGGAAACAGCAAGTGTGCACAAGCAGGGGTGGGGGGAGGGGCCGAGGGAAAGGGAAAGAGAATCCCAAGCAGACTCCCACCAAGCAAGGCACCTGACTCAGGGCTCCATCCCACAACCTTGAGATCATGACCTGAGCCAAAAATCAAGAGTCAATGTTTAACTGACTGGGCCACCCAGGTGCCCCTATTTTACTTTAAAGCACTACAGCACATATGCTGTGATATTATGTAACTGGATGCAGCTAAGGTAGTGTTGGCATCCCAAGAACACACGCCCAGGCTTGGCCTGAACAGCCTCCATGCAAGTGGCAGGTCCCGGGCCAGCAGGCATGCACCAGTGCATGAGATAGCTTTGGTGGCAACGAGATTAGTTAATGCAGGGGGATGGAGAAAATAAGTGACAATGGTGAGGCTATTAGGAACTAGATTTTTTGCCATTAGAGAAAGGAGATACAAATACGGGTAACGGGAAGGCTAGCATGAAGCCTGTGGAGTTGGATTGGAATTGGACATTGGTATGAAGTCTTTTTTTTTCCAATCTACATAGAGCTGGGGTGGATGTAGAAATACATATAAGTGCACATGTGTGTTTGTGCACGTGTACACACATGTATTTCCTGGATCTGTCTACTGTGAGGGCTGAGGAATGCTGACACCCCAGTAGCAGTGAGCACACCTAGCAGTTAGCCTTCAGTTTCTAAATGCTCCTGTCCAGGAGAAGAGGCCAGGGCTCATTAGAGAAAGGGAGGGTTACAGGGCTCGGGCAGTAAAGGTCCAAGATGATCCTGGAACATTCTGTACCAGAATGAACTAAGGAAGTGACCAAAGAATTATAGGCCATGTGAAAAGGACACAGGATCTGGCTAAAAGGCACTCTCCATGGTAAAATGTGGAAAAATGTGAACATCTGAATACCTAATAATAGCAGAAGTATAACTCATTGAATAAAATAGGACTCCATGAGGCCATACTGATGCATATTTATATAATATGAATAAATAGAAAAGCCAGAGCTTGACCTTTTTGTTGAATGCCACTTAACAAACACAAGAGGAATAATGAAATGAGAAAATCACCATTCGTCAGCGATCACAGTAATAACCAATTCAGGCAAAAATTATCAACAGTTGTTAGAACTAGTGGGTAAAATTTGATGAGGAATAGGTTATAGAGTATCCAAGTAGTTTGCCACAAAATACTTATTATAACTACAAAAAACTTACTAATCTTATGATAGAGAAACCTGGCAAATACTTTCTCATTCAAGGAATGAAATCTGTTTCATATACATACTATATGTGTGTGTGTGTGTGTGTGTGTGTGTACACACGTATATATACTATATATGTATAAACACACGGAAAATAAGGCAAATGGTAAAATTTTAACAGTTGACAAATATGAGGAAAGAATACATAGGAGTCCTCTACTATTTTTGCAACTTTCCTGTATGTTAAAAGATTTCCAAATAAAAAGGTTTTAAAAAGAACGCATGATCAGGGCCGCCAAGGTGGCAAAGCAGGTTAAGCATCGGACTCTTGGTTTTGGCTCAGGTCATGATCTCAGGGTTGTGGGATCGACAACGTGAAGTCTGCTTACGATGGTCTCTCCTCCTCCCTCTTCTCACCGCGCCCCCCGCCCAGTGCTCACTCGTTTCTCTAAAATAAATAAATAAATAAATCTTAGAAAAAGAGAAAAAGTGAACAATCAGGCTGTGTCTAATCAGGAAGTCCACACTATAAGCACGTCTCATTAATTCTTGCTTCATACGTGACACTTTGCTGATTAGACAAGTTAATATCACAAATGGTGACAATCATGCCTGCTGACTGCCTGATGAATAGAAATGGGTGCTTGCTGATGCCAGTTTACTCACTCAAGATGTGGGCTGGCCCAAAGCTTTTCAAGACACTCCTTTCCTTGCATGGACAGGGCTTAAGAGTCCTACAGGGTCTGAAACCTGTGCCGGAGAATACATTCCTAACCCTTCCTGTGTCCAGCCATGAACTTGTGGGGCAGTGGTTCTCACCCAGGGCCTATTTATTTTGTCCCTGAAGAGACATTTAGCAATGACTGGCAACATTTTTAACTGTTACAGCTTGGGGAGGAATCTACTGACCTCTAGTGGGTACAGAGCAGGGATGCTACTAATCACCCCGCAGCGCAGAGGAAAGCCTCGCAAAAAGGAATTATCCATGCAAATGTCAATCAGGCCAAAGTGGAGAAAACCCTGTACAGTGGATTCTGTTGGCATGAAGAGTAAGAGTAAGAGAATGGGGTGTCCGAAATCCTGGCATTTCCTGGAGTGATTCTTTCACTCAAGGTGTCGGCCAGGATACGTGAATAGTCTTTGTATCTGTGCATTTATTTTTTTTTCTGTGCATTAGCAATGTCCAGATTTCACAGAGGAAGACATACACATGGCCAACAAGCACATGAGAAAATGCTCTGCATCACTTGCCATCAGGGAAATACAAATCAAAACCACAATGAGATACCACCTCACACCAGTGAGAATGGGGAACATTAACAAGACAGGAAACCACAAATGTTGGAGAGGATGTGGAGAAAGGGGAACCCTCTTGCACTGTTGGTGGGAATATGAACTGGTGCAGCCACTTTGGAAAACTGTGTGGAGATTCCTCAAAGAGTTAAAAATAGACCTGCCCTACGACCCAGCAATTGTGCTGCTGGGGATTGACCCCAAAGATACAGATGCAGTGAAACGCCGGGACACCTGCACCCCGATGTTTCTAGCAGCAATGTCCACAGTAGCCAAACTGTGGAAGGAGCCTCGGTGTCCATCCACAGATGAAGGGATAAAGAAGCTGTGGTCTATGTATACAATGGAATGTTCCTCAGCCATCAGAAAGGATAAATACCCACCATTTGCTTTGACATGGATGGAACTGGAGGGTATTATGCTGAGTGAAATGAGTCAGTCGGAGAAGGACAAACACTATATGATCTCATTCATTTGGAGAGTATAAAAAATAGTGAAAGGGATTAAAGGGGAAAGGAGAGAAAATGGGTGGGAAATATCAGAGAGGGAGACAGAACATGAGAGACTCCTAACTGAGAAACAAACTAGGGGTGGTAGAAGGGGAGGTGGGTGGGGGGTGGGTGACTGGGTGACAGGCACTGAGGGGGGCACTTGATGGGATGAGCACTGGGTGTTATGCTATATGTTGGAAAATTGAACTCCAATGAAAAAAATAAAAATAAAAAAATAAAGTAGAAAATGTAATAAAAAAGGGGGATCTCTCCCCTGCATCTAAAAATGACCCCAATGTCCAGATGGCAGAATGTGGTCTGAGACTTCATGGCAACCCAGCAGCGTGGTCTGGGACGAGCCAACCCTCACCCGCCTCGGATACATCAGCAGCTCTAGCTGGCTAGAAAACACCCCCGGCTGCGCACACCGAGTCAGGTCAGCTCACAGCACTGACCCCAACCAGGTTCCACAGAGCGCACAGAGCACCCCCTCCTGCCTCAAAGGAAATAAACGGAGGCAGAGGATACAAAGCGGGGACTCCCCACTAACTGCCTGGGCCAGTCACTCTGCTTTTTATCTTTTGTTTTTCTGGGAAAAAGCATAACCCCTATATCTTCTGTATGAGTGAGTTTGGTTTGGCGTGCGTCAGCTAGCAACGTGATGCCGTCAGGACACCGAGACTAGCCCAGGCCCACGTGACAGCCATTTTGAGCAAACTGCCTGCTTGGAAGGGACTAGGTAAGAAATAGACCTATTCCAGCAGAGAATCTTCCTGTTTGCACGTCGCTGCCTAAGTGTTCGTGCCCAGATTCACCTGCTCCATCTCGCCTGCCAACACCTGTCTCAGCATGGCCCTCGAAACCCCGCTGGTCTGCCTGAATCTGTGGATGTGAAGAAACGGGGCTGAAGGAAGAGGGCCTCCCAGACCCCCTGCACGGCATCTATACTTCCCTCCCCAGGGCTGTGAGAAGCCCGTGTCCCTGCCCTCCCAGCCCCGAGCCAACAGCCTGGCACGTAATAGGTACGCAACACATGTTGCTGAACTGCCCTGGACTTCTCACCTGATACGCAGCAGTGGCTGCACTCCAGATGAAGCCCTCGGGAAAATGTCCATAGAGAAACTCATCTTCCTTGGGCAGCGGCATGCCGTTGTTGGTGATGACCTCTGTGTAGTACCTGGCGGAGGCTCTTGCCGTGCGAGGCCTATTTCTGTTGTTGAAATCAACATGGTACAGTCCAAACTTGACTGTGTAGCCATTCAGCCACTCAAAGTTGTCCATCAGAGACCACGCAGAATATCCTCGAAGGTCTACGCCGTCAAGTCTATAGGCTGGGAACATTCCAAAGGGAGCAGAGAAGAGCTTTACACCAGGAGGGTGAGGTCCCCAAGAAGCCCGGCCAAGACTAGCATCTCACTCAAGACAATAGCCTCAACCATTAACCTGTGCACACAGCTAATGTGTGCCCAGACAGACAAGTCACCTTGTCCTTTTTGCCAGCACTGGTGCCCTCATAGCAATAATTAATGACTGATCTTTGCAAAATCATATTCTTTTTTGGGGTAAAGGGACATAAATCAAGAGTCTCAGCGCACTTTAGAAGTTAAACATACAAATGTGAATTAGAGAAGGGTTTCTTGTTCTGGAGTTCATGGAACTCACCAGAATATAAGCTCCCCATCTTTTTGTTCACTGCTCTTAGGATAGAACTTGTCACATAGTGGTTGCTCAATAAGGAATGGATGGACCCATGAAAATTCTCTGTATGCGTGGGAAGATGACCACATCCTTTTTCCAGTTTCCAAAGGGATACGTAACCCCAGATGGGAAAAGAATTATGGAGTTAGGGCCAAAGAGAGACTTGTCAATGGTGTGTAACCCACTCTGTCAAACCATGTCAGGCACATGACATATGGCTGCTGAAGATTCTGTAAGGGGGATAGGAATTCTCACATATGGGGATGCCCGGGTGGCTCAGCGGTTGAGCGCCTGCCTTCAGCCCGGGGCCCCGGGATCAAGTCCCGCATTGGGCTCCCCGCATGGGGCCTGCTTCTCCCTCTGCCTGTCTCTGCCTTTGTCTCTGTGTCTCTCATGAATAAATAAAATCTTTTTAAAAAATGAATTCTCACGTACCTTTCAAAGCTTCATTGATGTAGGTTTTGTGATAAAATATCCTATCGGTATCGTCCACTTTGGAATTTCCCAGCCCCACCCCGTTTTCAGTGATGTAAATGGGGATGTCCCCGTACTCTTCCTTGATCCAGTTGAGCAGCCTTCGCGTGCCCCAGGGTGCAGCTCTGTTCACGGCTGTGGAAGGCCACGAGGAGTCCTCCTCCTCGGTGGTCTCCTGGTCCTCTTCATAGGAGGGTGGATTTAACCTGGGTGTCTTGTGCTGCACGATTCTGGAGGAGTAGGTATTGAGGCAGAAAACATCAGCTGTAGCTCGGATGTAGCTCTTCTCTTCCTCGGTGAAGCTTGGCAGGCGGGAGGTGGCTAAGTGTTGAAGCTCACTCCTATTCCCCACTTTCCACTTCATGGCATCAGGATAGTCTCCATTTCGGAAAATAGGGTGGGCGAACCAGCCCAGGGAAAACTGCAGGGTTCGGTCAGCTGCCTCCACGTCCCTCGGGAGCTCCGGTGACTTGGGCTCTGCCCAGTGTGTACTGAGGCTCAAAGAGATGACCCCCTTCTGTTCCTGCCTGTATTTCTCATCATAAGTGTGATAGACTTTGGCATGAGCTTTGATAATTGCATGGCCAATCCTGTAAGGTGCCCAGCCTGGGTCTTTCACCTTTGGAGGAAAATCCCCTGAGCCGTAACCTAACCATGCCTGGTATGTGGGCTCATTGAAGGTCATCCAGAACTTGACTCTGTCCCCAAAGGTCTGGAAACAAAAGTCTGCATAGCTGTTAAACAACTCAATCAAGGAAGGATTTTCCCAGCCTCCAATATCCTGGAGGGCCTGGGGCAGGTCCCAGTGGAACAGGGTCACCATGGGTGAGATGTTGCTTGCCACCAAGCCATTGATCAGTCTGTTGTAATAATCAACACCATATCTGTTGATTGAACTGTTTCTCCCTGTTGGGAAAATCCGAGACCAGGAGAGAGAGAAGCGATAGGCCTTCACCTTCAAAGCTCGAAGCATATTCAGATCGGCATCCAATTGGTTATAGCTGTCACAGGCGATGTCTCCGGTGGAATTGTCTTTCACGTTGTTCCCTGGTGTGTGGGTGAAGTTATCCCAGATGCTGGGACCTTTGCCATCAGCATCCCAAGCTCCCTCGATCTGATAGGCTGATGAGGACACGCCCCACAGAAAGTCATCCCGGAAAGTGCCGTGGTAGAACAAATCTCTTTCAAACTTGGGTTGGTTGGAGAACTTTTCCCAAACTACTTTAGCCTTGGAGGGCACGTCAGATGGAAAAGGGAAGGCTCTGATTTTAGTTGGAAAGTCGGCCGTACGGGGTGGTGGCAGGCTCTTGACTACCTTGGGAAGGAAACCGTTCTTTTCAATGATGCTGGTGAAAAAGTAGGCAGATTTCCTGGGAGTCCTTGGCTTGCTGCTGTCATTGAAGTTAACGTGGTGCAGCCCAAACCTCTGGCTGTAACCAGAGGGGCCTTCGAAGCCATCTATGAGGGAACGAGCGATGTAAGCTCGAACATCCACCAGGTCCTCCTTGATGGCTATGGGGAAAAACATAGCTCAGGATTATTTTAAAGTCTCTATTACTGTATGCACATTTTGGAGGGGACTTAGGTTACCTCAAAATGTTAACCCTTTTTCCCTAGAATAATAGAAAAAAATCCACAAGACTCTACAAAATCATCAGGCCACATCTGTGGTCATAAATCTCAGTCCAGAGGAGCATCCCTGTCTTAAAATGAATATGAGAATGTGTCCCATTTGCTATTATTAGGGCTCCCTGAATTTTCATAGAATGCACAAATATTTAAAATGTACTTTGGTTTTTCCTCATATTTAGCAATACTGACATAAAATGATCACATATCCCATCTTAAAAAAGAGAAATGAAGCCTACAGTAAGGTATTTCCTGGTACAATGGGTTGAATAGTGGTCCCCAAAAAGATATGTCCAAATCTTAACTTCCCATACCAATGAATGTAATATTATTTGGAAAAGGGGTCTTTGTAGATGTAATTAGGATCTTACAATGAGCTCATCCTGCATTAACCAGGTGAGTCTGAAATTCAATGACAAGTATCCTTAAAAGAGAAATAGGGAAGGTCCACATGAAGATGAAGGCAGAGATTGGGGTGATGCAGCCACTAGCCAGGGAATGCCTGGAACTACCAGAGGCTGAAAGAGGCAAGGAAGGAGCCTACTTTGGAGACTTCAGAGGAATAGTGGCCCTACTGACATCTCCATTTTGGACATTTGGCCTCTAGAACCACGAGAGAAGGAAAAGAAAGAAAAGAGGGAAAGTCTAGTGAGTCAACCACAAACCAGCTTCAGAGTAAAGCAACGGCTTTGGGCTCAAAATGGGAACCAGCAAAGTATTAAGCCCTATTTTTATCAGGTTACACAGCCTCTCAACAAACATTGATTGTATAAGAAGTAGATCATTCATGTATTTTATATAGTTCATTTAATCATTCAATAAATAATTTAGTAAGCACCTACTTCATCCCAGTCAGTAATAGTCTCTGGAAACATAAAGATGAACAGGAGCCTCATAGGTTAGTAGATATTGCTTAGACAGAAATAGAAAGGAAAAAAAAAAAAAAAAAGGAAATAGGCCTATGGTGGGCAGCCCGGGTGGCTCAGCGGTTTAGCACCACCTTCAGCCCAGGGCATGATCCTGAGACTAGGGATCGAGTCCCACGTTGGGCTCCCTGCATGGAGCCTGCTTCTCCCTCTGCCTGTGTCTCTGCCTCTCTCTCTCTCTCTCTCTGTCTCTCATGAATAAATAAATAAAATCTTTAAAAAAAAAAGTCTGTTTTATGGGGACACCTGGATAGCTCAGTGGTTGAGCATCTGCTCAATGATGAGAAACAAGTGTTAGTTAAGAGGTGAAGAAAACATACTCTCATACACAGCTGGTGGGAATGTAAATTACTAGAGCCACTGTGGAAAACAATATGGAGGTTCCTCAAAAAAATTAAAAATAGAATTACCCTATGATTCAGTAATTCCACTACTGGGCATTTACCCAGAGAAAACAAAAACACTAATTCAAAAAGATATATGTACCCTGTTTATTTCAGCATTAGTTACAACAGCCAAATTATGGAAGTAGCCCAAGTGTCTATCAGAAGATGAATGGATAAAGAAAATGTGGTATTTATATATACAATGAAATATTACTCAACCATAAAAAAAGAATGAAATCTTGCCATTTGCAACAACATGGATGGATGTAGAGGGTAAAATGCCAAGTGAAATAAGTCAGTCAGATAAATACAAATACCATATGATTTCACTCATATGTGGAATTTAAGAAACAAAAAAAGGATACAAGAGACAAAGACTTTTAAGCATAGAGAACAAATAGTTACCAAAGGGGGGTGGGGGGATGGGTGAAACAGGTGAAAGAAATTATGAGTACACTTATCATGATGACCACTAAGTATAGAATTGTCAGATCACTATATTGTACACCTGAAACCAATATAACATGGTATGTTAACTATCCTAGAATTAAATTTTTTTTTAATTGTTAAAATACATGAAACTGTGTCAGGTTAAGAATAATCCAATTAATTCATATCTACAGAATCAAAGTGAATGATGTGGAATGTAGATTTTATAGCTTGTTAAAGGAGATGGAGATTAATGTGGCCAGAACAATGAGGGTTTAATGGGTTGGAGTCCCATGCTATAATGCCATCGTCATCCTATATTGCAATTTTCTGTGTGCTTCTGTAGACTTTGATTATCCCATGGGGAAAAGATGATATTTGTTCAATATTTTACCCTTATGGTCTTGTGCAACATGTGGTACATAATTGTCACTGAATACATTTTTGTTAAACGAAGGCATTAAAAGATGATGAGTCTTGATCAATGGATAAGACTCAGATGGGCAGAATGTGGAAGGAGGCATTATAGGGAATAAGAACAAAGGAGCAGAGACTTGAGGCTTCTGGAGGATACAAGGGGGCTGATGTGAAGGATTTCTGCTATTACTACTAACACTACTTTTTGGCTTCATTTTCTCGGTAGATTCTCTTTGTCTCATTAAACAAAACTGAAGACTTGGAGAAGTACCACCTGCCTTCCCATCACCAGCATATCCACTTGTCTTACCCTTGAGCACCTCATTGATATATTTATTGAAGTAGTCTACTCTCAAGGAATCCTCAAAGAGATCTTCGGTCTCCCCTATAGGCATGCCATTCCCAGCCAGGTAGATCGGAACTTTCCCTCTTGTGTATTCCAAAGACACAAACTTTAACAGCCTCCTTATGCCCCAGGGCACCACATAAATCCAAGGGGATGAGGTCTGGGGCCATGCAGGGTCCACATGTTGGGTAAAGCCTCCAATGGCATCATAGCTGGGGATGCAGGAATCTTGTTGGGTCTTGCTGATGAGGCGGGAGGTATAATGAGACAGACCCAGAAAATCAGCGGAGCCTTTCAGGAGCTGCTTCTCCGCTTCAGTAAACTCAGGGAGCTGGGCCACAGGACTGGGGCACTGTTGGTTCACCTGTTGGATCCGAGCCTTCAGGGCAGGAGGGTAGTCTCCATCCACAAAAATGGGGTGTGCAAACCAGCCCAGCATGAAGTGCAAGTAGAGTTCCGAGGCTCTGACGTCCTCGGGCCTCTCTGGGGACAGAGGCTCTGCCCAGTCTGAGTTCAACACAATGCCTACACGTCCCTGCTGCTGTGGACGATAGTAGCTATTATAGTGGTGCCAAACTCTGGCATGAGTCTTGAGGATCAAGTGAGCCACCTCGTAAGGAAGAAAGAAGGAAATACAGTGCTTAAAACAACCAATAGCAAAGCCAATGACAACCATGAATCAATAGCAAGTCTACAACACCAACAACTAGTTAGCACCGGTGTCAATGTTACCTATGTTAATGACAACATTATCGCTGAACATGTCCACCAATGTAAACAACATCAGCAAGTCATCGACAAGTTAATGCCAATGTCAACAAGTCAACAATATCAACAGGCAGTTAAGACCGATGTTAACAGTGTCAATTAATCAACATGGACAATATTGACATTGAATTATCATCAACACCAGTGCTAGTAATACCCACAATGCAGACAACAAAGTCAGTAAATCAACAACATCTACAAGCTGCCGCCACCACCGACAGGTCAATAGCAACAGCATCAAAAACCATGTTTCATAGTAAACATTGTTAATGAATTCTCTCGTGAATTCCTCACAACCACCTTATCTGGCAAGTATAGTTATTATTACCACTGTACAGATGAGGGAAACAAGATCCAGAGACACGTAGACTGCAGGAAGCCTGACTCTAAGCCTGTATTCCACCCCCCCACTGCTATTCGCCTTTGTCCTCAAGAAGTACATACTAATTCATCAACAACGAATTTGGGGGAATTATTTTAGTTGACATACAAGGCGTGGACAAGTCTTTTTAGCCTACCTGTCCTCCTTTCTACTTAGTGAAATCTAGGAAGAAAACACAAGCCCGGGAATTTCTTTATAGATTTAACTCAAGGTCTTACAAAAGTCAACCGCTTCCCTTGGCAGAGCACTGTGGGAAAACAGGCAAAAGCAGGGTGCCTGGAGCATAACAAACTTAGGTTTGAATCCTGACTTTGTCACTGACTTGCTCAGTAAACTCAATCTTCTCAGTTTCCTTGTCTGCAAGAAGCGGTAATTATGGATCCATTCAGGAGGACTAAGTAAAATCGCGTATACAAAGCACAAAGTAAAAACTGGAGGGCAGGAGCGAGTGCTTAGCTTCCTTTCCTTTTTGGTTTTTATCATCTGAAGATGATGACACTTATTTTTGAGGAATTTCCTATCAAAATATGCTCTAGGAAGTCAAGACCTGCGCGGCAGGTCCTTCACTGGGTCCTAAACACCAATGGCAAACTGTGCTCCTTTCCAAAAGGCAGGAATGCTTGCCTTCCAGTCTGCGCCAGGCCGGGCTCAATGCCGTATGACAACCAGCAGATCCGGCCACTGTGGCCGTGTAAGCACACGGGAAAGTGTTCAGGAGGGACGCCTGGGGGCTCAGTGGTTGAGCCGCTGCCTTCCGCTTAGGGCGTGATCCGGGCGTCCTGGGATCGAGTCCCACATCGGGCTCCCTGTAGGGAGCCTGCTTCTCCCTCTGCCTCTCTCTCTCTCTGTGTGTCTCTCATGAATAAATAAATGAAATCTTAAAAAAAAATAAAAATAAAAAGTGCACTAAATTGAGTGCAGAGTGCACGGTCAATGCAAGGGAGCTAGGACTGGAAGGAAACACGGGCAGGATGACAAGGCCAGTGGGCGGCCTCCGGCCCCCTCGCCTGGGTCCGGTGACCGGTTCAGGGAGCCCTCCAGAGCTCTCCCCCCGCAGGGAGCCCCCCAAAGCTCTCTCTCCCTGCAGGGAGCCCCGCATAGCTCCCCCCCCCCCCCCCCCGCCTGCAGGGCGCCCCCCAGAGCTTTCCCCCCTGCAGGGAGCCCCGCATAGCTCTCCCCGCCTGCAGGGAGCCCCGCATAGCTCTCCCCCCCCTGCAGGGAGCCCCGCATAGCTCTCCCCCCCTGCAGGGAGCCCCCCAGAGCTCTCCCCCCCTGCAGGGAGCCCCGCAGAACTCTCCCCACCGCAGGGAGCCCCCCCCCAGAGCTCTCCCCCCCAGAGCTCTCCCCCCCTGCAGGGAGCCCCGCATAGCTCCCCCCCCGCCTGCAGGGAGCCCCCCAGAGCTCTCCCCCCCTGCAGGGAGCCCCCCAGAGCTCTCCCCCCCCTGCAGGGAGCCCCGCATAGCTCCCCCCCGCCTGCAGGGAGCCCCCCAGAGCTCTCCCCCCCTGCAGGGAGCCCCGCATAGCTCTTCCCCCCTGCAGGGAGCCCCCCAGAGCTCTCCCCCCTGCAGGGAGCCCCCCAGAGCTCTCCCCGCTGCAGGGAGCCCCCCAGAGCTCTCCCCCCCTGCAGGGAGCCCCGCATAGCTCTCCCCGCTGCAGGGAGCCCCCCAGAGCTCTCCCACACACACCCCCGCGCTCTCCCTCCCCTCCGCAGGGAGCTCCCCCACTCGAAGTACCTCGAAGGAGGCCACCCCCGGGTCCGAGATGCCCGGCGGGTGCTGGCCGCGGCCGTAGCCGGCGTAGCGCGTCACCCACGGCTCGTGGAAGGTCACCCAGAGCTTCACGCGGTCCCCGAAGGTGGCGAAGCAGAAGGCGGCGTAGCGCAGGAAGGCGTCGGCCACCCGGGGGTCGCGCCAGCCGCCGAGCCGCTGCAGCGCGCGCGGCAGGTCCCAGTGCGAGAGCGCGGCCACCGGCTGCAGGCCCGCCGCCAGGAGCGCCGCCACCAGCCGCCCGTAGTAGGCCACGCCGCGGGGGCTGGGCGCGCGCCCCCCGCCGGGCAGCACGCGGGACCAGGAGATGGAGAACTTGTAGACCTGCGCGCCCAGGCCCCGAAGCAGGGCCACGTCCCAGGCCGCCTTGTGGTAGCTGTCGCTGGCCACCTCGGGCGTCGCCGCGCCCCCGCGCCCCGCGCCGTCCCAGACGCTCGGGCCGCGGCCGTCCTCGGCCCAGCCGCCCTCCACGCTGAAGGCCCCGGTGGACGCGCCCCAGAGGAAGCCCTCGGGGAAAGCGTCCTGCAGGAACGCGTCCCTCTGGGCCCGGGACTGGTTGGCGAACGCCCCCCACGCCCTGCGGTAGGCGGAGCGCGCGCCCCCCAGGTCCTGCTGGGGAGGACCCCGCTGGGAGCGGGGCCCGCTGCGGGGTGGAAAGACAGACGGACGCGGCATGACTGCGCGCGCTCAGCACCGCGCACCCGAGAGCCCTTGTCCCCGATGCACCTCCCAGGAGCGGGGGGCAGAAGCCACCCACCAAGTCCCCGAAGACGGGGGGAGCACTGCCAGGCCCCTTCTTAGGCAGTGATCTTTTTTTTTTTTTACATTTTATTTATTTATTCATAGAGACACACAGAGACACAGGCTCCATGCAGGGAGCCGGACGTGGGACTCGATCCCGGGACTCCGGGACCAGGCCCCGGGCTGAAGGCGGCGCTACCCCGCTGAGCCACCCGGGCTGCCCCTTAGGGGAGTGATTATTGCTCCTGCAGGACCCAAGATGCTGTGTCCTGCCTGCTGATCCCCGGATCAGCTCGTCCTTGAGTACTGTTTGCCTCTGATGCCATGCTTTTTTTTCTTAACTACGGTTTATAAAACAAAACAAAACAAAACAAAAAAACATAGCTAATTGGGGCACCTCCTGGCCCAGTGAGCTAAACATCAGACTCTTGATTTCGCTCAGGTCATGATCTCAGGGTCCTGATGGTGAGCTCTGTGTTGGGCTCCTGCTTGAGGTTCTCTCGCTCCCCCTCTGCTCTTCCCCTCCTGTTATAAATACACACAGACATACATACAAACAGCATAGCCAGTAACAATGATGGCTCTAATTCATTATCCCTTGATTCTGTGCTGGCCACTGTGCTAAGAATGGTCCCTTGTGTAATTTCACAATTTTATGAGATAAGCACTATATTTATTTTTATCCTGCAAAAAGGAAACAGACTGAAAGAGAGAAAGAAATGAGCAAGTTCTAGGCATCAGTGGACCTATTTACCAGCAGGCACAGAAGTAGTTCAATAATTGAGCTACTAGCATAGGTCTACTGATAGGCACCAGCGAAACAGTAACCCTAGCTCTTCCACCGGGACCTGCCTGGGGCGCTGTAGGAGCATGGTGAGTGGCAGGCCTTGCTTCATGCTGCCTGGATTATGGACATAATGGCAAGCACTCAACCATCCATCCTGGATCATAAAGTAGAAGCCTCGTTAAGGATGACAAAACAACAAGATAGGAGCCTGGATTCCTGATCACTGTACCTACTCTAGATTATCCATCTCCAGCCTTTCTAATGTAAATGAACTCACACCTTATTTTCTTTTAAATGAGAACTCCTAGATCACACAGTCTGCAAATCTCAGGGCAAAGTCTGTGCTTTTAACCACATACCACTATATTTGTGTGTAGATGTTTATGTATTTTTTAGTATTTCATATTTCAAATATATATTCATCCTAATTTATATATAAGATAGAATATAAAAATGCTATCCTTACACGAACACAGTCTATTTTCTATTTTATTTTTAGTTCATTTCTCTCCTTCTGTCTTCCCTTCATTTTTTTTTTTTTTTTTTTTTTAATAAAATGGTTTTTTCTAACATTTCAAAACAAACCCTCAATTGATTTCCCAATCTCCCAGTTCTGGCCCGCAGGCTGGAAAAGTGTGGTTTATACTGCGGCAGTCACATCAGCAGAGGGCAACCTTGAGGAAGGGGTCTGTGTAGATGGGTGTGTTTGGTCTGAGGAAGAAAATACATGGAGTGGGGGCCGTCAGGGTTGGGGATGGGCAAGGAGGTGCAATACAAGAGCACCTCCTGTCCAAGGGCCGTCATGTGGAGAGAGGATAATGTTTGTACTAGGTTGGCCCAGAGCACAGAACCAGTAGAAGTGACAGGGACACTGCACAGGGACCTCCATCCCACAGAGGAAATCCTGAATCTTCCAAACCTGAGCACCTCCTCTTCTCTGAAGCATCTGCTAACATATTTACTAACACAGCAGTCGGGGAGGGAATGATCTATAGTTATGGATTATCCATAATATATACAGGTCTCTGGAGCACAATCAGGGACACAACTGACATCCATTCAATGGAGAGCTGCTCTGACCCAACCCTCCTGACCCTGACTGTCCTCCTGGCTTGGAGGAAATGAGGTCTTGAAGAAATAAACACCCCCTCGATAAAATACAATTTGCCCTAAAGGCTTTTTGTTGTTTAAAATTGTTTATTTAAGTCATCTCTGCACCCAACTTGGGGCTAGAACCCATGACCCCGAGATCAAGAGTCACATGCTCTTCTGACTGAGCTAGCCAGGCACCCCTCCATTTATTCTAAAGGCTTTAATGCTGGGAGTCCAGGGTTTGCCTAACTTGCGAAGAGATTTAGCACACAAAGCCTCAATCCCTATGCCCAGGCCCTCCATAGGGTCTGTCCCTCCCCTGTCCCCAGCCTCAGAGCATCCCAGATAATGCTCTTTCTCCCCTGTCTGGGGAGCAGTGCTAGGTCTCCTGCCACAGGCTAGTGTTAAAGTCATTTGTGGGCCTGTCTCCCCTTTGAGGTTTAAAATTCCAAAGAGAAAATGATGTTAGTCCTGGTGGAAACTGCCACCCGCCCTGCACCTGCCCCTAGTGGGCTCTCCACCAACGTCCATCTGAATGAGGACCCCCGGCTATCAGTTTAATGTTAGCCAGTTTTGGACCTTTGCTTCAGGCCAAGGTTTAGAGGAAGAACCTTGGAGCTGGTGTCACATGACATCTTGATATTTTGCAATCCCCAAGCTTTCAGGGTAACCCTTTTATTATGGCCTGTTGAGTTCTATTTTCTGAAAAGACATAGCCCAGCACTCCTCCACTGACTCTGAGTGTGGTCAGAGAGAAGTTCTGACCTATCTCCTCTTTCCACCGTTCATACTCCCTGGACAAAGCCTTACATGCAGCAGCTGCTTTGGGTTTGTTGATTTGACCTGCTGGCTTGAAGTGAGTTGAGAGGACAAAACAGAAGATATACAAGTGTTGGGAGAGGAACAGTACAAAGAGCTGGGAGCAATAGAAGCATATGGCCTGGGACAGGGCTGTCCCAGCAGAGTCTAAGGTGAAGAGCAAGAACTCTAGCTGAAAGTCTGGGAAGCCAAATGATTCTTTCCAGTCTATGACCTTCGTCAACACATGGTGCATGAAGCTCCTGCAGGTAACATACCCACGGGAGGCTGAGGGTTCTGGAGAACAACCATGATGGTTTTCATACCATCCTTTGCTTGCTCACTTGAGAAGCATGTTAGATTATGAGTGTGTGAGGGTGTCATTATGGGGGTAACCTCAAACCTGTTCTAATTTTTTTTTTAATATGCCACTTACAATTTGGGTACTTCAGTCATTCAGTAAGAAATTATTTGCAACCCCACCATAGATTAAAACCTCTCAGGGGCATCTGGGTGGTGCAGACTGTTAAGCACCCATCTCTTGATTTCGGCTCAGATTGTCATCTCAGGGGTCATGGGATCAAGCCCTGCATTGGGTTCTGTGCTCAGTGTGGAGTCTACTTGGGTTTCTTTCTCTCCCTCCCCCTCTGCTCCTCCTTCCTTCCTAGAACCAAGCACCACGTTGGGACCAGGAACAAGGCCACCCACTCATGTTAGGGGCTTTTGTTACTACAAGAAGCTTAATCAGGTGCCACCATAACAATACTTATGAATGTCTGGGGTTTGCCTCAAAACAATCTGGCTCTAGAGGCACGGGTAGCTCAGGCGGTTAGGTGTCTGACTCTTGATCTCAGCTCAGGTCTTGATCTCAGGGTCGGGAGTTAAAAACAATAGCAGCAACAAAACTTCCCCAGTCTGGCTTGAGAAGGGGAAAGTAGGTGATAGTTGGAACAAGATCAGCCATGAGCCAATAGCTTTTGAAGTTGGGGATGGCTTATTATACTTTTCCTTCTACGTCTGGATATATTTGACATTTTCTATAATAAAAAGTTAAAAGAGGAGGTCCTCATTCAAATGGAACAAGTGTGACTTTTCTCCCATTTCTAAGCCTTTTCACTCTCAAAGGAAACATTTGAAGGTTGACATGTTGTTTGTCATGTCAACCCTAAATTATCTTTTGGGGGGAGGTTGGGTTTGGTCATTTTTCCAACACCAAGTTTTTCCTCGTCTGAGGGGTCAAGGGCCCCTGAGAGACACCAATAAAACAACTTCCAAAGGCAGGCCGGCAGGCACATTATTTTCTGAGTCACCTGCAACAATGTCCCTTCTTTACAGATAAGGTGCCTTCAGCTTTGAGAAATAACAGATGCAGCATGGCACCGGGGAGATCTTAAAAAAAATAAATAAATAAAACCTCTCGTGAAAAAAGTCACTGAGTTAGGTTTTTGCCCCACTGCACCAGCTGAATCTCCTGCCTACACTGTCTCCTTGTGGGAAAGAGGTTTCACGGTTCGTAGGAGGAAACAGGTGCAGAGAACTCACCTCACATACTCAGACCATGTACTCTCAGGGGGTGGTCAGATCTATCTTTAACTCTACCTCCTACAAGATCTTCAACTAGAAGGCAGTTCAAGTCCCAGCCCAGCTTGTTGTGTGCACTTGGGCGAACTGCAAGGTTCACAAGTGCAGAATGAGGAAGGATAAGTGAGGATGCAGAAACATGTGGGCCCAGGGTAAGATGCAGTGGAGCCAGGCTCCCTCTCTGCTGTCCCTCTGAGCCTTCGTTTCTCACCTCCACAGTGGCCAGGATAGAAATCACTGGCCAAGGGATGCCCGGGTGGCTCAGCGGTTTAGCGCCTGCCTTTGGCCCAGGTCCTGATCCTGGAGTCTGGGGATTGAGTCCCACATTGGGCTCCCTGCATCGAGCCTGCTTCTCCCTCTGCCTGCGTCTCTGCCTCTCTCTCTCTCTGTGTGTGTGTGTGTGTCTCTCATGAATAAATAAATAAAACATTAAAAAAAATCACTGGCCAAGATGCAGATGAAAACAGTCCCATTAAATGACACATGTGAAAGATATTCTTCAAATATCAGCTATTGATAGTTCAACAGGAAATCTAACATTACCTTTTCTTGGAACTTGGTGAACAGCTTAGGAAAGTATTAAGATCAAACCCAATGGTGAGATTCTGGTTTTCATTTATGGCTGTAAAAGAAGTTTAATTAACACTCTCTGAAACCCAACCAACAATATTCAGGACTGCAATCAATTGTTTTCTTATTTATACAACACACCCAGACTCCAAGCAATCATTCTAAGCTCCCTGGAAAATACCAGGGGCTAAAGATCTAAGGAGGTCAGAAATGATTTCCATGTACTTAGAATAATGGTTCTCAAACCTCCGTGTGCATCCAAATCACCTGCAGAGCTCATTAAACACAAATTGCTGACACCTCGCCCCACCCCCCAGAGTTTCTGATCCAGTGCATCTGACATAGGACTCAAAGATTTGACTATCTAGCAAGTTCCCAGGTGATGCTGATGCTGCTGGTCTGAAGACCACACATGGAGAACAATTAATTCAGAAGAACTCAACAGAAAAAGATAGATTTTTTTTTAATTGTAGTGAACTATGTATAAACATAAAACTGACTGTTTTAGCCATTTAGAAAGGGACTGAACTTAAGAACAGAAATCATTATGCCATCAAAAGTGAGTTAGGGTGAGAGTTAAGTTGTATCTATGGGGAATGTCATGAGGTCTGTGAAGCCAGCCGAACCCTGGTTACAGGTAGTAGAAGGGCACTGACTTCTGCCATATGCTGCCTTATAGGGTGACTGGAATGAATATCAGGACACCCACGAACCTGCCCTTCTCTAGGAGCCCTCAGCCCCTGATGCCTTAACACAATTCACCTTTTCCTTGACCTGATTGGACCAGGAGTGATCTCCTGATCCATGGCCCACCAGTCAGATTCATTCTCATGAATTTGAACTAAGAGACACAGAGAAGATTGTCCATGAGCTGTGGGTTCGGCAAGGTGCCTACCAGGGCCACGTGCAAGCTAAGGTTATGGGAGAAAGAACAAGGGTAAGCAGAGGTGGGCAAAGGCGAGAGATCCTGGAGGGAGGGGTAATGAAAAGGGACCCTCAGGCACAGAGCAGTTCCCATATTTAGACCTGAAGCCTGAAGCCTGACGGTCTTTATTTCCACAAGATGAAGGCATCTCTGTCCTCCCTCTCTTCTTTTTTGAGTCAATGGGATGTAAGGGACCAATAATACAAAGGCAAGGGACACTAAACCCATTTGGGGTGGGCTCTCAACCGGCCCTCCTCCAGTCCCTCTTCTGGTCCCTCCTCTGGTCCTTCTTCTTATTGGAACCCCAGACTTTTAACACTGCTACTCCCCAAGCCAGTGCACCAAATGTTATTCAAAACTTCTCCAGCAAAAGGGGAACCCTCTTATCCATGGTGGGAATGCAAGCTGGTGCAGCCACTCTGGAAAATAGTATGGAGGTTCCTCAAAAAGCTAAAAATAGAACAATCCTATGACTCAGGAATTGCACTACTAGGTATTTTTCTAAGGGATATAAACAGTGATTCAAAGGGGCACCTGCACCCCAATGTTTATAGCAGCGATGTCCACAATAGCCAAACTATGGAAAGAGCCCACATGCTCATCAATAGATGAATGGATAAAGAAGATGTGGTATTTATGCACAATGGAATATTTAGCCATCCAAAAGAATGATATCTTGTCACTTGGAATGACGTGGATGGAACTAGAGTATTATGCTAAGCCAAATAAGTCAGTTAGAGAAAGACAAATACCATATGGTTTCACTCGTGTGTGGAATTTAAGAAACAAAACTGATGGAGATGCCTGGGTGGTTCAGCGGTTAAGTGCCTGCCTTCAGCCCAGGGCGTGATCCTGGGGTCCCAGGATCGAGTCCCACATCAGTCTCCCTGCTTCTCTTTCTGCCTGTGTCTCTGCCTCCTCTCTTTCTCGGTATCTCTCATGAATGAATAAATAAAAATCTTTAAAAAAAGAAAAGAAAACTGATGAACATAGGGGAAGGGAAGGAAAAGTTAAAACAGAGAGAGGCAACTCATAAGAGACTATTAACTATAGAGAACAGAGTTGATGGAGATTGGTGGGGAATGGGCTAAATGGATGATGGGCATTAAAGAGAGCATCAGTTGTGATGAGCACTGGGTATTTAATGTAAGTGATGAATCACTGAATTCTACTTCTGAAACCAACACTACATTGTATGTCAACTAACTTGAATTTAAATAAAAACTAGGAATGAAAGAAACAAACCTCTCCATCAATGGTCCACTCACCTTTGCGAATGCTAAAGAGCAGCGCAGAGTTCTTCCTGGTGGAAGGGCAGTCCTGGAATCTTAGATTGAAGATGAAAATGTTCACTTTTGGCTCAATAGTCTGAAAAAGATAAAAGCCAGCAAGTGAATGGAAGCTGCCTAGAGTAAGTCTTTTGATAACATAGACAAATTTTCAAGATGAGAAGCTATAAACACTCTGGTTTTGGAAAGGTTCTCTAGCCAGGTCAATTAATAAAGGGAGCAGACTCTAGCCTCTGAGGGAAAACAATCTACACTCTTCAGTAACATCAGCCACCCTCCTCACTGACCACCAGCAAAGAGAGAGGTTCAACATGTTACAAAGCTCCTCCCAGAATCAAGCACCATGTTGGGACTAGGAACAAGGCCACCCACTCATGTTAGGGGCCTTTGTTACCACAAGAGGCTTAATCAGGTGCCACCATAACAGTATTTATGAATGTCTGAGATTTGTTCCAAAGCAATCTGGCTCAAGAGGCACCTGGGTGGCTCAGGCAGTTAGGTGTCTGACTCTTGATCTCAGCTCAGGTCTTGATCTCAGGGTCGGGAGTTAAAAACAATAATAGTAACAACAAAACCTCCCCAGTCTGGCTTGAGAAGGGGAAGGTAGGTGATAGTTGGAACAAGATCAGCCATGAGCCAATAGCTTTTGAAGTTGGGGATGGCTTATTATACTTTTCCTTCTACGTCTGGATATATTTGACATTTTCTATAATAAAAAGTTAAAAGAGGAGGTCCTCATTCAAATGGAACAAGTGTGACTTTTCTCCCATTTCTAAGCCTTTTCACTCTCAAAGGAAACATTTGAAGGTTGACATGTTGTTTGTCATGTCAACCCTAACTGATCTTTTGGGGGGAGGTTGGGTTTGGTCATTTTTCCAACACCAAGTTTTTCCTCGTCTGAGGGGTCAAGGGCCCCTGAGAGACACCAATAAAACAACTTCCAAAGGCAGGCAGGCAGGCACATTATTTTCTGAGTCACCTGCAATAATGTCCCTTCTTTACAGATAAGGTGCCTTCAGCTTTGAGAAGCTAACAGATGCACAATGGCACTGCAAGAAAGCATTGCTGGAGAACATTGAGGGGTCAGGCAGTCTTCCCTGGAAGGGATAATGAAAGTTATCTTGTTAAGGTAAAAAAAAAAAATTTATATATATATATATATATATATATATATATATATAGAGAGAGAGAGAGAGAGAGAGAGAGAGAGAGAGAGAGAGGTGAGTGTGTGTGTGTGTGTGTGTATATATATATATAAAATCTTGTTTAGAAATTTACACAAGTGGCTTTGTACCCACCCCTGCAGAAGCAAGAGGAAGGCAGGGATGAATGCTGGTGGCCAGGCATCCCCAGAGAGGCCTATGAGAAGGCAGTAAGGATAAAAATGCTGCTAAGACTATGAAAGGCGGAAGAGAAGCCACTGGATGTACAATCCATTCTAACCTGTCAGAAGGTGGGATAATGGTCAGGACTCCAGGGAATTTGGAATTTGTCTTCCTCAAGGAAGTTGCTCAGCAGAGACCAAGCATAGGAGAGAAAGCTAACAGGCAGGTAGGTGGCATCCAACATACTTTAGTCACAATCATTAGACTTGAGGAAACTCAAGTCCAGGAACAGGAAAAAAGGGTCTGAGGTTACAGGAAGGTCCCCATAGCTGGCATCTGATTTAGCAGACCTGGATGTGAAAGGTCTTTTTTCAGTTGTGGTGAAATGCACATAACATTTATCATAGTAACCATTTTTAAGTGTATAGTTCAGTGGCGTTAAGTACATTCATTTCATTGTACAACCATGACCACCACCCATAAAATGCCTTTTTAAATCTTAGAACACCAGAATTTCAATTCTCAGTAGATTTCTACACAAGACATCCATGTAAATATTTAACAAGATAACCTTCATTATCCCTTCCAGGGAAGATTGCCTGACCACTCAATGTTCTCCAGCAATGCTTTCAGATCTCTCCTGGCGCAACTCTGCTGCCCATGGGTGCAAGCCCAGTTTACACATCAGCCAGGACATTAAATGTCTAATATGCTGCCAGGAACCCTCTCCACTCATCATCAATATGGGAAATGGATCAAATTACCTGTAATTTACTCAGCTTCTGTGGCAAACTTGCCTCGCTTTGGCATTCATAAGACACATCAAGAGAGAGGAAATCAACTGCGCCCTAGAAATAAGTAAATAGGGTAGTTAGAACATAAGCAAGTTCAAGACAAACCACTATTGAGAAATATCCTTTTTCCTTTCTCCTCCTATTACTAAACTGATACTCCAAAGTGAGATTTTTCAAGGAAATAGCAGGCAGAGGACAAGCTGGGACAGATAAGAATGTGTGTGTGGGATGTGCCTGCATGTTGCTGGGAATATATCACCACACACTCAGCAAAGTGCATGGTACATAGTAAGTGCTGGATAAATGAATATGATAAAATGAGTGAATGAATGAAGTACAGTATGCCAGAAATGGTAGGTTCCCACCCAAGAGGTGAACACTAAGAGTCAGAGGCCAGAACTGCCCTGGTCAACACCCTCTTCACAGCCCTCCCATTTTGCTGGAATGGATACAGTGGAGACCTCAGACACCCACAGGACCTCAGTGATCTCTCCAGAACCTACTGGTGGTGTTTTGGGTTTCATTTTAATTGTAGGTTATAGTCACTAGCTACTATCAGGGCACAGTTTAAAGTTCCCCCCTAGTGGACCCTAGCTTGGTCCATAGTGTTATCTGAGAACACAGCTCTCATGGTCCTGGACATACCTCCTCAGCACGGTCTCTGGCTTGCATACATTCTAAGAATTTCAGATTTATAGAGTCTAAACACATAAACATACCACTATGATTCTCTCGCTGCCTTTATCATGACTAGATCATCACCCATCATCTCTCCTTCATGGATGATCTGTTCCCTTGGAACAAAGACCCTGGATAATAGCATCTGATGACAACCAAGTGCCCTTGGACCTTCAATAACTGACTCACCACTGGCTCTCTATGGCTTTCCTAATCAGGTCATCATCAGTGCTTACCAGTCTACACACTTGCTCCACTTTGCTGAGTGCCACTCCCAACCCTTCTCCCCCCCGCACTCAACTCAACTCTCTACAACACAGAGTCCTTGAGTTCCTACCCTTAAAATCACTGTGCTCAGCACAGTGGATGAAGAATTCACATTTAAAGAGGGAGAACCACAGAAGTTTACATCTTAATGGAGGGTATTAGTAAATGCACTAATTGCATGAGAAAATACAGAGTTAAAAATGTTGAAAGCAAAGTCCATTCTAGTGGTCTTCAAACTCACCTGGGAATCTTGGAAAGCCTATGAAGACTCAGGCCAGTCTCTCCACATTAAGCCTCGACCTGTATGCGCTTTGCTAGCTCTCCAGGTGAGTCTGATACAGAATACTTGGGAAGTGCTGGTCTAAACAGAGGGCTAGGTGTTCCAAGTGGGGAGAGAGCACATCAGGTTGAGCAAGGGAGTATTATTTAAATGAGGCCTCTGGATGGAAAGCATATGTACATGTATGTTGTAAATGCGTAGAATTTTGTTGGCAGAGATTTGAGCAAAGCTAGGATAGGAAGCACACTGAGTGGTGCATGCCAGAGAGCAAGAAGAAAGCACAGCATACACATTGGGAAAAATAGGAGGGGAGACCTGAGAGAGAGCAAGACAGCCTGACCGAGCCACCCTCTGGAAGGCCCTGAGGAATCTGCACCAGTTCCTGCAATCTGTGGCAAAATACGCATAACATAAAACTTACCAAGTTCAGTGGCACTAGGTACATTCACATTGTTGTGCCACCATCACCCACCACCCATGCAATGCATTTTAAAATCTCTGAGGGAGTACTGAGTGTAGCTTCCCAGTAAGGAATTGATAAAAACTGTATTCCTGGAAAAACCAGAAGCAGTAGGTGGCATAAACTGGGGCAAAGAGAAGAGATCTGTTCAAAGGCTACTGCTCAACAAGCAATTTTCTGATCAGCACTTTGGTCGTCTGGTTTCATAACTGATAGAGGTTATTACCTCTTATAAATCAATTTAGATGGCCTTCTGGCCAGTCAGCCTCGGAGCTGGTTATTCAGAACCTTATCACATCTGGATTTTAAGTTCCTGAGCTGGTAAATTTCAAGACCGGACCCTGACCTATGGGGCCTCCATCAGAGCACAGACACCAGTGTCTGGCATATGGTACTGTGGTATCTATACAGCACCCTGTAAAATGCTGCAAAATGACAGAAATCAGTTTTTTTTTTTTATGACTTTCCTACTTCCCAGCAGCCAAGCTTACAAAGTCCAAATCTATTCAATTCTCAGATTTTTAAACTTTTCTTATTAAAATTATAGTTAAAAAGTTATGTTTAGCAGAGGCAGAAACCAAGATGCTGTAGAGAGAACATTATTTAAAAAACAAAACAAAATCCTTTACTCTTCTTTTTATCTGTTTCGATATAAACTGGCTTCTCCTCCAGTAAGCTATCTTGGACTCTTAATAAAAAATCGGGGGTGCCTGGGTGGCTCAGTGGCTAAGAGTCTGCCTTTAGCTCAGGTCATGATCCTGGGGTCTGGGGATTGAGTTCCGCATCAGGCTCCCCCTGGGCAGCCTGCTTTTCCCTCTGCCTGCATCTTTGCTTCTCTGTGTCTTTCATAAATAAATAAAATCTTAAAAAAAACCTCAGAGCAAACAGAGGCGTTTGACTTCTTTGCATAGGTAAAAGCTAACACTTGCCACGCAAGAGCTGGGGTTGCAACGAATGAGATTTGGTTTGCAAACATGAATCTAGAGAATGGACAGCACTCTGAAGAGGCACTTGGAAAAATGTCAAGCCAACCGATGAAAACTTCTTTTGTGTACTAAAAGTAAAATCACAACTTTCCTCAAACATTACAAATGCTATTGGGGGTGGGGGGAGATTGTCATTACCTTGGCAAGGGAAGATGTGGAGGGTTGCAGCAGGATCTCCGAGATAGCTTCAGCTCTGAGGACCACAGAGAGCTTTCCACCTAAAACCAACCAGAGGAACCAGGTGAGCTGCAGGTGAGCGAGGCTGCATGCTGGGACTGCAGGAGCTGCCTGGGGACTCATTTCCTGTTCCATGTTCACCGATTTTTTTTAAAAAAAATTATTTATTTATTCATGAGAGACAGAGAGAGAGGCAGAGGGAGAAGCAGGGTCCCCGCAGGGAGCCTGATGTGGGACTCGATGCCTGCACCAGGATCACTCCTTGAGCGGAAGGCAGACACTCAAATGCTGAGCCACCCAGGCGTCCCAATGTTCACCACTTTAAACGGGATTTTTGAAGACATCACTTACACGACTTTACCCTAGCTGAAACATTTTAGATAACAGGGGGGCTTTAAAAACAAAAAAGTCCCGGGACATCTGGGTGGCTCAGCAGTTGAGCATGTGCATTCCGCTCAGGGCATGATCCTGGGGTCCTGGGATCGAGTCCCTCTTCGGGCTCCCTGTGAGGAGCCTGCTTCTGCCTCTGCCGGGGTCTCTGCCTCTCTCTCTCTCTGTGTCTCTCATGAATAAATAAATAAATAAAATCTTAAAAAAAAAAAACACCCAAAAAAGTCCCTTTAGAGAATGTTTCATCTAAAGCAGGATTTTGAAATGTAAGACACTTGTAACTCTTTCAGAATAAAAGCAATGACCCTGCCCTGCCCCTCCAGAGTGTAAAGACAGTGAGGTGAGAACGGCTTTCTTACCTTCTGTTTAAAGGCAGGGTGCTATCCCGACCTGGTGTTTTCTGGTCCTTGTTCACCGTGGGGACTGTAATTCAGCCCCTATGGTGCACGGAGGGGAAAACTAGAGGACACCTGCAGCGTGCACGCACTTACTGTGATATTTGATTACCTGCAGTGGCGCTCCTCCTCGTGCGCACCCACATCCCCCTCCCCTGCACACCTGTCAGCCCACTGGGCTGAGCTGGGCAACAAGTGCATTTAACAAGCCTCCCAGCTGCTCCTGATGCAGTGGTCCTTGGACCACTGTTGGAGAACCACTGCCGCGGCAGCGATTCTTCAGGTGTTTGTCTTGCTCTGTGACTCTTTCCTGCACCTGCGTCTTTCTCTCCCACTGGATTGTGTGCTCATTGAGGAGCAAAATTTTAAACATTTCTTAAACCTCTCCAGATACCAACTTCAGCACTGGATACATAGCAGACCTGTAGTTTGGAAACACTAAACAAAAACTGAATAAAACCAGAGTTTGAGAGTTAAACTGTAAGGCTGTGTGCCTGACTTCATTTCATCCGAATTCTGTACAGGAGGAAGATCTGCTGAGACAATGAAGCCACCACTAACAACTACAAGAGTGGCTGGCTTTTTTTCTTTCTCTTTCTTTCTTTCTTTCTTTCTTTCTTTCTTTCTTTCTTTCTTTCTTTCTTTCTTTCTTTCTTTCTTTTCTTTCTTTCTTTTTTTTTTTTTCTAGTAATCGCTATGCCCAACCTGGGGCTTGGACTCAGAACTGGAAAGATCAAGAGTTGCTGGCTCTTCAAACTGAACCAGCCAGGTGCCTCCAAAGGGGCTTATTTTGATAAACATAATAGAACTTTGAAATCTTTTGAGCAGAGAATATCACTTAGAGACAAGGAGTCCTTGTTCTGATAAGATAGCACTATTATCTAGTTATTCAGTGATTGTGTTTAATGGTTCCATCTGGCCTTTCACAGATTTCCGAGCTTCCAACCATCACATCAGCACACATGGAACATACGACTTGTGTTTAACATTTTTAAATGTACAATTTAGTGTCATTGTTAGGCCAATGAAATGAAACAAGAGTACATATATCCAGAATGAACTCACAAATCTTTCTATTTGACTTTGCAAGCTGCTTTTAGAACTAGAGTGAACAAATGTACTTGAAGTTCCAGAAATTCTTATATCATACAAAATAATCAAACTTCCCCACTGTGGTTGCCAACCTATTCTCATTGCAAGCATAAATCATACTTTTTAAAATACTGTAAAATCCAGATTACTCAAAACTAGAGTCTCACACTAAGCTTGTGGTTCATGTTCTCTATGGGACTGAAAGGGGGGTAATTGCTCTGCTTTAGGATAATTTATCTTGCAATTTTTGTTAGACATAATTAAAGATAGGTGTTCATATATAGAGAGCTCAAAATTGGTATTTGCTGTGGGTTTAAGCCTCTGTCGAAAATTACTGCATAGGGATGTCTAGGTGGTTCAGTGGTTGAGTGTCTGCCTTTGGCTCAGGACGTGATGCTGGAGTCCCAGGATCGAGTGCTGCGTTGGGCTCTCTGCATGGAGCCTGCTTCTGTTTCTTTTTTTTTTTTTTTTTTAATTTTTTATTTATTTATGATAGTCACACACACAGAGAGAGAGAGGCAGAGACATAGGCAGAGGGAGAAGCAGGCTCCAGGCACCGGGAGCCTGACGTGGGATTTGATCCCGGGTCTCCAGGATCGCGCCCTGGGCCAAAGGCAGGCGCCAAACCGCTGCACCACCCAGGGATCCCCTGCTTCTGTTTCTGCCTCTCTCTTTCTGTGTCTCTCATGAATAAACAAATAAAATATTTTTAAAAAATCGCTGCATAACACTATTAAGTTCATGTCTCTTTTAAGCATTGCTAGTCCTCACTAAAGGATAAGCTCACCTGTTTCCACCACAAAGGAAAGTCATTCTACTAAAAACCATTACAGTTGTCTACAAAAAATAGACACTTTCCTTTTGCTTCTTCTCCCTTTGTCTCAAATGCTCCAATAAAAGTAATCTGGGCAATACTGAACTGTCAATATCAATGCTTCAAGCTACTATTACTGCTTGGTCAAGCTGGTATTCCTAGTGTTATAACCCTAGTACAAGTGGGGGATGCTGTATGTAATCCTACTCTTCCCATGAGAAGGATGTTCCCACTCTCCACAACCTCCAACTCTCCGCCAAGAATCCTCCGTTCCATTGAATCCTCCCCAGAGGCAGCACATTGAACACATAAATAGGTTTTTATTAACAAATATAAAAGATTAGAACTTTTCAAAAATTTTAGTAAAATATATATAAGAGGGACGCCTGGATGGCTCAGTGGTTGAGCATCTGCCTTTGGCTCAGGGCGTGATCCCACGGTCCCGGGATCAAGTCCCTCATCAGTCTCCCTGCATGAAGCCTGCTTCTCCCTCTGCCTATGTCTCTGCCTCTCTCTCTCTGTGTCTCTCATGAATGAATAAATAAGATCTTTAAAAATATATATATATATATATAAAACATAGTTTCCCATTAAATTATTTATTTATAATAAAAAGCAGGGAGGGGGTCCACGGAGGGGTAGAGGGAGAAGGAAAGAGAATCTCATGCAGACTCCCCGCTGAGCACAGAGCCTGATGTAGGTCTCAATCTCATGACCCTGAGATCATAACCTGAGCCGCAATCTAGAGTTGGATGCTTAACTAACTGAGCCACCCAGGCAATCTTACCATTATTATTATTATTATTATTATTATTATTATTATTATTATATTTATTTTTAGACTTTACTGATTTGGGAGAGGGAAAAAGAACACAAGTGTAGGGAGGAGCAAAGGGAGAGGAACAAGCAGACTCCACGCTGTGTGTGGAGCCCAACACAGGGCTCAATCCCAGAACCCTGAGATCATAACCTGAGCCAAAATCAAGAGTCAGAAGCTCAACTGACTGAGCCACCCAGGTGCCCCACCATTAAAATTTTTAAGTGTATATTGCAGTGGCATGAAGTACACTCACTTTGTGTGCAACCATCACCTCCATTCATCTTCAAAACTTTTCCAACATTCCAAGCTAAAACTCTATATTCATTAAACAGGTAACTCCCCATTTCCCTGCTCCTAGTAACCACTATCCTATTTCTTGTCTCTGTGAATTTGATTATTCTAGGTCCTTTGTGTATGTGGTATGTGGAATCCTACAATAAATGTCCTTTTGTGACTGGCTTATTTCACTTAGCATAATGTCTTCAAAGTTCATCCAATGTGTCAGAATTTCACTTCTTTTTAAGCTCAAATAATATTACATTGTATATAAATAGCACATTTTATTTATCCATTCATCCATCCCTGGGCATTTGGGTTATTTCTACCTTTCAGCTCTGTAAATAACACTGCTGTGAACATAGGTGTATAAATACCTGTTGAAGTTCCTGGTTTCAGTATCTTTGTGTATGTCCCCACAAGTGCTAGATGATATGATAATTTTATGTTTAATTTCTTGAGGAACTGCCATACTCTTTTCCATCATTTTACACTCCTGTCAGCAATGCATAAAGGTTACAATTTCTCTGTATCTTCATGAACACCTATGTTTTTCTCCTTTCTAAAATGATAGCTATTCATATGAATGTGAAGTGATACCTCATTGTGGCTTTGATTTGTTTTGCAACATGATTGAGTTAATTTTTGTATATGGTACAAGGTAAAGGTCCAACTTTGTTCCTTTATGTGTGGATGTTCAGTTTTCCCAGGAACACTTTTGGAAAAGACTCTTTTTTCCCAGCTGGAAGGTCTTCACACTCTTGTAGAAAATCACTTGACTATATAGGCAAGGGTTTATTTGTGGGCTTTCTATTTTATTCCATTGGTATATATATATGTCCATCCTTATGCTAGTACCATATTATTTTGATTACTGTAACTTTGTAGGAAGTTTTTAAATCAGGAAGTGTGAATCTTCCAACTTTGTTCTTTTTCAAGATTGTTTTGGCTATTTGAAGTCCTTTGAGATTCCTTATGTATTTAGAGATGGATTTTTCTATTTCTACAAAAACTGTCACTAGGATTTTAACAGAGATTTCATTGAATCTGTAGATTGCTTTGGGCAGTACTGAAATCTCAACAGTATTAAGTCTTCCAGTCCATGAACAAATGATGTCTTTCCTATTTTTTTTCTTTACCTTCTTTTAGCAATGTTTTAAAGTTTTCAGTGTACAAATCTTTTGCCTCCGTGGTTAAGAGCAGAGGGGATGGGGAGAGTAGGGGGTGGGGAGGGACAGAGGAAGAGCGATAAGCAGACTCCCCGCTGAGCAAGGAGCCCAAAGTGGGTCTCCATGCAGGGCTCAATCCCAGGATGTCGGGATAATGACCTGAGCTGAAGGCAGATGCTTAACGGACTGAGCCATACAGGCATCTCTAGAAAAGAACTTTTAAAAGCTGCTTATTAGAGGGAGCATAACTTGGGGCACCGGGCTGGCTCAGTTGATAGATCATCCAACTCTTGATCTCAAGGTTGTGAGTTTAAGCCTTATACTGGATGTGGAGCCTACTTAAAAAAAAAAAAAAAAAAAGAAAGAAAAAAATAAAAAGAAAAATAAAAAGAAAAAAAAGAAAGAAAAAAAAAGAGGGTGCATAATTCCCCAGTCATTAAGTGTGAGCTGTGTATGGTGACTTCTTTCCAAAGAGTGCAGTATGAAAGGAGGGAAAAAGAGTAACTTTACCCTAGAGATACCTGACAAATACAAGTTCAATCAGGTGATCAGGGTCAACATCAACAGCATAGGGATGCCTGGGTGGCTCAGTGGTTGAGCGTCTTCTGCCTTTGGTTCAGGGTGTGATCCCCCGGTCCCGGGATTGAGTCCTACATCAGGCTCCCCGCAGGGAGCCTGCTTCTCCCTTTGCCTATGTCTCTGCCTCTGTGTGTGTGTGTGTCTCTCATGAATAAGTAAATAAAGTCTTTAAAAAAAATCAACAGCATAAATCATGTTGATAATATGTACCCTTGATACATGATGAAAATAGCACTTTATTCTGTAATCTTCCTTCTTAAAACTCATAATCTCAGCCTATCCATGAAAGGAACATCCAACAGATCCCTATATAGTCACAAAAAAACCCACATATTATTCCATTCATATGAAATGTTCAGAACAGGGATATCTATAGACACAGGAAGTTAATTAGCAGTTGTTTAGGGCTGACATGGGAGAGGGGAATGGGGATAGTAGGATAATAGTTGGGTACAGAGACTACTTAAAAATAAAATCTTTGGGCGCCTGGATGTCTCAGTTGGTTGAGCATCCGCCTTCGGCTCAGGTCATGATCCTGGAGTCCTGGAATCAAGTCCCACATCAGGCTCCCTGCTCAGCGGGAAGTCTGCTTCTCCCTCTGCCCCTCCTCCTGCTTGTGCTCTCTCTCATAAATGAATAAAAATCTTTAAAAATAAAATAAAATCGGGCAGCCCAGGTGGCTCAGCAGTTTGGGGCCGCCTTCCGCCTGGAGCGTGGTCCTGGAGACTCGGGATCAAGCCCCACGTCGGGCTCCCTTCATGGAGCCTGCTTCTCCCTCTGCCTGTGTCTCTGCCTCTCTCTCTGTGTCTCTCATGAATAAATAAATAAAATATTCTAAAAAAAAGCAATTCAGTAATTTTTTAATAGTATTTTGCTTTTAACAAACATATTTATACAACTTTTTTGTGTATATTAGGTGGTATATTTTAAAAAGAACAAAAGCTACAGGATTGGACTAAAAAGGGAGGGGAGGATAAGAGAGAGAAAGAAAGAAGGAAAACCACCTTTTGGAGTAGGAAGGAGACTGGAAAAAATTTATTTTGTGTCCTGCATTATATTGGGGTAGAAAATCTAGTGATATGGATGAAACACAAAATATAGGATGGGAGGAATGAGCAGAAGAAGAAAAGGAAACTACAAGTATAAAAAATAGTCTTTAGTAACCTGATAAATATTAAAAATGGAATCTGCAAACATTTTAATAAACATGTTTATATATTTTTATAATCAAAATAAGTCTACGGAGACTGTCCTCAAAACAAGATAGATTTTCCTTTGAGATGAACAAACCTCTCAAAGTTCATTCACCCAGTGCTTCTTCAGTAGAATTACAGCGAACATTTACTTGCTCACCCTCCCCAAGACAGGTTTTCCAAAGAATCCATTTTCAAATTTAGCTTCTCTTCATCTCCCCCATCTCCTCCAAGTTCATTAAACTGACTGCTGGGCTTGTTGCTGTCCCCATGTAGGTACTTTCTCCCAGTCTAGAATCCTCTTCTCCAATCTATTTGCTTGTTCCCTCCCTTGCTGTTGTCCCTAAGGACACAGCCTTTCTGATACCCCTATCTGAAATGGCTCTGTCCACATTCACATTCTTTCTTCCCTTGCCCTGCTTTCACTTTTTTTTTTTTTAAGATTTTATTTATTTTTTCATGAGAGACACAGAGAGAGAGGCAGAGACCCGGGCAGAGGGAGAAGCAGGCTCCATGCAGGGAGCCTGATGTGGGACTCGATTCCAGGACTCAGGGATCACACCCTGGGCCAAAGGCAGGCGCTAAACTGTTGAGCCACCCAGGGATCACCTGGTTTCACTTTTTTAGAAAAAGATTTTATTTATTTATTTGAGAGAGAGACAGAATAAGAGAGAGAGAGAGAGAGAGATCATGAGTAAGAGGGAGGGATATCATGAGGGCAGAGGAAGAAACAGACTTCCTGCTGAGCAGGGAGCCCGATGCAGGACTCAATCCTAGGATTCTGGGATCATGACCTGAACCGAAGGCAGATAGTTAACCAATGGAGCCACCCAGGTGCCCCCTGCTTTCATTTTTAACATAGAAAAAATGTTTGATCTTCTTATAATCAAATACATTGCAAATGAAGCATATAAGGAGATAATAGTTTTCAGCTGTCAAATTACCAATAACAAAAATGATTACATCATTGAAGACAGGCTGAGTAGGGTCAGAATAGTTTTATAACTGTTGGTATACATTATTATAATTTTTCTGGAAGGTAATTTGGTAACATGCTTTAGAGTTTTAAAGAATGTACATTTTTTGACCTAGTAATTTCAATTCAAAGAATCAGAAAGAATTCATTGGAAGGTAGGCAAAGATTTATGTATAGAAATGCTTATCGCAATGTAATTCATAATGATGAAAATTAAACTTATGTGTAAAAGAATATATATATATATGAGAGAAATATTTAAAACTCTGTGATACCTTCATATGATGGGAATCTATAAGACCATTATAAACCACACTCTTTCAATGAATTTTTAATAAAATGAGAATATACTCATAAAATATCTTGTTTAAAAAGTAGAATACACAAGTATGCAAATATGTTATATACTATGTATACAAATATACATGCAGTATGTAATAAAAGCCAGAAAGCATATACAATCCAAAACTGGTTCTCAAAACTGATGTACCTCAGATTCACCTAGGAATTTATCAAAATCACAAATGTACTGATCCTGCCCAAACCTACCGAATCAGACCCTGGATCAGAATCAGCTTTGAAGCAGAATATGAACCATTGCAATTTTGCTCTTCTCACTACCTATCAGTATGTCACTATTTTATCTGTCTTCTTTGTTAGAATGTAAACTTCAGTTAGAACGCATACCCTGTGGGTGCCTGGGTGGCTCAATCAGTTAAGCATTCAACTCTTGATTGCAGCTCAGGTCATGGTCTCAGGGTCACGAGATTGAGCTTCGCATCAGGTTCCACATTCAGCTGGGCATCTGCTCGAGATTCCCTCTCTCCCTCTGCCCCCCTCCCTGGCCAGGTCTTTCCTCTGTCTCTCTCTCAAATAAATAAATCTTTTTTTTTTTTTTTTTTTAAAGAATGCATACCTTGGTTTGCATGAGTAAAAGAGGAGACTGAGGGAGGCTGGGCAATCTTAAAGCCTTAGAGAGTAAGGGAGGCAGGACGGTAGAAGGAAGGGTAGGAAGATACTTCGTGGTGGCACAAACTCAAGACTTGGGGAAGGAGAGCTTAAAAGGAGTTTTCAAAGGAAGTGCCAGGCACTATGCAATATAAGCCACCTCTCCATTGGGAAGTTTTCAATACAATGTTTTTTTCTCACTAAAGAATACATATGAAGGGGAATAGGAAGAAACGCTAAGTCCTGCTCTAAGGAGGATTGGGGGAAGTTGGGTGGACTGCCAGTGGGTCAGCCTTCGGGGTCATGTGTACTTACCTTGAGAAGCATATTTTTCATGGTAAATTTCATAGGCTTTTCTGTGGGCATCAGTGAGGGTCTGGAGACGTGAAGATCTTGATTCCTGGTGGGGCAGCTCTTTTATCACTTCCTCCAAGTCACTAAACGTGAACCAGATCTCAACCAGGTCCCCAAAGGAGTGGAAGGCGAATGTGGCATAGTCTGCAAAGAGATGAGCAAAGACTTCACTTCTCTGGACAGTGCTGGCAGGGAGATTCTGGTGATGCAGAACGACCAGGGGCTGAAGCTGTGCAGCCTTGAGGGTCTCAAGCAACCGCCGGTAGCACTGCACTGTTTTGCTGTCTGGGTTCTTGGAGCTTCCTGCTGGGAGAAGTTGTGCCCACGGTAGGAATACTTTATAATGGGTGATCTCACTGGCACGAACACTGCTGAAATACTCCAGCAGGAAAGCAGGCACAGGTTGTTGACAAACATAAATGCTTTTGTCTTCTGCTGCAAAATTAGAAGTCTTGTTTCCCAGTGAACCACTCAGGTTGTATAGCAAGTCATTGGTGAGAGGACCAGCAGCTGACATGAAGTTTCTATCAGATTCCCAATCCAAGCCCCAGCATGAAAAGCTTAGGAGGACAATAAAGAATGAGTTCCAAGCCAGCTCCATTTTCAAGGACCTGTTAGGAAGTATGTGGAATCCCTACTTTATAACCACAGCTAGGTTATAAAATGCTAAATGATTATTAACACTTAATATTTAACTGGGTTATCTATGGTAATTAAATCAATATACGGCTTACTAATGTGATATCAAAAATTTAAAGACAACAGAGATAACACAAAAACCTCAAACATCTCACACAATTTAAGCAAATGGAATTGGAAAATGTTTGGAGAAAAGTTCTCCATGTTTTTTTTCTTAATTATGAATTATTTAAAAATTCGTTGACATAACAGAACAAAGGTGAGCCCCTTGACAATCCTTTATCCACCTTAAAAATATGTAAGTAGGGGCACTTGGGTGGCTCAGTCAGTTAAGCATTGGACTTCTGGTTTGGGCTCAGGTCATGATCTTGAGGTCCTGGGATCTAGCCCTGCATCGAGCTCTGCGCTCTGCATGGAGTCTGCTTGAGATTCTTTCCCTCTCCCTTTGTCCTTTCCTCTGCTCTCTCTCTCTCTAAAATAAATAGATAAAATCTTTTTAAAAATTACTGAACTTAAAGAAGTATATAAGTAAATGATGAACACATTGTGTAAAAGTTTCAGATATAGAAACGTATGAAAAACCTTCAAATCCCCCTTCCCCAAATCCCCTTGCCTTCCTCGGGTATACTCTCAACACTGCCTCCTTCCAGTTTTCTTTCTTTCTGTAGTTTAATGGTTATTCAGGAGTCAAATGCCTGGGTTTAAACCTTATCTGGTGAAAGTCGTTTGATTTCTCTGTGCCTCTTTGGGACGCCTGGGTGGCTTAAGTGTCTTAAGTGGCTTAAGTTAAGTGTCTTAAGTGGCTTAAGTTAAGTGTCTTAAGTGGCTTAAGTTAAGTGTCTGCCGTTGGCTCAGGTCATGATCCCACGGTTCTGGGATCGAGTCCACAATGGGCTCCTTGTTGGGCAAGGAGCCTGCTTCTCCATTTGCCAGCTGCTCCTGTTGTTTGTGTACTTTCTCTCTGACAAATATATAAATAAAATCTTAACAAAAAAATTTCTCTGTGCCTCTGTTTCCTCACTGGTAACAATGGTGTATTAAAGTTGTGAGAATGAAATGAGATCATTCTTTAGCATGTTTAGAACAATGCAACTTAATGAGAGCGATTAGTGAATATATACAAATTAAAACATATGTAAATGTATAAATTTTAAACATATAAGTTAACATATATGGGATTATGTCGTATGCATTGTTCCTCAGATTTCTTTTTTTCCACTTAACAGCTCCTGGAACTCTGTCTATATCAAAATATATATAGAACCACTTCTTTTTAACAGATGCTTAGCATTTTGCATAAGGATGTATCCTAATTGAACCTCTGGCATATAGAACACTGGCTGATTCTTAATTTTAATGGGCTGCAAATGAATATCTACACATCTTTGTCTTCATATATGACCATTTCTTTAAGACAGAGTCTTAGAAATTAAGTTCCAGACTCAGTGTTATACATTTAGAGTTTGATTGAAATCCAAATGGTCTTCCAAAACAAGCTTCTTCAAATATAAATCCTACCTAAAGTTAGAAGTAGGGGCACCTAGGTGGCTCAATGGTTGAGCATTTGGCTTAGGAGGTCATGATCCCAGGGGCCCCGGATTGAGTCCCATTGGGCTCTCCACAGGGAGCCTGCTTCTCCCTCTGCCTGTGTCTCTCATGAATAAATAAATAAAATCTTAAAAAAAAGTTATAAGTATACCTAAGTCTCTGCTTTGCTAACACCTGTTTAAAACTTCACATTTTTACACTTTGTAAGATGAAAATATTATCTTATTGTTTTCTTGTTTTTTGCTTAGAGGAGATAGCTAGCTATATCATGCTGTAACATATTTGTGAGTTTATTTCTGTGCTATTTTGTTCCATTGACCTATGTGTCTGTTTTTAAGCTAATACCATACTACTTTGATTTTGATTATTATAACTGAAATAGTTTGAAATCAGGGAGTGTTTGTTTTTCCAGCTTTGTTTTTCTTTCTCAAGATTGCTTTGGCTATTCAGGGCCTTTTGTGGTTCCATACACATTTTAGAATTGTTTGTTCTATTTCTATGAAAAATGCCATTAGAATTTTGATAGGGATTACGTTAAATCCATAGATTGCTTTGAGTAGTATGGACATTTTAACAATATTAATTCTTCCAATTCATGAGCATGGAATATCTTCCCATTTATTTGTATATTCTACAATTTACTTCATCAGTGTCTTATGGTTTTCAGTGTACAGATCTTTCACATCTTTGGTTAAATTTATTTCTAGGTATTTTATTCTTGATGTAACCATGAAATTGTTTTCCTTAGTTTCTCTTTTCAATAGTTCATTAGTGTACAGAAATGCAACACATTTTTGCATATTGATTTTGTATGCTGCAACTTTACTGAATTTGTTCATTCCTTCCAAGTTTTTTTTGGTGGAGTGTCTAGAGTTTTCTATATGTAATATATCATCTGTGAATAGTGACAGTTTTACATTTTCCTTTCTGGTTTGGATGTCTTTCATTTCTTTTTCTTGCCTAATTGCTCTGGCTTGGACTTCTAATACTCTATTGAATAAAAGTGGTGAGACTGGACGTTCTTAGCTCCTTCCTGACCTTAGAGCATGATGTGAGCTGTGGGCTTGTTGTATATGGCTTTTATTGAATCTGTTCCCTCTATATCTACTTTGCTGAGTTTTTATCATAAAAGGATGTTGAATTTTGTCAAGTGCTTTTTTCTTCATCTACTGAGGTGATCATAAGATTTTTGTCCTTCATTTTGTTAATGTGTTGTATCACATTGATTGATTTGCAGATGTTGATTCACCCTTGCATCCTAGGAACAAATCCCACTTGATGATGGTTTATAATCCTTTTAATCCTTATAATCCTTTAATTTTTGAATTTGGTGTACCAATATTTTTTTAAAGGATTTTATTTAATCATGAGAGACACTGAGAGAGAGACAGAGACATAGGCAGAGGGAGAAGCAGGCTCCCTGTGGGGAGCCTGATGTGGGACTCAATCTCAGGACCCTGGGATCACGACCTGAGCCAAAAGCAGCTCAACCACTGAGCCACCCAGGTGCCCTTGGTATACCAATATTATAGTAAAGATTTTTGCATCAACATTCGTCAGAGACATTGCCAGTAATTTTTTTTCTTTTGGTGATTTTGTCTGATTTGGTTATTAGGGTAAAGCCTGCCTTGTAAAACAATTTTATGTGTTTCAGCCTCTTTTGTTTTTTGGGAAGAATTGGAGGATTGGTATTAATTTTCCTTAAATGTTTGGTAGAATTCACCATTGAATCCATCTAATCCTACACTTTTGTTTGTTGGGAAGTTTTGATTATTGATTCAAACTCCTCACTAATAATTAGTCTGTTCAGATTTTCTATTTCTTTATGACTCAGTGTTGGTATATTTCTAGGAATTTATTTCTTCTAGGTTGTTCTATTTGTTTGTGTACAATTGCTCATAGTAGTCTCTTACAATCTTTTATGTTCCTGTACTATCAGTTGTAAAGTCTCCTCTTTCTTTTGGATTCTGAGTCCTCTTTTTCTTGGTGAGTCTAGTTAAAGGGTTGTCTTTTTTCTTTTTCCTCTTTTCAAAAGCCAGCTGTTTCATAGCTTTTAATTGTTATTTTAGTCTTTATTTCCTGTTATTTCCTTCCTTCTACTAATATTTATTCTAGTTCTTTGAGATGAAGAGTTAGGTTATTTGAGATCTTTGTTTCTTGGTGTAACTATTTATTCCTAGTAAATTTCCCTCTTTGGGGCCCCTGGCTGGTTTAGTTGGAAGAGGGTGTGAGTCCTGATCTCAGGGTCATGAATTCCAGCCTGTTGGGTGTGATTACTTAAATCAATAAAATAAGAAAAAAACTAAGTGGGGAAAAACTAGGGGTAGACAAACCATGAGAGACCCCTAACTCTGTGAAACAAAGGATTGCAGAAGGGAAATGGGGGGGCAGGATAACTGGGTGATGGGCACTAAGAAGGCACTTGATGAGATGAACACTGAATGTTATACTGTATGTTGGCAAACTGAATCTCAATAAAGTATTTTTGGGCAGCCCCGATGGCTCAGCAGTTTAGTGCTGCCTTCAGCCCAGGGCGTGATCCTGGAGACCCGGGATTGCACGTTGGCCTCCCTGCATGGAGTCTGCTTCTCCCTCTGCCTGTGCCTCTGCCTCTCTCTCTCTGTGTGGTCTCTCGTGAATAAATAAATAAAATCTTTTTTAAAAACTAAAATATTTTTAAAAATTAAAATAAGAAAAAAATTAAGTTCCCTTCTGAGTTACTTTTGCTGCATTACATAAATTTTTGTATGTTGTATTTCTATTTTCATTTGTTTCAAGGTATTTTAGAACTTTTGATTTCTTCTTTGAAACTGGTTGTTTGGGCAGCCCAGGTGGCTTGGCGGTTTAGCGCCGCCTTTAGCCCAGGGCCTAATCCTGGAGACCCAGGATCAAGTCCCACGTCGGGTTCCCTGCATGAAGCCTGCTTCTCCCTCTGCCTGTGTCTCTCTTGAAAAAATAAAATATATTAAAAAAAACCTGGTTGTTTGGTAGCATGTTTAATCTCCACATACTTACTCATTTCCATTTTCTTTTGTAATGGATTTTTAGTTTCACACTACATTGTGGTCAGAAAAGATGCTTAATTATTTTAATCTTCTTAAATTTATTGACTTATTTTGTTGTGTAACATATGATCTATCCTGGAGAATGTTCCGAGTGCTTAGTATATTGTTACTTTTGGATGAAATGTCATGTATATGCCTGTTAAGTCCATCTGGTCTAGTATGTCATTTAAGGTTTGTTTCCTGGGACACATGGGTGGCTCAGTCGGTTAAGCGTCTGCCTTCAGCTCAGGTCATGATCTGAGAGTCCTGAGATCAGGCCCCACTTCAGGCTCTCTGCTCAGCAGGGAGTCTGCTACTCCCTCTGTGCTCCCTATCTCAGTGTCTCCCTCTCCAATAAGTAAGTCCATGTTTCCTTATTGGTATTTTGTCTGGACTATCTATTCATTGATCAAAGAGGGTACTGAAGTCTATTATTAGTATATTACTATCTACTTTTCCTTTTAGGTATGTTAATGCTTGCTTTATATATTTAGGTATGCCTATGGCTATATTTGTACTTTTTCCCCCATGTGTCTTGGAGGTATTTCCATTTCAAACATATAGGTTTATTGCATTTTGTCTATATATCCTACGGTAGAGCTGAACCACAATTTATGTAGTCATTTCCTTATTGATGGGCATCTGTTGGGATTTTGTGGGAAACAGATTAAATTTATGGATCAGTTAACTTACAACATTAAAGTCTTCCCATTCAGAAACATTATCCACTTACTAAATACTTGTCTAATTTCTTCCTAAGGATCTTATACATGCTCCATCATCCATTAGCCACTTCACCTCCTTGACAAATAACATATAGAGGAAAAGGGTATGTGGAATATAAGCCTACTTATTCAACTGGGGCTTTACTTATAATAATGACCTCACCTTGCTCTGGAGCCCCCACTCAAATGGCAAAACAGGGAAGAAGGGAGATTCACCAAAATACTAGGGTTCAAATTTCTATCAGGCTGTTTTCCAGGACCTCCTTATCTCATTTTATCATGTTGGGAGTCAGTGCAGAGATGCGCTCTTACTATCTCCTATGTTTTCACTAGAATATTTTTCCTATTCCCTGAATGTCTCACCTTATGCTAGCATCTCCTAACTGCCTCAACACAGTTTGAGATCCTGTACACCAAGGTTTCCTCTTCCCACCAGCTTCTCCTACTGTCATTAATTAGGAACATACCTTTGACTGAGGAGCTTATAGTCTGCATCTGCTAACCATACAATTTCTCTATCCATTCCCAGTCCTCTTCACTCTATTGTTTTCAAGCCATTGAAATGTGAAATTAATAGTGAACCCACATACAACATATAAATATTCCCTAACTGGTCCTGCAGGCCCCCAAATGTCATCTGTTGTTAAAAGGTACAACAATGCAAACTGCTGTATTACTAATAATGAAAAAAGTACAATAAACTTTTCATTTTTAAATACTGTCTTAAAAAATAAAACACAGAACTGTAATCTTGGAAAGTAATCTCTAAAGCTCCTTATCCTTCATACTAATTCTAAGGACTCCTCATAGGAACCAATCTTAGAGGCTTATAATGCTATACACTTTCACCCATCTGCTCCACATTAAACAAAAAGGGAAAGACTCATGTTTGTGAGTCCAGCTGCCCCCTGAATAATTCAAATTTGAATGGTGTGGGTCCATTTACACATTGATTTTTTTTCAATACATTGGAAAATTCTTTAGAGATCTGCAACAATTTGAAAAAACTTGTAGACAAACTTTGTAGCCTAGAAACATTGAAAAAAAGAAAGCATTATTTTAAGAATACAATATACAGTATATATAACATACACAGTATGTGTTAATCAACTATTTATGTTATCAGTAAGGCTTCCAGTCAACAGTAGGCTACTACCTTCACGGGAAGTCAAAAATCATACAAATTTTTTTTTTGACTGCATGGGGACTATGGTACCCCTAACTTCCATGTCATTCAAGGGTCAACTGTAGATGAAAGCAGTAATTAGAGTAAGGAGGAAATAAATCTAATAGACAACTGCAGAATACATCATTTTATTTTGATGAAGAAAAGCAGTAGCTGGCAATTGTAAAAAGCTATTCTCATACCAAAGAAGTACTGGACTTTTTCTTATACATGTGAAACGAAGGTCTTAGTTACAGAAACCAAGACCAGCAACAAGGTTCTTATTCCTCAAAATAAATCTTCCTGAAGTCTTGCCCCAGAAACATTTCTCTTGCTAGTAGAGCTACATCCAGACTCCAGGCCAGGAGGGAAGGGCAACAGTCTCTCAGATACTTTCAGTATTTCAATCTTCAAGCAAGTAATTAGGGTTAACTACCAAGTAGGGATCTTCCTCATAGCTCTCACTTCCTTCTGTGGAGCCTTTCAATCCAGCTTGGGTGAGTTCAATTAGAACATGATCCTGTGAAATACAAACATTTGTCTTCAGGTCTTCAGCGGTATTGTAAAAACACTCCCATCCAGGGAACTTGACCCTTCTGAGTGTTTGCAACTACCATTTTCTTCCATTTACCCTTCAGAAGCACTATGAAAAAGGACTATACCTTAAAATCTTTATCAAGGTTCTGCTAAACTCATTTGCCATTAGGATACAGACCTTATCATACCATAAACCTATTTTGAGAAATTATAAAATAGATAAGCTCAACAGACATTGTGATTTTAGTAAGGTTTCCTGGTATACTACAGTTTGTAAATATAATTCCAAAAACGATAAGATAAAACGCATGAATTTTAAGATTATGCAACTGTAAAAATCCTCTGATAAATATGCTTATCATTCTGTTTATCGCTCTGATAAAAGTGGTGTTTTCTTGATTAAAGTATTAATCTAAAGATAATTAACATGTAACAATTTTCATTCTGAGCTAGGAGTTAAAAAAAAGGTAGAACATGGCACATAGCTTAAAATGTACCTTAAGTCATTCTAAAATACCCACACAAATGAGGGGCACCTGGGCGGCTCAGTTGGTTAGGTGTCTGACTCTTGATTTCAGCTCAGGTCACGATCTCAGGGTTGTGACATCAAACCTCAAGTCAGGCATGGAGGCTGCTTAAGATTCTGTCTTCCTCTCCTCCCACCCCTCTCCACCTCCCACCCCACAGGGCATGTGTGCTCTCTTTCTAAAACAAAACAAACCCAGAAAGGAGAGGGACTCCCAGCCAAGTGTACAGAGAACTCAGAAAATAGTGATTTAATCCTAAAAGGCAGAAATGTCCCACAGTATGAGCACTATTGAAACTAAGAGGGACTGGACACTTTCAAGAACTCACTTTATGTACTAACACACCCTCATAGAAAGAACACTTGATCAGCACTGTATAATTTCTCTAGTTTTTTGTAGTGAGCTGGCTCAGGTAATGTAAACTTAAAATTAGATCAGCTAATTTCACCAAGTATCCCAATGTGGATTTCCTGTGTGGGTCATTTTATCTTATACTGATTCCGGGAGACACTAGGTTGGGTAGGACTGGCCTGATGCAAACACACTGCCCAGCAGAAAGACCTCTGAATGCACACAATCCCAATTCAGCTTTATTTTCATAGGTATTATTTATTAAATTCTGATCGAAGTAGCTATTCTCAATACCTCACCCACAACACACAAACACTTGTAATCATACTCATCTACTTCCACATGTAAATGATTTTTCAGATAACACAACCCAGATATGTGACACCTGTAACATTTATATAGTTAACACCTGCAGGACAGGTAAATCTGCCATTTAAACAGAGAAATTCAATCATTCAACAAATATTTGACCTTTCTGTACCAGGCACCACTACAGATCTTGGGGATACAGTGGTCAACAAAACAAAGTCCCCATCCTCGTGATGCTTGCATTCTAATGAGACAAGCTGAACATCTGCTGCCAGACAATGATAAGCACTATGAAATAACAGGAAAGAGGGTTAGTGTGTGATACCAAGAAGGAGGCTCTTATTGGGACAGGCCAGCCAAGAACTACCTCTTTGAGAGGGACCGTGTGAGCAGACACTGACTGGAAGAGGGGATCTGGGTAAAGAGACAAAGGGCAAGTGGACACAAGTTTGATGTCCAAAAAATAGAACAAGGCCAGCACCACTGAGTAGCAACAGGAACAGTCCTATGCAATGAGGTGAACGACGGAGACAGAGATTTGATTGTGTAAGTTCTGCAGGCTATGGTAGGGAGACTGGATTTTATTGTAAATGTGAGGAAGGACTGGAAGGTAGGGCACTAAACCATTTTGATTTGTGGGATGCCTGGGTGGCTCAGCAGTTGAGCATTTGCCTTTGGCAGGGGTTGTGATCCCACGGTCCTAGGATCGAGCCCCACATCAGGCTCCCTGCATGGAGCCTGCTTCTCCCTCTGCCTGTGTCTCTGCCTCTCATGAGTAAGTAGATAAAATCTTAAAATATTTTTGATTTGTTAAAAGATCTGTCTGGCTGCTGGACACAGAGCCAGTACAAGAGAGGACAGTTCGAGGAGGGTCCTGTGAAAATCTGGGCATGGTAGCTTAAGACGTGAAGGTGGGAAGGACAGAACACAGAATACACATACTGAAGGCAGGGCTCACAGGGTTTACTGCTAAAAGGAAAAGCTGTGAAGGGAAATTGGAATCACGGATGATTCTAAGGGATTTGGCTTAGAACAAGTAAATGTGAACACTGTGTGTGGGGGGAAGGGAACTATTTTGAACAAATTAAGCGTGAGATGCCTGTAGTTTACAAGTAAGCAGCTGGCTAGACATCTGGAGTTTAGAGGAGAGGTGAGAGCTAAATCTGGGAGTCATCAGTGGATGGGTTTAAATTCCAAACCAAATAAGATCATTCAGGTAATCAATGTAAATAGAAAAGAGGTCTGAGGACTGAGCACAGTACTCCATTTAAAAAGTTACAAGACTTGAGAAAAGAGACTAAGAGGAAGTAATCAGCAAGACAGGAGAAGACCCAGGAGAATATGGTGACTTAGACGGAGCAATCAATAGTGACAAATGCTACGGACAAGCTGAATACAGAGAATGACCAACTGATGTGAGTAGGGAGGAGGTATGCCTGTAAAGCTCCTGTAAGAGAGTGGGAGAAGTCACAGCACTGGGCAGTAAGAGTGTGAGGTTGGTAAGATGCAGAAAGGAATGGTCCACCTAAGACTAGTGGTCATGTATTTAAAGTAGGACATGGCCTGTGGTTGTATGCCTATCTCAAAATACTTTTAACTGCTTGGATGCAGTAAAGTAAAAGAATTATATTTAACCAAAGCTGGGGTTTTGCCAATCAAGTAGAACAGAGAGATTACAGTTTACAGTATGAGAAAAGAGTGATCACTGGGACAGACCAGACTGTAAGCTGGATGATGCGAGAGGTGAGGCTATGGGGAAGAGCAAACATAGAAAACAGGAGATAGGGGTGAGAATACTTGCAGGTTTATGACAAAGGGAGGGAAAATCAAAGGTTAAAAACACTCAGATAGTAAGACCCTAAATCCACCTTCCCAGATTGAACTTAGGTTCTGCTTGTTTCTGCAGGGGAAATGAGTCAATGAGCTGCTGTAAATTCTCTATTTTACAACTCATAATTCTGACTACGTCCCAATGATACAAAATAAATGAACATTTATGAATCTGCAGATATGAGCCGTGGACTCCTTCCCTCATTAATAATTATGCAAGAGTAGTTCTATACGTACATAGTGGGTGAGTCGATGAATGACTTTCTCTATGATTCTCTTTTTATTTATAAGTTCCTCTTCAGAATCTATTTCTGATTCGATTTCCTTCAAGTACCAGTTAACAAGCTCACTTCTCTTTAATGCCGACTCATCCTCTTCTGCAACAAAAATACATTTCAAAAGGATTAAATTTTCCTTCTAGCAAATTGTATTGCGAATCCTTGGGGTTTGCATACACAAAAAGATAATGTACAGAGTAAATAACCATCAACCTGTCAGAAAGTGTATCTGATGAAACAAGATTTGCAATGTTCCAGCATAAGCCTGAAATAACCTGTCGTATTACTTGTATTAAAGTATGCCTCACTTTATCCTGAGGAAAAAAAATCTAATAAGAAAGAAATTATAAGAAACAAGTTTCTTAAACTTATTAAGATTTCAAAATATGAAGGTGTTTCCTTCACCTTCTATGCTTCATCACCTATGAGAATGCTTGCCAATAGCAACTAAAAGCATAAATTAACAGCAAACTTCTTAAATAACTCTTCCTCTTTGGAACAAGAAGACTTTATGTAGGTAAGATCAACCAAGAAGTGAAATCCATGGGCATTCATTCAAAATTTAAAAATTAACAATTTATTTCAGCAAGGTCTACCTATACTGAATGACTGTCTACTTTAGTCCAAAGCAGAACTCTATAAAGTCACAAGAAAAGTTGGAACCTGGATAATATAACTGTCAGAGAAACAAAGTATAATAAAACTCTATACTTAGTCTTGATTCTAGCTAATAAAATACAAAATCAAAAATGGGAAAATCTAGCTTTACTGACTATGCCTTTGGAAAGTTTTATTATGGGTGTACTGAAAGTTCATTATCTAAATGTTCTTGGTATGTGGCCTTCTTTATTTATAGTTGTACTCCCCGTGTGTACCCTTAGGTTAGACTAGAGCACAGCTGGCCACCTGAAGACTGAAAATTCATAACTTAACTTGACTGGGTGAGTAGTATTTTTTTTTTTTTTTTTTTTAAGGAAGACCTAGCAGAATTTACTGCGGAATGCAGATGGTGTCTGAGTGCTAATCTTATCTCTGTTCCATTAATGGTTTGCCATGTTTAAAATTCAGTTGCAAGAAAAAGAGTAAAATGAAATATAATGTCAACACAAGAACATGTGAGCTCCCAAATGTTTTATGTGAGAAGAGGGTCAGCTAAAACCTGTCTGTCCTAGTGGCCTCTTTACTGCTTTCTCTCCTTCCTCGCACCAGTCTACAGTACCCAAGGACACAAGCAAAAACTATAGGCTCAAATGTTTAGTAAGCTAAGACAATTTCTGCTATTCTCTTCTTCCATTACAGACACAACACTGAGATGAGGTCTGGAAGCCAGAATTTTGGGACTTTTAAATAAGAATTACCTGATGACTAACCACCAAATTAAAGTTTAAGTTTGACCCCCTGATTTCATCATTTTTCCTTCTGCCTCATGGCTGACTATAGGCATGTTAGAACAGCCAGTAAAGCAGTAAAGGTAGGAAGTGTACTAGTGTCCAGATATTTCATTTTACCTATGGAAAAATGAGGATTTTACTTCATTTTTAGTATTAAATGTATCTATACTAATTCGGTTTTTTCAGTTTAATTACTTGCCTATAAAATATAAATAACCTAGAGTCCATCCATTTGAAGTAAAGCTATTGAAAGGAACAGTGATTTTGCATCTGTTAAAAACACTTGTTAAGTGCTTCTTGACAAATTATCAGATCCCGACTTCTCAAAAATATTAAAATACGCCAAGGATATTACACAGATGCCCTCTGACAACGAACTTGTTAGGTCCAGACTGTCAGACTAATATCCCATAGATTTTTTTAATGTAAATAGGCTTGTGTAACAATTTATTATCTCTTCTGACAAAATAGAATCTTCAGCAATGGAAGTGGTTTATGCAAATACATCTTACATGAATGACTGAGCATGTGCGCACTAGGTTTAGTCTTACCTTCCTCCATCTTCCTGAGGTGAAGCACAATAAGGTTAGATATTCGGCAGTACTCAGGGAAGCTCAGCCTTAAGGAGGCTTTAGGAACCAAATCTTGGTTTATGTCTTCACTATGGCCATTGATTCCATTCACAAGAGCAGGGCTGTCAACAGGACCTAAGTGAAATATCAATCATCTGAATCTTGTTTTTGTGCCTCCAACACTCTTCCTATCAAATGTTTAAGTACATGACTTTGCAATGTTATGTACAAAATTTAAATATCTATGTTTCAATGTACTCAAGAACATGTTTTTAATTCAGAAGCAAAATAAAAATAAATAAGGCTGGGGAATTAGGTCCACTCTCACCATTTTAGTGTATTTTCTTTCAGTTTTTCAAGCATATATATTTTATATCAGCTATTTAATTGTATTTTACCTTCTAAATAGTCCAATTCAATATTCACTTTTTCCCCCTTTTGCTATATAGGTTTCAAAACCATCAACAAGTTTACTTTTTTTTTTAAAGAGATTTTATTTATTCATGAGAGGCAGAGAGAGAGAGAGAGAGAGAGAGAGAGAGAGAGACAGGCAGAGGGAGAAGCAGGCTCCATGCAGGGAACCCAACGTGAGACTCGATCCTGGTCTCCAGGATCAGGCCCTGGGCTGAAGGCAGCGCTAAACTGCTGAGCCACCTGGGCTGCCCAACAAGTTTACTTTTATCATAACATCTCAGAGAACATTTTGGTCTGTAACTCCAGAAGAGTAAATGAACAAATGTCTCACCATTGATGCCATCTGGGCCCTCATCTACCTCCATCTGGGCCTCTTCTTCTTGATCTAGATTAACATCAGGTGTTTCTACACGGATGATTGACTTATTCAGTAACCTAAAAGCTTCCTTCACATGTTTAGGTTGGACCTAAACCAATCAAAATGAAGCAAATCAGAAAGTCAGTGTTCTTGATACACCACTCAGATTTTCTCCATTACAGACCACAGTGGCATTTTAGCTTTCTCACACACATATAAAACAGGAGTTAACACCATAAATTCACCAGAATGGTTTAAAGGGACCAACAATATGTAGTATTGGAAAGAATGTATAACAACTTTCATTCACTGCTGGTCGGAATGTAAACTGATACAACTACTATGGAAAAGCATTTTGGCAGTCTTCACTGAACTGAACACATGTGAAACCTATGACAATTCCACTTGTAGGTGTACACCCAACAGAAATGTATACCACCATATAGACTAAAAGACATGTATATCCTTTAAGAACCCAAATTGGAAACTATCCAAATATCCATTAATAGAAGAATGGGTGGGATGCCTGGGTGGCTCAGTGGTGCCTTCCACCCAGGGTGTGATCCTGGAGTCCCAGGATCGAGTCCCACATCAGGCAACCTGCAGGGAGCCTGCTTCTCCCTTTGCCTATGTCTGCCTCTCTCTCTCGGTCTCTCATGAATAAATAAAATCTTAAAAAAAATAGAATGGGTGAATCACTGTGATATATGGACGGAATATTATACAGCAGTGAGGCAGACAAACTACCACTACACAAAACCTGGATGATTATCTTATGGTATTAATACTGTGTGAAAGAAACCAGACACAAGGGGGAATATATTCTATGACTGTTATCTATAATCCTTATATGGTCAAATAATTTTTGACAAGGGTGTCAAGACCACTCCTTGGGGAAATCATAGTCTCTTCCAAAAATGGTACTGGGGAAACTTGGTATCTTACATAAAAGAGTGAAGTTGGACTCCTCCTGCCTTACATCACATACAAAATTATCTCATAAAAGACTGGAGACCTAAAACTATAAAAACATATGTAAGAAAACAGGGGGAAAAACCTTAAGACATTGGATTTGATAATGGTGTCAAAAGCATAGGCAACAAAAGGGAAAAATGACAAATGAAACGATATCCAATTCAAAAACTTCTGAGCATCAAGGTAAACAATCAATAGAGTAAAAAAGGCAACCTATAGAATGGGAGAAAGTATCTGCGTATTATATATGTGATAGGGATTAATATCCAAAACATGAAGAATACCCATATTCATCACTTTATTCACAACATCCAAGAGGTGGAAGCAGCCCAAATGTCCACTGATGGATCAACAATAAATAAAATGTGGTATAATGTATCCACCCCCGCCTTATTCTCAGGGATTATGTTCCAAGACCCATAATTGATGTCTAAACTGCAGATATTACTTAACCGTACATATACTGTATTTTTCCTATCCATACACACCTATGATAAAGTTTAATTTAAAAATTAGGTACAGTAAAAGCTTAACAACAATAAAATGGAACATTTACAATATACTGTAATAAAAGTTAAGTGTGTTCTCTCTCAAAATAACTTACTTCATTGTACTTACCCTTCTTGTGATGTGATGATGTAACTTTAGGCTATGATCGACTTTCTGACAATACTTCAGGGGGATCATCTACCTACTAATGGTAACCCCTCTTTATGTTCTCTATAACCTATGACATGATTATTTTATTATATTAATCTATGTTCAATAAATGCTTGATAGTAACTTTTACTTATTTTTAAAATTTATTTATTATTAGAGACACACAGTGAGAGAGGCAGAGATACAGTCAGACGGAGAAGCAGGCTCCATGCCGAGAGCCGAATGTGGGACTCGATCCCGGGTCTCCAGGATCACGCCCTGGGCTGCAGGCGGCACTCAACCACTGCGCCACCGGGGCTGCCCTGATAGTAACTTTTAAAGGAGAAATCCCAGCATCATGTATCCTATGAGCACTCAACAGTCATACTCAAGATAAAAACATGCTTATAAACCAATAAATCAATTGCTCTTTCCTCTCATTACGTTAAAGTGACTTTGATACCTCATCACAGCAGTGCATTCGAGCCATTGCTTCAGAGAGACGGATCATGCTCTCAAGTTGTCGCACTGTAATCCTCCATGAAGACTTGGTTACTCCAGAGCCATCCCTCTGGCGGAGACGTTTATACTGTTCCACAATGAAGTCCTCGGACTCTTTAGAAATCTGTTTCAGAACATTATAGAAGTCAGAGCTTTTCTACTCGATGTGAGCTGCATTAAACATAAGTTTAAGAGCCTTCTAGATAGAGACACTTTGGGGAACTAAGAGGATCAAAACTTTGAAGTCAATAAAGAATACTGAAATGGATTTCAAAAGAACTGAGGATGCCTGTGAATTTCATATACTAATTTTATCAATAGGTCTATAGCAGGGTATTTAAGCAAATGCCACTTCTAAAAGATGCAGAACAAGCTGAAGCAGTGCACTGGATGTAATGCCTTTTATTTATTTATTTGTTCTTTTAAAGATTTTATTTATTTATTCATGAGAGACACACACAGAGAGAGAGAGAGAGAGAGAGGCAGAGGGAGAAGCAGGCTCCATGCAGGGAGCCCAATGTGGGACTCGATCCTGGGTCCCCAGGATCACGCCCTGAACTGAAGGTGGCACTAAACCACTGAGCCACCCGGGCTGCCCGATGTAATGCCTTTTAAACTCAAGATGCCAAAGCTCATTAAACAAATTAATGCTCAGAATATTCTTGAAACTCAGTTAATTAACTTATGCTGTCTTTGGGAAAAAGAGAGGTCTACACACACACACACACACACACACACACACACACAGTCACACAGCTATTTCAGTAAACCTTATTATTTGTCAAATACTAACAACAAAAGGAGAATACTAAAAGAATACTCGTTTTCAGAACGAGGAACTCCTCCTATTAGGGAAGCATGCCAAGGTCACAGAAGGACCAGTACACAGTCATAGAGAATGAAAGCCACCTTACACATACGTAACCAATAGTCCTTAGCTTTAAATAGGGTTCGAAGCTTCTTTCAGGACAGTGAGAATCAACCTCAATATTATGGATAATCAGTGAAGGTGACAGATAATTAAAATCCAAAAGTTGAGCCAGACAATAGTGCAAAAACCTCACCCAGAATCAATTTTTTTTTTAAATTCTATTTTAGAAAAATGTTAAATGGAACAAATGGATTACAAATTTTACTTTAAAAATAAATGTCCTGGATCCAGTAGAGATTAAATTAAATGAACTATATCAATTATTGTAAAATATTAAGCCATGTTCATTACAATGACCTAAAGGAATACAAATCTTCCTTAGAGAAAGATTCAAGGACATTCAGTAGACTACTGATCTGAACTCACACAATTTTAAGATTCTTAGGAATAATAGCTGAAATAAAAGTATGTCCTACTTTATTTGATGATTCAAAATTCTTGACTCATAAAATCTTTTTATTAGCACCTAACAAGTAAAAGAAATTTATTCAGATTTTTTTTAGGAAATTCCCTCAACTTTCCAAAGAAACCTTTTTCTCAAAACAACCTCAAAAAACAAAAAACAAAAAAAACCCTAAACAAGTATAGGTTCAGTTAATTCTCATAAGATCCTTTACTGCCCTCTAAGTGCCCTATTCCAGGACAAAATGGCAAGTTACCTTGGGTTTAAACTGTCTTGCAAAGAGAAGATACCTCCTAATATCATCAAGGGAATAGACACGATCAATCGAATCCTCAATTCTTGAATGCAAATCTACTATACGTCGGGCAATAGCATAATCTGTAACCTAATTTAAAAGAAGAAAATCACTTTGATCAGTCATAATGATATCTACTCCAGATTATCCTTGGCATTAATAAATTACTTATAGCTAAAAACAAGCTCTAATATGCCACTGAAAGATGTATCAATGGTTACCAAGTTTAATGCATACCTTCGCCTCACTCTAAGAATATTCTCGAAAGAATTAACTGACTCTAATAAGAATAGCAGAATTAAGATTTCTAGGGTGCTCAGTGTATGCCAGGTTCTATTGCCATAAGTGTGTCTAGAAGCATTTAACTTATGTAACCCTTACAAAAATCTTATTAGGTAGGTAATATTAGCCTTATTTTACAGATAACTAAATTGAGGCTCAGAGAGGTAAAATATCTTGTCTTACATCACAACACAAAATTGAGCCAGGATTTGAACAGCCTAGCTTCAGAGTTCATGGTCTTAGCCACAATATTGTATTGCCACTTGTCAATATATGAAGATAATCAGAGAATTATTATTAACATTTAAAAAAAAAATCACTAAAATATGCAATTTACTCTCCCATGGTACAAAAAAAGCCACAGATATATGGAGAAATGTTAATATGTGAATAAAGGGTACACAAATGTTACATACACTATTAGATATCTTGTAATTTTTCTTTAGGTTTAAAATTATTACCAATTAAAACTCTTAAAAACGAAAGAATCATGTACAAACAGGAATACATGAAAATCAGACAACTCCCAGCTATGAGGGTGGAAATGGGGAAAGGAGAGGACTGGGTTGTATATTTATATGGATTTGTGAAGAGAAAAAAACAAAACAAAAAAAACCCAAAAACCCCACAAACATTCACAAAATGGAAGGCAGCTTTTATTTAGATAATAAAGTTTCACTATAAGCAAGAGTTGCCTAACATAATGTAGGACTTTCATGCTCAGTAATGAACAGACTAGCCTAGAATGTTATTTCCCATATAATGCCATTTTGTACTGTGTACATCTGAACTGTCCAATATCGCTGAATATTTAAGTATAGATATAAATAACTTTAATAACTAACATGTTAGAATTCAAGTAAATCCACAAGTTTATAGTTAACCTTAAAACTGTTACATAATTAGGAAAAAAGAGTGATATACATTCATCAACTGGATAGGAAGATATAGGGATATAAATGACTCATGATTTGGGGGGAAAATTTCTTTGGTATCCCAATTTTTTCCAAGCTTACTGGAAAAAAAAAATCCAAAAAATTATTTTTTTTCCCCTAAAAAAATTCTTATAAAAATTTTAAGAGTACGGCTGGGAGTTAACTGTAAAGTATTTCCTTTTATCACTTGAGAATTAAAAAAGAGTAATGAAAACAACAAAAACTCAATATTCCTCAACTCAATTAAGTGGAACCAGCTATTCAAGTGACTTTGTTTTGATTTGCTTAATAAACCTTTTGCCTAATCCTGTGCCATTCTGAGAGAAATGAAAGTCAGTGCAAACACATGTACCAGCTATTTAGCAGTATATCCTACAGCCTTGTCTCCCTTAGTTATTCAAACTGGAAATAACAAAGGAAGCCAACAGTGACAGCTCACAGTTACCTCATTGCATTCATCCACAAGTATAAAGAAGAGATCAAATCGGGACATGATGGGGGCTGACAAATTTATATTTTGTTTCAACGACTTTGATCTGTCATAATGTCCACTGATTGGGTTTGCTGCTGCCAAAATGGATGTCCTGGCATTCAGAGTAGCCTGATCACAAAAGAAATCATTGTTACAGGTTTAAAAAGACATCTGGATGGACCAAATAAACATAGGACAAAATGCTTGATTTTATTCATAATTAAACGCAAAACAAAATATTAAGGCATTTTTCATCTACCGAATCATCAAAATTAAAGTCTCCTAATGCATATAGCAAATAGGCACTCCCATGTAACAGTGGTGGTATGACATACTACCAGCAATTTGTTGTTAGGAATTTTATCTTGTAGCTAGAAGATGCATGTGATAAGATGTTTTTGTTAATATGCCTTCTAATAAAAAAGCTGAAAATGACCAAATATCACTCTATGGGAGTCAAATGAGCCAAAACAGGGAACACAGACTCGAAAACCATGTGGTAATAAAAATGGATCTAACATGTGCTGGTATAGAAAGATTGCCAAAATAAAATTATGAAGTTAAATGAAGAACTAAATAAAATACATGCATTATGCTTATTTACGTATGAAAAACTTCTGAAAGGGCTGTAACTTTAATAGAAACTCTGGACAGTTTTTAAAAAAGATTTTTATTTATTTACTTGAGAAAGAGAATGCATGAGAGAACAGGTGCAGTGTGGCAGGAAGGAGGGAAGAGGGAGCGGGAGAAGCAGACTCCCCACTGTGCAGGGGAGGCTGATGTGGGGCTTGATTCCAGGACCCACAGATCATGACTTGAGCTGAAGGCAGACACAAGTGACTGAGCCACATAGGTGCCCCAGCACTCTCAAAATTTATTGGTGATAGGAGTTGCAGGAGAAGATTTCACCTTTTAATATATATTTTCTTCTACTACTTAAATTTTCCTTACCTATTTGAATACATTATTTAAAAAGTTTGGTTTCTCTCTAATGTTGGTTACAATACTGTACTTATTATTTTCATTTTAAAAATGTTGACTTTGATTATTTTTTGTTACAACTGGTAGTACACATTATCAAAGAATATAGAAGCTTTGTGGAAATTTTGGGAAGTGAAATGCTAAAAGTTTTACCAATACTTCCTCTACTTTCTGTCATTACAACACATTTTCATAGTACCCTAAAAAGCTCCTAGAATATGGATTAATAATCCTCAGGGCTGTTTCCCATTTCAATGATCAGCATTTTATGTTGAAATAATGCATTTTATCCAAGTGAACATCTCGAGAGCTACACTAATCTTTAAGGTTAAGGCATGATGCAGCAGAACAAGTGAATACACATACCTTCACTCCTGCTTTAGTGATGGAGATGGTTTGCTGTTCCATAGCCTCATGAATAGCGACTTGATCCCGCACATCCATCTTATCAAATTCATCAATACAACATACACCCTTGTAACCAAAAAATTAGCATAAGAAACTGCCTTTGAGATGCCAAATGGCAAGTATAAACTTAAGTTTGCTACCAGAGACCTTTTCTCTAAACAACTTTAAGGTAGGTAAGTAAGCAATCTTAATTCCTTCATTTCCTCTACTAAAGTAGGCTAGTTCGTCAGATTCCATTGCTAGAAGGAACCATATGTGTTGGCTCATTTTAAACCAAGAGCAAGATTAAAAACATACAGGTACTTACTGCATTTTTATTTAACATCAAAACCTTGTGTAAATCTCTAGGTCAAATACTCTGGGTCACCTCAGCATTGATTTTAGGCTGGGAAAATGAAGGGTAAATTTGGAACATAACATCTATAAACGTATAGCTACAGCTTACATGCCTTTACAGATCTAACATACTCATGTCAAATACATGTAAAGTGCAACAGACATACTCATAGAGGTGTCATGGTCTGGAAAGGAAAAAATGCTGGGAACTACTAGTCACAGCAAACACACATACTCTGGGCAGGCAATACATTCTAGATTAATGAAACTATGAATTATTTACTAAAAATGGTTTTTTAAAAAAGGATATCTTATTAATAGAAACTTCTAGGCCTTTGCTGATCAAGAGGAGGCTATTCTGATTTCTTTATAACCAAAAGTATAAAATGTTCTTCTTACATTATCAGCCAGCATCAAAGCTCCAGCTTCAATGACAAATTCATGAGATTCCTCATCTCTCACAACAGCTGCTGTTAAGCCAGCAGCACTGGATGCTTTGCCGCTAGTGTAGACAGCTCTGGGGCTGAACTCCTCCACGTGCCTATTCAAAGTTATTATATTCATTAACGCATGACTACAAAGCATACTTTCTAGAAATGTCAGCTGGTAGGGCTTATGTCAATCAAGAATTAAAATTTCTTAAAGAACACGTGAGAGAGGCATTAGGCATAAGCAATTCATAAAGATGTATGTCACAAACTAAATAGAAAGTCTTATCTCTTTTGGGCTTTTTAAAAATTTTTTTAAAATTTTTATTATTTTTTTTTCCCTTTGGGCTTTGAAGTCAATTTAAACCCACTCCTGTCAAGTGGAAGATGAAGTTCATACATGACAAGAACATCATTTTATTTTATTTTATTTTTAATTTTTAAAATTTATTTATGATAGTCAGAGAGAGAGAGAGAGAGAGAGAGAGAGAGAGAGGCGCAGAGACACAGGCAGAGGGAGAAGCGGGCTCCATGCACCGGGAACCCGACGTGGGATTCGATCCCGGGTCTCCAGGATCGCGCTCTGGGCCAAAGGCAGGTGCCAAACCGCTGCGCCACCCAGGGATCCCAAGAACATCATTTTAAAAGAAGGCTTTAATAATAGTTTGGCAACAATGGATCCATTAGAAGGCCTTGCACTTAAAAAACAAGACAAACTAGACGTGAGATTTATTCCAAAATAGGTTGGTTTGGGACGCCTGGGTGGTTCAGCAGTTGAGCATCTGCCTTTGGCTCAGGGTGTGATCCTGGAGTCCCGGGATCGAGTCCCGTATCAGGCTTCCTGCATGGAGCCTGCTTCTCCCTCTGCCTATGTCTCTGCCTCTCTCTGTGTGTCTCTCATAAATAAATACATAAAATCTTCAAAAAACCCATAGGTAACATCATAGTTCATGGTAATAGGCTGAATGCTTTCTCCCTAGGTTCTGGAACAAGACACTGATGTTTGCTCTTGTCATTTCTATCCAACATTATACTGAAAAGTCTAGCCAGGACAAGAAAACAAAAAGGTACCTATATTTGAAAGAAAGAATAACTATCACTATTTGCAAATAACATGACCTGATAGAAAATCCTATGGAATCCACTAAAAATGAATAAATGAGTTCTTGTAAGGCTATAAGATAAAGGATCAACAATCTATTGTATTTCTATATCCTGGCAACAAAAACTCAAAAATGAAAATTAGAAAACAGTTCTACTTACAACAGCATGAAAAAGAGTAAAATCCTTATGAACAAATTTAAGAAGCACTAAGTTTATACTATGAAAATAACAAAATACTGTTGAAAAAAAATAAAAACCTAAATAAATGGAAAGATATTCCATGTTCATGGATCTGAAGACTTAAAAATTATTAAAAAGATAATATATCTCAAGTTGATCTATAAGAATAATACCATCTCTGTTAATATCACAATTGCCTTCTTTGTAGAAACTGACAAAGCTGATCCTAAAATTCATGTGGGGGGGCCCTGGGTGGCTCAATTGGTGTCCAACTCTTGATTTCAGCTTGGGTCATGATCTCAGAGTTGTAAGATCAAGCCCTGCACTAGGCTCAACTCTGGGTGTGAAGCCTGCTTGGGATTCTCTCCCTCCCTCTCCTCTTCCTCCCATCACTCATGTGTGCTCTCTAAAAAAAAATTTTTTTAAGTAAAAAATAAAATAAAATTCATGCAAGAACTCAAGTTACTCTGAATAGCCAAAACAATCTGGAAAAAGAAGAGATGGATGACTCACACTTTCTGATTTTAAAACTTACTACAAAAATAGAGAAGCAGGCCTCTCATGGGGAGCCTGATGCGGGAGTTGATCTGGGGACTCTGGGACCACACCCTGAGTCAAAGGCAGCCACTCAACTATTGAGCTACCCAGGCATCCCTGACAAATAGATAATGAAATGTGGTAAATACATATGATAGAATACTAGGCAATAACAGAAAGTACTGGTATGCTCCAACAAGGCTGAATCCTGAATACATAATGTTAAGCAGAAGAAGCCAGTGACAATGAATCACATAGTATATAATTCCATTTATAGGAAATGTCAAGATAGAGACACTAATGTAGACTAGTGGTTGCCTACGGTCAGGGAGGAAAATGAGGACTGCTAGAGGGTACAGGATTTCTTTTTGGGTAATGAAAATGTTGTAAACCCAGTATGTTGATGGTCATACAACTCTGCGAATATACTAAAACCACTGAATTGTATACTTAGAAGAGGTGAATTTTATGATATGGAAAATATATTGCAATAAAGATGCTAAAAGACCCACTAGATATAAAAGGCTATTTCTCTCTAAAATAATCATGTATAGGGGCAGCCCCGGTGGCGCAGCGGTTTAGCGCCGCCTGCAGCCCAGGGCGTGATCCGGAGACCCTGGATCGAATCCCACATCAGGCTCTCTGTATGATGCCTGCTTCTCCCTCTGCCTGTGTCTCTGCCTCTCTCTCTCTCTGACTCTATGAATAAATAAATAAAATAAAAATCTTAAAAAATATATATATATAAAAAAATAAATAAATAAAATAAAATAAAATAATCATGTATAATATAATTCTGTTACCAGAATTAGCAGCAATATTATAGCATATCTTTTTGTGGTGGTGGATAGGAAGCGGTTGGTGGGAACAGAGGAAATGAAGAGAGAATTCCCTCCCCCACCTTTTAAAAGATGTTATTTATTTGACAGAGAAGGAACAAGCAAGCATAAGCAGGGGTAGTGGAAGAGGGAGAAGCAGGCTTCCTGGAGGATGTGGGGCTCTATCCCAGAACCCCAGAATCATGACCTGAGCTGAAGGCAGATGCTTAATCAACTGAGCCACCTAGACGCTCCAGGATAATCTCTTTCAACATAGGATATTTTCAAATCTAAAGCCTAGTCCTTGATATATGTGAAGGAAATAATATTTAGTTATAAAATTCCAAATCAACTAAAAATGTTTCTGGAACAGTGCCATGTTACAAATTTCCCAAAGGAAAAGCAGCTTGATATAGTATGAAGAGCACAGCTTTGCAATCAGATACGAATGAGTTCTAATACACGTGGTTCAGCAGTCACCTATTAGCTATGAGAAGATGGATAAGGAACTAAGTTTCAGAGTTCTGTTTGCCTCCCTCAAAAAAGAGGATTATATTACGTGCCTGTCTGAGTGCTGCTAACACAAGATGCATACACTCACACAGTACCAAGAACACAGCAAGTATTTCAAAACCAGTTGCTACTATTTTGACCTCTAGGTTTCTTTTAAGTTTGTAAGTAAGCAAATATTTGCTATAGCTTCTAAAAATAGGTGAAAATTGCCAAAGTAGTATACATGCTGATGGTTAGCATAACACATCTCATCCTTGTTGCACTATTGGAAAGCATGTTCTATATAAGAATCTTAAAAATGTTTGTATTCTTAGTCTCAGCAATCCTATGCTTAGGGATTTTCCCAAAGGAAACAAAACAAAACAAAATTTTATACAAATCATGATGTTCACTGTACCGACATCCATAATCATTAAAATAAATGAAGGCAAGCTAGGAAAATAATTTTGTAAGTTACAGTACACCAATAAAAAATGTGAAAATAAGGAAACATATTTAGGGTAAATTAAAATTAAAATATGTTGTGATTTATTACCATGAAAATATTCACATACTGAAAAACTTTTAAAAAGATTACACAAAGGTATTATACAAGGATTAAGACAACTCAAAATGGGATTGGAATTATAGGTAAATTTTCCCTATTCTAAAATTTTTTTTTTCCTATTCTAAAAAATTGTAAAATGTGGGCAGCCCCGGTGGCGCAGTGGTTTAGCGCCACCTGCAGCCCAGGGCATGATCCTGGAGACCCTGGATGGAATCCCACGTCAGGCTCTATGCGTGGAGCCTGCTTCTCCCTCTGCCTGTATCTCTGCCTCTCTCTCTCTCTGTGTGTCTCTATGAATAAATAAAATCTTAAAAAAAAAATTGTAAAATGTTATTACATTCTGTTAAAACAAATTAAGGTAAGGGGATCCCTGAGTGGCTCAGCAGTTTAGCGCCTGCCTTCAGCCCAGGGCGTGATCCTGGAGTCCCAGGATCGAGTTCCACATCGGGCTCCCTGTGAGGAGCCTGCTTGTCTTCCTCTGCCTGTGTCTCTTAGGAATAAATAAATAAAATCTTAAAAAACAAAAACAAAACCAAATTAAGGTAATTTAATATAAGCAAGTTATATATTCAACAGTTGTAATTTATACTGCTGCTTTAATAAAGGCACACTGCATTCTTGTTAGCACAGAAAGCCTGAACTATGCATACTGTTTTTTCCAATGTACTACCTTGGCAAACACTTACTTGAGAAACTGGCTCTTAGCTGTACTTGGGTCACCAACAATGCAAACATTTATGTCCCCTCGAAGAGAGGTTCCTTCCCCTGTTGTCTTTGGAACACCACCAAAGAGCATCAGCAGGACACCCCGTTTTACTTCATCATTGCCTAAAAAGAAAACGCAAGGTTATTTTTCTTTTTTCTTTTTTTTTTTTAAATATTTTATTTTTATTTTTATTTATTTATGATAGTCACACAGAGAGAGAGAGAGAGGCAGAGACATAGGCAGAGGGAGAAGTAGGCTCCATGCACCGGGAGCCCGACGTGGGATTCAATCCCGGGTCTCCAGGATCGCGCCCTGGGCCAAAGGCAGGCGCTAAACCACTGCGCCATCCAGGGATCCCGCAAGGTTATTTTTCAACATGAGGTTAAACAATTTCAAAAATGACTATAAGGCATGTTTACCGACCTAGAGCCAAGAAAGCTCTAGAAAGAAGTGAAGTGTAAGACTGAAGTAAAAATACCTGGCTTCTAATCTTGGTTCTTCTTCGTAAAACTTAAAGCCACCTAACCACTATCCCAATGTTCTCACCTATACACCACAGATGGCACAGATGCTGATGCTCACCATCCTAAGAGCCGTTCCTTGTCTGTAAGTCCTACTTTCTCACAAAGTCTTTCCTGATGTAGTACTTCTCAAATAACTCCATAAATAAACTATGTCCACCACAGCACACTGTATTTGCAAATTCTAATAGAATTTATTGTTGTATCAAGAGTTTGAGGAAACAATACACGATTTACTTCTTTTGTATCACCAACAGTGTTGAATATAAACTCACTAAATGAACTGCTATGGATTAGATAAGATACTGAATGTGATCTATGGTTTCTTCTACAAGCTGTTTATGAATCCTACATGAAAAGGAAATGTATAGTAAAAAAAACTGGATCTTTAAATATGTGCTGTTAAAAATTTTTTTCTGTGCTAATTATTATGACTTTTTGTGAATTCTATCAACTAAGTGCTGGGCAAACCATCCCTTAAAGGCAGAGAAAAAAAATCCATTTCACAAACAAACTTTGACTTATGATCTTTGAAATAAATGTGTCAGGAAGTGTCATGGTTTTTAAATAGTCCACAAATTGTTTAAATCTTCTCACTTGAAAACAGAGCTTAATTTTCCTCTCCTTAGGGAATAGCTGGACTTTATTATAACTTCCTTCTAAAAAAATAGCATATGGTAAAGTGAGGGTGCTTAACTTCTGAGACTAAGTCCTGAGAAGCATTTTATTTCCTTCTGCTTTGCTCTCTTGGAGACACACACACTCTAGAGGAAGAAGCTGCTGTGTTGTGAGAACATGAAAACAGACCTGCGGAAGAGATTCATGTGGCAAGAAAAATGAGTTTCCAGTTAATAACCAGCACTAACAGGTAAATCCTTCAGCCTAGCCTAGCTTTCAGATGATTGCAGCCTCATCTAATGTCTTGGCTGTATCCTCATCAAAGACTGAGTAGGCATCACTCAGCCAGAACCACTCAAGTAAACTTTTCTCAAATCTTGACCCACAGACTGTAAGAGACACTGCTGTTTGAAGCCACTAAGTTTTGGGGTAATTTGTTATGCAGAAATAGATTAAGTTTCTGGGTGGGGAGTAGAGCTGGATCAAAATTTGAACACTTAATTAAGGGAAGATACTCTAGAATTCATAAAGGATTATTAATATAAAGGATTTCAGTTCAATGTCACTGGCCAAATATTTAGATAGAAAATAGGTTACTTTTTAAATAGTTAAAAAAATATATATGAGAAATACCCATAACCCCTCTGAGTTCCTGTCATAATTCACTATGAAAGGATGGAAAAAGCAAGGGTAAAGCACGAGGCTTGAAACTTTAGTCACATACTCCAAAAAACAGGTTAAATAATGGTGAGCAACTAGCAACTGAGAGCCAAGAAAACCATAAAGAAACCACTGAAGGTATAGACATAGTACATATAGCCAAGAAACATCAAGAATTTCCTTCTTGAAATTAAAAAAAAAAAAAAAAATCAGGATATTAATCTAGCACATTATAATGTACTTAAGTACGGTTCTACCCTAAAGCTAGAAAAAGAAGACTAAATGACTTATTTCTTTTTAAAAAACCAGGGTAAAGGGATCCCTGGGTGGCGCAGCGGTTTAGCGCCTGCCTTTGGCCCAGGGCGCGATCCTGGAGACCCGGGATCAAATCCCACGTCGGGCTCCCGGTGCATGGAGCCTGCTTCTCCCTCTGCCTGTGTCTCTCTCTCTGTGTGTGACTATCATAAATAAAAAACAAACAAACAAACAAAAAAAAACCAGGGTAAAATATACATAACAAAATACTTACCATTCCAACCATTTTTCAATATACAGTTCAGTGGAATTAATTACACTATATTTTATAACCACCACTCTTATCCATTTCCAGAACTTTTCATCATTCCCAACAGAAACTATCCATGAAATACTAACTCCCTATTCCCTCCCCCTAGTAACCTCCTTCTACTTTGAGTCCCTACGAACTTGCTTATTCTAGGTACTTCACTTTAAGTGGAATCATGTAGTATCTGTCCTATTGTAAATGACTTTTTAATATCCCTTGTAAATCCACTAAAAAACCTTTGGATCTGCTTTATGTGCTGTAAGAAATCACTTACTGCTGTTTTAAAAAAAATTTGAGGTTCTAGTATAGTGAACATTAAGTATTTATTGCTATTTTTTTTAATCATCTTGATTTCAATCTTATGCCATAAATGGAAGGAACTCTTACCATGTATAGTAGGGAACAGGCTGGTACAGAGATTGTGGTACAGATTTTTATCCTGACTCATTTCAAACACTTTCTCCCACTCCTTCACAGTCATTTGGTTCTTAATGCTCTCAGCAGTCTGTTCCTCATCTCGGAGTTCTTTCCCTCCAAACTGAAGGGTGGAGGACAAAGGAAAATACACTTGCATGAAAACAAAGGAAAGTGATACAGAGCTTCATTATAAACAAACAAACAAAAACCAGCCTGGGATTTCAACTTCAGAATCTGTTGACTACAAAGGTTTAAAAAAAAAAAAAAAAAAAATCCCCCAAACTAGTAAGATCTAAGTTAATCGAGATACTTTACAGTTTGTTCTCTCCAGTGAATTAAAAACAAAAAAGCTACCACTGTTTTATATTGCTATCTAAATGAATCTGAATGCTCAAGAGATGAGCCATAAGAAAATGTTAATCACTGATATGAACATGCAGTAACAGAATATTACATTCACCCATCTTCTTCCAATACTGGACTATTTTCCAAACTTTTTCTCATTGCTTTCCCATTAGGATGCAGACACAAGCTCTACACAACTATAATGCCAGGAATCCATCACTCACAGAAAAAGCAAATTAGTTTACTTCCCAGATTACTAAATTTTTCTATTTGTATTTTCTCCAGGAGCATGAAAGAAGAACTGTGGTAATTAAAAAATTTTATCATGGATAATTTATATCAATGCTCTTAAAGCACTGATCTCTTAAACATGAAAACAGGCTTTTCTTCAAGGTCAGGAAGACATGAAAAGATTTGGTTTTAAAATTAAAGAATCAGGGACGCCTGGGTGGCTCAGTTGGTTAAGTGTCTGCTTTTAGCTCAGGTTAACGATCTCTGGGTCCTGGGAATTGAGCTCGGCATGGAGTCCCTGCTCAGTGGGGAATCTGCTTCTACCTCTCCTTCTGCCCTTTGCTCATGTTCTTCTTGCAAATAGATATAATCTTAAAAACAAAAAACAAAACACACACACACACACACACACACACAAAACACAAACCCTAAAAAAAAAAAACACAAACCCTAAAGAATCAACCCACCCTCCAACCCTGCCACCATTAACACTGACTAGATAACTCAGTACTTTCAGAAGCCTATATTGTGACTGTTGCAGAGGAGGTCATTCCACTAAAGACTCACCCTTGGGTTGGTGGGTGCAACACAACAGGCAAGAAAGACCAGCCTGTATGAAAGGTCCCTAACACCAAGAGCCCGGAGTCCTCGAATGCCTTCTGTCTCATATCCATCAACACCACTTACACGGGAATTAGTTTCTGCACGCGCTCCTGAAAGAATGATAGTTTGTTTCACAGCTCAAACACCAAAGGTGCTGAGAATCAAAATTGTTCAAATAAACAAAACCTATAAATCCAAATATTTAATTTAGGCCTTGAAATTTTTCAGAACAGTATTTTTTGTAGCAAAATCAATTTGTCTCTATCTTATACTTTCCTTGCTCAACCTGATGGGTAGCCAAAAACAAGACAATGAAGATTCTAGAAGTTGAATGTTCTGTTTTCAGGTAATGAGAATTTGTTAAATTTGAGCTGAAGATTACTGACCTGGTATGCTAAGCTTAGAGACATCAGGCACAACAATTAGAGTCCCTGTAAAGTCACACTTGTCACCAGCTTGAGCTGACTCCACAGCTTCAGCTCTCAAGATCACTTCTAAACTTCGGGGGATACTCCCTCGAGGAAGCTCAGCTTGAGTCTCTTGAATACGAACCTATAACAATGGCCAAGGAGAAAAGATTATTTTTCAAATGCCATATAATCTAAATTAATGCCAGAAATATTGACATATTCCAAACTCTTACCATTTGCACTTTTGACAATTGCCAAACTTCATCTTAAAAATTTTCTATGCTAAAACTCCTTCCAATTTGGTAAGAGATGACATTTACTTAAAGACTTCACCTTTAGGGGTAGATGGGTGGCTCAGGCAGTTAAGTGTCTAACTCCTGATTTCAGCTCAGGGTCATGAGACTGAGCCCCATACTGGGCTCTGCACTCAGCCCAGAGTCTGCTTGTCCCCCATCCTCTGCTCCTCCCCCCATTTTCACTCGATTTCTCTCAAATAAATAAAATCTTTGAAATAAAAAACACAAAGAAACCCCCTTCACTTTTAGTACATTTATCACAATGAGCACTGAGTTAATATATGGAACTGCTAGAGCACTATATTATATACCTGAAACTATAATACTGTATGTTAACTATACTGAAATCAATAAAAAAGATAAAAACTTCACTTTTACTCTTATTAAAGAAATGTTTTACTTGCTTACTTTCTCAAACTATGTAAAGATCTATTCTTTTTTGTTTTTTAAGATTTTATTTATTCATGAGAGACACGGGGAGGGAGGGAGAGAGAGAGAGAGAGAGAGAGAGAGAGACAGGCAGAGGGAGAAGCAGGCTCCATGCAGGGAGCCCGATGCGGGACTCCAGGATCACGCCCTGGGCCGAAGGCAGGTGCTAAAACTAAAACCACTGAACCACCCAGGGATCCCTAAAGATCTATTCTGTTCCATCTTCCACTAAATTTTCAGGGAAATCTTATGGAAAATTTCACATACTTTATACATGCCACTTCAACACTACTGTTAACATTACTTAGATACACACATATCTTTACTGTATTATTTGAAAGATATTATAAAAATCAAGATATTTCACTTCTAATTATTTTCATACTCATCTCCTAGAAGACCATCTGCTACGTAAACATGGTATCATTACCACAGCAAGACAAATAAGATCTGCTACTATCTAGTACATCCTTAAATTTCCTCAATTGTGAAGTGTCCTTCATTACAACTGTTTTTTGTATTTTTTACAAACTAAGGCCCAATCTAGATTTACACTTTGTATTTGGTTGTTATATCATGTTTTTTTTTTTTTTTTTCAAATATAAAGCACCTCTTACCCAAAGTTGTTGGCAGAGTATGTGATTGATATAAACTAAGTCCCAGATTGATATTAAAACACTAAGGAGGGATCCCTGGAGGCGCAGCGGTTTAGTGCCTGCCTTTAGCCCAGGGCGTGATCCTGGAGTCCCAGGATCAAGTCCCGTTATCAGGCTCCCTGCTACATGGAGCCTGCTTCTCCCTCTGCCTGTGTCTCTGCTTCTCTCTCTGTCTCTCATGAATAAATAAATAAAATCTTAAAAAAAAATAAAAACATAAAACACTAAGGATGAAAAACCGAAGCTAATATTAATTATTTTAAGCTGGTACTCATTCTCCCATACTTGAATGCTTGAGCTGCTGCAACTTTTCTTTTCCTTTGCCTATCACAGATTTACTAAGTTCTGTGGGGACCTCAGATGGGCTCCACCCACAATCTTCATTCTTACTGCTATCTCCCAACTCTTGCCTGGGTAACTACAAGTGCCTAATTGTTAGTCTCTTATTATACACTACACACCAATGTCCCATTAATCTTCCTTTAAAAAAGAAAAGTTCACATCTCCTGAAAATACCTTCCCCTTATTTATCAAGATAGATCCAAATTTCCCAGCCTGACATTTTTAAGGCTTGGAGTACCTCACACCTCACACCAAATCATCCCTCAGATGATCTTCCATTTCAATCATGATAATCATCACTGCTATCAACAAACATGTTGGGGCACCTGGGTGACTCACTGGTTGAGCATCTGTTTTTTGCTCAGGTCATGATCCTGGGGTCCTGGGATTGATTCCCATATCAGGTTCCCCACAGGAAGCCTGCTTCTCCCCCTGCCTATGTCTCTGCCTCTCTCTGTGTCTCTCAGGAATAAATAAATAAAATATTTAAAACAAACAAGCAAACAAAGATGTACATTTCTGCTTGTCCTTTTATTCATGCCTTCCTCTCTAACCACCAACACGAGGTCTTAACAAGTTTCCACTTCTTCAAAGTTTTCTTAACACTAGTTCACCATCATCATCATCTTATGTTTATTATCTATTCTCTGATAAATATATTTTGTCACAGTCTGAAGGAGCTTCCAATCCAAGTTATTAAAGGTCAAAACACATTTATATATTGATCATTGAAATTTGTATTAAGAGTTTTGGGCTTAAATCTATAGTTATATATAATGATTCTCAACTTACATGCTTAACATCATCTAAATAAGCTTATAATAACTTCAAGTGCCTAGAGGTGAATTATTAGCATATACTGAACCTGAACTAAACAGACATTAATAACTACCTTTTGAGAGGTCCCTGGGTTGCTCAGTGGGTTAAGCATCTGCTTTCAGCTTAGGTCATGATCCCAGGGTCCTGGGATGGAGTACTGCATTGGGTTCCCTGCTCAGTGGAAAGTCTGCTTCTCCCTCTGACCCTCCCCCCACTTGTACGCTCTTTCTCTCTCTCAAGTAAATAAATAAAATCTTTAAAAATAAATAAATACCTTTTGAAAATCCACAAATCTTGATTTATTTGTGTCCAGCAAGAATCTCCTTCTGTTGGCACAAACTGGATTTCGGCAGATATTTGGTTGTGTGTATTTGAACTGCTGTTCTACATCCTTGATGACTGTCTGACAGTCCAAGCATAGGAATGTTCCACTCACAAGCTCTGGGTGAACGGGGTGAGTCCGTACTACCTGCCCACTGATTCGAGTCAGTAAACCAATTCTGGATGAGGTGAGTTCTCGAATTCTATTTAAAAACAGATGTCCCATTAGTAAATATTCATTTCTAACTTAAGAAATGTTTTCATTTTAATGAGAGGGTATTTAAGGATAAATTTATGCTAAAACAAAAAAACAGCAAAAAAAAAAAAGAGAGAGAGAAAGAACTCGTTGGACTCTTCTCCAAGAATGATTTAGTCAATGCGACCATTTCTAAATTACAGTGTATATGCATTCACAGCAAAAAACATCAATATGAAAAACTAAATGACACCAAAGAAATTGTAATTATAAAACATATGATCCCATTTTATTCTATATGCAAACGTTTTTTGCCTACCTACAATTTCTAAATAATCATGTATTAGTTTCATAGCAAAGTTATCATAGGAAAGAAATGGCATACTCAGAAGTTGGAAACATTTCCTTTACCTCACAAATTCATTTTATATTAAATAACTTAGCAATTTTTCAAGTAATTTCAGAAGTTTAAGTCTTTAAAATATCACTTCAATTTCTTTCTTTCTTTTTTTTTTAAGAGTTTATTTGAGAGAGAAGACAGCACAAGCAGGGAGAGGCAGAGGGACAAGCAGACTCTTCGCTGAGTGGAGAGCCTGATGGAGGGCTCAATCCCAGAACCCTGATCATGTCGAAGCTGAAGTCTTCGGTGCATGGAGCCTCCTTCTCCCTCTGCCTGTGTCTTTGCCTCTCTCTCTCTCTCTCTCTCTCATGAATAAATAAATAAAATCTTAACTAACTGCTGAAAGGAAAAAATGTTTTAAGTCATGCCATTTAAGCTGTCAAAAATTTCCAAAGATTCATCAATTTCTGTGACTGTTTTCAGTTTTTATATTTTCTCACTTTATTTTTTTCCCAATGTCCCCTGAAAGCTATCCTGAAATTTGACAATCCCCAGAAATGGCTTTATTTAACTTCCCATTTGATCTCCCTGGAAAAATGTATTTCTCCAAAATCAAACTTTCTAGATAAATGAACCTAACTCTTTATACATATAAGACTAAACCGGGATCCCTGGGTGGCGCAGTGGTTTAGCGCCTGCCTTTGGCCCAGGGCGCGATCCTGGAGACCCGGGATCGAATCCCACGTCAGGCTCCCGGTGCATGGGGCCTGCTTCTCCCTCTGCCTGTGTCTCTGCCCCTCTCTCTCTCTCTCTCTCTCTGTGTGACTATCATAAATAAATAAAAAAAAAAAAATAAAAAAAAAGACTAAACCTCCTGAGTTTTTTAATCATTAATTGATGCCTATACTGTTTGGTGAATTCCTGCTTTTTCAAAGAAGGCTTTCTTACTTGTGTCTGGTAGGCAGGTCTTGGAATGCAACATAAAAATCCTTGGCAAGAGGAATCTCTTTTCGGTCTTTGACAAAAGTTTTTAAGGCCCGACATAGGTAAGGGTAAACTCTGAAAAGCAAACAAATGAACAAAAATCACATGACATCTTCAAGAGACCTACCAAGGCCCCCTTTATGTTTCATGTTAGACTAAACAATTTCATCTGGCTATAACCAACCCTTAACTATACAGGACACCTCTATTTGCCTAGTCTAGGGTTATGAGCCTCTTCCAATCCTCTCCTATTACCCCACAGATCTAAGACAACAGAAACACGAAGATGAAATGCTATACCCAAAAATCCACTATCTTTAAAAAATCATTTAGCACCCACACTGCAGGTCACTCTTATGTCCAAGATTCAACAATCTAGGTGGTTTACGATCCAACAAGACAGTCTCCCATACTAGTCTCTGGCCTGGTATATTCTTTTAGGTTTAATTCTTGATTGATAAGAAATGGATGAGGGGAGAAATTTGTGTGCTCAAGACATGGAGCACATTGGCAGAAACATTTCACTTGACTGGTTAGACTGAAGTGTCTTGATAGAAGTTCCTAGCAGTTGCTGCAGCTTGATTTAAGCAGTGGGATTTGGAAAGCTTCTGAAAAATGAGCTACTTTCAGCAGACAGAACTGCTACATGGCCTGTGTATGAGGTATGGGTACGGGTGTTTCTACCACCAGCCTGGATTTTCTATCTCCTTCTCACTTGTCAATACAGCTCTTCCTGCTGTGTACTATCTCAATAAACCCTGCTGCTTATCCCACAACCATTCTTGATGATCAGATATGATTAGAAACATTGAAACAAGTCTTCTATCTCTCAGTTCACCAAGTAAAGGAATAGGGCTGTCTTTCCTTACTCCTGGGTCTTCATTTCTCTTTCCCAACTGTACATAATGTTTATTTTAACCTGGTTTTATTTATACAGATTGTCACATTTATTTAATCCAAGTGCGGACAAAGATTTGCATAAAAAGATATTTTTTATTTTATACAGCAATTAAAAATTAAATGAAAGCCTTCGTTATTAATGTCTAGTTTCTGCCCAAAGAAATACCAGCTATCGGGACGCCTGGGTGGCTCATCAGTTAAGCGTCTGCCTTTGGCCCAGGGCATGGTCCTGGAGTCCCAGGATTGAGTCCCACCACACTGGGCTCCCTGCATGGAGCCCACTTCTCTCTCTGCCTGTGTCTCTGCCTCTCTCTCGGTCTCTCATGAATAAATAAACAAAATCTTTAAAAAAGAAAAGAAGGGGATCCCTGGGTGGCGCAGCTGTTTGGCGCCTGCCTTTGGCCCACGGCGCGATCCTGGAGACCCAGGATCGAAGCTCACGTCGGGCTCCCGGTGCATGGAGCCTGCTTCTCCCTCTGCCTGTGTCTCTGCCTCTCTCTCTCTGTATGACTATCATAAATAAATAAAAATAAAAATAAAAAAAAAGAAAAGAAATACCAGCTATTAAAATATTTTCAAGAGATTTTATATGACATGGAACAGTATGTTATACTGTTAAGTGAAAAGACCAGAGACTACATCCACAGCATGATCTCAATAGTTACATATACTCAGAAATACAATGAAATGTGCTAGAATATCCTTGGGAAACTCCACATTTGCAGACCTGCTAATGATGGTTATCTATGGATGGTGGGAATATATACGTAATCCCACTATCCATAGTTATGTATGTATTCCCTCTACTTATGTCTACTTTCTAAATTTCCTATAATATACACATTACTTTTATAATCAGAAAAAGATTAAACTTTAAGAACGGTATCATTACTTTAAAGACACCCCTGATCATGAACAGGATCCACACACCTTCTCAAAACACCTACTCCTGGGGGCAAAGGAAAGGATCAAATGAATGACACAGTAATAGCACTGAATGCCTGAAAGTAAGCAATCCTCTGGAAATTTGGGAAAACTACATAGAAAAAAGGTTTTCAACATTTGCATGTGAAAAATATTCAGGTACACAAAGGTCTAAATTAGTGCAGAGCAATACTAAAATAACCACTGGTTCTATCAAAGGGTCTCTGAGACAGCTGCCCTTCTGCCTCCCAAATGAACAAACCCAGTCCAAGAAAAGCTGGATTCACAGGCTTCATATCTATTTAAAGTAAAGAAGATTAATATGCCATACCTATAGAACTCTTCTTGAATGGTGGTAGAAAGTTGTTGGTTAAATTGCTCCAGGTCCACAAAACTCACAACCAATGTGTTTCTCTCAGGACGGATGAGCTCCTCTGCTAACTGCAAGTACTTAATTTCTCCATCACTGTTCTGGAACCTGCAGATACATGCAAGTCAGATTAAATTTAAGAATTAGGTGGTAAAGGGACGCCTGAGTGGCTCAGTGGTTGAGTGTCTGCCTTTGGCACAGGGCGTGATCCCTATCTCGAATTGCTCCCTGGGGAGCCTGCTTGTCCCTCTGCCTATGTCTCTGCTCCTCTCATGAATAAATAAATACAATTCTAAAAAAAAAAAAAAAAAAAAAAAAGAATTTTTAGGTGGTTAAAAAAAAATAATCTAAATGCCTCATAATTCAGTGTATTGGTTAAAAACTATCAGTTTTAGGGTCAGACAGGCTAATTTTACTAATTATATAACTTGGGGCAAGTTATCTGGTTTCCTCCCTATTAGAGAAATAAAAATAAATTAGGACATTGCTTTATCTCATTAGATTACTGTGAAGTTTTTTTTTTTTTTTTTAAGATTTTATTTATTTGAAGGAGAGAGAGAGGGAACATGAGTAGGGGGAGGGGCAGAGGAACTAGCAGATTCCTCTGCTGAGCAGGGAACCCACTGCAGGGCAGATGCAGGGCCAGAGATGCAAGGCTTGTCCCCAGGCCCCCTGGGCCTATGACCTGAGCTAAAGGCAGATGCTTATGCTTAACTGATTGAGCCACCCAGGTGCCTCTACTCTGAAGTTTAAAGAAGAATGTCTGTAAAATGCTTTGCAGCAAGCCCAGAACACAGAAAAATGTGGGCTTCAGGTTTTAATCTGCATTTCTTAATTTAATATTTTGTAATAAAAATGCCAACTATTTTAAAATTATTGTTACATATAATTAAGATTGGAAAATATTAAAACAAGAAATGCAGTTTAAATATAGTTATATACTGGACATCTACCTGCAAAGCATTATGCCCTAGATACTTAAAGCTAAAAATGATGGTGTCACTCCTGACCTAGGACTGACACTCTCTTGAGAGACATTCCTACTACAGAGAGGTTAACAAGACAATCTAAATGTCCATGACGGGACGCCTGGGTGGGTGGCTCAGTGGTTGAGCACCTGCCTTTGGCTCAGGGCGTGATCCAGGGATCCAGGATTGAGTCCCGCATCGGGCTCCTTGCATGGAGCCTGCTTCTCCCTCCGCCTAGGTCTCTGCCCCTCTCTCTCTGTCCCTCATGAATAAATACATAAAATCTTTAAAATAAATAAATCAATAAAATAAACGTCCATGACAACTGGGTAAAGAAAATGTATACACATACAACAGAACAGTACTCAGCCTTAAAAGGGAAAGTCTACTGTATGTGTCAACAAAGATGAACTCTGAGGATATTACACTAAATAAGCCATTAACAGAAAGACAAATACCGTATGATCCTACCTGAATGAGGTATCTAAAATAGTCAAATTCATATAGTCAAAGTGGAATGGGGACAGGTGGCTGGCTTAGTTGGTAGAGCATGCGACTCTTGATCTCAGGGTCAGGAGTTCAAGTCCCAGGTTGGGTGCAGAGCTTACATTAAATAAATAGATCGACAGAGACAGCAGAATGGTAGTTGCCTGAGGCTAGAGCAAAGGAGGAGATGTAGAGGTCCTAATAAATAGGCATAAAGTTTCATCCAAATGAGACCGAATAAGTCTTAAGAGATCCACTGTGTAACATTGTACTTAAAGTCAATGATAATATATTGTACAGCTAAAAATTTAAGAGGGTAGATCTCATGTTAAGTGAGATTATGTATTTTATTGTTTTTCACAATAAAATAAAGAGGAAAAAAGGAAGAGGTACAAGAAATGTGCTGTGGGATTATAAACTAATTCTGCTCTAGGAGAACACGCAGAAACGCCTCAAGCATTTCAAAAGGGACAGTGGAATTCAGCCTTGAAAGACATTTAGAATTTGAAAGAAAGCAAAAAACAACAACAAAATCACCAAAAAAAAAAAAAAAAATCCCAGTAGTGGTTAGACTGGCTGGCTATAGGTGTTGATAAATAAGTGGCAATGTCAGAAAAGGTATAGGAAGAAGGATGGTGGCAGGCTGCTTGTGGGATGAAACTGGGAAGAGGAGCTGTGAAGAATTTGGGACTTTATTCCATAAACAAGGGCAAATCAGAGTTGGAATTTTGAGGGCAAGTTAACATTCCCCGCCTTCCCCAAATACAGTGATTATTTGTCCTATTTATCATTATCCCTAGCACCTAGCTGTATGGTACTGCAAGGCAGTGAAAACAATTATATTCTTTGTTAAGATGAAACATTAATTGAGGACCTATGTAGTATGGTGTGACAGCCAGGTGGGGTTAAGGATGAGATTTACATTCAAGACAAAGAGGCTGACAGGTAGATATAGCAAGTTACACCAGAGATAACGGAAAATGGCGCCTTAGGAGCCTGAGGGAAGAAAGGATTGATGTTGCCTTAAAGGTTTATAGGGTTTGGGGCAGCTCCGGTGGCTCAGTGGTTTAGCACTGCCTTCAGCCCAGGGCGTGATCCTGGAGACCTGGGATCAAGTCCTGCGTTGGGCTTCCTGCATGGAGCCTGCCTCTCTCTGTGTCTCCCATGAATAAACAAATAAAATCTTAAAAAAAAAAAAAAAAAAAAAAACCTTATAGGGTTTGACAAAGGAAGTCTGAGTCTGTAGCTAGGCTTTGAAAGATAAATAGCTGTCAGGCAGAGATAGGGAACGTAAATTAAATTATTGTTTTAAATATATCAGAATCTTGGGGCACCTGGGTGGCTCAATGGTTGAGTGTCTGCCTTCAGCTCAGGGTGTCTGTTATCCTGGGGTCCCGGGATCCAGTCCCACATGAGTCCTGATGGGAGCCTGCTTCTCCCTCTGCCTATGTTTCTGCCTCTCTTTGCGATTCTCATGAATAAAGAAAAACTTCAAAAAAAAAAAAACATAAATAAATATATCAGGATATATCAGGATCTCTTAAGACAGAATTATTCACAATAGTAAAAATGTGGGAAAAAAAAAAAAAAAACAAACCAAGCGTCCATGAACGAACGGACAGGAAGGGGTACAGGCACACAGTGAAACACTACTCACCCTTAAAAAGAGATTCTGACCCATGCTGTATAGGGGGATGAATCTTGAGGATGTTACAGCGGTAAGTGCAATAAGCTGGTCACAAAAGAACAAATACGGTACGACTCCAAGCAGACCAGGCGACCAGAACAGTGAAATTCATCTGAACTAAGGGGGATGAAGGAAGGCTGCCAGGTGCTGGGGGCAGGGTGGGGGGAACGGGGAGCGACGGTTTAGGGGTCGCAGAGTGTCAACTTTTGGGAAGCCCAGGAGTTGCCGCGAGGGCCGGCGCCGATCCACCCAAGGGCTGCTTGACAAGCTCCACGTATGCCCTTAACGCCACTCAACTCTACTCTTAAAAAAAAGTTAGCTGGGAAGTTTTGTAGGTCGATGTAACATAACATGTAACATCCATGTCACGCATGTCTTACAATTTAAAAAAAAAAAAAAAAAAAAAAAAAGGAGGACTTCATAAGACATTCGGAAGTCCACAGTCTTAGGAAAAAAGAAGTGATGCATCTGCACTAAGAAACCCAAGGGGCGGCAGCGGCAGGAGGGAGGGCCCAGGAGCCTGGGAGGCCCTGGGAGGTGCGCGTAGAGGGAGGGGGACGCGAGGAAGGAGCGCGCCCCCGACGCTTTCGGGCGGGCCCGGGTCCCCGCGAGCGTCCTCTCCGCGCACGGCTCCCCAGCACGGCAGCGGCCTGGCCGTCGGGTGCCCTCGGGGCCGAGCCTGCCACCTACCCTGCGCGCCCCGGGGTCCGCCGAGGTGCCCCAGGGTCCAACGAGGTGCCCCAGGGCCCGCTGAAGTGCCCCAGGGTCCTCCGAGGTGCCCCAGGGCCCGCCGAGGCGCCCAGGGCCGACGGGGCCGCCGGCCTTACGGGCGGGGACGGCAGAAGGACGGGACCCAGGCGCCCGGGGCGGGGGGGGCGGGGGTCTCTACTCCCGTCGGCCGCGCACCCCCCCCCCCACGCCGGCCCGGGGAACGGGGCTCCGGAAGTGGGGACGGCGGCCCGGGGAAGTTCCGCGAGGAAGGGGCGCGCGCCGACTTACTCCTCCAGGAAATCCAGGAAGAGCTTCTGGCACTTCTCGGCCACCTCGTCGCGGACTTCCTGGCGCTGGCTGCCGGCGCCCGGCTCCGCCGCCGCCCCGAGGTCCATGGCCGCCGGCGCCGAGGGGCCTCAGCCCGCACGCTCCTCAGCCAGCGGTCGCTTCCCCGCAGACGCTGCCGCTCGGCGCGCGCCCCCGGCGGCGGCCGCGACCAATCGTGGCGCGAGAGCTCGCGGGTTTCGCGCCAAACCTGCCCAATGAGCGCGGCTTCTCCCTCGGCCCCGCCCCCGGAGCCGGGATTTCGCGCCAAATGCAAAGACCGGGAGGAAGCCCCGCGGGCTCGGCCTTTGCGCCTGCGCGGTGCGGCCGGGGGCCGGCAGCTTGGTTTCTGGCGCGGCTTAGGAGGTTGCGTCGGGATTCACGTGGATTTCCAGGTGTTCTTCAAGTCGTTTCACTGATACCCATTGAGCAGTAGACATAAGGCTCCGTGGAAGAGAAAAATGAGTAAGATCCAGACCTGCCCGAGCTGTGTGTTTGGAGGAAATCGTAAATCACCGGTTGCAACCGTCCAGGAGCCCAAAGAGATGTGCCAAGTCACCAGGGAGCAGGGGTCGCAGAGTCACTGTGGCTGGGGCCGACCCGAGGAAATCAGCGAGGTTTCTGTCGTTGATGGACTCCTCCCTTGAATGCAACTGTTGGTTTAGGTCCTCTGGATTTTCTTTACTCTCTCTGGCCATCTTTCCCCGACTTCGTTCCTCTTGCTTTTTCTCCTCTTTGGCCGTTCTTGGGTAGCCTCTGGAGCTGCTTCTCCAGTGAGTCCCTTAAGTGCCTGGTCCCAGAGCCCTTCTTTCTCCCAAAGAAGCTGTCTTGGGGGGCCCTCTTCTTTCCTGTTGTCGTGGGATCACTGGCCTAGCCTGGTCAGGAAGGAATTCTCGAGAGGTTTTACGGCGCAGCTTAGCAAGTGCATTTAAGTAGCACCGGGGTAGGACCCATAGGCTGGAAGAGCTGCACCTTTGCTGCATGAAACTGGTGGTTATAAGCTTAATGTTCAAGGGGCAGGGGACATGCAGGAAGTACTAGATCATAAATATTTTCTTCAAATTTCGGCTCATAAAACTACTTTCGCAAGATTTCTCCGGTGCTTACTCAGCTTGAATATTAACTATTGGCGAGATGTACAGGCAGTTGAGATAGCAAAGACTTAGGGTTCCACACCAAGGGCCAAGAAAGAATTCTTGAGACACCTTTGGTGCAAAAAATGATTTTATCAAGGCACAGGGACGGGATCCAGGAGGAGAAAAAGCTGCACTGGGGTCATGAGGAGGGGCCCATTATATACTTTCAAGATGGGAGGGAGTTGGGGGTGGTGTAACCCTACCAGGTATTTTGGAAACAAGGTTTCCTTGTTCCAGATCCTGCTGGGTCTAGCTATTCGTAGGAAAGGTCATTTATTACTGTTCAGTAAAAACTCCGTTGTGAGACCCTTCAAGTTGTATATTGGTGGATCATATACCTGGGGGGGATGATTGCCAACGTGTATCGTGGCAGGTAGAAATAAAGGAGGTTTCCAAAGGAATTTTTTTATGTTAAAGTAGACTTACAGGATCCTAGGGGTTGGGCCAAGATTACCTATTGCTGGGCAGCCCCGGTGGCACAGCGGTTTAGTGCCACCTGCAGCCGGGGGCGTGATCCTAGAGACCCTGGATCGAGTCCCACATCAGGCTCTCTGCATGGAGCCTGCTTCTCCCTCTGCCTGTGTCTTTGCCTCTCATTCTCTCTCTGTGTCTCTATGAATAAATAAATAAAATCTAAAAAAAAAAAAAAAGATTACCTGTTGCTCTTAGCAAAGTATTAACATTGAGGGAGTTGAGTCCCTACAGTTGAGCCTGTTTTAAGGACTTGTCAATGGGCTGTAGGTACTAAGGAAATTGAATAATTTTTCTTCTGCCTTTATTTCCCACATCAGCAGTCATGAGATCCTTTTAAGAATCTAGCAACCTGCATCTCTCTGATCCTTATCAGAATTAAGGAGGCAGTAGGGCAGCGGTTTGGTGCCTGCCTTTGGCCCCGGGGCGCGATCCTGGAGACCCGGGATCGAATCCCACGTCGGGCTTCCGGTGCATGGAGCCTGCTTCTCCCTCTGCCTGTGTCTCTGCCTTTGTCTCTCTCTCTCTGTGTGACTATCATAAATAAGTAAAAATTAAAAAATATATATATATATTAAGGAGGCAGTAGGTCAGCTTTTTGGGCTAAATGTGAAAGTTTTCCTGCTTTTATCCCTCATCACCATTGCTTCTAGGTGCTGATGACACCTACTTTGTGTGTCACCAACCAGTACTCTTTCATGGGCCTGCAAGAGATTAAGAGAAACTTGGACCACTTCCATTTCTTGAGATTTCTGCACATGAAAAAAATGTTTTCTTAATGCCAAACAGGGTGACAGAAGTTACAGTAATTTCTTTAACACCCCTATGCACATATAAATACACTCTTCACAGAATACAAGGTTTAACAAAAAGGCTCATTGCTGATGTACTGCGGTATATCTAAGATTGTATGTATTACCTTATTTGAAGGGGATGGGAACCCTTGTAGCCCTGTATTCCTCAGCTCTTCACAAACTCCAGATTCTGGATATCACCACTTGTATGGAACCTCAAACTCGGTATGCTACTGGACAGTCACAACCCTCATACTACTAAAAATTGATCCAGGAGGGATGCCTGGGTAGCTCAGTGGTTGAGGCTCAGGTCATGATCTTGATTCCGGGTTCCTGGGATCGAGTCCTGCATCATGCTCCCAGCAAAGAGCCTGCTTCTCCTTCTGCCTGTGTCTCTGCCTCTCTCTGTGTGTCTCTCATGAATTAAGAAATAAAATCTAAAAAAAAAAAAAAAAAAAAAGAATGGATCCAGGAGATACCCACGAGCAGTTTACTGGCCTGATTTGGTCTCTTCCTCTCTAAGGTCTCATCTTTCTTTCCCATTTTTCCTTCCTGCCCTCTTTCTCTTCTATCCTTAGGGTCGATTTCTCAGAACTTTAGTCTCATACACAGAAGGGAAAAAGCAAGGAAAAAGTACAGAGTTCCAAGCTAGTTTGGAGCTATGCCCACTGAGAAAATTGGGATTTCTTCTTCTCAGCTCTCCAAACCTCACAGGTTTTCCCTTCCTCCCTCAGACATGCACCTGTGGCCCAGCATAATAGATGAGGTATCCAAGTGAGGGTTGTGGGGATACTTTCCATAGCAGGAAGAGGGTGTGGGTTAAGAAGCCTCTCTCTGCTATATCTCAGAGAGTCTTATGCCTCTGTGTATGTGTGCGTGTGTGTGTGTGTTTGTGTGTAGGGTTGAGACTGCTATTCTTAGAAAGGCCTGCTTGCAAGGTTGGCCTTTGGCTGGCATTTAGGAACTTGACTGGTAAAAGTTCCCTACACTGATAAGACACTTTCCCTAAATGATAAAGATGGCTCACTCTGTCTAAAATGTTTGTGCAAACAATGTGGTTTATGCTTCATCTGTTCTAAGAGTCTGGAATCTTGATATGCTAGTTAGAGGGTGCTTATGTGACCAGATCCCAGTAAAAACTCTGGGCTTCTCTAATGCACTTCCTGATAAATAGCATGATGTGTGTTGTCACAGATGCTTCAGTGCAATTAAATGCATTCCATATATCTCCAGAGGAAGAAGACTCTAGACTGCTTGTTTGGTCTCCTTTGGACTGCACCATGTGTCTTTTCTCTTTGCTGATTTTATTTTCTATCCTTTTGCTGTAATAAATGATAGCTGTGAGTACAGTTATATGCTGAGTCCTATGAACCCTCCTAGCAAATTATTGAATTTAGCAAATTATAGAAACTGAGGATGGTTTTGTGGATCCCCAACACTATATATATACACACACATAAAAGAGAATTTTAAACATACACAAATGTAGACAGAACAGTATAATGGACTTCCATTATATAGCCCCAGTAACTCTCAACATATGGCCATTCCTGGTCCAGCAACATAGCTCTCTGCTTTTCCTTCTCCATTATTTCTATTATCTTTAAAAAAATCTATTTTAGAATGGTCTTAGATTTATTAAAAGTTGTACAAGATAGTACAGAGTTCTCTATATTGCATGCCCATTTTTCCCTATTAGTAGCATCTTACTATACGACATTTATCACAACTGAAGAATCAACTTTGGCACATACCATTAGCTAAACTCCATACCTGACTTGGATTTTGGTAGTTTTCCCCTAATGTCCTTTTACTCTTCCAGGATTCCAGCCAGGATACCACATTAAGTTGCGTTGTCATGTCTCCTTGGTCTCCTCTGGTCTGTAAGAATTATTTAGACTTTGGTTTTGATGACATAGATGTTTTTTTTTTTAATTTTTATTTATTTGTGATAGTCACAGAGAGAGAGAGAGAGAGGCAGAGACACAGGCAGAGGGAGAAGCAGGCTCCATGCACTGGGAGCCCGACGTGGGATTCGATCCCGGGTCTCCAGGATCGCGCCCTGGGCCAAAGGCAGGTGCCAAACCGCTGCGCCACCCAGGGATCCCGACATAGATGGTTTTGAGGTATACTGCTCAGGTATTTTGCAAAACATACCTCAATTGGGATTTGTCTGATATTTTTCTCATGATTAAACAATGGTTATGAGTTTTGGGAGGAAGACCACACAGGTAAAGTATGGTTCTTACCACTCCCTTACAATTTCGAAGCAAATCCTAGATAATCATATCATTCCCTATGCAAACATTTCAGAATGAATCTCTAAAACATACAGGCTATTGGAATGTTACTCAGTCATTAAAAACGAATGAGATCTTGCCATTTGTGACAACATGAATGAACCCAGGGAATATTTATCCTAAATAAAATAAATCAAGCAAAGACACATACCCTATGATTTCACTTATATGTGGGATCTAAAAAACAAATGAACAAACAGAAATAGAATCATACAGATGTTGCCAGAGGGGAAGGAGGTGGAGGATGGGTGAAATCAGTGAAGGGGATCAAGAGGTACAGACTTCTGCTACAAATAGATCATGGTGATGAACTTTCGTACAGCATAGGGAATATACTCAATGAGATTGTAATAACATATGATGACAGATGGTGACTGCGCATATCACGGTGAGCACTGAGTGACATATAGAGTTGAGTCACTGTGTTGAACACTTGAAACTAATACAACATTGTACGTCAACTATATTTCAATAAGAAAGGGCTATTTTCCCAGAGACGTATCTTTGGCTGGGAAAGAACCTTCCTTCACACAGCTGTAGCAGTGCAGATTAATGATGCTGATTCTTTTCAATCAAGCTGTAATATTTTCCCGAATTACCAACACATTACCTTACTTTGCGTCAAGCTAGCAGATTAAACTTTGATATGATTTATTTTAGCTGGGGTGCAATATTCAATAAGATATTTATCAAACATACTATGAGGTATTTTTTCCAGATATAGCCAGCCCCATCTTATAAAAATATTTAATATATCCTACTGTTTATTAACAAAATAAGAAAATTTTATGCTAGCAACTGAATTTTTAGTTTTCAAAGTTTTTAGCAGTACTTGATGAAATGCCTTTTAATCATTTGCTTTTCTTTTCAATTACCTACATATGAGAAGTTTGATCATGATGTCTATCAAAAATAGCGGTGAAGGCAGTAGGAATGATCACAGTTTTTATCTATTTTTATATGGTACTTTTTAAATTTTCCTGAAAGCTAAATATCAGAATTATAGATACACACAGTTACTGAAAAAATATTTAAAACCTTTCATCATACTTCTTACTTCATAATTTATTTAAACTATACCTTACAGTATATTATTATAAATTAAAAGAATGAGAAACCACACGTACCTTTACTCTTGTTTTTATAGCTGTTATAAAAATGGATACATTAGTCACATTGTATCTGCGTTATTTTAATATTGACTTAACTGCTTTTAATCATCACCTTTACAAATTGCTTTCCATATTTTGTCTCCCCGTGGTTATTACACTATTTCTTGAAACAAGTATTAACTCATCTGTTTGAATTGAAAAATGAAGTTGGGTACTAAGAAACAGTAAGTATGATTAAGCTGATTTAAAATAAAGATGGTCTTTGTTTAGTGAGTTAAATGGTGGGCATTTTCCAGACTTTGGATGACCAAAATCTTCAGCTCCAAGATTTTGCTGAAAACCTATTTTTAAAAGATTATAAAATGAAAGCACTTCATTTAAAAAATGTGTAACAAAGGTGTGTTGAAATTAATTTTTTTTTCTCAGTTTAGAAGAGACAGATTTGGGCAGCAGAAACAGATTCAGAGATCCTCAGAAGAGATGATGGGGAAGCTTTGGAAATGGATGCAGTCACCCAGGAAGCATCTGAAGAAAGGGAAAAGGCAGATCCAAGCATGAAACCTAGAGAAGACCAGTAGTCAAAGAGGCTGAGGAGGAAAATGCCATGTGGGAGACTAAGAAAGAACAGCCAGAGAAATAGGAGGAGAATCTCAAAAGTCAAAAGAGAAGATCCCAGAAACAATCCTTGTCAGTAGTGAATGCTGCAGAGCAGTCCCCAGAGGATAACAACTGAACATGGTGGAAAGAGTTTCAGGGACACGGAAGGGGGTGGGAGTTAGATTGCAGGGGGGCAAATGGAGGTGAGGAACTTGACTGACTGGTGGCCACCCTTTACTACATTGGGCTGCAATGACAGAGTGGATTGTGAGGGATCTGCTCTACCCTGGGTTGAGATCCTTGACACAAGCTTTGGTGCTTTTGAAACCATTAGCTGTTGGAGCAAGAGTGCAGGCAGAGAGAGAGCCAGCCAAGTCAGCAGTTACTCATTCCCTCTGGCAACCCAGGAGAAGAGGGGAGACTCTATGGGCCCCAGCTTTTGTGGTGAGATGTGTGTCATACTCCAGGGAGGCTTCTCACTACTCCTTCCACTCTTATGGCCAGGCTCACCAACTATGGTAGGCAAGGTCCAGACCTGCTGGAATCCAGTCCGACTCCAGCCATTCGCCATGGAGGAAGGAGAACTTTGTTCTAGATTCCACAGTGCTACCAGATGGGCTAGCAGCTTCCCCGCATATAGCCCAGTTCTCTCCAAGGATCTTGGCTTTAACTAATCCCACTTCTCCTCCCCAAAGGCAAATATGGGGGAGGTATTTTGCTCTACAGGTGTGGGTAATAAAGGAGTACTCATTTAGAACTCTGCACCAGAATCTGGTCATATCAGGAAGGATATTTTGTGTGCGGAGTAAATGGTATAGCTTAAACAGTTAAACACAGGAGTTCTGGATTTGAATCCTGACTCCACGCTTAAGTGATCTTGAGTAAGCTACTTACTCAAGAGGGTTTTATCTGTGGGATAATAATAATAATACCTGCTTATAAGGCTGTTGTTGTAAAAAATTAAATGAGATATTATGTGTAAATATGCCTGGCACATATATCATACTCATATCCTATTATTTAACCCTGTTCAGGACTGATTAATTATAACTGTCTAAAATGTTTTCCATAAAAGTATATTTATATAATAAAAATTCATTATGGTACTATATGTATGTATGTAATGTGTGTATGTGTATGTGAAACCTTGCACTGAGTGTGCTTATGAGTGCTCAGCCAAAGAGGGCCACTGTAGCCCTCTGTACCAGTAAGGGTTGGTTAGCCCACCACACTGCAAACTGCAAAACCACACACCACCATCTGCTGAAGTGGGTGTATTCTGCACCTCAGCTTTATTTAGGACTAGCAGTTGGAGGTTGGTAGAAGACGGATGTTAGGAAGGGCATCACAAACATCACTGCCACCTGGGAGCAGAGACTAAGAATGGGTATGATGTGTGTCTGGGAGAAATGATGGAGTTCTGAGGAATTTTTGAAGAGCCCAAGATCAAATGCTAATATTACAGGAGTGCATTCCCCTAAGGACTGTGCTATGAGGACACATTTCGGGCTCATTTGGCTGCCACTCCTATTTGTGGGGATCCATAATCCCCGTATCATTGTGGGGTATGTGCTCATAACTATTAGACCTGTCTCCTTACTGTCCCACCTGTTTTGTGAAGCTTTCTGACTTCCCCACCTATGATTCTCCCTCTTTTCTCTGAATTCTGGAAACATTACATCACCCAGTTGGAACAAGCAGTTTTCTGCCTTGATTTGGTTGGGGTTTTTTTCAGGTTGTTATCTTTTGGCTTGATGCCAAACATTTCTATTGAGTGATTAAAACTGGGAACTTGGGAAGACTTCAAATAATTTAAGAAACAAAAGAGCACATTTCCTTAAAATTTTCTGGTTTGCATTATGGAAAAATTTCAAGTATATAAAAAAGGGAGAACAGAATTATGCACCCCCATACACCCATCATCGAGTCAATCTTGTTGGATCTATAAGCCCACCATCTTCTCCTGATGCCAAATTATTTGAGAACAAATTTCTGACAGCATATCATTTCTTTTGTAAGTATTCTTGTATGTAATGTATCTTTAACAGATGAGAATTCTTAAAAAATACGTTTCACTATATCAGATGCTCTTATGCATCAGGTTAGATTTTCCCAGACTCACCTGTCTCTCATTCCAGTTCCACGTGGGCTCTGAGCCACTTGACTGTGTCTCTTGTCCTCTGTGCTTCTCAGGCTTCCCTCTTGCATTAAGGAACTGGCTCATACCTCTCAGAAACATCCTGGAGGAAAAATGGAGTGAAGGCCCCAAGATAATCTTTGATTGATGGAAGAGGAGAGTCATGGTTAAATTTTTTCCCCTTAACCAATCCCCTACCAATGGCTATTTAGATTAGGTTAGTTTTTTTTCCCCTTTCATCTTCTCCTTGTCCCCCATTAGAAACAACAGTGCATTATGCATCTTCGAATGTGTGTGTATTTCTTGAGGATAAATTCTTGGAAGGGCTGGCCCTAGATGAAAGGGAATGGATGTTCTACATTTTCATAAACTGCCAAGTTTATTTTCAATAAAGCTGTACCAATTTATTTTCTTACCAATGCACAGGGCATTTTCTTTCTTTTTTTTAAAGATCAATTTACTTATTTGAGAGAGAGTGTGCACAAAGTGGAAGGAGGGGCAGAGGGAGAGGGAGAGAGAATCTCAGGCAGACTCCCTGTTGAGTGGGGAACCTGAAACAGGACCCAATCCCATGACCCATGAGATCATGAACTGAGTGGAAATTATGAGCTGGATGCTTAACTGACTGAGCCACCCTTGCGCTCCAAGGGCATTTTCATGTTAAGTGAAATGAGAACCTTAAGGCAAATGGATTCAGTTCTGACCTTAAAATTATAAGTTTTAATCTGCTGATGGAGAAAGATTATTTGGGCAGTAGAAGCTACCTGCTGCCCTTAAAAGTTTCAGCAATCCTCATACTTTGTTCCATTAATTCCTTTATTCAATCATGCAACAAATATTTAATGAGCACCTACCATATCCAAAGGGATAAAGGTCTTTGGTCACCACCATACCTTTCTCAGGCCATGGCTCAATCTGGTGAGTGGTCATATAAGAAGCCCTACTGGATTATCTGGTGTCAACGATTTGCTCTACCCCCAGTACATAACAGCTACTGCCAATAAGGTCCGTTAAACCTGCCATATTGACTTTTTGCCTCCTAATTTTCGGTATGAGGAGCCTATAAAATGGCAGAACGGGGATCCCTGGGTGGCGCAGTGGTTTAGCGCCTGCCTTTGGCCCAGGGCGCGATCCTGGAGACCCGGGATGGAGTCCCACGTCGGGCTCCCGGTGCACGGAGCCTGCTTCTCCCTCTGCCTGTGTCTCTGCCTCTCTCTCTCTCTCTGTGACTATCATAAATAAATAAAAATTAAAAAAATAAATAAATAAAATGGCAGAACGGTAGCTATAGTTTCACTTTTCTGGAGCTCTATTGTGTCTCCTGGTGTAAGTGTCACTCTCCTGGAACCAGGACCTCTGGATCCAGGGTCTCAAGATGTGGAGAAGGGAGCACAAATTTCTCAAGGGGATCACTAGAAGAGATGATGAGCAGGGCTGTTCCTCCCAACTCCTGTATCCTGGACCCTTGTATTCCACCTGATGGGCACTGGGCATCTTACAGTGGTTGTTGACTCAAGGTATATACACACCATGTCCGGGGAGTGGTGCTCTCCATGCATAGTATTTCCACATTGGCACCTTGGTCATGCCTTCACAAGGCCTCTCTATCATTCAGAAGGCTTCACACTTCTTAGTGGTGGAGAATGTAATAGAATCAGTGTTGGAAACTCAAGTGTGTTGATAAAGAGCAGAGCTGTCAAGTGTCTGAATAGCTGATTTAAGCAACAAGTCCAAAATGAAAGCCTTAAATCATTTACTACAATGTCATTAAGCAAGATGCTAAAAGCAGAGAAAGCAAAGACCTCTTTGTTGCACTTTCTTCCATCGACTGATGAATGGTGGGGGTCCAGGCGGATCAGTGCAAATCAGTGCTACCTCACTGTTGAGGTAGGCTTGAACAAAAGCTACCTGAGTGGCTGAGTAGGTTGGGTAGCTGACTCTATTTCTGCTCAGGTCATGATCTCAGGGTTCTGGGATCCAGCCCCAAGTTGGGCTCTACACTAAGCAGGGAGTCTGCTCGAAAATTCTCTCTCCCTTTCCCTTTGCCCCTCCCCCACTCATATGCATGTTCATGCTCTCGCTCTCTCTCAAATAAATAAATAAATCTAAAAAAAAAAAAGCTATGGAAGTTTTTTGGACACTTCCATGGTGGAGGTGGAGGGTAGAAGGAAGGGGAAAGTACTGAGTTGGTGTGGGAAAAGTGTCTTCAAAGTTTCTTCCTCCTCTCTCTTTTTTTTTTTTTTCCTAATTTTTATTTACATTCTAGTTAGGAGTTTCAGGAGTAGAATTTAGTGGTTCATCACTTATATACAACATCTAATCCTCTTCATAACAAGTGCCCTCCTTAATACCCATCACCCATCTAGCCCAGCCCCCGCCTGCATCCCTCCATCAACTCTGTTTGTTCTCTATCTCCTATTAAGAGTTTCTTATGCTTTGGTTTATTTCCCACCTTTTTTTCCCCCCTCCCATGTGTTCATCTGTTTCATTTCTTAAATGCCACATGCGTGAAATCATATGGTATTTGTCTTTCTCTAATTTCTCTTAGCATAATACACTCTAGCTCCATCCATGTCATTGCAAATGGCAAGATTTCATTCTTTTTGATGGCTGAGTAATATTCCATTATGTCTATATACCACATCTTCTTTTTGTTTGTTTTTTTCTTTTTTTCTTTTTTTACCCCATCTTCTTTATGCATTTATCAGTCAGTGGACATTTAGACTCTTTCCATAGTTTGGGTATTGTTGATAATGCTGCTATAAATATCAGGGTGCATGTACCTTTTGAATCTGTATTTTTGTATTGTCTGATTAAATATTTACCAGTTCAATTGCTGGGTCATACAGTAGTTCTATTTTTAACTTTTTGAGGAAACTCCATACTGTTTTCCAGAGTGGCTGCACCAGTTTGCATTCCCACCAATAATGTAAGAGGGTTCCCCTTTCTCTGCATCCTTGCCAACATCTGCTGTTTCCTGTATTGTTAATTTTAGCCATTCTGACAGGTGTGAGGTGGTAACTCATCATGGTTTTGGTTTGTATTCCCTGATGCTGAGTAATGTTGAGCATCTTTTCATGTGTCTGCTAGCCATCTGGATGTCTTCTTTGTAAAAGTGTCTATTCATGTCTTCTGCTGATTTCTTAACTGGATTATTTGGTTTTTTTGGGGGGTGTTGACTTTGATAAGTTCTTTATAGATTTTGGATACTAACCCTTTATTAGATATGTCATTTGCACTATCTTCTTCCACTCTGTAAACTGACTTAATTTTGTTGATTATTTCCTTCACTGTGCAGAAGCTTTTTATCTTGATGAAGCCCCAATAGTTCATTTTTGCTTTTGTTTCCCTTGCCTCATCTCTGGAGGTGTATACTAAGAAGCTGCTATGGCTGAGGTCAAAGAAGTTGCTGCCTGTGTTCTTCTCTAGGATTTTGATGATCTTCTCTCTCACATTTGATCTTTCATCCATTTTGAATTTATTTTTATGTACAGTGGAAGAAAGTAATAGAGTTTCATTCTTCTACATGTTGCTGTCCAGGTTTTGAATCCATGTTCATCAGGAATGCTGGCTTATAATTCTTTTTAGGAGGGTCTTTGGTTTTGGAATCATGGTAATGCTGGCCTCATAGAAAGAGTTTGGAAGTTTTCCTTCCATTTCTATTTTTTGAAACAATTTGAGAAGCATAGGTATTTTTGTTTGTTTGTTTTTGTTTTTTGTTATTTATTTATTTATTTATTTATTTATTTATTTATTTATTGAGAAGCATAGGTATTATCTCTTTAAATGTCTGGTAGAAATCCCCCTGGGAAGCCATCTGGCCCTGGACTTTTGTATATTGGGAGATTTTTGATTATTGATTAAGGTTTTTTTTTTTTTTGCTGGTTATGGGTCTGTTCAAATTTTCTATTTCTTCGTGTTCAGCTTTGGTAGTTTGTATGTCTCTAGGAATTTGTCCATTTCTTTCAGATTTTTCAGTTTGTTGGCATATAACTTTTCATAATATTTTTTTCAAAGATTTTATTTATTTATTCATGAGAGAGAGAGAGAGAGAGAGAGAAAGAGAGAGGCAGAGACACAGGCAGAGGGAGAAGCAGGCTCCATGCAGGAAGCCCGACATGGGACTTGATCCCGAGACTCCAGGATCACACCCTGGGCTGAAGGCAGCGCTAAACTGCTGAGCCACCAGGGCTGCCCCATAATATTCTCTTTTAATTATTTGTTCTGTTGTGTTGGTTGTGATTTCTCCTCTTTCATTCATGATTTTGTTTATTTGGGTCCTTTTGCTTTCCTTTTTGATAAATTTGGCTAGGGGTTTATTAATTTTGTTAATTCTTTCAAAGAACCAGCTCTTTGTTTTGTTTATTTGTTCTACAGGGATTTTTTTTGTTTCTGTACCATTTATTTCTGCTCTAATCTTTATTGTTTTCCTTCTTCTGCTGGCTTTAGGCTTTATTTGCTGTTAGTTTTCTAGTTCCTTTAGGTGTAGGGTTAGGTTGTGTATTTGAGAATTTTCTTGCTTCTTGAGGTATGCCTGTATTGCAATATACTTCCCTCTTAGGACTGCCTTTGCTGCATCCCAAAGGTTTTGGACTGACTGTCATGTTTTCATTTTCTTTGCTTCCATGTACTTTTTAATTTTTTTCTTTAATTTCCTGGTTAACCTAATTCATTCTTTAGTAGGATGTTCTTTAAACTCCATGTATTTGCAGTCTTTCCATTTTTTTTTTTTTTTGTGGTTTGACTTCAAGTTATAGCATTGTGGTCTGAAAATATACATAATATGATCTCAATCTTTTTGTACTTATTGAGGGCTGATTTGTGACCCAGTATGTTCCATGTGTAAAGAGAATGTGTTTTCTGCTGCTTGAGGATAAAATGTTCTGAGTATATCTGTTAAGTCCATCTGGTCCAATGTGTCATTTAAAGCCCTTGTTTCCTTGTTGATCTCCTGCTTAAATGATCTGTACATTGCTGTAAGTGAAGCGTTAAAGTCATCTACTATTATTGTGTTATTATCAGTAAGTTTCTTTATGTTTGTTATTAATTGATTTATATATTTATATATTTGGTGCTCCAAAGTTGGGGCATAAATATTTACATTTGTTGGATCTTCTTGATGGATAGATCCTTTAATTTTAATGTAACTCTTTTTACAATCTTTTGTTGAAAATTTAGTTTTTCTGATATAAGTATGGCGACTCCAGCTTTCTTTTGATATCCATCAGCATCATAGATGGTTCTCCATTCTCTCACTTCATTCTGCAGTTATCTTTAGGTCTAAAATGAGTCTCTTGTAGGCAGCATGTAGATGCATATGCATCTTGTTTGTTTTTTTTTTTTTTCTAAATCCATTCTGACATCCTGTGTCTTTTGATGGGAGCATTCAGTCCATTTACATTCAGAGTGATTGATAGATATGAATTTAGTGCCATTCATTATGTTACCTGTAAAGTTAGTGTTTCTGGTGATGTTCTCTGATCCTTTCTAGTCTTTGTTGATTTTGATTTTTTTCTCCACTCAAAGCGTCCCCTTTAATATTTCTTGCAAGGCTGGTTTAGTGGTCATGAACTCCTTTGGTTTTTGTCTGGGAAACTCCTTCTCTTCTCTTCTCTTCTCTTCTCTTCTCTTCTCTTCTCTTCTCTTCTCTTCTCTTCTCTTCTCTTCTCTTCTCTTCTCTTCTTTCTCTTCTCTTCTCAATGATAGCCTTGCTGGATATTTTCCAAGTATTGTTAGCTGCATATTTTTCCCATGCAGCATGTTGAATATATCCTGCCACTTTCTTCTGGCCTGCCAAGTTTCTGTGGACAAATCTGTTGTGAACCTAATCTACCTTTCCTTGTAGGTTAAGGGCTTTTGTCCCCTTGCTGCTTTCAGAATTCTTTCTTGTCTTTGTATTTTGTGAATTTGACTATGGTAAGTCTTGGTGATGGCCAGCTTTTGTTGAATTTAATGGGAATTCTCTGTGCTTCTTGGATTTTGATGTCTGTTTCCTCTCCCAGATTAGGAGAGTTTTTATATATACTTTTCTCAACTAAGTCTTCTGCCCCTTGAACACTCTCTTCATCTTCTGGGACTCCTGCGATATGAATGTTATTTCACTTTAAGGAGTTGCTGCTTTCCCTATGTCTACCTTCGTGATCCAATACCTTTCTTTCCCTCTTCAGCTTCATTATTTTCCATAATTGTATCTTCTATATCACTGATTCATTCCTCTGCTTTGTCCATTCTCATTTTCATGGTATCCACTTGGGTTTGCATCTCAGGTAGAGCATTTTCTTTTTAATTTTTAAAAATTTATTTATGATAGTCACAGAGAGAGAGAGAGAGAGAGAGAGAGAGAGAGAGGAGAGAGGCAGAGACACAGGCAGAGGGAGAAGCAGGCTCCATGCACCGGGAGCCTGATATGGGACTCGTTCCCGAGTCTCCAGGATTGCACCCTGGGCCAAAGGCAGGCCCAAACCAATGTGCCACCCAGGGATCCCTAGAGCATTTTTTAAAAAAGATTTTATACATTCATTTATGAGAGAATTACACAGAGAGGCAGAGACACAAGCTCGCTGTGGGGAGCCCAATGTGGGACTCAATCCCTGGACCCGTGATCACACCCTGAGCTGAAGGCAGATACTCAACTGCTGAGCCACCCAGGTGTCCCTCAGTTATAGCATTTTTTTTTTTTTTAGTTACAGCATTTTTTATTTCAGCCTGACTAGATTTTAGTTCTTTTATCTCTGTGGTTAGGGATTCTCTAGTGTCTTTTATGCTTTTTTCAAGTCCAGCCAATATGTTTATAATTGTTGTCTTAAATTGTAGTTCAGACATCTTACTTATATCTGTATTGATTAAATCCCTTGCCATTAGTTCTTCCTGTTCTTTCTATTGGAGTGAATGTCTCTCTCTTGTCATTTTGTTTGCGGGGCAGGGTGGGGGGAACAGGGGAAGCTATATCCTAGGTGTGTTTGGTCTGCTTGTTAAAAAAAAAACTAGATCCAAAAATAAAATAAAACAAAATAAAATAAAAAGGAAAACTAAATCCTATTTCCCCTAGAGCTGAAGCTTTGCAGCACTCTATGATCAACAGACTTGGTGCAAGGGTTTTGTGCTGGTCTTCTGGAGTGGGGTGGGGGGGGGGAGTGGCTTGTTGTGCTGATTCTCAGACAAGCTTGCTCTGGTGAAGATGTACCTGCAGAGCACATCCCCCTCCTCTCTTCTACAAGGTCTCAGCAGACCTGTAGAAGACTTTTGCCCAAGGCTTCAGATAGAAAAACCTAAGAATGAAGGTTAGGAATGTAAATATGTGAAGAGTGTGACCAGCTAAAGGGGTCTGAGTCTTTGATTGCATCTCCCTTCAGATTTATGATGTATTGGCCATGCACCAGTCTGGTTTGGGGAAGGCACCTTTCCCTTATGAGGCCTGCCAAGTAAGTCTTTGTAATCACCTATGGCCAGGCCTGAAAAATCACACATAGATTTTTAACAAGCAACTAGACTCCTTAATCAGTAGATCCCATGGTACTGTGCCTACTGTTCTGCTATAAAGTAGGGCTCTTAGTATGAATTGTAATGTTGGATTCCCTGTGACAGATCAAAATTTGTAAGCTGCTGGATACTGCTACTAGATGAGCTTTTGTGGAAAGGAAAAGGAAAAGGAAAAGGAAAAGGAAAGAAAGGAAAACTTACACCTTAAGTATGTCAAGGGGAATTGCTGCCCTTTCTAGGGTGGAAGGGTCCAACATAATAAACTTGCTAAAAAGTGAAGGGTTGGGGATCCCTGGGTGGCGCAGCGGTTTAGTGCCTGCCTTTGGCCCAGGGCGCGATCCTGGAGACCCGGGATCGAATCCCGTATCGGGCTCCCGGTGCATGGAGCCTGCTTCTCCCTCTGCCTATGTCTCCGCCTCTCTCTCTCTCTCTCTGTGTGACTATCATAAATAAATAAAAATTTAAAAAAAAAAAGTTTTAAAAAAACAAAACAAAACAAAAAAAAAAAGTGAAGGGTTGGTTTTCTTAAGAGATGATTTCTGTCATTGACAGGACATTTAGCAGTGAAAATAATTAGATCAGCTTTAGTGTGTGGAAACTCATACTGGGCGCATATTCACTATCTTTGCCACCAGACTACTCTTTCAAGAGCCTATTGTGCCAGCCTTGCAGTGGCTGATGACAGAGGCTGGCTGACATCAACTGGCCCAGCTACTCTGTCTACCAGTGCCTCTCCCATGGTGATTATTTTCTCTTGGGCATTAACATGTGATATTAAGATCTTTACATTTTGTGCATATGCCTTTTTAATAAGTCTCCTTATTCCCAATTTCCAATCTTTCTCTTTCCCAGCCTCTGACGAATCAGCATAGCCATTTTATTCACCCACAAATGAATGTATAGTCTTACCTAGGACCACTTCTCCTTCTAAACAAAACAGATAGCCAGAGGCACTGTCCACTAGGAGGGTTTCAAATCTTTCAAGTCCACTCTTGAGTGGTAGTAGTGTATAACAGCAGTCACTTGTCAAGTCAGCCCAACCATGTATCAAATATGGCCCTTTTCCTCCTCTGCCAACTGGTCTTAGGAATCTCCTTTCCCCCTTCTACCCCATACATGGTCGTAAGTTTGAGCTGAGGAGCAATGGAGCACCAGTAGTGATGACAAGGGGCTCTTGAGAGTCTTGATTATCTAACTTACTTGGGCCTTTTTCTATTCATGCCCAGTTCCAAATGTACCACCTACTATCTAATGATAGATTGCTTTTGACTCTTGTAATTTGGTGGATCTGACAAAACCCAGCACATAATGGGAAGGTCTGACCACATGGTCACTTGGTATCCTGTAGTTAGGTGCTTTATCTCCACCAGGGCCCTGTAGCAAGCCAGGGGCTATTTACTGAATGGTGCATAGTTTTCTGTTTTAGATGGCATGGCTATGAGGACCATGTTATGATTCTCCTATTGAGGCCTCCTATAAACTCCACATGGCACCTTTTCCACCAATATAATTAAAACCATAGGTTCTGCTGCTTGAACCATAGCCTGGACCTGGTGAAGAGCCCTCTCCTGTTCTAAGCACTACTCACACCTGACAGCATTCCATGTAGATGGGTCAGAGCAGTATTCTGTGAAGTAGTCTGTTAAGAGATATTAGTTCCATATATTCTAGACTTGGAAGGTAAAAATAAACTAGGATATTATTATTACACTTTTTGAATGTCTTATAAAAAGTGGGGCAACCATAAAAATGTTATGGAGGAAATCTCTTTAATCCAGAATCATGAACACAGCACAGTGCTTTCTGCAAATACTGCTGTAGAAATTGTCAGTGTGAAAGGAAAGAATCCCAGTGAGCAAATTTTTTAGGATGCTCTTCAATGAAAAGTTTCTTAAAAGCCATTCCAACTTTCTTTCCTATCACCTTAACATAAAAGTGAAAAAAACCAAAAAAAACAAAAAAACCAAAAAAACCCAGAACCTTTAGTATTTCCAATAATAAAGTTACATACACATTTTCAAAATCTATTTTGTACATGTTTAGCCTTACCATGACTGCTTGCCTTGTTAACTATTTTGGTGATGGCAAAAAGAAAACACAAGAACTTTGGAATTAGTATTTTAATGCTTCTGGGAAATTCAGTTAGGTCTGGTTCTGAAGGAAATATTTAGATATGGAGGCTAGGACTAATAACCAGTTAGAGCAGCAATAAAGCTGTGTGCGCATGTCAGTGGTTTTCCTGCAAATTGGAAATGTTTCCTATCCCAAACTCAGTCAGGTGACAATCTAGATGCAGGAGTGTGTTACTGTATAAAGCATGTTTGAGTTACTTATTTAAAGAACACTCATACAGAGATATGTCTGCCTGAATATGTTGAAAAGTAGAGTGCAGGCATCCCCTCAATTTACTGCACTTTGCTTTACTGTGCTTCACAGATACTATATCTTTTACAAATTGAAGGTCTGTGGCAATTCAGCATTCAGCAAGTCTATCAGCACCATTTTTCCAACAGCATTTGCTCACTACATGTCTCTATGTCACATTTTGGCAATTCCTGCTATATTTCAAATATTTTCATTATTATATTTGTTATGGTGATCTGTGATCAGTGATCTTTAAAGTTACTATTGTAACTGGCTTGGGGCACCACAAACTACGCTCTTATAATGGCAAACTTAATAAATGTGTGTTCTGACTTTTCTATCTACCAGCCATTCCCCCATCTCTTTCTCTCTCCTCAAGCCTCCCTATTTCCTGAGACACAACAACATTGAAATTAGGCTAATTAATAACCCTACAATGGCCTTTAAGAAGTACTCAAGTGAAAAGAAGAGTCACATGTCTTTCATTTTATTTTTTTTTTTTAAGATTTACCTACCCATTTTAGAGAGAAGGTGGGGGGCAGGGTCAGAGGGAGAAAGAGTCTCAAGGAGACTCTGCACTTAGTGTAGAGTCCAATATGACCCTGAGATCATGACCTGAGCCAAAACCAAGAGTCGGGCACCCAAATGACTGCCACCCAGGTGCTCCTATTTATTTTAAAAGGTGGGAGGAGGAGCAGAGGGAGAGAGAATCTTCAGCAGGCTCAATGCCCAGCATGGAGCCTGATGTAGGGCTTGCTCTCATAACCCTGAGGTCACGACCTGAGCTGAAATCAAGAGTTGGACACTTAACTGACTGAACTACCAAGGCACCCCACATGTCTCCAATTTAAGCTTAGTGAGGAGGGCATATTGAAAGTCAAGATAGGCTGAAAGCCAGGCCTTTTGTGCCAAACAGTCAAGTTGTAAATGTGATGCATTTAAATATGAAATTTAAATGTGAAATGTAAATGTGAAAAGTTATTGAGGGAAATTAAAAGTGCTACTCCAGTGAACACTTAAATGATAAGTAAGCAGAACAGCCTTATTGCTCATATGGATAAAGTTTTAGTGGTATTGACAGATCAAAGCAATCACATTTCCTTAACCAAAGCTTAAACAAGGGCAAGGCTCTAGGACTCTTCAATTCTTAGAGAGGTAAGGATGCTACAGAAGAAAAGTTGGGAGCAAGCAGAGGTTGATTCACGAGGTGTAAGGAAAGAGGCCATCTCTTTAACATAAAAGAGCAAGGTGAAGCAGCAAGTACTGACGTAGAAGCTGCAGCAAGTTATATAAAACATTGAGCTAAGATAACTACTGAAGTTGACAACACTAAACAGATTTTCAATGTAGACAAAATAGTCTTCTATTGAAAGAAGACACCTCTAGGAATTTCAGAGCTAGGGAGAAGTCAATGCCTGGCCCCAAAGCTTCAAAGGACAGGCTGACTCTCTTGGTAGGGGCAAATGTAACTGGTGATTTAAAGTTAAAGCATTGGGTGATGCAGCTACTAGGATAGGCTCCATCCTAGAACCCTTACAAATTATGCTCAACCTCTGTCTGTGGTCCATAAACAACAAAGCCTGGATGAGAGCACATCTATTTTCAACATGGCTTACTATTTTAAGCCCACTGTTGAGACCAACTGTTCAGAATAAGAGATTCCTTTAAAAATGTTACTGCTCATTGACAATGCTGCTTGTCACCCAAGAGCTCTGATGGAGATGTGCAATGAGATGAATGTTTTTGTCTGCTACCAGAATATCCATTCCATAGCCCATGGATCAATGGGTAATTTTGACTTTCAAGTCTTATTATTTAAGAAATACCTTTCATAAGGCTACAGCTGCTATAGATAGTGATTCCTCTGATGGATCTGGGCAAAGACAATTGAAAACCTTCTAAAAAGGATTCACCATTCCAGATGCCATTAAGAACATTCATGATTCATGGGAGGGGTCAAAATATGATGAACAAGAGTTTGGAAGAAGTTGATCCCAACCCTCATGGATGACTTTGAAAGACTCAAACTTCATTAAAGGAAACGATAAGAGAACTAGAATTAGAAGTGGAACCTGGAGGTGGCTGAATTGCTGCCTTTTTTTTTTTTTTTCCCCCTTTCTTTCCAATGCATCAGAAAAAACACTGGCTAATGGTTCAGCTAGATCAATAAGGTTAATCTAATGGGGAAAAAAGTTATGTTATCAGCTGTGTTTGTTATTGCTTCTACCTTATGATAAAAATTTAATGGATAAGGAGTTCCTTCTTATGGATGAGCAAAGAAAATGGTTTCTTGAGATGGAATATACCCAGTGAAGATGCTGTGAAGGTTGTTGAAATGACAACAAAGGATTTAAAATATTACATTAATTTGTTGATAAAGCAATGGCAGGGTTCCAGAAGATTTCAATTTCGAAAGAGGTTCAATTGCGGATAAAATGCTACCAGTGTCACATGCTACAGAGAAATCATTCACGAAGGAGTCAATTGATGTAGCAAACTTCATGGTGGTCTTATTTTAGGAAATTGCCACAGTCACCCCCAACTTTTAGCAATTACCACTGTGATCAGTCAGCAGCTCTCAACATTGGGACAAGACCCTCTATCAGCAACAAGATTATGACTGGCTGATAATGGTTAGCATTCTTTAGCAACAAAGTGCTTTTATTTATTATTATTTTTAAAGATTTATTTATTTATCTTAGAGAAAGAGAGAGAGAGAGAGGGAGAGAAAGAGCATGGGGAAGGGCAGAGGGAGAGAAAAACTTTAGCAGACTCCTCGCTAAGCTCAGCCTGATGCAGGGCTTGATCTGATGACCCGGAGATCATGACCTGAGCTGAAACCAAGAGTTGGACGCTTAACCAACTGCGCCACCCAGAGGCCCTAGCAAGGATGTACTTTTAAATTAAGGGATGAACTTTTTTTTTTTTTTAAAGAAAATAATGCTGGGACGCCCAGATGGCTCAGAGGTTTAGCGCCGCCTTCAGCCCTGGAGTCCTGGGATTGAGTCCCAGGTCAGGCTCCCTGTATGGAGCCTGCTTCTCTCTCTGCCTGTGTCTCTGCCTCTCTCTTTCTGTGCCTCTCATGAGTAAATAAATAAAATCTTAAAGAAAAAATTATGGCATTGCATACTTAAGAGACTATAGTATAAACAACTTCTATATGCACTGAGAAACCAAAAAAACTCATTTGATTTGCTTTTAGATATTCACTTTATTGTGGTGGTCTCGAAATGATTTGTAGTATCTCCAAGGTATGCTTGTAGTTAACTTGAAAACTATTTCAGTAAAGATCTAAACTAGAAAAATGGATTAACTCTTTTGAAGCTGAAATAATCCATCAGTATATGTAATCTTATTTTATTTTTCATGATTTAAAAAAAAATTCATTTATTTATTCATGAGACACAGAGAGAGAGAGAGAGAGGAGAGAGAGAGAGAGAGAGAGAGAGAGAGAGGCAGAGACACAGGCAGAGGGAGAAGCAGGCTCCATGCAGGAAGCCTGATGTGGGACTTGATCCCGGGTCTCTGATCAGGCCCTGGGCTGAAGGCGGTGCTAAACCGCTGAGCCACCTGGGCTGCCCCTTAATCTACTTTTTAAAAGCAGATTAGGAAAAAGGCATAGGGTTAAAAATGATGTACTGTTTATATCTGTTCAGACCTCTCTGAGTGCATACACATATTTGGATAGGTACATGTAATTTTCCGTGAATAGTGTGACGTGGTGTCTAGGTTAGGGTCCTGGTGGGAAACACATGGCACACTCAGGAGTGCTATGCTTGAAGATAGCTTTGTGAAGAGGTCATAAACAAAGCTTTGGGAAGCTTTAAAGAAAACCACAAGGGATGGTAATGTACCCTACTAGAACTAATGAGTATAGGAAGCTATTACCACCTCTAGACCTGAAGGGGCAAAGAGAGACAGTAGTAACTGGAACTTGAGAAGCTGTGGCTATACAGGAGCTGAGACTTTTGCTCAGTGCAAGGTGTGGCCTTCAGGAGAGGACAGAAATCTCAAAATGTGGCTCAGCAGAGAAGGAAAATAAATATCCTGACTTTTCTCTTCTCCTTGCATTCGATCTCCTGTTAATGCTTTCCAACGACCAAATCCAATTAGAAGCTATTGAGAAGGGAGGGCAATTGATGCAGTCTATAGAAGTTGGACTCCCAGAGAAGAAGGGGGAAAACAAAGAATGCCCAGCTCTCATACAGAGCTTTCAATAACAATGACTACACATACATGAAGTCCTAGCTTTGCATGGTTCAGATATACACAGCTTTCAGTTACTACTGTTCCGTTAAATTACACGTCTTTGAACAACATGGTTCAAATTCCAGTTATCATGGCATATTAACAATGAGTAATTGCATAAAATACAAACTTCACTGTTAGCTTTCCAGTCTACAAATCACTCTGCAAATAATAAATGTTCATCATATTTGTAACCAATCATGTCACTTCTTTCAAAGCTTGCCAGTGGTTACTGCATGTTGTTCAGTTCATACATGTTGTTCAGTTTTTTTTTTTTAAAGCTAGGTGCATTTCTTTACTGCATTCCTACCCCCCCACACATATTCCCATATCACCCTCCCTTCTTCCTTGCTGCTAGTATGAAGGGAGCCAGGGAAGACAAGGGGAGGGACGCTTGCAGCCCTTGGACAGCAACAGATACAGCAAAGTATATAGTTGTGTTGCCTCCTTGTCCCCATTAATGAACCCATGTGACTTTTTAGAAAAGCAGGTAATTCAAAGAGGGAACTGGCCAACAAAGATGAAAGTAATGCAAATAAAAACAGAAAAGAATATTTTAACAGTCTAAATATTTCCAGATATGTCAATTATATCTCAATAAAGCTGGAGGAATTAAAAATCCCTTCCCCCTTAAAATACACCTTCCAGAGCTTGCAGGAGCTTGTCTGCTGAGAAATAAGTTTTATATGACTCATATATAGTAATATACTATATAGAAACATTTACTTCAAAGGAAAAAAAAAATTAGAGGTCCTGAACTCATGTTTCAGCCTGAGTTAACAAAGTTTTATTTCATAAAGTGCTCTTAGCTATAAGTTACAAAGAAAAAAGAAATCCAAAGTACAGGAAGTTATGCAATCCAAGAGATAGTCCAAGGCAAAAGCCTCAAAACAAATTTGACTCTATCCCAGAACTCATGCAATAGCCAGAGAGAACTTCCTATGGAGCCTGCTATCCTCAGCCACTGTAAAAGCCAACTGGCCAACAATTCAGTATGAAAACTACTGGGCTAGGAGGTAGCATTTACTCATTATTCATATATTATTTTCTTCTTTCACATTATAATCATCCTCCTCAAGATGGTCCATGGTGAGAGGGCACCTGGGTGGCTCAGTCCATTAAGCATCTGCCTTTGGCTCAGGTCATGATCCTGGGGTCCTGGGATCGAGCCCCGCATTGGGCTCCCTGCTTCTCCCTACCCCTACTCCTACTCTCTCAAATAAATAAATAAATCTAAAAAAAAAAAAAAAAAGGTCCATGGGGTTTACATGTGATAACTCCTTTTATGTCAAGAACAAAACCAAAATAAAATCAGGCAAAAATAATTTTGTAGGATAGTATGATAAAGCATTTATTGGAAGCATAAATGATGGCATAATTCTCACCAAAGAATATATGAACAAAAATGGGCACAAATGAGGTAAGAACTAATTAGAAATTTTATTTTTTATTTATTTTTTTTGTTTTTTTTTAATTAGAAATTTTAGAAATGAAAAAGTCACTAAAAATATGCAATAAATGGGGTTAATTTTAGATTAAGCATATTTGAAGAGTAATTAAATAAATTAGAAGACCATGTTGAAAGCCTCAGAAGAACACAGAACACAAAGATGAAAAATATGAGAAAAGTTAGAGACCCAACAGAAGAGTTAGAGGCCCAAATTTAGCAAATTGGAGTTAAAAAAAAAATGGAGCAAATGGTAAGAAGCAATATTGAAGATACACTTGCTGAGAATTTTTCATACTGAAAAACAGATGTGGGTCTTTGACAAAAAGCATATTCATTACTGAGCAAGATGAATAACTGTCAAACAGATGACAAATTGGTAGAATATCAAAGATAAAGAGGCAACTTAAAAGCTGCCAAGGAAAGAGGACAGATTATCTACAAAGGAAAAACAACTATACTGACAGTAAACTGTTCATAAACAGCAAGAGAATTTTTAAAAATTTCATTTATTTATTCATGAGAGACACAGAGAGAGAGGCAGAGACATATGCAGAGGGAGAAGCAGGCTCCCTGTGGGGAGCCTGATGAGGCACTAGATCCCAGGACCCTGGGAGCGAAAGCAGATGGCTCAACCACTGAGCCACTCAGGCACCCTGACAGCAGAGAATTTAATGGTGCTAAGGGAAAGATAACTGCCAACCTGGAATTTTATACTGAGTCCAACTATCATTCAAGAGGACAGGACACATTAATGTTTATAATCATTAATCAACAGGCTCTAACTTAAAGAAATACTAAAGGGGGAACTACAGAGAGAAAAATGAACACAGATGAAATGTACAGATAAAAAATGTCACACAAGTTTATAAAAAAAAAGTCAGTATATCAACTAGACTATAAGAAAGAAAACTGAAACTTAGTCTTAGCAAACTAGGGGAAAAAACCTTAAAGAAAGCATAAGGAAGGAAAATGATATAAGAGCAGAAATTAAAAAACAAACAAGAAAACATAAAGAGGATCAATAGGATCAAAAGCTAAATATTAGGTGAAGAGATTTAAAGGAAATACATAAATGTTTAATAAGATCTTAAGGATTAATGAAAGAGAAAAAAAAGGTACAAGAAGATGAGGTTAAAACTTTTTAAAATCCTAAGAGAATACTGTGAATCTTATCCTATTAAATATAAAACTTTCTAAATCAAACCTTTTTTTTTTTTTTTTTTTTTTAAGATCACATTTATTATTTAGAGAGAAAGAGAGCATGAGTCTGTGTGTCAGCAGGGAGGCTTGAGGGAGAGGAAAGGAGAATATCAAGCAGACTTCTCAATGAGCGCAGAGCCTGACTGGGCCTCCATCTCACAACCCATGTGAGAGTTCCTCCCCACAGGAAGCCTGACATTATGACCTAAGCTGAAATCAAGAGTCAGATGCTTAACTGACTGAGCCACCCAGGTGCCCCTCAACAAACCTTTTCAAAAATCAGAGGCTAGGACACCTGGGTGGCTCAGTGGTTGAACGTCTGTCTTCAGCTCAGGGGGTGATCCTGGAGTCCCGGATTGAGTCCCATATTGGGATCCTTGTGAGGAGCCTGCTTCTCCTGTCTCTGCCTCTCTGTGTCTCTCATGAATAAATAAATAAATATAAAAAAATCAGAGGATGTTATCTCATAGATATTCAAACTGGAAAAAAATATATAAAAAAGAAAACAATGGCTATAAACAGAGACAGAAAATCCTAAGTATAAAATTAGTAACTATAAGTGGACTGTAAAAGTTAAGAATGTATATTATAGTCTCTAGAACAATCACTAAAAAACAATACAAAGAAGTTCAATTAAAATACCAATAGGAAAAAAAATTCCAATAGGAAAATGAAATACTAAAAAATATTTAGATTCATTAAAAAAAGACAAGAAAAGAAAAATAGAGGAACAAAAAACAGAAGAGGCAAGTAGGAAACATTAAAGGTAGATACAAACCTAACCATGTAAATAACTACATTAAGTCTTTTGGGATAAACTTCCCAATTAAAATGTAGAGATCGGGGACGCCTGGGTAGCTCAGTGGTTGAGTGTCTGCCTTCAGCTCAGGTCATGATCCTGGGGTCCTGGGATTGAGTCCTGCGTCAGGCTCCCCACAGGAAGCCTGCTTCTCCCTCTGCCTGTGTCTCTGCCTCTCATGAATGAATAAATAAAATCTTAAAAAAAAAAAAAAAAGGAAGACTCAAACTTAATGTGCCAATTCTCCTCAAATTGATTTATAGAATCAATACAATCCAAGTCAAAATCTTAGCAAACTTTTTTGAAAATAAATTGATATGATGATATAAAAATTTAAATGAGAAGTCACAGGACTTAGAATAATTCTGGAAAGAGGAACAGGACTGTAAGATTTATACCCTGATTCAAGATTTACTTAAAGCTGCAAAAATCAAGACATTGTAGTACTGGTACAAAGAAAAGACAATATAAATCAATGGAATGGAAGAGAGAGTTTAGAAATAGATCCATATATATAGGATCAACTCTTTTCTACAAAGGTGCTAAGATAATTCAACAGGGAAAGAACCTTGACCCCTACAAATACCATTTACAAAGATTAACTCAAAATGGATCATAGACCTAAATGTAAGAGCTCAAATTACTAAAATTATAGAAGAAAACATACGAGAAAACACTTGTGACACTTGATGAAGCAGAGATTTATTAAACAGATCACAAGCACAAGCATAAAATTAAAAGCTTTTGCTCTTTAAAAGGCAGTTAAAGAAAAAAAAAAAGGCAAGCCACAGACTAGAAGAAACTAGCTGCCAAAAATACACTGTCAGAGAGTTCATATTCAGAATATATAGAGCTCTTACAACTGAAGAAGACAATCAACTCAATAAAAGAAATGGGCAAAAGATAGGAAGACACTTCCACAAAGATACAGATATGGCCAATAAGCACATGAAAAGATGCTTAACATCATCTGTCAGGAGGGAAATGCAAATTAGAGCCACAATGAGATACAACTATACAATCACTGCAACAGCTAAAAGGAAAAAAAACCTGACATTTCTAAGTTTGGCGATAATGTGGAACAGCTTAAATTTTTAGTCCCTGCTGGTGGAAATACAAAATGGCATAGCTACTTTGGCAAACAGTATGGCAGTATCTTACAAAGTTAATTAAACATACACTTCTCATATTAGAAATTTCACTCCTAAGTATCTACCTAATACAAATGAAAACATGTCAGACTCCTGGGTGGCTCAGCAGTTTAGCATGTCTGGCTCAGGGCATGTTCCCAGGGTTCTGGGATGGAGTCCCACATAAGGCTCCCTGACTGTCCCTCTGTCTGTCTCTCTGCCTCTCTCTGTCTCTCATGAATAAATAAAATTAAAAAAAAAAAAAAGAAAACATGTCTACACAAAGACATTCAATGTTCATAGAGGCACTATTATAGATTAAAATCTGGACACTACTTATATGTCCCATCAACTGAATGGGTAAGTAAAATATGGCATATCTATTCTATGGAATACCACTCATCAATAAAAAAGTATACTAGTGTATCTGGGTGGCTCGGTCAGTTGAGCATTCGACTCTTGATTTGGCTCAGGTCATGATTTGAGTTGTGAAACTAAGCCCCATGCTGGGCTTCACACTGGGTGAAGATTCTCCCTCTACCTCTGTTCCTCCTCCCCGCTACAAAAAGGAAATACACTATTAATACACGCAACATGGATGAATCTCAGAAACATAATGCTTAGAGAAAGGAATGAAGCATGAAAGACTATTATATTGTTCCATTTATATGAAACGCTAGAAAAGGCAAAACTATAATGAAAGTAGATCTTTAGTTGCTAGAGGTGGAGACTGACTAGGAACTTGCTGGGGCAATGAAAATGTTCTGCAGTTTGATTATGCTGCAGGTTACTTCACTGTACAAAATCACCAAAATTAATCAAAATGATACACTTCAGTGAATTTTTGTTTTGGTATTAGAAAGCTGAATTCAGTAGTACATACGAACAAAGTATTATGTAGTGTTCAAGGAATATCTGTTCCAGAAAATTATCAGGATTCTCTATTACTGTAATCTACCATATTCAAAACTAAAAGAAAAAAATTGCAGCGAACACGGAAAAAGTATTTGACAAATTCAACATTCATAACAAAGTCTTAACAAAAGGCATCTATTCAAAACCTACAGAAAATATCAGTCTTGAGACTTGACATGTATTTAAATTAAATAAAAACAGGAAAAGCATGGCCCCATGCTTTTATTCAACATTCTACTTGAGGACTCAACCTAATGCAATAAGTAAATGATGCAAGAGTTAGACAGAAAGAGCTAAAACTCCTTTCCTTAACTGCCAGACACTATTCTATGTGCCAGGCACTGTTCTAAGGGTTTCACTTTTTAAACCCTACAATAGTCCCATGAAATAGGATTACGCAGATGAGGAAAGTTGAGGATAAGCAAGTTACCCAAGGTTATACAGATAGTGAATAGCAAAATCAGGATGCGAATCCAGTCAGTATAGACACAGAACACATAACTTACTCCTGTGCTATCCTTACCATTAGTCTACTTTGAAAATACACTCAGTACGAAGTATACAACTAAGAGTTCAGGTATGTTGCTGCACACACAAAAACCCCCATAAAAACTGGTAACTGATAGTATTCTTATGCCTTAGTAACAAACAACTTAAAAATCTAATAGGAAAAAAGATCCCATTCCCTATAGAAAAAAAAGTAGTAAGATACTCTAGCATAAAGTAAAAATTAAAAAACAACTTTGAAGGAAAATAAAGAGTACCAATGTATTTTACAATTAAAGAAAAAATACGAGAAATGAAGGGATAGACAATGTTCAGTCACTGGAAGACTAAAGAGAAGAAAATTCCAAGTCTTTCAAATTGTTCTACAGATTTATGGCAATTCCAATCAAAATCCCAGAATATATATATCAAATAAATCTGCAAAATAATACGAGACATGTTTGGAATACTTCATAATACAAAAATTAAATAAAAAATGTCGTATCATTTTAAGACTTTACAGACCTTATTTTGAAAGAAACTATGATTCTATAAATTTGAGAATAGCTTTAGGCTATTTTAGGGCCTGGGAGTTAATACAGAAAAAGATGGTTAATAGTCCATTTATTCTTGGGGTAGCTTAAACTTATTCAATAGTTTTGGAGTGCCTACTAAGTGCCTTCATATTCTAGTAGAATATGAAGGAGATAGTCTAAAAATTGAGTCTCTACTTTCTCAGAGGCTTATAATCTAGACTATGAAATATTAATTTTCATAAAAAGTAGTGGGTAGATGTTTATGGGCCAGGAGTAATGTCCTACCTTTCTGACTTCATTATTTTCTGCATTATTTTTTCTTTTCCTGTAGGAAAATATCCATTTTATTTCTGTCCATTACATGTTTTTCACTGTAAAATTAACATTAGCATCAACATAGTTAATACTCTAGTGGGAAAGTATTCCTAATTGTAATTCGTACACAAAAGTTTCTTTTTGGTAGGGAAAATGATAGTGCATTTCAATGAAATTTCACTAAATATTAGTACCAGTTAAAAATGAAACAAAATTCTGCAATATTTTAAAATCTATGTGAAATAAACTATTAAGTAACCCAAGCTTTCAGTTTTAGGAATTCTACCCTCTTATATCCATCTGAACTTATATCCTGATATATGTTATCAATATATCAGCTTTCATTTATTTTTAGGCATTTACATGAACTAAAGTACTTTTTCTTTTTCCAAATTATAAATGTCAAAACCAGTTACAAAATCAGACTGCCATGAAGTTACACAAAGACAACGATGACTAGCTTTAAAATTTTATTGAAATTCAAGTTAGAATTTAACAATTTAATACAGCATTATATTGGATATCTTCTAACCAGTATTCTCACCTGCTTTACAGGATTTCAGGGCACAACGTTAAAGAATTGATACTTTCTGCCTAATTTTCCATGAGATGCCAATTATACAATCATTAAAATCTTAGATGCTTCCCTAAAATTACCCTTATTTCAATGTTAGAATTTAAAAAAATAAGCTCAAATATTGAAAATTTAAGACATTAATATTGTAGCCACTATAATATAGAAAAAAAAACTTTACACAATCTGTTTAAAATTAACATTTACTGTAGTAATGCAGTATGAATTTTTAACGTAACCACATGAATTTTTCATTAAAATGTTCGACCATTTCCTACTGAAGCATGTCCAAAGTTATAAAAATCTTCTGTCTTAAAGTGACCTATATTGCATTAATCCAAAGTAACTGTGGCACTTGAGATAAGACATTTATTCCATTGTATATTTTAACTAGCTAAGGGATAGCCTGATCAATAGCAGGTTACTGGAAAGAATAAAAAAAAGCAAGGCTTCTTTAAGGAGTGAGTCGTTTAGGATCCCGGGGGAACATTGACGTCTGACGAACATTGTGCAATCCCAAAAAAAGCATCGTCACTCGTTCTAACCCTGGGGAAAAAAAAAATAATTAACTCCTTTTCTGAAAACCTTTCAGGGTCTTACTTATTGAAACTACTATCACAGTATCATTCAACAAAGTACTATTATTTTGGGTTTATTTCAAATGGACTGATTTGGAGTGCCTAAGTGGCTTAGTGGTTCAAGCATCTAATTCTTGATTTCTGCTCAGCTCATGATCTAAGGGTTTAGAATTGAGCCCCATGTGGCTCTGTACTGGACATGGAGCCCATTTAGGATTCTCTCTCCCTCTTCCTTTGCTCCCTCACCCTGTGCCCCCATGCACACTTTTGCTCTAAAATAAATAAATATTGGGTATGATTCAGAAATGGAAAAACAGAAATGATGCTGGTTGTGGGAAGGATTAAATGAGATATCCTTAAGTTGTCTGGATTCTGTGAACTACAAAAATCGTCTAAATGTCCAAAACTTATAATTTAAACAAACACAAAAAACCCATTTTATAAACCTATCTATATTTGGGGCATCTGGGTGGCTCAGCTGGTTAAGCATGCAACTTCTTGATGTCGGTTCAGGTCATGATCTTGGGGTTGTGAGATAAGGCCCCCATACTGGGCTCAGGCACTGGGCATGGGCCTGCTTAATATTCTCTATTTCTCTCCCTCCCCTTGAGCTCTCTTAAAAAAAAAAAATATATATATATATATATATATTTATATAGGTGTATATATATGTATTTTCAAATGGGGCCAAAATCTTTTTTTTGGGGGGGGGGGGGTCCAAAATCTTAATAGTCCAGGCCATCACTATAAGATGAGAGCCATAAACTTGTTCAAGGAAGATTTTATTTATTTATTCATGGGAGACACACACACACACACAGAGGCAGAGACATAGACAGAGGGAGAAGCAGGCTCCAGGCAGGGAGCCTGATGTGGGACTTGATCCTGGGACCAAAGGATCAGGCCCTGGGCTGAAGGTGGCGCTAAACCACCCGGGCTGCCCTAACGCTTTTTTTTTTTTTTTTTTTAAGAGTTTATTTATTTATTTGAGAGACAGCAAGTGCGAGCATGAGCAGGGTGGAGTAGAGGGAGAGGGAGAAGCATCCCAGACCCTGGAATCATAACCTGAGACAAAGACAGATGCTTAAATGATGAGTCACCCAGATGCCTGAGAATTAACATTTTTAAGAAAAGATTTTATTTATTTACTTGAGAGAGAGAGAGAGAGCGCACAGGCAGAAGGGAGAAAAGGGGAGAGGGAGAAGGTTCCCCATTGAGTTGGAAGCCCAATGTGGGACTTGATCCCAGCCACTCTGGGATCATGGCCTAAGCCACCAAGGTGCCCCCCAAATTAACATTTTTATTGTTATACCTTACAAAAAAAAAAACAACTGCAGATATTTGAACCTCGTATTATAGTAATCTAATATTAATCTTAAAATAAAAACACCATATCCCAGGACGCCTGGGTGGCTCAACGGTTAAGCATCTGCCTTTGGCTCAAGACATGATCCTGGAGGCCTGGGATTGAGTCCCACATCGGGCTCCCTGCATGGAGCCTGCTTCTCCCTCTGCCTGTGTCTCTGCCTCTCTCTCTATGCCTCTCATGAATAAGTAAAATCTTAAAAAACAAAAAACAACCCCCCCCCACATCCCCACTCAGAAAATGAGTGGTATTTGATATTCATTCAAATGTCCTTCACAAGTATGATTAAAATTTACATTGTCAATCAGTCACGAAAATTTGGAAAATACAAATGCACATTACTGAATACTTTAAGAGAAAATAGCTGTCAATCTCCCACTAAAAATTAAACTATATTTCCAATGTAGCACTGTTTGTAATACAAAAAAAGGTTGGTATCAATCTACATGTCCATCAGTTAAGAAGGTGATAACAAGATTATGGTGTACCCTTTCAATGGATTGATTCTATGTAGTGTTAAAAAGACTGAAAAAGTCTTTAAGAATTGATAAGGAACACAGCAGCCCAGGTGGCTCAGCGGTTTAGTGCCGCCTTCAGCTCAGGGCCTGATCCTGGAGATCCGGGATTGAGTTCCATGTCAGGCTCCCTGAATGGAGCCTGTTTCTCTGCCTCTCTCTCTGTGTCTTTCATGAATAAATAAAACAAATCTTAAAAAAAAAATTTGATAAGTTACAAAATATAGTGAGAAATGCAAGGTATTGAATAATTTAAACAGTATGCTACAACTTGTGTAAAAATATTTTTAAAAGTGTATTTTTACATATGCAAAGATTATCTTTGCAAAAGTAAAAAGAAAAAACTAGAAACAACAGTTTTTTATAGGGAGATGAATTCACATTCTTCTATACCTTTCAAAAAAATTTTTAAAGTATAGTACCTATTCACCAACCCCCTCCAAAAAACAACAAACAAAAATTTTAACAAATCTATACATTCAGAATTCAGAGTCTTTGATACGGACATACAAAATTGAGCTAAACATTCACTCTTCCTATTTATCTTTTTAAGTGATCTGTACACCAATTATAGGGCTCAAACTCACAACCCTGAGGTCAAGAGCTGCATGCTCCACTGACTAAGCCAGCCAGTCACCCCTTACCCTTTTTAAATCAGAGTGGTATCTTACATGTATTTTAGAAGTGACCCGAAAAGTCAATGAAATGTTACATTACAAAAAAATTTGGGAGCAATCTGAGCTAACTTGTGGGAGAGCTTTAATTTGGGGTGGTCCAAATGAACTCATGGATGCATAAAGTAGGATACTCAATTTATAAGAAATTTTGCTTCTAAACTCTTCAGAGAATAACAATGGCTAGAAATTATAGTATTTTAGAACATACAAATTACCTGTTTGTTTTGTTCCTTGGAAATCAAATATTCATTCAGTTGCAATTCATTCATTCAGTTGCAAAATGAATGAATTATTCATTGAATTATAACAAATTATAAAATTTGTTATAATTCAAATTTGTACTATATTTAGCACGTATGGGCTTATTTGTAAGCAATCACAATAAACAAAATTTAGTTTTTGGATCCAATGCTGAAGAAATTTAGCTAGAAGTGAATGAACACTTTGCCAAATGAAATCTGGGTTGGAAATACATTGTCATAATATTAAAATAATATTACCAATGCCTCCGCCGGCATGAGGAGGGGCTCCAAAGCGGAAGGAATCAATGTATGCCTTAATTTTCTCCAAATCTAGAAAAAAACAGAAAAAAACTCAAAAACCAAATGTAACTTATCATCTTATTTAGTGACTTTTAGCAATTATTGTTCAGTAAAGATTAGAACAAATGATGATATTTCTGAGAAGTCTTTAAAAGGTTTAAAATGTGTTGCTTTCACAATATACATTACTCTCCCGCATATCTCTGTTTACCAATTCCATGATGTAAGGCTCGCTCTGTTAGCAGCTGAGGATCATGTATTCTTTGAGCTCCTGATAGTATTTCTTCTCCTCTCATGAACATATCGTAAGAGTTGGACTGTTTCTTCAGGGAAAAACAAACACACAAGAAAAGACCACTTTTCAACTGACTGTCATTCCACTTCCATTACTCATGAGAAAAAAAATCTCTTGCACAAAGAGCAAGTCCATTTTCCCCTCTATTAATGATGCAATCTGCTCCAATGAGCACAATTTGTTTCTCTAACACAAGATTAAACTAGTGAGAGCTGTATGATAACTTCTTCCTTCCCTCTATCAGATTTTATGATCCCCCTCTCCTACACTTTCGGATAACAGATCAGAGCACCATAATCTGGCTTGTAAGATGTAGTGCTGATTCTCATTTCATCATCAGAAATGTTTTTAAGTGTGATATGATTTGGGGTCATTTTTAGAACTTCAAATTATCAACAACTGTTTGTCTTTTTAATAAAAAAATTTTTTTTTATTTTTAAAAAAGTAAATAGAACATCAATTTACCATAGTTTAACTTATTCCTGTATCAGGTTTTAACTTACTTTCCCTGTCTTTTGATAAACCAATAGTTTTCAAAGTATGAGTCCTAGATCATTAGCCTCAGTAATACAAATTATCAAGATCCCCTAAGACCAACTAATCAGAAGGTCTGGTGATGGGGCCCAATTATTTGTCTTTTAAAATGCCCCCCTAGTGATTCTGATGCACACTGAGGTTTGGGAACCACTACAATGAAAAAACAGTAAAAGGCCACAAAACACAAATTAGATGAACTCTCAAGACAGAATGCTGTTTCTTAGTTCAAAGTCAATGGTAATATGATATGTTAAAGTCTGCAAGTCTAATGATACTACTTATTATTTATATGGCATTTCTTCCTCATAAATCTTCAAAAAAATTATACTTGAAAATGATTTTTAATGTAGGTTTTGGGACTAATTTTCTAGAATACTTATATTTCACAGTATCATTTTGACCTGAATTGACAGAAACTAGTAGTAATACATATAATGATAGCCCATTAAAACTGCAAATTACTGATAAAAACCATTATTCCCAGTATACAATTTAACATAGTCACAATAAGATTTTTCCTTCTTCCCCAAAACAAATTACTTAAAATAAGATTACTTACAGGATTTCTTGGGTCAGGCATGGTATAGAAAGGTCTTACAGCCAATGGATATTTATCAAGAATATAAAAGTCTGTATCATACTATAAAAAAAAAATTAAAAATTTAACAGAAGTAAAAAAGGTTAACATTTTGATAATTAACTGTCCTTTAAAAAATGTTTGGTCTTTCAAAATTACTGTAATTATACTATATATGCAGTAAGTATTCTACTTCTTTCAAGTGTCATCTGTATCCTATAGTATTTTGCCATCACGTTATAAATTCCTCCAATACTTAAATTGTAGGAGCTACTATTTATTTACTATTTCAAATATTTGTTTTCTTTTTTTTTTGACACGTAATCTCTTTCCCAATGAAAATTATGCTACAATACAATTCTTTGAATTTCATTTCTTTCCTTTGCTAATCTAATTCATTTATTCTTTCAGAAGCAATTTATTAACTTTTTGTTAAATTATCCCAAATCTCTTTGGGTTTTACAAAAACTACATTAAATCTATAAATTACTTTAGGAAAACCTGACATCTTTTACAATATTCATCTTCAAAAAAAACCTTATTTTACCAGCAATTTAAATTTTTGTGCAGACATCTAAAAGAAATTTGGTAGTTTTCTTCATATGAAAAGTATAAGTGAAATAAGTAACATTAACATGAAATTATGACATTTTTGTTACAAAGAATAGTTACTTCATAACCTAAATTTAGTTGAAAAGAAACCAACCACATTTCAACTGTTTTTACATTAAACATTTTTACTAAAACTCAAGTGTAGAGGAAGGTCAAGAGCGGACAAACTGGAATCTACTCTGCTGAAATAGCACTTTATTTTTTTTAAAGATTTTATTTATTTATTCATGAGAGACACACAGAGAGAGGCAGAGACACAGGCAGAGGGAGAAGCAGCTCCATGCAGAGAGCCCAATGTGGGACTCGATCCCGGGTTTCCAGGATCACACCCTGGGCTGAAGGCTGCGCTAAACCGCTGAGCCACCCAGGCTGCCCTGAACAGCATTTTAAAGGTATATATTCAACACTGCAGTTTCAGAAACAGGTGAGCTCTCCAGTCAGTTTTGAGTGCAACCAGTAGGAGGAGCTCAAGGACTGTTTCCATTTATACACAATTCTAATTTCTTGAAAGACTACATTAAGTTCAGCTTTTATCTCTGGAGTTTTAGAAAATGAGATAGGAAAGCAGCTTTCACAAAAGAGGCAAAAAAGAAACTCATTTGCCTTCAAGTACCATGAGTCATCAGGGGTAGCAGGGAAGGCCATTTCTAAATAATTTTAAGCCATCTTGAGGTTGTTTCTGGTTAATCTGACAGTCTAATACAGATATTACTTTTAGAGGTACCTCAGTACAACCTAGTACAAGAATTAGACACTGAGCTAATCAAACTGACTGAGCAAAGCCTGTCTGAATATTTTTCATTATGGGATCTTACCGTTTGGAAGACTGTTTACCCTGCAACTGTTCTTTAGTACCAGAATATGTTTCAGATTTAGAAAAAGAAATCTACCATGTACAAGAGACCTACCTTTTCCTTTACCAGACGACCCAACAGTTTTTCATTTGGTGTACTGAAAGACAAAAACACCCCCCCCCCCAGGAAATCAGGTGTTTGAATATCAAGTAGCAACTTAAAGAGTTTTAAGTTAATAAGGCCCCTCTCCCACTTGAAGTTCTCAAAGGATAAAAAAATTGGTCATAATACATAGTTGTCTATCCTGTTTTTTTTTTTTTTTAAGATTTTTATTTATTTATTCATGAGAGACACAGAAAGAGAGAGACAGAGACATAGGCAGAAGGAAAGCAGGCTCCATGCAGGGAGCCCGAGGTGGGACTCGATCCTGGGACTCCAGGATCACGCCCTGAGCCAAAGGCAGATGCTCAACTGCTGAGCCACCGAGGCATCCCTATCCTGCTCCTTTTAAAAAGAAGTATAATGACAACACTTAGTAGGTGCTGCTCAAAAATATTTAAATAAAATAAACAGATATAACAATTTATAGATTCAGAAAGAACATGGATGAAATAATATCCTACAATTATATATAATAAAAGTTTACTATAGCAACATAGGCTATTCTTGCCCTCTTAAGTGGCTCCACTTCAAGATGGTCTCCCATTTTGTTACTTTATCATCAAAAGTTTATAAAACAAAAATCAACATTTTCAAGTTTAAAAAAAATTTTTTTTAAAAAATTTATTCATCAGAGACATATAGAGAAGCAGAGACATAGGCAGAGGGAGAAGCAGGCTCATCTCGGATCCCAGGATCATGCCCTAAGCCGAAGGCAGATGCTCAACTGCTGAGCCCCCTAGGCATTCCAAGTCTTTAAAATTTATTTATTTATTTTTTTTATTTTTTTTATTTTTTTTATTTTTTTTAAGTCTTTAAAATTTAATAGTGTTACTATAGCTAAGAGGCTATTACTTAACTTCCATCCTAGGTAAGAACAACTGCCAAAATACTTAAGAAAATTCTGCTCAGCTTAAAATAATTAAAGAATTTATAGTTTGCCTTAAAAATGTAATTTAGCAATGAAGGAGATGCTTAAAACCATAAATGTATATTCCTGTCAAACAAAAATAAAGGGTTTTGAGCAAAATATGCTTTTAAAAAGCCCTAAAAAAAGACAACAACCGTCCTTTTATTCCTTTATCCATACCAATTATTATTATTTTTTTATCCATACCAATTATTGTAAGGGCTTAAATATTTTAAGAACCCTTGAGAAAAATGTAAGTATGGTAGATAGTATTTCTTTATTAAACTACATAATTTATTCAAAATTATAAGTTACATGACCTGAATTTAGATAACATAATACTATGTTACCAAATAAAGAACAGATATTTTTATAACTTTTGGAGATATTAATTTTGTGCCCTAATCCTGTGTGGGGATGGATTAAAACTGCTGTCTACTCTAACACCACTGATTTAGAAAGAGAGTAACATATCAGATGATAAAATCACAGGCGTACGTCCCTATATATTCTTTAAAGTGTTACAAACATGAGGGTGGTGTAGGGTCAAAAAATGGTGTGTATAAACAAAACTACTGAAGCTCGGGCAGACCATATTAAACATAATGTTTTATTTCAGATCATACATTAAACAAAACATCATATTATACATCAAAGGTAATAAAACTGAAGTTTATCAGCTAGGTGGAAAAAAAATCATTTGTTAATATACTCATTCTTTTGTATCTTAAACCTAATTACTAAAGTTTAAAAAATCACAAAGTCAAACCTCAGATCTTCTTCATCTCCCATTTCGATTCCAGCTTCCCTAAGCATAGCCAATGCTTCACAATACTCAAGTCTTAATGTTGGTTCCAAAAATTTGAATGGCTCACACGGGAATTGTTTATTCACTGTCTGAATTTCAGTTTGAAACCTATTTGTACAATGATAGAATTAATAAAAAATGTGTCATGTTCTCTCCACAAGAGGTCACTGTCACAATACATAAACATAATTTTTAAGAAAAATTTTACTAATACAAGTGAAATAAAGAGCATATAGCTTTATTCTTCTACAACTTGATACATATATATTTTTTTAAACAAAGAAACATTTTTAACATTTCACGGGGGTCACTGTATGTGCGATGATGAAGAAAGGGCGATCTGAGTAGGTTCAGGGGTGGTAGCTGCTCCATGGTCAGCCAAGTGCCTTCTCTGGCTGAACCACTCAGCCTTACAGACTCTCCTAACTATCTGGGGAACCATTCCCTAATGGCTGGCTGATATGAACCCAAAGAGTCTACTCTACATATTATTAGTTCTATCTGTTCCACTGATAATGATTTTGAAATTCAGAGGTAACTCAAAAGGAAATAGTTTTATAGCATTTTAAATTAATTATAGCATAATTAACTTTTTATAAAGGGGATGGGCAGAGGCAAGGGGAGAAAAAGAATCTTAAGCAAGCTCCATGCTCAGTGCTGAGCCCGAAGCAAGCTTGATCTAACAATCCTGAGATCATGATCTGACTCAAAATCAAGAGTTGAACGCTTAACCTACTGAGCCACTCAGGCACCCCTAAAAGGAAATACTTTTAGAGAAAGTTGTCTTATGTAAGATCAGCCTCAATACAAAAATTGCCTTGGAGACTTTCAGGCTCTTCTGTAGTAGTAGTAACATCTAAGAAAAAATATATATATGGTAGGTATTGAGTACCTAACTGTCACATAAAATCATTCTTTGAATCAGTGTATGTACCAGGAAAAAGTATTAACAAGGAATTATTTACATTAAAGATGAAATTTAAATACTCAAAATATTTAACACCTTTCTTTAGTCTCCTCTTAATTTGTCACTACAGTGGGATTAAAGGATTAAAAACTTTATAACTCGTATCAGCTAATACTACTAGTGATATAAAATATCCACTTTATAAGGCATTAAAAATAACAGACTTTTTAATCCTTTAACACTTGTTATCCTCAAGGCAGACCAAATTAATGAATACTTGGTCTTATCTTTCACCGTTCCCATTATACTGTAAGTGTGTGAGTGCCAATTTCCCATTTTAATAGCCACTATAGTACAGTGTCTGGTCTTTAAATAGCAGGCATATGACAAATATTCACCATATTGAATTGTGGAAGATCATATTTTAGTAAGATTTAAAAAGTGTCTTGAAATTTTCATAATTTATAAAATTGAAAAAGCATGCTTATATTCCATGAAAACGGTAGAAATGAAAACATTATCATTTTCTGATTAAAGATTTTCATGGGAGCAAGAAGACCTTGTCACTAATTTATTCAAATCTCTATGTAATAAGGGTTAAGAAGATCCCAATAATTAATTTTTAAATTGCCTTTCTTTGCTTTGGATATTAACCGATGCATGTCTATCAATATTTTAAAATGTATTTGTATATTATTCTTCTATGAGCGATAAGTACTAAGGATATACGTGAGAGGGACATGACACAAGTCAGGTAGCCCAACTTACAACTGACTGAAAAACTTAAAATTCCTAAATGATTTATAGAATATAAAAAGAAGGCTTTTATTTCTATAAAGGTTGCCACCTTAAATCTACTTGAAAAAGTCCAGTGATGATGGTGTCTGAATCTCTAATTTATAAACAGAGATTTGATTAATCCCAAGGACCCGATTCATACTTGATCTGTTATTAAAAAAACAAAGTGGGAACTTTCATTTCCTAATATTAAAGAGAGAAAATATCAATATCCAAAATAAATGGGCTTAAGAAACGTTCTTGAATTATAAATGTGAAAAAAAATGAGAAAAATGTTCCTTCACTGGGTTTCAAAGGGTATTTTATTTTATAAGGAAACATTAGTTGTTCCATAGACTATATCTAAACGAAAGTTGCTTAAAATAAACTGTATTGAAATGTTTCAGAGAACAAAGATTTAAGAAAAGGCTGTCATCAATGTTCCAATGCAATGCAGAGAATGCCTAGAAAATATTGGTGCTTTATCCTACAAGATTTTTGTAAAATCAATGATTAATTTCTATGTCCTTGAAATTACTCATTAGACTTGCAATGGAGTAAATAAGATTAATAGTATTTTTGAACTCTTTTTAAGTATCAATGGAGCATATCCAAATAAATCAACAATTAACTGTTAAATCAGCAATCTTTAAGTAAAAATTTCAATACAGACTTTGGTCAGTTATCAAAGTGCTATAAGTCTACTATAGCCTACTTATTATAGAAGTACTGTCTCAAGTATGGAAAAAGGAAAAAAAAAAAGATTCTCTTGATCCTACTTAACTTGTTCTTCCATTTTCTTTTCCTATTTTCTCTGTGTTAAACATTATCACAAGTAAACAATTTTCTTTCTTTTTTTTTTTTTTTAATTTTTATTTATTTATGATAGTCACACAGAGACAGAGAGAGGCAGAGACATAGGCAGAGGGAGAAGCAGGCTCCCTGCACCGGGAGCCCGACGTGGGATTCGATCCCTGGTCTCCAGGATCGTGCCCTGGGCCAAAGGCAGGCGCCGAACCGCTGCGCCACCCAGGGATCCCAAGTAAACAATTTTCAATGACCTTTAAGGGAGAAACTATTTGCCAGTTTAGAGGGTGTACCTAATGTGAATATTTTACATAATTCAGATTTCTGCATATCCCAAACATGTCTAATATTTTTTTGTAAAATTTTACTCACATTATTATTATTACCACTACCAGTTTAATAATAAACTGGTATAAAAATAACATAGGCTTTATTTCTTTTAGACATTCGGGATACAATATAAAGGAAAACACTATAGCTAGGCTGGTTCACAACAGGGTAAACTTCGCTACCAAAATGAGGTTAACTAGCTGAAGACCAAACTGACTTAGATTCAGCAGAAGTACTATTTTGAGTGTTCATTTTTTCTCTAATTAACTATTGATCATCTAGGTGGCAAGTTCTCTCTCCCCATATATATATGTATGTTCACTATATAAACTTAGTTTACATGTTTTAATTCAAGAATTGCTTTATCTGAAGAACCCAAACTGATTAGACATTAAGTCCATCTAGAGATATGCAATATTTGTTTTTACCTTTTTTGGAGTCCTTTGAATATTTGTACTAAGGTATCAGCAATTTCTTCAACAACTTCATGATAATGGTAATTAAAAGCCATTTCAATGTCCAAACCAACAAATTCAGTTAGATGTCTGTGGGTATTCGAGTCTTCAGCTCTGAATACTGTAACATTATTAAAAGAAATAAATAGTAAACAGTGTTTCAGGTTTTGGAAAAATTAAGATTTAAACACAAAATTTTATTTACTCGTACTATTATTTTCATGATCATTACAGGGTTCTAGAAAGACTTGTGATAAGCCATATATTTCAGCATTCTCTTGGTCAGCAAGTACATTACCAACTCCTACAGTCATGCAGTAAAAGCTGTAACAAATGTAAATTAATAAATGAGGCTCCAGATAATCCTGAGGGAATGCAAGGTCCTGAATGCCTTCTCAATAATTAAAAATATGTTCAATATATTGAGTTCTTCTCAATTTTATTAAAACTTGACCCAAGCTAAATGAAATCTGTACTAGTGAGGTAACATTATATATATTCCAGCCATTACTTCCGTCCAGCTGTTATTGTCCTCACTGCACTTTCCTCCTTTTCCAGTCTTCCTGACTCTAATCTCTGCTTCATCTTTCACATCACTTTAAGATTAATATTCCTACAACACATTCTTGCTCAGTAATTAACTAATTAACCACTGATCATAAATTGCTCCCAGATGGCACTGTAATAGAATATAAAATGACAAAAAACTAAAACCGTTATGCTTTCATATTTAATCCTACCCTATATTTTCTATTTCTTCTTAACACTAACTAGTCTTACTTATATTTTCTCCAATGTTCTTTATGAATTCTGCTTCTGCTTACTAGAATGCCATTTCTGTAGTCTGTATTTCCTTCTCTGTTCTTAAAGCCCACTTCAGTTTGCATTTTCCTTTGGGGTAACTCTAGCAAACTCCATCTTCTCCCTCTTTTTACACTATGTAGTATAGATATACTACATAATTAACACCAATCTGCTGATTGTACAGCACAATCTGATTATTCGCTGTGAAAATCAGTTGAATATTCCCTGCGACTGCTATATGTATGCATGTCTTATTCTGTCTTGGGAGCATGGACAATGTTTATTCCCTTGTAACTCAAAACATGGTCTACAAATCAGCAGCATCAGCAGTACCTGGAAGCTTGTGAGAACTACAGAATCTCAAGCCTCCCTCCAGACCTACTGGTCAGAATCTGCATTTTAATAAGATCCTCAAGTGATTCATGCACATTAACATTTGAGAAATGCTGGTTGATTCTTCTTTCATGTACATGTTATTTAGCACAAGGCTATGTATGCAGCAGGCATACAACAAATTAGTTAATAAATTCAGAAAATTAACACAATTAATGTTCTTGCCAGTTTCTCTAACAGAGGCATTCAATTTCTCTTTTAGCTATCAAAAAACTTACATATATAAAATAATCAGGTAAATTTTATAGAATGAAGCAAAGCTCGTTTTCGCTTATAATCAATTAGCTTCATTAAAGAATATGCTACATGATTATGTGTCCATGCTTTAACTTTCGGTTAATATTTCTTAAAAATCATGTTAACATATTCTAATCAATATCAGACATTCGTTAATAATTCTGATGGACTTTAGCATATTCTCAACACTAAGAACAGTACAAACAGTAATAGTAAAACAGAACAGCTTGAAATAAAGTCGGTAGCAAAGTATACAGAGGTACATTTATAAACTTACAAGAGTAGTAAAAGGCTACCAAGGACAAAAAAATACATTATTTAGAAGATTGCAACTACTTGTTCTTTCATGTTCATGGAGAGTTGAGAGCTCAAACAGGAGCTAATTCTGTTCTAATTACACTGAAATAATAAGTAATATACTCAAGTGTATTTTAGAGGGTATATATTTTCAAAGTATGCATTTTTAAAATGAGATATTCCCAAGGCAAACATTTTCTTCAGCAATCTTATGTAGGAATATAAAATGCTTATGACTCTATTCACATAAATGATGTTCAACTACTTAAAGAGCATACAATTTTTTTTAGGAAATGTCTACCCAAGCACAGTGTCATTTTTACCTAAAAGTCTAGTATTTATACAGCCAACTTACAAAAGGATTTAAGCTTTGAAAATGTCTGTATGTAAAATGTGTTCCTAAAACTGTAACTATGATATGATTAATAAATTTTGAGAAAACCATAACCACCAAAACCTTACCTGGTCCAATACAGAAAACCTTCTCAAAGTCAGCACAAATACACATTTGCTTGTACAGCTGTGGGGACTGCGCCAGGTATGCATTATTTTTAAAATATGACACAGTAAATACATTGGCTCCTCCTTCACTGGCAGCTGAAATGTAAATATGTATGTCATTATAAGCAGCTTCAAGCTTATCAATGCATACTTCTAATAAAAAGTTTATACTTTTAAGCATTTCACTTAAAAAAATAAAAAATTTCAGAGAAACCATAGTCTATACATGTCTTTTACCTGATTCTAAACTGTTTATATTTAGGACAGATTTACTTCTTTGGCTATACCTTCATTTTACTTCTTCAGATTTACGTACTCCCATTCTGCATCAATTTCAAATCAATTAAAGCTACTCTGGGGTTGTAAAAAATTATTTTTAAAAGAAAAAGATATTCCTATTGATTTTTCTATGTATCAAGAATGCAATACTCAATTTTTGACTTTAGAGCTAAATGTTATTTGTAACATACTATTTAGTGTTACTTAAGCAACTCCAAAAAAGGTAAAATGATTAAAATAAGGTCCTTATGTAAGAATGAGAATTAATGAGATATTTCTATTTGTAGCATTTAATAATATTACAATGCAGTTTATACAAAACAAAATTGCAATATCAATTTAGAAAGAAACCTACATAATGAAAGTAGTTCTGGTGCAACTTACATAATAACAATCTTGCTTCATGTGTTACTGCCTCATTTTATAATCACTATCACATAATGACTTCTGAAACAGGAGATGTGTTATTGATGTCAATTGTAAGTGACTGCTGCTATATAGCAGACCTCAAAATAAGAAGTCTCATGGCAATAAATCTTAAAAGACAGTTGGGGTTCTCAAAGTTAATATTAAGCAACTTGGAAGAAAGCAATTTTACTTTTAAAAATTAAGAGAAATGTCTTAAAGCATACCTGAGATAATTTTAGGAGTTTGGATCTCCACAAAACCTTTGTTAATTAAAGTTTCTCGGAAAAGATGGCAGATGCCAGACTGAAGACGGAAGACTGCCTGACTAGTTGATGTCTAAAAGACAATAATAAAAATCTAATGAAATCCATCTGACACTTTAGCTGAAATGGAGTATTTTCTAATCAGGCCACCTGCATAGAAGATTCACAGAAAAAACAATTCATTATATGACAGAAAAGTTAGGTTATATGACAATTGGCCTAACTTTAACCTAACTTTATATGAAATTAACCTTTTTCTTGTTTTCTATTATAAGAGAATGGCAATTTTGCCCTTTAAAATCTCCAACACAGGGGTGCCTAGGTGGTTCAGTCAGTTCAGCATCTGCCTTGCTTGGGTATGATCTTGGAGTCCTGGGATTGAACCCTGTGTCAGACTCCCAGCTCAGTGAGGAGTCTGCTTCTTTCCTTCCCTCTGACTCATCTCTCCACCTGTGCTCTGTCTCAAGTAAATAAATAAAATCTTTAAAATCTCCAACTTCTCCAACTCTTGACTTTGCTGAGAGTCTATAAAAGATTAGAGAGTAGTTTAGACATAAATTAAGATGCTTAAAGGATTTTAAGTATACAGTGTTTCCCCAAATGTAAAGTCAAAGTAGGGGTTAAAAATGTGAATGCTTAGGGGCGACTGGTGGGTCAGCTGGCTCAGCTGGTTAAGCGTGGGACTCTTGATTTCCTATCTAGTCATGATCTCAGAGTCATGAGATCAAGCCTCCCATCTGGCTCCATGCTCAGCGGGGAGTCTTCTTGAGATTTTTCTCTCTCCCTCTCCTTCTGCCCCTTTCCCCTCTGCTTGCAGGCACATGCTCTCTCTCTCTCAAATAAATAAATCTTTAAAAAAAGTGAATGCTTGCAAGGGCCAGAAAAATAACATAAATGGAATAAATGAATGAAACTTTCTGGGTGGTGCAGGGCATAGCAGAGGACATAATGCCCCATCTAGAGTGCTACCTAATGTTGCCATGTCACAGTATTGCCAGATTCACCGCCAAATTTTTAAGAAAAGCCATCTATCTAGATTTAATGTGGGAATCCCTACTTTTCAAAGGTGGCAATGAATTTTAAGTTTAAAAAAAAAAAAAAAAGATGCCAAAGAAAAATATCTTGAGGCCAAATTCTACAGGCACAACCAATAACTTGTGTGAAGAGAGTATGATGTCTACCTACTGTGGCCAAAATTAGGAAAAACCTGAGGTTTCTAAGCAGTATCAAGAGGACTTTTGATTATTGTTATAGCCTTTTCTATGAACTACAAATTAAAATAGGAAAGGAAAAGGGATAAAAAAGCAAATAATCAAGAGAAACATGAGTGTATAATAAAGGTAGACCCATATGATTGCAGAAAAGTTGGAAAGAACTCTTAAGGTGACAAAGAATTTATGCTTTAGGTAGAATATTTAAGGAGGAAGATGTGGTCAAAACATTAAGAAAGAAAGATGACACTGGTTTTACTATAATGATGAAACCACTGAACTCTTTCACTTGCAACCAAACCAGAAAGGGAAACAGAAGACCTATGAGATTACTAAATAAACCACAAGGGCCAACTACTTCTTTATTATTAATTCTGTGCTCAGATCAAATTCAAAGGACTGAGGCATTAATTACTGATCTATACTTGGTCCACAATCTAAAATGTGCATATAATTTCTTTCACAATTTTGTAGTGATATTAATGGTTATGTTTTTCCTTACTAACTTGTCTAAAACAGGTATCATTTGACAGCAAGCCCATTTATTGGTTTCAGGTTCCTTTGTCATTTTAAAACAAAGTAAGACAATATCCTGTGAATTATTACTTGACTGCCCTGTTGCCTCCAATTAGTTTTAGGGGAAGAGTCAGTCAGAAAGGTAAATTGCTTCTGTATCGTCATACAATAGGTAAATGCCAATCAGTTCTATAAGCCTCAGACAAGTGTGGTATCCCTGCCCATCCTGATTTTGGCACAATCATGTCACTTAATAAATAAATGAGGCATACCCTAAGATCAATGACTCTGTTGTCTAATCTTGTATCCTGGTTAACAGTAGCTCTTCCTTCCTAAAAAAAAGAAAACAAAACAAAACAAAAAACAAAAAAAATAGATTTTACTAATTTTTTTTAAGAACACAAAAACATTTAAGGAGCCATGTTTACTTTTAAGTGAGAATAAGTGTGCTTATGTATATTAATATTACACCCCCAAATCAGAGATCCAAGAAACAAGAACCAGGGCCAGAGAGAAGCTGTTGTTAAAATAGAGATGGAAAGAAGAGAAATGCAAATGAACAGAGGTTAATGCTTTCTTTCCATCTCCCATCCCCATCAAAGCCTTGTCTCATTACAGAGACAACTGAAGAATCAACCGCTTGCCCCTTCATGGATTCCTGGATTTTACCTGCTAGTTAAAGACTGAAGTAACAGATAAAAGCTGACAGAGTAGTGGTTCTCAAAGTATGTTCTGGGCACCAATGAAGGTCCCAAAGACACTTTCAGGGAGTCCATGAAGTCAAACCTACTTTTCACAATGATACATTTTCACTCTGCACTGAGTTTTCCCAAGGCTTCATGATGTGTGCTATCACAACAGAATGAATGCAGAGGCAGGTATGAGAATCTAATTGCTGTCTATTAAGGCAGACATTACAAAGATTTGTAGATATTTAAGACAATGTCACTCGTGGCACTGAATTATTTTTTGTTTTTGAAAATATTTTTCAAAAATGTTATTTTTGTCATTCATATAAGATTAATATATATAAATACCAAAATATTTCTAGATTACTGATTCTTTTATTAACACACACTAAAATTTTTCTATTTTGATTTCTAATGTAAATATTGATAAAGATATACAAAAACAAAAGTTGGTGGGGGCAATTATTTTTAAGAGTGTAAAGGGATCCTGAGACCAAAAAGTTTGGGAACTATCAATGTAAGAGTAAATTTAGATAAAAAAATGAAGCTCAAATCACTTCACAGGCACCCTTCATACAAAAGTAGGGCATCAGGTTTTCAATGTTTTATAAATTAAAGATACAGAGGAAGAACAATATTTCAAAAATGTAATTTTAACCTCTTCTCCTTCCACCTCAGGCCGAACAGCATCATCCAGCTGCAGGGGTAGGCGGGGTTCAGCCAAACTGATCACATAAATCTGAAAGTGAGAGATTACCAAAAATATCATGAAGCACACAAAACCTGTTATCTTTTACTTAAAAAAAATCTACAGTTGACTTAAATATGAAGCTATGTTTGCATATATCTTAACTGAAACTACTTGCTAAAATCAAACAAAGATATACATGTTTTTTCACTTATTATAAAATGGGGATCATAGTATTTCTTGCCAACCTCCACAGGTTTTTGGAAGTCAAATGAGATAACATACATACAAATATTTTGTAAACTCTAATGTGCATACCAGTGTGACAAATAAGTACTAATTGGAGTCAAGGGGTCTAAGCTTAAGGCCTTCCTTTGTCACATAAAAGCTGTTGTTAGGCGAATCATTTAACCTCAGAGCTTCAATATTCTACTCTGTAAAATAAGGTCTGAGGTATGAATCAAATGGAGTAATGAATATGAAAACACTTCATAAGCAAAACACTTGTTCTTTTGAAGGGGCCATTAAACAAATGTGTTACTATCAAGGTTCACAGTATTTGGCCATTTTTACCACTAAGACCAAAGTCAACCCAACTCTGCTGTGCATCAACTCCCTCTTCTCATTTTTTCCTCAAATATCCCTTCCTTGCCATCTTTTATCAAACATATTATATCTCACTTCCTGCTGTTCTCCTGGTTGGGAGCTACCATCGAAGGTATGCCTCTCTGGTGTTAAAATTCCTTTTAATTTGTTAAATTCACCCATACTAATTGCACATTTTAGTGCTAAAAAGCAGTTAGGTCATAAAAAATGAGCTAGAGTTTTTTGGCTACTCTTAAAAAAACATGTTACCCTATCAGTTACTTCCAACTATGCTTGGAAAACCTGTTAAAGCACAAAAGGGAAACAGAGCTTATTTAGTTAATTCAGGAAAGGAAATTATATTCTTCCAGTTGGTAGATCATATTTAGCATTCAGCTCAGGCTCTTTAAGAAAAAGTGTCAGAAGGACACTCTAGTCCTCCTCAGAGTGAAACAGAATTATTTGTTACCATCTTCTATGCTCAAGTATGGCGTTTCTCTTTGATGAGTTAATAGAAACTTGATTTCCAATGAAAAGTTGGAGAATGGAACAGCTACCTCTTCTATTTTTGTAACTAGTGGATATTCATTTCATTAGGTTGTGAGAACCCCGGTAACTTTACACAGTGCTGGCACAAAGAATGTATTAGTAACTGCTGGCTGAATAAATAAATAACTGATAAGAGTCAGTGCTTACTATCAGAGCCTTTATAAGATACAATACTTTATACTTTGTGTGAGATACTTCATAATTATTTCCATTAAGGCAAGATCTGTAAGCTCTTTAGGCTGTATATTTATCATTTACATTTATTAAGGTTGTATTGAATGCTAAATAATTAGAATGTTTTAGAAGTATATTTACTTGCTCAATTTACTAAAATTTTACTTACTGAAGTATTGAAAAAGATTTGTTCCTTGAAAAATAGGGAGTTGTTTTACTTGGCCAGCAAAACCTCAGGTTGGTTTGCCTTTGTTAGGTTACTTTAGGTTAACCTTCTTGGTGCAGTTGGTTTCAAATGAATTTACAAAAAGAAAAGAAATTAATTTGGCAAGTTAACTCAGTAAAAAAATGCAAGATTTTCTAAGTCTTGAAGAGTTCCTATGATGATTTTAGTTAAATACAACCTTACTCCCAAACTAGTGTGTATAAGTCTATCTTTCTGCATCGGTCTGTCAATCTGCCGAACGGCTCTATCTTACTTATGCTCACACACATGTAAATACACATATAGGGATGAGGGTAGGAAGTGACTACTCCTTAAGAGAATATAATGATGCATATTGTAGATACAAACTACTAGGCCTGGACTGGACAACTGCAGGTTCAAAGCTGAACTGAATATTTCAGAAGTACTAAATATGTGAGAGTTCACTTACAGTATTTTAAAAGTATTGTCAAAGATAATGAGCACTTATAGTTTTTATGTCTGAGAAGAAAATAGATGTGGGATAAATAAATCTTGTACAAAAGGCAGTTATCGCTAGACTGTAAGACCCACAGTTTAGTTTTGTCTCTTTTGATTTCTCTATAAAGTACAGGAAATATAATGATTATAAGGAAATATAATTGTTAAGAATTAGTATAATTAATCAACATTTAGAAGCACATTGTCAGAACAAAGTTCACAGCAAAACTTATTCATAATAATGAACAAAGCTTTTAAATGTGTCATATTTTTCCGTATGGGACTATGGTAGATTGTTTGTAGAAAATGGCTCTAATAATTCCTCAGGCTTCTACATACATGTCTCTTTTCAATGACGTTGCCTCTCTTCCCACCAAGAGGTGGAATCTATTTCTCCATCCCTTAAATCTAAGTTAGTTCATGTGACTTGCTCTGACCAGTGACACATTTGGCAAACGTGACACAAGGAGAAGCTTGAAAAGTGCTTGCACACTAGGGCTTCTCTCTCTTGCTGCTGGGAACCCATCTGGCACCATGTCAACAAGCCTGGGCTAGCCTGCTGGATGAATAGAGGCTACAGGGAGAAATATCCCAGAAATATCAGTAGGCCCAGGTGATGTCATGCAGAGCAGATGAATCATCCCAGATAGGCGGACTCTAACTGCCCCACGCACAGGAACATGAGCCAATAAATGTTTTAAGTATTAGGGTGGTTTCTTATAAGACAAGAGCTAATTGATTCAGTAATCAATTTACAAATCTCAGTATTTTATATCAACTCTAAGAACATAAAGATTTCATATGAATGGTTATAAGAGCCACTTGAATCTATGTACACAATTTTGTTTTAAAAAGTTACCTTTTGAACATGTAACTCTACATCTTGCTGTGTACAGCTTCCAATTTTCTGATTCACTTTTCTCACTACACCTTCTACATCTACGATGCTCTCTTTGTTAATGCTGTCAAAAGAAAAAATTCCCAACTTTAATCATCTTATCAGAGGTGTCAGAAATCATTTGGTGTTTCAACAGTAAAGCTGAAATACTAAACTCTTTTTTAATACAGTGAGCCACTTGAGATAAAGCCAGTCTATTTAACCTACTTACAATAAGCTATTATGTAGCACACCTTGTGAGATTCCTCAAAGAGATGATTTTCTAGATGCCATAATTTAGTTACCATTCATAAAATACTCTGAACATAAATGGCAACAGACAGGCACTGAATTGTGAAATGCAGAAAAAAAGTCTTTCAATTATTTATTAAAGAACATTTTCCTTCTTAGAGTTGAAATTTACAAAGATCAGCATTTCCTATAAGGAGAAGCATGGGCTTCAATAAATGCAATTACTGGTATGTAATGGAATTAAATAATAGAAGAAGGTCAACTGAAAAGATTTCAAGGTAATAAAAGGACATTAGGTGGCTGCAATTAAGCCCTCCTTGCCTATAGTTTCTGAGTACTCTGTCATTGGATTTCTGGCAGACAGTCTATAGGGATTGTGCAATCCCATTTAAGAATGTCTACATGAAGCTCAATATACACTCAACAGGTCACCTGGGCATTTTAACCTTATAACAAACTTGAATTGTGAACATACAACACTCAAATTCTGAAATATAAAATTTATGAAGTACCTTATTAAGCTCACCAAGTGTTTATTTGTTGATCTCTAGTACCTAACCAAGGAAGACAGGTTATAATCCAAAATGGTGGTTCCCATACAAAATATACCAGTTTTATTTTTGTGTGTATTATTGTACTAACAGAATATATCATAATATATTTGTGGAAAAAATTAAGATTTAACTTTCAGATCTTGCTTGGAGAGTGATGTCACAGCATCACAGCAGCTCAACTGGCCAAAACTATCAATGTAAGACTACCAATTAAAACTGTCAGGTGGGGGATCCCTGAGTGGTTCAGCAGTTTAGCGCCTGCCTTCAGCCCAGGGCCTGATCCTGGGGACCTGGGATCAAGTCCTGCATTGGGCTCATTGGGCTCCCTGCATGGAGCGTGTTCTCCCTCTGTGTCTCTATCTCTCTCTCTGCGCCTCTCATGAATAAATAAATAAAATCTTAAAAAAAAAAAACCCCAAAAACTGTCAGGTGGTAACTGGAGCTGTAGAAGTGAGGTGAAAGGATAAGGAAGAAAAAATGCAAGAGTGGTAACTGGGAGAGAGCGGAGTTCCTGACACAGCTGGCATAACAGAAAGGGCAAACATCGATCAGAAAATGTGTTCTGGACTCGCTGTTTATCTGCTATATCATAAGCCCCAGTTACCTTTTAATCTTTCATGGCTTATGTCCCAACCCAGAATCTTGTCTTAAATGACAAGAATCTAAACAAAACAAAACCAAAAAAAAAAAAAAAAAAGAAAAAAAAAAAAAAAGAAAAGAAAAGAAAAAAAAGAAGAAGAAGAAAAGAAAGATTTAACCTTCACAAGAAAAGTTAGTTCTATATATTCTGATGAGGAATTGGGTCCCTAGTAGTTGGGGTGCCATTTGAGAAGATTTCAGAAATCCAACAATGTTTATTTTACCGAAGAGAACACCACAATCCATTTCAAAAAACATTTGCTCATGGTTGGAAAAGGATCAAAATGAGGACAAGAGATGAGAAGTGGTGAAAAAAGGAAGAAAAATTTTCATTTCATTTTACTACACTGTCTAGAACTCTACATGACTGATACCAACCTAAAAAGGAACCCAACAGTATACATATTTCTTGCACTCTCATAAGTTTCCTGCACTAGAGCCATTGCCTAGTATCTAGCTAAAATTTTGTGCACTGAAGAAACTTAGAATTTATTGTGGTGTACTGCTTAAGGGCTTTCTAATACTTGTAATCTAGTGTCATTGAATCTTTCTTCAGTGTGATTTCCACCTATTAGTTGCCTCTCCTAATTGGAAGAGTAAACTTGATACCCGAGTATATGATTCAAGCTATATGAGAATTCTATTGCTTAGTTTACTTCCACCTTGCCATTAGGAAGGCTTTCTCTTCCTTATTGATCAGTGTGTTTCATCAAGTAACCTGTCCTACCCCAATTAGAGCTCCATTCGGCTACATTTCTGCTATGACCCTATCCCTCTTAGGTCATCCCCTTAGTAAGAAGCCTTTCATTATCAGAAAATCTTCAAGCCAACTCAAGTTAAACATATCTACTCTCAAGGATTGAGCACTAAGTTAATATCCTTCCAAAAAAAAAAAAAAAAAAAAAAAAGCTGGGATGTGATCTGACACTCTGCCCTAAAGGTCCAATTAAAGAAAATAAAAGTCTCTTTTTTCCGCAAAAGTACCAGATGACTTCCTTCCTTTATCCAGGACCTGAAACTTATAAGTTTATTTTTAATACATTTAATTAAGTAATATTATGTGATAAAATACTTGCAGCTAGACAAAAAAATAACTATTTTAAATATCATTTCTAATACCAAACATCTCACAAAAGGAACTTCTGAAAACCCAACTTCTTTTTTTTTTTTTTTTTAAGATTTTATTTATTTATTCATGAGAAATAGAGAGAGAGAGAGGCAGAGACACAGGCAGAGGGAAAAGTAGGCTCCATGCAGGAAGCCTGACGTGGGACGCCGTGGGCACCCAAGTGCTGAGCCACCTGGGCTTCCCAACTTATTTCTTAAAATAGAGCCAAAGATAGACTTCTATCATATATTAGTCTACTGAATCAATTAGAAAGAAGGTAGAATTAACCAGATACAGAGGATGCTCATAATTATTATTTTTTTGCCCTTCCAATCTCAGTATAATCTCCTTATTATACCTAACAGCTATACACTGTTAACAGAAGTCTTTTTAGATTTTAGTAACACCATTCCAAGATTTTTTTTTAAACCTTGGATAATTTACTCTAATATCTCTATATTTACATCCATATCTGTATCCAGCAAATGTTATTTATCTGTAGATATGAATGGATTCAGTATAAATAATATTAAAATAAAAGAGATTTGTAAAACAGAGTCAGACTAGAACTTGCTAGTCAGTTTTAGTAAAGGGTTAATGAGGGTTTTATGTATGTGTGTGCATAATTAGAGTCAATGCAAGAGAGGGACAGGAATATTTGAATAAGCAACTGCTAGTAGAAGGATGAAATTCTACTTTTTAGAAAAAAACCTAATATGATTTTAACTGATATTGTATGTTATGATGGCTTAATACTTTAGAGTGTGTATACTGTAGTTTAACTGCTCTCATAAAGAGACTATTAAAGTTTTGGTTTTACGGTTTGAAACTAATATGCCATTATATCCGTATTTTGAAAGAAGTTCAAAAGTTGTCTGTCAAACAGACAACTAAAAGCCTTGGGTTTTTAGAGGTGATAGCAGGAAAAAAAAAATCCATGGTGGAAAGCATGGGAACTATCTGATCATAAAAGAAATGAAACACATTCTTCCAAGAACTAAGTCAACTATCTTTATTATTACTACTACCTCCTAAAACACACTATTACTGCATTGTGTATTACACGTTTTCCACTTTCCACCCTATATATAACTAATCACTATAAATAAGATAAATTAGTTATAGCTTTGATATTAAAAATGTCCTAATAGGCCATCCTATTCATGTCATCCACTAGGAACTGTCAACAATCAATTTAATTGTTTATTTCTAATTTACTATCTTTAGAAAATGAAACTGTAGGGGTGCCAGGCTCAGTCGGTCGGGCATCTGACTTTTGATTTCAGCTCAGGTTATGACCTTAGGGTCATAAGATCGGGCCCTGCATTGAGCTCCACACTTAGCTAGGTGTCTCTTTAAGATTTTTGGGATCCCTGGGTGGCGCAGCGGTTTGGCGCCTGCCTTTGGCCCAGGGCGTGATCCTGGAGACCCGGGATCGAATCCCACATCAGGCTCCCGGGCATGGAGCCTGCTTTTCCCTCTGCCTATGTCTCTGCCTCTCTCTCTCTCTCTCTGTGACTATCATAAATAAATAAAAATTAAAAAAAAAAAAAAAAAGATTTTTTTCTTCCTCTCCCTCTGCCCTTTCCCCGGCTCATGCTCTCTCTTGCTCTCTCTCTCTCCCCCTCAAACAAATAAATAAAATCTTAAAATAATAAAATTGTAAAAAGCATCATTCTTTATATAAAGTATTTTATAAAAATATTTTGAGTTTGCTACAATTTTTTTAAAAAAACAAATGATATAATGTATGAATAACTCAATTATAAAACATGCAACTTGGGAGAAAAACAAACTACTCTCTGTTATCTGAAGGAATAAAATTCCATCTTTCCAACGTGAGTGCCATATAGTTTACTACTCAGGGCCTCACCAGTAACCTCAGGGACACTCTCAGTATCTGCAGTTTTATCAATCTTGATTATAAATGTTCGTATCTACACTACCTTAGGAGCAACAAATTAAAATAATAAGTCTAATAACTATTAGAAGTAGGCACAATTATTCCATTAAGAGTTGATTGCTGGGAGAGCTGGGCGGCTCAGTGGCTGAGTGTCTGCCTTTGGGTCAGGTTGTGATCCTGGGGTCCTGGGATCGAGTCCCGCATCAGGTTCCACGCAGGGAGCCTGCTTCTCCCTCTCCCTATATCTCTGCCTCTCTGTGTCTCTCATGAATAAATTTTAAAAAGCTGAGTGTGTTTAAAAAAAAAAAAGAGTTGATTGCTAAGGAATATATATTAAAAAACAAACAGGAAAATGACAAATAACCACAGAGTAACTTGGCATAGTAATAGATGTTCATAGGATGGCTCTCTCATTAAAGAAAAGAAAAGAAAAGAAAAAAAAAAAAAACACCCAAAAACAAAAAACCAAAACTTTAAAAAGGAAGAATATATAAAATAGACTTCAAAGATTCTGTTAAAATTGTCAAAATAGTTTCAGTACTTAAAGGAGGTAAGCTTCATAGCCTCAAACAATGTACTAATGAGTACTGCCTTATTCTTCAATGTTGCCAATTCTTTAAGTTCTTAGCTTATCTCTGTGGTGCAATGAATTCTTGCTCTCAAGTTTTTGCTCCCCTAAGGTAGTAGTATTCATCCACACTTTTGCCATAGCCTCAAGGTAGACCGAAGGTACTTTTTGGCCTCTGGACTTTGGGTTTGGCCATATGACTTGCTTTATCAATGATGTATCAGTGGATGTGGCACCAGTAAAGGCTTGAAATGTGCTTGTGCAGCTGAACTTGTTCTTCAGCATTCCTGTTTTTCTCCATAAGATGATGTCTAAAGTAGCGATTGGTCCAAGGAAGCTGAGAAACATAAGCAGCAGACCAGGATACAAATCACAACTTCAAAACAAGCCTAGATGAGCTGAATTCTAGCAGACCCACAGATGTAGGAGCAAGAGATCAAGGTTTATTACTGTATACTGCTGAGCTTTAACTATTGGTAAAATATACAATACATACAACTAAACATTTTAACCACTCTTAGATGCTCAATTCAGGGGCATCCACAATGTGCAACCACCACCACTATCCATTTCGAGAACTTCTTCATTATCCCAGAAACTCTGTACTCATTAAACAATTAACTCTCCACTCATTCCAACTGCTCCCCACTTCCACCTCAACTTCTGGTGACCTCTATTCTACTTTCTGTCTCTATGATCTTAACTATTCTAGGTACCTCAGGTATGTGGAACTGTAATATTTGTCCTTTGTAACATTTGTCAGACTTACTTCACCTGGCATAAAGTTTTCAAGGTTCATCTATATTACAGCATGTATCAGAACTTCATTCCTTTTTTAAGGCTGACTAGTATTTCATTATAAATACATAATACATTTTGTTTATCCATTCATCTGTTGACGGACATTTGGGTTGTTTTTTTATTTAGGTTATTGTGAATAATGCTGCTATGAACAATAGCAGGCAAGTATCTATTTGAGCCCCTGCTTTTAATTCTTTTGGGTATCTATCTAGATGTGGAACTGTTGCATCATATGAGGATTCTTGTTTAACTTTTTGAGGAACTGCCATAGTTTTCCACAGCAGCAGTACCATTTTACATTCCTACCAGCAATACACGAGGGTCCCAATTTCTCTACATCACCAACACTCATTATTTTTCCTTTTTTAGGAGAGGGGAGAATAGTCATCCTAATGGATATGGAGTGACCTCTCATTGTGGTTTTGGTTTGCATTTCCCAAATGACTAATGATATTGAACATCTTTTCATGTGCTTATTGGCCATTTGTATATCTTCTTTAGAGAAATGTCTATTCAAGTCCCTTGCCCATTTTAGAATTGGGTTGTTGTTATAAGTTATCAGAGTTTTTATATATTCTAGATATTAATCCTTTATCAGATATATGACTTGCAATTATTTTCTCCTATTCCATGTCTTTCTTTTCACTCTCTTGAATACTGCCCTTTGAGTTTTACTTTCAAAGAAGTCAAAGTAATCTAGTTTTACTTTTGTCACCTCTACTTTTGGTGTTAATATCTAACAAATCACTGCGAAATCCAATGTCTAAAGCTTCTGGTATAGTTTTCTTCCAAGAGTTTTATGGTTTCAGCTTTTATGTTTAGGTAATTGATTCATTTTGAGGTAATTTCCTTTTTAAAAAAATTATTTGAGAGAGAGAGAGAGAGAGAGAGAGAGAGAAGCACACACAAGCAAGGAGAGTGGCAGGCAGAGGGAGAGGGAGAAACAGGCTCCCAGCTGAGCAAGCAGCCAAGATGTGGGGCTTGATCCCAGGACCCTCGGATCATGACCTGAGCCAAAAGCAGATGCTTAACTGACTGAGCCACCCAGGTGCCCCGGAGTTAATTTTTATATGTATGTGGTGTATGGTAAATTCTTTGGTATACAGATATCCAGTTTTCTCAGCACCATTTGTTGAAAAGACCATCTTTTGCGCCATTAGAAGGTCTTGGTACCCTTGTCAAAAATTCATTGGCCATTTATGCCAGGGTGTATTTATAGGCTCTCTCTTTTATTCTGTTAGTTTATATGTCTATCCTTATATTAATACCACATACTTTTGATTACTGTAGCTTTGTAGGAAGTTTTGGAATCAGGGAATGTGAGTCCATTTGTTACTTTTTTTTTTTTTTTTAAAGATTTTTATTTATTTATTCATGAGCAACACAGAGAGAGAGGCACAGACACAGGCAGAGGGAGAAGCAGGCTCCATGTAGGGAGCCCAACACAGAACTTGATCCTGGGTCTCCAGGATCACACCCTGGACTGAGGCGGCGCTAAACCGCTGAGCCACCCAGGCTGCCCTTTCTTTTTTCACAACCGTTTTGGCTGTTTCAGGCCCCCTGAGATTCCATATGAATTTTAAGATGGATTTTTCTATTTCTGCAAAAAATACCATTGGGATTTTTGGCAGGGATTGCACTGAATCTGTAGATGGCTGTGGATAGTCTTACCACACTGCAGAATTTAAGATGGCTTGTTACACAGTTTTTTTTGCAACAGCTGACTAGTAATACAATTTTAAGTTTAAAAACTTAAAAAATTAAAAAAAAATGCTTGAGCTCAAAGCTGTCATCTGATCCTAAAGAAGGGCTCTGAAATAAGTGAAAGTAGATTTGTTACATACCATACTTGCAAACCTCCAGTGTGTATTATGCATTGTGAAGAGATTTTTAAGAAGATATACAAAATTTGACTATAAAATATTAGGCTTGATTTAATATTAAACACAGCAGAATTTATCCATTCAAATGAACATTGTATTATTTATTTATTTATTTATTTATTTATTTATTTATTTATTTATTTATTGTACTCTTTAAAGTGTTTAGGGAAAGACTGTAGGGACTATAAATATTTCAAAATTAGCACTGCCTAAAACAATCTTGAAACAACTTATCTGCAATTACCTCTTGGTTTTGTCACATAAAACAGCTTTTGAGGGGTCAATCTCATTTATAACTATTGTTTACTACCTGTCAGAAATGCTGAAGACCGAGGATCCCTGGGTGGCTCAGCAGTTTAGCGCCTGCCTTCAGCCCAGGGCATGATCTTGGGGTCCCGGGACTGAGTCTTACGCGAGGCTCCCTGCATGGAGCCTGCTTCTCTCCCTCTGCTTGTGTGTCTGCCTCTCTCTCTGTCTCTATGAATAAATAAATAAAATATTTTAAAAAAAAAGAAATGCAGAAGACCATGACAGAACTCTGTATAGAGAATAAAAGACACCTTCCTTCCACCCCAAAAAATTAAGAGAGAGTGGCATTAGAGATGCAAGAAAGTCACATGTTTCAAAAAGGAGAGAAAAGGGGTGCCTGGGTAGCTTCCCACATTGGGTTCCCTGCTCAGTGGGGAGCCTGCTTCTCCCTCTCCCTCTGCCTGCTTCTCCCCCTGCTTGTGTTCTGTCAGATAAATAAAATCTTAAAAAAACCCAAAAAACAAAAAGGAGAGAATAATATATCAGTTATAGGGTTCATATAGAGATTAATCTTACATATAGGATTAATACAGATAAATATAATTAATATATTAACTATAGGTTGATAACTGTCTCCAAACATTTCTGATAATTTGATATACTCTATCAGTAAAAAAAAAAATTGGAGGGTATATATCCCAACATGTATATATTTATTCTTTAGATTTTGAGAGAGAGAGAGAGAGAGAGAGAGAGAGAGTGTGTGTGTGTACTAGCAGCGGGAGAAGGAGAAGCAGACTCCCTGCTTAACAGGGAGAATGATGTGGGGCTTGATCCCAGGACCCTGAGATCATGACCTGAGCCAAAGGCAGATGTTTAATTGACTAGGCCACCCAGGTACCCCTATTTTATTTATTTTAAAATTATATACATCCTAAACATAATTATAACCCTTAGGCAAACATAAACTGAGGATAAGGTTCATCATAATTAGCAATAGCGAATGCAGATTCATACTTTATAGTCTTCCTGGTAATTCCTAATTCAGGAGCACTGATATCTTGCTCAAGATGATCAGATTATATATCTCTCTCTCTCACATACACACCCACACACATACACACAGCATGCACAATGTGGCTGATCCAAAGATCTAAAAGAGTAGAAGTGTCAGTATTAACATTTTCTCATATGTGCTTATGTTTTACTTTTTAAAGATTTTATTTATTTATTCATGAGAGACAGAGAGGCAGAGACATAGGTAGAGGGAGAAGCAGGCTCCCTCTGGGGAGCCCGATGCAGGACTCAATCCCAGGACCCTGGGATCATGACCTGAGCCAAAGGCAGACACTCAACCACTGAGCCACCCAGGTGTCCCTTACATTTTAAATTATATCCTCAATCTGTGGTCTCTTAGTAGAAAGTTCGTTAAGCCACTTGTTCCTTTTTGGTTTATCTTAATACATATAAATATAATGTCCCAAAAAGCAAAATGAAGCACAATAAACTGCAATTGGTTACAATATGCCAAAGGGAGTAAGTTTGGGTACCAGTGTTAGCTTTTTGTTACTAGAATCCTGCAGTCTTGCTTCAGAGACCTCATATATAATAGATGACATGTGGCCTTCTGAGATGCAATCCAAGTGATAGGCCCAGGGTTTATCTATAAACATTGAACCATTGAACCATAAGGTCAACCAAAAAGCTCAAAATCTTTCCCACTTTTTTAAATAAAAGAAGGAAGGAAGGAAGGAAGGGAAATAAATAGCAATTTAATTACTTTCTTTCCCTCAATGGTTAGTCTTGAGCAAAACTGCACTGTGAAGACCATTGGAATAGGGACTAAGAATCATAAACACTGAGAAAAGGTTGTTGGAATAGATGATTTATAGGCCACCAGTGAAAGTTTCATTTCTGTGTAACACCTAAGTGAAAAAATACTTAACAGTACATGACTCCAAAGAGATTACTATCTTGCATATAAATGGTAGAGAAATGGATCTGGGAAAGAAGTACTTTATCCACCTCTTGTTGCTGAGTCCCAGTGGCAACTGTTGACTCTGGCCAAGTTCTCTTGGAGAACAAAGAATTACCTCCAATTTATACTCAGCAACTGCACCTTGTTAGTGAGGGATGGGAAATAGCAGGGTTGCTTTAAAGTTATTTTTGAAACACTGTTTTTTAATATATTGTTTCAAGAACTTATTTTTTATTATAAAATATATTTATTATTATAAATTCTAATGTTAAATAATCATTTAAAACTCTCCCATCACATGCTCAACCCCTTCTTCCTATAATCACTGTCTATACTCCTCCAAATTTTTTCTTTGTAAAAAATAGAGAATGCTTCATAAATTTGGGTTGTCCTTCTACAGTAGTTTTGTACATTTTCCTCTGTATTTTTTTAATGTTGAAGCAAGAGTTTTTTTTAGGTTTACAGCTCAAACAAAAATGATCTTAATATATATAAATACCCGAAGTATTATTATTCCCATATCACTTACCAATTTCCTTTTATGTTCCAGTTCTTGTATGAGGTGCTTTACACATATACCATTTCACTTAAACTTCTCAAAGGCCTACAAGATTGATATGTCCACCATTTTATGGTTGAGAAAATTGAGACTCTGTAAGAGGTCAAGTAAGTAGCCTAAGGTCATACAGTAGTAAGATCATGTATTGATTACTGCACTAGACTGTTCTATTACACTCACAAATTAGCACCAAATTTTAAATACTCCAGAATGCATCATCAGTTCACTCTGAAATACATTCTCATTCTTAGAAGCTCATGACCTGCCAGACTCCTTTGCAGTTTATGTGAAAACAACTGGAAATAACAGGCCCTTCACAAATAGTTTTCAAAAGCTCAAGCATCATACTATCTCCTTGTAACAACGATGCATCTTGATGTCCTTTTTTTTTTTTTTTTAAAGATTTTATTTATTTATTTATGAGAGAGAGAGAGAGAGAGAGGGGGGCACAGAGACACAGGCAGTGAGAGAAGCAGGTTCCATGCAGGGAGACTGATGTGGGACTTGATTCCGGGTCTCTGGGATTATGCCCTGGGCCGAAGGCAGGCGCTAAACCGCTAAGCCACCCAGGGATCCCCAATGTCCTGCTTTTAATGCCACCCTCAATAGAAGTTCCTCAGAATCTTTGTATAAAACAATATGATGTTGTTAAAGTTATATTTAACTTAGAAATTAATCCCAGGGTACCTGAGTAGCTCAGTCAGTTAAGCATCGGACTTTTGATTTTGGTTTAGGTCATGATCTCAGCATTGTGAGATTGAGCCCGCATTGGGGAGATGCTCCCCAATGCTCAGCAGGGAATCTACTTGAGATTTTTTTCTCTCTTCCTCTCCCTTTGTCCCTCCCCCTTCACTCTTCTCTGTCTTTAATAATAAAGAAGCTTAAAAAAAAATCCCATAAACTGCCTGAGAATTTCTGACAGATTTTAGACCTACCTTTAAAAGCACATCTTGGGGGATCCCTGGGTGGCTCAGTGGCTTAGCGCCTGCCTTCGACCCAGAACATGATCCTGGAGTCCTGGGATCGGGTCCCATATCAGGCTCCTTGTATGGAGCCTGCTTCTCCCTCTGCCTATGTCTCTGCCTCTCTCTCTCTCTCTCTCTCTCTGCTTCTCTCCCTCTGTCTGTGTCTCTGCTTCTCTCTCTCTGTCTCTCATGAATAAAAAAATCTTAAAAAAAAAAAAGCACATCTTTATCAAAGTTTTCAATACAAATGTTGAACTGGACAGGATCAAATATAGAAGTTCTGTTTCTCCTCCAATAGATAAGTATCTTACTCCAACAAAGAAGTATAAATCATCTATGTACAGTTAGTTTTTCAAAGAGTTGCAATCCATTGCAATACAATATTCACCAACTTATTATCCACATCATGCTCATGCTCAAGAAGCACCCAATGCCCATTCCCTCTGGGCCTCGACTATACATGATACAGACACTTCTACCACAGCACTTGTAGCATGTCTTTGCACGCAGTTGTTAATCTATTTTGCTTTCTCCCCAAATTAAGTTTCTTATGTGATATATGTGTCATGGTATACCCAAGCTCAGCAGAGTGTCTGGACCAGAGGAGGTGCTAAACAAGTTTTCTAAATCAGTGAGATTTCTTCTGAGTATTATTGTGATATTTTACAATTTCAAAAGTTAATTTAACAAACTGAAATTTCAACTTACCAACTAAATAAAATACCTATTTTTAGATGAAAGATCTAAAAAGGAAAGAAAATGCACAGACTTGTATGTAGCTAGGTGAGTCATTACAGAATGAAAAATATACTGGTGACTCAATAGCTACCAATAAATCACTTAACCACAATGAGTAATATGAAGAAAAAGAAAATAAAACATGTATGTATACAACCAACAGTCTGAAAGAGTCTTTTTTCTCAGGATCCAAACATCTTTATGCTGGGTTGGAAGAGGGATGTTACAAAAGCACAAATAACAAAATATTCAAATTAACTGTAGCATTTTATAGTAGTCACTATAACTTTAGCTCGAAACTTTATTTTTTTCTCAAAATTTTTAAACTAGAAAAAAATGGAACTAAGACCATTGAAGGAAATATTACAGATCACTTAGCCACTTGTACCTTAAACTTGCTGCTCCTCCCCCCCAACATAGCTTGAAACTTTATACACTGTTTACATTCACTGTAGTCCTTAATAGCAGTCAATACAAAAAGGCCTCTACGGGTTACCTTTAAAATAATTTTGTCTTTACAAAACTCAACCCTGGGATCCCTGGGTCGCGCAGCGGTTTGGCGCCTGCCTTTGGCCCAGGGCGTGGTCCTGGATATCCGGGATCGAATCCCACGTCAGGCTCCGAGCCTGCTTCTCCCTCTGCCTGTGTCTCTGCCTCTCTCTCTCTCACTGTGTGCCTATCATAAATAAGTAAAAGTTAAAAAAAAAATAAAAGTTTCTATTAAAAAAAAAACAAACAAAAAACAAAACTCAACCCTAACAGAGGACTACTCTGTTCATTACTTTTTTTTTTTTTTTTAATTAAGATTTCATTTATTTATTTGACAGAGAGTGCAAGCACAAGCAGGGGGAGCAGCAGGCAAAGGGAGAAGGAGAGGACTCTGGGATCATGACCCCAGTAGAAAGCAGACGAGTAGAAGGCAGATAGATGCTTAACCAACTGAGGCACCCAGGTGCCCTGTTCACTTCTTTAATATGGCACTAAATAAAAAATAATTTTAAAAAGAAGAGCTGACTTCTTGCCTCAACTCCAACATTAGCTACTAAATATTGGAAAGTTAATGTCAACATAAGATGGAGATCCAGAAACACAGGCCTGGATAGGTATCCCATCTTCCTGCTTCCAGACAAATTTCATTTAAGGACCACAAACCATTTTGGATACTCTATTAAGAACCTCTTCTTAAAGATCTCTAGGGAATGAGATGTGCCAACCTTTTTATGTAACTCATTTAGTTGCTTCATTTTTATATGCATTCAACCATGAGAAAATTGATCTTTCCAACAAATTGATTAAAATAATGTGTTGAGTCCTGTGGCACTTAAATCCAATTAGTGAGTCAACTTTTCAGATTAGTATATTGATGAATTGGAAATTCCTAGGAAAGATAAGTGGGGAAAACAACTGACCCCACATTAAGTGCCAATGTTGCTCTTAAGAATACACTCAAAAGCTAGAAACTGCTAGCGGTACAATCTAGTTAGTAAGGCAAAGATAAGCACCTCAGATTTAATATCTAAAGTAAATGCTAAGATAGTTATCCACTTAAGATATTAAAAGTGACCTCATATTTTGCCTTTTAAATGATTGGGAAACCTCAGCTGGAACTATCTGATTTGATATTTTTAATAGTGGAGTCTTTGCTTTTTTCCACCTGGTATATGGCCAGAGGGAATAGAGTTAAATGTAGGGCCTCATGGAATTAACATATAAATACCATTATTTCTGCCACTTTGTTGTGTAGGAGTTCACATGTTTTAAATGTCCAGTCTCTTAGGGTAGCACTATTCAAAATGGAAACACCTTGAGAATAAATTAATAGTCCTTAGGCACTCCTCCAGTACTAAAGATAATTGCAAGCATTTCACATACAAGAACTGATCTGAGACAGAATGAAAATTAACTGTGGATCAGAAATGGCCTTTTTCTCATGGACATATTTCTAAGCATGCTATTTTCCAAACCAAAGACTCTAGCAGAAGGGGTGGTTAGCTGACTTACTAACTGAGCTACCACCTTCTCAAAGTGAATGTATTAGTAAATACACATTTGAATTACCTCATGCTTCGCTGGTCCTCATATTTCTAAAGTAAGCTAAAAACATCTATAAGTAAGGATTTTTGCTTCATTTAAGTAAGTAACAAAATCCACCAGAATTTATATGTTGTTGTTCATGTGCTATTTTTAATCAGAATACAAGGCTAATGATATATGAAGCAATAGAAGTCATAGTGTTTTCTAAATTTTTCTTTTCTAAGTACAATCATAGTTAGAAACCAAAGGATCAAGGGGAATGAGATACTGAAGAGTTCAGTCAAACAATGAAAACAAGGGCAGCCTACAAACCTCTATTTTTATTATAAAGTAGAATACATTTCACTAGGCCTGGTTAGGAATAAAAATCAATTCTTGTGCCACAAATATACAATATACTCCTTAATCTTGGAGTTAGATTTTAGGATCAGGAGTCTATGAGGCTGGATAGTTTGCAGAGTATTTGCAGGGCAAAAGTAACAAAGAGAAGGGGAACAGCGGGCAGGGATGCAGTGAGAGTAGTTCTGAGAATGCAACTGGGTTGCATGAAGTCAGAAGAGGACAGAAAAGTAGGGCAAAAAGGGGAGACTGGTAAAAAGACCAGAAGTCTTGATAAGGTCCTAGGAGGCATAGGATAGGCAAAAAGCTGGAAATTACGGTTAGAGAAAATTGCCACTGGAGTTTAAAATTAAGTTCTAAGAAGCAAAAAAATCCAAGTGGTAGCCAGAGGAGTGAGTTATTAAAATTAATAGTGAAGCTATTGGAGGAGAAGTAAGGAATTTTAAGGCCAATCTATTCCAAATGAACACCAAAAAACATTTAGAGTGAGATGACTTGAAATGAGAGGAATACTATCAGCCAGAAAAATAAAATGGCTTTGAGTAAAACAACCTACTTCATTCAGTCTTTAGACTCTTCATAATTCCAAAGGCTGAACTTCTCTCCAATTTGCTTAGCATAGATGAACTTAGGTGATATTGCCAGCTGCCTATTCAAACCCACTTTCCTTTTCTTCATGGCTAACAGAGCCCCACCCCCATTCAGGATCCACTCTATCTGCTCTAAGAGAAGGTGAGCCCGTCACAGCTCCAGAGAGTGGATTGTGTTTAGTCCCAGCCCCTCCTGGGAATTTAGTCCAGATTGATGGTGTCATTTCCACATAATATCTCAAACTGGAAACTCTGAAGTAATTTTTAAAAAAGATTTTATTCGTTTATTCATGAGAGAGAAAGAAAGAGGCAGAGACATAGGCAGAGAAAGAAGCAGGCTCCCTGCAGGAGCACAGTGTAGGACTCGATCCCCAGACCTGGGATCACCACCTGAGCCGAAGGCAGATGCTCAACCGCTAAGCCACCCAGGCATCCCCTTCCCTGGCCTTTCATCTAGGAAATATATGTCACCAGGTAACAGAGGCCACTGAAGAGTACGCAATCATTATTCATATAATCTACTCAACACATCCAAGATAATGATGGAAGGTTAGCCATATAATCTTTGTGTGAACAGTGGTTTTACCTTTTATTTCACATTTAGGTACCACATACTCAAGCCCCTCAAAGTGCTTCTATCAAACTAGCTTGTCATAGTAAAGGCCTAAAATATGTCAAGAAATCCTATATATGAATATATATATTTGCAGGGCAAAAGTAACAAAGAGAAGGGGAATATATGTTGACTGTTATTTGTTAATAGTAGGGATAAACCTAGGAATTGGTGAAAGCTAGGTAAAGACTCATTACAATATTAGGTAGTCATCAGCTCAAATTTTTAAAAACTACTCCCATTTTATTCCTATTTACCCTCATTCCTCCCCCGTAAAATCAATAATGGTGAAAAAGACACTATTTGAAGCTTTCTTGGGGGCATGTTTACAAATTCTAATATCAACAAAAACTATTAAAATTTTAATACTTCTAGAAACTTGAGTATTAAAGGTTTACGGCAAAACCGGCAGCAAATTTGTTAGCTTTCTGGTTGTCAAAAATTATGTGTTGACTCTTAATATACTCAATAAGAAGTGTGGCCCATAGATCTACATAACCACCCATATTCAAATGAATAATCTGTACATCTTGGGAAAGGTGTAATAAAGAATTAGTTAAAAAAAGGATAGGTTAAAAAAAAAAAAAAAGGATAGGTTAAAAAGTTGCTACACACTATTTTTTCAAGTAATACACCAACACAAAGTGCATCAACGATGCAAATTAAATATAGAATTCATTGAGGCAAAGAATTCAAAATTCCCAAACATAAGAAAACCTATATTTGCCAGTTAAATCAAAATAGTATCCAAAAAGTATTAATTACATAAGTAGTAAAAAAAATAATAAGCCACCTTTTGATAATAAAAATCTGTATTTCATTTTGTTTTTGTTTTGTAAAAATGAATGGTTTAAATCATTCTAGTAGTTGTATGATGACCTGTTTTGTGAACTCCTTTGTCTTCACCAAAACTCCAATAATGAATTCAAAATAAGCTTGGTAAAAAATTAAGCTCAATATGGCACAGACCACTGGTTCTCAAACTTTTACATGGTATAAATAATGTCAAGGACTCACTTTAACTGGTGTTATCATGTTACTTAAATACCTACAAATATAAAAGTAGTATGAATGCCATAGGCTTATAGCCCTTAACTTTATTCTATTTGTTTTAAATTTTAATTTAAATTATAGTTAGTTTACAGCACAATATTAGTTTCAGGAATACAATATAGTGATTCAACATTTCCATACATCATCCAATGCTCATCACAAGTGTACTCCTTAATCCACTATCACTTAATCACTTATTTCATTCATCCCCCCTACTCACCTACTCTCTGGTAACCATCACTCTGTTCTCTATAGATAAGAGTCTGTTTCTTGTTTAGCTCCCTTCCCCTTTTCTTCCCTTTGCTGGTTTGTTTTGTTTCTTAAATTCCACATGAATGAAATCATATTTGTCTTTCTCTGACTTATTTCAATTAGCAAAATACTATCTAGCTCCAACCATATTGTTGCAAACGGCAAGAGTTCATTCTTTTTTATGGCTGAGTAATATTCCATTGTATGTATAAATATATAAAATATGTACATTATATATACATATATATACACATGCCTGTGTGCGTATGTATATGTACACACACACACACAGACACTATTATCTTCTTTATCCATTCACCAATCAATGGACACTTAGTTTGTTTCCATAATTTGGCTATTGTAGATAATGCTGCTATAAATATTAGGGCACAAGTATCCTTTTGAATTAGTATTTTTGTATTCTTTGAGTAAATACCTAGTAGTGCAATTGCTAGGTTATGGGGTAGTTCTATATTTAACTTTTTGAGGAGCCTCTATACTGCTTTCCATTGTGTACAGCCCTTAATTTTAAATCAAAATGAATTTTAAAGGAAAATGAAAGCAAATATTAAAAATAACAAAATTCAAAGATATTAAAGTCTGCTAAAACTAAATTGCTGACATTTGGTTTACTGTATAGTTATATTCTCAGATCCAGTTCTATATTTAATGTTTCTGTATTTTTACTTATTACCAGTAATGTGAAGAATGTCTGCTCACAATTACATAAAATGTTAAGTCTGAGGTTAATTTAGGACAATTAGACCTCTAATTGACCCAAATACTGCAAACAGCAATTCAAGAATGACAATTTATATAAGGTATCAGTTGATTATTTTTAAAACTATCTTGTTCATATGAAAGTTAATGATATAGCATTGTTAACTGAAATTTGAGTCAAACAGATATCTAATCTGAGAACTACTAGAAATAGAAACAGAAACATTTTTTCCTTGCATGGGAACTATTATATTATTAGTGATGTGCTGCTCCTATATAGACAAAAAATAGAATTCAATAAATCTGCTGGAATAGCACAGGCTTTTAAAAGTTCAGGAGGCCTTTTTATTTTATTTTTTTTTAAAGATTTTATTTATTTATTCATGAGAGACACAGAGAGAGAGAGGCAGAGACACAGGCAGAGGGAGAAGCAGGCTCCATTCCATGAAGGGAGCCCGATGTGGGACCTGATCTCAGGTCTCCGGGACCACATCCTGGGCCGAAGGTGGCGCTAAACTGCTGAGCCACCCAGGCTGCCCAAGGATTCCTCTTAATATCAAATGCCAACTAGTAACCCAAATTGTTCTCAGCATGTGTTGCTATTCAAACTACAGGGAAATCATCATTAGTGCAGAAGATGGCTATCGTCTGCCTTCAGCTGGCATGAACACAACTGTAAATATGACAGTAAATGCTGCATGAAAAGTACACAGCAGTTCTCTGTTAGAAGTTAGGCCTTTAAAATGACATGGAAAAATACCTTTTATAACTTCAAGGTAATCATCAAAATGTATACCAAATTAAAAAAAAAACGTAAAAAACTTTCAGCCTCCTAAGAACATGTCTATGGAACTCAAAGAAATGAAAAGAGAAATCAGTGAATGAGGATGATCAGTGACATGGACCTAAGCTAAATGATGATGAAGATTCAACGAATAAAAGCAAAACCTTTAAAGTAAGAGGAAGAGAGGTCACAGCAGACAGAGAATGTGCCCAATATGAAGAGTGTATATGGCAAAGTAGTGGGAAATAATATTATGGTGAGGCAATCAGTAGGCAGAAGTAATCTTGCACATGGTTGGAAATAGAAAGCCATTAAAGATTTTAGTTAAAAATACCACTTGAAAATAAACTTCTGGCAAGTATAGACTTAAGGAGAAGCAAAAACAGCTTGTATCTCTCAATAAATACTAAGTTTAATAAATGATTGGACTATTTTGTTCCAACTCAACATGTGGCAGAAATTACAAAGAACAACACTTAAAAGAGAGTAACAACAAAAAAGCCAAATGCCTTAGAAAACTCATCTGGAGAGACAAAAAAGAAAACTTTACTCCCCCCAAAATTTTTGTAAAATAACTATATGATTACTATCATTCTAGTGACATATCTGAAAATTATTCTTTGTGCTTAAGAACATAGAAAGTCTATGTGAGCTTAAGTTAAGGTTTTTGCAGTATGGTATAAAAATAATATGAGTATAATTAGACCACAGCAAGTTATAAAAATTCTTACTTATCAACTGTTAATGTCAAGTAATTTCTTTTTAACGTTATTTATGATTTAACAATAACCTCACACCTTAGATTCCTGTTTTACAGAAATGCCAGCTCACCAGACAGCATTGCCAGAGCAAGTAACCTTAAAGATTAATGTATGACAGCTACCTTAATCTTTGTTTTCATAATAGAGCCAATGAACTCATTTTAAATAAAAGTTTATTTTAGCCATAAAGATTCTAGGCATAAAGGTAATTTTTAAGAAAAGGATTTTAAAAGATGAAGGAAAAAAATTGCAACTTTTTTCTAAAAAAATCCTGAAAGTTCTTTAGAATTCATACTATAACCTTATTGGATTTATTACATGAAAAGAGTAGGTAATCTCAAAGTAAAATTTTTCTGTTCTTGATTTTCCTTTTTAAAAATTGGCACTTTGAATATAAGATCATACTACTGGCTTTCTGTCAGAAACAACATGTGCCTTAGATTTCTATTACCGAGAAACATCAGGATTTCAGTACTACCTGAGAAGTACAGTCTAAAGGCACATAAAAAAGACAAGCTGACTGACCTATCAGGGGGCATGAAATCATGTTCCTAAGAAAATTATCAACCAACCACAAAAATTTTAAAAATCATCATTTTTACATGGATGAACATTAGAGGGGTTATTATGCTTAAGTGAAGTAAGTCAAAGACAAATACCATATGATTTCACTTACAACATGGAATCTAAAAACAAAACAAATGATTAAAGAAATGAAGCAGAAATAGATACCCAAGTACAGAGAACAAGCTGGTAGTTGCCAAGGGGAGGGTGAATGGGAGGATGGGCAAAAAAAGATGAAAGAGATACAGGTTCCAGTTATGGAATAAATAACTCACAGAGATGAAAAGTACACCATAGGGAATATAGTCAATGGTATTTAGTAGCACTGTATGGTGACAGATGGTAGCTACACTTGGTGGTGAGCATAGTATAATTATATAGAGTTCCTGAATCACCATGTTGTACACCTGAAACTAATGTAACATTGTGTGCCAACCATACTTCAATTTAAAAAAACATCGTATTTTACCACAGAGAGTCTTAGTCATGAGAATCTTCCTCTTTCACAAGGTAGCAAAGTTATTAACACACTCTTAATTACTCAGGCTAGATACTTTAACGTATTAGTGCCAAAAGTTAAATAATTAACCTAAGTACCACATGTTAAGCCTATTGTACAAAGTTGGCTTCGTTCACTTGTATATAGCCAGTCAAAGGCTTTATAATTTGCAAAAGCTCTATTATGAAACCATCTTTTCCCACACATTACTAATTATATAAAGTCCATTTTTTGAGGAGACTAAAAATAGATACATGTTCTTTGCTTAAAAAACAAAAACAAAACAAAAAAAATCCAAGCCACAATTTAATTGTTAAGTTGAATTACATCTAGATCTTGAGTTCTACCTACTTCAGGATTATGAAATCCAGACTAAATTCTTGCCTTGTCTAAAAAAAAGATCACATCTATATCATTTATACAAAACTCTAATTTATATATTATGAGGACATTAGTGAACTAAGTTCTATTTGGGAGACCATTTGCAAGTAGCTCTGCCAGCTTATAGTAAGCTTTGGTTGATCTCTGATATGGTTAATTGATATTAGTTAAGTGCCAGAAGTTTGAGAAGATCCAAAATATAAGAAATAACTATTTGTGGACTACTTCAAAGTGTTTACTTCTGAAGACATCAAATGAACTCATTGTCCTTTTGTCAGTAGAATGTCTCTCAGTAAATATTAAGGGTAAGTGGGAATTTCAAAAGATTTTTAGACTAGATTATTTTCTTTAGGAATTTAAGACTAAGGTTATAATGCAATTTAATGGAAACACACATTCTATATAAAAACTGTCAGCTTCATATATTAGTTTTCAGAACCAATTTAATACATAAAAGACAAAAGCCATAAAGGTTATTTGTTGATTTGAAGTGGACTTTTTCCCAGTATTCTTCAGTATATTAAATATAATTTGGCAAAAGACATGAAGAGAAATCTCACAGAGGAAGACATAGACATGGCCAACATGCACATGAGAAAATGCTCGCATCACTTGCCATCAGGGAAATACAAATCAAAACCACAATGAGATACCTACCACCTCACACCAGTGAGAATGGGGAAAATTAACAAGGCAGGAAACCACAAATGTTGGAGAGGATGCGGAGAAAAGGGAACCCTCTTGCACTGTTGGTGGGAATGTGAACTGGTGCAGCCACTCTGGAAAACTGTGTGAAGGTTCCTCAAAGAGTTAAAAATAGACCTGCCCTACGACCCAGCAATTGCACTGTTGGGGATTTACCCCAAAGATATAGATGCAATGAAACGCCGGGACACCTGCACCCCAATGTTTCTAGCAGCAATGTCCACAATAGCCAAACTGTGGAAGGAGCCTCGGTGTCCATCGAAAGATGAATGGATAAAGAAGATGTGGTTTATGTATACAATGGAATATTCCTCAGCCATTAGAAACGACAAATACCCACCATTTGCTTCGATGTGGATGGAACTGGAGGGTATTATGCTGAGTGAAGTCAATTGGAGAAGGACAGTGTATGTTCTCATTCATTTGGGGAATATAAATAATAGTGAAAGTAGAAGGGAAGGGAGAAGAAATGTGTGGGAAATATCAGAAAGGGAGACAGAACATAAAGACTCCTAACTCTGGGAAACGAAATAGGGGTGGTGGAAGGGGAGGAGGGCGGGGGGTGGGGGTGATGGGTGACGGGCATGAGGAGGGCACTTGACGGGATGAGCACTGGGTGTTATTCTGTATGTTGGCAAATTGAACACCAATAAAAAATAAATTTATTATTAAAAAAAATATATATATATATATATAAAATTTGGCCTATATATCTATGATTTCCAGGGGCTCTATTTATAGAAGGCTGTGTGGAAAGTTTATTTCTAGGGATCAAGGTTATTTATGTCCCACTTCACAGGATACAGACTGACCTTAAAAAGCTAGCTGACAATGTACCCCACAAGAACATACCCTTATAGACCATGAGATGAAAACAGTAAACTTAGAGGTACCTGGGTGGCTCAGTCGGTTAAGTGTCTGCCTTTGGCTCAGGTCATGATCTGAAGGTCCTGGGATGGAATCCCGTGCTGAGCCCAAGTCAGGCTCCCAGCTAAGTGGGGAGTCTGCTTTTCCCTCTGCCTCTCCTTGCTGCTCATGTTCTCCCCCAACTTGTCTCTCTCTCAAATACATAAAATCTTAAAAGAAAAGAGCAAATCTGATCACTAAAAGATACAGATAGAAGAGATGGAAGTTTCTGAGTAGTGGGACTGGGAGAAAGGGTGAGGTGGGGCTACTGTACCAATAATACAAATCCTAGTGAGTCATCAGTATACTGATATAATTAGTGGCACTGGAATTTTTAAACCAGAGTACAGATATTGCTGTGATACAATAAAACTAAATTTGATAAATAAATCTCTAAACCCTCCTCAAGTTACTGAGCATCTACTACATGTAAAACACTATATAAGAAAAAAAAAAGAAAAAAAAAAAAACACTATATAAGGAAGTCAGGGAGGGCCCAAATATAAATTAGGATGTTAAATCAGATTGTCTTTTAGTTCTAAAATTGATAATTCTATTTATATTCACTCATCTTTGAAAGTATTCATCTAAAGAACAGACAAGAATCAATAGAAAAATGTATTTATCCCAAATTTTATTTCTTTTAAAAAACATTTATGCTTATGAAGTATGCTATTACTTAAAATATAGATTGTCCATTTTTCCAAGTCTTCTTTGATTATCATGGAAATAAAATTGATTAAAATGAGAAAAACAAAGAGAACTAGCCACATTACCAACTATCATTACCTTACAGCTACAGCATGCACAAGTACTACACTATCTCTATATCCTGCCTCTTGCAAACTTAACAAAACAATGCATTTCTACAGGAACTCTGAGCCAGACAGCAAGACTTTGGGGGTGGTGAGAGGTGATTTAACTTTTTTTTTTTTAACCCCTTTGATGTCAAAGTTAAAAGCTGAAACACGGTATGACATTTCTTTTACCTCCTTTAGGAGGGAATCATTTGCAAAACGACACCCTTATTTTATGTGCTTTTATTTTTCAGTTAGAAAACTTGTTGCTTAATATGCAAATCTCAAACTGGGGGAGGGAGAGAGGACACGAAGCTCAACACACACAACAAAATAAAGTTGCTTTGCTATGTTGAGGCTGCCAGGCTTTTTGTTACTCTACTTGAAAGTAAATGTGACTTGTCTGTAGAGAGTGCTGCTTCAGCAGTTCCAAATGAATTTCAAGCCTGTGTTCCATATTTTCTCTTTTGTAAGTTTAATGTATTCAGCAATACTGAACTGACAATTTAAATAACTACATTTTTAAACAAACGAAGCACTGATGTTAATGTATGAAAATGGTCCAAACCCCTGGGAGTCTTGGTTCCCACCATTGTTTATTCTGACAACAGGATATAATTGCTTACTTACTTGGCAGCAAATTTAACCATCTGCTTGCTTGCATGGTCTCCCACTGCCACGAGCGCCTGGACATTAAACTGTTGTTGACGTAGGACTAAGAAACACTGCTTCCCTGAAGAAGACAAAAGAACACAAGTGTATTCAGGACATGCTACTTCATGTTTTACAAAGAAGAAAAATGTTATTCTACTTTAAAATTGAGCCAAAATTTACTATACTTATCAGGCACGTACACATGTGTATCCAGCTTCCGCAGCCCAAATACTCATACTGTTGACAAGCTTTAAAGAAACCTAAGTTCCCACTACGAGTAACAAAAAGGCCTTTAACATGTGAACATAGGAAAATCAAAAAAATATTATAATTATTTTGTCATTGCACTGATTAAACAAATTTCAAGTAACTTCAGATCTCTTTCAACATTCATTCAATAACAAGTATATTCTCCAGGCAAAGGCACTGTGCTAACTACTCCAGGATCTTCAATGATGTAACCACAGAAGTGCTAATAAAGTGCTAAGTATAGAGGGCACAAGGATTCTGTGCTGGTGGTCCATTTTACTTCCTACCAAAATACATTTTATTTTATTTTTGTTTTTGTTTTTTTTTCCAAAATACATTTTAAAGAGCACTGAGAATGACAGGCTAGTTTCTTCCATGTTCTATTTTCCTCTATCATCTTCCTCATCCTTCATCCTTTTTAAGAGTTACATTTTCCTCTTTACTCCAAAGAGCTTATTTTGTCTATAAAAGTCATTCCCTTTATCCTCTATAACTGGTTTTATTTTTATATATTCTGGGCCTCATGAGCACCCCAACCCCTCTCCTTTCATAAGGAACTGTCATTCCCTATTCCTAACATTTTGAAAAATATTATTCATAATAGATTCAGCGACTATTTATCCTTGTGACATCCCTTTCCTATAAAGCAGATTCTTTTTAAGTCTCTGATCAAGTTTTGGGAAATTATTTCCTCATAAAACAAGTTAAATCTTTTCAAGACCACTTTTCTCATCAGATTGTTTTATAAAACTTCAAAAGAAGATTTCAGTTTTAAAATCCTTGCAAAAAAAAAAGACAAAAATGCAAGCAGATTTATAGTCCTTGCTTTCAACATATAGTATTTTGAAATGCAAATCAGACCACAATCGTGAGTCAAAGAAAAAAAAAAGACAGGTTGCAAACAAAGTGCCAAGACAGACATAATCTATGGACTTCAGAATAATACATCACTAACATATTTTTAACCACTAAATATGCACTTATTTTCCCTTTCCTTTGGAGTATGATCCAGTCACAAAGTAAAATATTAAAAAAAGAAAGTTATACATACTAAACACATTCAAGGGGATTTTAAGATACTGAATGGATAAAGATTGTTACCATGGAGAAATCTGCAGATGGATCAAAATGACATTATCCTGAGAATGATTGAAACCACAGAATGTTTGCGAAACCTTCAACAGAATGTTTTTGTAAAATAGAATGGAATGTGATTTAGTATGTGTTTTAGCTGCTCTATTAGTGCAGATAGGCAGCACAGACATAGCTGTGCTACAAAGCCATGCTTTGATGAACTCCAATACTACACAAAAGACCTTGCGAGAGAATAGAGCCCTACAGGACTCACAAAAAGGGTTAGTGCACGAAATGTCTCTGGGTCAGCACACTAAGGGGTAATTTAGTGTAAGGATTGGTAAAGAGTAAAAAGCCTTGAAATCCAAAGACCTAGGACCATACCCTATCACTTCCTATGAAGGAGCCTGAGGGAAATTAAACTACTTGATGCTACAGTTCTTCATCGGTAAAATGAGAAAATGGTGTTGTTACTCTTGGGGTTTTCTCCTACAATCTTGAGGATTACACAGGTTATATGTTGTGACACACCCAATTAATGTTAAGTATGAATGAATGTTATTAGTTAATGTTAATTATTATTAATACTGCCACTGGCGGCTTGAGGATTGATTACTATTCCTATTTCACATTGGATTGCTATGTGCAACAACCATGCCAAGTGCTGGGAACACAAAATAAATATTTGATAGACAATCATGATAGACTATTATGTGAAGAAAGTGATAAAATCAGGTAAAGTATAATCCCAATTTTGTTTAAGTACATTAAAATTGATTGTATAGTAAAAAAACACCAAAATGTGGCTGCTAACAGATGTGAAATTATAAGAAATTATGCTGTTCTTCCGAATTTTTTTTCTAAACGTTCTACAATAGGCATTTAGTACTTTTCTAATCAGAAAAAAAAAAAGCTTTTTAAGAGAAAAATACAATTGGGGAGGTACCAATAGAAGGTAAGGGTTTGAAGGAAATCTTGGCAATCTTGAAGATTTAGGTACATAGAACCTGAGGAGTTCTATGAAGCTAAGTATAGATGCAAATGCACTCCCTAAAGTTTGATGACTACTAGAGAAACAAATCAAGAAATCAATGGCAAAGGGTAGAAGGAAGAATGTTCATTTTTCTCTTTTAATGTTCAATGTGTTTACTGTATGCAATTCTAATTATTAAACCTTTTATTTTTTTAAGAAAGGAAACAGAAGGGAGGGAGTGAAGTAGTAAAACTAGCACCATGAGATATTATATAAACCTACAATAAAACCAACACAAAAACAACCAGATCAATGGAACAGAAGAACAGACTCAAAATAACCCTATTAGAGAAAAGAAATTCTAATTCTAGATGGAATTCAGGAAATTAAAAAAAAGAAACCCAATAGATAAAAAACATTAAAAAATAAAGCTGAATATTAAACTGTACAAGAGGAAGGGAGACCTTTCCAAGCTTAAAAGTTACAGAATATCAATACACAAAAAACTGAAACACTGGGAAAAATTATTTGCTGAACGACTTATAATCAATATGAGTTAACATCTTTAATACATAGAGACCATAAAGACTTATAAGGACACTAAGATTCCAATAGGTAAATGGGCAATAAGCTAGAACAAATCATTTGAAAGGAAAAGAAAAAACCCTAGTAAATATAAGGAAAAAAATGAAGGTACTGCAAGTTGAAGCAAACAATGAGGACACATAACTTACCTCTTAAATTTGCAGATTTAAAAATATGGAATGTTATCTAATGCTTGAGAGAATTAAGTGAAAATCATTCCTTCATAAGCTGATGGCAAGGTAAACTTGCATATGCTCTCAGAGAACCATTTGGCAGTGGGCATTAAAAGGCTTAAAATCATTCTCTTTGCTTCAAGAAATGTATTTCTTAGAATGTATTAAGAAAACGGAGTATGGAAAGAGCCACAGTGACAAAGATGTTCATAGCAGTATTATTTCTCTAAAAGCACTGAAGCTCTAATATCACTCACTTCACACTTAGGCAGTCTTTACTAGTGGAATGATCTACATGTGACTTTAACGCTATGGTTCCCAGGTTTTCGATATTCAAATACTAGAACCTTAATGGTCCACTCAAAAAGATTTTTAAAAGACTCAAAAAAGCCCAGTACTGGTTTCCAGATAAGTAGGCCGGTCTGCTCTGACTACTTTTATCAAGTACTTTAGAGGTCAAATTCTTGGCTCTTAGTAAACTTCCTCGGTTCTGGTTGGGGATACATTGTGCTGCATGATCTGCTATGTTCCATGTTTTGCAAGGCACTATCTCATAGACACTGGTGATTGATAACAGGGAGCAGCATATGAATTGCCATTCCTTTTATGTAAATTTAAAAAACAAATATACCCATGTTTGTAAATACATTGTTTTTTCCTGGAAGGATATACAAGAAACAACAGTGGTTATTTTTGGGAGAAGAGATTGTGAAGAGATGGAGAAGATAGAATAGATAGACTTCAATTTTTCCTTTTCTTTTTGCACTTTTGGAGTTTTAATTTTTATTATGTCCATATATTGCTTTTTATTTTAAGAAGCAAATACATAATTTCTCACTTTAGCAAAAAGTCCTCACTGCGTAAGTTAGTACTAGAACTTTCTAAGATTAATCAACTGCTAAATAGGACGCATCTTTCATCTTGGAACCTGCCAACCAGGAGACAGTTTAGTATATGTGCAGAAGCGAGCACTACCAGGAGACAGTTTAGAGAAAGGAGAATAAAGTTGATGTTGAAAATAGCTGAATGAATTAGCTACTTTTAGATATTTTAAATTTAGCTCCTTAACAGGAATTTGTGTTGTATTTTGGTTCTCCAGTTTTTAGAAGAGGCAGTTACATACGAGTCATGTTTAAGAAAAAGGTAGTCTGATGCCTTTTCTAAAGTATTCGGTGCATTCTTTATTTCTAAGCTGAAGAACAAACATGGTCACAGTCAGGACAAAAAGGCTTCCCCTCATCTCTCTTAATGGTGATAGCTCAGTAACAAAGTGGGCTTTTGTGGAAGAACATTATCCAAGATGTGAGGCACTCTTACGCTTTCATCTTTTCCTACTGTCTTTTAGTTTGCCAAGCTCCTGAATATTATTTAGATAATGTACCTTCGCTTCCTCATACTAAAACATTAACATTTTCCTTCATCATTTATTTTGATTCATTACCCAATAAAACAGCAAAGACCTAAATGTTTTAAAGTACTTTCCATTTATTTCCCAACACATTCATGAGGTTCTAAGCTATCTGACAACCAAAATAAACTATTTTGGAAATATGAGATTTTAGACAGAATAGTATTGAAGCAGAATTAATTTGTGCCATTGACTTCAATATGGTATATATAAAATTTGAAAGCAGCCACAGATATTTGAATGAATCTTTCAATATTCAGGCTTAAACTCAAAAGATTTCACAATCGAAAGAAATGAACTTTATCATTAAGAGTTAGAAATTTCTCCTTGCTCCAGTATAAACCACCTGATTTTAGGGATAGGATACATAAACATAGTAAGAAATCTGATTTAATTTTCAAAAATGTATGAAACACTATCCTTAAGAATATTTGTTATAGGGCAGCCCCGGTGGCTCGGCGGTTTAGTTGCCTGCCTTCCGCCCAGGGTGTGATCCTGAAGACCTGGGATCGAGTCCCATATCAGGCTCTCTGAATGGAGCCTGTTTCTCCCTTTGCATGTGCCTCTGCCTCTCTCTCTCTGTGTCTCTCATGAATAAATAAATAAAATCTTAAAAAACAAACCACAAAACAGTATTTGTTATAAAAAGTTGCATTTTTTTCTTCATATAACAGTATTCTAGTTGCCAAACATTTGACACTATGATTTTGACACTTCCATTTCCTTATTCGTGGTTTTCTAGAGCTTTGCTCTACTTGAAACTGCCAGCATGGGTTATTTCCACAGGTCCAGTTTTAATGTGTTACTAATTTTGGAGATAAAGCCCCTGAATGCTTCCAAGTAAGTCATATTTATTGGCACTTTTTCCTGTGTAAGAAGGGAGTAGTAGCAATCAGGATTCTGCAAAATCAAACCATAAGATTTTATTTATTTAGATAATCTACTTTAGCGGAAATAAAAAACAATGATCATATTGGAAATAAAAAACAATGATCAATATAGGGAAAGTGGTAATGTCACATATTTCTGGAAGTATAACTGAACATAGCTTTTTAAAGGGTAATCTGGTATAAGAAATTTTAAATATGCATATGTATACCCTTCAATCTAACAATTTCACTTCTAGATATCTACCTTGAAGAAATACTGTCATGTGTAGGTCTAGAACTAATATCACAGATAGGTCTCCAAGAAACAGTTAATTGAAAGTAAAAAAAAGTTGAATAACATGTAAAATATATCATCTATGTAAAATAAGACAAGTTCAAAATCACACACACAAAACAAATGAAAACCTGTATATATGAATGTGTGCATATGTGCATTAGAAAGATTTTTAGAAAGACACTGAACAAATTATTGAGAATTAACAGAGAATGAGGCAGAGGATAGAGTGTAGAGAAGAATAAAGGGGGTATCACTTCTATATTCTCTGAAAAATTCATATAAAGATATTAATGTATTACTTGGGTAACTTACAGCTTAAACACAGATACACACAAATATACAAACTTACAAACAAAATAATAGTATTTTCCAATAAAAAATTATGAAAACCAGATTAATGTAGAATTTCAAGGAATAGGGCAGCCCTTAGTGGCTTAGCAGCTTAGCGCCGCCTTCAGCCCAGGACATGATCCTGGAGACCCAGGATCGAGTCCCTAGTCAGGCTCCCTGCATGGAGCCTGCTTCTCCCTCTGCCTGTCTCTCTCTCTCTGTCTCTAATAAATAAATAAAATCTTAAAAAAAAAAAAAAAAAAAAAGAATTCCAAGGAATAAATACTGAACTTAACCTAGTACTATACTAAAAAGAATACTACCCACACCTTTGCCAAATTCAGTTTATTCCAAGAATCCAAAAAGTGGTTCAACATTAAGAAATCCAACTATTGTAAATCATTACAATTACAGAGTTGATTCTTGTTATTTGTGGTAGTTATATTTTATAAAGTCACCAGGAACAAAGAATTTACAGACATTGAACCAGATCCTAGGGGAAATACAAGGTTAGGTTCCTGTGAGCCTCTGGTCACAATATTTTCATCAGTCCATCAATACATAACCTTATTATGTATGTGTTTCTGTTTGAAGGCACACTATATTGCTGATTCATTAACACTGAACTATGGCCAACAGCACTGCAACTCACACTTGAATGAAGCTTATCTAACACATGTATTTTCTCTGCAAGGCATGCGCCCTCTTGCACTTAGAAACACTAGAAAAAATTTTAGCACTATGGTTGGTGACCATTGTAAACCACCTTATCACCAACAAAGCACAAAACTGTGTGAAGAATGTGGCATTAGACTGTGAAAGGAACACTTGTTAAATGAGAGCTGATAGAAGAAGGCAGAGCTTCACTGTTTGACCTCAGCTGGGAATATGTGCATTGGGTGATTTGTTTTTGGCCTCTCTGCACATGCACATGTCTGGCATTTCTGTGAATGACAGTGAAAGTGCTACGAGTACTGATTTTGGGGTTACCACTATATTTTACCAAGCAGGAAAATTTGCAAATACACAGTCCACAAATAAAGAGGATCAACTGCATTTTAATTTTTTATTATATGGAAAATTTCAAACAAACACAAAAGAAGAGAGAATAGTATATGAGCTTCTATATAAATACACTCAACACAATTATATTTTGAGGGAAAAAAAACTGATGGAGAAAGGTCTAGTAAAACTTAACATCTATTCCTGGTAACAGAAAATCTGGACTAGAAGAAAACTTCTTTTAATCTAGTCTTTGAACTGTGGCATTTTCTAATGACACTTTATGCAGAATACCCAAAATCATGAAATAACTCATCAGGAGTTTAAATCTCTGCAGTTTGAAAAATTCTTCATTGAGGGAATCCAAGTAGTACTGGAGAATCCACTAATCATTGCAAAGAGAAACAAGAAATGAGATAAACATTTGAAAGAAAAGGACAAAAAGATCATTATTTCTAAATGATACCAATGTCTACCTACAATCCCCATGGATATCAACTCATGGCCATTCCTGTTTCAGCTCTATCCCAATCCTCATATCCCTTGATTCCTGTACTACTGTGAAGCAAATTTCAGCCACATTATTTCATCCATACATAATTCAGTATGGATCCTAAGATAAGATCTTTTTAAAAATAACATTACCACAGTACTATTACCTCAACTTAAAAAAAAAGAACATTTGTTAACATCAAACATCCAGCCAATGTTCAAATTTCCAAGAGTCTCAAGTGTCCTTCCTTCCTTCATTTATTTAACTTCGAATCCAAATAAGTAACTGGCTGAGGGATAAAATTCTTAATTCTAATATTCCCTTTTCAATTTATTTATTGGAGAGATCAGGTCATTTTTTGCCCAGTAGTTTCCTATAGTCTAGATTTTGCTGACTGCATCCTCATTGTTACTTTCTCCCATTTACCATTCTGTTTCCATACAGAAATGGTATTTTCTCTTTATTTATCAGTTTTCAAAATAATGAGCCTGTTTCATTGGTTACCAACCAGGTTTTGTTTGCCTGTCTTAGAAATGTTATAAATTTATGAATTTAAAAATATCTGATGTGTTTCAATTCACTGCAATTATCAAACTGTTCCATTTGGGGGATGGGTGCAAAGGGAAATATTCTTGGTTCAGGCCCACATGTAGCATACATTCTATCTTTTAATTTGCTAAATAACTATGTTTAGGGAACACACAAAGGCTCCCAGTTTAATGGGAAAAAGACAACTAAATGAAGGATTACAATACAATGTGATTATCTTTTGGTAGAATAAACAGCCCAAACTTTCAGAAAGGGAAATCATCATTTTATAAAAAATTAAAATTCCACCAGTATTCTTCTCAAAGTCCAACAGCATTCAGCTATTTGGGTGGAGTATACTGGAAGAACAGACAAACTTCTAGTAGTAGTGATCTTGAGAGTGAGATATATGTATAAAATGTTAGAATTTTAAAAGTGATGGGCCTACATTAACTCTCTAATAAAACATCCTAAAGTAAGAAATAATGTAACATAGAATATATTAGATATCACAGAAGTAACCAGCTAACTAGCTTTGCTGGGGATACTAAGTGCCTTAGAAAACTACCACATTCTGTTCATATTCTACATACCAATTACCATGAGAACTTGGGTGAGTGGCTTTACCATTTGAAGTCTTAGTATTCTGATTACAAAGTAGAATAACAAAGCCTGTTCTGCTTACTTCACAAATTTGTAGGGATGATCAAATGTTTCAAAAAAGTGTGTGAAAAGTATAAAATTATAAACTAATGTTAAGTGTCATTAATATGTTTAGACAATTCTGAACACTAGGCTAGGACAATTTTCTAGAAGGAACAGGTCTGTCTAAACTACCCCAACCTTTCTTTGTTGTTAATGCTAAAGTCTTAGTACTGTCTGACATAGTTTTCTACAGTAACAAAAATATTCTGTATTTTTGCTGTACTTGGGAGCCACTAGCCATTGCAGCTATTAAGCACTCAACATACAGCTAGTGACATCTGAACTACTGAATTAAATTGAAATAGTTATTTTATTTTTTAAAGATTTTATTTATTTATTCATGAGAGACACAGAGAAAGAGGCAGGGACACAGGCAGAGGGAGAAGCAGGCTCCATGCCAGGAGCCCGATGTGGGACTTGATCCTGGGTCTCCAGGATCACGACCTGCGCTGAAGGCAGTGCTAAACCGCTGAACCACCCAGGTTGTCCAAATTTAAATAGTTAAATGTAGCCAGTGGCCACTGTATCAGACAACTTAATCTTAGCCTTATTTCTCTATCACCTATCTGGCTATCTAAATATGACAAATATAAGAATATCAAATATGAAAAGCTTTTCAAATATACTCTTCACTTAAAAGAATTAAACTTTTGGGGTCCCTGGGTGGCTTGGGGTTGTGAGATAGAGCCCTGTGTTGGGCTCCACCCTGGGTGTGGAGCTTGCTTGGGATTCTCTCTCTTCTTCTTCCCCAACTCAAATAAATAAATAAATAAACAAACAAACAAACAAATAAATAAATTGAACTTTTGAGAGATGCTAGAAAAGTACCTTACTTAAAATGTTAGATTTAATCTGAGTCTTTAAGGTTAAATTATTTTTAAGGATGCCTTTTCTTTTTCTAAGTAGGCTCTACACCCAGGATGAAGTCCAACCTGGGATTTGAACTCACGACCTTGAGATCATTACTTGAGCTGAGTCAAGAGTCAGCTTAAATGACTGAGTCATTCAGGCATCCCAAGGATATCTTGCAAGAATCTAAAAGTAATTAACCATGCTTAATTAACTAATGCTTCACAGTAATTCGAGAAAGAAAACAGATGTTTTTGCTTTGTTTTTAAAGATTTATTTTGATTTGTGAGGAATCTGCAAAACAAAAAAGTCAGAGTCCTTATCAAAAGGGCTGTAATCATTAAATCAATCTTACCTTTAGCTCTACTTGTATGAACCCTTGCACGCACCCAAACAACTTCATCAGCTTTGTGCACTGTCAAGTCACTAACTCGAACCAAAACTCGATCTGCAGTAAATAAGTGAAACAATTTTCTAATTCAGAATGTACAAAGTCATAATCATTTTGGTTTAACAGCTAGCATAAGTACTTGTTATTATCTCAAGTAATCTTCAATCTCTGACATATTCTTTCCTATCATTCTCCATATACAATTTGCTTTAAGGTTTATGAATTATACTAAGTATATCTCTAAAATCTATCCAATTCTCTTTCATCTTCATTGCTACCATCTCAAACCAAAGTACCATTTATTTTGCCTAAACTGCAGCAACAGCCTTAAAACTGGCATTCCCCTGATCCCCTAATTCACTCTACATCGAAGTCAAAGAGATAGTTCCCAAATGCAAATCTCTTGAACACTTCAATAACTTATAGGGCCAAATACAGCCTGTCTTCACCTGCCTTTGCCTAAGTGGACATGGTATTTCCCCTTGCCTGCCATAGTATGTAAGTCAACCACACGGGACGCTCTTCTGCAAGGCCTGGAGAGTCATGGTACCAGGACACAGAGAATGATCCAGAGGAGGCATGTTACTCAAAATGAGCTAATCAAATCCTTCTGTGGGACTTATTATAAACACATGGAAATGAAACTCTCTTTCCTGGGGTTCCTGAGCTGAGATGGTGTAGGCCTAGGCTGCAGCCACTACCTTTCCCAGTACCTGAGATGGTAGGATAAGAGGACAAGGCCAATAACCTAAAGGAAACAGAGCCAAAAGTAAAGACAGAAACTGCAGATGCTGCTTGAGCCTCTAGATTCAGTCATGCTGTATAATATCTCATACTTGGTTTCCTATTACAAAATACTATATCCAGAGTCCCCAAAACAGGAAAACTGTGGAAAAAACAACTATTATGTCAAGATAGTAATAGGGCAATCATGATCCAGAAATCATTTTATTGTTATAATTATACAGTAACTTCAAAGAAAAATTTTTAGTATTAATTAAAAACAGTAATAGATGACATCATAACATTAAAAGTAATAAAAGCTCTCTATCCTCAAGAGTTACATTGCCTAACTGTAACCAAATCTGTCAATAACACATGCAGCAAAACCTAGTTACATTATTAAAAATACTTTTGGGAGGATATTATAATACAATCAAATTATAAATTTATTTTACCTACTTTGCTAAATATATTTATGACTTGTCTCTTGAAGCAAAGACGCAGCTTAGAATTTGATTTACAGAAAGCCATAGATCTCATTGCCAGAAACAAAGAGAAAGAATGAGGAATTTTTAAGCCATGAGGTATCACAAGAAAATTTCTGCAAAACATTGCTAACAGATCTTATGAATTAAACCAACTTCCAAATCTGCTCTGTAAACTCAGGCAAAAGAAAGTGTGAAAGAGAAAAGACAGACAAAGCAGCATAAAATTTTAAAAGACAAATTTGAAAATGCCAAGATTAAAAAAGCAAACGACTTATTAACTAGTCAGTCAAAACCAAACCAAACCAGAGTAACGTAAATCTGAAAGAATAAGCTTGTAAATAAACAGCATGATTAATTTTAATAATAATTTTTTTCAAAAAGATTTTATTTATTTATTCATGAAGAGACAGAGAGGCAGAGGGAAAGCAAGTTCCCTGCGGGGAGCCCAATGCAGGACTTGATGATCCCAGTACCCCAGGATTATACCCTGAGCCAAAGGCAGATGCTCAACCACTGAGCCCCCAAGGCGACCCTATTTTAATAGTGCCTTTTTTTTTTTAAAGATTTTATTTATCCATGAGACACACACACACAGAGATAGAGAGAAAGAGGCAGAGACACAGGCAGAAGGAGAAGCAGGCTCCATGCAGGGAACCTGACGTGGGACTCGATCCTGGCACCCCAGGATCACGCCCTGGGCTGAAAGCAGCGCTCACCTCACCGGGGCTGCCCCTTAATAGTGCTTTTGAAAGCAAAAAGTATCATTCTTTTCTGTGGCATTCCAACTAATTAGCCTAGGGATTCTCAACCTTCACATCCATACATACTTGAGGTGCATGTCACACTCTCACCAGTATGACTGGCTGAGACAATGATCAGGGCCAGCAGGGTTTTAGTTTGAAAATCTATTGCCTCTTCCATATTTTTTGTGTGGTTTAAGATTTTATTTATTTATTATTTATAAATTTATAAATACATTTATTTATTTATAGAGAGCAAGTGGGAGCATGAGCCAAGGGAGAGGCAGATGGAAAAGGAAGCAGGGAGCCCGATGCAGGGCTTGATCCCAGTATCCTGGGTTCCTGACATGAGCTTGATGCTTAACCAACTGAGCCACATAGGTGCCTCCTCTTCCACACTTGTAAGTCACTAGTATTAGAACAAAGGAATTTGGAGAATTCGAAGCACACAGGAAGCAAACTTCGCATTCAACTATTAGGATTTTAGTAGAGATAAACCAAGGGCAGAATTTTTCTAATACTTTAATTAGGTGACATATATAGTTATTTTTCCCCTTTGTGAGAATAAAATTGTAAGTGGAAGACACTAGTCTGGCTTTGCCAGCCAAATGGGAATAATAAGGCAACAGTGACTGGGGCTCATGTTAAGAGATCAACACTCCAGTGCGCTTCTTTGTCATAGTTCAAGGAAGTCCAATTCAGGATACTGAAGCTGGAAAAAAGTCTCAAATCACCCCTTCTGCTTGTCCTGGCAGACGAATGTCCTCTTCCATACTATACAGTTTATATTCCATTTTATACTAAATTATTTCACTCCACCCTCTTTGCTTTTGGAAATAGTTTATTTTTAGCAAACCATTTTGGCCTTATATTGTACATTTTTCCAAGAAAGTTGCAAAATAAGTGATATTGTGGCAATGCAATAAATCAAATTCGAAAAGTACAATAAAACTGACCTGGAGGTTTATTTTCAAAGCATAAAATTCACAGGTAGGCTTGGAAGGGAGGGAGGGAGATGTATTTAGTACTTCCAATGAGCCAGAACTTAAAGGTCTGCAATTGTACCAAAGATTGAAGGATCTGGGGTGTCTACCAAAGGAAAAGTGTTAAATAGCCGAGAGTAAGATAAATCTGCTGAAACTCCATACATACAAACATATAAAAATACAAACAAAAGGAAGAAATAATTAGAAATAGAAAACGTACAGATCTGAGAGAAACAGCATGTGACAAGTAAATTTTAAGGAAATATAACAGAGTCAAGGGGGAAAAGGAAAGGAGATGGCTTCATACAACACACAAGAAGGTTGCTTATAACGAAAGCAGTTAATATTAACCATTCTTGTCTCCTAGGCTAGAGATAAATCTTAAATCTTTTACCTCATCTTTTTAAATATGATTTACCATTTAAAGTAAACTCTAACATATTCTTCTTCTCTTTCAAGATTGGTAGCCCTAGACTGACCATGATTATGCAGAGTTACGGCACCTGCCTGGGTTAATCACTTAACCTTTCAGAGTTATGCCTTCAGAGATATGCCAAACTTACTTAACTTCATGAAGGGTTTCCTGGAATTACAAAGGAAAAAAAAAAAGGCTGTATTATCATATAGCTACTAACCTGGTTTGTCTTGTGACTGTATCATTGAAGATACTCCGTATCTTTCTTTAGCATAATCCTACAAGAAAATGGTCTTGGATTACAACTTTTTAAACACGAATAACGCAGTATACACATACCTACAAACAACAATATAAAAATGAATTCATTTTAACTTTCCGGAATTTAGAGAGCCAGCAGTTGTAAAGTGTGGAAATCTGCCGGATCATTTACCTATATACAGAAAAAGTTTCTGGTTAATTTGTTTTGAGGATCATCATTCCTGGATGGATAGACCATACACAACAGCACTCAAAGATAAAATTTTCACACATACAATACATCTTAAGTACCTTCTGCAAAAAAAGGACACTAAATGACTTCAAAGCAGGGATATAAATTTCCTTTATGAAGGGAGTAGGATGAAATACCACAGTTTTATTAACTTCCTATTACAGGAAGAGATGTTCAAAGAGAACCAACATTTCTGGGTAAGCTCTCTGAGCACCAGATGTCCTCAGTATTTAGATATCGGAGATGTTGGATATAAGCTACTACAAACTTTGTAAAAAAGGCAAAAAAATATTCACCAGCTTCCTGTTTCTAAAACTACCTTCAGTATACAGGGTTGCAGGCAGTTGGAAAGGCACACTAATTTCTTGTTACATTTTAAAGTCAGGGAACAGGAAACAGGAGATCTCTACGGTGCAGACGATTAACAACAAACTCTACTGACAGAATAGGTAAGTGGCCTTTTTATTTTAATCCCGCTTTACTTCTAAAGTGGTATCTTAAGATTCTTCTAGCTATAAAACGACACAGTCCCACCATTACGTCGACCTTCTATCTAGACCTATGCTATCTGCAAGGGAGCACAATTTAATTAATCAATCAGATCAAGAGCGACCGAAAATTATTTCCTTCGATTTTACAAGGTAACGTAAGACATACACGAAGCAGTTAGTTTCGGTCGCTCCGTAGCTATTTGCGTGGCATCCTCTCCTTTAGATCTGGCAGATAGTGGAGTTTGTGTTCACACGGAAATAAACGAGACGTGTTAAGGTGCATACTGAACTTTTTTTTTTTTTTTCAAATAAAAAACACATCGGGGATCCCTGGGTGGCGCAGCGGTTTGGCGCCTGCCTTTGGCCCAGGGCGCGATCCTGGAGACCCGGGATCGAATCCCATGTCGGGCTCCCGGTGCATGGATCCTGCTTCTCCCTCTGCCTGTGTCTCTGCCTCTCTCTCTCTTTCTCTCTCTGTGACTATCATAAATAAATAAAAATTAAAAAAAAAAAAAAAAAAAAAGAAAGACCAAGATAACCCAGCCTTCGTGGGGAGAGAGACGATCACACGATGCAGCACGAGGCCAGCATAAATCGATCACAACGTGTGGAATACAGGGTCACTTATCAGTACTGTTCACATTTCAGCAGCTTTTCATTCCGCCCAATATTATTACGATGACCTATTCCTTACGCAGCTTATCACAAATCTGTAATTTCTCAAGGAGGGGGGGGGGTCGGTTAAGAGCCGGGTAGGGATGAAGGCCTGGGCTATCCTGCAGGACACACGTAGTGGCAGGGCGGCTTCAAACGTTCATTCCCGAAGAGCACCGAAGGCGCCCGAAGGGGTGGTTATCACGAATGACCCACAGGATTCTGCCATCACTTCATCTCTGATGCTTGCTCTGCAAACTTGCCCCCCTGAGCTCCCGGGGATCGCGAGCAGGGAGACCGTGAACGTGGCGAGCGGGCTCTAAGGCTGTCACGTGGTGCATGGTCCTCAAACCGGTGGGCAGACCCGTTTTTTTTTTTTTTTTTTTTTTACCAAGTCTCGTCATTACTTGCAAAAAACATGAGGAACACGAGAGCCGCTTTAAAAAAATAATTAGAAAAGAAAAAATAAAACCGAAGGCGAGCGACCAGGGGCGAGGCGAGGCGCAAGGGCGGAGGACACGGAGGCCGTGCCTCACCCGGGGAGGCGCCAACGTGAGGCGGGCGCTCCTACTTCCGGGGCCGCGGGCGCCGCACGGACACCCGCCCCGGGGCGCGCCAGGCCTCCCGAGCGCCCCTGTGAGAACCGCGGACCCGAGCGGCTCGCGAGGGCCCCGGACGCCCAGGGAGGCCGCCGGGCACCCCAGCCCCAGGCCCCAGGCCCCGCGGCCCGCAAGCCGGAGGCCGTGTCGCCGCAGGCCGCGCCCCTGCTCGCCCGCCTCCCCCCACCCCTCCTCCCGCCCTCCCTCAGCGCGTTGCGGCCCAGGGGTCCCTTCTCCCAGGCCCGGGGAAGGAGGACACCCACTTCCGCCGCGTCCATGATCTCCCGCGGCTTCTCCTGACTCTTGCGGCTGGCGCTGGCGCTGGGCATCGGGACGACAGGACGGGACGGCGGTCACCACCCTCCCTCGCGGGCTTCCGTAGAGCAGGCACCAGGGCTTCTCCCGGTCACTCAGTCCCCGCCCTCCGGGGCCTGCAGCCGGCACGCGCGCTCCGACGCTCGGTGGAGGGGCGGCTCCGGAAAGATCGCGAGAACTGAGACGCCGGCGGGGCGGCGTCGGCCCCGCCCCTTCGGGTGCTCACCTGGAGTTGGAGGGCGTCCCTGGAAGTTCGCTGTAGTCTCGCGGGACTGGCCCCGAGCGGCTGGATCCCGGGGAGGCAGGGTGCGAGCCTCCCAGCTGCAGCTTCTGCTCGGTTCCCTCCGCCTTATTTAAGCCTCCAGGCTCTGACTGCGGACCGTTCCCTGGGACACCAGGCCGAGCTCAGGTGTCGGCTCTCCCGCCTGCGGTTACGCAAGCCGCCCTCGGTACCGGGGCCCGCAGTGCTGGGTTAAAAGCAGCGGGCGTGCTCAGGTGGGACCGGGCTCCGCTCCCCAAGCCCTAAGTGAGGTGTGAACCTAAGGATAGGAGCCCCCTGGACCCGTAGCATTATTTCACGGTGTGCCTGGTGTTGGTTGTTCAAGGGACAAGCCTTCTGGCTTAAAAAAAAAAAAAAAAAATTGTGATCCTTGAGCCTTTTATCGCAATTGAAAGTAGTTTGGGGGTTAGATGACTTTCTCACCTGCTACACTTCTTTGCACTCTGTCAAGTTGTAACCATCTTAGTGACGTCTCACGCTGGCACAGAGTGGCACAGGTAACACTCATTGAAGGAGTGCAGAGAGGGGAACCCGGGCTGGCCCAGCGGTTTAGCGCCTGCCTTCCGCCCAGGGCGGCCCGGGGTCGAGTCCCACGTCGAGGCCCACGTCGAGGCCCACGTCGGGCTCCCTGCATGCAGCCTGCTTCTCTCTCTCTCTCTCTCTCTCTCTCTGTCTCATAAATAGATAAAATCTTAGAAAAAAAAGTGCAGAGAGACCCCGGTGCAAATAGAAGAGCTCCGGAGGCCAACCCCTTTAGGTTCTGGGATACAGACAGAACACAGTCATCCCTGCCCTTGCGGAGTTGTTGTTGCCCTTCTTGCTTCTATGAAGCAGAGAAATTCTGTGAAAGTTTCTTTGAGGGCATTCACCTCGTGTTCCCTGAGGAAGTGATGCTTCAACTAGAATCTAAAGTAGGCAGAGGGATCCGCTAGGTCAAGAGGGACTGAAAAAATAGCATATTCAAGATGAGGGGATGGATAGAGAGAAAGATCAGGTTATGGGCATGGGATGCTTTTGAGATATCCAAGGGGAGATGCCCAGGTAATCACTCGCCTTGTGGGGTCGGGAGCATGGAAGAGAGGTCTGGGCTACCCGGAAGGATGGGTAAGACTGGAGAGATAGGTAGTAATTAAAGTCCTGGACTCGGAAAGGGAATATTACTACAAGAGAGTATTAGCACTGGTTGTCACTGCATAAACCTCAAGTAAGATGATGACTGAAAAATACCAGTTGGATTTAGCAACATCGAGGCCGTTGGTATGCATAATAAACACTGTTTATGGTAAAGTGATGGGGTCAGAATTGGCTGAGAAGTGAGTGACGGTGAAGAAATGAAAGTACTGGGAAAGTGATGATAACAAACCTTTATATGGTGCTTACTATGTGCCAAGCGTGGTCAGTGTTTTCCATATACTAACTCACTCAATTCTTAAATTTTTTAAAATTCTAAGTATAGATGAAACAATATTAAGTGTACAACATAGGAATTCAACGTTTATATCCGTTATGAAATGCTCACCACATTAAGTGCAGTTACCGTCTATCACCATATAATTTTATTACAATAGTATTGATTATATTCCTTATGCTGTACTTTATATCCCCGTGACTTATTTTTTCATTTTTTAAAGATTTTGTTTAGTTATTTATTTATTTGAGAGAGAGCAAGAAATCAGAAGGAGAGGGAGAAGCAGACTCCCCACTGAGCAGAGAGCCCAATGCCAGGCTGGATCCCAGGACCCTGGCACACACTTAATTGAGCCACCCAGACACTCCCCGCCCCCTAGCCCCATGACTTATAACTGGAAGTTTGTACCTTTTAATTCTTTTTATCTGTTTTGCCCATCCTCTCACCCTCTCCCTTCTGGTAACCAGCAGTTTGTTCTCTGTATTTATGACTCTATATTTTGTTCTTTTCTTTTTTAGATTCTATATATAAGTAAAATCATACAATATTTGTGTTCCTTTGTCTGACTTTTTTCACTTAGCATAATGCCCTCTAGGTCCACCCTTGTTGCCCTAGATGGCAAAATTTCACTCGTTTTATGGCTAAGTAATATTCCATTGTGTATATACCACATTGTCTTTATCCACTCATCTGTCAATGGACATTTATATTGCTTCCATGTCTTGGCTATGGTAAATAAAGCTGCAATGAACATAGAGGTGCATGTCTTTTTAAATTAGGGTTTTCTTTTTTATTTATTATTATTTTTTAAAAGATTTTATTTATTTATTTATTCATGAGAGACACAGGCAGAGGGAGAAGCAGCCTCCATGCAGGGAGCCTGATGTGGGACTCAATCCCGGGACTCTATGATCATAGCCCTGAGCGAAAGTCAGATGCTCAACTGCTGAGCCACCCCGGTGTCTCTTTTTTTTTTTTTTTTTTAATTAGGGTTTGCATTTTCTTTGGGTCAATATCCAGAAGTAGAATTACTGAAACATATGATAGTTCTATTTTTTATTTTTTGAGGAACCTCTATACTGTTTTCCATCATGGTTGCACCAATTTACAGTCCCACCAACAGTGCACAAAGGTTCCTTTTTTTCCCACATCTGTGCTAACACTTGTTATTTCTTGTCTTTTTGATACTAGCTATTCTGACAAGTGTGAGATGATATCTTACTGTGGCTTTAATTTGCATTTTCCTGATGATTAGTGATGTTGAGCATCTTTTCATGTGTCTGTTGGTCATTTGTATGTCTTTGGAAAAATGTTCAGGTCCTCTGCCTGTTTTAATCAGATTTTGGGGGGATGTTGAGTTGTATAAATTCTTTATATACTTCAGATATTAACCCCTCATCAGATACGTCATTTGCAAATACCTTCTATTCAGTAGGCTGCCTTTTTGTTTTGTTGTTGGTTTCCTTTGCTCTGTTAAAGCTTTTTTTTGGTGTAGTCCCAATAGTTTATTTTTGCTTTTTGTTTCCCTTGTCTGAGGAGAAATATCTAGAAGAATGTTACTAAGGCTGATGTTAAAGACATTACTGCCTAGGTTTTCTTCTAGGATTTTTATGGATTCAGGACCCACATCTAGGGCTTTAATCCACTTTGAGTTGTTTTTTGCCTGTGGTGTAAGAAAGCAGTCCGGTTTTATTCTTTTTCAAGTAGCTGTCCAGTTTCTGTGCCAGTCCCATACTCTGATTACTATAGCTTTGTACTATAGTTTGAAATCTAGGAATGTGATACCTCCAGCTTTGATTTTTTCAAGACTGCTTTGGCTATTTGGCATATTTTTTGGTACTATACAAATTTTAGGATTATTGATTTTAGTTCTGTGAAAAGTGCTATTGACATATTGATAAGGGTTTCACTGAATCTGTAGATTTCTTTTTGAGTAGTATAGACATTTTTTTTTGACATTTTTTAAAAAAGATTTTATTCATTTATTTATGAGGGAGAGAGAGGTAGAGACACAGGCAGAGGAAGAAGCAGGCTCCACACAGGGAGCCTGACGTGGGACTTGATCCTGAGTCTCCAGGATCAGGCCTTGAGCCAAAGGCAGGCGCCAAACTGCTGAGTCACCCAGGCTGCCCAGGTACTATAGACATTTTAACAATATCAGTTCTTTTAATCTGTGAGCATCTTTCTATTTATTTGTGTTATCTTTAATTTCTTTTATCACTGTCTTATAGTTTTCAGAATATAGGTCTTTCACCACCTTGGTCAAATTTATTCCTAGGTATTTTATTCTTTTTGATGTAATTATAAATGGGATTGTTCTCTTAACTTCTCTTTCTGTTAGTTTGTTATTGGTGTATAGAAATGTAACATATTTCTATATCTTAATTTTGTACCCTGCAACTTTACTGTATCTACTTATCAGTTGTGATCATTCTTTGGTGGAGTCTAGGGTTTTCTATAAATAGTATTGTCATCTGCAAATAATGAAAATTTTATGTCTTTCTTACCAATTTGGATGGCTCTTATTTCTTTTTATCGCATGATTGCTGTGTGTAGGACTTCCAGTTGAGTAAATATTGTGGCAGTGGGCATCCTTGTCTTGTTTCTGATCTTACAGGAAAAGCATTTAGCTTTTCACCATTGAGTATGGATTTGTCATAAATGATCTTTATTATGTTGAGGTATATCCCCTCCATACCAATTTTGCTGAAAGTTGCATGAATGGATGTTGAATTTTGTCAAATGCTTTTTCTGTATCTATTGAAATGATTATATTGTTTTTATCCTTCATTTTTGTTGATGTGGTATATCACATTGATTGATTTTGTGGATGTTGAACCATCCCTTGCATCCCTAGAATAAATCCCACTTGATCATGGTGTATAATCCTTTTAATGTGTTATTGAATTAGGTCTGCTAATATTTGTTGAAGATTTTTGAATGTTTGTTCATCAGGGATATTGGCCTATAATTTTCTTTTTTTGTAGTGTTTTTGTTTGGTTTTGGTATCAGGTAATGTTGGCTTCATAGAATGAATTTGGTATTATTCTTTCCTCTTCTATTTTTTGGAATAGGTTGAGAAAGATAGGTATTAACTTTTAAAATATTTAGTAGAATTCACTTGTTAAGTCGTCTGGTCCTGGACTTCTCTTTGTTGGGAGTTTTTGTATTGATTCAGTTTCATTGCTAGTAATCAGTCTGTTCAGATTTTTAATTTCTTTATAATTCAGTCTTGGAAGATTGTGTGTTACTAGGAATTTATTTCTTTTTTGTTGTCCAATTTGTTGGCATAATTTTCTTGTATAATTGTATTTGTGGTGTCAGTTGTAGGTTGTCTTTCATCAGATTTGTTTGATTTCTTTTAGTTCTTGCTTTTATTTTTTTTTTAGCGTATGGCTAAAAGTTTATCAATTTCATTTATCTTTTCAAAGAATGGTTCTTAGTTTCATTCATCTTTTATATATTTTTTTGTTTTATTTATTTCCACTCTCATCTTTATTGTTTCATTTCTTCTAACTTCAGACTTTGGTTATTCTTACTTTTCTAGCTCCTTTAATCGTGAGGTTAGTTGCTTATTTGAGATTTTTCTTGTTCTTGAGGTGGGCCTGAATTGCTGTAATCTTTCTTCTTAGCACTGCTTCCTGTATCCCCAAAATTTTGGACCATTTTGTTTCCATTTATATTTGTTTCAAAGTATTTTTAAATTTTTTTCTTTGATTTCTTTATGGACTCATGGTTGTTTGGTAGTTTGTTGTTTATTCTCCATGTTTGTGGAGGTTTTTTTCTAGCTTTTTCTTGTTACCGATTTCTAGTTTTATACCATTGTGGTTGGAAAGGATGTTTGATATGATTGTAGTCTTTTTTTTTTTTTTTAAGATTTTATTTATTTATTCACGAGAGACACAGAGAGAGGCAGAGACGCAGGCAGACGAAGAAGCAAGCTCCCCGCAGTAAGCCTGACATGGGACTCGATTCCAGGACTCTGGGATCACGCCCTGAGCTGAAGGCAGATGCTCAACTGCTGAGCCACTCAGGCATTCCCGATTGTAGTCTTCTTAAATTGACTGAGACTTGCTTTGTGGCTTAACATGTGATCTGTCTTGGAGAGTGTTTCCTGTACATTTGAAAAAAATGTCTTTTTGGATCAAGAAGTGTTCTATATATATTTATATATATCTGTTAAGTCCATCAGATAATGTATCATATAAAGCCACTGTTTCCTTGTTAATTTTCTGTTTGGATTATCTATCCATTGGTTTAAGTGGGGTATTAAAGTCTCCTACCATTATCGTATTGCTTGTCAATTTCTCCCTTTAAGTATGTCAACATTTGCTTTACATAGTTAGGTGCTCCTTTGTGGATGTAATAGTATTTACAAATGAGAGAGAGGCAGAGACATAGGCAGAGGGAGAAGCAGACTCCATGCAGGGAGCCCGATGTGGGACTTGATCCCAGAACTCAAGGATCACGCCCTGGGCCAAAGACAGGCGCACAACTGCTGAGCCATCCAGGCATCCCTAGTTTTTGTTTTAAAATCTATTTTGTCTGATAGAAGTATTACTACCCCAGTTTTTTCTTCACTTCCATTTGCATGGAATATCTTTTTCCATCCTTTCACTTTTGGTATGTGACTTGAGATCTGAAACGAATCTCTTGTAAGCAGCATATAGTTGGGTCTTGTTCTTTATCCATTTAGTCCTCCTTTGGATTTTGATTATAGTATTTAGTCCATTTACTTATAAAGTTATTATTGCTAGATGTATATTTACTGCCATTTTGTTAAATGGTTGTTTTTGTAGTTCTTCTTTGTTCCTTTCTTCTTATCTTGCTCTCTGGTGACTTGATGAATTTTTTTAGTGTTATGCTTGGGTTACCTTCTCTTTATTTTTTGTATATCTGTTATAGATTTTTAGTTTGTGGTTACCACGTGGTTCATACATAACACCCCATGTGCATAGCAGTCTATTTTAAGTTGATGGTTGCTTAAGTTCAAACACATTCTAAAGGTACACTACATTTTTACACCCCTTTCCACATTTTATGTTTTTGATGTTATATTTTACATCTTTCATTTTGTGTATCCCTTAACTAATTACTATAGATGTAGTTGATTTTTACTACTTCTGCTTTTTCAACTTTCATAATAGCTATATAAATAATTGATCTATTACCTTTATTATATTTTGCTTTTACCAGTGAAATTTTTCTTTCATAATTTTTTTTACTTATAGTCATGATTTTTTCTTTTCTGCATAAATAAGTCTCTTTAACATTTCTTTAAGTCTGGCTTGGTAGTGATGAACTCCTTTGGAAATTCTTTGTCTCTCCCTCAATTCTGAATGATAAGTTTATCAGGTAGGGTATTCTTGGTTTTTTTCCATTTAGCACTTAGAATATATATGCCACTCTCTTCTGGCCTGCAAAATTTCTCCTGAAAAATCAGCTGATAGTCTTATGGGATTTCTCTTCTAGATAACTAGTTGTTTCTCTCTTGCTGCTTTTAAGATTCTGTCTTTATCTTGAATTTTTAACATTTTAGTTATTATGTGTCTTGGTGTGGCCTCTTGGGTTCATCTTGTCTGGGGCTTTCTGTGCTTCCTGGATTTGGATGTCTGTTTTCTTCCCCAGGTTAGGGAAATTTTCAGCTATGATTTCTTCAATAAGTTTTCTTCTCTTTTCTCTCTCTGTTCTCTTTATAGGATCCCTATAATGTGAATATTAGTATGCTTGATGTTTTTCCAGAGGTCCCTTAACTGATCTTCATTTTTAAAAATTCTTCTTCTGTTTGGCTTGGTTGATTTTCATTAGTCCATCTTCCAGATTCCTGATCTGTTCTTCATCCTCTAATCTCCTATTGATTCCCTCTAGTATATTTTTCATTTCAGTTATTGTATTTTTTTAGAACTGATTGGTTCTTTTTTATATCTACTATATCTTTGCTGAGGTTCTCATTGAATTCATCCCTCTTCTCCCAAATTTGTTGAACATCCTTATGACCATTACTTTGACTTCTTCATTAGGTAGATTGCTTATCTCTGTTTCATTTAGTTCTTTCTTTCTTTCTTCTTCTCTTCTCTTCTTTCTTTCTTTTCTTTCCTTTTCTTTCTTTCTTTCTTTCTTTCTTTCTTTCTTTCTTTCTTTCTTTCTTTCTTTCTTTCTCTTTCTAGTTTTATTTTACATAATCTCTACACCCCATGTGGGGTTGAAACTCATGACCCCAAGATCAAGAGTCAACATGCTCTTCTGACTAACCCAGGCAGGTGCCCTTCATTCAGTTCTTTTTCTGAGATTTTGTCTTATTCTTTCTTTTGGTATATTGTTCTCTATGTTAGGAAGGTCCACTATGTCTCCTTGTCTTGCAAGTAGTGGCCGTATATAGTAGGTGTCTTATGGGGCCCAATCCACCCTTGTCACCAGAAAAAGGGTGTTCTCTGTATGGGCTGTATGCACTCTTCTTTTATGTCTGGGCTGTGACTGTTAAAGATGTGCTGGTGGATGGGTCTGGCCTTCCTCCTTTCCCTTGGGTGGAAACTTTTAGAGGAGCACTGGTCCTGGCCAAGGCTGTCTATTGAGTGTGTCAGGGTGGCAGCCACTTTAGGGAAGTAGTGCCTGCTGAAACATGTGGGTTGGGTGGGGCAGGTCTGCCGGGAACATCAGGGTAGGTTGAGTGGTCCTTGCAAGGTAGATGGAAAGTATCAGAACTGGCACCCACCACTGTTGGGCCAGCTAAGGTAAAGGAGGGGAAGAGAAATGGGGCCCACCAGCACTTCTGTTCCTGGACAAAGTTCTTACAGATACCTGCTTCTCTACATATGCTCTAAATTATTTTGGGGTTTGGTTCCTGACCAGACTATATCTCTCTCCCTCCTTCCTACCCTTCTGGATGTGGCTTTTTCTTTATATTTTCAGTTGTAGAAGAGCTGTTATGTTAGTCTTCAGGTGATTTTCAGAAAGTTGCTCTATATTTAGTTTCATCCTTGGTGTGTCCATGTGAGGAGATGAGCTCAATACTTCCTACTCTGCCATGTTCCCCTTGCCTCTATAACTCACTTAATTGTTACACCAATATTATCAGAGAGATAACATTACAGTCTTTTTACATGTGGGAAAATTGAGGCAAAGAGATGTGAAGTAACTTACCTATGATTACAGAACCATTAAATGATATATTTCAATTCAGGGAGTATGGTGCCAGAATCCATGTTCATAACTGAGGTAACTTACTGCCTTTCTTGTCTTTGGGAGACAATGAGAAGATTGGATATGATGGGAAAGAAAAATATAGGTGATAGCTAATGGGGAATAAGGCAAGTGAAACTTCTTTTATTTTTAAGATTGATTGATTGATTTATATATAGAGAGAGAGCATGAGCAGGAGAGGCAGACAGGGAGGGAGAGTGAATCTCAAGCAGACACTGTGCTGAGCGTGAACCCTGAGATCATGACCTAAGCTGAAACCAAGAGTTGGATGCACAACTGACTGTACCACCCGGTGCCCTGAAACTTTTTTTTTTTTTTAAGAGAGAGATGGGAGTGCATTGAAAAACTATAGGAAGGATTCTTGAAAAAGATGAATATGCAAGACAAAGAAGGATTGAGAGACAGTGTAAGATTCTCTGTATAAGAAAGAGATAAAATTCAAAACACAGGAGGTGGGACAAGCAAGTGTATGACAATTCCTCTATCACAACTGGAGGAGAAAAGGCTAAAATAGTTATAGATGTTTGGTTTCAGGAAAAGGAGAGAACTCCCATTTGATAAATTCTGTTTTCTCTAAGAAGGGCTAAGTCATGAATGTTGAGTCGGGTTGTAGGGGAAGGAGAAAAGAGAGATTGGTGATTTGAGAACAGGAAAGATAAAATAGTTCTGGAAGTTATTTGGTATTATTTCTGGGGATTGTAAGGACTCATTTGATAAGGAATCATGAATTTCAGGGAAGTGAGACTCCTCCAGACCATGGTTGGTTGGTGCTTTTTTTCCCTCAGTTAATTATAGTCCTAGTATAGGAACTGATGGTCAGAAATCTGAATACACATTATTGTCCCTTTGCTAGAGTAGGGATCTTTTTTTTTTTTTTTTTTTTTTTTTCTTTCTTTCTTTCTTTCTTTCTTTCTTTCTTTCTTTCTTTCTTTCTTTCTTTTTTAATCTTTCCATTGCTCATGAGGCCTCTACAGGTGCTTCCTTACTTTACTCCCCTTGTCTCAATAGATTATTCTTAATTAAGACATAGCCCTGGGGGAAGACTATGAATATAAACTCTTGCTTCTGGCTTTCTTTTTTTTTTAAATAAATTAATTTTTTATTGGTGTTCAATTTACCAACATACAGAATAACACCCAGTGCTCATTCCGTCAAGTGTCCCCCTCAGTGCTCGTCACCCACTCACCCCCACCCCCCGCCCTCCTCCCCTTCCACCACCCCTAGTTCGTTTCCCAGAGTTAGGAGTCTTTATGTTCTGTCTCCCTTTCTGATATTTCCCACACATTTCTTCTCCCTTCCCTTATATTCCCTTTCACTATTATTTATATTCCCCAAATGAATGAGAACATACACTGTTTGTCCTCCGATTGACTTCACTCAGCATAATACCCTCCAGTTCCATCCACGGTGAAGCAAATGGTGGGTATTTGTCGTTTCTAATGGCTGAGTAATATTCCATTGTATACATAAACCACATCTTCTTTATCCATTCATCTTTCGATGGACACCAAGGCTCCTTCCACAGTTTGGCTATTGTGCTTCTGGCTTTCTTAATAGTGATGGAAAAGAAGAATTTGGCAGAACAGTGACTGTGTACCATGTGCCTGAGATCTTGTGAATGTACTCTAAAGATACCACATCTGCAACTACTTGCTTGAATTTGCCATCAGCTTCCTGGATCTGTCTGCTTTTTGCAGGAGCCAGATTGGTGAAAATAGAAATATGATGGGGATGGTCAACCATGAGGTCTCTAAGTGTTACACTAATCTCTGCCATTTTCCCTGGAGCTATGATATTATTTATGATTCACTCTCATAGTTGAGGACTGGGGAAGCATATTTAGATGTTTCTTGTTTGTTTTCTGCAATATGATAGCCCTATTCCACAGACTAGGGGACTATAAGGGAGCAACTCCAGTGTGTAACCCAACAACCTGGCAGGTATCCACATAAACCATATAGGCAAAGGCTGGCTTGAACTGCAGCTAATCTGAGTCTTGGAAAAATGCCATGTGATCATTTTAAAACAGAAAGGGCTGTGATCTCCCACTTGCTTCCCTGTTTCCTCTGGGATGCTGTCTGATGAGATATGGGCTTCTGCCATGCTTTTCCCACCAGTGGAGCCACACAATGTGAGCTGCATAGATGGAGCCTAGAAATGGCTCCTCAGAACAGGGTGTCTATAACTCATATTGTAGTTATCTGGCTCCTTTTGTTTCATTGTTATCCTTTTTGGTGTGCAGGGCAAGGATCATGGAGAGCTAGCATCTTTGGCTCATCCTTCTTTTCACTATGTAATTAACAAGCTATCTAAATCTAAAAGTGGCTTGTTATATCTTTACTGATCAGATCAGTCAGGGCTTGACCTTGGCCTTGCTTGTCTTGTGTGTTCCTGTCTTGACAGAAACCAATGTGGGGTTCTTCCAATTACCAATTGTGTCCATTCCAAACTATACAATTAGAGATCAGGACAATGACTATGGGTAGGCCCCCATACCTATGGATAGCCTCCTCCCCCCCCCCCCCCCTTCTAGGTGTTGCTGTTGAGAGGTTTGAAGCACCATTGTGATTCCTAAACCTTTGTGATTCTTTTTTCCCTGAGAAAAGAAGTTTGCACATAGTAGGTTACTACTCTTCCTTCTCTTTGTTCCTAATGCTCTGCAATTTCACAATGTGTGCCATCCTGGGGGTCTAAATTTACCATTGTGCTGGATACTCAGCAGGCAACCTGGAAAATCATGTAACCTAATGTTGGGGCATTTTCTTGAAAACTTTCTTCAATGATTCTCTTCCTTTCATTTTCTCTCTGTTCTCTTTCTTGAATTCTTATTATTCAAATATTGGCATTTGTGAGTTGGTCTTCTAATTTTCTTATCATTTTTCTCCATTTTTCCATCTCCTTGTCTTTTTGAACTGCTTTTGGGAGATTTCTTCAACTTTATCTTCTGATCTTTCAATTGAGAATCTCATTTCTGCCATCCTGTTTATTTCCCAAAGTACGTTTTTATTCTTTGAATAATCTTTTAAAAGAATAACATCCTGATCTTTTTACGTGAAGACAACATCATATCTTTCTGAGCATATGAATAAGGTGATTTTGGAAATGGGTAATTTTTTTTTTGAAATGGGTAATTTTTAAAGTATTCTCTCTACATAGCCCATTTCTTACAAGTTGTTTTTTATTTGTTCATTTCTGGCTTCTATCTTCCATGTTAGAGACCTACCCCAGCTGTCTGGTGAATATTTATTTAACTTTCTGTAATTGTGATATCTTAACATCTTTTCTTTGTGAATCCTTGATTGCTTATTTTAAAGATGGGCACTAAAAATATAATTAGAATCTCTGAGCACTTGGATGGGGTTTGTCAGTTTTGGGTTTTACCATACAGTGATCTCATTGGGCCATTTGATAGGCAAGCCCAGATGTGAAGATCTTTAGATATTTCCCCTTGGCTGGTCAGATTGTTCAAGAAAAAATTCTTCTAATCTTCTTCTTGGAGAGTAAAAGTCTGACAGTGTTCTGGGAATATTCAGCATTCAACATGCCTTTTGTCATTGTGTCCCAGTATCTAGTTCCTATAGTCCAAGAATTCACCCATTTACCCTCTCTAGAGACTACATCATGACAGAGTAGGAGAGGACTCTTGCCAAGAGAGTAGAGTATGGAGGGATTCAGGGATCAGACTTTTCAGGTGGCTTTCCCTTAAATGTTCCTTTTTATAACTCCCAGACCCCACTTCCATTTTCAGAGGTAGTTAGTGCTGCTTGTTCTCAGTCTTTTGAGGTTTCTATGGTATATATTAGGTTGATTCTTAGTGATACCTTAGGATTCAGTTTTTCATATCTGCAAAGTTGTTTACCATTGGTCTGACTCTAGCTTCCCACATTTTGTGGGTATTGTCTCCTATTCTGTTCTCCCATTTTCTTGATTGTACTCTTTGTAGGATTAGGGACAGGAGCAAAACTGGATCTGCTTGATCCCAGAATCACAACCTGAGCCAAAGGCAGATGTTTAACCAACTGAGCCACCCAGAGGCCCTAAATATCCTAGCTCTTGTGCATCTTATCTTTTAGAGGGAGGACGCAGACAATAAATAATAAACAAAACGAATAAATTGTTAGGGCACCTAGGTGGCTCAGTGGTTGAGCATCTGCCTTGGGTTCAGGTTGTGATCTCAGGGTCCTGGGATCGAGTTCTGTATCAGGCTCCTTGTGGGGAGCCTGCCTCTCCCTTTGCCCCATCTCTGCGTCTCTCTGTGTGTATCTCATGAATAAATTTTAAAAATCTTTTTTTTTTTTTTTAAAGAGCAAGATAAGGGGAATGAAGAATGCTGGGGGACAGGAGGGCAGAGTTGCAATATTCAATATGGTGGTCAGAGCTTTGTTGAAAAAGTGATATTTGAAGATTTGAAAGCAGTGAGAGATATGGCAATGTACATATATGGGGGAAAAGCATTCCAGGCAGGGGAACAGCCAGTGGAAAGGCTTTAAGATGGTAGGAACAAGGACAGTGATCTATATAATAATGTTTTAGGGCCTTTGAAATGTAAGACTTATTGACTCCAGTTTGCTGAGCTATTTTTTAATTGTATTAAAAATGCGTTTAATATAAAATATACCTTCTTTTTCAAGTATACTGTTTAGTAATGTTTATTCACAATGTTGCATAACAGATAAGTAGAACTTTTTCATCTTACAAAACTGAAACTCTGTGCTTATCAAACAACTCCCCATATCCCCCTCACCTAGCCCCTGGCAACCATTATTCTACTCTCTGTTTTCATTTTGACTACTCTAGATATCTCATATAAGTGGGATCACACACTATCTGTCCTTTTGTGAAAGCATTTACCAAGCTTTTTGAGTTCTTGTATTGCAAATGTATTCCAGTCTTGCTCTACTTTTAGCTATCATTTCTCTTCTGCGTGCATGTAAGTCAAACCTTAACACCCCTATTTACCAGCTGACTCAGATGAAATGCCTTGGCTGCAAGAAAGAGAAACCCTGAATCAGACTGTAAAGGAACAGTAAAGGAACGAATCGCTCACATAGTATAAAGTTTAGAGAAAGGGAGTTCCAGTTTGTTCTATGTAGCCCTTCAGCAATGTCATCAAGGACTGAGGAGTTTTTTTTTTGTTGTTTTTTTTTTCTCTCAGTTCTGTAGGTTTCATCCTCAGGCTGGTAGCAAGAAAGTTGCAGCTAAGTCATGAGAACATCAGAGAAGGAAAGAGACCTACTTTCTTCTTCCTGTCTCTTAGACACGGGAGTCTTTACTCAAAGTCCTTTCATGAGGCTTTCCTTCACATTGGATTGGCCAGGATTCTATCACATGCCTGTGTCTGAAACAGTTACTGGGATGGTTTGGGTCTCTTGCCCCAATAGAAGCACATGAATGCATGGGAGAGAGGTGGATACCTATATAAAATTGGTTCTGTTAGAAAAGAGGAAGAAGGATGCTGAGTACACAGCTGTGGCATTGTGATATAAGATGTATACATTTGGTATTCATCTCTGGTTCCTGGAACAGGACTTTTTTTTTTTTAAGATTTTATATATTTATTTGAGAGAGTGGGAGACAACACAAGCAGGGGGAGCAGCAGAGGTAAAGGGAGAAGCAGACTCATCACTGAGCAGGGAGCCTGATGTGGGGTTCCATCCTAAGATCCCAGGACCCTGACCCACGCCCAAGGCAGACACTCAACTGAAAGAGCCATCCTGGCACTCCAGGAACAGGACTTCTAAACCCTTGGAATCTTCTGAGTGGTAGAGATGATAGGAGTGCCTTTTGTTATTCTTTTAAACCACACCTGAATTTGTGTTATTGAAATAATGGGCAGGGATCCCTGGGTGGCGCAGTGGTTTGGCGCCTGCCTTTGGCCCAGGGCGCGATCCTGGAGACCCGGGATCGAATCCCACGTTGGGCTCCCGGTGCATGGAGCCTGCTTCTCCCTCTGCCTGTGTCTCTGCCTCTCTCTCTCTGTGACTATCATAAATAAATTAAAAAAAAAAAAAAAGAAAGAATAGGCAGCTGAAAGCCCTAGATAGCTCTAGGATGAAGGTATTGTTTGCCAGAGGAAGCAGCTATGTGATTAGAGGGTTGCAGTTTTCAGCTCCACTCCCATCCCTAAACCTCCGGGAGAAAGAAGTGAGGCATTGAGTTAAACACCAATGGCCAATCATTTAATCAATCATACCTACATAATACAACCTCCATAAAATACCTAAGTGGAAGGGTCAGGACAACTTCTAGCTTGGTGAACACATCCGTATACCAGGAGGGTAGTGCATCCTAGATTACATAGGAACAGAAACTCCTGTGCTTATGATCCTTGTGGAATCTTGCCCTATGTATTCATCTGGCTATTCAATTGTATCCTTTATAATATAACAGTAATAGTAAGTAAAATGCTTTCCTGAGTTCTGTGATCCATTATAGTAAATTATCAAAACTGAAGAGGGGGTTATGGGAACTTCTGACTTGTCGCCTAGTCAGACAGAGTGTGGGTAATCTGAGAACCCACTACTTTGAGCTGGTGTCTGAAGTGGGGCAGTCTTGTGGAACTGAGCCCTTAACTTTTGGGGTCTCTGCCAACTGCAGGTAGTGTCAGAATTGAGTTAAAATTGCAGGACACCCAGTTGGTGTCTGTGGGGAATTAGAGAATTACACAGTGTAGAAAATCCATACATTTAGTTTCAGAAGTGTTGTGAATAGAAACAGGTGATTGTAGTAATAATACAGCTAATGGTGTCACTACACCAGCTGTATGATTTGAAGAAAGTCATTAAACATCTCTGATTCTCAATTTTCTTGAGAAAATAAGAATAATGCTATTTTGCTCATGTGATGATTAAATTATATAATAATTTACATATGTAGAAAACATATGTACAACTGCCCAGGACAGGCCATGACACATAGTATTGCCTGGTTAATTAGTTCTGAAATTATGGTCCCTGGACCAACAGCATCAACGTCAGCATCACCTGGTGTTATGGGCCGAATTCATATGTTGAGGTCCTAACTATAGGTACCTTGGAATATGATTGTATTTGAAGATAGGGTTTATAAAGAGGTAATTAAATTAAAATGAGGTCAATACCATTGGCCCTAATCTATTATGACTGGTGTCCTTGGAAGAAGAAATTAGGACACAGACACACACAGAAGGATGACCATGTGCAGACACAGAGAAAAGACAGTTCTTGATATATACACTAAGGACAGAAGCCTTGAAAGAAACCAACTCCACCTATGCCTTGATCTCAGACTTCAAATTTCCAGAACCATGAGAAAATAAGTTTCTGTTATTTAAGCCACCCAGTCTGTTGTACTTTGTTATGGCAGCTGTAGCAAACTAACATTATCAGGGAACTTGTTAGAAATATAAAATCTCTGGCCCCATCCTAGACAGACTGAATCAGAAACTCTGAGGGTGGAGCTTAGCATCCTGTGTTTTAAAAGCTCTTTAGGAGGTTTCTGGCTGGCTAGGTTGGTGGAGCATGGGACTCTTAATGGGTCGTGAGTTCAAGCCCCGTGTTGGATATGGAGCCTACTCGGTAAAAAAACCAAAAAAACAAAAACAAAAAAACAAAACACAACCCTTTTAGATTACTTTAATGCACACTCAAGTTTGAGAAAAGCTAGCCTGATTGTTAAAGGATGGAGGAACTTGACTAGCTTCATATCCCAACTCTACCACTTAACCAGCTGTATGATTCTGGGTACTTTCACAAACCTCTTTGTGTTCCAATCTCCTCATCTGTAAAATGAAGATAGTCCTAGTCCTTATTTGTTAGGCCTACCTGGTGGTAAATGAGTTGATTCTTATGGAATTTAGAACGATGTTTGGTGCATAGTTAATGCTCAACAAGCATATACTACACTGTAGTAGATAAATCTCGAATCTGAATCTTATTTTAAATGGTTGAATTTGGAAAAAGAGATAGTAGCCAAGCTTATTGGAATAATTTGTAGGTGAGGTCCTGGGGACTCTCTTAAATAAGGTTGAATACTCCAGCCCCTATTTTGGCAGCTCAAAACCCTTTTTTTCTTACTTCCTGGTTTATGATTGTAATGTGGAAAATGTAGAAGGTGCCAAGTTCTTTGGAGTTCATGCAAATAATACATAGCACACATTGTTATGTTGCTCTTCATTTTCTACGAAGGCCCCATTGTCATCAATTTTATATCCTGTTCCCACGAGAACTTTACCATTTTCTTCTCTGCATTCCATTCTTGATGGATTGTCTCGTTTCTCATCTAGACAACTTACCCTCTTTTCCCAACTGCCCATTTCGAACCACCTCCTATCAAAAAACAAGTTTTCCATTGAGGCATCTGTATACTCATTTCCCTTGTTATTCATTTGCCTTCTATCTGAGGTGATTCCAATTGTTTTACAGTGTGCAGCTGCTACTAGATACTAATGCCATTTTCACTGGGCAAGTTGCATTTCCCAGGCTTGTTTCTGTATATTTGATTGTCTTCAGTATTTTATGTGAGTTGTAAACACACTGGGTAGAAACAACTCAATAAATGACAAACAGTAAAATGAATAATAAAAACTTATAGTCTCATAAAAGGAGAATGAGTGGGGCCCCTCTCCCAAATAGAAGTAAGCCAGGGATTTCAGTATGTTCAGAAAACTACCGGCTAGCTGCTACTTTGCTTTAAAATATTTTTTTAGTCACAAACTTGTTTTCCCCTGCAATACACAATTCACTTTCCCCTCTTCTTAGCTTCTTAATCACTCTGGGAAACAGAACCATTCATTTATCATCCAGGCCCCAAATCTTGGTGTCATTTTGTGTGTGTGTGTGTGTGTGTGTGTGTGTCATTTCTTATTGCATTCTCTTCTCCCTAACATTGAAATATCTACCAAAATCTTTCTGCTATTGTGTTTCTAACATTATCCATCTCTAACTTATCTCAAAGACCAGACTTTCTATAATTGTGGTTAGGTTATCTCCAATCTTATTATTTTTTTAAAGATTTTATTTATTTATTCATGAGAGACAGAGAGAGAGGCAGAGACACAGGCAGAGGGAGAAGCAGGCTTCATGCAGGGAGCCTGATGTGGGACTCTATCCTGGGACTCCAGGATCACGCCCTGAGCCAAAGGCAGACGCTAAACCACTGAGCCACCCAGGGATCCCCTCCAATCTAATTTTATAATTCCATGCATTACTATAGCCATATCCAGAAATTCTATAAAGACTTTTGGACTCCCATCCACCAATAAATTGAAATGTAAAATACAAAGTAAGTGTAAAGTTTCCCACATTTTTAAAAGAATTGTATATGAGCAGGAGGTAGGGAAAAATAAAAATTTCAGTAATGGCAATTATAGGACTCTTGTGGACCTCTTGTCTGACTTTTCCTACTGATTATTTTGATGCTTTTTATTGTCTTCTCTTCTGTTTACTTCAACATAATACCTTTTAGTTTTTCACTCTAAGCTTACCTATGTCTATTCAGGGAGTATGTGGTTTTACCACCTGCCATTTCTTTAAGAAAAAGCTTTTACTTTTAAAAATGCTCTTTATTGAACACTGTTTTCTCCAACCTAATGTCCTTTATCTATTCTCATTTATGCTTCTGAATATGACTTTAACCCAAAGGAACTATTTTCCATATTCTGAAGAATAAGGCTTCATAAGTCCTATATAAATAAGTTATGCTAAATTAAAACATTAAATTCCAGTTATTTCATTTTAGTAGGTAATCTGGTGATCCAAACTCAGATTGGTCTTCATCATAGAGTCACTCACCCCAAACACTGTTAAGAAAATCTAATTTGCTATTCCCTGGGTTGTTGGTAGATCATGTTTCTAAAGATGGCTGCAATAATATCGCCTATCTTGTATGTTCATTTGCAGTGTGCTAGCTATTCCCTGATCAAGAAGTAGAATTTATTGTAACTCCCTTTGTTTTTTGTTTTAAAGTAGGTTTTATGCTCAGTGTGGAGCTCAAAGTGGGGCTTTAACTCATGGCTGTGAGAGTTCTGAACTAAGATCAAGGGTCATATACTTAACTGACTGAGCCAGCCAGGTACCCCTGTTGTCACTCCCTTTGAGTCTAGGCTGGTCAATGACCTATTTTGACCAATAAAATGCATTAGAAATGTGCTGTATAAACTCCAAGGCTGGGCTTTAAGAGGTCTGTACCTTCCACCTTGATGTCTTCGAATGTTCTTTTTTGGAACCAGCTGGTCATACTGGGAGGGAGCCCTAAAAACCACGTGAACAGATCTCATCAAGAAAAACCAAAGACCTTGGCCAACAACCCCAGATGAGTCTCCAGCTAGGATGTGAATCAGGCTATTTTGGTTGTTCCAGATACCTCAGATACCCTAGCCAATATTCTATAAACTAGAACTGCCTAATCAACGTATAGAAATACAGGAAATAAGAAATTGCTTCTGTTTTAAGCTACTATATTTTGAGGTGGTTTGTAATGCAGCCATGCCTACCTGAACCACTGGGACTCCACTAATCTTTTATTTTTTATTATTATTATTTTTTTAGATTTATTCATTCATTTATTTTAGAGAGAGAGTGAGAGTGAGCACTAGTGGGAGGGGCAGAAGAGGGAGAGAGAATCTCCAGCAGACTCCATGTTGAGGTCAGAGCTTGAGTGGGACTTAATCTGATGACCCTGAGATCACGACCTGAGCTGAAACCAAGAGTCAGATGCTTAGCCAACTGTGCCACACAGATACCCCTTCACTAATCTTATTTTCGAGGCCTTGTGCCAAGTTTACCAGTTTAACTCTCCACCCTCAGACCTCTGCAAGGAAATAAGTATAACTTACTTTCTGGGTCTTCACAATCTCCTTTTAGCTCTAGAGCCAAAATAGCTCATGCTTCAGTGAAAATGGCCAACTGATAATCATAATACTAATGGATACTTTTTGAATGCTTATGATGTGCCAGGCAGTGTTTTAACTATATTTATTAATATATCTAATCTTTAGAACATTTTTTTAGCTAGGTACTATTATCTCCATTTTATAGATAAGAAAACCAAGGCACAGAGAGATGGAGTAACTTGTACAAAGTCCAACAGCATGTGGAACCCAAGCATTAGGTTCCAGAGCCACACATTTAGCCACTACGAGGTACTGCCTTCCATAAAAAAATGCCTCAAGTTCACCGGATTAATCCTAAAGTGACTGAGGTAAGTGACTTATGTTACCTGATCCTCTTACTTTGGTTAAGCAAGTCCTTTAAAGGTTTGATTGTTTCATTCATGTATACTAGATTCTGAACTGTGTCGCCATTTATATTTAGAAAACCCTAATTTTAAGAAAGTCTGAATGCTTGACTATTTTTACATTCACAGTTCTGGGTAGGATAGAAGCACAGGTTCCTCATCTCCATTCCTCCTCCTCCGCAGAGGGCAGCAGAGTGACAGGCAGGCAGCGACCAGGAGGAGGGAGCAGAGAAGCAGTGCTGGTCTGGGGCAGAGCCTTTATTCCTTTAGATCACAAGAGCCTTCGGCCAGGATTGCTGCACAAAGCCTCTCAGCACCTAGTAGACTGAAGGAAGGAATGACTGCTACTTCTAATAATAGGGGCCAAAGCCATGCCACTCAGATTTGCAGGGGAGGGAAGCCTCTGTGCCTGTTAAGCAGTTGCAGCCTTGACGGGCTCCCAGTGCCACTTTCTAGCTGGACTGTTGCCTTCAGGTCTCTTCTAGGCAGCCCTTCCAGAGCTGTCACCACAGGGCATTCTGTGTCAAGTAGTCTTAAAGTCCTCCTGCTTCCTATTCTGCCTAATTGCCGCAAGAATGCGAAGGGACATAAAAAAGCTAATTACAGTATTCAATAGGTCTGTATTCTCATGCTGTATTCAGAGCAGGGCCTTTGGAGACAGACGGTTTTGGGATCCGAGCCCCATTTTTGCTGCTGAATCACTGTGTGATTTTGGGAAAGTCACTTTCTTCCTTCCATCTCAATGTCCTTAGCTGTAGAATGGGTTAGTGATTTTTACCTTGTGTGGCTGTGAGGAATAAATAAGTACTGTGGGCAGAACTCTTGGATTCATATATACCAAGCAACCATGAGGGTGCCCATTATGCCATAGACAGGATATACTGGACATCTATAGAACCATGAGATACTATTCAGCCTTAGAGTGTAAGCTGATGTTTCAGGCTCTGCTATATTATTGGCTGCTCAGGAAAAAGGCACCTGCCACAATTGGTTTTAGAAAAGTACTATTTTGGGATCCCTGGGTGGCGCAGCGGTTTAGCGCCTGCCTTTGGCCCAGGGCGTGATCCTAGAGACCCGGGATCGAATCCCACATCGGGCTCCCGGTGCATGGAACCTGCTTCTCCCTCTGCCTGTGTCTCTGCCTCTCTCTCTCTCTCTCTCTCTCTCTCTCTCTGTGACTATAATAAATAAATAAAAATTAAAAAAAAAGAAAAGTACTATTTTTTAGGCCTTTCCCTTTTACTTTCATCCCCTAAATGCTCTAGAGGTGTGTGGTATAAAACTGACTTCTCTGGTTTCAAAAGGTATTTAAGTCTTGCTTGCATGTTCTTAACCTGAGGTTTACTGTTATTGGTCTCCAGGAGCCCATGACCCCTTGAAATGTAGTGCAACATTTTGTGTGTCTACATGTATGTGCATTTTTGGAGGAAGAGATGATTCATAATTATCAACAGATTCTCAAAAGGATCCATGTTTGGACAAAAGACTAGAAGACTCTAATATAGAAACAGCCTTTTAAATCTTCTCCTGAAAGTAACTTGGAGGGGTTTCCTGACTTAAGACAAAGCAGGCACAATTTTGGGAAACACTGGGAATTTATCCTGTCTTTCAGCCAAAGCCCAGTCTCTTCGCCAGTGTGTCTCTAGTAGAGTGGGAGGCTGGCTCTTCCCATTGGCACAGGTAAATGCCATAAAGACAGTATTCTGTGGATGAAGAGGTGTTGCCTTCTGTAATTACATCTCACAAAGACGAACTGGCCTCAGCTGTACCTTCTGTCTCCGCGAAGTCACTTATGGAGCAGAGCATAATTAGGATTTGCTACCTGAAATATAATTCTCAGGATGATGAATATCTAAATTATGTCCCTAGACACATACCTGAGGCAGAGCTCTAAGTGGGGTTGTGTGTGGTATTCTTCATTCAATGGGGATTAATAAATGAGGATGATATCACTCAGAATTTCTAAAGGGACAGGTGTTCAGGAGGCCCTTTTGGCTTCTGCAGTGGGGCCTAACAGCCTGTATACACTGGGCTCCATAATTTATGCCTCAGGCACATAATTCTCACAAAGCAGGAGTGGCCACATCAGCATTTTGGGATTTAAGGCCAGCCTCTTTTTTCCACAAATTCCTCTCCCCCCAAAATGGAGATTGTTTGGCTAAATAATTTTATTTTATTTTTAAAGAAAATGATTGTTGGTATATCAAATAAATGAAAATACAGTTCTTGGGGAGGGGTTTTAAAGTAATTTAAAAGTTCAATGGATGATGACTAATTTTGCAATTGTTATTCTTACATCTCTAATGAACAGATAATTTGTGAATTATGGAGTATACAATGTAAAATGTATGGACTATATAAGGGAAACATTTTTAATCTATGTAAATAAATTGAGATACACGATGGGTGCACCTGTTCCTAGCCTGTCTCAGGAATATACGAAAGTCTGGCACAGGATGAACGTCTGTTGGTGTCAGTGTGACAATAACAAAACAAAGCTGGCACCGGGGGTCAGGAAGTCTTTGGTGGGCGGGGAGCCACTGTCTGCAGCCAGAGCCCAGCACAGCACGGCTGTGTGTTCTGATGTCCATCAACCAGGAAAGGGAATCTAAGGTTTTCAAATGATTTTCCCCCCTTCACAAAGCTGCTGTAAAATAAAATACAAATCCTTCCTGAATGGTCCTAGCTTTCCTTCCTTTAGGAAGTTTTCAGTCAATGGGAAACAAAGTCTTATTCAAAGGATTAAAGCCATAGTCATTCTATTGTTTACAGCTTCAATAATGTGGCTTTCCTTCCACAGACAAAATTTCTAATTCACAAATCATCTAAAAAACAGGAAATTTGGGGGAAACACGTGCTGATGGTAACAAACAAGGGATCTGGAGTGTGGTATAGAAGTTTATGCAAGGAGGCATCCGATTTTAAGGTTTTTTTTTTTTTTTTTTTTGACTCCTGTGCTTCTGGATGCATTCTAGGAAGATTATTCCTTAAAAGAAAAAGCCATATGGCCTATAACATAAAATGACTCTGTTCCCACCCCCCCCCCAGCCCCCGCCCCCAGAGAGGGGAGGAGCAGGGAAGAGGGGAGGTAGGTTCTGACTGTGTTTCCAAGGCTGTGCTGTAGAGGTAAAGGACTTTTATGGGTTTCTAAGGGCTTCTATCCTCTTGTCCCTGCCCTTGTTAGTTGTCTGTTTCTCCTCTCTCTCCAACCAAGCCAGAGGCCCTTACCTGCAGGATGGAGGGAGAAGGGCCAGCAGCATTGGTTAGCTGGGCTGGAGAGGGATGGGCAGGCAGCTTTGAGTTGTAGGCAGTAGGCACAGGAAGCCATAGGAGGCTAGGGAGGTGGTGGAAACGGTCACTACTTTTGCAGGTAGGGAGAAAGCAGAGTTGGTAGGGCCAAGGAAGAAGCAGCAGCACTAAAGTGTGAGCAGAAAAAATCACCTGGGAAATCTATTCCAGCTGCTTCTAAATAAACTACCAAAAGAATTCTTTTTTTTGTTCAGATTATTTTGGTGACACTGTTTTAATGATTTTTATCTATATCCTCCAAGGAACACCATAGTACCTCCTGAATAATAATTTTAAATGTCTGAATTTCCCCAACATCATGATTTTCCTCCAGTTCCCATCTTTCACCATTCCCTTTAACTTTTAATACCACTTTTCCCTGATTGAGGGTTGACAGAACCTATGTCCTTCCTAACATTTTCTTCTGTGCTCTTGCTACTCAAGGTGTGTCTAGTTCCCAGCAGCAGCAGCATCTAACTTAGTAGAAATTCAGACTGTCAGTTCCTGCCCTATGACTACTGAATTTAAGGGAATTTAAGGGAATCCTCGGTGATTTGCATGCACGATAAATTTTGGGAAGAGCTGGTCTATTCCCTACTACAGACTTGACTCATAATCTACACCACCAAGGCCTGCAGGATCCCATATTCTCTGGCCCTGCCCACTTCTCCAATCCCATCCCATAACACTCTACTGCTCATTCACTAATTCCAGCCTCCAAACTCTTATATTCCCCATTCCTTCTGCCTGGGGTGCTCTTGTCCTCTCTTAGTGTGGTTAACTACTTTATTTCATTGTGGTGTTGGCTTAAATGTTGCTTCCTTAGAGGAGATTTTCCTGACCATTCTATATGAAGAACCACCCCCAGCTAGCCACCATCTATCCCATTACTCTGTTTCATATTTTTTTATGGCACTTGTTATCTGGTATCATTTTGTTAATTCATTTTTGGGTCTGTTTTGTTGAGGGTTGTATTTTCAGTGTCAAAAAGCAATGCCAGGCACATTGAAGGCACTCAGAAAATATTTATTGGATCAATGAATAAAATTTTGGGGATCATGAACAGTGTAAACCTTTGCCAAGAGAATTATGTGGTAAGATGAGGAACCCTCTGAACCAGCTCAACAGCTTTCAGCTAATTGGCCTGAGACCAATGCTTTTGAGTCCCAGATAAGTGGTTCACAAAGACTAGTCTCCACGCCAGCAGCATCAGCATCCACTGGGAACTTGGTAGAAAGGCAAATTCTTGGGCACTTTAGCCCAGGCATATTGACTCACAAACTCAGATTCAGAAATTTAATAATTACCCTAAATTGTTAAGTCCAGGACTGATGTCTTAACAAGGACTTTAGATGTGATTGATGCATTAACCTAGACAATATTGGCATCTTACTTGTGTAGAGAACCCATAGTGTTCAAAGCCCTTGCACATCTATCAATGTAGTTCTAGACTTCAAAGAAGCCCTGAGAAGTAGCCAAGGCAGGTGTCATTCTCATTTTACAGATGAGGAAACTGAGCCCTAAGAATTGATTCAGTTTGCCTATGGTCATATAGTTTTATCAGCATCACCTGAGATACTTGCTAAAATTGTAGATACCTGGGCTGTATCCCAGACCTACTGAATGAGAGTTAGTGAGGTTGGGCTCTAAAATCTGGATTTAAAAAAGAAACAAGCTTTCTAGGAGATTCGGAAGCTCCCAAAAGTTTGAGAGCCAATCATGCTAGGGAATAAAGGAATGCAAATTAGAACTCCTAGCCCCTTGTTGCTAATGCTCTGCTCTTACAGGGTCTTGAGAAGAGTAAGCGCAAATGATACTGACCATTAGGAAAATAGTTAAGCCAAAGTCTCAGTAATTCCATCACTTTTATTAGGCCCTGACTCTATTTGCTACCCTTATAAATGAGGGAGAATCAAACTCCATGACAAGGGACTGTTTGGTTATTATGAGTTAGTTGTGATTATTATGGAATTAACTAAACAGACTCTCCCTTAAGGTTTGGTAGGTATTGCTGCTTTATGATGCAAGAATTAAAAAAAATTTTTTTCCTACTGTGAGAATTGTTGTAAGATACTTTACCTGTTTGGTGTACTCCTGTAGTCCTTTCCAACTGCTGTACTTATTTTCCTTTGCTTACATCTTCTAGTTAAGAAGAAACTTTTAGAAAAATAAAAAAGTCTTCTAAGCTAAAAGCTATAGCTGTTTAAGCAATTATTACAACCTCAGACATCATTTATTTACCTGGCTAGTTTGTAAAAAAAGTGAACTTTTAGAAGGACTTCTCCAAATTGTCAGGTAACTCCCAAGTCTCTCTCTCCTGCCCAAGCAACTCCCACAAACCCCAGACTCATAAATTCAACTGCACGTGGAACAGTTGTCTTCTGAAAGTCCTGCAGATATCTTAAGTGTGTCCAAAACCAAAGTCATTACTACCCCACCCATTCATCCTCCTGGATACACTCTATAAGCTAATAACTATATCCTCCATTGCATCATCCTGGCCAGAAATCTGTGCATTATCTCTGGATTTCTTCCTTCCTTAATCTGGATCGCCAACCACTCCTTTCATTTTCCTCCTCCAGTCTTTCTCTAATCCCTCTCTTCCTCTTCGTCTCCACTCCAGCTCTCCCTCAGGCCTTCATAACCCATGCTTCAGCCCCCTGGATATGCTTCTACGCGACTTCATTTCCCACCGTTCCTTACTTCAGTGCTGCTGAACTGCTTTCACTACTTAATGAGATTTGGTACTTCTTTGCCTCTGCACGTACTACTGCTACTTCACAGATTTTTCTTTCCCCACCTCTTAGGTATAGCAAACTCCTACCTGGTTTTCATGATGCTGCTCAGCACTCTCTTCTCTGTGAAGCCTTCCCTGAGGATCCCTTTATAGAGTGGACCATTCCCTCCTCTGTGCAGCCAACCTAACATCTAATCTGCCTTCAAGATAGTACCTCACTCACAAGGTCGCACATGTGTTTATGCTTTTTTCTCCCTCAACAGAGCATGAGCTCCTTAAAGGAAAGGAATATGTCTTTAAAAATGTTTGAATCCCTACCTTGTATCATAGAACCAGGCCCATCAGACACACTCAAACATGCATTCAGTGAATACCTGGCTAGATTTCTGGATTCCAGAGATGGTTGAGGGTACAAGGACCTGAAATGTACTGAGCAACTCTTATGTGTGAAGAGCTTCACACCCATTATATATCTGATTTTTACCAATAATACTTTGAAGTAAACATTATTCTAATTATTTGCATGTTGAAACTTAGACCCCAAGTAATTAAATGGTTTGCCTGAGGTCTCATAGTTCATAGTAATAATGCTTGGAGTTTAAATCAGGCTTTTCTAACTCTAAACTCTGCATTCCTCTCTCCATCCCATGTGCCCCCCCCCCGCCGTGTTACCTTGGCATAAGCCATAGGTCTTAATATGACTGTACCCAGTATGCAAAATATTAAAACGTATCATCTTTAAAGGGTAGTTTTGATATCATGTGTAGGAGGTAGTCTCCAAAGATGGTCCCTAATGAGCCCTCCCCCCTTTTATAATTCTCCTCCTATGTGTCTAGGCTTATTGTTTTTAGGCAATAGAATGAAGTGGAAGTTGGATCATAAGCCTCACAATGTCCACTGAAATGCTTGTTCTGATGAAAGCCAGCTGCCATGTAAGAGATCTGACTTCCTGGGACCACCATGTTTTGAGAAGTCCAACTTGTCCACATGGAGAGAAAGAGACATTTGACCCTCCCGCATCTTTGCCAGCCATCCCAGCTTAGATACTAGACATGTGAATAAAAAAGCCTTCTTAGATGTCTAGTGCCAGCCACCATCTGATTGCTCCTGCATGAAATATCCTGCATGAAACTGCCTAAAAGAGCCAAATACTATTCTCTCTCACAGAACCATGACAATAATAAATAGTTCTTTGAAGCCACTCAGTTTTGTGGTAGTTTGTTTGGCATCAATAGGAAAGTAAAAGATCATGATTTTTTTTAAAAGAAAATTAACCTCCTATTTATAAGCACAGCTTTTTAAGCTTTTTTCCATTATTTTCCTTTTATACAAGTACATTCTGCAATATAAGTAGATTTCTTGCTCAATCCTTAACAGGGTTTATTACCTTGAGTGAATAGCTTTATAATGACACTGAGCTGCTCTTGCCTTAGTTCTAAAACAAAGGGCTGTACTAGTGAATCATTAAAGTCCATTCTAGTTCCAAAATTGTATCATTCCCTTCAAACTATCAAAGAAAAACTGAATCTTTGTCTGACAAGTTTTAACTTGCAATAAAATTTTACAGGCACGAGAATTTTCAGCAAGGCAACCAATGCCATAGAAGTGCTGACTCAGCACAATGCTGTCTGTTAGCAGAAGGAAAACTGACCCAGGATCAACTATAAATCTGATCCTTTTGGTCCTTCTCCCTGAAGCAAAATTCAAAGAGATGATTATCTGTAACAAAACACTTGAAAGAGGATTCTTCTCCCTCTTAAAAATCTGTTACTGAAGTCTGTGGGTGACTTCAGATCTTTGGCTGACTATTCTGTGCTACATAGTTGAATCAGCCTCCGGAAGATCCCTACACACAAATGCTAAGTTTAGGGCAAGTGGCCTGGGTGATTCCTAGAGGAAATAAACTCTCGCCTGAGAACAACAGCTGAAGTAAAATCCCATAAGCCAGGAAAACAGCCACACAATCACAGTAACAGGTGGTCAGTTTCAAAACAAATTTCAAGGTCTGACTTGTGTGGCACCTGCTCTAGAACCACAGACAGCAGTGTAACCCTGTCTGGATTCAAGTTAGGTCATCTCTGCCATGCTATGAGGAAGATTAACTACCTTTATTAGCTGAGCTAAGTCATGGTAGGTTAGGTGACTGCCTCTGTTTGATAGTAACCCTTGGGGTCCCTGTCGGAGAGGAAGAGGGAATGAGAGAATCTGGGAACCAGAGGGAACTTGGAGATTGACTAGTTTGAGGCCCTTGATAGCTAAGCACAGTGAAGCCCAGGCAAGTCAAGTAGAAATTGGTTCAAGATCACATGACCTATGGAAGCAAACCCCTCCCCCTAATTTTAGTAGGAAAAATTTCGTTTACACAGCAAAGTTGAAAGAATTTTCCCAGGGAACGCCATTATCTAGAGTCTACTGTTATCATTTCATTAAGCCTGTTTATCACATATCTATCTATCTAGCCATCCCTCAATCCTTCTACCTTATTTTTTGGACGCATTTCAAAGTGAACTTCAGACATCTATACTCTTTCCCTAAAAGCAACACTAAGTTTTATCAGTATTTGTCTAATTATTTGATATACATTATGGAACCAGACAAAATTACCAAAAAAAAAAAAAGTCACTGGACACAACAAATGTAGGTTAGCATCTATTAGCTAGAAGGGCAACCCAGCTTCCTAACTCCAGGGTCCTTGAGGATTCTTACTAAGAGCAAATTCAGAGGAGACAGAAATACTGGTCAATACACCGCCCTGCCTATATTCCTTTCCCTGCCTGGAATCCTACTCTTGCCCATTCCTCCAAGAATGGTCTCACATATCTACAAGTAACAGAGCCTACTGTTATATATGTGCTCCTGTTTTAGGAAGAAAAAGTTATAAAAAAAAAAATCTGAAATGCCACCTCCATCCTAATGCCTTTCCTGACCCCTGAGTTGTTTTTTGTTTTATTTTTTAAATTTTATTTATTTATTCATGAGAGACCCAGAGAGAGGCAGAGACATAGGCAGAGGGAGAAGCAGGCTTCCCACAGGTAGCCCGATGCAGGACTCGATCCTGGGATGCCAGAATCATGCCCCGAGCCAAAGGCAGATGCTCGACTGCCGAGGCACCCAGGTACCCCTGAATCCTGAGTTTTGTTCTTTCTCAATTGAATGCTCACAGGCCTCCCTTGTTATTTTCCCTATTACATTCTACCTAGTTACAATTTAATGTGTATTTGTTTATCTATCATTGCTACTACTACTACTGTTGTTATGGTTAATTCCTCTTTGTGAGGGACCATTTCTGAACCTCCTGCAGTTAGAGTCAATATTGAATCAGCGTTTGGGCAGTTTTGTGAAAATCAGATCTTAAGGACCTGAAGGATTTGTTTAATGTGCAGATTTCTGGACCTCCCACTCCCAGAAATGCTGACTCAGTAGGTTTAGGGTGGGGTCCAGAAAGCTGCAGCTTTAGTAAGTGCCTTGGTGATTTCAATGCAGGTAGTACAGAGATTGCAATTGGAGAAATCTGCTCACAGTTCTGCCTTACCAACCCAGCTTTAGTCACTTTTAAACCAACAGCCCCAATCTGCCTGTTCCTGTGATGGATCTGAGATAAAGGTGTGGCAGACAAGGAGCATGTCACGGTGGGGTGTGACAGTCACAGCATTATCCCACACCACATCATGTGCTGCCAGTCACCACTTCTGCTCTTGCCACCAACCCCCATGTTTCCCTTTGTCACTTCCCCCTTGCCACCACCAACTGCCACTACCTCTCTTGCCCCTCACCCTCCAAGGCTGAGTCAGATCCACTGTGGAGCACTTGAGGAAGCACACTTTGGAAGACAGGATGAGGGTGTTCTCATTCTACCTTCACTCTACCTATGTTGGGGAGCAAAGGAACACCTGCTTCTGACTCTGGATTCTTAAGAAGTTTGCAAACCTGGTTAGAAAGTTGAGCCCATGGTTTGGAGTTCCTGCACCTTTGATTTTACAATGAGTGGAAACCAAAGTTGAGTAACAGACCTCTTGCCCAAGCAGTAGGCCACCACAAAGAAAGCATAGAGCAATGGGACAGGAGCTCATAAGATGCAGCTGCTCCCTCCTCCAGGCTCAGTATTTCTGTGTAGGGAATGTTGACTGTACTCCTCTCCAGTGTCGGTCTTAACAGTAGTTTTGTATATGCTAAAATGGATATGCCCAAAGGATAATACTAAGAAAAACTATGGACCAGAGAGTTGTTTTGTGAAGCATAACCTACAGTAGGTTTGAGTTGAATATACTTGAAATCATTTTCTTTAGGACATTCACAGCATTGTCATTTTTAGTTCAACATATTTCTTTACTATGGTGGTTCCCAAACTTCAATAGATATCAGATTCATCTGACACTCATGGAGTTTCTGATTCTCTAGGTTTGGGGAGGGGCTGAGAATTTGCATTTCTGACAACCTGCATGATGCTGCTGGTGTTGCTGATCTGGAGGTCGTGCTTTGAGAACCACTGCTCTAAGAGAAAGCAAATGGTACTATGTAGGTCATTTGTTGATCTTCCTGCCTGTCTTCTTATATCATAGTGGCTCATAGCAATGATTCTCAGCCTAACTGTCCATTAGTACCTGTGAAACCTTTTAAACATAGGGTCTTGGGTATGATGCTTAAACCCTACCTTAGAGCCAAATAAATCTGTGGCTCTGGGATGGAGCCTGGGTATTTTTGAAAAAGATCCCCAGGTAATCCTATGGCGTATCCAGGATTGAGAACCACAGGCACATAGCAGATTCTGGCCCTGTTCTGTGTTAACATATGATTCTCACTTGACAGATATTTATTGACCACTCAATATATGTGATAGAAAATGACAAAGCATATAAGAAATGGTCCCTGACCTCAAGCAGAAATAGATCATATACCCAGACATTTAAACAAAAAGCCAGTGTGTAGCAAGTGCCAATTAGAAAAATAAACCATTGCAAAAACAGAAGGCTAGCTAATCCAAGGTAAATCAATGCTGTACTAGAGCCTGACGTTGTTTGTGATATGTTATATGTGCCTTTGCCACACAGGAAACATATTCCTTTGGTGGGGGAAATTGCTCATTTATTGGTTCATTGAGGATGCTCCAACTGATTCACCATGGTAGGCGTGATTGAACCATGGAAATGATAGAACATTAAATCAATAGCTAGTCAGCTGGCAACTATTCCTTTGCTAAGTATGCTATTAAGGTTCCATTTCACAAACCCTGTGCTCAACAGAGGTGAAGCTTTTCAGTGGAGAAATAAAACATGGATTATGTTTGGAATTCACTTCAATCTGGAGTTTTAAATAAACATTCCATAAATATATAAAAATTTGAATTTATTTGTGAATCAAAAGATAAGGATCTTTAAAAATGTGTACCTATTTACATCAACTGGAATACAGCATGATTTAATGATTCAGTGACAGCTGGTCCATGAAGGGGAGAGTTTCTAGAAATGAGAAAATATCCTTTTCAGATATTATTTATGTATTAATGTTATTATTTAATTCATTATGACATTTAACTTGGTTATTTTTTTTTAGATTTTCTTTTCATGTGGGGGACTTTTCCCAAAAATAAGAGATCCCACAGACAACAAAAAGGTAATTGTTTTTAAGAAAAGAAAATAAATACTTTTTAAACCATTACATTTATTTCCATTCAAAAACACACTCCCACATTTTAGGCATTGTGGGTGGGAGATAATGTGAATTTGACAAAATAACTGACTCTCAAGAAAACTTAAAACCTAGTAGAAGGGAAAGATTTTTTGAAACAAAATATGATACATGCCTTCAGAGATGAATAAATTTTAATGAGGCTTCAAAGAACTGGAAGAAAAGGAGGTCAGGGTTCAAAGAGCCTAAGATAAGGCAGAGAACTGGGCTTCTTGTGCAGGGCATTACTGCATGGCCAATTTTCAAAGGCCAGCTGTTCCCAGTCAAACGAAGACAGAAGATGAGGGTGGATGCAATCAATGGGAAAATCAGGGCCCTCTCCCTTATTTTCCTGGCAATGTAGCTTCAAGATCAATAGTTTTACAATCTCATTTCAAGAAGCAAAATGAAAATGCATCTGATGCATTCTTTTTGGATCACTTCTTATTAATAACATCCAATTTAAAGGATTTTATGTGTTGGCTCCATAGCCACTGATACTTAATAAAAATGTTTAACCTTATTAGTAATCAAAGAAATGAAAATTAGAATAGCAATAAAATCACTGGGGCCTTTTAAGTTAAGATTTTAGATGGCTACCAAATATTGGGGCTTCCTCCTCCTGCCTATAGATTGTTCTTGGCTCTGCCTTGGTTCGCCATAGCAATAGATTAGAATTTTAACCAAGAGGGAACACTGATGAAGACCGATGCAAGGGAAAATAAGCACTTTTGATCAGTTATCAGTTGTTTGACCATCTCAATCACATGTGTTTTAATCAGTAGGTCTTAAACACAGCCATGAAGAGAGATGAGATTGCTGGATAATTGAGAGGCAAAATAAAAATGAAATGTTTTCAGTGGGGAAGAAAAGACTTTGAAAGAGTTTTGTATGATGCACATTGATTTATACATTCCCAGATTCAATAGACAGCATAAATGCCATTCATGTTAATGGTGAAAATGCCTTGATGCTATCAGTGAGGGAGTTAATAAGCTGAGCAGCTGAACTATTCAAAATAGTCAAGCTCCTTTAAAAAAAAAGGGGGGGATCCCTGGGTGGCTCAGCGGTTTGGCGCCTGCCTTTGGTCCAGGGCGCAATCCAGGGCACGATCCTGGATTCCCGGGATCGAGTCCCACGCCAGGCTCCGGACATGGAGCCTGCTTCTCCCTCAGCCTGTGTCTCTGCCTGTCTCTCTCTATGTCTATCATAAATGAATAAATAAAATCTTTTAAAAAACCCAACCAAACAAACAAACAAACAAAAAACCCCAAAATAGTCAAGCTCAAGTCTTGCTAAGGCATTTTCTGTCCCCACCTGGTATAACCTACATGTCCTATTATACTTAGCAATACACCTGCTGGCTTTTGTGGGTCTTCAGGAAATGCCTTTACTTCCTGAAGAATGCAACAAACTACAACACAAAATACCACCATGGCCAGCTGACACTAGACTGTAAACTGTAATTACCTCTTTGACAGGATTAGATACTTGGGTGATTTGTGTTTGCAGGTTGTGCTGTGGCCAAGTTCACAAAAGAAGTTCTTATATTAAAAAAAAAACCATATATATGTATATATATGTATGTATATATATACACACACACAGATATATGCAAATCCAAATAGTATGGATTCTATATATGTATGTATAAATCCACGTATGTGTATATGTATGAGTTTATAGTATTTTTGGGGGGATCATTACTTTTTTCTTATAACGCTCCCTAATGTGACAAAAGTAAGCCTCACTAGAATAGATTATTTTTATCAGTAAACAACAACAAAAACTGCTTTTCACCAGGCAGAGGTTTGCTCCCTCTGCCAAGTAGCAGTGATTTACAGACCTAACATGTGAGCAAATGGGAAATGCTATATTCCAGACTTGGGTAATGAATAACCTCTGAGGGCTTGAACTTTCCTCCGTTCCCACAGACTGCATCCACAGAGCGGTGCTCTTGCCCTGAAAGGAAGGATTTACTCCAGTTTGGAAGGAAGTGGAATAAATAGAACTGGAAGTGGCAAGGTCACCTTTAATATCATATGAACTGCCTCTTAACAAGCTTCACAATTGCTTTGTTTCTTCCTCCCTCAGTTCTATAAACAGGCAAAGTCAAAGCAAACTCTTAGAGCATACACAGTGCGTGGAGGAAGCTCCCAGAGCTGTGAGGAAGGGGAGGCTGCAGGCTCCGTGGGGCCCATCCCGCACGCCAGGGTTACAATTGTATTATAGTGTGGTGGCCAGAAGGGAAAACTGCTTGTTTTTAAAGGAAGGGGTTATATTGTCCTAAATTCCTGTGTATAAAATACAGGACAAACAAGTTACAGTGGGAATCTGTAATTTGACTATGTGGAATATGTGGCATATTTGCCTTTCACTTGTCTCTTTTCCCTACTAACTTTTAAGTATTGCATGGTAATTGTATAAATACAAAAATGTGATTTTTAAAAACGCCTTTCCCTAGGACCCATTCCAAACACAGTGCAAGCTCTTTACTGGCATTCTGCTTCACAGAATGAGCTTTTCCAGGTTCCTGCAGGCACGTGAGGTTGGGCTTTTCTCCACCTCTCTTGGTTCTCAGCATTTCTTTTTGAATATCTCCTTATATTTAAGGGGAGGAAAGGATATCTAGGCAGTGTGGAAAAGGAACTAACAATGTTGGGATGCCAGAGGGTCAGGCAACAGGACTGGAATTTTGGTGTCCAGGCTTTCAGTAATTCTTCATAGTCCAATGTATTACTCATCATGTAATTACTTACCATGTGGGTGAATAGTACTGTCATTATCAAAGCAAAACAACAATTCACATTGGGCTTAAGTGTAAGGTAACCTCACATGGCTTAAAAACAGATAGTCAAAAAAAATATGAGCCAAACAAAACTGAGATTGGTACTTTGTTATCCCCCCACTCCCCCATGTATAGATTCTCCATATTTGGCAAACGTGTCTAGGAGAACCTCCCTCATGTTTCTGAAAGTGCAGTAGAGCTATGGAGTATTATAATTATAAAAAAGTGTGATTCAAAGGATATAAGAAAGATAAAAGTCTCTTAGGGGTAGAAAGAGAAACTTAGGGGGCACTCTGTCTAATCTGAATTTTGGCCATTTCTTTACAATTTCAAGATGATATAAGTTCTTGGCATTACAGATAATGGGTCAGAGCTGAGCTATTGTGGAAGCTGTTAGATGGAGCTAGAGCTACGATATGACCAGATATTTTGATCCGTGGATAATGTGCAATTTCAAGAGATTCTGATCTCTGGTAGATGTCTTCAATTCTCTGGGGAGGAGACATTGAGGCATCAGTCTACAAATTCTGGCAGATGTGCTCTACTAAAATGCTATTATAGGGATGCCTGGGTGGCTCAGCAGTTGAGTGTCTGCCTTTGGCTCAGGTCCTGATCCCAGGATCCAGAATTGAGTCCCGCATCGGGCTTCCCGCGGGGAGCCTGCTTCTCCCTCTGCCTGTGTCTCTGCCTCTCTCTCTCTGTCTGTGTCTCTCATGAATAAATAAATAAAATCTTTAAAAAAAAATGCTATTCTAGAATGGACCTGACCAGGCTAATCAACCTCTAATGTGCCTCCTGCACTGTAATAGCTAGAAGATATCCTACACCCCCCCACACTGCCCCACCTGTATGAAGGGTAGGCTGGAGAAAGGGTGAGCTCTTTCCTTTGTCCTCTGGCCACCCAGAACAGCATGGCTAATTTGCTTTGTCTAGCAGTAAGAATCTTCGGTAGATGTTTAGCTGTCAGGTTGGGTGCGTGCACTTGCACACACTCCTCCTCATGCTCACTTCATATCTTCACATATCGTATCTTTTCTAAAATATGAAAGTAATGAATCCAGACTGAAACTTGCCACACTTTCCAATCGGACAATCTTTTTCTCCAAGGACAGCAGGACATTATCCAAATGTGTCAGCTGGGCAGTTGTGCTGTTATTTCTTTTACAGATGACAAAATAGCAACACACTTTGTGATGATGAAACTCAGTTTTATTTTTTCTTTTCTCTTGTAGTTCTGTTTGTAGCAGGAATCTGACACGGTTTACTCTTTGGACAGAAAGTCCCCCAAGTCTGAACTACATGATTGCATGAGCCCTGCACCCTGTTCATTAAGACTGCCCCCTTTGAAATGGAATTGATGAGTTTTCAGTAGCCATTTGTGGCATTTGAGATCCATAGGCATCAAAGCTTGATGCATGGCCCTCATCTCCGTGGGCTGCTGTGCAATGATTCTCATCTGTCTTGGTTAGAAAGTGAATTAATCTTGACCTTGGCCTCAGGGGTGTGGCTCTCTGTCCTCTCACACATCTTCAGCTCACTTCTTTATCAGGAGCACTTCTTGTTTCAGGCTCAGGTTCCCCCAATTTCAGTTTTAGCCTCTTGTCTTTAAATTACATTGCTTTGATTTAAACCAAAATCTTTATTTCTGGTATTGTATATTATATTTCTAGTAAGTTCTCATTCTGAGTTATAACTTAATTATATGGATCATTAAAGCTTTGAAGGATGCTAAAGGGCAGAAAAGGATTGACAAAATGCAAGTTATTATTAGGAATTACAAATCACTTAGCATTTCAACATCATTCATCGGATGTGGGCATTTTGTTGAAAGAGACCTTGTTTTGAACAGTGACAATGCAGAAGACCTTTGGAAGAAACAAACTTCCAATTTGATTTCTCTATGTTATAGCATGCTTTGGAAATCATCAATTTTATTTTATACCAATAAGGTATTCTACTTAGATATACTACTAGCAGAAAACTTGATATATCAGTGCTATACTACCTTGATCCAACCACTCAGCTGTACTTATTTCATCCATACTTTCTTTGGATGTAAATAATGTTGGTATTTAACAGTGAAAAGAAAATTGCCAGATACTCTTGTTTATGCCTTCAGTAGGCTGAAGAGTTGAACCATGGTGACAGCACTGTTGGTTAGGAAGGTAATGAAAACTTAAGGTAGTTTTTTAGATTCTCTTTTTTTTTTAAAGTAGATTTAATTATTTATTTTTATTACTTTTTATTTTTATTGAAGTATAGTCGACATAGGATTATTCTTATTAGCAAGCATAGTTGAAAGTTAAATTTAGGAGGACACACCCAAGTATTAAAAGTATTTAAGCCATACCATGTGCATGAGGTTAATAATGAAACACTGTATGGCTATATACAGTATAAACAATGGTTTAAACAATATAAACCATTGTATGGTTTATGTTTCTACCAAATTTCATTGAGTTTTCATATTCAATTTTTGTTCCTTAGTCAGTGACACACTGAGAGTAATTCTTGTCTGAAATGAGGAGCAGAACAATAATATTTCAGGTATGCAGACAAGTAGACATGGCTGGAAAATCACAGATAAATTGTTAGTTATTCATATGGAATTTACAGCTCTCCAGTTCTGCTTATAGGCCATGCATAGCAAAGGAGAGAAACATAATGGTTTCTAATAAGAATATTTCCTACCATTGCATCCCCTGCCCATTCCCACTCAGTGTGCCCCAACTTAATTGGCTCCCTTCATTCAGGCCACTGCAGGGAGGGATGCTGAATTTACCACTATCTGGCCTTCACTGTGGTCATTCGTTCCATTTCATATGGCTACAAATTGATATGCTATGTTTTAAAACAATGGGGATCATGGAGATTGTTAATACTGAATTACAAGCCAATGTTTGTGTTTTCCCAGGAATGACCAAATTCCGTGACAATGGAACGAATAGAGATAGATGTAGTGGCACATAGAAAAATACTCTCACCCTATACTATTGATTTTTTTTTTTAATCATCCAGGTACACAGGAGGAGGAGAAACAGGACAAATTATGGTGGTGGAAAAAGAATGCAAGTAAGGAGAAGTAGAGAAAGGAAAGAATTTGGGAGGGGTGGTAAGGAAGAAGGGAAGAAGGAATGCAACCAAATCCCATGGAATAAGTGGAATCGCTATTAGAAGAGATTTTCTTTTAAATAAAAACTCAGATACCTTTTAAGCATAAAAGAAATAAGAAAAGAGAAACAAAAGTAAACATGTAAAAGTATAGTTATCCAAAAGGGGAGGCAGAAAGTAGAAAGAGGCCAAGTGTACCAAGACTATACCAGGTAACTTTAATGTAGTAGAAGGTTTCTTTTATTTTACTTCTTATGACTTATCCCTTAAAAAAAGGTCCCTGTTTTATCGAGTCAGTGACCAAGGAACTAATTATAGATAGCTGCCTCACAGAAGACTTGAATTAAATGGCATTCTCTCTTTTAGGATTTTAAGTGGTCTAAGAAGTTATTTAAAAATTGCGCCAAAGTGCATAATTTCCCCTAAATCCTAAGTTCTGTTGAACTACTTCGAGGAACTGAGAGTTATATTTTTATGTAACCCACATAACAGAGTAATTTGTGAAGCCCTGGAAGGGAAATATGAGTTGTGATGGTATCTCAGCTTGAAACACATGAAGCAGAACCTGAGGTCCCACTCATAACCTATCAGGAATTAAAGGAAGTAATTCCACTTGAGAGGCCCTAATTTTATGTCAAGACTGGAGAAGATAGGTCCTTCCCCAGAGTGGAAAGAAAGGGAGAATGAAGGTGGAAAGGTGATCAAGAGGGACAACAGTTACATGTATCGTCCCTGGGTGAGTGAGTGTCTATCCTGTTGTGACCCGAGTTCTGAATCTGGATATCATTGATCTCCCCTTCACACTTCTTCTGAATTAATTAAACCACTGAAGCCACCACTTGATTCCTTCATGTTCACAGTGTAGGTTAATATGTGTTTTTATGGGACTGGGATCTCTGTCGCTACCAAAGCCAAAAAGAGCAAGCCGAGGGAAGATGAGCCTGATTCCGGGCTGACTCCATCCCTGCAGGAGCACTGAGCTGCACCCTGCATCCACCACAGAGACCTTCCCAGGAAATCCTTTACCAGGCAGCAAATGCTTGCTCTCATAAAAAGAAAAGCATGAAAGAGCTTGTCTGAAGAACACAGGCTGGGTTCAAAACTAGTTGGCCCTCCTCTGCTTCCTTAGATTCTGTGATCCCTTCTCATGGCTTAGTAAAAGGTGGGTTTCCAAATGGCTTATTAGGAATGTGGCTAAGAGCTAAACTGCCTGTGTTCACTTACAGGTGCACCTTGTACTAGATGTGTGACCTTCATCAAGTTACTCTCTGAGCCTCAGTTTTCACATCTATAGAATGGAGATAATTGTAACATCTACTTCCTAGACTTGTTGGGATAAATGCATTAGCATGTATAACATGCTTAGAAGACTGACTGAAATGTTAGCTATTAATGTTATTATAAATCTATCTTTTCCACCAAAATGTAAGGTTCTAACAGTCAAGGAAAATTTGAATATCCGATCCTTAGCATAATAGAGTATTGAGTATTTATTGAATGTTATAAGGTAGTTGAGATAGGCTTCGTTTTAGAAAGATGATTCACATTCACTATTCATTCACTTAGTCATTCAACAAATGTTTCTTGAACCTTGAAGTAGGTGCCAGGGATCTTGCCAAATGTTGGGTGAACCAAAGGAAGAAGGTCTCTGCCCTTGGGGAATTTAGTGGTAAAATTACTATAAGAGACTAAACATAAAAATAAATTAATAATTATAGTTTATCTTAAGTGCTTTGAAGGGAAAGTAGAGAGCTATGAAAGATAAGAAACTTTGTATATTTGTATATTTCCAAAGACTAATTAGATTTCCCTTTATATATGTGCTTCTCATATTATGTTAATAAATATTGGTGATCAAGGTAGAAACATCTCAATAACTGATCTTTTGCTGGTTTTTCTTGTGGTTTGGCCCAATCAACATATAATGCTCTCTGATGTCCATGGCTGGTTAGCTCATTTGGTTAGCTAATGAGGTCAAGGTCAGAGGCCAGCATGGGTCAGCGAGCTTTTCTCCTTTCTGTGGCCAGATTGCACTCTTAACCCCAGTCATCTTTCAAAAGTGCGTGTTTGGTCACAGGAAGGCTGTGTCAAGAGAGTGTGGATAGAGGAGCCCCAAAATTACTCTCACTGATAGTTGATCTCTGCTGACATTTTCATATACAAATGATACCATGCTATAATTTATTATTTCCTGTCACTAGTTAGGGTCCAGTCCCATTTTTGACAGTTTTTTTTTCAGGAAGGAAAACTGCCATTCAAAATATTCAAGCCACTTTGAAACATTATGTCTACCGGATGGAAGTTATAGACTAGTGCAGTGCTTTTCAAATGGTAATGTGCATAAAAATCACCTGGGGTATTGTTAAAATGCAGATTCCGGCACAGTAGGTCTGTGTGGGGTTCACAATTCTGCATGTGTACTCCCAGGTGATGCTCTTGCAGCTGATCCATAGAGCATGCTCTGAAGAGCATGGGACTAAGCAGAGAGTAATGAATCAAAGCTAAGTCTATAGATTCTAGAAAAAGAGCAAATACTAAGCCAAAGCATGCTGAGTTTGACCAATGGTGCAACTTGCTGGAACTGTTTACTATTTAAGGCACTTTATTGTTTATAGACAAGCTCTCTCCAAATGTTTCCTTTCAGCTTTTTTATAGTGGTGTTCTATTTTCTGAGGAGGGTAAGTATACGAATTCAATATACTTTCATTTTAGACAATATATTTATTATATACAGTATACACAAAACTCAAAGGGCTGGAGCTAGAGCTAATTCCATGTTATGCAACATAAAATGCCTTTGAAACACACACAAAGCCTTTTGTTTTACGGAGGAGATTTTAGTTTCATCTTCCACTCACTTCACCATATGTGACAAGTATAGTAAAAATCTTTTGTGTCTTCTGTATTTACTTTTGGTAATAAAAGGAGACAGCTCCTTTTTCCCACTGCCCAGAAGAGGCCTATTCCCCTGCTGACATGTCTGTGTAGCTCCTATTGATACTAAGATGATCGTGAGCATGAAGTTGCCAAAGAAACTGCTTCTCTGAGGAAATTTCCATGAGTGTGAAATCATGGGAATCAAAAGTGATGGGAAAGTCCCTTTGTACTTGTGAAAATCGCCAGGATTGCTAGGAGAAAAGCCTAGAAATACCATGATTATCTTCTTTACTATTCAGTGAGATGCATTTCCATTGCATTTGAAGAAAATGGTCAGGCTCTGCTCAGTGCAAAATGCTTCATTTATTTTTCTTCCAATGCTTTAGGTGGATATATATTTGTGAGATATGGATTTTCATACTTTAGATTATTTGATCTGATCTCAGCATTTAACAGGCAAGGACACCCAAGTGCAGAGGCTCAAAATGACCCTCTGAAGTGTCACCTCCAAGCTAGAGACAGAACTAAATCCCTGGCTCCTTCTATTGCACCCCCGTGCCTTGGGCGCCTCCAGGTCATCCGAAGGGCAGAAACTTGAAAACACATTGATTTGAAGAAAAGCTTAGGATTTACACATATCTTGGTTTTCAATTTATTTAAGCAGTCAGTCAATCAATAAATATTCCATTAGCTTCTACTATGTGCCCAGCACTGTTTTACATAATATAAAGTAATTTAATATTTATTTATTGGTCCAGACTTTCTGGCAGTAAACTACTTTGGGATGAGTTAGGCACTTCAAGTTGCTAAGTTAACTCTTTGAGTCCACTTGAGAGCTATTTATTACAACAAACTTCTGAAATTTGAAACCTTCATCGCTGTTTTACTCCTTTGTCTCATATCCCCCACATAAATCAGTGGCTAAGGTTCTTTCCCAAGTGCCTCTTACATCACTTCTTTCCTTTCTTCATCTGCTTGTCTTGAAGGCCTTGTTACACAACTGCCATCTCTAGCCTGTGGTTGAGGTTTGGGGCCCCTTCTTCCAGAGGTCCCTGCTACCCCTAACATCCCTATTCTGTTTTCCTTCAAAACATACCCTGGATTTTGCTCCCCTGAATTTGCTAGTTAACTGAAGCTAGTTTACTACCATCACCCTAGTCTCTTTTCCTGCAGTCTTTAACCTAGACTCTTATAAACTTCTCCTAATCAGTGTCCTTGAATGCAGCTTTTTCTCCCTCCTACTTGTCCTGCACATATGGCTACTAAATCCATGTTTCTAAAGTGTGGTCATCTGTATGCATGATCTATCTTGCCTGGAACCATACCTGAAACACTGCAGGCAGTAAGTGTCTCCTTTCTTTTTCTGTATTACATATACAAAGCTGGAGGAAGAAGTCCTTAATGATTCTTTGTTTCCACATATGTAAAGTGGAGATAATAATAGTACCAATAATTTCATAGAGTTGTTGTGAAAGTTTAGTTCTTACTATTATTGAGGAAAATTCCAAGCTATGAATAGTTAATCTTATTGTCTTCTCTCACTTGGTATCATTTCACATATGCTAGTTTCATTCTTTAAAAAACCAAATAAGGGGCGCCTGGGTGGCTCAGTCCTTTAAGCGTGGGGGCTCTTGATTTTGGCTCAGGTCATGGTCTTGGGATTATCAGATGGAGCCCCATGTTGGGCTCCGTGCTCAGTTCAGAGCCTGCTTGAGACTCTCTCTCCCTCTCTCTCTAAAATAAAAAATAGGGATCCCTGGGTGGCGCAGCGGTTTGGCGCTTGCCTTTGGCCCAGGGCACGATCCTGGAGGCCCAGGATCAAATCCCACATCGGGCTCCCGGTGCATGGAGCCTGCTTCTCCCTCTGCCTGTGTCTCTGCCTCTCTCTCTCTCTCTCTCTCTCTCTCTCTCTGTGACTATTATAAATAAATAAATAAAATTAAAAAAATATATAAATATTTAAAAGAAGCCCAAATAATAAGTACCTCGAGGAAAGACAATGTTTTGTTTTTTAGAACTCTCTTGGCCCTCTAATCCACTGCCTAACACAGGGCTGTGATCCCAGTGCATGTTAGTGGTACTGCTTAGCTGGCTTACACCCATACAGACTACCCATGCAGGGTCCATGTTCATTGCTAGGTGTCTGCTCTGATGGGTCAGTGCTTGTGCCACATCAGTTGACAAATATTCGCACATCACCCCGCTTGATTGATTTAAGGTAACTGTTATTTGACATTGGTCAACTGAAAAAGTTAAAATAGATTTAAGGCACACAGGCTTTTACTCTCTCCCTTTCACCCCCATAATATGAGTTCTGTACCTTACATAAGCTATTACTGCATACTTGGATCTCTCTCATGGCCCACTTTATTTCATTGTGCCCGGGATTTAACAGAATATTATGGGGGAAGGGAGCCGGAATAACTAGAGAAACAGAGCGGCCCCAGGTGAGCAGTAGCCAGGGTGCTGAGATATGGGACCAGTGCCTGTACCTCCGCCCCTGGCCTGTGGATGGCGCTGTGGAGAACCCTGCTGAGCGATAGGCATTTCATTGATAACAATATATTTTTGAAAAGCAGGTAGCTTAGCGTTGCCTTCATGCACTTCTCCCTGGGCAAGTACTATTGGTATCAAAGAGCTGACGTAACGCTCTTTGTCCGTGTCACACTGTGGAAGAAGAACGGGCTCACATCTTGGCATGCTTTTCCTTTGGAGAGAGATCCCTTCCAGCTTGTGCATGCAATTGCTCCTGAGCACGACTTAAAATTTCTCTTCCCAATTCACCACCGACTTCCCCCCACCCACCCCCCACCCCCGAATCCAAACACAACGTTGCACACTGGGGTCAGGGTATAGAGGGTGGTGAATTAAATGTAACTCTCTTCAGGCAGGAGGACAGGGAAGCCTTGGGAAATCCCAAGGACTCTGAGTTCTGACTTCAGTCTCTCAAGTTTGGCGAGTTTGGCAGACAGCATAGAAAAGCGCCCTTCATCTTCTAAATTGTTTGAGTTCCATGGCAACGGGAGCCTTAGAAACTTGAGGGAGAGGGATGGGGGGGGGGCGGGGGCGGGATGGGATGGGAATGGGGGGAGGGGGCATGATTGAGAAAGAGATAAGAAAAGATGACCGAATGGGCCTGGGGTTTTCTGGGCAGCGCTTGAGAGAAGGAAGCGAGTGGGGAGGAATGCCCGCGACCGCCGCCGGAGTGATCTCAGACCAGCCAAAAGGCAAACGAGGGCCTGGCCGCCAGCTGAAAGGAACAAAGGCGGTAGGTGGGTGGATGTGGCAGGGGGAGGGGGGATGGGGGGAGACAACTCGCCCACGCTTGCGAAGCGCTGCAGCCAGCGTGCGACAGGCCCGGAGCCCGGAGCCCCGGCACCGGGAGGGGAGCAACCGAGCCTACAAAGGCTGGGCCTGGCGCGTAATTCAATGCAGGCCCCGTGACCACACTGCAGTTGTAGCCTTTTGTGTGAGCTGCAACAATGGAGGGGAAGAAATGAGGCCACAGGCTCGCGGCGCAGACGGGCTGGTGCGGATGTGTCTCGGCCCTGGCGGCAGCGTGCGCGGGGCCCAGGCCGTTGCCCGGCAACCGGACGCCGCCCGCCGGTGCCCGCCGAGCCCGTTGAAAGGCGCGGCCGCCGGGTGAAAGCGAGAGCCGCGCGGTTCACAGGCCGGGCTGCGGGAAGAGGGAACAAAGGACAGGGGCTGGGCGGGGACTGCGTGGGACCCGGGGACCGCCTCGCTCTGCACGAGGGGGACCCTTGGAAGCTCTTTCTTCGGAAGGGCTGGGCTTGGTGCCCTGCCTTGGCCTCGCGTGTGGACTATTTGAACAAATAGGGCTCTTCCCCCATCTTTCAAGTGCACAGCCTTCCTGGCCCGGCTGTATTAAATTGTTTGGCTATTGTGTAAAAACATGCAAGCAACAAAAAACAAGCCCTGTCCAAGTGGCCTGCAGAAAGTCATTTGTTAGGCAGGAATATTTCCCAAAGAGGACCACGCACCTGGCGGGTGAATACAGGTTCAACCGTGCAAAAGTGTTCTCTAAATGCACTATGATATCCTGCATTGCATCGTGGGACATTAGTGGAAAAACTAGTCATATAAAGTCTGTAGTTAGTAGCAGTATTAAAATGTTAATTTCTTAGCTTAGATAAAGAGTCCGCAAACTTTTTATGTAAAGGACCAGAAAGTAAAGACTTTGTGGCTTTATGGCCTCTGCTGGAGCTCCGTACTTGTGCTATAGTGGTCAGGCCTTGACAGGCAGTATGTAAAGGATTGGGCTAGCTGTGTTCCAATAAAATTGTATCTGTGGATACTGAAGTTTGAAATTCATATTCTTTTCACATGTCATGAAATATTCTTCTTTCTAGATTTTTTTCAACCATTTAAAAACATAAAAACTCTTCTTTGCCTTGCAGACCCTACGAAAACAGGCAGTAGCCAGGATTTGGCCAGCAAACTACTGCCATTTGTCATCCCCTGGTTTAGATAAATGGACTAAGGTTATGTAAGATGTTAACATTAGGGAGAAACTGATGAAGGGTATGTAAGAACTCTGTGCTTTCTTTACAACTTCTCTGTAAATCTAAGATTACTCCAAAATAAAATGTTAATTAAAAATATTTAAATGGAAAGCTTTTTAGATAGAACGTTGAGACAGAATGTAGTGAGTATACGTGTGTGCATGTGTGCGTGTGCTAGAGACATAAAGGAATGTTTTTCTAAGTATTTATTGACATATGGTACTAAGACCTCCCAAAATGAAACTCTACTGCATCACTGTATGGGTAATCAAGCCATTAACATCAAACAGCCTGAAAACAAAACATTCCCAATAATACAGAAAAACTTCTGACCCTGAGGGTTGAATGAAGAATATTTTCAGCTCCCACTGAAACCAGGAGGAGGGCCACCAGAACAAGGAATAAAATCCATTTTGCTCTAATAGGAAACTAGGGAATTCTCAGAAGCTCATTTTTAACCACACACCCACATATGTGCGCACACATTCCTTTTTTCTTTCCCAATCTGGGTAACATCTATACCAAATAAAGTACATACAAGACTTTTCCTTACAAACCAGGATCTATATCCCTTTCCTGATATTATTAGTTGTACACAGACTCTGCTTTTAGTTGCCTGAAGATGGTATGATACTACGAGATCCTCTTTTTTGCCTTCTTTCAGATTGAGTTCTAGAACATTCCATCTCAGGCTGGGCACTACCGATTAAGAATAAATGATGAGGGGATCCCTGGGTGGCGCAGCGGTTTGGCGCCTGCCTTTGGCCCAGGGCGCGATCCTGGAGACCTGGGATCGAGTCCCGCATCGGGCTCCTGGCATGGAGCCTGCTTCTCCCTCTGCCTGTGTCTCTGCCTCTCTCTCTCTCTCTCTCTCTCTCTCTGTGACTATCATAAATAAATAAAGAAAAAAATATTTAAAAAAAAGAATAAATGATGAGAAAGTACAGCAGGGCATTTAGTAGAAAGCACACCTTTCTGACTATAATACTAGAAGGGTGTGGGATGCAGTATAAAGATGATATAAAAGTCCACAAGTAGTAGATTGGTGTAACACTGGCATGGTGGGCAGAGAGGAAGCTCAGTAATGAGAATTGATGCTGAGAGCAAGGGAGAGACTTGGAATATTGTTTCTTGGCAAAATGTGAAGCAACTGGAAATTTGATGAGAGGGATTTTCCATTGCTCCTTTCTTCTGATTTCTTTTCCTGGCCTCACACTCCCAACTACTCCACATTAAGACTTTATTTGATGTTTGTTTTTTCAACCAGAGATGTTTCAGGACTCTTTTATTCAACTTTTTTCAAGCATGGACTTTCCCTGTGCCATGGAGTGGTCCTGGATTGGGGGCAGGGTATAAAGATGAATTAAAGAGGGCTTTTAACCTCAAGTATCAAGGGGCACAGGGTACTGAAAAGGCTGAGTTCTCCAGTGTTGTTGGTGGATACTAGGATCAGAATCACTAGGGAGGGTTTTATTTATAAATGCAACCTCCTGGGCCTGTTCCACAGAAATCTCTGTACAAAGCAAAGGGATTCTGTTTTTTTTTTTTTAAGCAGATTCTTCAAGTGCATATTTTGCTCACTAAACATTTGAGATCTACTAGAAATGTGGATAGATGTGAAAATGTCTTAGTGTGTTGTTGTTGCTATGAGCTGGCTATCTTAGAAGCATAGAAGAGGGGTGAGAGTGGGGGGTGCCTGGCTGGTCAGTTGCTAGAGCATGCGACTCTTGATCTCATGTCCTGAGTTTGAGCCCCATGTTGGATATGGAGATGACTTAAGTAAAAACTTAAAAAAAAAAAAAAAAAAGAAAAGGGGTGAGGGTGAAGTCAAAGGGAAGGTCCCTAAAAATGACATCTGAGCCGACCTTGAAGAAAGGGAAGATGAGAGTGGGGATGAGGGTGAGGGATAGCATATAAAGGGAATGAGAGCAGAAAATGAAATTCTGAAGCGGAAAAACCACACCTTCTAATGTAGCTAGAGTGTAAGCAGTAAGGAGGACTGAATGTTTCATGGTGGACTTTCAGGCATTTTGACAGACAGTGGAAAACTTACTTTGAGCAAGGGATCCTCCTGTATGTCACTCTGTCTGATGATAAGTTCAAGTCTGCCCCCCAAATATGGGTATGTAGGGTTTTTTTTTATTTTTAAGATTTTATTTATTTATTCAAGAGAGAAACAGAAAAAGAGAGGCAGAGACATGGGCAGAGGGAGAGGCAGGCTCCATGTAGGGAGTCCAATGTGGGACTCGACTCGATCCTGCAACTCCAGGATCATGCCCTGAGCTGAAGGTAGACACTCAACTGCTGAGCCACCCAGGCATCCCTGAATATGTAGTTTTTGATAAAAGCTTGGCTTTTTTCCCTCTTAGTATATTCTCCATAACACAGATATCTAGAATGCAAATGTGCTCTATGGCAAAGGGTAATAGCAGATAAGGGTGTATCAGGTCATTTAGGCTGCTCTGCTTCCAGACCCAAACATTCCTGGAAATAGAGTGATCCTCTTTTTGATTAGAGTTGGGCTGTTACCTCTGTGATGTGTAACCCAGGGAGGATGTGGATTATGCTTTGGTGCTTTTAAAAGAAGGCAGGCAATGCTTCTGTTTGGGGGGATGGCTATGAGGTAGTTATGAGAAAAGAATGTGGTCCACCCTGGCCCTCCAACCTTCATTTCTAGGTTGGCCTATCATTGCATCCTCATCAATATTTCTATCTTCTTCCATTGTTTCTTTTCCTGGACTTCAGCAGGTGGCCTTGGCATTGCAAGACTTTGATTCTTCAGAAAATGAGACGATTGGGTTGTCAGCCTTATCTTCTTTCCCACGGTTTCACGTTTCCTTCCAGGTTGAGCTGGTTTCTTTGACTGTCCTATTTTAAGAATGAGGCATTTTGCTTGGTCAAGTGAGTGAATTAACGTGGCCAGGGCAGCTAATCTAGACAGAAAAGTACATAACATAGAAACCTCCCAACAGCTGCAGGGACCATTATCTATGCTGTTTTTCTTCACCAGCTAAAGAACCTCAATTCATCAAAAATGGTTGAAGATGCCTGAAAAGTTAGCACTGACTGTTTGGCTCCTGGAGGAGAGAAACATTTATTTTGTGCTAAAAGCAACCCCTTGTATCTTATAGTAAGAGATCATAGACTTAGGTGAAAGCAGAATGGTGACCAGTTATACTAAGGTAGAAGAGGGTATTGAGGGGTGGAGAAATTAGGGAGCAAAAAAAAAATATATTTCTATCCCATCCTTACACAGTCACATCTGTGCCCATTTGCACAGAACAGTTGTGGAAAAAAAAAAAAACAACAACAACAACCAAAAAGTCCAGCTCAGAGTATCTCAACCTAGATGCTATTGACATTTTGGTCAAGATAATGCTTCTGCTATAGAGGACTGTTCTCAGCCTTGTAGGATGTTTAGCAACATCTCTGGCCTCTACCCACCAAATGCCAGTAGCACCTCAACCTCTCATCCCTAGCAGTGACCATCAAAAATGTTTCCAGACATTGCCGAATATGCCCTGGGAGGTAAATATCAGCTCCTGTTGAGAATGTCTGCTCTAGTAGAATCACTTACCACTTTAATAAATCAAGCAGTATCCAAAATGTTTATGGTTGTGATGGGAAGGCAAGATGCTCCAGTGGCTGCATATTTGTGGTTGGCAGCTTTCATGGGCAGATCAAGCTTAAGTGGACATGGAGGATAGCTTCACCTCAAGAATGTGACAGTCACAGCTGTGAGTTGCAGGATGGTTGAGAGAAGTAAATCCTTTTGGATAGGATATCCTGTGAGCATAATATGTGATATTCATTGGTTTTCAAAAGTAGCTTTAAAGTTTTTTTTTCTTCTGAGGCTTTGTGCTGTTGCTTGTGTCTTCAAGCATATAATTTCAATTCTTCACAGTTCATGGGAGTTGTAGGAGAGACATTTTTTTTCTCCCATAGTGTAGTCTGTGGGTCTCCTTGGCAATATACTAGTATCCATAAAAAGGAGAAATTCACCTCAACTTCTAACTTGTGGTATTTGATTTTCCTCAGAGTCGGAGAATGTTCCATATCCTAGGTCCCATTAATCTTACGGTAAAAATTAAACTATAGACTGGTACATCCTTCGGTAGGAAATTCTCATGGTTCCAGGCCCCTAGGGTGGGTCCCCGTGCTGATTCTGGAGGAAATCCATGCTGCCTTCTCCAAACTGTGTTAAGCCTTTCCTTTGCTCTTATCAGGCTTGCCCGGTCTTTTAATACAATAAGGCCCAAACAATGAAAAAGTAATGCTGAGATTCAGACCAAAAAAATCACAAAGGAAGGAAATTTTGAATTATTGCTTTCACTCAGGCTCTCATTCAACAAGTCCCAGTGTTATCAAAAGATCAGGGAATCATATTATACATCCCACAGCATATAATTATCTACAAATATATTATTATAGGCTTAGATTCTTAAAATATCTCAATCCCTGAAATGTTAGGTAAAAATTCCAGAGTACTAGCTAGGGTATCTTGGAGAGCCTGGAAATAAATTATGGGTACAGTTATAATACAACTTAACAGAATGCTTTTAATATTGGTAATTACACTACGTTTGGCCTTTGATCAAATTTAATTCGGTCTAGATCTTAGTGCCATGCTTAGCTATCCCGACCTTCTTCCAAATTTATATTGTCATCATAGTTGGATATGAATTGACATATTGACATTAATATGCAGGGATCAAGTTGCTTTCATCTTTCCAATGCTGACATTAGTTATGTCTCCTTTAAAGCAGCAGTTTAAGCCTGTGGGTTTTTTGTTGTAAGTCAGTTGTAAGTGAGTGATTGTAGTTTCACTGTATTCTCGTGGGTGTAACTTAATGCTGTTGGGTTTACTTTGGCATGTGAGATAGTCATAATAACATTAAACTTTAAAATCTCTAGGACAAAATCGAGAGTTTGAGTTTCCCTAACTCTTTGCAGAGCTGTTACTTAGCTGGAAAATTACATTTCAATTGAACATTCTATAATGCTCTGAGGTATTGCAGTAAATGAGTGTGAAAATGCCGAGCGCATCCCATCCTGGCACTTCTTATTAAGCATATAACATTTTTGAGTGAAAGTAATATTGCAGAGTAATTTGGTTATTAAGGCAATAATAGCATATCTTGTCCTGGTGATAAAGTTACCTTTTCTTAACAATTTTTCTCCCCCATTTTAATAGCTGCATTAAGAAAGACACGTAATGAATTTTCTCTGCAAAGATGGCCTGATCCACATTATTTTCTTCTACCTGATTTTACTACTATGTCCAAGGCTGGATAACAAAGATGACTATCCATAGGGCTAGTAAATCTAAAGATTTCACATAAAATGATCGATAAACGAAAGCCTTTGTAAGTTAGACCTAGAAGGATATATTCTTTTTATTTTTTTTTAAGATTTTATTTTTAAGTAGTCTCTATACCCAACACAGAACTCAAACTTACAAACCTCAAGATCAAGGGTCGCATACTCTACTAACTGAGTCAGCCAGATGCCCCTAGAAGGATATATTCCAGGTGCTTATTCATGGGTAATAGGGTTACAGGTGATTTGTTAGACAATTTTTTTTTACATTTTTTATTTAAATTCAGTTTGCCAGCATATAGTATAACATTCAGTGCTCATTCCATCAAGTGCCCTCCTCAGTGCCTGTCACCCAGCTACCCCATCCCCCCACCCACCTACTCTTATGCTACCCTTTGTTTGTTTCCCAGAGTTAGGAGTCTCTCATGGTTTGTCTCCCTCTCTAATTTTTCCCACTCAGCTCCCCTCCTTTCCTTTATAATCCCTTTCACTATTTCTTATATTCCACATATGAGTGAAACAATATGATGATTGTCCTTCTCCAACTGACTTATTTCACTCAGCATAATACCCTCCAGTTCCATCCCATCAAAGCAAATGATGGGTATTCGTCTTTTCTGATGACTGAGTAATATTCCATTGTATATGTGTACCACATCTTCTTTATCCATTCTTCTGTCAATGGACATCGTGTCTCCTTCCACAGTTTAGCTATTGTGGACATTGCTGCTATGAATATTGGGGTGCAGGTGTCCTGGTGTTTCACTACATCTGTATCTTAGGGGTAAATCCCCAGTAGTGCAATTGCTGGGTCGTAGGGCAGGTCTATTTTTAACTCTTTGGGGAACCTCCACACAGTTTTCCAGAGTGGCTGCACCAGTTCACATTCCCACCAACAGTGCAAGAGGGTTCCCCTTTCTCCGCATCCTCTCCAACATTTGTTGTTTCCTGTCTTGTTAATTTTCACCATTCTCACTGGTGTGAGGTGGTATCTCATTGTGGTTTTGATTTGTGTTTCTCTGATGGCCAGTGATGCGGAGCATTTTCTCATGTGTTTGTTGACCACGTGTATGTCTTCTTTGGAGAAGTTTCTGTTCATGTCTTCTGCCCATTTTATGACTGGATTGTTTGTTTCTTGGGTGTTGAGTTTGGTAAGTTCTTTATAGATCTTGGAAACTAGCCCTTTATCTGATATGTCATTTGCAAATATCTTCTCCCATTCTGTAGGTTGTCTTTTAGTTTTGTTGACTGTTCCTTTTGCTGCGCAGAAGCTTTTTATCTTGATGAAGTCCCAATGTTCATTTTTGCTTTTGTTTCCTTTGCCTGCATAGATGTATCTTGCAAGAAGTTGCCGTGGCCAGGTTCAAAAAGCTTGTTGCTTATGTTCTCCTCTAGGATTTTGATGAATTCTTGTCTCACATTTAGGTCTTTCATTCATTTTGGGTTTATCTTTGTGTATGGTGTAAGAGAATGGTCCAGTTTCACTCTTCTGCATGTGGATGTCCAATTTTCCCAGCACCATTTATTGAAGAGACTGCGCTTTTTCCAGTGGATAGTCTGTCCTGCTTTGTCGAATATTAGTTGACCATAGAGTTGAGGGCCCGTTTCTGGGTTCTGTATTCTGTTCCATTGGTCTATGTGTCTGTTTTTCTGCCAGTACCACACTGGCTTGATGATAACAGGTTTGTAATACAGCTTGAAATCTGGCATTGTGACGCCCCTGGCATTGGTTTTCTTTTTCAATATTCCCCTGGCTATTTGGGGTCTTTTCTGATTCCACACAAATCTTAAGATTATTTGTTTCAACTCTGTGAAGAAAGTCCATGGTATTTTGATAGGGATTACATTGAACGTGTAAATTGCCCTGGGTAGCATAGACATTTTCACCATATTTATTCTTTCAATTCTTGAGCATGGAATGTGTTTCCATCTCTTTGTGTCTTCCTCAATTTCTTTCAGAAGTGTTCTGTAGTTTTTAGGGTATAGATCCTTTACCTCGTTGGTTAGGTTTATTCCTAGGTATCTTATGCTTTTGGGAGCAATTGCAAATGGGATTGACTCCTTAATTTCTCTTTGGAGAAAGAATGGTATAGAAATGCCACTGATTTCTGGGCATTGATTTTGTATCCTGCCACATTGCTGAATTCTGTATGAGTTCTAGCAATCTTGGGGTGGAGTCATTTGGGTTTTCTACATACAGTATCATGTCATCTGTGAAGAAGATGGGTTTGACTTCTTTGCCAATTTGAATGCCTTTTATTTCTTTTTGTTGTCTGTTTGCTGAGGCTAGGACTTCCAGTACTATGTTGAATAGCAGTGGTGAGAGTGGACATCCCTGTTGTGTTCCTGATCTTAGGGGAAATGCTCCCAGAGTTTCCCCATTGAGAATGATATTTGCTGTGGGCTTTTCATAAATGGCTTTTAAGATGCGGAGGAATGTTCCCTCTATCCCTACACTCTGAAGAGTTTTAATCAGGAATGGATGCTGTATTTTGTCAAATGCTTTCTCTGCATCTATTGAGAGGATCAGATGGTTCTTGTTTTTTCTCTTATAATGTGATCTATCACAATGATTGTTTTACAAGCGTTGAACTATTAGAGAACTTTTTATTTGTGCTTACCTGTGTTTTCAAAGTTTTCTGCAATTAGCATGTATTATTATGTATTTCAAAAGCTTTATTGTAAGAGAGTTAATGGATCCAGCTTTCTAACTGTTTTACCACAGAAACACACACTGTATTAAAACCACAGAAATTCAATAAAAATTTTTCATCCCATGAAGATATTTTGATTGCTTAAAATGCAAAAGGTAATATTTTCACTCCTACAGCCTGTTTAACAAAAAAAGAAGCAAGTCATTTTCAGCTTTTGGTTCAGGATATTCCTAGGGAGATGTGAATATATTATGTATTCATTTAGGCATCTCAAGTGGATCAAACTGCAACAAATGAAGGAGTTCATTATACATTCAATTGACTTGCATTTTAAGTATAAGTGATGCTTGGAATGTATTCAGATACATTCCTGATAAATATTTTTAATTTGGTTAAATATGATTTGAGGAGGCCATGCTACACAAGAGCAACCTTGTATTGTAAAGGTATGAGAAAGTAAGCATAGCTACCTGCTGCTCAGTTTGCTCCAAACTTCCATGTTCTTTCTCTGCATCTATTATTCCTCAATTGAAAAAAGAAAGAAAGAAAAAGAAAAACATAAGTAGGAAGCAAAAATGCATGTCAATAGCCAATTAGTCAACAGTATATATTGAGAACGTACTAGTTGCGAGCCATTTAGCTGTTTGCTGGGGGATTTCAAAGCCTTAACGATGTTCTACCATCATAGAACCTGACATATAATAGGTGCTTTATAAATTTTTGTTTTGAGTGAATGCATGAGGTCATAAAAGTTAAGTTGTGATAATGAATAAATAAATGTAGAGATTCGAAGAAGGGAAACTTGACTGTGGTTTGGGTAGTTTTCACCTAGAAGATGGAACTTCAGTTTGGCCTTGAAATATGGGTACTTAGATGGAGAAGGCAGGCAACAGATGTCTCAACTTCAAGGCCCTGGGTTCATAAAGATCAGCTCTTTCCTGAGTAGGTGGGGAGGTTGCACTTAGGAAGGGAAAGAGAAAATGGTCAGATGGAAGAAGAGCTGTTCAGACAGAGAGATAAACCCAGACCTGCTCATTCTACCTGTGTGTTAGGTGGACTCCAAATTATGTCTTGAGGGACACTTTGGGCCCATTTTCAAGGAGTTCTTTGAGATCTCTGGCCTTCCGTTTAGTTTCCAGCTTCCTCCTAACTTCTCAGCTTCTCACTAATGTCACTTACTCATGCTCTAGTGGGGCTGACAGTTTAGGACACCTGACACCTACCTGGTGATAGGGTTCTTCTCACAATTATGAGTTTAGACTTCTTGCTGCTTAGAGTTTAAGGAGAACTGAGTGGTTGTCTGAAGAATTCCTCTAGCTAGTGGTTTTCATGGGAAAAATACATCATGACTGTAACATATATATTTGCATATGTCATGATGCCATATATATATCATAATTACTCTGCTTTATATATATGTGTACACACATACAAACATATTTCATTTATAATGTTAAATTATACATATTACATATAATAATATGTATGTATTCACAATTAAAGAATACTCTAATTTCATATCCTTGCAACTTGGGGCATATACATTCTAGTCTGCTCTACATATATTCTAGTCTATTCTGTTTTGTATTTCATTTCTTAATGCTCATCAGTGGAGTGCCTGGGTTGGCTCAGTTAGCTAAGCCTCCAACTCTTGGTTTTGGCTCAGGTCATGATCTTGGGGTTGTGAGACTGAGCCCTGTGTCAGGCTCATGCACTGGGCATGGAGCCTACTTGAGGTTCTCTCTCTACCTCTCCCTCTGTCCTTCCCCCAACCCCTGCTCACATGCTCTCTCTCTAAAAATTAAAATAAATGCTCATTGTGCCTCACTGGATTCATTTCATACCCCATAATAAGTCTATCCATAGACTGAAAAATTTAGCTCTAGTCAAAGTTTCTCAAACATCAGTGTGCATTTGAATTGCTTGGCAAACTTAAAACAAAAAGCACAAACTAAATTTCTGAGGCCCCTTCCTCAACGGTTCTGATTCATTACATCTTAGGGGAGTTCCAGGAATCTACATTTTTAAATTAAGTATTTTAGTCTGTATTGATGATATATAGATCGCATTTTGAGGAACATGATACCTAGAGATTTAAAAGAAAATCCATCTCCAAATGAAGCCAGACCAGCTAAAAACAGATCCTGTTGCTTTGGAACCTTTCATTAACATGATTCTCACTGATTTTGACTCCCCTTACCCCAGGCTTATACTGCCTGCCTACATTACTGGATGCACTTACTATAGGAATATTATTGAGGATAGTTACTGTTTACCAAAGAGTACAAATCCTTCTGTGTGCAGACCTTAGAGAGAACTTTCTGTCTGTTCTTGGTATCAGAAACTATTGGGCTTATCCTGAGAAATTGGTTTGTGTTTTATCTTACTTACATAATGATTCAAGTGTTAGATTGTACACTTTTTGTAGCATACATTTTATATAACAACCTTACCTTTGGCTTTATCTTATTTTCTAACCCTAATTATTCCTTTGTTCCAATTTAGTGACCAACTTATTTTAAATTTTATGTTTTCTTGTATGAAGTTTTTTGTAAACTCTCTGAAATTTTATTTTGGAAGAAGGGATATATATAAGTAAAGAATAGAAATAATAGGGAAAAATACTTAGGACTCATCTAATTGATGCTGTGGTTCCACTACCAAACTTTCCATCCATTTTTTTTTCTTTCCATCCATTTTTGACTGTCCTTCTCCCTGAGTTACATCCACTCCTTTCTGCTTTATTTTTTTCCTTTCTGCTTTAATTCCAAAGCCAATAACTTCAGTCCTTAACTACTCTAGTTTTTTGTCTTTAATTTGCCTTGAATTTATCCATCCTGTATAATTCCACTAGACTAATCCTCCTAAAACTGTCTTTCATTGTATTCTCTTCCTGTTTAGAGACCTTTATTAATTCCCTTGGTCTTGCACAGGGGGCCCTCTTCAATCTGATCTCATTTGAGTTCTGTGCCAACTTGACATATCCTTGTACTTCCTGCAGGTCTAGCATGATACTTAGGCATCAAGGGTAGTGTTCCATACATGTTGATGGAAGATGATGCAATCTGCTAAAGTTCTACTGTCCTTTATATATTTAGCTTTCAAAGAAGATTTTTTAAAAAGTAACAATATTAAGAGTTAGATATATTCAATATAAGACTCAAAGAGGCAGATGTAGTCTCTGTCTTCAGTGAACTCACAAATTTTATTGGGGAGAAAGAATTTTTACATGGAAAATTAAAAAATGATGCTGAATGTATCCTGCTAAGGTCCATACGAGAGGTTCTGACAATATATTAAATACATGTTCAGAGTGAAAAGTGCTTAAAGTCCTGGGCAGAGTCTACAATGTTCTAACTGTGGTGCTGAGAAAGAAAAGCCAACTCATGGAAGAGAGAAATAAAGAAGCTAGTTCACTGGAGAAAAGTTATTTGTGTTATCTGCAAAACTAGAAATATTCAGAAGCATTGCTTCACTTAATATCTTCACCTAACTTACTACTTATAAAATATATTAATCTTCTCCTTCTCAATATAGTAGAATACACTTAAAGTATGAGTACATTAATGATATCTAGAGGTGATAGCAAGTTAAATGCTAGGTGAATTGCCATTTGGTCGAGAATCCCATAATTAAAAAAGTCATCAACAGATCTCCAACGGAAGTCTTCAAAGGTATGTAAGTCTGACATAAAACCAATCGAAAGTCCACATACCTAGAATTTAAAACACAAAGTGAACCTCATGATATTCAGATAATGTCTAAGAGAATAAGTAGTATTTGCTCATTTGCTTTTTTTAGAGCCCTAGAAGACCATAGTTGCTTTAAGCAACTGCAAAATAACTAGATTTTTGGAGCAAAATTAAGACTTGGTTTGAACATCATTGTTTTAATCAAATAGTATGTTTAAGTCCCAGATGCTCTATGAAGCCCTCCTAAATGATGTGATTTCTGTCTTTAAGAGCTGGGATTTGTAAGGAGCTTCTCAGTTAAAGTATAGATATAAAATACTTTCTTGTAGAAATATAATGTGATGTCTTTTATATAAGAAGATAATGGTGTTGGGATGCCTGGCTGGCTCAGTCAGTGGAGCGTGCAACTCTTGATCTTGAGGTTGTGAGTTCAAGACCCATGTTGGCCATAACAATTACTTAAGGAATAAAATCTTAAAAAAAAAAAAAAAAAGATGATGTTCCTGACCTACCATCATTTATCTTGAGGCTTTTCTCTGTACTCTCACCTTGCTACACTCACAACCAAGCTTATATTTGCTGAAAGAATAATTCATGGAACAAAACAAAATGAAACAGGCTGCATGAAGTTAGTTTATTACTCATACTTTTAGAATTTTAGTGGTCTGTGAGCTGACTGAACTAACCCACAAAAGGCACTCAGATTGGAAAATGCCTTAATTTGGTTTAGGGCAAAATAAATATTTACATTATATAAATTATTTTTGTCTGAATCTTTGCATTATATACATTTAAAAATAGCTTTCTTGAGATGTAACTGATATACAGTAAACTGCACATATTTACATATATGTGCAACTTGATAAATTTTGGCATATGTATACACCCATGTAACCACTGCTACAAATCAAGATAATGAACATATTTCATATTCATTACTCCCAAAATTTCCTTGTGTAGTTGCCTCCCCCCAGCCTATCCCTTCCAACATCTCCAGGTAACTACTCATTCGCTTTCTGTCACAATAGATTAGTTTGCAATTTCTAAAATGTTATATAAAGTAACCATATAATATGCACTCTTACATGGCTTCTTTTATTCAGAGATTATTTTGAGATTAACCCAGAGGGGAATAAGATGCATTACAGACAGAGAAATAAAGGTAATGATGGCAGATTTGTTTTTGTTTTTTGTTTTTATAGGGTTTGTCTCTTCCTCACTGAATTTGAGCAATTTGATTATCATGTGTCTTGGTAGGGTTCTCTTTGTTTCTTGTGCTTGAGTTTTGCTGAGTCTTGGATCTGTGGTTTTATTGTTTTTCATCAAATGTGGAAAAATTGTGTCTATAAGTTCTTTAAATATTCTGTTTCTCTCCCTCTAAACCATTTTTAGGGACTCCCATTCTGATTTTCTAATTTGATATGATTTTCCTCTACTAGTGTGTTTGTTTCACCCCCATTGTTAGGAATTGCAAGCATCTTGATGCATCTTTCCCTTACTTTCTGCACACTTAGCACACTGTCCTAAACTGCACGTAAGAGGTGATCAATATGTATTTATTGAATTGTTTGTTTGTGTTTTCACATACTGAAGCTCTTAAAAATATATATGTATATCTGTTACAAGTCAATAATAAAAAGGCAAATAATGCAATAAAACATGGGCAAAAGATCTGAATAGGTATTTCTTGAAAGAAGAGATACAGATGGTCATTAAGTACATGAAAAAATGTTTAATACAATCAGTCGTTAGGGAAATGCTAATCAAAATGACTGTAAGGTACCACTTCATACTCGGATGGCTATAATCTAAAGGAAAAATAAAACAAGCCTTGACAAGGATATAGAGAAATTGGAGCCTTCATACACTTCTGATGGGAATTTAAAATGGTACAGTTGCTTTGGTAAACCATCTGGCAGTTTCTCAAGTTGTTAAACATAGAGTTACCACATAATCTAGTAATTCCATTTCTAGCTATAGACAGAGCCAAGAGAAATGAAACACATCCTCACAAAAACTTGTATTCAGATGTTTGTAGCAGCATTATTCATAATATCCCCCCAAATGCCATCAACTGATAAGTGGATAAATAAAATGTGGTATATCCATACAATGGAATGTTATTTTTCAATTAAAAGAAATAAAGTACTGATATCTACTACAATATGGATGATCCTTAAAAACATATAAAAGAAGCCAGCCACAAAAGACCATATATTATACGACTCCATTTATACAAGTGCATGACCCTAAATATGCTAAAGCAATTGAATTGTACACTTTAAATGAGTAAATTGTATGTGAATTATATTTCAATGAAACTATTTTAAATTGTACACTTTAAATGAGTAAATTGTATGTGAATTATATTTCAATAAAACTATTTTAAAAAGATATATCTTAATTGATTTGAAAGAGAAATATGTAATATGGGAAATATCAATATGTATAAACTGTCTTGATAAAAAAAGTCTTTTTCTATGAGAAAACAATTGGATGGCAAAGCCAGTTTTCTTGGCGAGAAGAAAATTGCTCAGGCTATCACAAATCTGCCTGTAGACTAAACAGATGAATTCTGCTAGGATGGATGCCACTTATTTTTTTGCTAAGACATCATCCTTTTTTGGCACATTGTTATTAAGCTTTGACTTGTTACCACTTTTCACAAAATTGGTAAAGTTCCACCTGACCATTCTCTTTTATATTTTATATTGTATTACTAGAATATGCATCCAAAGCTTGTCTTTGGTCTTTGCAAAAAAGCAAGAATAGTCATTACTTTCTATATTCATAATATGATCATCCTGAGTTAAGTAAGTCAGGCTTTACTCACATAAGGAGCAAGTGGATGAGGCAAAATAATTAAGGAGAAGGTTTGAAGACTAGATCTGATATACTTTCCTCTGCTTTCTGGACAGGCTCTCCAGAATGTGCATGTACTCCTTCAGGTCCCCAGTTATATGTTAGATGTCCTTTGTGCAAACTGCTGTAGATTTATGTCTTGAGTTTCACTGATGTAAGCCCTCAGAGAAATAGAAACAAACTTTCAGAGGACTCCAAACCAACTTTCAAAATAATTTTCTTACCTGCTGAAAAGCTTTATATGCCCAAAGAATGATAGAATTGATTGGGCATTTAAAATATTGTAAATCTATGTTTTTGATATCATTATGACCTTGATTAGTGCAAAAAACTATGCACTTAACATACTTTTTTTGTTATAATCAATAGAGTGAAAAACATCAGCTATTTTAACTCTTGTTACTAGGAATATTTTAGGTTATTAATTGGAATATTTTTTTGGATACAAAGATAAATAATGTGCTATATACATTCATTAAGACAGGCATTTTAAAGATCACATATTAATAAACTAGTGAAATAGAATTATGTTAATTCAAGATTTTTTCAGGAAAAGAAATATGCCTTGCTGGAAATCTATCCTGTGTGTATATGTGTTTTGGTGTAGGCTGTAGAATCATACCCCTCTGATGGTTAATTAGTTTTGGATAATCTGTTTTACTGGAAGAGCCAAAAATGTAATGAAAAGATCTTTTTGAATTTTGTTTTTTAGTTAGCTTTATCTTAGCATGTAAGTAGTAAAAGCAAATCAAAGGGCTTGCTTGGCTGGGAACCTCTTGGTAAAGTAATCAGCTTTGATGTTTGTCTTTTGATAACCCACATAATTTTGGGTAGAGGAAAGGTCAGCTCTTCAGGATTTGCTTCCATTGATCAGGATCTGATAAACTTGCAAATTCTAACTTTACATGACAGTACCTGGAGTACTGGACTTTGTCTGTGAACAGGCAAATAATAAGCAATGGGAGAAACATACGCTACTTAGTGGAAAATAAGAAAAGGAACAACACCCTGAATCTGTGGGAATAGAACACATTTTAATTTTGAATTGGAAAAGAGTTTAGGGATTTTTATTTTAATTTTGATCATGGAGAAAAGTGGATCCCAAAGAGGTTAAATGAAATATCCAAGATCAATAGAAAGTTAATGCTAGAACCAGAATTGGAACCCAACACCTTGGCATGTTTTTACTCCTCTACCAATCATTTATTCACTTGATCATTCACTCATTTCACAAATATTTATTAAGTGTATATTATGTTCTAAGTTCTGTGGCAGGCCCTGGGCTTACAACAGTGAATAAAACAGAAAATGATTCTCACCCTTGTGGATCTTACAGTTTGGTAATGGAGATTGATATTAATCTCTCTTGTTCACACACACAATTGTGAACTCTGGAGGATATAGACAGGGTGCTATAAGAACACATTATACAGAAGCCTGGCTAGTGAGGGCAGTCAGAGATAGATCCCTACCTATACATAAATTCACACTCCATTTTTCTAGTCCCTCAAGTCTGTCCTCCTATTTTGACTTCCAGGCCTAATTTGTGTCTATGTTCACATCTCTCTGCCTGAAATGAATTCTCTTCACTTTTCTACATGGCAAATTTCCACTTGTCTTTCTGGGCCTTTAAATATTATTTCCACAGAGCAGTGTTCCTTGACCCTGCAGACTAGATTATGTACCCCCACCATGCATTCTCATAGCACCATACACTTTTCCAAAGTAACACTTCCCACCATTAATTGTACAATTGTTTATTTAAGATCTGACCCCTACTAGGCTGGAAGCTCTTTGAGGGCAAAGACCATGACTGCCCTGCTCAGTCCTAATAATAGTCTTGCCATGTAGTAGACACTCAACAAATATTTACTGAATGATTGCTTAAGTGAATGATTCAATCTTTGAGCTGTCATTAACAACGTTGACCACCTTTTTCTCTGAAGCCTCTAAAGCCCATAAAACTAGAAGCAACTTGATTCACGTAAGGGACACCTTCTCTGCTGCCCTTTTTCCTTGCTCTTCCTTCAATCTTCAATTTTTGTAGTTCTTGACACAAAACAATCCTTTGCCTAAGCTTCACTTTCCTCTTTTAGTCTTTGGGAGAATTCGATAAAATTAGCTCAGGGATCTAATTAGTTTTGGTTGCAAATGGGAAATTCCTTATTTGAGGTTTGTCTGTCCACGTGCCTCTCCTTGTATAGCTGGCATACATGCTCTGGAATAAAGAAAACTCTTCTGATAGTGTTGTGAAGATTCTTTCAAAATATACATTTCCTTGACATGTCTGGGCAAAGGCATGTTCTGATAAGAAAATTCTGTCAATGTATACTGGTCCATGCTTTCCTGAAGTGGTCTGACTTCCTTGTAGAGATAGAGACACAAAGGAAGAGTATTATTTTAAAAACACATTTTAAAAATGAGAAATATCAAAAATTACAGAAGTCTGGAGGGTAAGCCAGTGGAAAAAGCAATATGCTGATATAGAAAACAACAAAAGATACTAAAAAAAAAGCATAAATGAATTTTTATAGACTATCCAGACTTCACTTGTTGGCTATGCTTACTTAAGGAGAATATACTCATGCATCTTGTTTGTCCTTCAGTTCAGTTCCACACATTAATGAACACGTGTTGAATACCTACAATGTGTAAATCTAGCAGGACTATGGAAATGAATAAGATTATGACTTCAGAAAAACATCAATCTAATGATAGCAATCAAGCTGTAGATATGCTTATAACTATAATGCCAGACATAAACAATGCCCACCAAACAAGAGGCATAAACAAAATATAATAGGAGCCCAGAAGAATGTATTGTGACCAAGAGGAATCAATGCTGTTCTTCATGGAGGCTTTAGCATTAATTAGGCTTAAAAAAAAAACAGGTTTGAACGGTTGTATGTGGTACAGTAGAAGGAATGGTGGCAGGGAGAGTGGGGAATATGAGGAATGCAGGAGGGAAGGATATTCTGGGCTGAAGGGAGAGCTTGACCAAAACCATAGAGTTACAGTACATTTGAAAACTTGAGTTGACACTAAAGTATATGGTATGAGGCTGGAGAGTTTTGGCAGGAGATAAGAATAGAAAAATATTTGAGGCCAAATTGTAGAACGTCTTTGGTTCTGTGCTAAGGAGATTAGATTGAAGTAGAGTGGAGGCTTTACAAAGTTCATGAAACTCAAAGTGCTTAATCATCCCCTAAAACCATTAACTCTATGGATATCTGTTTTAATTTATTTCCAGTTTGTAATTTTTAATTTATTTCATGGAATAGTTTTGTTAGATGTTTGTGTTTTTTCGTTTTGTATTCCTGGCACTTAGCATACAGCCTAGCTCATACAGGCATTCAACAAATTTGTTGAATGTGGTTCGCTTTCCCTCAGGCCTTGTTTATACACAAATTAAAAACTTCTGTCACAACACATCAACCCAGTTCCATGCAAGTGACCAATCTGGACCATTTAAGCTAAATGGAACTTTCTCACTAGCCTGTATTCTAACCTGTCTGCATAATCAAGCCAAGATTTCTAATTTGTCTTGTTTTCATGGACATAGCCAACTTAAGCTCCTTTTTGATTTTCCTTTGGATTGCCAACATTCTATTTGGTAAGAAGAGAGCCAACCTAGGTAATTGGAGACAAAAAAGAAAAAGAAGTGTTTTCCCACTATGAGCAGTCAGTTCTTCAGTTCCTCTTAATTTCCCTGATAATTGCTTTAACCCAGCACTTCAAGCTGCCTAGCTTAGTTTCTACATTTCAAGGTCTGATGCACAATTCCTTGGAATCAGTTGACATGTTAACTTTGAACCTTCAAAGAAGAAAAGCTTTCACTCCTGCACAGTCACATATGCCTGAACGGCTTGCCTCTTTACATACAGAACAGGCTTGGTTGCCTTTGCAGAAAATTAAATAACTCATCCTTTTTATACCAGTGCCAAACATCAAAAGGGCCAACTACCTACTGAGTAGTGTTCAAAGACCAGCTTAAAAAAAATGAAGAGAGGAATGAAAGCCAAGGTTTTTTGCAAAGCAAATGCTTGCAAGAAACCTCTGGTAGTCATGGAGTAAAATCCCATTTTCATAGTTTCACTCTGTGCTTTTAGATACATTGGGCTGGTTTTTTTTTTTTTTTTTTTTTTTCCTCCTCATTGCTTGTCTTACTTCCAGGGGCAAGTTGGGTATTTTTGCCTTTTTGGGAATGGAATGAATTTAGGCCTATTTGATGAGATGTGCAGTAAAAATATATTATAAATGCTGATATCAGGGAAAGGAGGTGACACTCCTGTGGGAAGAATGGTAAGACCCACAGTATGGCTGAGTTCATGGAATGCTTTCTATTGAGGCAGGATTGTACCACAGGAGCCTGTTGGATTAGTCTAGTTTATGTCATCCATTAAAAGCGCTGTCTTGCATGAAACCACCTCTGTTTCCCATTGGTTCTAGGCTGAGTTGGGAGCTGGCTTGGACCTCACTCCTCCATGGCTTTGCTTTCTGTCTTCCTTTCTTGCTAATGTGCCAAGTCTTTGTCATCAACACCTGTCTGTGCCTCATCAACATCTGCCTGTGCCTGTCAAAGACAATAGCCTCTTGCCCTGTTCTTTCTTCCTCCCTCCCTCCCTCTATCCTTCCTTCCCCTTCCCTCCCTCTTTCCCTTCCTTCCTTCCTTCTTTTTTTCCCTCCCTCCCTCTCTTTTTCTTTCTTTCTTTCTTTCTTTCTTTCTTTCTTTCTTTCTTTCTTTCTTTCCTTCCTTCCTTCCTTCCTTCCTTCCTTCCTTCCTTCCTTCCTTCTTTCCTTCCTTCTCTTTGTCTCTTCCTTCCTTCTTTTCTCCCTTCTTCCCTTCATCCCTCTGTCCCTCTCCCCTTCTCCTTCCTTCCTTCCTTCCTTCCTTCCTTCCTTCCTTCCTTCCTTCCCAGTAGCAGTAATCAAAGTTTATTTGGGGACATCTTGTCTTTTATTTGTGTGAGACAGGAATGTTTCCAGAAATAACAGACAAAAGGTCTTAGAACTAGACTAATTTGGTGGGAGAAGGACAGAGATAAGGGATAAGAGCACAGGGCATTGGTATCTCCACCTTTCTGCTCCCAAGTACTGCTGTACTAGACCTTAATGTGTCTCTGTGACTAAACAACCCACTGTCCCATGAAGTCTTGTTGAAGGGGCAGCTCTCTGTGGCTCAGTTTTATATGATGTGACTTTGTTGCTCCGAGCATGGTTGATTGAAACAAGACAGGACACTTGTGCCAAAGATAATCTGTAAACTGACTAGTAGCTTATGGTATGGCCTGGCAGAAAAGATGTATTTGATCCATTGGTCAGTTGTATTTTATCCCTGAAGGACTTCAGCAGATATATCTGTAGCTGAAATATCATTTAAAGAGACTTGAAATGCCCTAAGCGAGTTCACTATATTTGTGAGCAAGCAGACAATATGAGGCAGAGAAAAGATACATACAGTGAAGAACCTGAATGAAAATCTCTAAAATTGCAAGTGAGGATTCCTGCCTTGAATTCAGAACTACTGTTTAATTCAGGCTCTGTGAGGCCTGGCCCTGTTATTAAAGCATTATGAGATTCTTTCTCCCTGTTAGCCATGTGAATCCTTATAATAAGCCCCCTTTTCGTGCCAGCTGAGTGAGTTCATGTTAGAAATGCTTTCAGCTGCAAGGCATAGAAAACCCAACTGGCAGTGTCTTAACCATGAGGGCATTTATTATTTATGTGATGAGAATTCTATAGTAGCTTGATGATGTCATAAAAGATCCAGGAGCATTTGCCCCTCTGGATTGCTTTGTGCCTAAGGTTGCTGCAATTCCAGGTATCATGCATCATGGGACAGTGTCTTCAGTAGACAGGGAGATAAGTGTGTGGAAAAGTCTTTTCTCCTTGAACCTTTATGATATATATGATATATAGGAGGATATATAGGAGGATATATATTTGGGAGAAAAATTTGCCTGTAAATCCATGAAGATGATGCAAGTATTTCCAAGAACTATACTATAGGGCTCATAGTCTTAGGCTATTTGTGAACTGTCTTTATTCCAAAATTGCATATGAAAGTTGATTATTTGGAACCCTAAATAATTTTTTTCCGTAGCAATAGCAATAGTAATAATTAGGTTTCCTAGTAAATCTGCAAGATACCATAGCATACATGAAGTATGGTATGATTTTACCTTTACCAATTGCTATTTATTAAACTGTTTATTTACAGTGAGATACATTCTGGATTCTAGGAAGTGATATGTCTCCCATGATGGGTGATTGGAAATAGAGCCACAGAAGAGAAGGAAGAACTTTATTTCTTCCATAAGAGAATCAAAGAAGGTTGGATTGGGAGTTGGGAGCTCTGGATTGCATTTCTGCTTTGGCTGCTTTCTTAGAACTGTCAGGGTGTCTTTTTTTGTTTTGTCAAAGGAACTAAGGGTCAAAAGGGTCTCAAGGATCTAAAGAGTCTAAATAGATCATCTCTAGAGCTCTTGCATCTCTAGCATTCAGTATGTCTTTAGAACAAATAATCTGAATTAGAGAACAAAAAATGTGTATACAATAGGGCAAAAACACAGTTACAAATTCATATTTTCTGAGGCCTGTACATATGCACAGAATTACATGGTGACATAATTAGTAAAAATGGGCCTCCATGCTAAATCTAATGTGGATTTCCCCTGAATATAACAAAGAGGCATCTGTCTTTCTCCAAACGAGTGAGCTTGGTTAAACCAGAACAATGTCTTAGTGAGGGAACAGGACGAAGAAAGTGAAATCCCCCTTCCCTCCAAGCACTACCAAAGGTAGGAGCAAATTTTCCATAGAATAGAGGGCTACTCTTCAATGCCTTTACTACTATAGTTGCTTGTAGTCACACAAGATATCTTGGGAACTGCCTGAGGTCTGAGCAGAGGTAAAGAGACCCACCCATATACTCCTTCCCCAGTCTGGTCTGGTCTGGACTTGGACCTCTTTAATTTCTAGGCCTGCAGCCTGGTGACACCATCCCCACCCCTTCCTTGGAGTATCTAGGGATACTCATAGTCCATGGGACCTGTGTCAATGCCCTTAATGGATAGACTTATTGTGACCATTTATTTTGGGCAAAGCTTGTGTTGGTAATTTGGAGTTGTTTATATTCAGACCAGAGTATAATTTTGAAACTCTTATTTCCATGTGTAAGCTACCAACTAAACGATTTTCAGCTGTCATTAGAAGTCTCCATGTAAAGTTATGCATAGGATCATAGTGGACCATAGCTACAGCTATCCAGGTCATTCACGAAATAATCTCAACTTTGGGATGAATTTCAAAGGTGATTCAGATTAATGTCCCTCCCTTTGCCTGAATTGTCTGGGAAATTAGACAGAGTTAACATGCTTCAGAAAAATAAATATATACTCTACTTAAATGTGTACCTTAAGCTCTGCTGCCTAATGTCATACAAAAATTTCATTGATTGCTGATCTGCACTGTGTCATTGAATCTCCTTGAGACTTAACATAAGTTACTGAAACTTGTTTAGCTTCAGTTTCTTCATTCCTGAAGTCAGGGATGATAAAAAGTTTCTAAAATAGGGGAGTGTTTTATATTTTTGTTTTGTTTTTTTAGTCTTTTGGATGGTAGATTCTCAATTTTTTGTAGATACCTGATGTAGAAGAAATTTATATCCAATTCCCCCCCCCGATCTTAAGGATACATCACTTGTATCCTTGTTGACAGTGGTAATTAATCAGGGATTGTAGATCCCAACATACTACTAGTAGCCTGTTTCAAAATTCCTTCCTTGATGCAACTTTCTACCAATGCTAATATCTAGTAGAAAGGTGTTTGTGTATATATTATTTAAGAAGAATCAAAGAACTTGGGGATCCCTGGGTGGCGCAGCAGTTTGGCGCTTGCCCTTGGCCCAGGGCACGATCCTGGAGACCCGGGATCGAATCCCACATCGGGCTCCCGGTGCATGGAGCCTGCTTCTCCCTCTGCCTGTGTCTCTGCCTCTCTCTCTCTCTCTGTGACTATCATAAATAAATAAATAAATAATTAATTAATAAAAAAAAGAACTTGTTTGCTTCTTTCTCCAGATGCCCCCTGCTCTCTTCTGCTACTGAATAGACTATAGGGTGATCTAATACACATAACGTGCACGTCAGACTGACCCAGCTTTTAGCTTTAGCTTTGTGACCAGCTAGTGTATACTGGGTGCCCAACCAATGTTAAATATGAGTTTCTTAAGTTCTCTTTGCCTCAGTTTTCTCATCTGATAACTAAGGCAGTTTTCACTTATGGCAGACACTATTGGTTGGTTAGCCCTGCAGTCATTTCAACGCACCCTTTTCTGCCTACTTCTTAGGATAGAATAGAGCCTGAGAAATGAAATAGGACCTTGCTCAGCCTCCTTTGCAGCTAGATCTGGCTTACATAAACCAAGGGACAGGCTGCTAGAGGGTTTCTGAGAAGCATTATTTCCTAGATAAGGTGTCAGAGACATGGGAAGAATGCCCATTCTTTGCCTTCTGCTTCCTGCCTTGAATGCAGTTGTGGGAGAAAAGAGATGCCTAGAATTGTGACAACCATCTTTCTTCCATGTGTAAACAAGTGTGAGGATGAAAAGCCAACAATCTGAGGGTGGTGGGGTCTAGAGACAGAAAGAGGCTAAGTCCCTGGCCGCATTGCTGAGCCATTACACCAACCTTTGAACTGTTTATCCATGAACTTCTTATTATATAGTCATATATCTTAGCTCTTAAACAAAGTCAAGTTTTTTCTTCTTGCAGCCCATATCATATCTAGAAGCATCTTAATCACTACAAATTACTTGATCTCTAAAGTTACTTCATTCTATGATTCTTTTTCCTCCAATACTGACTGAATTAAATGTTTACTCAGTGTCGTCTAATTATAGATGAGTTTCATTTCCTTTTTGTGTTGTGTTAGAGGTGCTAATAAGCACCGAAATAACAATAAAGTTAATTAATAGGAGGAAAAAAGTAGGAAATAAAGATTTCAAAATAACCCACCCTCATATATTTCAAAAATAATCATGAGGAAAATACATGAGAAAGCTGGAGTGCCTTGGAGAGATGATCTCTATTTCCCTTGCCCTATTCCCAGAAGACTCAGGATGTGCTGTGAGCAGGGATATAATAAGAATTTTAGCAAGTCACTTTCTCCATCCTGTGAACAAATTTTAACCTCAACAATTTTTGTCCCCAAGTAATCCAGTGAGGAGGGTGGCTTCCATAGGATGGAATAACCAGTGAAGAGTCATATCAGGACAATGGGGGAAAAATCTAGTTTTGTATTTGCATTGTGTTTCTAATTCTGGTATCTGATAGCCCTTTACAAGAACATGGAATTGAAAAGCCATTGTGGAAGCACCTGTTCAAAGCCATTCTGAGCTGCCCACGTAGGGTACTTGGTGAGTTTCCTCTGAGAGGCAGTGTCCAATAGCATCAAGAGGGATGGGGTAGGTATGCTTGAGAACAGAATTTGTACACCAGCATCTGTGAAAGTTTTGCTCTATTTGAGTCGCTGTGAATACTGGGGCTTTCCATAAACATGCATTATAACCATATACATCAGGTTGACTAAAACAAGTCTGCTCTTGGTGTTCTTCCTGTAACCCGCCTGACCTGATGCTAATATTCAGTGTGTGCCTTCTGGTGAGAGTGGTCAAAGCCTTTTAGGCCTTACCAAAAAAATGTGGTTTTGACTAGATAGTTTTTATTTTTATTTATTTATTTTTAAGATTTTTATTTATTTATTCATGAGAGAGACAGAGAGAGGCAGAGACATAGGCAGAGAGAGAAACAGGCTCCATGCCAGGAGCCCAACGCAGGACTTGATCCCGGGACTCCAGGATCACGGGCCTGGGCCAAAGGCAGGCGCCAAACCACTGACCCCCTATTTTTAGGTTTCTTGAGCACATCTCTGTTAACTGGTAGGAAGTATTGGAATTACATGATAATGTGTTTACAGAGTCTGTGTTAACTTTCATAATAGAACCTGCAAACTGAAAAAAAAAAAAAAAAAAAAAAAAAAAAAAAAAAAAGAACCTGCAAACTGTTGTAGGAAATCTTAAGAACTTTAAGAATATAATAACTATCTTTTAAAAACAAATTTTAAGAGTATCTTAAGTTACTCTATGGGACATGACAGAAACCCAATTTATGATGATGAAAGTTGCTTTCATTAATTGAGTGCCTACTGTTTGCCAGCTTATTATTATATCCAGCATCATTTCTAATTTTTTTTTCATTTCTAATTTTTATAATGATATGAAGAAAGTAATATTAACCCATTGTACAAATAAAAAAATTGAGATTCAGAAATGCTGGGGAGTAGCAGTGGCACTTGAACTTGGGTCTGCCACACTCCTTCCATTATGCCAGGCTGAAAGGCATTTTTCTTGATAGCTTTTGTGAAAAAATATTATATACACTGAGGAGGCCTGTTGGGCCCAAGCTGTGGTATGCAAAGCTATAAGATAAGCAGTCTGAATGGAAGCCCTGTTTTAGTAGAAAAGAAACTGTTAGAAGAGAGTAGGGACATGAAAAATGGCAGTAAGTATATATGATGTCGTTTTGTAGAAGGCACTGTTTTAAGTGCTTTATGTCTATCAATACATTTAAAACTCATAAAACCTTATGGGATAAGTGCTATTGTTATCACCTTGGTTTTCCAGATTAAGAAACAGGGATATAAAGAAGTTAAGTAGCTCACTCAAGGTTGTAAATAGTAGAGCTAGGATTTGATCCCAGACAGTCTGGTTCTAGAGTCTGTGTTCTTTTTCTTTTTCTTTCTTTCTTTCTTTCTTTCTTTCTTTCTTTCTTTCTTTCTTTCTTTCTTTCTTTCAGATTTTATTTATTTATTCATGAGAGACACACAGAGAGAAAGAGAGAGGCAGAGACATAGGCAGAGGGAGAAGCAGGCTCCATGCAGGGAGCTTGATGTGGGACTCAGTCCCGGGACTCCAGGATCATGCCCTGGGCCGAAGGCAGGCGCTTAACTGCTGAGCCACCCAGGGATCCCTAGAGTCTGTGTTCTTAACCCCTTCACTCTGCTACCTTTATCTTGTGTTTAATTCCTCTTATAACATACAATCTAATAACAGATCCTGTAGAGCCTCCTATAAACCAGGGTAAGAAGACATTTGAAGATCCCTGAGATGTGTTATTATTTTTTGCTTGGAGTAGAAGGAGGGAATATTGCCCCTTCTATTGCTGGAGGATTTTGCAATGCCCAAGCAACACCATCTGCCTTTTGATTGGGTAGAATCAACATGATAATAATATCCCTGTCTCTGTCCCATCTCCTCCACACTCTCCTCTCTATATCCTTAAAACAGAAAATAATCAGCACTCCGTTGAGTTTGATAGTGGTTGTTGTTAGGTATGCATAAGTATAAAATATTATTTCTGCCCTTTGGAAGTTCCTTGGGCAGTCAGAGAGAGAAAGAGAGAGAGGGAGAGAAAGAGAGAGAGAAAGCAATTCCACAACACTAAAGGCCAACATGATGAGGAGCCGGTGTGGCCTGCAGTTGTCCAGGATGGCTTCATCAGAGATGTAGGATTATTCTGGACCTTGAAGAACTTTTACAGTTTGTCCAGGCATCAGGGCAAGGAAGGATGTCAGAAAGTAGAATGAAAGGAAGAGGGGAGAAAGGCACTGGGACTGAAGGGGTACCATCTTTCACATTCCCACTGCATCTGTTTGTGGTGTGTGTCCTGCTGCCGCTGAATGCCTCTGATTTACCATCTTGGGAGCTCCAGACCTTCCTTAGGCTCAAGCAGCTGGATGGCTAACATATTCCCACATGCAAAATAGATGACTTGGGTCCAGGGAGCCATTTGTCTTTTGGTAAGTCTCCATGAAGAAAGGAAATTTCTGTATTTGAAGAAAATCAAGAGAGTAGCTACAGTGTGTAGGCCCTGCACAATGACTGGAGGGATTGAAGCCTTAGGCTATTAAAGATCCAGTAATTCCATAGTACAGTATTGAAAAATTGGACAAGGGCTACAGCTTACTCTGTACTTAAGAATTCATGACAGCCACATCACTCCTTCACAGAAGTACACAAAGGCCAGTACATTTTACAGATGAGTTTTCACATCTGTAAAATGGGGACACTATCCATATCTGACTCATTGGGTTGTTGCGAAGATTAAGTGAATTAATATACATAAAGTGCTCAGTCAATCCCTGTTGATTTATATTATACACATGGAGATATGTTCTTAGGAAAACGTGCTAGCTAGCTACAAAAATGATACAGGCCACATGTGAAAAATGTAGGTTGAAAGAGGTGAATTTCAGAAATGGGGCAGACAGACAGATTCTTTCCAGGGCCTCACAGGAGATATTTAGGAGAAGATAAGCTAAGTCTCCATTTCTTTCAGACTATAAAGTGAGTAACTTTCTTTTCTTTTTTTAAAGATTTAATTTATTTATTTGAAAGAGAGTGAGAGAGTGAGAGAGCAAGAGAGAGAGAGCACACAGAGGGAGATAGAGAGGGAAAAGCAGACTCTCCACTGAGCAGGGAGCCTGACTCTGGGCTCTGTCCCAGGACCCCTGAGATCATGACCTGAGCCAAAAGCAGACGCCTAACTGACTGAGCCACCCAGGTGCCCCATGAGTAACTTCGTTAAGAAATGTCTGATCTATTTGAGCATAGTAGAGTATATATGAAATAGGATTTGCCTTGTTGGGATCCCTGGGTGGCACAGCGGTTTGGCGCCTGCCTTTGGCCCAGGGCGCGATCCTGGAGACCCGGGATCGAATCCCACGTCAGGCTCCCGGTGCATGGAGCCTGCTTCTCCCTCTGCCTGTGTCTCTGCCTCCCCCTCTCTCTCTCTGTAACTATCATAAAAAAAAAAAAAAAAAAAAAAAAAAAAAAAGGATTTGCCTTGTTTTACACACATTTTTAACAAACTGGTAGTTGTTTAACAAAGCTTTATTATATCTAACATGAAGCAAAAATCAATGAAAGGCTGCAAAAATGATCCCAATATGATGACTCAGTAGCTCTCATTCTTTTTGAAAATTATCTGCATTTGGGGGAAGGAGGGAAAATAAGATCAGAAGGATTACAAAAGAGGCTTCAATTAGATCTGTAACATCTTATTTCTTAAAACAAAGACGTTGAAGCAAAAAGGCATAATGTTAACATTTGTCTAATCTGGGCACTATTAGATTATTTCTGTATCATGTTGGAACACTTTCATCTTTTATCTACAAAGAAGTAGCCCCCAGTTCATCTTCTCCTGCCCTATAACTGACTTTGTGCCATATTCCACCCCCCCACTCCCACTTTGGTTCCACAAATCTCTCTATCCCTACTAGAAACAGTAGAGTGTTTTTGCATCTTTCTCTTTGGGGATTTCCACTTCAGCCTGACCAGTTTCGGTAAATACTAACCCCATTTTTCCTTTCACCTCAGCTAGCCTTCTTCATAGCAACCTCTTGCAAGGCTTCATTCTGAGGGTAAGACGTCTGTATCCCCAGTGATGCAGCAGACATAAGAAACCTACTAAAAACGAAACTTCAAAGGCAGCCTTGATTAGTGTGAGCATCAACACCATGGACAGCTGTGGGTAGAGTGTGGGGGAAGGAAGGCAGTCAAGGGATGAAATGAGGGATATGTCACCCAAGGACCAGGGGCTGGGGGGTAGAATCGGGGGAGGGCTTTGGCAGTCAGTTTCAAGCCTACTTCTGTTGCCTTGGTGATGGAGGACAAGCAGGAAGACAACCTGCTGATTGGATAAGACCTAGTTGGATGACTTGTTAGCCCTGCTGGACCTCTATCTAATGCTTTCTTGAGTGAACATGCGACTTGAGCTTGTTGGTTTATGAAGAGGAAAAGAGGTTCCTTGAGTTGCACAGATTCTAGGGGTCTCTATGCTGACCAATTTCTAATAAGCATTGAGCCCAGTGCATAGTAGATTCTCCCAAATGCTTGTTGACTGAGTGACCATTATCAACACTGATATACCCTTAATCATAAATATTAAAAGCAATAATAGCCTTTCAGTGCATATAGACTTTTTGGTGTCCTTGTTTCCTCTTTGTTGTACAGAGTGGCCAGGGGCTATGCTCCCTGGTATAAGTGTTAGGGTGTGTGAGACCATGCTCCAAAGCTTGTCCTGTCATACTCATCAGGTCAGATTTCCTTTGAATTCTCATGGTGAATCCTCTTTCAAATATGAGGCCCTGAAAGAGACAGCCCATATCTTCTGCAGGCCCTTGTATGCCCTGCCAGGACCTTGTGTGCTTTTAATAAATCAATAAATCTGCCGACCAAGTTCTACTTGGTCGGCAGATACAAAAACAGTTGTGATTTCCAGAGAGAGAAATAACTGCTGAAATTGTTATCTTTGACTCAGCATTGTCTTTTATCTCGTGCTTTAGATAACAGGCTTCCCTGTTTTGCATTTTACAGTCAAATAAACTAATTAAAGATTCCCCTTTGACTGTTTTGCTATCTCAGTGCACTCACTTTGAGTTGCTTCCTTCAAATAGTTTGCTTCCAATACTTTAATTGTAAATTCCAAATGACATCTTAAACTTGCTTGAGAAGAAAGTTGAAAGAATATTTTGAAAATGTACATATTGCTCCTCATTGATTTACTCTTTTCTTCAATAAAAATATCAGGATGCACTCCCTAACTGTGTTATCCTGGATTAGCTGCTTATCCAGCCCCTCTCTGTCTCACTTCCCTCCTATGCAAAATAGAATCAGTATTATTACTTATCTCATACATTGCCTTAGAGATTAAATGTCTAACCTAAAAAACTTGCCCTCAAGAATATGACCATCTAGTTGGGGAGACGTTAACTATAAATGATGTGAAATAGCACCACAAAGTTGAATTGCCAAGTGATCGTATGGATGACAAGCACTCTGGAGCAGTTAGCCCTTTTCTCTAGCTCAGAAATTATTTTCTCCATTTGGTCCCATTCCTGATCTACTCCCAGGCCAGGCAGAGCCTTCTGCAGAGCCCCCACAGCCTGAACATCAAAGCTCATCCAAAGAGCCCTTCTGCTCTAGTTCTGCCTCCTAACTTTGCCTGAGCAAGCAGCATTCTTGGCCAAGCCCTGAGCCTCAAGGCTGGTGGTGTCCACCTTCTCTCAATCAGCATGGGTCTTTCTAAGAAACTACCCTCTTTCTCCCATTCTGACATAACCTTGCCTAGTGAAAAAGTCTCTCCCTGGGTTGCCAGAGCAAAATTCTTGCTGGTTCTTTACTAAAAATTTGTAACCAGCTATAGTCATTAATAGATGTCAGCCTGAGAACACCAATTAGAAAGGGTGGTGTTGGTGAAAGGCGGTGTTATTTGTCCACTTGTCGTAGAGGACAATCGACTTTTGACATTAGTCAGGAAATAAGTCCTTCTATAGTCTAGATTTGTTTCAATTTATTTTTGTCTTTTCTGTTGTTCTTTGTCTTTGAGGTTGCCAATTTTAAGTATTCCTACAGTGGCCCTTTAAGTTCAACTATATCAATGTTAAGCACTTATCTTAGCTACTCATTTTATTCCCTGTGATAGGCCTAAAGTTACTCTCACTAATCTCTAATGCTCACCTCAGGGCACTCTGTACCAGTATTTTTATTGCTTGCTATAATGCAGTTTCTATGATCTTTTTAAGGTTACAAAATGAACTAGCCTTGTTTAGGATCTTTGAAATACAGATGTTAGGTGAATTTCTTATCACTTTGAAGCAATGGAAAGGTGATGTGACAGGTACAGTCTCAAATTTAAATGGTTTGTGACACTTGTCTTTCCATCAGAGTTCAGCAAGAATACATGGTGTTTCCCCTGGAGCCTCTACATTAGGCAAAGGCATCAATCTGTCACTTAGCTACACGATGGCTATGAGAGAAACAGCACGTTTCCAACTTATTAATTTAAATAAGCCAAATGAGCTAATTCCTGCCCCAAATGTTGCCATCCTGAATAGAGATGTGTACATCCCAGACTCCCAGGAATTGGAAGGAGGCCATCCAGAGAGGGTGGGACAATATTTTTTTTTAATTATTTTATTTTATTTATTTATGATAGGCACACAGTGAGAGAGAGAGAGAGAGAGAGAGAGGCAGAGACATAGGCAGAGGGAGAAGCAGCCTCCATGCAACAGGAGCCCGACATGGGACTCGATCCCGGGTCTCCAGGATCGCGCCCTGGGCCAAAGGGAGGGTGGGACTATATTATCTTTATTGATGTCCCTGCATCCCCAAATATGGATAAGTTCTGGTTAAAAAAAAAACAAAAACATGGAAGTTAAAAACATCTTGAGAAGGAAATGAGCTGAGAAGTATGGGCAAAGCTCGTACACCCAGCTGCGTGGAAAGGAGCGAGGTGGTGGCAACCATGTGAGTACTTCTCACTTTCTTCCCTTCAGATTCTCCATGTGAGGTCTGGACCTAGGATACCCAATTTCGACATATTTTGACAGGGTGTGTCAGTTCAAAGGCTTAGAGTAGAGCTTCAGTGCTGGGAGAAATTGAGCTCATTAACGTATTCCAGTGCACACACTGGAAACCTCGCAAAACGATCTGCATGCCTAATGACTGTGCTTAAGTCCTATTGCTCCAGTAGATGCTTCCCCTGATAGCCAGCCCTTCCTGATCTCTTGAATTTCTGATCCCCTCTAGTGATCTGAGTCATGTACCCCTACTAGTTGTCTGCAGCTTTAGCTGTGGAAGTGCTCTCAGTCAAGTGATACAGCTATTGTATGTGTAGCTATAGAGGCTGGTGTACAAATCTGTGCTTCCTAAACAGATTATATATTCATTGAGTGTAGGCAGGATCCCTACTAGTCTTTGTATTCCTGAAGCACCAAGCATAGTGCCTGAGGGAGTAAAATCAGAGGTAGGGCATTAATCCCTGTCTTTCAGATAAGACAGTTTGAGTGAGAGAAAAAGGAAGAATACAGAAGACTCTAAACAACAGTTCTCTTTAGGATGACAGTCTTCTCAGTGGCACCCTGCCCGAAAGCCATCCTTTCTAAGGCCATGATGCTAGGAAAATGGCCTCTCAATATGCCATGAGATGAGAGCAGAGGGATGGTTGCTTCCCAAGGGTCAGACAATACTGCAGATAGGACAGAGAGCCTTATATGAGGACTGGTCATACCAGAAGGGTGTGTGGTCAAAGTTCACTGGTCAGTGTGACCACAAACCTCAAGGGGACACTTAGTGCTCGGCACTGATCCATTTCTGGTTGGCACCCTCTTTGTTCTCTTAGATGTCTGTCTTACGCCTTCTCTCTCCTAAACCATCAACACCTCCTCCCCCTTCCTTATTCTCAGATGATGACTGCTTTTTATTTCTTACCGAGAAAAGAGAAACATTCAGAAGAGAATTTCCACAAGCTTCCTCCAAGATAACTACTCATTTGTTTCTGTCTCCATCTTTCTTGTCTTCCCTCTCATAACCCAGAATAAACTGACTATGCTCCTATTTAAGGCCACCCCCTCTTGACTGCATAATTGGCCTCTTTCTCTTTCCTACATTATTTTTTTTTTCCTCTCTACTGTATCATTCCTGTGAGCTTACAAATCAAAATAAAACAAAGTCTTCCTTGACCCCATGTCCCCTCCTCAGTTTTATGCTTCTTATTATAGCAAAATATTCAAAAGAATTGTATTTCATGTCAACTCCTTTTGCTTTCCTCCTACTCCCTCTCATGGATCCATGTAAGCCAGGTTTCATCTACACTGCCTATCAAAACATCTCCCTTCAAGGTCACCAATGAGTGCTACATTACTAAATCCAGTGATCAATTCTCAGCCCTATCTGCTGTTAACACAGTTGATTACTCTCTCTTTTTTGGACAAACTTTCTTCACTTGGTCAGTGAGGTCACTCTCTGAATTCCGCCCCCCCCACTTCATTCAGTTGCTTTTGATGGATCCACTGAACTCTAATTGATGGACCTCTTCATCTGTACCAACATTCCCTCACAACATGAGTCACCCAGGTCCATGACTTTAAATACCACATATTGGGGTACCTGAGTGGCTCAGTCAGTTAAGCATCTGAGCTTCAGCTCAGGTCATGATCCCAAAGCCCTGGGATTGAGCCCTGCATTGGGCTCCCTGCTCAGTGGGGAACCTGCTTCTCCCTCTCCTGCTTGTGCTCTCTCTCTCTCGCTATCTCTCCCTCTCTCTCTCTCTCAAAAGAATAAATAAAATCTTTAAAAATACATACATACACACATACCACATATAGATTGATCATTCCTTAACATATAACTCTGGTCCTGACCTTTCCTCCAGGCTCCAGAGCTGAAAATCTGTTACCTATATGTCATCTACATTTGGATATAGAATAAGCATCTCAAATCAACATTTCCAAAACCAAACTTCTGACATCTGACTGCCTTTATATTTTAGTCAAAGCTGCTATCATTTCTTGCCTACACAATTAGAATTGCCCACTAATGATTTTCCCTGCTTTCACTTTTACTCCTCTGTAATGTATTCTCTACATAGTAATTATAGTGATCCGTTTAAAACTAAAGTCAGATCATGTTATTTTTCTGCTCAAACTCTTCAGTGGAGTCCCATTTCTTTCAGAATAAATTCTAAAGTCCTTATCATGGTCTACAAGGCTGTCTTGGTCCATTTGGGCAGCTATAAGAAAGTACCATAGACTAGGTGACTTACAAACAACAGTAATTTATTTCTCACCATTCTGGAGACTGGAAGTCCAAGATCAGAGTGCCAGCACAGTCAGGTTCTGGTGAGGGCCCACTCCTACATTATAAACTGCTGGCTTCTCATGTGATAGAAAGGATGAAGGAGTTTTGGGGACCTCTTTTATAAGAGCACTAATCCCTATCATGAGTGCTTCCCCTCATCACCTGATCACCTACTAAAAGCCCCACTTCCCAATACCAACACATTGAGGGTTAGGATTTCAACATATAAATTTTGGGGGAATGCAAACACTCAGTCCATAACAAATGCCCTAACTAATTTGTCCCATTGCTGCCTTTCCAATCTCATTTGCTATCCTTGCCTTCATCCTCACTGCACTCCAGGTGCCCTGGACCTGTTGTAGCTCTTTAAACTCTCTAAGAAGGGATCCCTGGGTGGCGCAGCGGTTTGGCGCCTGCCTTTGGCCCAGGGCGCGATCCTGGAGACCCGGGATCGAATCCCACGTCGGGCTCCCTGCATGGAGCCTGCTTCTCCCTCTGCCTGTGTCTCTGCCTCTCTCTCTCTCTCTGTGACTATCATAAATAAATAAAAAATTTAAAAAAAAAATAAACTCTCTAAGAAGACTCTTCCTTAGGCCTTTGAATTTGCTGTTCCCTCTGCCAGAAGTGCTCTTCCCCTGACATCCATACACCTTATTCCCTACTTCTTTTGTGTCTGCTCAAACATCATCTTTTCAGGCATGATCTCCCTGACTTCCATCCACACTATACTAATTAGCCCTCTTCCACTTGTTCCCTCTTACCCTCTATCCCTTACCCTTCTTTATATATATAAAATGCTTACCATTTGACATTTGTATGGAACATCATCCTGGTCGGAAACAGATGACATGTTCATTGGGGTAATTTAATGAAAGAACTGTTTTCAAGGATGTGGGCAGGGTTAAGAGAACCAACCAAGGAAGGTTAAGCATTTAGTGTTTCCCTAAAAGGACAAAGGAAGGAAACCAATACTGGAACCCAGAGAGAGCTGTAGCCCTGGTGGAGCGGACTTCCATCAGAAGTGGCCTTCGGTAGAGAAACAAGTGGCCACCTGGTAGATGGAGGGCCAGGAGAATAAACACCTTTTCTTCTTGTTTTGACCTCTCATCTCTTGCTGGTAGCCCTCATTGGCTAAACTCAACCAGAAGCTAGAGGTCAAGGAAGCCTAAGTGATGCAATAGATACAGATCAACTTCTTGGTGCAAGGTGGAAAACAAGCAAAGAGTAGACCTAGAGTAGCAAAGAGAGACTGTCTAGCACATACTATCTATTTGTTGATGGTGTTTTCTTTCATTAGACTGTTATCCCTGTAGAAGTAGGAACTAAAACAGTGCTAGGCACAAAGAAGATGCTCCATAAACATTTTTAAAGTAAATGAATGGATAGCATGTGGCAGGTAGTGAGGTGGGCAGCAAGGTGTGATCTGTGAGGTCAGAACCCTGTGACCATGTCTGAGGGTGGGAAATTACTTGGAGAATCAGGAAATCTGACAGCGCTCTGCAGGGGCAAATGGTCAAAACTGGACACAACAGCCCAGAGTAGGCACCCCAAACAGAGCCAACTTGGGGATTCTGTAGGACACACAAATGTGCTGACTCTAAGAAGCTGCCAGCTGCAGCAGCAACAGCAGCAATAGCAAAGAAAATTTGCTGGCAAAATGAGAAAGTTCTTGCATTATAATCACTAGAAAGAAAAAAACACAGAGACCCTGAGAGTCCTGTTGTAGTCATCAGGAAGATTAGTGTAAAAAGCAAGAAGCAGATAAACTGGATCCCTTTTGTGGCATACACATGCTTGGGGCATACAGGGTTGCCCTCATCTACCTGGGCTTGGCACTGTAGCCTTTGTTGGCAGACCTGGTATCTTTACCATTTCCATACCAAAAAAATCTAATCATATTCATGTTTTGTGATTTTTAGAGTCTATAGATTTTTAGTTTATAGATTTTTAAAAAAGATTTCATAGAGAAAACAGAAGTAATTTCTATTGCCCACTATACAGCAAATGACTGCAAATATGGTCACCAGACAAGTTTGTTTGCTCAAATTCCTTTTTCCTTCTCCTTCTCCTCTACCTTTTCCATCTGACAGCTCAGTTCAATCCCCAGTTCGTATACCTGTTCAGTCTACAAAGCAAAAGCCCTCTTTGGAGGACAGTTTAGGGAATATCTATTGCCCCTAGAGAAGGCTCCTTATGGTTCTGACTCCCAGTTCAAAGCAGCAAATAAAATGCTTCTTTCAAGTCCTCACATAGTCTTTCCAACAAGAGGACTATAAATGGAATTTTCTCTAATTCATTACATGTACATAAAAATGTTATCCAGGACCAGAGGTTGTTCAACAACCTATAATACAGAGGTCATTCATCTTCTTCCTTCTAATCTCATTCATTTTCTTCCTTCTTAAATCATAAGTGAAAGAAGTCCCTCAAGTACCATCAAGCAGACATCCTAAGGCAGGGAGACTCAATCACCAGTCAGCACTGATGTATGTGCTGAGAAGCAGGACAGCCCCATCTGAGACCTCTAGGCTGCCTGTTGCACAGATGCTGGGTACAGCTCGGGCACCAGCTGTGTTACACTGAAACCAGCCAAGAAGTGTACAACAGAGCAAGAGGCAATGCTCTGTAAGAGTCTTCAGCCTCTCTTCCATACCAGTGTGGAAGCAAAAGATTGTGTCAAAATGTACAGTGGAGATGAGACAGGCCATACTGGGAGATAGCATGTGAATAAAAAGAATCAGCTTGGAAAAGTCTGGAGTATGTGGACACCCAGGGGTATGAGATACAATTCACCTGAGAAGCTGTGATATAAGACTGAAGTGCATTTCACCTGTTGGGGAGACAAATGAAGCCTCTGAGTTGCTGAAAAGCTTGTGCTCACAGAGCAGAGAGAAGTGCTCAAGGTCTCTCAAATGAACTCAGCAGAAGTCAGTAATCAGACAGAGGGAAGTCTGGCTGAAGCCCTGAGCAGGGGAAGTGTAGCTGAAGGCCAGAGGAGACAGGCAATGAGGAGGTTAGAGAAGCACACTGGTTGGAAAGAATATTGTCATCATGCCCTGTGTGGCCTTGACAGTGGTGTTTCATCTGATCTGAGAGCAATGATGCAGACGGACAGTATTAACACAAATTTGGGTGAAGTCCTACATTCTCTGAAAATTTCCTTAAAAATCCAGTCATTCTCAAAATTTGTGATTTTTTAGCCCCCTCCCACCCTCTCTCCGTCAGGCTCCCTGCTCAATGGGGAGTCTGCTTCTCCCTTTCCACCTATCTTTCCTTTCCCTGTCCCCACTCATGCTTTCTCTCTTTCCCCTCTCTCAAATGAATAAAGGAAATCTTTTTAAAATTTGTGATATTTTAAAAAGACTTTACTGTAGAGTATATGCACTTATTCTCTGTGATATGAATGTACCTACTTTTATTTATTTATTTATTTATTTATTTGAGACAGAGAGAGAGAGAGAGGCAAAGACACAGGCAGAGGGAGAAGCAGGCTCCATGCAGGGAGCCCGACATGGGACTCGATCCGGGGTCTCCAGGATCATACCCTGGGCCAAAGGCAGACACTAAACCACTGAGCCACCAAGGGATCCCCCTGAATGTACCTTCTTTCAACAAGTTCACCATATTTGCTTTTCTCTGCAGAGTTAAAGATGTGCTCCAGAGTGTATGACCAACCTTCAAAATCCTTACAACTGGCTTTCTCTTTGGGTCCATTTGAATTGAAATAACCCTAGTATTGAATCAGTGAGGGTGAGGTGGGCAGAGAAGCTGTGGCTGGGTGTGTGCTTCCAGGGGAATTTGCAGGGATGGTTTATGCCAGTTGGTTGACATTCTCAAGCACTGAATTCTCCAGATTCAGGGATGGAGGATAAAGAAAGGCACTGCACTCAGATTGCTTTGAGCTCCTAGAGCTAGCACAGTCTAGGGAACTAGCCTGTGGAGGGAAGCAGAAGAATCAGCATGCAGTTGAGCGGACCTTCCTTAAACAAAGATGTAACCCAGGTCTACATGGGCCATGCAGTGAAATGGCAGAGCCGGGCAGAGCATGGCGCCAACTGTGGATGGGTGAATTCTGGAAGCCAAATCTCATTAAGAAGCAACGATGTTTTATACTTCTAAAAGTGCTGGACAACTTGAATTTGGGCCTGGGAGACAGACTCTCACTGACAAAGTTTCAGCAGACTGCTTTGAACTGTTGGGAGTGTCCAACGCAACGAGCAAGGGGCAGCTGGTGGGCACTCAGTAGACTGACTTGACCGTGGGAAGCTTCCAAACTCTGCCCTGCACACAACTGCTCAGCTCAGAACAGCTGCTCAGAAAGGCAAAAAATAATTAGACACCACAAGGCTCCCTTATGGCTTAAGAGTCTCTACCTCCTGGTCTAACGCAGCCCCCCTGGTATGTGGTGCTCTGGGCTATGGTTCTTTGAGTTTCTGTCTCATTCAAGATGTCTTTGAAGCTAGACTCAGTGTAAGCCAGAATGGGATAATAGAGGGCAGGTTGTAGCTTGATCTCCATTCATATTTACAAAGGTTGCTTAAAAAAAGAAAGCGAAGTGTGGCGTCCCAATACCCAGGTGACATGAATGCTGTTACAAATTGCCTTCCTGGGCCCGATAGTTCTGGGTGGTCCTCTGTCCTCTGTCCTTACTTCACCTTACCAATTCTGTTAGTTTGTCTGCCTTCTACCCTCCCTTCCTTCTTTCCTTCCTTCCTTTCTGTTTTTCCCTTTTCTTATTCACATATTTTACATAGGGCCTGACCCTGTCACTACCCCAGGTTTGATTAACTTAGGCAAACCCTTCATCGCACCCAGCTGCTGATTTCAGATGCCGACCAGGGAGATAAAAAACTGTCAAGAGGGGAAAATGGATGAGCCGCAGATAAATGGAGAGAACTGCAATTTGCTCAGGCACGGCCTGCCACTTGCCTGGCTTATAATTAGAGGCATAAGAAATGTGTTTTTCCTCCTGGTTTCGGACTCTGTTTTCCTTTTTCACAAAAACATCTGAATCCTGTCTTTAGTGTGATCTTGTGCTATTTTGCTGGCAGTTCCACAATAGTCACCAACTTAGGGACTGCCGAGAGAAGGCAGCTATCTCTGCCAGAGAAAATGCATTCCTGAACCTGACATCTGGGTCTTGCAGCTGGAGGGAAGGAGGAGACAAAAAAGAAATAGTCCTGAGTGTCATCAAAGGCAGTTGATGGTGCCAAGTCAGTATGGAAATTACATACAGTACAGATGCCATTTTCAACATCAGACAAATAATGCGGCTATTTAGGAAAAACAAAGATGTGCTTAGAAATTGATCATCCGTGTACGTGCAATGAAAATGTTTGTAGCTTCCAGAACGATAGGAGCGGGCTGAGTGCTCATTTCCAAATGACTCACATTTTTTTCTGACTGCATTCTGAAAGGGTAAGGCTGAAGTAGTCAGATTTTCCCTCCTTTTTGAAAAGGAGGAAAAAGTAACTTGACAAACACTCCCCCCTCCCATGGATATTTAAGTTTTGAAGATTTATGCCCACTTTCCTTGTAGGCAGCATTTTAGATTGCTTTGTGTGACAGACAAAGGAATATGAAAACAAGAAAGTACGGCCTGTTATCTATAGGCCATGATCAACCACAAAGAATTAGTTCATTGTGCCAGATTTGCAGGAAGATGAGGAGGGTGAAAGAGGAAATTGGAAATGCTAATGAGCATGAAAGCACCTTGCTCCTCTTTTTTTTCTTTCTTCCTTTGAGTTAGATCTGTTCAAGATTAGAGGCTCCAGGAGGCCAAAAGCCATCAATATTCAGGTTAGAGGCACAATACACAGTCACTTTTGGTGCATACAGAATGAGCATTGGAGGAAGGAGATATGGGCAAATACCAGCTCCAGGCTCAGGAGCAAACATTTCAGGAAAGGGCTCTATTATCGCTTCAAAATTATTGTTATTTGTAAAACACACATCTTTAGGGAATTGGTCTTTTCTTTGTAAAAGTACCTTGCCAAGGAGAAGCCTAGCAGGAGATGAGGTCCCTCTAGTCTAAGAGAATACTTGAAACTGGGAATCTTCTGTTTCTGTTTGAACAGCAAACAGATTTAAATTAAGTGGTTCTTGTGTTTAACTGCTCTTTAAAAATCTAATTTTTACTGATTTTTAGGCTAAAATCACAAACTTGGTAGTCAAAATGGCATTCCAGAAATTCTGGCTATTGAGTTCTGAGCATGCTCAGTGGAATCTTTACAATTTCTTTATAGCAGGGCTTAGAGGTAGAGATTGGTTAGAATAGGGGTGATTAAGGGACTTGGCTTAAAGCTGTGTTTATGTAGTAAGCACACCACTGTCACTTAGAAATATTTGTAGTGGCTTAGAGAACTTTTTTTTTTTTAAAGATTTTATTTATTTATTTGACAGAGAGAGAGAGAGAGAGCACAAGCAGGGTGAGTAGCAGGCAGATGGAGAAGCAGGCTCCCAGGTGAGCAGGGAGTCCAAGGTAGGAATCGATCCTAGGACCCTGAGATCATGACCTGAGCTGAAGGCAGATGCTTAACTGACTGAGCCACCCAGGCACCCCCTTGGAAAACTTTTGAAGCTAACGCCCTTAAACCTCCCCCTTGACATCACCACTGATCTTGTCCTAAACTTGTGTTTCTCAAAGTAGGTGCAACTGGAATTTTGGAATGGACCATTTTTCTTTATGTGAGACTGTCCCATGCTGCAAAACTTTTAGTGTCCCCAGCCCTGCTCACTAAATGCCAAGGAATGGCAAGGGGGAGGCGGCGGCCATTGTGACAACCAAACGGAAAATCTTTTTTTGGCATCACATTTCCAAATGTCCTCATTGAAAATCATTAGGTTTATTTCAACCTCATTTAGGTGAAAAATGAATAGACATATGTCTGAGCAAGGCAGAGTCACAGAGAGAAAGTGTTATCTCCAACAGTCGTTCTACATTTTTCCCCCCACTCCATCCCATTTATTTGCATAATACATGCTCATCAGTAGCAGCTGTCATTAAAAGGAAATGTTTTCCATCTAAGAGATGAGGATAATAATCCACATTCTACCTATTTCATATAGGGTTGTAAGGACAAACCTATAAATATAAAACTACTTTGAAGAGTTTCAAGTATAATATATAAAATGATATGACCAAAAACAATTTTTAAAAATGAAATGATATGACCAATATGGAAGAAGGATGGAGTTTTCTCAAAAAATTAAGCATAGAACTGCTATATGAATGAGCAATCCCACTTCTGGGTACTTATGCAAACAAATTGAAAGCAAAGTTTTGAGATATTTGCACACCCATGTTCGTAGCAGCATTATTTACAATAACCAAGAGATGGAAGTAATCCAAATGTCCGTTGACAGATGAATGGATAAACAAAATGTGGACAGAACACTTTTCAGAATATTATTCAGCCTCTAAAAGGAAGGAAATCTTGTCACGTATTATCATTTGGATGAACCAAGTGGAATAAAGCTGTACTGCCTCTAGGCTTGATGCTGCTGAATTCTAAATCTGTTCTCTGTCACTTGTCTTGGATCTATGGCCCTGGGTAGGAGCATCCAGTGAACCGAGCTGAGTTCATGTGCAATGGCTAATAGAGTCAAGATAGTGAGCACATGACATTTTCAGCTTTGTGGTAGGAGGCAGGCCCTCCTTGCTACCAAGACACACAATGGGGAATTTCCCCAGCAGAGGAAGGGGACTCAGACATTGAACAAATGATAGAAGTCCACTATGTATGTTTCCATCATCAATCTGATCCAGTGTAAGAATAGAGAGGCAAAAATCTTTCCCAGGTGATTCTAAGTCACTTTCCCTCCACCTCTACTTCTATCATTGCATATCTTGCTGTTTTGGAAACCACGATTTTGACAATCATTATATTCTATTTTCTTATGTGCTAGTGACAATGAAACCATCGTCAGGGCTGTGGCTGTGAGAAAAGCTGCCTAAATTCCAACCTCATGTGTATGCCTCACTATGGGATGGACTCAAATGAGGATGCTCCCAGATCTAAGAATCTGAAACTAATTCTAGCTATCTTAACCAGTTTATTGGGAGTATATCAGAATTTATAGAACCAAAAAGAGGCCAGAAGTATGGATTTGGGAGTGGGCAGCAAAGAAAGCAGGCCTGAGGGCTGAGAAGCTGATGTTTCAGCAAGAATGGGCAGGCTCTGCTGGATTTTGGTGTGGAAGTACATTACCATTGGAGATTCTAGTCACATCTTCTTACTCAAGATTTAATGGTCATGAATTTGCCCAAGCTGCTTGCCTGAAAAATGATTCCTGAGGTGGCAAGAAGGAAGATCTGGCCTCAGTCTCTCCCTTTTCCTAAGATTATTTGCAAAAGAGAAATTTCCCCTAAACAGGAAGGGAAGCCAGATGCTGTACAGTAAAAACCAAAGAAAAACAAAATCATATAAGACACACACACACACACACACACACACACAGACACACGTCCGTGACCACTTTTCTAGCAAGCAAAGCAGTGAGTAGTTCCACTTACATTTTGTATTAGCCTTTTGGATCCTACATTACCCTCTTTCAAGATTGATCTCTAAAATTTTATCTATCCCTGTTTCTTCTACTGATTCCTGTTCTTCCTCTAATCTCCTGTGGTTGTCATCAATGTTGTTCACCAAATATTTTCATTTCTATTCCTTTTGGGTACATGATTAGATTATACTTTCTCAATCTCCTTGCGGTTGAAGTGACTTCCATGCAGAAGCTTTAAGAATCTGTGCCTGGGAGTGCCTGGGTGGCTCAGTTGGTTAGGTGTCTGCCTTCAGTTCAGGTCATGATCATGGGGTCCTGGGAACCCGCTTGGCAGGGAGTCTGCTTCTCCTTCTTCCTCTCCTCCTCCCCCTGCTTGTACTATCTCTCAAATAAATAATTTTTAAAAATCTGTGCCTGATTTGCCACACTCACCTCTCCCTGACATGGTTAGTAATGTTGAAGCACATGTCCAGATGGAGCCTCTGTCAGCCTGGGTCCCTGAGGGATTATGGTAAGTGAAGCCACCAGCTAACTCAGTGGACATGAATTAGGGCAAGAAATAAATCTTACTTGCCTGTAAGATTTTAGGGTTGTTTGTTACTGGAGCATAACTGAGACCATCCTAACTGGCCTAGCTGATATTTCCCCTCCCTCTCAGTTAGAGTTTTTCTGAAGCCTGTAGATCTCCTCTAACAGCCTCAGCTTCTACCTCCACACACTAGAGTAAAGTTGTGTTTCCTGCCTCCCACACCCTCTTCCAGTTTCCACTTGGATACCTCTAAATTTTCAAAACACGTGGAGTTGAACTTCGTCTGGAGGTAATTCTTTGTATAACTTCTCTATCTCTACTAGGTCACTATCATTTTTCTACCCACCAAGTTCTAAATCTGAGAGGCCTCTGACTCACTTGCTGCATTCATCCTCACTTCTTACATTAGTCACCAAATCCTCTTTCATCTTCATCTGTGAGGTCTCTTGAGTTCATCTTTAGTGCTACTTGCTATCTGCCACTTCCCAGGCTCCCTTGCATCAAGGGAAAAGCACATGAATTCATTTGCTAGGGCTGTCATAACTAGATACCATAAACTGGAGGTCTTAACCAACAGAAATTTATTTTCTCACAGTTCTGGAGGCTGGAAGTTCACAGTCAAAGTATTAACAGGTTTGGTTTCTCCTAAAGACTTTTCTCCTTGGTTTACAGATGGCTGCTTTCTCACTGTGTTCTCACATGTCTTTTCTTATATACATGCAACCTTGATTTTTCTCTCTTCTTATGAGGACACCAGTCATACTGGGTTAGGGCCCCACCTTTTTGACCTCATTTAACCTCAATTACCTCGTTAAAAGTCCTATCTCCAGATATAGTCATACTGGGGTTAGACTTCAACATATGAATTTGGGGGTAGAATATAGTTCAGTCCCTAGGAGTCCACCAATGAGTCATACTGGGACCAGCCTTTGACTCAGAGACTAGTGAGGAAAAGATAGTGTGCAGAAATAGTGGCAGAAGTCAAGAGATCATCTACATATTAGAATGGCTGAGCCAAATTGTAGGGCCTGAGTCTCCCCTATCTTGCATAAACTCCCTTTCTACCTGGTCACTGAGAATTGACTTCTACTGCTTGAAATAAAAAATCCTGATGCCTAGGTTATGGTAACAGGCTCCCAACCTGGTGCCTATACTCTATCCTAAGAATCATTGTCAAATAAATATTCCTAAAACACTGATTTCATTATGTCTGTCTCTCTCTACAAATTCTTAGGGAGATTTGAATGTTACTATGTTAGCATTTTGTCCTCTCAGCTGCAAGTGTAAGAATAGTAATTCAAATTAACATAGGCAAAAAAGTTATCACTTATTGCCTGACATAGCTATCAAGTCCAAAAGGATAGATAAAACTTTAGGCATTCAGGCATAGCAGCATTCATAGGCTCAAATTATGTTTTTAGGGTTGTGTCTCTTCATTCCCAATTCCCTCCATGTGTCACCAAAGATAGATCCTAGCTACTTGAACTTTGGAAGAAAAAGAGATAGACATTCTCTATCTCTGTATCTGTCTCTTTCTCTCTCTCAACAAAATTGAATGATTCTGAACGAGTCATGTGTTTTTCACTGGGCCAATCAGTGTCCAGAAGGATAGGTAGGATTCCAGTGGGCCAGACTGGGCGGTGCCCTGGCTGCTAAGGTGGGAGAAGTGGCCACAGTTCAGGCCCTCTAGGTTAGGGAATGCCACTTTCCCCAAAGGAAAAACTCTGAACAGAGTAAGTACAGAAACACACCAGATTTTTGTGGGCAGTGTATTCTCCAGCCCTCCAAATCACATTGGCTGGTTTCTAGTTATGCGAATGGGAGGTCAGCTCTGGTGTTCTGGACACTAGTGATGACCCTGGGCATTTCCAGGAAGAAGCTACCTGTGTCTGAAGGAAATAAGCTTTCTCTGGAAATGAGTGGAGATTGTCTGTCTGGGCCAGACAGCTATGTGCTGTGTTTCTGCTTTCCACCCTATCTCCCTGCTTTTGAAGCTAACCTAATTCACTTTTCACTAGTGCTGGCAACATCACCACCGCTCTTTTTGCTCACAGCCCTACAGGAAGCTGTATGTGGTCTTTTGACAGCCCACTCCTTGCACCCAGGGAGAATTGGACTCATTGTTTCATGGGGTTTCCTTTAGGCTAATCTGAGGAGTGTGAAAGAACCCATTTAAAGGGGTCTGATGAATAAGGACAAAATAAAGATCAAACCCAGGCACAATCAAAAGCTGTTTGTTAACAGGCAAGATGTTCTTCAAAGCATATATCAGGAGCCAGGGGAGACTTATCTTGCAGCATTATGTGGAGAAAGTAGGCGGGTCTCGGGGCATTCATTTGAAGTTCTAAACAGATGACCGCTGGCCTGGCAGCTGGGCTAGGAATTATCAGTAAGTCTCTTGGGTTAAGTGGGCAGCACTGGTAGATAAGTGTCTGGGAAAAAATAACAAATCATGTAGTAGGTAATGTTTATTGGGGAAGTCCTCCAAACCCTTTGTCCTTGCACCTACATCCAGGAAGGAGCCACAAGCTACAAACTTTCCTAATCCTGGATCTGTGATTTAGGAAATTGAGCAATCCTGGTGTCACATAAGCTTTGTATCCACTTTTAAGATGATAAACAAATGCAGAGAGGCATTGACTTCCTCAAACTAGCACTAGACTGGGGCATGATGGTACTTGGGGCTGGCTTCTATAATGTCTGTCTTTAATGGCAATAGGTAACATTTATTGAATGCCTCCCATGTGCCAGGTAGACGTTGTGCCAAATGATCTCAGTTGATCCTCACCACACCCCAGACTCTGATCATCCCCATTTTACAGATGTAGGAGCTGTGACCCTGAGAGGTTCATGTAGTCTATTTAATGTTACACAGCTAATACATAGTAGAGCTGGGAGATAAACCTCTCTGGCTCGCTCTATCCAAATCCTGTGCTCTTAATTACTTATCACACTGCCATTTTAACTAGACCCACCGAGAACATTATCTCCCTTTTCCTTAGACAATGGGAACTGAGTTTTTCATTTGAAACTTCAGTTGTAGATGGAGAGGCAGAGGTACATAGAAATAAAAGTAAGTCAGCTGGAACCGATATGGTTCATAGAATTGACCATAAGGGATAGAATTTTTTTTTTATTATTATGAAAGACAAGCCATGTGTCCAACACCAATAGATTTAAGGGGTAGTGGTGGCAGAAAGGGTACCTAAAATGCACAGTTACTCAGATACCCGTTTAAATTAATATTTGTAATGATTCCTCTTTAGCATATCACTCCTTAAAGGAACAACCACAAACTGTGTTGCCCCCGAAACAGTAGCCATTGTAAGATGTAGCCGTTTACATTTAAATTTCACATTTAAATAAAATGTAAAATTCAGTATTTCAGTTCTCTCAGACACTTTTCAAGTGACCAGTAACTGATACAGAACATTTCCATCATTGCAGAAAGTTCTGTTGAACAGCACTGCTACAAAACCTCCCTTGATCCATGCTGCATGCCAGTTACCACCTCATTTCTTGCTGCTCTTCACTGTGACCCTCTTGAAGGTGTGGGCTCTACTTGTTATCTCTGCTTCCCCACCTCCCTTTCCCTCCTCAGTTCACTCCATTCAGACCTTTCATATCAGCCACTTCACCAAAAACTCTCTTTCCAGAGTCATTAATAATCCATATTTGCCCAAGCCTGTGGTCAGTGTCCTCATCTGGTCCATCCTCTCAGCTGTGTGGGATGCTGTGGGTCACAACCTTCCTCTTCATAGATTTCCTTCTCTGAACTTCTGGAAGACCACACCATCTTGGTTCCCCTCCTACCTAAATGGGACATGTGGCAGTCTTCTTTACACCCTGTCCTCCCACAACAAGACCTCTTATTATGGGGTCCCAGGAGCTCACTCCTCAGATCATCTGTTTTAGATACTGACATACTCTCCATGGGTGATCTCAATAGCGAGAGATCAGAAAGCAAGCACTCAGTTCCTGGGCTGAAGCCCTGCAATGGCTTTCCACTGCAACCATAATAAAATTCAGGGTCCCTACTGTGGCCTTCCAGGCCTCTGCCTTCCTTTCCCTCTGTTTTATCTGTGCTGGTTTTCTCTCTGTCCTTTGTCCAGGTTGTTTGCTCCTGGCTTGGGACGTTTGGATTAAACTGCTCTCTTTCAGATTTTTTCAATGGCTGATACCTGTCATCATTTGGGTCTTAACTCAAGTTATCACCTCAGGAAAGTCATCCTTGACCATGCCTTGACCATGATTCAGCAGCCCTCCTCTTCACACACTAATAATGTATCTTGCCCTATTTATTTTATTTTATTCATGACATTTATTAGTAATTGAATTTTTTTTATTTATTTACTTTTTATGGTCTGTTTTCTGACATTGGCATATATAGGCTCCTTGGAGGTAGTTCTGTTTCTCTTACTCACCACTCAGTACTTACTACAAAGTTTGGCATGTAGTAAGTGCTTAATTAAGGCTTCTTGACCTAAAATGTTTCTTGACTAACAAATGGCCACGAGTCAGAATGAGGATATTAGGACCAAAACAGACTCCCTAAAGAGTCAGTCAGAGGCAGAGGAAAAACCAATTGCCATTAGTGGGATGGACAGGTAGGAGTGGACATCTTTGTTGAATGGGTTTTTTGCCTCTGGACAACTAGGCATGGCCCATATTTTAAACCAATTTCCTTCATATTTTGTGGCTCTAACTATACCTTAAGAATGTCAGTTTCTCTTAACCGTTTTGCTAATTTCCTCTCAAAGATGTTAACCCTACATCAGTATGACTTTGGACAAACCATTGATGGGCCTTGCTTTCCCTATCCATAAAGCAATTTGAGTTTTGGTAGAGAATTTGTACTTTCTTTCTCTCAGCATTATATTTCTAATTGCCTGATGTCACTTCAAAGAACCTTAGGTTATACTCTTTTATTTTTTTTTAAAGATTTATTTATTTATTCATGAGAGACACACAGAGAGAGAGAGAGAGAGACGCAGAGACATAGGCAGAGGAAGAAGCAGGCTCCTTGCAGGTAGCCCAGTGAGGGACTTGATCCCAGATCCTGGGATCATGCCCTGAGCCAAAGGCAGATGCTCAACCACTGAGCCACCCAGCTGTCCCCTTAGGTTATATTTTTTCTGAAAAGTAATTTAACAATAATTTATAAAAGACTTTAAAAATACTTTCACTTCTAAAATGTATCTTAAATAGTCATAAATTTGAAGAGATTTATTCACAATTTTAGTCATCTTAGATTTATTAATAATAATTAAAAAGTCAGAAACAATTTAAATAATCAACAGTAAGAATGCCTAAATAAATTCAGACACTTGTATGCTTGAATATTAAAATATTAGAATGTTGGAATATTGGAATAAAAATTGCAAGAGATTTCCCCCCAAATATGATAATAAGGAAAAAATTTTATAATTTGTGTTAAATTGTTTATAATTTCAACCTACAAAATACATATATTCATAAGAAGAAAAGTTGGGAAAATCAAAATGTAACTTGCAACTATCTCTAGGGTATACAATTAGTCTTCTTTTAATATTTGTTACCATTTTCCTGGGCAATGAGTATGTAGTTCTTGCAGCCAGTGAATTACATGTTTAGCCAGGAATGGATTTCAGTGTTAGGAATTTGGAGTTGGAAGTCTCAGGTTTAGTATAGTTTTGTTCAATAAATATTTATTGAGGGATGCCTGGGTGGCTCAAAGGTTGAGAGTCTGCCTTTGGCCCAGGGTGTGATCCCGGGGTCCAAGATCGAGTCCCACATCGGGCTCCTTGCCGGGAGCCTGCTTCTCCCTCTGCCTGTGTCTCTGCCTTTCTCTGTGTGTCTCTCATGAATAAATAAATAAAATCTTAAAATATATATTTATTGAATGCCTTTTATAAGTCAGTTGCTGTTTCATTGGCCTAAGAGACAGACTGAAAACTACCAGGGAGGTTATCACAGGGTGCTGTGGGAATGTGAGGAAGCAGGAGAGGGTGTTTGGGAGAGAGCTATGAAGGGGACACAGAACTTTAGAAACCGTGTCCTGAAGGTTCTGGGTCCTCATTCTGGTCCTACTTACTTGCTCATAACCTTGAGCCAGTCATTCACTAGCTCAGCCTCTCAGTTCCCCATCTATAAAATGGAAATAACACTACCAACCCTTTCTACTAAAGCAGGTTGTGATTTTCGCAGATCATATTGAGACAGAGTATAGAAATGCTTTTGGCACCTGGGAAGAGCTATCAGGGGCTTATGGACTTAACCTAGTAAAACCAGCGGGAAGTAGAAGCCTTGATTTAATGATTAATAGCTTAGCAAGGCCTGAGGCCAATTGGATGACAATTCTCTTGTGTCTTGGGTGAGGTTGCTACTTCTCCCTTCCGCTGAGCCTAGCAGCTATTTTGTGGTGTATATCACTAAAAAAAAAAGTACAAAAAGGCTGATATGGGGATAAAATGGGTCTGTGTGGGAGATTCTTAGCTTCCACATTATAATCTGCCCTCCTTTCCTTGCCTGGCTTTAGCTCTGGGGGTGACCTTCTGAAGTCACCATATTTTATGACCGAGAGGAAATTGTATTGCAGTTGAGGAGCCCAGTCCCTATTATTTTGAAATTCACAAGCCTGGGTACTGTCTGGACTTAGACTGGGGGGTTTTGGGGCTGGTAGCATTGATGTTTAGTTTGCAGCTGTTGAAGCTGGATTCTTTTATGTCAGTGGCATCTCCCATTGGCCCCAGTCCCTGAGTCACCACACATTTCAGAATAAAAGGGAAAGGGTGAAGCTCCTCTTTGCACAGCCATATTTCAAATCTGCATACTCAGGAAGGCAGAGCTACCAAAGATGTGATTTGGTAGTTCCCTAAAATTGTCAGGGAGGCTGCTTCTTCTGCTCTTCTGTAGGGGTGGTGCTGGTTCTTCCCTAGGGATCCTTGCATAGAGTAGTAGGTTCATTCTCTCTCAGTTTCTCTCTTTCCCTCTGATTCTTCTCCTTTTTATTTCCTCCTTCCTCTCCCCTCCTTTTCATTCTCAACAAATATTTATTCAGAATCTATTGTGCTTCTGGCATTGCGGGGAAAACAAATGGAAAGTGCTGCCCCAAATTTTAAGTGAATACTCTGGAACTTTCAGAGAGTTGTCACTACGAGGCAAGATGATCAGGTCTAAGTTCATGGGGCTCTCTTGGCAAGGCTCCATGTGAACTTTTTTTTTTTACTCCTGAGTTTTGTAGTAGAGCTAGAGTCTAGATATGCAGGGAGAAAGTGGAAGGAATGGCCCAAACTTCTAGGGGCCTAGAAGTGGGGACCAAGTGCAGTGGAGGGTAAGGCACCAGAGTGGACAGAACCCAGCCCACCTTGGAGACAATCACCTGTCTCTCCTGTGTCTCACAGGGGATAGATAAAATCTCACTCAGCTGTGAGAATTCCATTTCTTAGCATAAAACCTTCACTTCCTCTTCTGGTTCTATAGGAATAATTCTGTATGGTTGGGCTCTTCTGAAACTTTAACCCACTTGCTGAATAATTTTGGCATAAAAAGATGAAAATGGAAACATTAATACCAACAGTTCAAAGAGGGTCTTTCCTTTTAAGGTACAGAAAGCATTAACATCGTAATTAGCAACATCTATGTTTTGTTTTGTTTTTTACCAGCCTGCTCTTTCTGTATGACACTAAAAAAAAAAAAAACAATTTTACAATTCCAGCCCAGACCTTAAGGATTTCACTGTACACTTCTATAGGTCAACAAGTGACTTGAAGACAGGCACTGTGTCCTGTTTATTCTTATAACCCTAACACAGTGCTTTGTAAAAGTTCGTTGACCAACAGTACTAAATGAACAGACACATAGGGCAGGTATTCTGAAAAATCTGGAAATAAGAATAAAAAGGTAGCAGCCCCATTTTCCAGGAAGACAAATTGAGACAAAGTACATGAAGAGCTGTGCTTAGTCTTTCTGCCAGAATTTGACGAGTTTCTCCTCTGAATTGTGGCCCTATGGCGAGCTCTGCATGGCCTTGGCAGAGTGGGGCCTGTCATGTCTACCACATGGTTGCTCCCCTGCAGTGCCAAAGGATGAGGCCATTTGGAGACAATCACCTTCTGTCTCTGGGCTTTGACATCTGGAAGGTGGACGACCAACAGGCCTTGGCTGGGCCTCCTGGCCCTTCAGCTTGCCGCATGTTTGTTGGAAGCCATTTTTCAGGAGAGCACTATGGCAGTGAAGGTCACCTTCTGGACAAATAATTCAGGTCCAGGGGCACCAGATGCAATAGGGAGTCTGAGGCAATGAACAAATGAGCAAACGACTTTGTCTTAAAAGAAAATAAGATTTCAACAGAGCTGTGAGTGTCCTTTGCTCAATAGGATTGGCACTCTGTAGAGAAACAACTGAGGGGGGCTTGGTTAGAATCCAATTTTAGTAATTAGTTCTATTCACAATAAGGCATGTTAATAGGTCCCATGTTGAGCAGCAGAATCCCCTGCCTCAGGTGCCAAGCGCCAATTAATGAAATCAAGATTCAAGTCCCACAGGTGCAACCATTCTATATCCATTCTCTTGGAGCTGTAGGCAGGCATTTCCCCCAGTAGCACAGATCATAGATAAATAGACTGTAAGCTCCAAGAAGACAGGGATCAGTCTTGTTTTGTTTACCACTATATTCTCAGCTACCTGGCTTACCCCTAACACTTGTATTGGATTGTAAAAAACCCAGTAATTTCCACCACCACCCCCATTCTTGCCTGTTGCAATATGACTTTATAGTTCCTGGCCTTGGGACTTGATTTGGCTGTACAATATGACAGGAGTTACATGATCTCAGTTCTGGACCTAGGCTTTAAGAGGCCTTGCACACTTTTCTCCTTCTTGAGCCCTACAGAGCCTCTGTGTGAACAAGGTCAGGCTGGCCTACCGAAGAGCAAAGGACGTATAGGCCCACTCACTATTATCACCCCAAGTAATAGCAAGCCAACACCTAGAAGTATAGTGTGACCTTGATGATCGGTAGCTGACCACAGATACAAGAGTGTGTCCAGCTGAAGCCAGAAGGATTATCCAACTAGGCCCAACCCAAAAGGTCATGCAAGAAATATGAACTAAGGAAATGGTGGTTGTTTCAAGCCACTAAGTTTAGGGTGGTTTGTTATGCTATAAAAGATAATTGATTAACCACCCAATGCATATTTGCTGAAAGATGAATGGATTATTGATTAAAAATCAACCAGTCTTGGCTTGCCCAGATACACTGTTTTATATTATCATTTTCCTTTTTTTCTAATACCACAAGCAGAATTATCTTATTCCCTTACTGGTTTGTTTATTTATTTACTGTCTCCTTTTCAAATATGTAAGCTCCATGAGGATAGGAGGCTATCATGCCTATCTTACTCATCTTTCAATTCCTATAGTTTGGAGCAGTTCTTAGCACATTGTGGGCTCTCTAAATATTTATTGAATGAAAGAGTTGGGTACATAATGGGCTATCAATAACTATTTATGAATGAAGAGTGAATGGATTTCATTAATATCACTTATAATGAGGCTAGATGAACAAGGAGCCTGGGAAATGAGTATCACATGTATTGCCAAGGTATGTTTTACTCTATATTTTCCTGGACCCTCTTAGGGTTCCTGGCTGGGTCTGAAAATTAAACTGACAAAGACAGATTAATAGGAGAGAAGCGAATTTCCTTAATGTAAGTTTTATATTACATGGGATCCTTCATAAGGAAATGAAGATCTGGGGGAATGGTTAGACCTGAGTATTTTTTGTGCTAGGTTTGATGAAAGGCAGACAGTCATACAAAAATGATAGGGCCAAAAACCATTTACTTTATTACAGTAAATGTAAGGCCTGTTTGTTCAGATTCCTCCCTCTGCAAAGAGAGAGGGAGGAGCGACCATCCTTCTACTTTTTTCTCAAACTCCTTCAGCTCAGAATATTCAGTATGCCAAGATGCCATATTTTGGGGTAGTGTGTTCTGAACCCCACCATCCTTATTTTTTTCTTTATAAATCAGCATGTAGTAAAGCCTGGCAGGTAAAAGTAAAGAACTTTACTTTTGTGAAGATATTGTTATATTTCTTTTCTTCTACGTCAATTCTTAGGCTCTGATTTCCCTTCTCTAATAATTTTTAATTATCTGTGTTTGGATGATTTGTTTGGATTTTCTCCACTGAAAGCACCACCAGTGGAAAGTTGCTACCCAACAGGTTATAGTTTCTGTTAAGCAAGAAGAATAAGTTCTAGAGATCTGCTGTACAAAATTGTACAAAATTGTACCTATCCTTAACAATACAGTTTTGTACACTTAAAGATTTGTTAAGAGAGTAGATCTCTTGTTACGTGTTCTTACTACATCTTTTTTAAAAAGGAATGTAATATGACTGTAATTTATCGGGATGGGCAGAGTTCAGAGCATCCATATCTCTGAAGACAAAGGTCCACCAGGAGCAAGCTGAACCAACAGGCTCTGCTAAGTTTTCACCAGTTTACCACACTTACCTCATACCCTTTTGTCCTCTCACATTTTTCCTTGACTTTCTACTTACCATCAAAACTAGTATAAAAAAATACTCATATTGAACTGTTTCTTCAGGTCTTCATTTCCTTATGAAGGATCCAGTATAACATGAAAGTTAAATAAATGTGTTTGCTTTTCTCTTGTTAATCTGTCTTTGGTCAGTCCAATTTACAGGGGCCCCAGCCAGAGAAGCTAGGAGGGAAGTAGGTAAAGATGATATTAAGAAGAGAATGGGGGATCCCTGGGTGGTGCAGCGGTTTGGCGCCTGCCTTTGGCCCAGGGCGCGATCCTGGAGACCCGGGATCGAATCCCACGTCGGGCTCCCAGTGCATGGAGCCTGCTTCTCCCTCTGCCTGTGTCTCTGCTTCTCTCTCTCTCTCTCTCTCTCTCTGTGACTATCATAAATAAATAAATAAAAATTAAAAAAAAAAAAAGAAGAGAATGGTGGCAGTTTTTGTGATTCTTAAAATTAGTTCTTTGGCTATGATCAGAGCCTGAGAGTGGGAACCCACTCATGTATTAACAAATACATCCTTAGCCATTAAAAAATGAAAACTATTTTAAAAAGTACCACCACCATCAGTAGCATTATCAACAACAGAGCAACAATGAAATTTTGGTTCTAAAATTTTCTATCTCATTCTTACCCTGCTCTTACCTCAGATATTTATCTTGGCCTCTTGGCATTTACCTTCCTAGAGGAAATAAAGATTTCCTTTATTTAGTCATATTTGTTTTCTACCTTAGATCTAAGTGTACAGAGAAATGACACAGAAGAAAATGCAGACATGATCTGAACTTTAAAATCCGAATTTCACTTATTCACTTGTTAATCAATAATAAAATAAATAAAATTGCAATGCATTCTTAGCATACAACATACACCAAAAGAAGTCTTTTTCTTATTTCTCATCAACTGTCAGTGAGCTAATCTCTAGTTTGGGAAGGAACAAAAGGTGTAATTAGTATTTTATTATACAGCTTCATTTTGAAAAAAGTATAGCACAATAAATGAGTAGATTTGCACTCAGGTATGAGTCTTATTACAAAGTGGCCAAACACATGGTAGATTTCCTTTTGCCTTTGTGGTCAGGGTGCCCACATTACTTGGAACGAAGAGATGATTGATTCTCCCAGAAAGTTGTAGTGCTATTTAAATCTATAGTCTTCCACCTCTAGGGTTGAAAAAAAAATGTAAGAGTCAAGGAATGGATTACTTTCTAGTGTAATGTCAGGAGGAAAAGTTGTCCTGGATCCTCCTATGGCCTGGCTAATTCTGAAAATTATATTCACAAAGAGATTAATAGAAGAAAAGCATACAGATTTATTTAATATGAATTTTACATGACATGGGAATCTTCCTAAGAAAATGAGGAGCCAAAGAGACAAGTAAACCTGAATATTTTTATGTTAGATTTGATGAAAGGGGGAACCGTGATCAGAACATGATAGGTTAGCTTTTGAGGTAAGTGGAATAAAGTGGGGGCAACTTAGCAAGGCCTCCTTGCTTGGCTTCTTCTCAGTGTCCCTTTGTCTTTGGAAACAAGGATGCTCTTTCTCCTGGGAATAAGGAAAGCATCTCTCATGTGAGGGTTTTAGGACCTGCTTGAGGGGAGAAGAGGAAGTGGAGATCAGAGTGACCTTCCTACTTCTGCTGTTTCCTTAAACCTCTGCAGCTTAAAATATTCAATATGCCAAGGTATCATGTTTTGGGGTATTGTGTGTTGAACCCCACCATTAGACATTTCAGACACTTTGGGTATTGTCACAGATTATAGTCATTTGTACTTGGGGAGCAGGGAAAGGGAGATGGAGAAGCTTCTTTTTGCCACTCAGATTACCCCTCCCAGATAACTGCCGACATTGTTTCTCTTCAAGCCTGGCTCAGACCATGAGCCACACATGTCAAATGTGACACGAAATATGTGCCTGGCTGAGTGCCCAGCACTCAGAAAACATTTTTATGGAGAGATTCAACTGGGTTGGTTAAATCTCTCAATTTTTCAGACAGTGTGTGCGGGTTCTCTTTCTGGTTCCAAATGTTTGCTTTGTCAGGATCTTTCTTTTCACTCCTCTTTTCCATGTGGGGCTTTCACATCTTTCCTCTTCCTTAGTCGTTTTTCTTGGGCTATTTATTTGGCTTTCAAATCAGCCCATCAGGGCCCTGACTTCAGGGGGTGAGTGAAAAGAAAGGAATCCAGAGGAAGGCCCACCTGCACCTCTGCTTGTCATTGACATGTCAGAAGGGATTTATTAAAGCACTGACTTGTGCCTAATCTCCCCTGGAGTCTAAATTTATTGTTGAGAAATCTCAGACTTTAATGGGTATCCGAGTGTTTAGGATTCAATTGCAGATGAGCCTTAATGGCAATTCAAATGTTTGAAGACAATGTTCCACAAATTCTTCTCATGCTTTTATTCAATTACTATTTGTTATTATGGGTTTATAAATTGATTGTACTAGACTTAGACTTGCTGAGCAAATTTTTCTAAAGATCTAAATCTAGAAAGTCAATGTAGGTGGCATGTTTAAGCTAATTCTTTTGCTCTGGACAGCATATACTCAGTCTATGCTTCCCATTTTCCCCTATCAGTGCCCTGACCCTTGCTTATACATAGCCAGGACATCAGATCATGAAAAGCTCAAGAATGGGGATCAAAATGTGGATGACAGGAAGCTCAGCAGGAGGATATTAACACTAATTAGAATACTTTTTTCCTGACCACAGATAATGATGGCTTTCTTTGTTCAGCATCATGAGTAAATCCCCTCACCACAGATTTCCATACTCTGAACCAATCTGAGCATCTGGATGGAAGTGCTCTTATGGCTGAATTAGCCATTCCAATTAGAGAAAGTAGGGAGTTGCCTCCGTGTTTCGATTCCCCAATCATCTGTGATAACTGGATTTGAGGGGGGTTTATGAAGCTGTTCTTAGAAGGAAGATGCATTAACTATGACATGACCTATTAAGCATGTGCAGAAGTTATGAGCTCAGAAAGGGTAGGGACACACATAAGTATTTTGAATTGACACTTAATTTTTTTCCCCTCAGTGCACTGGCTCTGTGCTGAATTAATTCCACTTTTATCTTGCTTTTAAATAAAAATTTATGGATGGCAGCTGAGGTCCTTCTTAGGGTCTTTATGATTTGGGATTAAGATCCTTAAGTGTCTGAGCAACTCATTAGCATGTGCACTCTAGCCACTTGTATGGAGTCAGTGGATGAAAGGAAATGAAGGAGAAGGATGGAGGAAGAACAAAGAAACAAATAGGTGGTCATTTTTAGATAATAATAGTTATAATAATCATTATTAAAATTATTACTGTTATTTTGGTGGGGCAATTAAAAGGCTTCCTTTAAAAGGGCAAAAGATCGCATGCTACCCCCAACTATAACAGAATAAGCAGCTTGGCCAAAATTTAAATTCGTTTTGAAACTAAGGATTTGAACACCTAATTTAAATTCTAAAACTTGAATTAAAAAAATGTCAGATAAACAAACATTCAAACAACAATCTACTACACAAAAATCTAAAGACATTGTTGAGATGAGAAGTAGTGAGCTTGTAGCCTTTCTAGATACAGCATTGCTCTTTCCACATTTGCAGTCTTTGACCAGCCCATTCAGAGACTTTTTTGCCATTGGGGGGTTTGTGTTTGTTGGGCAGGGCTGAGTAGATACAAAGACTAATGTGCAACCTGGAGCCTGCATCCCCAATTCTTCCAAGCCAGAGAATCTCCTTTGGACCCCGCTAATTACGAGGTAGCAAAGTGATGAATCTCAAGATGCCCCTTCCTTGGCAGACTCTCTGCTGTGACTGTTACCTGCTGGAGAAACCCCATGGAGACTTAGTCATGTGGAGTCATGTATCATGGAGCAGGAGGAGTTTTTATAATGTAGCTCCTTTTATAGAGTTTGAACTGCCTACCCATGACCTTTGGGGGTTTGAGTAAAAGTGTGTTCTGTCTACTTTCTGTGAACTACACAGCCAGATCAGCATAGGCTGGCATTACAGTGTTATAGCTTCTTAAAGTGTTCATAAATGTTTTCTTGAAAGAGAGGTTCCTTGATGCTTTCTTGGCACCTTTTCAGTGTTTAATGAGTTTTCTCTCATCTCTGAGCTGCACCTACCCATCAGTGGCCCTTCCATAGTGCTGAAAACAAATATAGAAAGATTAAAAGCTGGTTAAGAACATCTCTGTTCCACAACAAATATTTTTGTGTAAATCACCCTATGGATGATTCATAGAGGGCTATTTGAATTAGAGAACTTGATGAGGGCATGTGAGTAGCTTAATAGTTAAGCAACCAACTCTTGATTTTGGTTCAGGGTACAGGGATTGAGCCCCTTGTCCCTTGTTGGGCTCTGCACTAAGCAGCGGTCTGCTTCTCTCCCTCTGCCTCTGCCCCTCCCCCTCCACCCTCTCATAAATAAATAAATAAATAAATAAATAAATAAATAAATAAATCTTTAAAAAGAAAAGAGAAGAATTCGATACCTCCGAATATTAAATATATTTATTTACTCAATATAGTTCATGTGAAATTCAATATACTTTATAGCGTATGAGTGGAGGGATGGTAGTGAGGTAGGTAAAAGCTCATGTAAGTGAACTTGTTGTCTTTGTTAACTGAATTAGACAAAATGAGGCTTTGCTTTATGTCTATGCCTATGCTTCACTGTTCCTTGGAAAACTGGAACACAGCCGGACATCAGGAAGGGAGAAATCGATGCAGTCTCCAGCTTCTCTATCTACAGAGTCCCCAAGGGCAAGACTTCATCTTGTTCATAATCACAGAGTCTGACACTTACCAGGTGCTTAATAGATGCTTGATAGGGAACTATATAAATGGAAGTGAAGCAAGGGATGGTGTTAGTGAAAAGTGCAATTAGTGGGGCATGGTCTTTCAGTGCTCATTGATGAGGATGGTGATTAAATATTAACTTGCATTCTGTTTTAAATAGAGAAAACATTTTCATGTTTCTTTGACGTTAGATTTTTCATGTGTGAGGAGAAGATTTGGATCAAAGGTCCTACCATATATAGCATACTAAGAATTTATTCCCAATTACTGCACTCAGTCAATAAATATTGAGTACTCATTAGCTTGGGTATCTGGCTAACCCTATTAGTTTGTTGGGGATATGGAATAAATGACCTATGGTCTTCATCCTTAGGAGTTAGAGAAAAAATATATCACATAAAATGTAATGAGAAAACAGTTTACTATTCAGCTATGGGCTCTAAAGATGTCTTTATGAGTGAGGAGTCTTGAGGAAGGAGGACAACTTGAGTAACTAGATAATGGGGAGAAATATCAATCCAGGTTGAAGGAAGAGTATGATCAAAGGTGGGAACCAGTTGACATGTTTGGGGACTCTGAGAATATAGATGTGATTTTAGAAGGGAAGTAGAGAGAAATATATTTGGATAGATAGGCTAAAAACATATGTTAAAGGTAGGAAAGGTAATAGAGATGCATCATCATTGTCCATATCCTCATCTTACCAAGCTTCTGATTAATATGTTAAACAATGGGCCATCCTTCTGGAAGTGCTCTCTTCTCTTAGTTTCCATAGACCACGTATGTTTTGGCTTTCTTCTACCTTACTGATCTTCTCAGTCTTCTTTGCAAGCTCATCCGCCTCTACCTAACCTCTAAGTGTTGGAGGCCCTCAGGGTCCAGTCCTTAGCCCTCTTCTCTATCTACTGTACTTGATTTAATCTATCCTTATAACTATTTTTTTAATAATAAATTTACTTTTTATTGGTGTTCAATTTGCCAATATACAGAATAACACCCAGTGCTCATCCCGTCAAGTGCCCCCCTCAGTGCCCGTCACCCATTCACCCCCACCCCCTGCCCTCCTCCCCTTCCATCACCCCTAGTTCGTTTCCCAGAGTTAGGAGTCTTTATGTTCTGTCTCCCTTTCTGATATTTCCTACCCATTTCTTCTCCCTTCCCTTCTATTCCCTTTCACTATTATTTATATTCCCCAAATGAATGAGAACATATAATGTTTGTCCTTCTCCAATTGACTTATTTCACTCAGCATAATACCCTCCAGTTCCATCCACATTGAAGCAAATGGTGGGTATTTGCCATTTCTAATGGCTGAGTAATAGTCCATTGTATATGTAAACCACATCTTCTTTATCCATTCATCTTTCGATGGACACCGAGGCTCCTTCCACAGTTTGGCTATTGTGGACATATCCTCATAACTTTAAATGCCATCTGTGTGGAGGTAGCTGACTCCTCAATACATATCTCTGACCTCATCCTACCCTTTGAGCTCCTCAGATCCGTATTTCCACCTCCATACTTGACATCTCCATTTAGGTACCCCATAGGAACCCCCCCATTTCATAGTCATCATTCCCACTTATATATTGATCATTCTACACCAACATCATTTCTACTCTTTTTCTTTTAATAAAATAACTTTTTAATTTTAGCTTAAATATAGCTAGCCAGCCAAAGGCTATATTTCATGGACTCCATTTCAGTTAAGTGTGGTCATGTGGCTAGGCTCTCACCAATTAGACACCAACAGAAGTCCTTTTTATTTTTTCCAAATGGAGAAAAAGTCTTTTTAATAACATACACATACATTCATGGGACTTTAAACAAGATGTAGTAAAATCTTAAAAAAAAAAAAAAGGAAAGAAAAAAGAAATCTGCATTTACTGTAAACTGCCTAAGAGATGGTGGCTTCAAAATTGTGCTTTCCTTGTAGGCCGGGATGCAGTTAGAAAGGCTGAAGCCAGAATAGCTAACTTAGATCAAGAAATGGAAACATTAAAAAATAAAAATTAAAAAAAATGGAAACATTGCATTTAGGATGGCAAAGCTATCCAACCAACCATGAACTCTCTACCTATGGCCTATTATGTGAGAGGGAAATTGTTCCATATTCTTTGAGCCACTATGCCCAGGAACCATTTTGTATAGCAGCTTAGACTGTACCCCTAACCAATCCACCCAATCATCCCCATCTAAGCAAATGGATCTACTTTCATCTGATTTCCTGAGCCAAAAACATGTTAATTCCTCATTTTCTTCAAATCCAATTTATCACTAAGTCCTGTTGATTGTACCTAAAAAATATATATTCCTCAAATCCACCCACAATCCAAATTCATTTGTAGCTACAACCTTACCTCCAAATGGACCTCCTTGCTTTGTTTTTGATCCCATATATCCCTTCTCTTGACTGTAATCAGAGATAGCTTTTAAAGCATAATGCATTATGTCATATTCCTGTTTGAAGCCTCTCGATGCCTTCTCATTTTATTAAGATAAAGTCCTAAGTCCTGAACTTAACCCTCTATGACCAGGTTTCTGCTTTTTTCCCCCAACCTCATCCGGTATACTTTTTCCTCGCTCACCAATCTTCTTTTAATAAAAGGGATCTTCTGTCCATTTCAGTTCCTCAAACAGTTTAAACTGTTCCCCACCTCATACCTCTGCTCACATGTTGTCTGTATAGGAAGGTCTCTCCTTCAATTCTTTGTCAGGTTGGCTCCTACTCATCCTGCAGGTATCAGCTTCACCCCCTTGCTTAGCCCTCCACTTGTACTTCATAACAACTTATTCTTTTCAACTATAGTACATCATAATTTATGATTATACATTAGATGGAGGCTCTGTTTGTGGGATGTCTGTTCTTCCCTACAGACCGGAAGCCCTCTGGAGGCGGGGGCCATGCTGATGCTGTTTACCTCCACACACCTAGCATTATCATGGTGCTTTTTACCTACTAGGTTGCTCAATAAGTCAAATGCTTCCTGAAGTGAAATACGTAGGAGAGAAATATGATAGTGCAGAGATTAAGGAGAATTTACCTAGGAGAAGTATGTAAAGTGGATTTTGGTTGGAGAGAGACTGACTGTATTAGTTTCCCAGAGCTACTATAATAAATAACTACAAGGGCCTTAAAGCAATAGACATTCATTCTCTCATAATTGTGGAGGGCAGAAGTCTGAAAGCAAGATATCAGCAGGGCCTAGTCTCTAGGGGAGGATCTTTTCTTGCCTCTTGTAGCTTCTGGTGATTGCCAGCAATCCTTGGGAGTTCCTAGGTTTGTGGCCGCATCACTTGAATCCTGCCTCTGTTGCCCCATGGGACTCTCTCAGGGTGTATCTTTCTTTATATCTCTTCTCTTAAGGACAGCCATCATATTAGATTTATGGCCAACTTTATTCCAATATGGCCTCACTGTAACTAATTACATCTACGAAGACCCTGTTTTCAAGTAAAGTCACATTCTGAGGCTTCAGTTAGACGTGAGTTTTTGGGGAGTCACTATTTGACCAGTGTACTGGAGATATAGGAAACCAATTTGTGATATTCTAGGCTGGAGGTAAAAAAGACTTGACCTGAGTTGCATTGAGAATCAAGAGGAAAGTATAAGATTGAGACAATTGGTCATAATTAAGAAATGACAGATCATAGAATTTTAGGGCTGGAAGAGACCTGAGAGGCCTCAAGTCTTGTGATTCTCAAGTTAGGCTTCTTATATCCTTCAAATAAGAAGCCTCATGGGTGATTAGAGAGTGGGAGAGCATAAGGAAGGCTTTCCAGCCTACCACCCCTTGTATAATCAGAACAATTACAGTATTTTGTTTGAAGATTGATTTTATTATAAATCTTGTCTAAATCTCTCATTTCACTTATCAGGAAATTGCAGCCAATTAAAGAATAAGACAGTGGATGCAGAAGTAAATTGCATAGTGTAAACTGTTGGATTTAAGAATGTGGGAAGAAGCCAACCAGAGCAGTACAGAAATCTACATGAAAGAGAAGACATTTTAAACCTAATGGCCAATGTATTTATGAAATACAATGAGTAAACAAAGTTCAATTGTCTCTCTTCCTATAAACTGTAGTTCTTCTGGACAGAGACCTAGGGGTGGCCCTGTCCCTGGAGCAGGGACACAGGACATAGTAGAAGGAGACAGGAGATCTGAGTATAATTCTGTCCTGACCAAGTCACTAAGCAAAAGACTAGACACAGGGATGAAGGAGAGGGAAGTACTATAGGTGATATCCAGGTTTCACAAGTAAATAATGAGGAGACAAGATGGTATGGCAGATGGGGAAAGTTGGCTTGGACTTAGTTTATAGAGGACCTTTTGTTTTGTTTGTTTTGGACATACTGGGTTTGAAATGACAGTGGAACACTAAAACTTTTGCAAGTAAATCTGTGTCTATTTTGTAGCCCCCATGACCTTTTCATTCCAGTGATGGACAAGGTACTGTCTCCTAGTCCATGGTGTCCTTTCCACAGTGCGCATTTTGGAATGTACTTTGTAGAGGTTAAAGAAACACTTATCTGTGACTGGGACCATCATCTCTCACCTGGACCACATATATACCCTCTGGCTAAGTGGTCTTCCCAAATCAGTCTCATTTTACTTTTTTCTCCACACTGCAGCCAGTTATCAATGCAAAACACAAACCAATCCCTGCTTTAAAACACTCTTCATTGCTCTTAGAGCAAAGATTAAAGATCCCTGATGTGCCTTATGAGATGTGCTCATTCAGGTAGGTCTGACCCCTGTCTTGACTTCTAGCCTCATCTGGTACCACTTCTCCTCCTTGCCTTGGAGATCTAGCCACGGTTTTGCTAACACTTTCCTATCCCAAGGTCTTTGCGTGTATCCTTCATGCTATCATCTCCTGTACTTTTTATCCTCTCCAAACACACTCATCCTTAAGATACCAGCACAGTTAACAGGTTGTTAGGAACTTTTCCCCTGACCTGGGTCTAAGTCAGTTTAGGTCAGCTTCTTTTGTTTCTTTTAGAGCACTAAGGTCACCTCATAAATATGCATTTTTTGCCTTGGATATTTGTTTAATGGTTAAACCTATTCTAGGTCCACAGGAGCAGGGGCTATGTATGTCTTGCTGTGCTCAGCACCTAGCACAGCACCTGGCTGTAGCTCTTTGGGTTGGGGGACAATTGCTGCTTGCGCATAGAGGTTATATCACACTCCAACAGAAATTTAAAATTTAAATCTTCCCATTATATAAGTATTTGGCAGTTTATATTGGATATTAAAAATATATTTCCTAAAAAAAAAAATAAAAATATATTTCCTTAAAGACCTTGATTTGGGCTATTAAAGTGTTTATTGAAAGACATTCTTATATTTTAAGAGCAAGAAACAGTAGATGTTAGCAAGGATGTAGAGAAAGGGGAACCCTCTTAGACTGCTGGTGGGAATGCAAACTGGTACAGTCACTCTAGAAAACAGTATGACGGTTCCTCAAAAAGTTAAAAATAGAGCTACTGATTGACTCACCAATTGCACTACTAGGTTTTTATCCAAAGGATACAAACATAATAATTCAAAGGAGCATGTGCATCCAAATGTTTATAGCAGGATTATTAATAATAGAGCCCAAATGTACATTGACGAATGGATAAAGAAGATGTGGGGTCACACACACACACACACACACACACACACACACTGGAATATTACCCAGCTATTAAAAAGACTTAAATCTTGCCATTTGCAACAACATGGATAGAACTAGGGTGTATTATACTAAGTAAAAAAGTCAGAGAAGGATAGATACCATATGATTCACTAATATATGGAATTTAAGAAACAGATAAACATAATGGGAAGGAAAGGAAAAACAAAATAAGATAAAAACAGAGAGAGGCAAATTATGAGACTCCCAACAATAGAGAACAAACTGAGGGTTGTTGGAGGGGAGGAGGTATGGGGATAGGATAACTGGGTGATGGGCATTAAAGAGAGCAGTTGTTATAATGAGCACTGGGTGTTATGTGCAAGTGATGAATCATGAAATGCTACCCCTGAAATTAATACTACACTATATGTTAAAAAACTATAATTTTGATCAAATCTTGAAAGAAACAAAAGAGTAAAGAAATTGCTTGACTTTAAGAAGCCTCTCTACAAAACCAGGTTACTACTTTACCTTTTGAGGGCTGTAGTAGCCATGAAGGTGTTGTTCAGAACTTCCTTCAAGAAAGAACTCTTGAGCCCAGTTAGCTGACAGTTTCCAGCTATGAGTGCCTTTAGGCCACACCCAAGCTCTCTAGCAGAGGCCACTATGCTGGCTCTTCCCAAGCAGCTCCCAGCAAATGATAGAGCATGGTCAGAATGCCAGGACCTGGCTGATTCTGCCCAATGTGGGGCTTTTCTACTAGGTGCCCTTTCCTCCGGAGCTTCCATTTGGGTTGACCAAGCCTTTGTTGGGTCTGCACTGTGGTCTGAAGCTCTCTCTTTCCAATCCTGCTTCCTCCCTAAGATTGCAGTCTGAAGGCTTTCTCTTCCCAATTCCCTTCTTTTCCCTTTGACCTTTCATAGGCTATCCCTTCTAATAGACCTGTTGCCTTCCTAACCCTCTCTCATGATCTGCTTCCCAAAACATCCAACCAACATAGAGGGCTTCCAGTAATATAATCATATAAGATGCAATGTTAGGGTTTTATTTATTTATTTTGATTTTTCAATTTTCCTTTCCTAGCTCATTCTCTCTGAAGATTTTTAGTTGCTCTTTAGCACTGCCTTTGGCCCAGGGCCTGATCCTGAAGATCTGGGATCGAGTTCCCCATTGGGCTCCCTGCACAGAACCTGCTTCTCCTTCTGCCTGTGCCTCTGCCTCTCCCTCTCTCTGTGTCTCTCATGAATAAATAAATAAAATCTTAAAAAAAAATATTTTTGGGACGCCTGGGTGGCTCAGTGGTTGAGCGTCTGCCTTTGGCCCAGGGCGTGATCCTGGAGTCCCGGATTGAGTCCCACATCGGGCTCCTTGCATGGAGCCTGCTTCTCCCTCTGCCTGTGTCTCTGCCTCTGTGTGTGTGTGTCTCTCATGAATAAATAAATAAAATCTTTAAAAAATATTTTTAGTTGCTCAATGTATAAGGCCTATTTCTGAAATGAAGAATAATTCCAGAAGAATTGTCTTTTTACGGTTTACTAATCTGTAAGCTCCATAAAACCTGAGATTTTTGTTTGTTACTGTCATATCCCAATACTTGACACACAGTAGATGCTTGATGAATATTTGTTAAGTGATTGAATATATTTTAAGAACCATTTTTCGGGATCCCTGAGTGGCGCAGCGGTTTAGCACCTGCCTTTGGCCCAGGGCACGATCCTGGAGACCCGGGATCGAATCCCACGTCGGGCTCCCGGTGCATGGAGCCTGCTTCTCCCTCTGCCTTTGTCTCTGCCTCTCTCTCTCTCTCTGTGTGACTATCATAAATAAATAAAAAAAAAAAATTAAAAAAAAAAAAGAACCATTTTTCATGTTTATATTAAATAAAAGATACAAGAACAAGACATATTATAATAGCATTTTATATAGACTGTATTAGTGTGATGTGGCTGCTATAACAAAAAGCCAAAGACTGGGTGGCTTAAATAACAGAAATCAATTTTCTTATGGTTTTGGTGGCTGGAAGTCTGAAATCAAGGTGTCAGCAGTATTAGTTTCTTCTGAGGTCTTTCTTGTTAGCTTGTAAATGGCCATCTTCTCTCTGTATCTTCACATGGTCTTTCCTCTGTGAGGGTCTGTGCCTTAATTTCTTCATAAAGACTGTCACACAGTCTTTATGATGAGAGCCTACAGAGATCTTATTTTAACTCAGTTGCCTCTTTAAAGAGCCCATCTCCAAATATAGTCACATTCTGGGGTACTGGGAGTTAGGGCTTCAACATATGAATTTTGGGGAGTACAATCTAGAGCCCATAACAGAGACCTGTAAAAATGTGCCAATAAGCAATTCTTTGGTTTGAGGTTTACTTTGTTTTGGATGCAAATGGAAATAGAAATAAAATACAATAAAATAATAAAAAAAATAAAAATTATATGAAACAAGACAAATGTCTGATTTATAGCCAAAGAATTATATAAGTGTATCTAAAAAGCAGACAATGAAGTATTAGGCTAAAATTCTTTGGTAATTCCTGGATATACCTGTAATGCTTGACCAAGTACATCACACATCATAAAAAAAGTTACAACTCATAAATGACCATATGCCTGAAACTATCAATGGGAATTTCTTTACATGTAAATTTAAAATCTAAATCTAACCAGATAGTATCTTTTTCATTAAAATATATTTTTTTGGAAAGAACTTTTGTTTTTAAAACTTTTATTTGTTTATTTGAGAGAGAGAGAGAGAGAGAGAGCAAAAGCAGGGTGGGGAGGGGCAGAAGGAAAGGCAGAAGCAGACTCCCCCACTGAACTGGGAACTTGCTCCCCGCCCCCCCCCCCCCCATTAGGGGCTCTATCCCAAGACCCTTAGGAACATGACCTGAGTTGAAGGCAGATGCTTAACCAATTGAGCCACCCAGGCACCTCTGAAGAGAATTTACATACATTATGTGCATATTAGGACAATTTGTTTCCCAGAAAAATACAAATTATAAAAAATTATTACTCATTGAAATATTAATTTCATTTAATCATAGGAAGAATGTTAATTTTTCCTTTCTGGTCCCTGCTGTCTATCTGATTCCTGAACCTATCTCACATAATAAAAAAGACTTGTGGTATGCTCTCCACAAAAGTGAACATTGGTCTTTTTCTGCTGGTATTTCCCACCTCCAAAACTTGCATTATGTTCCATGCTGTAAACCACCATTGTTGTGTGCCACTATATTTTGGGGACTTATTAGAATGAAGGAAGTTCTTCCCTAACATGACATTTCCTTTCTAATACAATACAAAAATGGAGTATTTAGGGTTGACCACTTATACATTGTTCCCATTTCAGGCCCCACGGCATTGCCGTCATGTATGAATGCCTAAAGCTTTTAGAGATTTCCTTTAGGGTTTTCTAGTATGTTTACTTTCCTGTGGATTTTGAAAGACTTGACCTCCCTGGGAGAAGTCTTTTGAGAGACCCCAGATGCCTATCACCTCTATGAGAGCCTTAACAGGCCAGCCTTGTAAAGATGGTGCCATAACTATGTATTGATTTGTAACCACTTTGCTCACCATAAGCACAGTCTGGCCTGTGGCAACCATTCTCCTCTACTTGTAGAATTCTCTAGAACTCTTTCTTGACATCATGACTGTCAATTCAGAAGCACTGGATTATATCAGGGGCTTCTGGGTGGCTCAGTCTATTAAGCCTCTGCCTTCGGCTCAGTTCATGATCTCAGGATCTCAGGTCATGATCTAGGATTGAGCACTGAGTTGGGCTCCCTGCTCAGTGGGGAGTCTGCTTCTTCTTCCCCTTCTCCCTCTGTGATCTCTTTTGCTCTCTCTCTCAAATAAATAAATAAAAAATCTTAAGAAAACCCATTGGATTATATCAAAAACTCTTTTGGGAATATAATGTTAAGATTTCTTGCTACTAGTAAATTCTACTACTAGATTCTAAACACCTTGACAGACAAGAGTACTTGTCTGATTTTTTAAAAAAATATCAAACTGTTAAAAGATAAACAGAGGCTTATTAAAAAGTGTAAGATTTTCTTTGAGCAAAAATGGATTGGAATAGAGTAGCATGAACAGAAGTGGTTTAGAACATTCCTTGATAGGAGCTGGGAGAAAGACTTCTATAGAAAAGATGCAGAAACAAAGAGAGGAAGTTATTTGATTGGCTATACCTTATAAAGCCTGTTGGCTATTTTTGATTGCTTGTCCTTAGCATTTTGATTTTGTAACCTTGAGGCATTTACTACAGGCTTAGATTTTGATTTGTTTACATATTTAGCACCTACTTGGGCCTGACTAATAAAAAAAAAAAAAAAAAAAAGAAAAGACTGAGTTCCTATCTTGGAGTGTTTATAGCCTAGGAAGGAGCTTGTACATTTCCTTCTTCCCTGCTCTACACCTTTTAAAACAAGCTGATTATCTTTTCATTATTCATTATAATAAATTTTAAAAATACAGAAAAATCAAGATTCACACATCGCTGAAAAGCCTATGGCTTCACTACTGATAATAACATTTTAATTTATCTTTTTTCATATGCATAGACTTTCTAAAAGATTATGCATATTTTTTCATTTTTTAAGAAACTTATTTGAACTCAATTAATTAATGCATAATGTCTTAGTAGTTTCAGAGGTTCGAGTTCAGTGATTCATCAGTCTTCTATAACACCCAGTGCTCATATGCATAGACTTTTTTGTTTTTGTTTTTGTTTTTCCACTGCATAGTTTTATTTTTTCATATGCATAGACTTTAAAAAACATTTATAACAAAAAAAACCCATTTATAACCAGATAGCATGCCCAATTTTGTAACTTGCTTCTTTCATTTCACACATCATAAATGTTTTCCAGTAGCCTGTGTAAACGTTTAAGAAGCTAGATTATATTCCACTGAGTGGATTCACCATAGCTTTCTTAATCCTCATTTTGATGCCAGGTATTTATTCAACTTCTTGCCTTTTTTATTCTTTTTTTTTTCTGCCTTTTTAATTCTAAATGAAAAATTCAACTTTGTGCACAAAACATTTTTAATATTTAGGGTTGTTTCCTGAAATTAAATGTCCAGAGATGGTCTCTCTGTGTCAAATGGAATGAACATCACAGCTCCCAGTGCATGTGCAGGTGACTTTGGAAGGGTATGGCCCATTTGCATCTGACCCACAGCCCTCAGTGATGCCTGGGTCACTGCACTCTTAGACTTGGGACATCACTACTTTGAAAATGTTTGCTAGTTTGATAAGTGAGAAGTAGTGTGTTGATGTTTTGCTTTTTATTTATTTGGTTGCCAGTGAGGTTGAACATTTCCTCATATTTTTGTTTATCACTTTTATTTCCTCTTTTATGAATTGGTATTTTATGTTCTTTCTCATTTTATTTATTATTTCTCCCACATCTCTCTCTCTCTTTCTCTCTCTCTCTCTTTTGTTTTTACTCCATACTGATAGGGTTTTGGCTTAGTCAGGGATTTTTTTTACAAGGCCACTTTAGCCAGTATAGCTTGTCTTCCTTCATTCTGGACCATGGTGACCGAGCAGTCATTTTTATATTGTCATGCAGATATAACAGAAACTGCTCTTTAAAACAGAAAGTGCTTTAGGGGTGCCTGGGTGGCTCAGTCAGTTAAGCAGCTGCCTTCAGCTCAGGTCATGATCCCAGCCCCACGTTGGGCTCTCTGCTGAGCAGAGAAGCTCTGCTGAGCTTCTCCCTCTCCCTCTGTTGTTCCTCCTGCTTGTGCTCTCTCTCTCTCAAATAAATAAATAAAATCTTTAAAAAAATAAAATAAAAATAAAACAGAAAGTACTTTCAAGTTGCTTCAGCTTTTCGGAGTCTTCTTGTCTGAGACAGCCATTGGGCTTCCCACCTTGGAAAGAACATTCTATAAAGTGAGGAAGTTCATTTGAGGACATTTTTAGTAAGAGACATAACAGTGGCAGCCACTTGGAGATTAATTCTGACATTCCCATGAGGCACCTAAAGCCTAAAAGGGAAGAGCAGAACTATCCCCAGTCCCCCCCAAGCTGGGGTGAAGTCCAAAAATGCTTTCTGCACCATTGATTTTTCTTGGGCTTTTGTAGCTGTGAAACACTATTCATTGCAGTTGGATTATGGCTTTTTCTTTTGTCCTATTTACTAACTGGGTAGCTGCTGCCAAAAGTTGTGACTGTGATTATCATTTTGAAGGAGGAAAACTTGTGCTGCTCACCGCCTCACACCCCGAGCCCCCCACCCCTGAAAGGTTAGTCAGCACCTCAGTGTTCATCTGTGAGTGGTCATTGTTCTTGCTACAGGGAGTTATAAAAGGAGATGCCATCTTCACCCACACTCTGAGAGATGAGGGCAGTACAGCACAAAAGTGGATAAAAAGGCAACTCTGTTATCCCAGACCTTTCTTTCCTAAATAATAGACCTAGTAAGGCAGCAGGATCTTGCCAACCAATATGGCACAAACCAGCATACAGACTCATGTTCCACCCATGGAAGCATTTTGTGAATGGCAAAGTGCTTTGTAAGTGATAAGTGTGATATTTTTGCAAATAGTTAAAGGTCCCTGGTTCACTGGGTTTCTTCTTGGCTCCTTAAGCTTAAAGAGTAAACTTTCCTATATTTAGAGTTTCACTTATTCATTCATGTTTATTGAACTTCTCTACTGTATATTAAGCATTGTTTAGACCTGGTGTCCACAAACTGTAGTCTTCAGGTCAGATTTGACCTGCCACCTGTGTTTCTTTCTTTCTTCCTTCCTTCCTTCCTTCCTTCCTTCCTTCCTTCCTTCCTTCCTTCCTTCCTTCTTTCTTCTTTCTTCCTTCTTCTTTCTTTCTTTCTTTCTTTCTTTCTTTCTTTCTTTCTTTCTTTCTTTTCTTTCTTTCTTTCTTCTTTTTCTTTCTTTCTTTCTTTTTTTTTAAGTTTTTTATTTATTTATTCATGAGACACACACAGAGAGAGAGAGAGAGAGGCAGAGACACAGGCAGAGGGAGAAGCAGGCTCCATGCAGGGAGCCGGATGTGGGACTCGATCCCAGGACTCCAGGATCATGCCCTGGGCCAAAGGCAGGCGCTAAACCGCTGAGCCACCCAAGGATTCCCGCCACCTGTTTTTCATAGTCTGAGAACAAAGAATAGTTTTTACATTTTTATAAAATTGTTGAAAAAAATTTAAGGAAGAATAATATTCTATGATACTTAAAAGGCATATGAAATTCAAATTTCAATGTCCACAAGTAAAGTTTTATTGGAACACAGCCATGCTCATTCATTTATGTATTGTGTCTGGATGCTTTCCTGCTGCAATGGCAGAATTGAGTAATTATGACGGAAACGGTATGGCCTTCTAGGGCTAAAATACTTACTGTCTGGGCCTTTACAGAAAAAGCTTTCCACTCCTGTTCTAGAGACTGGAGATATAGCTATAAACAAGATAGACATTGTCCTTGCATCCATGTGTACCATTACTTTAAAGATGGTCCCAGTGGGACTCACCCTTGATCCTGGCTTTAGATACATCAAGTTCTAACCAACTGAGCTAACCTTATATAATTTTAGCTAACACTGGCACAACCTTATGGAATCTGATTATTTTTTCATCAAATCAAATCTATGAATTAACTATGTTAGAGTGCAAAGTTCTCTGCACTTAAGACATTATTACACCAGTTAAGAAGCAAAGTTTGTTTTCAGGATGAAAAAAAGAATAACTGTAATAACATACAATAGCTGCTTTTATCTTTGCAAAAGCCTTTTATTTGTGCTAGTTTACACACTACACAGACTTCATGAACTAAGAATTTGGGATGGAAAAGCTCACTTTGGACTGATAAGAGACTGAGCAGGCTTGCCAGAGGAAGTAGGATGTGGCCCAAAGTGATGGTCTTGAATCCTTCCTCAATCCCAGGGGCCTAACAAGTTGTCTCCTATGGACAGAAGGCCAAGAAACTGCCTTTAGGGCTCTTTCCTGTATCCTATGGTTTGACAGAATTTCTGCTCTTATCCTCATGACGTGAACAGCCAGCCAGCCTTTAGCTGGTGACACAGGAAGACCAGGATTGGGAGCTGCTAACCCAGCTTATGAGGTGGGCAGGGATCTGCTCTTCCCTAAATGGAGAATCAGTGGAAGCAAGACTGGGAGTGAGGGGGTATCATATAATAGGAAAATAGGGTGGGCAGGTAGAAACTTTGATATCTTAAAATGTAAGGCAGTGTGGAAAGTCTGGGAGTCCTTTAGCTATCTTTCCAGCTTATCTAGAACACCAAAGGATTATATCTTCCTCTACACTGAGTAACTTTCATCCCTGCTTGGCCCAGGGTACTGTTCAATAAATGGTTCAATTAAAGAATGCCTGAAAGAATGAAGGAAGGAGGTCAAGTCACATGCCAACATTAATCAGAATACTTAGAGTATGGTGTGCTCTTAGGAATAGAAATTCATGGGTGTTCATTCATTCACTCATTCAACAAATGTTTATTGAGCTCCTACTATGTGCCAGGCACTTAACCCTATTTTATTTCAATGACTAATAGTGAAACTCGTTCTAAAATATCAGTCTCTGGGGGCACCTGTGTGGCTCAGTTGGTTAAGTGTCTGACTTTGGCTCAGGTCATGGTTTTGTGGTCCTGGGATTGAGCCCCATGTGGGCCCCAGCTCAGTGGGGAGTCTGCTTGTCCCTCTTCCTCTTCCTCTCTCCCTATCCTTCTCTCTCCTCCTGCTCATGATCTCGCTCTCTCAAATAACTAACTAAATAAATAAAATCTTTAAAAAAAAATCAGTATCTGCTCTGTTGCTTTACAAAGTATAATCATACAAGTATCTATTACTGAACCCTGAAGAGGATTGAAGAACACAGAGGATCTTTTTGAGCTCATGGTATTACCTTGGCTAAAACAATAGAAGATAATGAGGTTACTGTAGTGCTTAAGAAGGCACACACTGGTGTCAGCCTGCCTGTGTTCAAATCCGGGTTTTACCTCATACCTACATGATGTTGAATAAATTTTGCCTCAGTTTCTCCCATCTGTAAAACAGTGAAATGATAATACCTACTACATATGGTGGTCATGAAGATTAAATAATCAAAGTACCTTGTATGTAGGAAGCCCTCAAGGTGAGTGATAACTGTTTTTGATATCACGTAGAAGTCAACCTAAAAAAGATAGAGGCATTTGAACTGAAGATATTGAGAACTTGAGGATGTGCCTCAGAACATGTTTGGTTCTGCTTCAGTGCCATTTATAGTATGCACAGGGGAAAGAACAGAACCCCATTATTGTAGTTTAATTTCTCTGTGTTCTTGCCTGAAAATGGAGAGAGTAATACTTAACTGGTAGGGCTTTTCTGAGGAGCACATGGATGAGTGTGCCTGGAGTTCAGTTAGCTCTCAATAAATATTACCTTCCTTCTGACAGAGTCAAATATGAGGAAGTAATTCCCTTTAATTAAGAGTGTTGATGAGTTGGGTTCTAGTTAATTGAACTGTAATATGTAAATCTATTTAATCGTGGACTGGCTCTACCAGATAAACATCCAGCACCTGGTATGGTTTGGTTGAGCACTTCTATTTGTTTGATTTTGAAAAATCCTTCCCCCTTGTATGACTTCTTAACATTGTGGATCCCTCAACTCAGCCTGCAAACAGTTTGCATTTTCAGTTGAAAGAAGGATTTTCAGAAGGTTTTAGATTTTAATTGTTGGACTTAATGGGATTGCTTTAAATTAATCCAAATCACTTGTAGACAATGGAGCAATGGCCTGGTACCTCATCATTCCTTGTTTATTTTTTTAAATAAAAGGAGCAAAGTGGGATGTGTTCCAAATTGAGTCGCAGACTATGGTTAGGATTAGCTGAGTAAACATTGTGGTCTTTGGGGAGACAGATATTGGGTGGGAGCTAGAGAATCTGCAGCAGTCACCCTTTACCATTTATTTCCCTTTGTGGGATGCCTTCCTAGCATAGCATGAGAGAAGAAGACAGAAAGACATGTTCATTACAGCAAAATGATGAAGTAAAGGTGGAAGAGAATGGTGTGTTGAGTAAGGGGGAATGAGAATGCATTGAAGTGAGACCAAATAGAGGTGCTGAAGGGAGACCTTGGAACTTTGTCCATTGATAATTTCATGGAATTATATTGTTTGGATATATCCTTATTTTCATAATTATTATCATCCTGTGGCCCTCATCTTGAAAAAACATTCTCAATTTGAGTATTCTGGGCACTTTGGGCTGGATAATTGTAGAATGTTTAGCAGCATCCCTGCCCCTTACCCACTAGATGCCAGTAGCACTTTACCTATCCACCCACCCACCCATCCCAGTATAATCACCCAAAATATTTCCAGAGTTTACCAAATATTTCTTGGGGAAGTGACCCCTGCCACCACCTCCTCCCCCTGCCTTCCCCTCCCGCAGGTTCTACCCTGCCCCAGTTGAGAGCTGCTGCTTTGAAAGGATTCATTTCAACAACGTTTCTCTTGGGCTGTGCTCATGGAAAGGTCATTCCTCTGGCTAACTTTTGGATCTCCAGCACTGACTGGCTAAGCCACATTGACAGCCAAGTGGAGACCTCCTCAAAGTGGGCTGGGTACATCCCTACGATGCCAGGCTGCAATGTCAAATTTTTAAGTGTTGAAGGATGCCTAGATTATTTTCTAAGGTAATGTGAATTTTGTCTCCAGTGGTCCCTCCGCCTCCTCAGTGAGTATTACATGGACATAATGACAACTCAATTCTGTTTGTGGAGCCTTTACTATCTTACAATAAGCTTGGAGAAAATCAAGCTTGTTAGATTGTTAAAATAAAACCTGTAGAGTATCCTATTAAAAGAGTCCCTCAGAATTATTATTTTAACATAGGCATAACCACAAAAGGAGACTGAGAAGCCCCCAGTAGGGGGAGGTGAATTGCCAAGTGGCGTTTTACGAAAACAAAGGCTTTGCAAGATAAAAACATCTTCTTTCCTCCCCAGTCACAGGCTTAATGTTATTAATAACTCAGATGTCATATTTATGCCATTTGTGGCAGCATGCATACAATTTAAATATTTTAGCTTCCATTATACAACTGGATCTACATTACTGACCTTCAAGGGCCCCATTCATAAGGGATGAGGAGAGGGAACAATCAGCTACTTCATGTGAGGGCTGGCTAGCAGACTGGGTTTCCCAGCATTGTCGAACAAACCACCACACAGGGAATGCTTTGGAGCCACTTGGAACATGGTGCGGTGGGGACAGAGAATGATGGGGGGTGGGGCTTTCAGGGCAAGGAGAGAGACAAACCTTTTTTTCTTTTTTAAAAAGAGTTATCCCACCTTTGTTCCAAGGGAGAATGAAATACCCATTAAGACTGGTGACACTGGGAATTTTGTTTCAGCTTGGTTCCTTTTGTTGTGACTCCAGGGTAAAGGAGAGGAATCTGGGGTGACTAGGTTTCAAGCCAAGATGAGAAAGAAAACGAATTCCTTCCAAGGATTTCTTCTATTGTCTCAAGGATAAATATTTATAGAGAAAGTTCAAGTGAAGTCTTTTACAATGGTCACGGTTTTAAGACTAAGCCTTCCAAAGGGTACATGTAAAACTATGCTTAAATGAAGGGTGATCCAATTAGGCTTCGCAGGGAAAACCAAGAAACCTCAAGATAATTTCCTATATAAAATCTAATTGTGTTCTCAAGTGGAATAGGAATACCACTCTGAATTATTCCAGATCCATAGACTGCAGCAGAAATGTACAGCCAAATTGGATTCTATTTTAAGTAATTAAGTTATTTCCCTTCACAGGATCTATAATTTGCCTTCAACAAATGTGATTTGCCTCAGAAAGATAATACATTGCAATTTTTCCTCCAAAATAGATTTTCTGTGCCAGAAACAATTATGAAAAGTAGACCAAATATTGCCTTGATTATATCCTGGTTATTATCTTTGAGTGCATGCCTGGAGTGCCCTGTTTGTGTTCCAAAATGAGATAGGTACGGCTGCTATATAGTTTAGAAATTATCTTTAAATGGAGACCAGAGCTGAAATTTACTCAAGAGCCTAGGGCTTGCACAATGGTAGTGTAAATAGCTACGGGTGTTATTATGTAAGACTCCAAAATCTTGTGCAAAATATGAGCAGTGAGGAGCTTGGTTTAGTGGACCTTTCTTCTGAACTCTGAAAGCACCAATTTAACTTTCATCTGCTTGGTTAAACCCTTGAGGTGCTAGGTGTTGCAATAAAATGTTGAGATTTGCATAGAAGATATTGCAAGGAGGGTATTTTTGGCATGGTTAATTTTATGAAGAAAACATTCACTTTTGGCTTTATTTTCAATAACAGTTCAGTTGGTTTATGACCAGGTGTTCTGGGGAACGATAGTGGTATGGTTAAGAGCACAGGCTGGAAGGATGAATGGAATCAACTGGTTTGTCCCCTTGAAAGTGCAAGTTATGGAAAGTCTATGCATCTCCATTCCTTTGTCCGTGAAAAGGGAATGATGGAATCTAGATGGAAAGAATCAGATGAGAAAAAGCATAGTGTGCTTGGCACAGCACAGACCTGGATCATACAAGGGGTCAGTCCTAGTAAAATCTAAAACATGGTATTGCATCCCTTTTCTCCTTAACATACATTTTTCCTTCAAAAGATTATTTTTCATAGGAATACAAACTGGCTGGAGGTTTCTAAATGTCTAGGAGTTGAAAGTGGTTGAGACTTCAGATTTTTTTTTAAATTTTTTATTTATTTATGATAGTCACAGAGAGAGAGAGAGAGAGAGAGAGAGAGAGAGAGAGAGGCAGAGACACAGGCAGAGGGAGAAGCAGGCTCCATGCACCGGGAGCCTGATGTGGGATTTGATCCTGGGTCTCCAGGATCACGCCCTGGGCCAAAGGCAGGCGCCAAACCGCTGCGCCACCCAGGGATCCCGAGACTTCAGATTTTGAAGACAAGATTCCCTGGTTTGGGATACTGGCTATGCTACTTACCATGCCTTTAACCTGGTCACTTGGGCTTTCTGTGCCTCAGTTTCCTGCTCTACAAACTGTAGTTCTGTTATTAATAATTGAGCCAGAGTTCCTATCATAGAATTGTGATAAGGGTTAAGTAAAATATTAAAACAGCTAGGATAGGACCTGACATGCCATAAATATGTTATTATTTTTGACTTCTGTTAGCCAAAGGAATGTCAACAGAAATCAGAACATAACACTGAGTAAGTTTATCACGAACTTTTATTAACAACTTAATACAAGACTGTACATTGAAGGTGCTGAAATCAGTCCACTTGAGAAAACTGAAAAACCATCATTTCTATACTACTTCAGGCTTTGGTTGTAAGTGCCACCTTCTACAGCAAAATCACATAGTGTAACCAAACCATTTAAGAACAGGAAAAAGAAAATGTTCCACCGGAATGGAGAGATTATTTATGTACAAACAGCTGAGGATCATTTCTAGCTTAAGTGATTCACTACACACTCTGGAATGTTCAGTTCCCTTTTCTACAGTCCTACAACCAGACATACAGCAACTAAGAACTTGGCAATAGGTCCTGCCTACAGACACTCATCCACATGAAAAACAACAACAAAAAATATTTATATAAATAAGTCAATTAAACCTCACAAAAACTAAAGTAACACAAGAAAAAATCCAACAGTCAATAAAAACTGTACAGTATCGGTCAGTCTTTTATATCTGAAAAAATGTGTAACAAAAAAAAAAGAGTTCTTTAATGTACACAAGTCTTTGAGATCATTGTTAGCTGGAGTGAAAACTTGAAGACTCCGACTCAGTTGAAACAGAAGAATGTCCTCCCCGCTTCCCTTTGGAAAGGATCTTGAGGCTGGACCCTCTGCTCACAGAGGTGAGTGCATGCTGGGCAGAGGTTTTAAATTTGGCTCCAAGGAAGGCGTAGAGGATGGGGTTCAGGCAACAGTGGAAAAAGGCTAGGGCCTCAGTGATGGAAATCCACTTGTGCACAGTTTTCTCAAACTCACATCCTTGCTTGATGATTTCCAGAAGGATAAAGGAATCGATGCTGATCCCAATGTAGTAGGGCAGCCAGCAGGCAAAGAAAGCAAGGATGAGGATGACTGTGGTCTTGAGAGCCTTGCGCTTCTGGTAGCCCTTCGAGTGGGACAGCTTGGAGATGATAATGCAGTAGCAGGACAGGATGACGATACCCGGCAGGATAAGGCCAACCATTATGTGCTGAAACTGGAACACCACCAACCATGAGTCATTGGGATAGAAGCGGTCACAGATATACCTGTCATCTGCCTCCCTGACATTGGCAAAGATGAAATCGGGAATAGTCAACAGGAGAGCAGGTATCCAGACGCCAACGTAGACCACCTTTTCCGCCAACAGCTTCCTTGGCCTCTGACTGTTGGTGGCATGGACAATAGCCAAGTACCGGTCCAGACTGATGAAGGCCAGGATGAGGACACTGCTATAGAGGTTGACAGTATAGATGACATGGACCGCCTTGCACAGGAAATTCCCGAAGTACCAGTTTGCCACAGCCTCAACTGCCCAGAAGGGAAGTGTGAGGACAAAGAGGAGGTCTGCCACAGACAGGTGCAGTCTATACTTGTCTGTCATGCTTCTCAGTTTCTTCTGGTAACCCATGACCAGGATGACCAATCCATTGCCCACTATGCCAGTCAAGAAGATGATGGAGTAGACTGTGGGCAGAAAGATACGGTTGAAGTGAGCATTTTCCTCCCGGAAGCAGGGTTCCTTCATGGAGTCATAGTCGCCTGAGCCCAAGTCCTCTTCTGTGTAGTTATCTGAAGGGTATATCTGCAAAAGAGGCAAGGGAAGGGATGTTAATTTTCTAGTTCAGCTGGCATTCTCCAACTTAAAAAAAAAAATGTTTCTGCGATTTTTAAAAAGTAATTTATAAAACCCAAGTCAGCCCAGGCTTCTTCGGGACACTCTGCTTCGGATGAAGTAGTGAGTGGAAGGGCACAAGAGAATTGTTATAGATTCCTGCAACCCTCCTCCTCATCTTCCCCAGAGTCACTTGTTATATCCTTCTTAAGTAGAACCAATTACAAAATCCTTTGTTTAGAACAAAAGGGCGCTGAGATTCTGAGTGTTTGAAAGTCACATCTTTGCTAACTCTTCTACCCCACCCACGGGGGGGGGGGGGAGAAAAAAACCTTGGGAGGGAAAATACCAAAACAAAACACAAAGAAGCCACTCCTAGACTGTGCGCCCTAGGGAGTGGGAGAGGTGGGGTGGGGGTGGGGGGCAGGCGAGGAGTGGGAACAGAAGCTTGAGTTCCGAGGAGCTGGGATTAATTTTCTATACGAAGGTTTCCCCAGGATAGGGAAAAGGGAAAGAATGAGCATGGGGGGGGGGTCCTCAAAACTTTCTCCTAAGGCACAAAACATTGCCTTCCCCTCGTCCATGTAAACACAAACCAATCTGTACTTCAAGCAACACGTAGTGGGGAAGGAGGCTACAGCCTTAAAGGAAGGATCTGTGGCGCGTGGGGTGAACAGGGCTGTCACAGGAGGGTGCGGACGCGCACAGCGCCTGGGGCTTGCGCTCCTCCGGGCGCGGGTCTCTCCGCCCCACCGTCTACCTCTTGGCGCGTCTGCGGCGTCGGGGAGCGCGGCGATTTACTGCGAGGGGAAGGTCACGGGGTCTGCACTCATGGTCCTCGCCCCGAGTTTCATTTCCTCACCCTCCCGGGCCGCTTCCCACCCCGCCACTGACCCAGTAAATGGGGTCGGAGGTCTGCAGCTGGAAGCCTCGGGGCGGAGGGCGCCCTGAGGCCAGGGGGGGGGTGGGGGGCGAACCCCCGACCTCCGCGCCTGCCCCGCGCCCACGCCCACCAGCGGGCGCCGCGGCTCCCGGGGTCTCGCCCAGCACCTCGCCAAGGGCAGGCTCACAGGGTGTTGGGGAGCGAATGGGCGTCTCCCCCTAACAGCCTTTGAATCGCGCGCCGCCGGGGGAAACGAAAAGCCTTCCTGGTAAGGGGTTTTCAAAAGTCTCCAGGAAACCACCAACGGTTCAACAGCGCATTTGGGATCGGCGAGTGCCAAACGGTCTCCCCGCCTGCACCTGCCCGTGTGCGCCGCGCACACCCGCAGCCCAGGTGCCCTCGCAGCCTCCCGCGGGTCCCCGCCGCGCACACCTCCGCTCCGCCGTCGGGGCCCGGGGCCGCTCGCCGCGCTTCCCACGGCCGCTCCCCGCGGGGCCGAGGCTCAGATGCCCGCCTCTCCCGCCCTCTGCTCGCCGGCGGGGGGTCCTGACGCAGCCCGCGGGCTGTGCAGAGCTTAGGGCCCGCGCGCCCACCCTCAGGGGCGCCCCCCCCCAGCCTGCGCCTGAGATTAACGAGGGGCGCGGTCCTCGCCCTGGGAACTCAGCCCCGCGCGCCGCCCTCCGCCTCTAGCTCCAGCTCCTGTAATCCCCCCCCCACGCCCCCCGCCCCCCGCCATCCTCGGGCCGAGTCCCGGGACGGCGCGCGCCCGCTGCTGTGCAGGACGTTCTTGGGTCTGCAAGCTGTGCCGGCCCAGCGCGCGCCGCAGGCTCCAGGGGGAGACACACGCATCTCTCCTCCTCGCCCTACAGAGCCAACGATTCCAATCCTGCCGGGTCCTCCGGGGTCGCCACGCGCACGGAAACTCCCTTCCACGCTCCTTCCCCGGGACCGGCCCCTCCCACGCTCCGCTCGCCTCGGCTCGCTCCGAGGGGGGTCGCGCCCTAAGTTTTCGTGTTTGCGCGTGTAAGGAAATCAGGTCGAAACCGGACTTACATGGAGCTCTTCCATGGTAACCGCTCGCCCTCCGGCCGCCGTGGCTACCGGAGCACCCAAGCCGTCGGGGTCACTTTGCTACCTGCTGCCGCAGCCAACAACAGACTGTGAAGTTTCTGGCTGAAGCTGGACTTTTATAAAAACACGCTCGGCGGGCGGCGCATGCGCCGCGCGGATGGGCGGGCGGGTGGGGCCGGGAGGAGGGAGGCGGGGTGGGGGGAGAGGGGCCGGCGTGCGGGAGGAGGGCGCGAGGGAGGGGCGGGTCCCGCCCGGCTGCAGCCCCGGCGAGGTTAATTGGGGCAAACCTGGGAATCCCCTGAGCCGCCGCTGTGAGCTGGAGGTCACCTTGGGAGTCTCGGGCTGCGCGTGGAGGGCTTCCCGGAGGCGTCCCCCAACTTGGGAACGCTGAGCGCGCCCGGAGGGAGGTGAGAGGCGCGGGCCACCTACGCGACCCAGTGTGCATCCATCCTTGCTCACGTGGATGGAACTCCGGCCCCGGGAATGCTACAGATGGGGAAACTGAGGCCCGGAGAAGGGTAGTGAAGTAGCAGCATAACCCAGCCCGTAGGCGGCAATGCCCACGCGGGTCCAGCATGTGACTCCCTTCCCCGCGCTCTCAGCGGATGCAGACCGCTCAGAAAACAAAACGGTTCTGTCCTCGGAGCACAACTGTCTGTAAGCATACGCGCCCATCCCCAGTAACAGTGCCCGCATCAGGTGTGCAAAATACGGAAACACTTCCAGAAGAGGGTAGGATGATTTGGCGTAATCAAGGAGGGAGACCGTGCCGGGGAAGTAGGTGCGTGTTTGCAGGCAACCAGGTAGTGACAGCCGTCCTCAGACGTCCGTGTAAGTGCGCCTGATTAGGAGGGTGGCTCAGCGAACAGTACTTTCTGTAACAGATCACGAGGCAGACTTGCACAGAATCACTCATTCATTCGCACAACAGCGATGCATTTAGCCCACCGGGGGCCGGGGCGTGCGATGCCCTGCTCGCGGCGCTGACCCGAGGACAAGGCCCCCACGCGGAGGAAACGGAGCCGGCTGGCGGCCACGAGGCGCGAGGGTCGGGATCCCAAGCCGGCTGGAGCGCACGTGTGGCCCCGTACCCGGCGTCCTCCTGCACTCGGCGCGGAGCACGAGCGGCCGCGGGGATGAGAAGTTAGGCGGAAGGCTCGGGCGAGGTGGGGTGGGGGTGGGGGTGGGGGTGGGGGTGGGGCTGGACGTTGAAGAGGCCCCGGCAGGCCGGGTTTGCAGGGGCCGCTCCCTCCCTCCCTCCCTCCCTCCAGGTGCGAGCGCCAGCCAGAGAGGGCGCGAGGGCGCTGCGACGCGCACCCCGGGCTGGTCCCGGGAAGAGCGCTTGCCCAGTCTGCATCCTAAACACACCGCCCCCTTTCCTTAAGATGAAACCTTTCAGGCGGGAGGAGTTCCCGGGATGTCTGCGGGCCGAGGACCTGTTCTCCACTGAGCCTAGCTCTCCTCTTTCCTCGGCACCCCTCCCCTCCCCCTAATGTGTGTTGGTGACGGACCTCATCTCCTGAAAGCTGATGTTGGGGTCAGCAGGTGGGACTCTTAGAAACTGCTCACTTAGGACACAATAATGACCGGATGAAACTAACCGTGTTATTACACTTTTGTAGGATTAAAAGAAAACTTTTAAAAGCACCTTTAGTATGTTATTGAGTAAAACTTGGGATCCTCACATTTTTCACATCCTGGGATAGGAGACAATACCGAAGGACCAGGGGATCCCTGGGTGGCTCAGCGGTGTAGCGCCCGCCTTCGGCCCGGGGCGTGATCCTGGGGTCCCGCGATCGAGTCCCACATCAGGTTCCCTGCAGGGAGCCTCCTTCTCCCTCTGCCTATGTCTCTGCCTCTCTCTCTGTGTCTCTCATGAATAAATAAATAAAAACCTTTAAAAAATATATTGAAGGACCAGAATTTCAGACAGGTTCCATGACTTGCTCTTCCACAAAGCTCAATAGTGGCAGAATCGTTATGTTTTCACCCAGAATGTCCTCTGCACTGAACCTCAAAGCTCTTCTCTTCATTATCATGGAAACCTGAGAGGTGAATCTTCCAAACCTGCCCCAAAAGGAGACCGAGGATAAATCCAGAGTCAAATGATTTGCACAATAAATATTTGTTGATTGCAGACAAAAGAAAGGTTTTCCTTTATCTGTGGACTACTTTAAATCCTTTTAGGTACGTCTGCTAAAACGAAGCAGGTAATTAAGAGAACAATGAAATGCTATTCAGTGACTGTCAAATTAGGCAAAAAAATTTCTTTTCAAAGATAATATCTGGATATTAAGATAAGACCAAGTGTCTCTCCTTTGTGACTGGCAGGGAATGTGGATTGGACATCCTTTCTGGAAAGCACTTTGTCTGTGGTCAGTAGGAAATTTACACTGGTAATTCCACTGTATAGAACCATCCTGAGGAAACAGAATTTTGCCACAAGGTATTCATGGAGGCATTATTTTTAACAGTGAACTATCTGAACAGCCCTAAATGTCCATTTGTGGAAGAGTGGAGAAGATTTTGGTGTATCCATATGTGAAATTCCATATGGCCATTGCCGATGATGTTTGTGGAGAAGAATTTTTAATGACATGGGAAAATGCTTATGAAACATTAGGTGCAAAAAAGTAGGATTCAAAACTATGTATATAGTATGATCTCAGTTATGTGAAAATATGTACTAGAAAAAGATTAGAAGGAACACCAAAATGTTTATAGGAGTTTTCACTGGGTGCAGAATTATATTTGATGTTTTACTTTATTCCTTTCCAAATTTTCTGTAATAGGCATGAAACATTTTCATATTCAGAAAAAAGTTAATGTTAAAAAGGGAAACAGAATGCCTCCCTTCTCATACTTTTCCACTTCCTAAAGCATTTACTAGACAGGATGACTTTTTCCATTATAGTCCTCTTTCCTCTAAGGAATAGTCTCTCCTTATTTCCCCCTGGACCAAACCTACACAAACTACTTTTTCAACTACTCTGTGATGTTCTTAAAAAGAAAACAAGGGGATCCCTGGGTGGCTCAGTGGTTTAGCGCCTGCCCTTGGCCGGGGTGTGATCCTGGAGTCCCGGGATTGAGTCCTGTGTGGGGCTCCCGGCATGGAGCCTGCTTCTCCCTCTGCCTGTGTCTCTCCCCCGCTGCCCCCATGTCTATCATGAATAAATAAATAAAATCTTAAAAAAAAAAACCCAAAAAACTCAAACATTTGTTGAGTACTTGTTATGTACGGCTGACCTCATATGATCCCTTCAATCACTCTGCAAGGCATATGCTACCTCTATTCCTCCAGTAAGGAATCTGACGTCCAGAGAGGGCAAGGAACTTGGTGGAGATCACACAGTGAGGATCTGCACCCAGTCTGTCTGGCTCCAAAGCCCAGGCCCTCTTCATTATACCACAATGTCTCCTTTCTCTGATGGCTGCTATTCACCCCTCTGAAAACTCCCTCCTCTGAAAGGTCATTTGGCTTCTACGTACACACTGCTCTGAGTGGTGTTTCTTGTTACATTATTCAATTTTTAAATGAGTGTATGTCTTTTCTCCGCTTCCTCAAATATTCTGGCTTCCTTAAAGTCAATGCTCAGATATCTTCTATGCAGGTAGCCCACTGATGAACAAATAATGGGCTCTCTAGTCATTTACTGAAGCTTTATTTAATGAATTTTTAATGACTTTCCTGTGTGGCTCTGGCAACAGAGCTAGGCTTAGGGACTGTCAAGGCTTTGGCAGGGTCCCCAAGTTCTCAGGCTGGCTTTAGCCCAGGGAATAACTAGCCTTGGCCATGCTTTGGAGGGGATGCTTGCAAATCCAGGGACACAGTGGCAACATTTTGCCACCTCCTGTTGCTCGGCCTGCAGCTGGTTGATTTGTCTGTGAGTGTGTTTGTGTGTGTGTGTATCTGTGTGTGTATGACAGAAAGCTGTATTCTGTCCCCAAATAGGCTTAAAGCCAGTCAGGCAGAAAGCTTAGGGACAGACCTCCTCCTGATTGTGGATGGTTGGAGGCAGCAGCATTAAAGGCCTTCTCAATGCACCAAGTCCCTTGTCACCTCACTGGCTCCTCCAGTGAAGGGGAGAAATTAAAGAAAAAAAAGGAAAAGGAAAATTGGCACTTTTGCTTCTAAAAGAGAAAAAAAGGACAAACTTTATTGATGGCAGTAGGGGATACTCCAAGGGACAAAGTTAATGTTTTCCCAACTGATAAAAAAAAAAAAAAAAAAGAGGAAGGCTATTTCTCAAGGGGCATGTAATTCTACTAGAGGGTTACAAATCTCAGAGACAATGCTATCAAATGTCAACTGTTTCCAAGCTGGTGTTAGGTGGAAGAAACAGACCCCCACCCACTGCACCCAGCACATTCCCCTTTCTCATGGCCTACAAGTGAAAAATGAATTTGGGAAATAAACCAAACTTAGGACAACTATTACTGGTTTTCTGGGTATCATTTTTATCTTCATCTAAGTTGTATCTTGAATTCCTAAAAGGTCTGACTTCACTAAAATCAGATTATTAGTATTTTCCATTGAAGCTTTGTAGCAATCAGGAATAGTGAACAAAATTTCCTAAGTAAAGAGAAAAGCTGGACTGGTAAACAAATACAACTTAGATTCACCCTGATAAGTCATTTTAACAAAGCAACCGCTTAATAAACAATACAGTGATCATTCCACTGCCAGGGAATAAGGCATTGTTTTCAAAGTTTGCTGCGCTCATGTGGCAGGTTCAGTGTGGCTTTGTGGATCTGAAGAACAACAGACTTAGTGCTGTTGCCTCAAAAATGATGGTGTCAAGCTGGAAAGAGGGCACGACTTTAGGAAATAATTGAGTGAGCAAACTCTGTTCTCCATGGAAAAGGCTTGTCATTGTTTTCCTTAAACCAGTAATTTATTGGCAGTGACCTCAGGCCGCTATATAACAAGAGGAAGTGCCTAGAGTCCTGTGGATTGTTTGCTCCCTGAAGAGAACTATGCATCCCATGGCAGAACCAGAAATGCAGTGATCTGATCACCCATAGAGATGGGCTTTGAGATCTTGGTGGGGTCATTCTACCAAGAGTTTTATATTAGCAGAATGACTTGGTAGGAGTTATTTGTGTGTGTGTGTGTGTGTGTGTGTGTGTGTGTAGGGGGATCCATGCAATGTTCATGCAAGAGCAATTTTCTAAATTCAGAGCCATGATTATACCTTTGGAGCTACTTACAGGTATAAGGCACAAGTGACAAGCCCTGAAACCCTGCAGATCTTGCAAATAAATGAGGCCATAGGGAGCGGTGGGGATGGTGGAGAACTGGGATCTGAAGGGGGTAGCCACTGCCTTTGATTGCCCTATGTGAGAATTTGGACCACATTTTCCACTAGGTAAAGAGAAGTTGAAAGTCTTGATTTTTTAGTGTGAAATCTCTTGACTTTAAAATGTTGATTCAAAACAAACAGCAAACAAATAAAAATTCTATTATCTTCCAGTTTACATTGGCCTATGTTATGATACTAGGAATCAAAAGAAAGACTGGAGGCTTGGGGGACCAGAAGGATGGAATTGACACATAAAAGGCAGCAATGGAAATAGCCAGAGCTGTCCACAGAATTCTTTTAGGATAGCCCTGTGCCATAATTTGTCCATTACTCGGAGACTAAAATTAATCACATAGGGTTTCCTGAGTTGGTCCTTCTTTGCGACTCCCAACTGCACTCAGATTAATATCTGGGACCCTGAAAACAACTTACTCAGCCTCACTATGGCTCTGTTATATTATCTCAACATTTTCTCCATCCTCAGGTTCTCAGCCTTCTCACTTACCTCAGTGCATGAGCGCCGGGCAGCTATTTCTTTTAGTTTTGTAGGACAACATTTTTCAAGAAAAGGAACATTCCTCCCTCTTCTCTTTAAATAGGAGGAGTGACAGTAGAAAGAAAGATCGCCTGCTGAATAGAGTAGATTTAGTGGGGCTTTGAGGCTGGCTTATACCTGTACTTGAGTGTTGGCTCTACAAGTGTCTTCTAGCTCCACATTCAGACACATCACATAGGTAGCTGGGCAAGTGCATCTCTAGTATATTTCCTTAGCTGTAATAGCCAGATAATAATAACATTTCACTTTTTGGATTGTTGAGTGGATTAAATATGGTAATGCATGTAAAGTCTATAACACAGTATGGAACCCATTGTAGTGCTCAATAAGCATTGCTTGTTATTAATGTAGGCTCATATCTCAGCTGCTGAAATGCCTTCTTGTCGGTGGAGGGCTCTGATTAACTGGGCAAATGTATTTCTCCCCCATTACCCACAGAAGTGAGGTGAAGGGAAATGGAACCTTAAATAAAGTGTGAAATGTTCTTATTTCTAATTATGGAGCGGAAGAAAGACATATGTGGTGGGGGAAGGAAAGAGAAGTAATAAAGTTTCTTATATGTGCCTTGAAAGCCTTTCAGGGCTGGAAGGGATCTTTGAACCCATTTGGTCTCCATTCCAAGAGGCTCCTTCTGCAACCACATGGGATGTTCCAACCTCTAAAGACTCCCAGGGGTGGGTAGCCTATTCCTCAGAAAGGGAGCTTACCTGTGTTTGGGTGAACCTGAACACTAGACAGTTCATTTCTCCAGGCACCTGCCTCCCCTATTTTCTTTCCTTTGGGTCTAATTTGACTAGAGCTTGGCTGGATGAGATGCCACGAGAGGAAGCCAAAGAGAGCGGCAGCCAAAACCATCCCCAGGCTAAAGCAAAACCTGCCCTTCCAGAGACACTTATTTCTGCAGCCACAAGGATGAGTCTAATGAGAGCCCTCTTTGTTCCATTAGCAAATTTGAGAGCGGAATTGGACCAGGTTAGGGTTTCTTTTCATAAAGGAAATTATCCCCAAACATGGAAGATTTGGGGGATTAAGTGACTCAAAAGATTTAGTGCTAGACTTTTTAAGGCCTCTGGAGACTTTCAGATGTACTTGCCTGGAGAGAAAACGTGCAGAGGCCGCGGCTTCGGAAGCAGGCTAATAAAGAGAGAGATTAACCCCATCTTTACTTGGTGTTACATTAGGGGAAACCAGGTTAAAATGAAAGCTTAAAAATATTGTCTGAAGATTCACTCCTAAATGGAATTCTTTTCATCAGGTGCTGAAGCGTACCTGAAGAAGATGCTGCTTTGTTGCCCCTCCAACTGTTTCCAAACCAAAAACATAGGACGTTTCCTGAAATGTCTGTAAATTGGGGATGGCTTTGTGTTGGAGCAGTTTCTTTTCAAACAGAGGAAATGAAACCATTTTCAGAGTCATTTAAATATACCAAGGTGGCCTGTTTCAGGTTTTCTTCCTTGTTTTTCTATTCCTTCATTCCTGTGATTAACAAGTTGTGGGATCATCCTCTGGGGTCTGTTTACTCAGGTCCAGTTCACAGAGTGCTGCCCTCCATGGCCCTGCTTGCCTTTGAGAGCTGGATGGGCCAGTCCCTCAGAGGGAGTAGGTATCTAATAGCCCACATCTGCCCCCGTTGTCCCTTTATGGTTTGGAAATCGGCTCATGTGCTGATAGTTTATTGCTTGTTTGGGGACAGAAAACAATGACCTCCACAGCAACACTTTGAACAACTTGGAGCAATTTGGATGAATCCTTTCCACAAACAGGTCCCCATTTGCAAGTCCAGATTGCTAAAAGCTTTATCTTTGATGAAAGTGGGAGGACATCCAGCTCCGTCTTCAAGCTTTTCCCCAAACTGATTCAAATTAAGCTCCTCAAGACTGAAGAGGATTTGTTCTCTGCCAAGTAAATTTTCACTTCAGGGTTAGGGTCCTGGCGGCCAGTTATTTTTCTGAGAGGGATTTTTCCTCTCTTTCATGCCACCCCATATGGGGTGTGCTCAGGTTTTTGTCATAAATTGGCCATTTGCCACTCTTAAAAAAAGAACCACCCTCTGCCTTTCAACCAGAACCCCGCCCCCAACTTCTTTCTCTTTTATACACACACACACACACAAACAAACACATGCATGCACACACACCTTCATAATCAACCATCTCACAGACCCAAAGTCCTCTAGTGTTTCTGGATTTTTTGATGTCCCAGCAGCTCCTGCTTTCCCTCTTCTCTGTCCTCTGTCTGCCCTGTGCCCCAGCCTCGATTCTAGTAAGGGGAAGGGCCACTCTGGCATCGTCATGAATTTCTTTTTTTTTTTTTTAAATTTATTTTATTTTATTTATTTATGATAGGCACACAGTGAGAGAGAGAGAGAGAGGCAGAGACACAGGCAGAGGGAGAAGCAGGCTCCATGCACCGGGAGCCCGACGTGGGATTCGATCCCGGGTCTCCAGGATCGCGCCCTGGGCCAAAGGCAGGCGCTAAACCGCTGCGCCACCCAGGGATCCCTCGTCATGAATTTCTATCTAGGCTTTGGTTTAAAAGTTTGGGTGTGCAAGGTCACCGGACTGGCCTAGAAACTGAGAAGAGTTCCCTGGTTCCTGATAGGCAAAGACCTCCTCTGCCCTTTTATGCTAAACATAAACATTTAATTGGCCCTCATTTCATATAGGTTCCATGAGAAGTCTTTAGCCTCTTCCTTGAAAGTATGAATATACAGAAGGTATTTCTCCTGTGCATTTTTCCCCAGCCAAGAAAGTTTTGTTGAACTTTACTTATTTTCTGTATTTTGTATTGTGAAAACAAACTTTTATTTCCCTTGAAAATCTTTGCTTTACCCTCAGCTTGAGGCATACAGAACCACTTAAATTGCTTTGATTTTCTGACCTGTTGTCTGCGGTCTCTGGCCCCATGCCTTGTGTCCCCTGTGAATAGAATGAGCTGTTTTGAATAAATTCTGCAGAAGAAAGAGCTGAAGATGCAGGCCGGTGAGGCCTTCACAAGAATCGAAACCTGGCAAAAATAAGCCAATACAAAATCAGAGTTTCTCCCCCGCCACACACCCACTGTCCCACTTTAAGTGTAAACAGTTCTCTTTTCTCTGGAGAGCAAGGGATGTGGGTTTTACTATGCAGCTCTCCCGTCCCTGTGTTGCTTGGAGCAGCTGTGTATAGATGAATGTCTGATTCGTCACTGCCAGTGTTGTGGGTCCCATAATCTCCCTGGTCCTGAGTCCTCTTCCAGAACTTCCATAGAAGCTGAGGCAGCCACGGAATACCAGGTGTGCCTCTTTGGTGATGGACAGCCCCTCCCCGCCCCCCCCCCCCCCCCCCAGAGGAATCTGGAGAGTCCTTTGGGCGTTGCTATTCTGGTTCTACCCCCAGAGATCTGGCTGCTAGAGGTGAAGATTGTGAAGAGCTAAAAGAATTCTACCCAGAGGGATCCCTGTGTGGCGCAGCGGTTTAGCGCCTGCCTTTGGCCCAGGGCGCGATCCTGGAGACCCGGGATCAAATCCCACGTCGGGCTCCCGGTGCATGGAGCCTGCTTCTCCCTCTGCCTGTGTCTCTGCCTCTCTCTCTCTCACTGTGTGCCTATCATAAATAAATAAAAAAATTAAAAAAAAAAAGAATTCTACCCAGAGAACCTGTGTGCAAAGACGTGGAAGTGTCAAGCAGCCTGTTGGGTCCTGGAAACTATAGTAGAAGGATTTCCCTAAGTGTGACTCAGCACTAAGGGAGTACTAGAAAGATGAGTGAATACTAAACAAGATGACTATAAGATGAGGTGCTTTGTAGACTCTAAAGTGCCAGACAGGGGATCCCTGGGTGGCCCAGCAGTTTAGTGCCTGCCTTTGGCCCAGGGCGTGATCCTGGAGTCCCAGGATCTAGTCCCACGTCAGGCTCCCTGCATGGAGCCTGCTTCTCCCTCTTTCTGCGTCTCTGCCTCTCTCTCTCTCTCTCTCTCACTCTCTCTCTCTCTCTATATATATATATATATATGTCTATCATGAATAAATAAATAAAATCTAAAAAAAAAAAAAAATAAAGTGCCAGACACCTTTCAGGGAATTCTAATATGACTATCATACAAACTAATCTATAAGCCAACTTTGTAAACTGAAACAACATTAAATAAAAGTTAACTATTATAGACAGAAGATGTTTTAAATAAACCTAGATGAAGTGTAAGATGAAGGTGAATTTCTATTCATAAATCACAGGGGCCAGGTTTTGACCTGAAGACCCTAGCCCTACTATGAGAGGTGAGGAGATAAGGAAATAATGGAATCGGTCACTGGGATCAAATCAAGGCCAGTATTAAGTCTCTCAGGGTACAAGCAAGTGTTCTTGGTTCTTCTCCCCTGCAAATCTGGAACACACACTCTTCCACTACAGGATCTGTCCCACGACATTTTATTTAATTTTTTTCCATTTCTTTTTTGGACCTGCCTTTTCCTTCCTTAGTGGATTCTCATCTGCTCTTCCTGGCCCCTTCTGAGCTCCTTCTCTTTTACTTCTGAGAACATTTCATTCCCTTCCTCTCTCCCTGCCCACCACTCCTCCCCTTCCTTCTTTCTGTTAACTATTTTGAATGCCTGCAATGTGTAGAGCTCTACCAGGCACTGGGATACAGTCCTTAGTCTCACATAAACACAGCAGGGGAGATGATATAGGAACGTAGATAGCTGTAATACTAGCTAGAGCAGGGTGGACAGTATAAGTGGAGTAGAAACAAGGTGCAGCAGGGAAGGAGGAGATCTTTCACATAGGAAGAGATATATATATATATATATATATATATATATATATCCTACTTATTTCATATATAATAAATCCTACTTAGTTCATATATATATGAACTAAGTTGGATTTTGATGGGGAGAACTGGACAAGAAGGAGGACATTCTGAGTGAAATAGGAAAGCATGAATAAAAAAGCAACAGAGGTCAGCTGGTTTGATTGGAATATAGTTGGAGTTCTGTCTAGGGAGGTACATTGAAACTAGAGCAGAGGGATCCCTGGGTGGCGCAGCGGTTTGGCGCCTGCCTTTGGCCCAGGGCGCGATCCTGGAGACCCGGGATCGAATCCTACATTGGGCTCCCGGTGCATGGAGCCTGCTTCTCCCTCTGCCTGTGTCTCTGCCTCTCTCTCTCTCTCTCTCTCTGTGTGTGTGACTATCATAAATAAAAAAAAAAAATTAAAAAAAAAAAAAAAAAGAAACTAGAGCAGAGAAGTTTTATAGGCAAGGCCAATAGGTCGGGACTGTATTCTGTAAAGTAACAGGAAAGCCCTGAAAATTTTGAGTTGGAATGTAATATGAGCAGAGCTATGCTTTAGAATATCTAGTCTTAAATTGAGTGTAGAATGGGTTGGAAGAAGGAAGCAGAGATGGAGGGAGCGGACAAACCTATTTGGATAGCTTGGGTAGGGAGCTGGAAAGGTCTGGGCTACTTGTAAAGTGGTAGGAGGCTGATAAATAGAGGAGATCTTGAGGAACTAGCATCTGGTACTCACTGATGTGGGCTGAGGAAGAAGGAGGAGGCCAGGGTGACTGGAATTTCAGCTAGGATATGATGAAGAGAGGTCAGGGACAGAGGTTACTTGGAAGGGGAGGTGTTGCTGTTTAGAAAAAGTTTGAAGCTATACTTTTATTTTTCAAACTCTGGGTGTTGACTTCTCACCAATACCTGTGTCTGGCCCGTGGGCAAATGATATCCTGTTACTGATGTCATTGGGGTGACTTCATCTACTTGCACCTCTTCAAAAGATAACCATCAGAGGTGGCAAAACTTGACAGACCACAAAAAAAAAGCGGGGGGGGGGGGGTGGGCGGTAGATTTCAAGATCCAGATCCTTCCATTATACTTCAGAGTTTTCTGCCTAGGTATGGTTTGGAGTTGATTTTCTGGGGTAAGACACTATGTAACATCAAAGCAAATTGATATGTGGTTTATTGAACACCAGTTTGAGGTGGGTACTGTGCTAAGAACTATAGAAGAGGCAGAAGGAAAGAATGCAGCTGTCTGAAGAGACTTAAGGTTCAAATCAACATCTGCTCTGTAGTAACAGTTCACATACAGATGTTCGTCACTTTTATGGTCACAAATGAATTCTACAGAAAACAAGAAGCTGATGGCACCTGCCCTCCTCAGACCGGCAGAATCAGATTCAGCAGGGTTGGGCGCAGTAGTTCAGAGGAAGGAGCCATTTCAAACCAGGGTGCCTGGGGAAGCTTTGCAGATAGAACCTTACAGGGAGTCCTTTCTGGCCCTTTGGCTACTCACTGGTGGCTCATTTCAAACATTGCTATTCCAGAATTGAATTCTTCTAGTGATACTTACTATTCAGGAGCAAGTGAGTACAGGTGGATGAGCCACTGGGCTTTGACCCAGACAGGGTGGCACATGCTGTTTCTGAATCTTTGGGCAATGAACCCCCCCAGGGAAATTTTTTTAAAGGGTACACATAGTCTCAAGTCCAAAATCTTACTTCAGACTAAATAAATAATGCACTACTACTTTTCAGATGCATGTGTATGCTTTGTGATTAATAAAATACCACATTTATTTGAAAGTGTCTTAAATGTATAGTTTTGCTCATTTTTGAGTCTGTGTGTGTGCGTGTGTATGTTTAATAATGTTCTTTGTTAACAGACACTGACAGCATAACCAGCTTTCATCTGGTGATTCATGAAACTTTGTGGTTGTTAAAAGTGATCTTCTTGTTTGTCAGAAGAAAGGGAGCCCTGGAGGAAGCTTATTTTTTGTCTGGTACTAGAGCCTACCCCTATTGGGGCTACCAGAGAAAGAGCTGGGGAGATAACCAATATGGAATGGGACAGAAGGAATATTTCTCTGTATACTGATTACTACTCAGCTTGCAGGAGAAGCTACCAATCAAGAACCAACCAAGTAAGAGGGTTATTATTTGGAAGACACTTCTAGGTCCTCTAAACCTACCTCCTACCCAGGGCAAGAATCCCTTATGGAACCTTCTGGAAAAGTGAACATCTAGCTCAGCCCAGGCTCCCATACAACAGGGAGATTACTATAAGGCAAAATTCAGATCCCTGGACCTCAACCTTGGCGTTTCTGATTGGGGAGGGTTGAAGTGGGGCCTTTGACCTTATGCTCCAGGTGATTCTGATGTTGGCCAGTGTTGAGACACAGGATTACCATGAAAGGACAAAAATACTCCATTACAATGCTTTTTGTTTGTTAAGTGCTCACTAATGCATGAACAGCGTCATGGTGAGGCCCCTGTGGGCTTTATGTTTACACCCCTTTTCTTACTTCTCATACCCACCCTGGTAGATAGATCCCTATTTCAAAAAAAAAAAAAAGAAAGAAAGAAAAGAAAAGAAAGAAAGAAAGAAAGAAAGAAAGAAAGAAAGAAAGAAAGAAAGAAAAAAAAGGAAAGAAGAATGAATTAGGGCCCAGGGAAGTGAAACCAATGTGCTGCCTGGGGGGTGACAGTTGGAACCCCAATGTACAAATGAAACCAGGGAACACTGGGTGTGACGAGCTCTTGAGGAGAGACAAACTGTTGTGACCTCCAACCCACAACTGAGATTGATGAACATAAATAGGTATGAGCCCATTAGTAGGAGATTGATGCTCTGAAATCAGGGGAGGAGAAGTACTCTGTAAGAACCTTCTGACACACCCAGTTCCTTTGTGTATCCAGTCTACCTTTGGCACAGGAGCAGAATCAGTTTAAAGCTTGGGTTCTGGAGTTAAGAAACCTGGGTTCACTAACTGAGGAGCTTTGGCAAGTTACTTGATGTTTTTAGGGTCTCAGTTTCCTCATCAAAATGGACATAATGCAAAGTGGTACCTACTCTCACCATGAGTTTAGCCATCAATATCAACATTTATGGCACACTTGCTCTGTGCCAGTCCTATGCTGGGAATACCACTCTTCAGAAGCTGATAGAAGCTTGTGTTGAGGATTCAGGGGAAGGTGGAGGTCAAGGGTATCAGAAGCTCACATCATTCTTTATGTGAAGGAGTGGAAGACCAGGGAAGCTAGGTGCTTGCATGCTCTCTCCTGTGCTGCATAGTAGATAGATTCCTCATTGGGCTCCACCAGAGGTTGGTGGTGAGCAGGAAGATGGTAGCCACCATTTCTCATGGCTACCACAGTGTATGACAAAGGGTTGCTTCCAGTGCAGCAGCCCACCCTCTGTGTTGCCTTCCTGGTCCCTGAGGAGTGGACTTCTCATTAGGAGAGACCCAAAGATCACTGGGACTTGGGTTGTTTCAGATGCCACATAGAAGTTCAAGTCCACTCCCAGATGGGCCTAGAGAAAGGGATGGCTCCTATGGTGAGAACAATCATGTGATATATCCCCATCTACATGGGGCTTTGCTATCTTGTGTGCAATGACATCTTGGCCCATGGGACTATTGAAATCTCTAAACTTATAACCTTCATGTGAACTTCCGTGGGGAGTAGCAGAACTATCATAAGCCTGTCTAGGACTCTTAAGAGATAAGTCACACTTTTCTACTAAGACTGCTCTAGGTACAGTTGAATGCAGCTAGTCATCCCTAAGAGTATGCTTCCTTTCTCTTCCAGCCTCTCATTTTCCTGGCTATTCCTCTAAGATAATGTCTTGTGAGAATGATGTGGGTTGACATTAGATGGCTTGCTATGTTTTACCCCAAGGTGACAGCTTCTGCCTTGGACATAGGGTAGGGGCATATTTTATATCCACAATTCTATTGTTCTTTATGGCTCTTCATTCCTCCTTTTACAACCTCTTCTCAGACAAGTCATTTTGCTCCTTGATTTTGATAATCCTGTGTCTAAGATAGCAGAAACTGAGCCCTTGCTGCTGTTGATAATTATAGTTCTTTTTCTCAGAACTCCTTTCTTTTTTGTAAATGCCTACCAGGTGCCCCCAAGTGAAAGATGATACTTGTTTGTTTGGTAAAGGCATCCAGATAAGAAGAGTCAGAACCAACAGCTCTCCAAAGAGAAGTGGTTTCCTTGGCCACTGAGTCACCACATTAAATGTTCACCCTGGCTTACTGGCTGAAATGAGTATGTGGTCCTTTTAGAATTCCCTTTAGCACAGTGTTTCAAAGAAATCTGTGATTGAGATTGCTATTCATTTTTTTTTCTTCACCACAGCTGACTATTTTGCATTTTCCCAAACTCAGCCTCTTTTCCGGTATTGAGATGAGTCGAAACTTCAAAGTTGAGAAGGAGTGAAAAAAGCCCAGCTACCAAAGGGAAGCCCAAAAGATTTCATTGCAAGTGTAGGAAAATGCTTCTAAAACTCAGATTCTAAAACTGAGTGAGTGGTTTGCTGTGTGCAGCTTTCTGGTGGCTTGGATTTTTTAATTCTCTTCTTTTTAAAGGGTGACACATCTTTTTAAAGGGTGACTTGCCAGGGTCTGGGCTTGTTAGTCTACCCAATAGCACCTTCTGGATCCTCTTCATCAAAGGTGACTGACTGTTCCATTCATAGGAACTGACCTTTCACCGGCCGAGACTGTGATGATTTTTCCATGGACATGGGGTATTATCCACCTATTTCTGGACCACCTTCTGCATTGATACAAATCCTTTCGATCTTAGAGCTCATCTTTAGTCCCACTTGCTGACTAAAGGGTTCCCAAAAGACATTCAGCTTCTTCCTTCTCCAGACATTTACTCCGTACCCACTATGTTCCATGTATTAGACATGGGAATACAGTAGTGCACAAGGCCGACCAGGAACCTGTCCTCATATAGCTCACAGGAACCTAGACAAGTGCACGGGCACTTACAGTCCAGCCTGAACTAAATCCAAGAAGCTTCCCAGAAGAGATTAGCTCAAAACTAGGATAAACCAAAAAAAAAAAACAAAAAAAAAAAACAAAAAAAACCAACTAGGATAAACCAAGTTACTTAACCAGGTGAAGGGAGTAAAGAGGGAAGAGAATTTCATTTTTCATTGTACTCATACTATTAAGCATCTTCTTATACCTGATTTGCATTAGTTTGTCTTGTTTGGATGCTGAATATGCACGTGTTGTTACTTTCAAGATATAGTTACTTTTTAAAAAAGATTTTATTTATTTATTCATGAGACACACAGAGGGGGAGAGAGAGAGAGAGAGGGAGAGAGAGAAGCAGGCTCCATGCTGGGAGCCTGATGAGGGATTTGATCCCAGGACTCCAGGATCATGCCCTGGGCTGAAGGCAGGTGCTAAGCCACTGAGCCACCCAGGGATCCCCTAGTAAATTTTTTTAAAAAAGTATTTATTCATGAGAGACACACAGGGAGACAGAGACAGAGGCAGAGGAAGAAGCAGACTCCCTGTGGTGAGCCTGATGCAGGACTCGATCCCAGGACCCTGAGATCACAACCTGAGTCACCCAAGTGTCCCGAGATATAGTAACTTCTTGAGGACAGAGTGTCCTACTCATCTTTCTCAGAGTTTAGCTCAGTGCTAAATACCCTGCAAAGAAGGACAGTAGCATATATTATGCCTACTCTGTGCCCACCAGGTTGTGTACAAGCTAATCTTTAACTCACCATGTTATGGGGCACCTGGGTGGCTCAGTAGCTTAAGCATCTGCCTATGGCTCAGGTCATGACCTTGGGGTGTTGGGGTTGAGCCCTGCTTTAGGCTCTCTGCTTAGTGGGGAGTCGGCTTCTCCCTCTCTCTCTGCTCCTCCCCCCACCTTCCCACTCTCTCTCTCAAATAAATAAAATCTTTAAAAAATAAATAAATTACCATATTACTGAAAGAAACTAGTATGACTGGGCAGTAATACCCTCCAGCCTGGAAATCAGGACACTGACTTGGGGTGAATCTCTAAACTGCTTCCAGTCCTTGATTTCTTCATCTGTGGAATGAAGGGATTCCACTACAGTGTCTCCCAGCTCTGTAATTCGCTTTCTCCTGTGGCCTCCAGGGCCATCTGGTTATCGTTGAACTGGTAGGAAGATAACTGCAAAAGGCGGTTCAGGAAACCCAACGTGGAAATGAAACAGCAGCCCCAGATGCTGACATGCTAAGCTAGTTGGAGATCAAGGAAAGGATGTCCCTAAGAAATGACCCCAGCACGAGCCCCAGCGCCTCTATCCTGTTCTCTGTGCCCAGTGCCAGGCATGCACAGCATAAGCTGCCAGCTAGGGAGGAATGGTGCTTGCTGGGGCTTTGTTCTGAGGGGCCAGTGGAGCTTTCACTCCACAGCATCAACACCTGCGGTCTTGTAACCTAGGCTACAGAAATAGCAAGTGGGTGCGCAGAAGTCAAGTTGATGAGATAGACAGTGCTTGGGTACAGACGCTCACAGCAGAGCTCACTGCTAAAAACACCTAGTTGAGGACATCGTGTACCAATTCAAGGGTGGCCCCCTTTTTTCTCTTAAATTTTTCAAAACAGGAAGAAAGTTTTATTGAACTGCAGACACCAATAACCTGCATCCTTCTAGAGACATCTATCTATCTGGAAGCCATCCAAGAAAGCTACCTTCACTAAGGGATGCTAATCGCTACCCCCCCCCCCCCCTTTCTTTCTTTCTTCTTCTTCTTCTTTTTTTCTTTGCTCTGAGCTTCTGGTAGCATTTTGGAAGGTTGGCACAAAGCCATCTGAAACCACAGTGGGGTGTTAGGTAATCATGTTCTCATTAAAATGCTGTTCTGTGGTTTAATTTTCAACGGTTTCTTTGCAGCTTGGAAATACACATACTATATTTTTGAGGCAGAGAGAGACTGTTACACAGGCAAAAAGGCGGGAAGACAGGCTGCCCATATCTTGTGTGTTTCCAGAAAACAAACAGCTGTTTTCATTCTAAAGAAGGCAAACTGAGTGGAGGGTAGCCCCCATGGGGCTTCCTAGAGATTGATGATATTTAATTGACCCTGGGAACAAATGCCTCCAAAACATCCCAAGATTGTCCAGATTGAAAGTATCAACCGTGTCCATCCTTGGCCATTTGTCCACTTAGTCATTCAGTTGCGCACTTTTATTGAACTTCTACCAAATGCCAGGCACTGGTCTAAGTCCTAAGGACAGAGAGATAGGAGCCAGTGCCCGTAAGGAAATCGCCCCCAGTTTGGGTGGCTTAAGAGTTGAGTGGGTGACTCAGTATGGGGTAAGTGGGCCCTGATTCTCCTCATCTTCACCTCCGTGGAATTCCCACATGGGACCTTTAAACTTTATCAGTGAAGACAACAAACTAAAGCCCAAGGTTATCATTTCTTTTTTGAAAGAGAGCATGTGAAGCCTCCAAATGTTCCCATTGGATAGTCTTGTAGAATCGCCCCTGACTTCTCCCTTCCTTATCCCAGCCAACCTGTTCTCACCTGATCAGCTCTGGCTCTGTGACCGTGACAGGTCCTTGACTTGGCCACTCCTGCTCTGTTGTTTGTACATTCCCGGCAGTAGGGTCTTGGCTTCCTTCCTAGTTCTTCAATTCGGCTCTCAGCAACCCTGAGGCCTCACAGGAACCACACTGGCCCCTGACGTATCCTTTCAGAGGGATGTACAGAAAAGTATCCAGAAATGCTGTCCAGTATGATGAAGATGGCCCCAGACCAATATGATCCTAGGCCTGATTTGAGCATTTCAAATCACATGAGCATTACTGATCAGACCAATTATAGCAATTGGTGCAGTGCTACCTGTTCCAGATATGGGTGAAAAAAAAATCCATCTTTGGTCCTTTTTTCCCTCCAACATCCTTCCTCTTTCCTCCTCCTCCACCCACACTGGTTGTGCTGTTTCTCTTTTTCTTTCCTTTGTTTGACAGTGGTATTGTATGCATATTAATGGAAAATTTGCATAGTTACTTTTGGCATTTGTTCTGAGGGATTTAGGCTTTCCGCAAAGCACCTACAATAGGTTGAAATTTACAAGTGCCTTGTTTTTCCTGTCTCAACCCTTAAATACTTGACTGAAACAAGACATTCTTGCAGGAATCCTTAAAAACATTTTAAAATCAATGTGAAGGCTTTGGATTTAATTAAAAACCCTCCCGTTGGTGAGCATCTGAGTCAAGTCAAATTTGCTGACAATTCACTGCAGGTTTTTATATAGACCAAAAGGTGTGCATGGAGTGAAGTGGACTGATTTAATACTAGTTTCTCAAAACATTGACATTAAAGCAGGTAAAAATCAGTGTGGTTTTCTTCACGGGGGGTTTCGCTTTGACTTTCAATATTGAAATCTGAGGGTTTGATGAACCCAGAAATGCAAAGTGAAACTTGGGAGTGTGAGTGCATACCAAGCCGAACAGACTTCTATGAATGGAAGCTGAGTTCCAGTTAGTTTCTTATCACCATTTGTTAGATGTCACCATCTACTCTTCGCCAAAAATATAATCTCTTGTCTTCAAGGAATTTATGTTTTAAAATAAGATATATTTCAATCAGCTGTGTAGCAAGGCATTTTCTTGGTCTTCTCAAAGTTCACACTCATATGGATCACTTTATTTAAACCAGAGGTGCCATCCTTGGGGAGGGCTTGCAAGGCCTTGATGCCTGTGTCCTCTAGAAGACTAGAGGAAAGGGAGTAGTGAAAGTGGTGTCTTCCAGACTCGCCCTCCATCTCCTTTGGCTATGGCAGCTCTGGAAAATAATAGAAGGGGCAGAGAATGTGGAAGGGAGGCCTTGGGCCACAGAAAATACATTTTTCTGTCTTGCCACTTTTGACTGGTTGGGCTCAACTAAATCAATAAAACAGCATAATGGAAGCCTACCCAGCATATTGCCATTGAGTATACATTCACTGTTTTGAATGTTGAATTCATTCGGACTCCTGGAAGTAAAAAAAGTGGGAAATGTACAGAAGAACCTTTTGTTTTCATGACAGTTTATTTGTTTATTTTTAAAGATTTTATTTATTTATTCATGAGAGACACAGGCAGAGGGAGGAGAAGCAGGCTCTATGTAAGGAGCCCTATGTGACTCAATCCCGGGAATCCGGGATCACGCCCTGAGCCAAAGACAGACACTCAACCACTGAGCCACCCAGGTGTCCCTTCATAACAGTTTAATGGATTTAGTGTTCAAAGTGTATCTCTGGGTGTTTGCAGCCCTTAGGTCCTAAAATCCTGAGTCAGGGTACCTGGATTGGAAAGGGACTCTTTCCTCACACCTCCCCCTGCCAATTGCTTGCTTACAGTTATTCAAGTTTAGCTGAGGATGTATCAAAATCAGTGACGGAATAGCAAGGTGCTATGGTATGGCTCTGTGAGAGAGTTTACACATGCTCAGAATTTCAGAAGTGATTGACAGAGGAGTGTGTGAATCAAACTCCTTGTTCGGTTTCAGAGTCACAAAGAACCCTTTCCCTTTGAAATTCAAGAAGGTCCCCTTCTCTGGACCTGTGGAGGAAATTAGACAGCAAATAACCATGAATTTTCAAAAAAAAAAAAAACCCATTAAAACTTTAATTGATGTAGCATTTATGGGGCATTAGGAATTTTAGGATGGCTTTCTCAACCTACCTTCCGAATGCAGCCACCTCTGGAGAGCATTAGTACTAATAGGTATATCGTCTTCTCTAAATTGTCTGATCTGACCTTGGTCATTATTTAAACTTTAAATAAATTGATTTTGATCTAATTAAAGGATATTAAAAGAAAACTGACCCAATGATCAAAAGCTCTCTTTCTCTTTTCCTGATAATAATTCAGATCAGAATCCTGGATAGAGACTAGTGACTCTTTTGGAACAAAGATTTCGTGTTTGGCTTTCAGAAATGGCTGTGCAAATATTTGGTCTGAAAGCCCTTTTAATGGCCGAAGATGGAGGAGTTGACAATCCGGGAAAGACCAGGTGGACCTGAGCTGGGATGAGTGGTTTCTTGGCAGGGAGCCCATTCTCATGATGAAAGCTGGGAAAACTTGCTTGGGGAGAGTAATCCAATGATATGAAAGGATTAGGCAGGCTTACATTTAGCAAACTGTAAACCATGAATCTGAATGGTGCACCTCTTCACACAGGCAGCTGCTTTGCTTGTAAAGTAGCGCAAGCACAATTAAACAAGAGGAGAAGCTAAAGGGAGAAGGGTGTTTCAAAATATGGCACATATAGAAGTCAAGTTTGCCAGCAGTGATTCCTGATCAGTGCTAACAGAATAGTCATCTCAGCAAAGAGAACAGCTTCCCGACACTACCCCAAAGACAGGTGGAAACTTCTACCTTTTCAAACTTGCACAGACTTCAAGTTCACCTTCCATCCTTGCTCCTATTGGTCCAGCCACTTAATTATTTCACCTCGGAATACTTAGCTATTAGTGACACTAATTAAAAACCTGCCTTGCCCTTAGACGTATTATGAAGCTGTTTGTAAAATGCTGTGAAGGCAAATTGCTCCAAGAGCTATCAATTCTGGTAAAGGCCATGTCAGCTTCAGTTATGTGCTCATAAATGCAAATCCAACCTGGTCAATAATCTCCAGGGATGGTCTAAATTGCACAGCTGGTTTTTTAGAAAATGTGTGTGGAGTAACATGAAAAGATTGCTGAAAATGCCTCAGTAAGGTTAGATAATAAATGGAATTATATGGGTAGGGGGAAGACAGAACAAAGAACATATTATTGGACATCATATATGTACTGTATTGTACAAAGGGGTGATTTAGGCTGGGTTAGCAAGGTATTGGGGAGGAGGTTATTAAAATAAGAAGTCAGCACAAAGCATAATAAAATTGATGAAACAAGTTCCCAGCTGTGCCTGCTCCAGGTCCTTTTTCTCTTTTGCTGGCTGCCCTCCTGTCATTACCCCTGGAAGCACTGGGGAAATGAAGGTGGAAGATGACTCCTCCAGTCACCACTTTGTTGGGTCTGTGGACTTCCATCTTAGGACTCCTTCTCCAGATATTATTTCACATAATATAAATATAAAACTTATTCAGTCCTTGAAGTAGATAACCAAACTTACTCACTAGTATGCATGGCTTTATTGTATGATGGAAGCATAGGTATATGATGGATAAGTAGGTGGATGGATGGATAGATAAGTCAAAGCATCATTCATTTAGTTATTCAGTAAATATTTAGTAAGTGTGTGCTTTGTGCCTGGCATTGTCCTAGGTGGTGGGGATACAGGGGTGAAAAGACTGTACTCAGTGAGCTTATGTTTTAATTAGGAGGACATGCAACAAACAAGTAGACAAATGTACATGATAAAGACAATGAAGATAATAAAACAGGCTAAAATTTGCGACAGTATGGATGGACCTAGGGGGAATTATGCTAAGTGAAATAAGACAGAGAAAGATGAATACTCTACAATTTCTCTTGTATGTGCAATCTAAAAAACAAAACAAATTAATAAGCAAACAAACAAAAAGCATAATCAGGCCCATAAAGAAACAAACTGATGGTTATCAGAGGGAAGGGAAAGGGGGGGGTTTGGGTAAAATAGTTGAACGAGAGTGGGAGATTACAGGCTTCCAGTTAGGGAATGAATAAAGCACAGAAATAAAAGGTACAGCATTGGGAATGTAGTCAATGATACTGTAATAGTATCATATGGTGACAGATGGTACCTATACTTTGGTGAGCATAACATAATGTATAGAATTGTTGCATCACTACGTTGTATACCTGATATTAATGTAACATTTTTTGTCAACTATGCCCAAATTAAAAAATAATAATAATAAATAAATAATAAAACAGGATAATATAATTAAAACAGAATAATTAGATAAATTATAGCCTAATTAAGGGGTTCCAGATAATTTAGTGTTCTGGTTTTTAAACTCGATTTTAACAGTATGATCTATATCTTTTCACTTGAAAACACATGTCCTATGGGAGAAACCTTAATATTTACTAAGGTAAAAATAGATCTATTCTGGTTGAGGGGTGCGGTGTGTATGTATGGGGGTATCAAACCTCTATCCATGAATTTAGGTAAATTATAACAAATTGATTACAAAATTGTATTCATCACAAAATAAAACACAATGTTAGAAATCAAATGATAATTGTCTCCTTGCAGTGAGATGGATGATGTTGCTGGCAATCTTTCATTGACATATTCATAATCTGTTTATATCAACCACTTGAGTCAAGGATTTGGGCTATGCCAGGTACTTTTTTTTTTTTGCTTTTTTAATCTTTTCTTAGTTCTTTTTAAATATTTTTATTTCTTTTTCTATTTTATTAAATTAGAAAATCATATCTTACAATTAGAAGGTTTGGGGAAAAGCACATATGTTTGTTTTAGGATATTTCAATCTTACACAGATCCAGAAATTACGGAGAGAGTGCTCTCTGAAGACTGTTTCTGATGTTTGTCAGATGCTCAGCAGATGAGCTTATCACACTCAAATGTGGGACAGTTGGCTGCTGCAAATCAGGAGATAATGGCAAACAAATTCCTAGTCTATTTTTGGGTTCCATTTGGCTGTGGAAAGTATTTATTTATGTCTTATTGCCACATTCAGGTGTTTGTTTAAATATATAAAATGATACATTGTAGGTTTTGCTGGCAATGAGTCAAAAAAATGCTGGCAATGAATCAAAAAATTATTATTATTATTTGTATTTTTGAGCTGTTTACACCATGATTCAGTCTTTAAAAAATACCCTGATATCTAATCCTTCACATTTCCATACAGGTTGAGGCTATTGATAATGCTGAATATATCAATAACATATATATACCTTATGGCAAGCCACTGGAAATCATAGAAATGATCATGAAGAAATTGTTATTTTTAATTTTAATTTTATTTTTTCCTTTCACTTTATTTAAACTACTTCCACCCCACCCTTGCTTCTGGCAATCACCAATTTGTTCTCAGTATCTATGAGTTTGGTTAGCTTATTTATAAAATTCCACATATAAGAGAAATCATACAGTATTTGTCTTTTTCTCACTTAGCATAATGCCCTTGAGGTACATCCATGAAGAAATTATTTTTATCTCATCTTTTGTTTCAAAACCTCCTTCCTCGTGAGTAGCCAACATATGTCATTATCTATTGGTGACTGCAATTTCATCATGTTCCTACTTTTCACCATTTCCTCTGTGGTGGGTGCTGTAATGTCCACTGCCCAGATCTCCCTCCAGAAATGAAGGGCTTGTTCACCACCACCCCCCCCCCCTTTACCTCCCAGTTGCTGGAAGTACAGCAACGATGATGAAGAAAAATGCCTCACCCAAGGTCATGTCTCCTTCCAGGGGCTGACTGATCAGTGTCTAGGTAGAGAGGGTCCATCTGTTGTTCTAGGTGGGGACAACTCTGAAGGGTCATCCCCGCTTCAGAACTCCCTAAGGGGTTAACTTAGGACTGGATCACTGCTCAAATTCTTTCTTTGCCAAGTCCTGCTTCCTTTTCTCTTGGTTGTAAAAGTAAGCCCTAATAAATGCCCTGCATGTTAACATCTCTCAAATCTGCTTCTGGAGGAAATCCAATATGTGGTAGCTGGCACCAGAAGAGATGGGAGAGAGCAGTCGCTGGGGTGGGAATTTGAGTCCAGGTTATATGCTGCCTGGTGGTAACAAGAACCCCATCATTGATGTACGTGGGGGCACAGATGGCCCCTAATTGTATGTGGCAGCACAACTGAAATCTTACCAGTGGTGGACTGGGGTGATATACAAATGGAAGACAATGTGATGGCTCATGCAATGTATTAGGTTTTTGAGAAATAAGGAGGAAATGATAAATTAAGGATAGTGGGGTTTGGTAGCTATACCTAAACTCCACTCTCGAAATAGCACCAAAATCTGAGAGTCAGTAACTGATAGTTAAAATTCAAGTATGAAATTCAAAGGGCCTCCTTGGTAGCATATGAAGGGGTTTTCATTTCCTTCAATAGGAGAGAATGTTGAGGATCTGGCCCCGTACCTAATTTTAAGAGTGACTGAACTCTAAAAATGTACTAAAACCCCTAGCTATGGCTGGTCTGCTATTATAAGGTTAAGGCCTTGTTTGGGGGAAAAATTGGATACATGGGCTTGGGACACCGGGGTTGATGCATTCATATATCTTGAATCCTGAGAATTACCAGAACACTATGAACCTGCACATGTGGCCCTCATCTCCCTATTAAGGACTGGTGCTTCCCATTTGCCTGAAGATGACACAGAGACCTTTCCCTGTAAGACAACATGCATTTCTTTGTTCCTTTCCTTTTCTGTTCATTAAATCAATGATTAAGGGTAAATCACAACATAACTCAGGTGAGGACATGCTGATCCTGTCCAGGGAGGGAAGTGCAGGCAACCCAACTTGTACCAACAGGATCCAGGAGAGTGATGGATTCCGAAGGTGCAGGACTGGGAAGTGCAGAACATACATTTGACAAAAGGGAGTTTATCAACATGGGAGCACTCTCCTAGATACTGGATTTAACACTGTGGTAAGGACCTCCAGGAAAAAGTACAAACATGTGGCTAGGATGGCTCTTAGAAGCTTGGGAAAAGTGATGGTCTACACTAATTGAAGCAGAAATGACAGTATTTCTATGGCAGATGGTGTATGAAGGAATTAAAAGGCTCAGAGAAGTGGGCCCATGAGAGTGAATATCCTATGTAAGGGTATAAAACCCACATGATGATTATGTTCTAAGGAAGGGCCAGGAGGACACATCACTGACCAAAGTGATAAGGAATGCTGGTGCATGACCAAGCTCAGTGGCACTTGTGTTCTGTATCCCAGGCCTGACAATAGGAGATGCTATTATAGAATCCAGAGCCCCATGTCGTTTACCATGGTTGCAGCAGTGCCCTTCCTTCAGTGCATTTCGTCTTTTTAAAAAAATATTTTATTTATTTGAGAGGGAGAGAGAGAGAGAAGGAGTGCATGAGCAGGGAGAAGGGGAGCTGTGCAGAGGGATAGGGGTTAGGGCAGAGGGAGAGGGCAAAGGAGACTCTCCACTGAGCACACTCCCCATTGAGCAGGGAGCCTAAGTAGGACTTGATTCCAGGACCCTGAGATCATGACCTGGGCCAAAGGCAGACACTTAACCAAGTGAGCTACCCAGGCACGCCACCTCAGCTCACTTCTATGGCTATATAGGATTTTCTATGACCAGCTGATAAAAGAGGAGAAACTTCAAGCTTGGTTTGTGCATGGCTTGACTTGGTATGTTTAAACTGAAAATCATGGTGATTGTACTCCTCAGGGTAGCCTTGAGAGAAGTGGTGATGGAAAATCCTCCCAATGAATAGGGCTTCTAGTGGCTCACCTTTGTATAGAAGGAAAAGTGGCCTCAAGGTTGGAATATATTCAGACTCTAGATCAGTGGTGACTGGATTATTCGGGGGCCTGAAAGGAGTAAGATTAGAAGGTCAAAAACAAGGATGTCTGGGGTAGATTCATGTGGATGAACATCTGGGAGTATGAAACAAGGGAGGAGTTCTTTGTTTTTCATGATAAAGCTCACAAAGAGCATCCAGTATGGAAGAAGCAACTAAGTAGACAAAGCAACTTGGCCAGATGACATCAGCCAGGCTCTGTCACCAAGTGTCTCAGTGCTGGTCCAATAGGATATGATTAAAATAGCGATGGTGGCCAGGATGGAGGCTGTGCATAGGCCCAATAGCATGGATATTCATGCTTCTCATCCCCAGAACTCTGGGCTTTATGGTTGAGAGATCCTAGCTTCTAAAGGAGACCATGAACACTTCTGTGAGGGAACAAAGCAATAGTCCCATTGAACTACAAGCAATGGCTGCTACCTGCACACTTCAGGCTCCTTGTGCCAAAAGATCAGCAGGTAAGAAGAGGAGTCACCAAGGAGCAATTGGAGTCACCTTGGCAGGAGCAATTGATCCTAATCATGAGGAAGAGGTAGGGCTGCTGTTACACAGTGAGACCAGGGAAGAATATGGCATTCAGGTGATCAACTCTGGTACCTCTCCTAACTTCCTCATACAACTTTGATGATAACTGGAAAAGTTTGGCCACCCTGGCCTGAGACAGGCATGGTGACCAGGAGCTCAGGCCATTCACTTGTGAGGGTCTGTGTCATGCCACCAGGAAAACCAGTGAGACTAACCAATGTGCTACCTAAGGAGGAGGGGAATCCAGAACCAATTGTGGAGGTGAGAAATTCAGTCACAGCCCTGAGACCAGCTGTAGTTATAGGGGCTATAGTTTATCTCGCCAAACTTCCTCTGCTAAGTTTCCCCCAGGGGAATGTAGGAGCTGCTCCCAGAGCCTATGAAGAAATGGGTCTGAGAAATGAGCTGAGCAAGGGGTGGAGTGTGCTGGTTACCAGGATGCACTTCTCAGATCTTCCCTTAGGGCTAAAGGACAAATTCCTCTTCCTGCTGGGAATGTAGATGGAAGATAGCTCCCATCTTTTATCCCCTTTGGGTGATTGCCTTGGCTAAGGAAACTTCCTTACTCAAGAGACAGCTTATGTCCAGTGACTGATCCATAAGGGGGTATGAGGTTTCGGTCTCATCCCCTCTATTCAGTTAAGTCCTGAAGAGCTTTCTTTGATATCCATAATTCCATGGGGGATGGCTGAGGACTTTGTTGGTATACTGTCGCACAGCTTCTCCTTCTCCTCAATCTTACATCTTTTCTTTCCCTATAACAGTTGTTGATCCCAAGCATATGCCTTAATAATAGCATATACATCCTGTACGCTAATCTCCACCTCGGAGCCTGCTTCCTGGGGAAACACCTTCAAAACCATCAAGGCATCAGGACATGTAGCTGACAGCCAACCTCTTTGAGGGAAGCAGTGAATAGATTTGGGTTCAGATGTGCTTTCTTCAACTCACTGGGAATTCCTTCTTTGAAGCACAGAGATGGAACTTTGCCAAAAGTGATGCCTATATACTTTCCCACTTTATGTCACAACTCACAAAAAAAGTATTGAAAATCATCTTACGTAGAGCTTGGATTCTTCAGTGATAAACCATCATCAGATGGACAAAATCTCAGTGAAAAGAGTCTTTTAGGTAGGGGGGATGGTTGCACAACACTTTAAATATTTAAAGTCACTAAATTGTATGCCTAAATATGGTTAAAGTGGCAAATTTTATGTATATATTTCTACCACAATAAAAAAATTCAGTAGTGTAACATACCCCAAGCCACTGATTTGTGTAAGTGGGTGAATTGTATGGTCTATAAATTATATCGCAATAAAGCTGTTTTTACAAAAGAGGTTGGGGGAGTACTTCTCTTTCAGATATGTGCCCTATCACTGCAGTGAATTTTGTCCATTTTGAAATATCTGCATAAGCATGATACCAGCTTTCCCCCCCAGTGTATACTACTGATATTATGCAACATCTACCAATGTTCTTTGATAGAGAAATCTTACTGATAGTTCTGCTTCTTTTCCAACATAGTATTATCATTACCTTTGTAGCTGGTTTTACAAACTTCTTGGCAACAGTACAGCATATCCCTTTTTTTTCTGTGAGGAGTGCATCCTTTATGATACCTCTGTAGTTTTGGTTTCTCCATCACTTTTAGTAATAAAATCCATCAATTTTGTGTTGGGAAGCACTTACATTGTTTGTAGTTGTTCTGGAAAAACTTTATTGCTCTATCAAAATAAGTCATTGTACTTTGTGGGAAAACACCACTGAAGTTTTCATGGTTTCCTGCTGTTATTGGAAATCATTTTTATAATGGATATCACCCTGGAGATCTAGGGGCAAAAGCATCACCAGTCCACTACAATCCAGTTTTCAGACTTTTCTGCTCATACTTCCTATTCTTACAGACTTATATTTTTTTAGCTTGGTTACCATAGCCATATTCTTGCTTCTCCTAGCACATATTGCTTTACCTCCCTTCATTTGTCCTTGAATCTGTTCTTTATATATAAGACACTATCTTGAATTATGGTATTTACATCACTATTTTCATCAGTACCACTTTTGAATCATTGATCTGTTATTGTGAATTAGGGATAATCATAATATTAATGACTAAAAGTACAAATTCAATGAGCATGAACAATGACATATGTTAGCTGAGACAAAATCTACTTACACCATATAACTGAACTTTGGCTGAGTTGAGCTGATGGGATGCTGGGTTAACCCAAGTGTTCGAGAATCTCATATCGAGCAACCACACCTATTTTCCCCCTCTTTTCTTCTCTCTTTTTTCCCCCTTGTTGGTTCTAGCTAGTTTCTTCATCTACCTTCTTCACATTCTTACTCTTCTTTCTGTTCCTCATTCCTCTGTTTCTTTTTTGAGAGTTATGATATTAAAATGGAAAGAGACCTTGTGATCATTAAGCCCAATGACTTCATTTTACAGATAAGGAAAGTCCAGAGAGGTTCAATGAACTAATCTAAGTCAGAAAGATCAGGCCTGGTCTCCTGGCTCCTTTCACTCATGGCCAGCATGCTTCCATTTTGCCAGAAAACCTTCTCTTTCAGCTCTTCTTCCTGGTCCTTTCATGGCACGGACAGTGATTGGACCCATAGTGATTAAGGTTGTTTGTTATCAGGGCTAAGAATGTAGCATGTTAAGTGAGTCAGAACTTTCATCCTCTCTCTCCTCTCATTCCTGCCCCTATAGAATATTCACTTAGAATCTCTGTGCATTCTCCCTCCAAACATATGTCAAACTTATACACTATGCTGGTATCATTGCCCTAATTCATACTGTCATCATCTTTCTCTTATACTATTTCCACAACCTCTCTTCTAGTTGCTTTGGTTTTAAGAACTACTTTGACTCCTCAAGCCCTAAATCCAAGTATCCATCCATCCATCCATCCATCCATCCATCCATCCATCCATCCATCAATTTTGCTGTGGCCAGAATGGTCTCATAATGTCACTCTCATCTCTTTGATGATTCTTAAATCCCTACAAGATAAAGTACAGCCCTTGAGCAAGGCATCTGACCACCAAGTCTCTCTGTGGTTTGGTCCCTGCTCTCCTGTCTGGTCTTATCTCAACACTCTGTATATTAGTCAGGCTAAGTTATGATATACTGAAAAAACAGCCCCAATATCTTAGTGGCTTAACACAACAAAAGTTTATTTTTTGTTTATATAAAGTGTGCTGCAAATTTGGATGACTCTCCAAAGGGCCTGTTTTCTATGCAGCGACTCAGAAATCCAGTTGCCATGACAATATGACATTTTCATTTCACTAGGTTTCCTCCATAATTGCCACGGAGGGAGAAGAGAGAGCTAGAATGTGAGCATGAGTTCTGTGCGTCAGCCTAAAAGTGACACCCACAGCTCATTGGCCAGTTTATCACTTAATTGCAAGGGGACTGAAAAATGTGGAGACTACTATTTCTACTATGGTTCCTCCTTGCAACGGGAGCTCTGGAAATACCTGAGTACTTGTTTCCCCAGTACAAACTATAGGCATTCCACCCTATCTAGAACATCCTTCTTGCTGACTTCACAAACACAAATTCAAGTCTGTTTCTTCTAAGCTATAGCTGACTTTCTCAGGCTAACTTGATGCTTTTCCTCCAATGTTCCTCGAGCATTTTGTAATTAGCTCTACCATAGGTCTTTTTATATTGTTAAAGTCATTTGCCTGGCTGTTGTCCTCTAAATGGAAATTTCTTTGTGGATAGAGAAAGTGTATTTCCATCTTTAAGTCTTCAGTTTTAATACAGTGGTATGTAGAGACTTTTCTTACCTGTGGTTGAACAAATTAATGAAAGAAATGACTATAAAAGTGTACATTTTGTTGTAATATCACACCCACACCCCTACCACCTTAGCCCAAAAACCATCTTCTCTTGCTCTGAAAACCACAAGACCCTTTCTGATATTCCTCTTTCATTCTTGCCCATATCCAGCTCACTCTCCTCTCAGCAACCGCATCATTATGAAACATAAATCTGAGCAGGGCTTCCTATTTCCTTAGAATAAAATCCAAACATCTGAATTCCTTCCCATGACCCCCTGCCTGCCAATCTGGCCTGAGCTCACTCTCTATCTTGTGGCTCCCACAGTGGCCTCCTCTTAGTTTCCTGAACCCACTAAGATTTTTCTTCCCCTAGGGCTTTCTCAGGGCTGGTTCCTTTGCCTGGAATGCTACTACTTCCTCTTTCTTGGTTAGTTCTTTCTCAGTCCTCAGCTTAAATGTCACTTCTCTAGTAGTTATGATTGTTTTGTTTTGATTGCAAATGAGAAAATCCCACTCAAACTACCCTAAATAAAAAAGGGAATCTATTTGCTCTTGTATATAACAAGTCCACAAATAGTGCTTGTCTTCAAGAAAGGCTTGATAAATGTCACGACCCCATTTCCCTTATTTACTGTATAACTATAGCTCTTTCCTCATGGTCACAAAATGGCTGTCATTTTCTGGACTCACATCTTCACATTATCATCTCCAGAAGAAGAGAGAGGGTCTTTTCTGGTAGTTCCTATTCAAGTATAGGGGTTCTGTCTCTCATTGGACTAAGTTGTATCACATGCCTGAGTCTAAACCAGTCACCTGGGGTAGGACATCAAGACAGTGGGGAGGAATTGGACTTGTTTAAATCAACAGGTTTACCTCCTCCTTGGAGTTGAGGGTGGGACCACACATAACCTAACAACATGTCTGCATATGAGGGAGAGTTTGAATTTCTAATAGATAAAGAGTACTTTGGGTGGGAAAAGAGGAATATAAATGACTGGAATTCAATTCCCCCCAAAATTCATCACTCTTTCTCAGAGGAGCCTTCATTGTCCAACCTCATTTTTTAAAAAATTTTTATTTATTTATGATAGTCACACACAGAGAGAGAGAGAGAGAGAGAGAGAGAGAGGCAGAGACAGAAACAGGCTCCATGCACCGGGAGCCCGACGTGGGATTCGATCCCGGGTCTCCAGGATCACGCCCCAGGCCAAAGGCAGGCGCTAAACCACTGCGCCACCCAGGGATCCCTGTCCAACCTCATCTAAGGAAGTCCCTTCTGTTATCTATCTATCTATCTATCTATCTATCTATCTATCTATCTATCTATCTATCATCTATTATCTATCTATCTATCTATCTATCTATCTATCTATCTATCTATCTATCTATCATCTATTTATTTATGAGATGGAGGGACAGGAGGTATAGAGGGAGAGGGAGAGAGAGAATCCATGCTTAGCACAGAATCTGATACAGGGCTCACTCTTACCACCTGAGCTGAAATCAAGAGTTTTATGCTTTAACCAACTGAGCCATCCAGGTGCCCCCCATCCTGATCTGTTATCTTCTGTTACTGAATCCTTCTCATTTCCCTCAAAGACCCACTACTGTGTGCGCTGTTTATTTGTTTACCTGTTTGTAGTCTGAATCTCTCACTAGGCTCCAACTTTGTAAGAGCAGATACCACACATAATTTATTCACTAGTACTGAAACATACTAGAAAATTAAATAAATACTTTCATAAATTAAAAGTGATCAATTTTCTTCTTTTTTAATTAGCCCTCGTTTTTACCAAGGGATGAGGGAGTGGAGGAGGGGTTGGAAGGATAAGGGTGAATGTGAGCACTGTGTTAATTTGGCTTTTCTTTGTCTAAAAGCTTAGTCCTCTTTCCCTCTCAATAATCCCTCAAATTCCCCATCCCCAAATCTTTTCTTATTAACCCATCTGCTCCTGGCTCTCTGGTAATTTGATGTTCCTTTGGGTTTTTTCTTTTTAAACCTGGCTTGAATTAGAATCTCAAAAGGAATCTTAACTTTTAAAAGAGAATTGGTTAAATTATGTTTATTCAGAGGACATAGGAACCAAGTCCTCTCTCTCTTTGTGTTTTCTCAGCTCCTACAAATGTAGCAGGTGTGCTTTACTGAGTGAGAATTCAATCTCCCTCATGAAAATTGACACTGAAGTCGATGCCAGGTAGTAGCAAGAGAGAGGAGAGGTAGCAGTGAGCCAGGAAAAATAAAAAACTGCCAAGAAGGAATAAAGGAGTAAACAGTGAAGTGGGAAGTCTTTGGGTTAAAAGGACATGGCTCAAGAGAAGGAAAGTTAGAATACATTTGGGAAATGGAGGCAAAACTCACAAAATAGAAATAGACCTTCTTTCTTTCTTACACATATCCATTTATTCATCATGTAGTATGTTCCAGGCTCTATTCTAGGAACCAGGGATACGGGGATGACCAAAACATCAGTTTTTGACATCATAGAGCTCATGTTCTAGTGAGGGAAGATGGATAATCAGCAAATAAGGAGACAGAGATGATGAGCTGTTGGATACTGATGTCAGATTGAAAATGCATCTGCTTTTACTCTCTCCTGAGACCCGATAGAATGAAATAAAGGCTCTTTTAAGGCAGAGATATTCATGGATAAGGCTAAAGGATGAGGAGGTGACAGGACTGAGAGTGAGAGCCAGAAGGCAAACTTGAGAAGTTTACATGCTCTGTGGGCAGAGGAGAAAGCTGAGAACCAATCCAGCTTACATGCATCACCTCCTAGTGTGCAGGAAGTGGTAGGCCAGGTGAATCTGGAATAGTGTGTGTGTGCCTGTGTAGGGGACAGATGATAAATATAGATCCCCAATTTGGAGTCAGCTCTCGAGATCATCTCTTCTTTTCCACAGAGAAGAACCAGGCACCTCTGGTGGGATGATGGAGCCAGATTCTCTAGAGAAGACTTCCTGCCCAGTTGAGAATGGCGGACTGGACACGAGTCAAGGGATTAAGTGAGTGTACGTATCCTGGATGCTGAGGCTCTCTTTCCCAGGAATGATGGCAGCCTGGCCTATACCCTCCAGCAGGAGTTCAGAGAGGTGCTCTCTGGAGAGCCTGACCATTTCAAGAGAGAAAGGCCTGAAGATATTGATATGGGAGTTTTCCAACCAAATAGTGCAACCTGATCACACCCTAGAGTGAAACTCTACAGTCAGCAAGCCCCACCTGCTCATTCAGAGCTATCAATCAGCATTTTCTTCCCTCTTCCTCAGAGGAGCAGATGGCCAAGGATTACCAGACATCTGAGGACAGGTTCTCATGAGAATGACCAAATGAAAACTAAATGCCTGGGAAAAAAGCAACCTGGAGGAAACAGACTATGTAGGAAGAAGAAAACTCCTAAGAGAGAGGGTGAGGAATGGAGAAAATTTATTAAATACTTAAAGCGATAAAAGATATTGCAACTTGGGAATAAAAACAGTATGCTACATAAAAAAGTAATATTCACAGGGCAAAAAGGAGCAGTTGGAAATTAAAAAATAATGATGGCAAAAATGAGGGGCAGCCTGGGAGGCTCAGCGGTTTAGCACCACCTTCGGCCCAGGGCGTGATCCTGGAGACCTGGGATCAAGTCCCATGTCAGGCTCCCTGCAGAGAGCCTACTTCTCCCTCTGCCTGTGTCTCTGCCTCTCTCTCTCTGTGTCTCTCATGAATAAATGAATGAAATCTTAAAAAAAAAAATAATGATGGTAAAAATGAAAAACAGTAGAATAATTGGAAAATTGAAGAAACAAACCTCTCAAAAAAAAAAAAAGCAGAATAATAAAACAAAGAGGTGGATAAGTTGGGGAGAAAAGGTGAGAAAATTAGAAAAGTAGCCCAGGAGTTCCAAATAATGGGGATTTGAGAAAGAGAAGACAGATGACAAAAGAGGGGGAGGCCTGGCAAAGAAAGAATTCAATACAAACTCCCAGAATTGAAAAATGTGAGTTTCCGGATTGAAAAGGCCACCAAGTGCCCATCACAATTGCACAACGGGTGGAAATTGTCCCACACTCACAGCTTCATGAAGTTTCAGAACTCTAAGCCCAAGAAAGGGCTTAAAACCCTCCAGACAGCAAAAACATGTCCCTTACAAAGGATCATTAATTAGGATGGTTTCTATTGAGAAACTTTGGGAGCTGGAAGACAATGGAGCAATGCCTTCCAAATTCTGAAGGAAAATGATTTCAGACCTAGAATTCTACTTCCAGCCAAATTATCAACGAGCTGTGAGGGCAGAACAAAAGCATTTTCAGATGTGTAAGGTAAGAAAGAAAGAAAGAATGAATGAAGAAAGAAAAAGGAAAGAAAGAAAGAAAGAAGAAAGAAAGAAAGAAAGAAAGAAAGAAAGAAAGAAAGAAAGAAAGAAAGAAAGAAAGAAAGAAAGAAAGAAAGAAAGAAAGAAAGGGAAAGAAAGAAGGGTATCTTCCATGCAGCCTTGCCTGGGACGCTTTTGGAGCATACACTCCACCAAAACAACAGAGTAAACCAAGAAAAAAGAAAGATGTAGGAGTCAGGAAACAGTGCCTAGGATGATGGTGAAGAGAAATTCTAGAAGTCAGCAATGTCCCACATGTACAGGGAAACCATTTTAGTTTGGACCATGTCAGAAGGTGAAGGGAGGAGAGTGCTTCAAGAAATTAAAATGATGGAACATGTAATGTGTTTGAATGCCTGTTGAGAACATTTAGGCAACCGATGAAGTTTGATTTTTTTTAATGATAAGGACACAGAATTAAGGAAACAATAAAATAAGAAACTGTAAAATTAGTAACTCCAGGCAAAAAAATAATCGTAAAGAAAAAGTAACAGTATAATATCCCATGATTCATTGCATTTGCATAGTCATCATTACAGAACACTGAATGTTGACTGATCCTGAAGGTCTATAGATTAAGAGGACAGAGGGGCAGGAAGTGTGTGCTCCTGTGTGAGAGGAGAGGGCTGAGGGAGTCAAAATCCTTATCTTCTGTCCTTCCGTTGTGGAAATCAAGACATGATGCCTAGAAATATTTTAGTTCTGTTTTGTTACAGATTTGGAAGCAATAACCAAAAAAATTGGGATGCCTGGGTGGCTCAGTGGTTGAGTGTCTTGCCTTTGGCTCAGGTGGTGATCCTGGAGTTCTGGGATCAAGTCCCACATCAGATTCCCCGCAGGGAGCCTGCTTCTCCCTCTGCCTATCTCTCTCTCTCTCTCTCTCTCTGTGTGTCTTATGAATAAATAAATAAAATCTTTTAAAAAAGTAACAAAAAAATTAAAAATCAATTACAGTTGTTGAAAGTGGTTGGCAGGGTGCCTGGGTGGCTCAATTGATTAAGCGTCTACCTTCAGCTGAGGTAATGATCTCAGGGTCCTGGAAGTCTGCTTCTCCCTCTCATTCTCCCTTTGTGCTCTCCTCCCCCACCCAAATAAATAAAATCTTAAAAAAAAAAAAAAGAGAAAATGATTGGCTTGAGTAGGGGTTATGGAAGAGGTAGGAAATGGCTGCTTTTTATAATACATCGAGTTGATTATTTAACTTTGTACACAATTTACTCTGAAGAAGAATAAGATCAAAAGAAGGGAAAAGGAAAATGCTAGAAAGAAATATAACAAAATATTAGTTTTTATCTCTGGATTTATGGTAATGGATTATTTTTATTTTCTTATTTATTTTTTTTCATATTTTCTCCAGTTTCTAAAACAAACATGGCCTAGTTTTTAAATCACAAAACACATTTTTTAGGTTAAGGAGGGGAGAAAGAGCTACAGTGAAAAGATGCAGCTTTGACAGGAGTATTTGGAACTTCACTGATAGTGACACTTGGCCATATCTTTGAGGGAGGAAGAGCATTCCAGAAAGCAATGCAAAAGTTCTGGGGTGGGAATGTGCTTGAACCATGCTTGGTACCTGTAAGGAAGAGCACAGAGGCTGGGTATGTGCTAAGTGTGGTGGTGAGAATGGGGAGGTCAGAGGGAGAGCTTGGGGGCCAGCCCCTGTGGAATCTTACGGGGCATGTTAAAGACTTTAGATTTTATCCTGACCACTAAGGGAACATGGCAGAGTTTTGAGGAGAAAAGTGATATGATTTGATTTGCATTTTAACAGGATCACTGTGGCTGCTGTTGTGTGTGGGAGAGGGAAGAAGGGGGGTGGCAAGAGTGGAGATGGGAAGACCATTTGGGAGGCTCTTGCTGTATGTAATTCAGATGAGAGAATTTTTAGAGTTAAACAGTAATGTTCAAAGAGTTTTTACTTTCTTTTAGCAGCAGAAACCTGTTTTCAAAGGAAATCTTACGTTGACCCCTTATCTATAAAACATTAAAGTGAAGCATAAAAATGAAGGGGCTTTAATTAAAGTATGGAGGTGGGGGGTCCAGAATCTCCCTCCCCCCCAGCCTCTCTTCCCAGCGTCCTCATCCTGGTGTTCCCCGGGAGGTGTGCCTTTGAACCCAGGTTTCTGCAAACTCTAATTCCACCTGGCTCCCTCATTTCATTGAGGAGATCCAAGGCAGGGAGAGGTTGGGTGAGGAGTGGGTTTAGATAGGAGCACTTATCAGGTAGGGCTTATGCTGTGGGAAAAGTTGAGGAAGTAGGAAAGAAGAATTATGCTCCATGCCCCTGTGAAGCAGAGTGGTAAACCAAGCATCTTCACGCCAGCTCAGGGTACTTACCACTGCACATATTGCTTCTGGCAGCTTTTGGGCCAACTGCAGGATGTCAGGCTTTTTGCCACGTTTAGTGTGCCCCTCTCCCCATCCCTTCCCAAGAAGACTCAACTAGAATCCATTAGAAAAGCTGGGGTAGAGTGGGGTGAGGCAGAAGCCAATGAGGACAATGGGTGAAGTCTTTGCTGTAGGGAGAATCTAGGCTCTTTCTAACTTTCCCCACCCAATGGTGTGCTAGTAAATAAATGTTTGACAACTACTTTCTGGAAGAAGGAAGGAAGGAAGGAAGGAAGGAAGGAAGGAAGGAAGGAAGGAAGGGAAGGAAGGAGGAAGGAGTCAGGTGCCTGATTTGTAGTATGTACAGATTTCCATAGTGTAATCAGTTTCATCTGACAGATTTAATGGTGACATGAAGCCACTGAACAGGAATTTGGGAAGTTGCCCATTAATAGTATTCCCACCTACAGATACAATGGATGAAATAACCTCATGATCTCAGAATAGTGAAATCCAGTAACATGATTAAAAAGTGATGGATTTTGAGTATTTAGTTCCTTTACTTTTAATTTTAACTTCTAATGGCTACGTTTAGCAACTGGCTGGCACACTATCGGAAAAAAATTTTTTTTTGAAGATTTTATTTATTTATCCATGAGAGACACACAGAGAGAGAGTGTGTGAGGCAGAGACACAGGCAGAGGGAGAAGCAGGCTCCATGCAGGGAGACCGATGTGGGACTTGATCCCAGGACTCCAGGATCACACCCCAGGGCCGAAGGCAGGCGCGAAACTGCCGAGCCACCCGGGGATCCCACTATCTGAAAATTTAATAGTTGGCTCTCACCAGCCAATTTGAAGCAGCACCCCACTGCCTCACCTCTCAAAAAATCCTTCTGAACTTTGAATCCAGAATTTCAGTCTACAGATCAATGATGGCACTTCTATACAGAGGAACACCACACAGTAGTAAACAGGAATGAACTAGTGAGGTACCAAAACCTCAGATGACACAAGCGTTGTGCCACATCAAAGAAGCCTGTATTAAAAGATTACATAATGTATGACTTCACTTTTCCAATAGGCTTGAAAGACAAAACTATGGTGATGGAGAACAGGTCAGTGGTGGCTGGAGGTTAGGGATGGCAAGATGGAGTGACGATAAAGGGGCAGCATGAAACAGGTTTTTGGGGTAACAGACTATTTTATGTCCTGATTATGGTGAGGATTACATGAATTTATACATGTGATAAAATTCACATAGCTGTATACAGAAACAGTTTTACTGTATAATGATTTTTAAAGTAGAAGAGAAAGTCAGCATATTGTTGAAAATAACAACAAACAGAATTTTAGTCTGAACTGGGTAAGCCATTTCACCACTTTGAGCCTCCTTGGAATCTGCCCTAAAAAGAGAGGTAGGTAGATAGTCAGGAGCTACAGAATTAAATGCCTATGAGGTGGGGATCCCTGGGTGGCTCAGCGGTTTGGCGCCTGCCTTCAGCTTGGGGTGTGATCCTGGAGACCCGGGACGGAGTCCCACATTGGGCTCCCTGTGTGGAGCCTGCTTCTCCCTCTGCCTGTGTCTCTGTCTCTCTCTCTCTCTGTGTCTCTCATGAATGAATAAATAAGATCTTTAAAAAAATTTTAAAAAATGCCTATGAGGGTTGCAGTGGGTAATGCAGGTGGAATACAATATGGAGCGGTGAGGACTTTGGAGCACTAGTGAGTTTCCACCTGCATAAACGGAGCAGCTACAGCTTCTGCCTCTGCTGATGTCTACCATGCTGGATTGTGGGCCTAGTTTGTCTGATCTTTTGAATTTTATGTAAATGAGGACTGTGGATTTTTTTTTTTTTTTTTTTAAGTAGGCTCCATGTCCAGGGTGGAGCCCAACATAGGGCTTGAACTTGTGACCTTGAGATCAAGACCTGAGCTGAGATCAAGAGTCAGATATTCAACCAACTGAACTACCCAGGTGTTCCCAGGACTCTGGATTTCTTAAAGGTGAGATTTTCTTATTTTTAAGTACTACCAGAACCCAACAAAACATGCATCTGAATCATAATCAGCCTAGGGGCTGCCAGTTTACAGCTGCTGGATAGGATGCTTTGTACAATTTTTTTTTTAACTCTTTGGGCCAGGATTGTAAGCAGTTTCTTCATCAGAAAGTACATCAGAGGGCAGCCTGGGTGGCTCAGCAGTTTAGTGCCGCCTTCAGCCCAGGGCATGATCCTGGAGACCTGGGATCGAGTCCCACGTCAGGCACCCTGCATGGAGCCTGCTTCTCCCTCTGCCTGTCTCTCTCTCTCTCTTTCTCTGTGTCTCTAATAAATAAATACAATCTTTAAAATAAAAAAAAAAGAAAGTGCAACAGAGATTTGAAAGTAATTCCGAAGGTTCTTGCATCACTGAAAGTAAAATTAAGCCCTGCTTTACCCCATGATTTAAAAGTTGTGCAATTGAAGTACTAAGTATTGTTGAGGTCGTCGAATCCACTAATGGGGAAGAGGCCCTGGTGCTGAAGTGGACTATGTGACTCTGCTCCTCTTCCTGGCTGCCCCGCAGGAACACTTGCAAATGTGTCATTGGTCCGTTACAGATCATAGCCTCTCATAAATGGACCTGGCTTCTCTACACACGTTGCTGATTTTGTGATGATGAGTGAGAATTGAGGCCATCTTTCATCCATATTGCCAGACCATGATTGATGCCCTTGCACACTTAGATTTGCACTTGGCATGTAACAAAGGGCTAAAAAAATGGCATCAAGGAAGGAAACAACATGCATCCAGAGCAGAAAGCCAGGGAATAGAGCATAAATGTGAGTAGGACAGATGAGCCACGAGTTGGAGGGCCTGGTCTCAGGCTGGAAGGACGACTCCTCTCCCCCATCCAGTGTAATTACATTACATACCAACATTGCACACCAAGGGAAGAACTGTGCTTAGGAACCTGTGGGGGTGGGCTTAGGCTGAGAGGGGACTAGAAAGGGACTTGCTTGAAGGGGCTTTAATTCTTGGGGTTGCATCCCCAGGAAGCCCAGATCCAGGCTGAAGGAAGAAATCTGTAGATTCAGAAGTCTCATTCCTGAGGCCTCAGAACCCTTGAGGAAAAGCTAGACCTTTCCTTCCCGGTGCGGCAGCCAGAGCTTTTGCTCAACATGGTTTCGCTTTCCCATTTCATCTAATAACCAAAACTTGTTTTTTTAGAGGGAAACTCTTCCATGTAGCTTGTGAAGAAAAGTGACCTTTCTCTCTCTTCCAGAGGAGAGAGGCCTCTTGACTCAGAGCACCCCTAGCTTCAGTGATTAGTTCAGGCATGGACTTGTGACTCTGGCTGGTGAAATCTGAGTTTTCCCTGGGACTTGTGCTGGAACTAAACAGAAATAGGCACTTTTCTCTGTCAGCATGAAATTGGGGATGATATAGCCTAGAGTGTCTTGTCCCCACGTGGAGGAGCCTATGAAAGGAAAACTGAACAGGATAAGCACTGTTGATTAAGCTCTTGGATACAGTTCTACCTGAAGTGCAGCTCTGAACCCTGTAGTTACATGTGCCAATTTCTTTCTTCTTTCCTTCCTTTCTCCTTGTTTTTCTTTTATCTTGGGTTCTTATGATTTCTGTCATTTGCAACCAGAAAATCCTGATTAATATTTCACCCTGAATATGTACCTAATGCTAAACAGGTTGATATCACATATTGTAGATATTAATAATAAATTTAATGTTATATAAATATAAGATTTAGTTTATTCATTCAATTCATGTGCCAAAAATATGCTAGATATTACCAATCACATTATGAACAAGATAGACAATATGGTTAACCTAACCCCAATTGGACTTCTTAATATTAAATTAGGTATTTTGTGACTGTAGCATTCAAATAATTCCCTCAGCTATATATGTCTCCTCTACGCCAGGATAATGCCATGATAAAAGAGTGACCAAAACAGATAGGGTTCTTTCCTCATGAAATGTTAACACCCTGCCTGTCCCAGTTTCCTCATCTATAGAGTGAGTATAATAGTCCTTAATTGTCAAGGTTGTTGTGACTATATGAGATATACACAATGCTTATAATAATGTCTAGCACATGGCCAGTGCCCAGTAAATAGTAGATTGTAGTTTTTAATACTGAACTTTTTGGATATTCAAGGTTTTTGTTTGTTTTTAAAGTCTGACCATTTTCTCTTGTACTGCAATAAGAAGTCATTTTGGGGGTCAGATAATACTAGTTCGTATTTTGCTTCTTCTATACTAATTAAAAGACTTTGGGAAATCATTTAGTTTCTCTGAGTTTCTGTTTACTCATCTATAAAATGTAAAATGGAATAATAATACCTTCTTTGAGAAGGCACATAGCAGGAACTTAATTATTATTATTAATCCATCCACAGAAATATAATGATAACATTGCTTGAGAAAAACCATCTCAGAGAAAGCAGTAATAACTATTATTATTTTTGTAAATAGCATTCAGAGTCTCCACCTAGCCCATTTCTCATACTTTTTACCAAAATACTTCTGGGAACAGAAGGGGGGAAATTATCCTGAGGGTGGGAGTCTAGGGGAAGGTAATGACCCACAGTGGCCTCCTGCAAACAAGAAATCGATTTGTCCAAACTTATCAAGTTTTTGCTTTCTGGTCTATGGTAAATTCAGACCTATTTTAACATGAAGATGTTTTGAATGATCTACCAGTTAAATGACTTTCAGCCCTCTTCTCTCTCTCTAACACGCCAGTAGGAAATGTCTGGTTTAATCTGGGGCTTCATGTGGGCCCACCCATCCTACTCACCCCTCACTGCTGCCCAGTGGGGATCTGTGCCCCCACTTTGGGAAGCACAGCCTCAGTACATTCTGAGTGGTGGTGGGCTTGGAAGTGCTGTCCTACTCAATGATGTGTCACAAAAGGGTGGGCTCCCAATACACCCACAGCACTGGGGTGAGAACAGCTCAACCTCTCTCTGCCTAATTTGGTAAATTCGTTCTAGAGGCAACATATATTACATAATTCTGTCACCAAGATGATGAAAAGGCAGGATAAAGATGTGAAGGAGTACATCAGTCAGGGCAATAAATCCTAAAGGACTACTCCCCCCACCAGGCTGTCCTGGAAAGATCCCAGCAGAGGGAGAACCAGATACTATCAACCACACATTTGAGTCAGTAGGCTGAGAAGGGGGTCAGTAGAGCAAGGAAGGAAGGCAGCTTGGTCACTGAGAGTGAATTGCATGTATTTTGGGAGTAGGGGTGATGAAAAGCTTTAGGATTGGGCACCCCACAGTCTTTTAATATGATCAGGGTGAGACAAATGAGCATCGAATTTGCTGGAGTTGACCTGGAGCCGGCTGCATGGGCCATATGGTTTCCCTGACCCATAAAAGTCACTAAGTGAGGAAGTAATTTATTGCTGGAGATCACTGTCTGCCCCAGAATATCCTGGAGTGTTTGCTTCATTGTTTCCTTAATATGGGAATGGGAAAGGAGGGGGGCAGTGAGCAGGACGGGGGCTAGGGTGGGCAAACGGCTTTGGGTTATTTGCTTGGATAGTTAGACCTTCTCTGCTGGGGAGGAGGAAGACTGGGAAGTCTGATGTCTTTGCCGCTTCGTTCACTGGGGTTTTTCCTGCCCTTCAGCTGGTAACTTGTGGGAGAGGGAGAGAGCTGGGAACATAAAGAGGAAAAAGAGGTCATGAACTTCAAATGAACAACTTGGGATTTGCTCAGAATGAAGAGAGGACATTTCATAAATGGCAAATCATTCAGGAGCCTGGGGAAAGAGGCCAATATGTCTAATGAATTGGTGCCATAAAGGAGAGGGCTGTTTCCTTCCCTAAACACTGCAAATGAAGAAGCAACAAAACAATAGCTGGTGATAACCTTTCAGTGAAGCGGATTCCTTCGCAAGGGTAGCTGCCCCGTTTAACAATAAGCCTCTGACAAAGGCTCTGGAGCCGAGCTGGAAGACAGGCAGCGGGGGCCTCAAAAGTTTGCGCGTGCAATTGAGAGTCTTTTTTTCCCTTCTGCTTCTTCTCGTCTTAATAGCCCCAGGCTTCGCAGCAGCAATTATCTCAGAGCAGGTATCCTGGGTTACTTACCTCAGTGTGTATGAACTTGAAATAGGAGCATTGCTCCAACACCTGTGTGATCTGCTTCTGCTTTTAGTGTAAAAACACATGTACTGATGCTGAGAACATTTCTGACTTTCTGTTTTTCAGGCTGCGTGAAAGCAGATTCTGCTGAATTGCTACCTGGGCATTAAAAAACAGAACAAAAAAGCTTCCACAGAGGATTACTGACTTAGCTCTGGTAATTTTAACCATCTCATGGGCTCAATGGGATCATTTGTTAGCACTTTGGCAGATAGGATTTTAAGAAGTTAGGCCCGCGTAAAAATGTACTTAAATAGTACCCCAGAACAAGCATTTCATATGGGCCTATGTAGTCCGCACAACCCATAAGGCCTCTGTCTTTCTCAGACTGAATCATGCTAGCCATATTCTTTTGGGTCTTTCTGGCTCTGATGACTAAAGAACTATGTACCCCCAGAAGGGTTTGTATTTGGGAAGGAAGAAATAGAAATCTGGGGAGAATACAAGCTCCAGTCATACCCTTAAATGACAGCCGTTTGTTTTCTGAGGCTGGTTTGGGAAGGAGGCGGTGCTAGGAATCACATGTAGAACTTTGAAGAGAGGGATATAGTGCTCTGTGTCCTATGTATCTGTTTCAGCATTTGCAATCTTACAACCTTGACCTTCCCAGTGAAATCGTTGTTTTATGAAAAGATCAAGGCTGTGGAATCAGGTGACCCAGGCCTAAATCCCAGCTATATGGCTACCCAGCTGTATGACTTTGGGCAAATTTCTTAACCTATCTGGGATTTTAGTCTCCTAAGTTGTAAAGAAGGGCTCATAATACTTATTTCAAATAGGTTGTTGTGAGGATCAAAATTTGGGGCATGTTGGGAAGATACTGGGATGAGTCCTTTGTGCATGGTCTGGTAGGGGCTCCCTCTCTCTCCATAATACAAGAGGTGCAACAGCCCCACTCACTGAAAAATCATGTCCTTAAACTTTCCTTCTCCTGAAGTTCTTCTTTCTGTGGGTAAATTTTTAAAGGCTTCTGTTAAAGTCTTTAGAAGGGATAGCATCCATTAATGCTTTAACTTGAGTTAGTTTAGGAACTAGTTAGATTGATGATGACAAAGAAGGAGAAAGAGCAGAGAGAGCTATGGAAATAAGTGAAGGCTTTTCCAGAACAGGGAGCTCCATTCCTGGCTGTGACAGAGGGGAAATATACAGTGGGAAGGGACTCAGGGCAGTGTTGAGGAACAAGGAAGAAATTGAAAAATCCGAGAACCATTAGAAGATGGGAAGGAAGAATAGAGGAGGCCATGATAGCCATAGAGTGGCTGTTAGCCCCAGGTAGGAGGAATCACTCTTCCTCTGAGATCTAAGAGAAGGGATAATCATGGGGGCTAAGAATGAGAATTCAGGGAGGAGAGAAGGAGACTAGCAGAAGTGGTTCAGTGGGTTAAGAAGTAAAGGGTGAGGATTTGGAGCCAAATAGCATAGATGTGCTCCCTTCATCTGATCTTGGGCAATCTGTATATTTCCAGTGATATATCAGTTACTACATCTAAATGGGGTTGGTATCTGATTTGAAGAGCTGACTCTATGAGATACTGCAAAGTACCCAGAACATGCAGGCTCTCAAATGAAGCTCACTGCATATCATTGTCATTTTCATTGTCTGCTGACAGTGGGACTCTGGGTATCCTGAAGACTCAATGAGAGGGACCAATGTTTAGAGGAGTCACTGGGGGATAGCAGCACTAAGAGGAAGCAAGGGCTCAGTGGAAATGAGACAGATTGGAGTAATAGTGGACCAAGTTCATGGTGCCTGGCAATCTCCAGCAACATCCTTAGCCCAAGATCAGAACTACAGAACACAGAACTGGGTGCAGGGGGTGGATCCAAGGCTGGGATCTGATGTTCAAACCCAGCAGATAGTTACAGAAGGATGGCAAATTGGGTGCTCTTATGGTCTGCAGTGCTGACAGGTACACAAGGGGAAGGTAGAGGGGTCAAGTCCAGAGAGGTCTTGGTGATGGCAAAGAGCTGATGCCATGGTAGAGTGGAAGGATGCTGTCAGAGGGAGAGGCCTCAGCTGAGCACTCAACAGAGAAACAGCCCAGAATACCATTGTAAAATGAGGCTGTGAAACATGGATCATGGGGTCAAGAGGTCTAAGTGTTATCAATAAGGATGTTGAAGTTCTGAGAATTTCTTCATGGCTAGAAATAATATGGACTGCAGTTATTCAAGAATGGAGAACTGGGTCATGAGGAGGATCAGTAGTTAAGAAAAGCCATAATGTGAAGAGATGGCCTTGCTAGATCTAGCAAGTCCACTAGGAAGAAGGATATGCTTTGATAGAAGAATGGAAGGCAAGCTCTTGAACAGACATGCCCATATTGTGTCTGGCTTGCACATTATTTAAAAAAAAACAACTGACCCAACATTTATATATTTTTATGAAAAAATAATCTTAATTTCTGACTTCTGTAAGAAAGTAGGATTATCTGTAAAATCCTATGTCAGTATTCCTGTATGTCAGCACTTCACTATCCCCATTAAAAGAGGATGCTATATGTCATTTTGTCACACTCCCCACTATTCTCTGTTGATCCCCAACAATGACATTGAATGTCATTTGTTATTTATTCTTGAACTTTCCTTTGCTTTTTCTATGGTAGGAAAATATATGGGTATAGAAATACACATGTGGGGGGCACCTGGGTGGCTCAGTGGTTGAGCATCTGCCTTTGGTTCAGGTCATGATCCCGGGGTCCTGGGATCAATGTCTCTGCCTCTCTCTCTGTGTCTCTCATGAATAAATTAACAAAATCTTTTTAAAAAAGAAAAAGAAAAAAGAAACTCGCATGTGGAAGCATTTGGGTTTGCAACCTTGATTTGGAACAAAGTTTGTATCAATGAGGTAGGCCTTGATTCAGTGATAGAAGAAGGGGCTCTAGTTGTCCTAGGAGCACCTTGTGATCATACTGCCAAGTAGAGAAGGGACACCGGGAAACAGAAGTAATGGGGTCAGAAAGGACTGAAAGAGTGTAAGAAATATTATAAAAATAAGGAAACCATAGTTCCTATGGCTACTTGCTTGGGTCCCTTGAGAAACTTGTTCATTCAAAGTGGTTGTACCTTGCTCCCTTCCTTGTCATGAGAACTGGGCCATTGGGAATTAGGGCTTTGTGGCAGATCCTTCTGGTTTCCTGTCCAGAGGGGGAACTATGAGATCCCTACTCTATCTACTTTCTTGCTGGCAGAACTTACCTTCTGCTGTAGAAGTGTTTGTAAATGTCAGATTTTCTGCTTTTCAGTCTTCCTTACAGTTAAGGCTTAGGCACTTATCTTAGTCTGTTCTGGATACTATAACAATACCAGAGTGGGGGCTTATACACAGCAGACATTTACTTCTCACAGTTTTGGAGGTTGGAAAGTCTAAGATCATGGCACTGACAGATTTGATATCTGGTGAGAGCCTGCTTCCTCATAGTGCCTTCTCATTGTGTGCTTCAATGGTGGATGTGGGAAGTGGTGGTGAGTCAGCTTTCTAGGGCCACTTTTACAAGACCAATAATCCCATTCATGATGGCTGTGCCTTGACCCAATCACCTCTCAAAGGCCATGCTTCTTAGTACCATCACCTTGGGGATTAGAATTTCAACACCGAAGTTTTGGGGGTATACAAATATTCAATCTATAGCAGACATGTGGCTCAATTATGGCCAATGGGGCTTGAGAGAAAGTTTCTTGGGGGAACTTTGGGGAAACATTTTCTTCCTTAATTAAGCATGGCTCATGAGAGGAAGCATTCATTTTCTTCTGCCAGATGTTGTTGTGTTCATTTAGAATGGGTGTCAAGGTTAACATGCCTTAACCATGACACCCATATTGTGTGCATGAGAGGACAAACCAAATGATCACCATACTGAGATTGGCAGTATGGAAATCTGCCAAGAATCTGGGCACCCCCCCCTTTTAAAGATTATTTATTTATTTGTTAATGACAGAGAGAGAGAGAGAAAGAGAGAGAGAGAGAGAGGCAGAGACACAGGCAGAGGGAGAAGCAGGCTCCATGGAGGAGCCTGATGTGGGACTCGATCCCAGTTCTCCAAGATCACACCCTGGGCTGAAGGCGGCGCTAAACATCTGGGCCACCGGGGCTGCCTGAACCTGGGCCCTTGATGACATTTTGGTGGCACTGAAACCACCTCATATCTTCCACTTCTGGAATATTTTGTGTGTAGTAATACATTTTCATCAGTTTAGGATACTTTAAATTGGATGTGGTGTTACTTGCTGCCAAAAACATTGTAAACGATGGAGACTTTATCCAGTGCTGGACTTATTAATGGAGATACAGGCCAATGAGCTGGGGATATTTCCAGCAATTGGATAAACATGGTGTTATTTTCCTAGTGGATCCATTTAACTTGATGACTGTTCAAATAGTACTTCATACGAAAACAAACATGGGTAATATTAGTATAGGGTATAAATCATAAGATAAAACAGGAGTCTTGAGGCTATTTCCAGACAAAGATCCCAGAAGCTTGGGATATCATAAGATGTAAATACATAGTGTTTCTCTTTCTATTGAGCACGAGACAGCAGACAATTCAGATTAAACTGCAGTTAGAAAGATTAAGTTAAATGCAGGAAGGATTGTGTCTATTATGATTATTAAAGAGACTCTAAATTGGAAATGGGATAGAACAATGGAATGTCAGTGCTTTGGAAGTTTTAAAGAGAGGAGTATTGTGGTTTCAAATGGAGTTTTGTCTGGACTAGTCTTCTCGGCTTTCTAGATCCTTGTCAATGTCTTTCCATTGTTCTGTATTTGTGAAGAATAATTTCTTTTTTCTTAGATGATGATTTCATTCCAGACCCTCCAATGTTTCTTTGGTGATTTATCCTTTGTTTTAACTCAACGTGCTACTCTAATGCTGCCCTGGGGTTTTCCTTTAAGTAGTTAATGCGAATGAAAGGAGAAAATAGCCAGAAGTCAGCCAAATGTTGAGACAGATTGTAAATACCTGTAGGGAAAGTATTTAAGCATTTCCGATAGGAAGGATACTGTAAATTTTACATGCAAGGGCTCTGCATCAAAGCCCAAATCCCAGCTTTTCTTCCCATTTTGTGACTTCTTAGACAAGGTCAACACAAAGAACCCACTGTTTCCACAGGCATTTACATCACCACTCTATCTTGTTATTCCTGACTTCTTGCCAATCATATTGAGAATTTCTTAAGGGGAGTAAAAAAAAGAATAACCAAACCAGATTTGCCTCCTTGACAGTGAAGAATAGAAAGAAAAGGCTCTCTACGAGAGACGGGCTTTTCTTTTCTTTTTCTCCTTTACTTTAGCTGTATGTTTTAACTTGACACTCTGCCTTTGACAGCCCCTGGAGTCCAAACTGATGAAAAGCTGAGTTAATCTTTTCTTCCACAGCTCAAACTCACATTAATTTTTTTTTTAAAAACAGGAATTTTGGAGAAGTGTTGGTGTTGGGAATAGACCTATCACACTTCTTCACTGGGTTACAATCCCGTATTCCAGGCCCTCAGACTGAGAATGTGGTTGCTTCTTTTGGTTCTGTCAGCAATGGTAGCCAGGATAGGCAACAGCAGGAGAGTGGAAGAAGAGGTGGGAAGGTCTCCTACAATCTGCATTCCAGGGGCATCTATGCCCTCTTTTGAGAAATGCTTATCCTGCACTAGCTTGTTTGTTCAGGCTAGACCTGCTCTGTTCTGCTCTAGCAGTTCTCTGCTCCAGCCTTTGGCCTCTCAGCAAGCTAGAGTGGATCCTTCTTTTTTTTTTTTTTCTTTTTTGTGGATCCTTCTTCCTTTATCCATACATTCAACCTTGCAGCAAATTGATTAGACACCTAATCATTATTGGAATAGCTGACATTCTGTGAGGACTTTGTATGCTATTTCTCAGAGGATTGGAGGGGGATGGTTAAGAGCATGGAGTCTAAAGCCCAGTTGTTTGGAGTTGAATCTTGGCTAACTGAATGACCTTGGCAAAGTTCCTAAACCTCTGTAGATCCTTGATAATCGCACCCTACTGGCTTTTTGTGAGGATTGAATGAGGTCTGTTATCCTTAAAGCTCAGCCCAGTACCTGGGAGGGCATGAGCTGGTAGATGGTTATTGTTGGAATCATTGTCAATAGTGTTGAAGACCTCACAAAAATGGTGGCACTTCCCATGGAGCTCTTCTCCTTTCTTGGGCATTTTCTTTTCTTTTCTTTATTAAAAGATTTTATTTAGTTATTCATGAGAGACACATAGAGAGAGGCCAGATATAGGCAGAGGGAGAAGCAGTCTCTCTGTGGGGAGTCTGATGCGGGACTCAATCCCAGGATCCTGGGAATATGACCCAAGCCAAAGGTGGACACTCAACCACTGAGCCACCCAGGTGTCCCTCTTGAGCATTTTCTTACCTTTTTTTTTCTTCTCTTTTCCTGAACCATCCTCAACCACTGAGCCACCCAGGTGTCCCTCTTGAGCATTTTCTTACCTTTTTTTTTCTTCTCTTTTCCTGAACCATCCTCTGTTCACCTTAGTGATTTACCAAGTGAATATTCAATACCTGCTGGGAGCATTTTCTTACCTTTTTTGAGCATTTTCTTACCTTTTTTTTTTCTTCTCTTTTCCTGAACCATCCTCTGTTCACCTTAGTGATTTACCAAGTGAATATTCAATACCTGCTGGGAGCTCGGCACTGTGTTCAATGCTGTGGGGTGACAAAAAGCCTGGGTGTCATTGGGTATTCAAGGGGGCTGCTGCCTTGAATGAAACTCTGTGTTGACACACACTATGCCAGACAGGACTTAATGTATGCTGATTTGTGTGCTAACGAGTGGAGGGGAGCCAGAGGGAGTCAGCATGTTAGGAAGGGAGTAGAGATGGACTGGATTCCACCCCAGTCTGCAACAGAACCCTGGGTAAGTCATTGTTTCTCCTGAGGCCTCACTTTCTCTATATGTAAAACCAGAAGATTGCTCAACAGTTTTCAAACTTTTTAGGCCAGGAACCACAGTAAGAAATATCCACAGTTTTACATCTGACCCTCAGAACTACATACATAACTGGGACAATAGTTTTAGGAAGCAATAATTTCCCTTACTATGTGAAATTCTCTGTGATTTCTATTTTTAAAAAATGCAGATCATAACCCTTTATATTGACTTCCTGACCTCCTAATGGTTCAGTTTGAAAATACTGGACTAGATGATCCCTAAGGGGCATTTTAGCCTAAACTTTCCATAATTTTAGATCTACATGGGCTGTTTGGATTTAGGAGAAGAAGAAATAATTACTCTCCCAGGGTAGCGACTGGCTAGAGCCCAGCTAGATTAATTTTTAAAAAATTATATATATTAAAACAAAAATTTTATATATATGTATATATGTATATGTATATGTATATATATATACACACACACATATATATATATATGTAGTTGGCTCCCATACAGCTTTCTGGAATTCAAGGACATAGTCTACTGGAAAATAAGAGGCTAATTGTTGGGATTCATTTGCTGGAGAATGATGGGGCTGTGAACAGTTACAATGTTCATTGCTCATCTGAATTGGGTTTTCATTTGTGGAAAGAGAAGAAAGAATCCTGTCATCAAAGTTTGCTCCTGCTTTCTAATGTATGGGAATTCTGGAAAGAATCTACTCTCCTCAGGAGGAAAAAAAAAAAAGCCAGCTTGTTTTAATCCCTAAATGGATACAGTCCGGTGAATTAGGACTTGGGAGAAAGAACTTCTCTGCCTATGTAAATGTTTGTTTTTGCTCTAATGTGTTTGTCCATTTGCTCCACTGCTCAGGAGATAGCCATCTAGAAACGCAAGCTTCAGGAGAAACTTAAAAACCAGAACAAACAAAACCCGCCACCCCAATCCCCCAGACAGAAAAACCAACCTGTGACCCCCTAATGCAACATCCTTGGGCTGTCCTTTAGTTCATGTTTAAGAGAGAAAACTCTTAACGCCCACATCCCAGTGGGCCTTTCAGGATTAGGCTCTGTACTAGGGCTTACAATCACCCAGGCATTTCACTGAAGCACCTTCATATTATCTTGAATCAAATCAATTAGAAGACTTCTCTACTTCTAGAACTTTCAGTGACTTTCTGATATCAATGGCTTTTTAAAACATATTGAGATGTTCATAGTGCTTCCCTCAGTTTGGAGCAAAGACTATTCAGCACCTGCAGAGGCAAGTCCTTTGGGAAAGTGTCAGCCTGAAGTTTCATGAATGCAGACTTTGGCTTAAAGAAGTCAAGGCTGTTTTTCTATTTTTTCTAACTGTTGCCTGGCTTATGTTTTGGTCAAGAACACAGGATTCTGAGTCAGTAGGTTAAACAAGTTCGTGAACCTTCCCTGCCTCTGTAAAACACAGTTAATAGTATCAAGGGGCACCTAGGTGGCTCAGTTGTTTAAACATCTAACTTTTGATCTCAGCTCAGGTCTTGATCACAGGGTTGTAAGTTCAAGTCCCCATGCTGGGCTCCATATTGGACGTAGAGCCTACTTAATAAAAAATGGTATTGAATTTATAGAATTAAATTATATAAGACATATACAGTGCATGGAACTGGTGGTAGGTTAGTCAGTAGAGAGCAGCCTCTAGTTTTACTGTTGATCTACACAGTATCCTAGGAAGAAGGTGGAAAAGTCAAAGACAGAGATGGAGAGAATGATGCTAAAGGAAGTACTACTTGCCTAAACCCATGTTGCAAGTCCAGAAGGATGGAACCAAGATAGTATTTTGGCTCCTCTGATCTAGCTCATTCATCTAAAATGGGGTATGGGAGGGAGGTGACCATGTAGTCTTGGTGAAAAAGGGTCAAGGATGAGGTCTTTGGGAAATGGGGGTAGAGAGATCAACCCTGAATGGCTTTTAAAATGATGAGCTAGTGGATGGAGTCTTTGATTGGAACTTGGCACATAACAGGGCTGGATAAATGGTGACTATAGTAATAGCCTTCACTTACCACAGCTGCACCCTTTCATCAGAGCTTCAGACTTTCTGAATTCAGAGCCTTCCTCCAGGTAAGGAAATGGCAGTTTGCTGGAATACAATGGTCTTTTTAAGGCAGCTCAGATGTTTATCTTATTCCAATATTTACCCTATTCAATAGGATTTGGGTGGCTTATTTTTCTATTCCTCTGGGGAGTAAGGTTTCACTGTGTTAAGTTGAATATCAACTTTGAAATGAAAAATGGATAAAAACCTGAGAGAAAACCCTCTTTTGACCCAGGGGAGAAAAATGCTTTGGTATAATCTGGCTGGGATTCTTCTCCACCCACAACCTTGGGGGTAGGGATCCCAAGGGAAAGCTGGAAGGAGTTTGGATTGGCTGAAATAACCACAGAGGTTTAGCAGGAACCCTGTCCAGGCTTGTGGCCAGAAACATCTGGGATGTTCTAGCATTTGATTACATATCAGCAGACGGTAACTTGTACTGAGTGCAGTGCAGCTGTTAACTGAACCAGGGCGCTCATCCCTCACTTCCAGGTGGCCCTAGGTCTGGCCAGCCTTCCTGGTTTAGACTAGGTTAAATCTTACACCATTTTTTTTAGGTTCTGGTTTGGCTGAAATCATTCCCAGGAAATAGGATCAATGATAACAGTTTCTTCAAGTAAGAAGAATAATGGCCAAATTAGCCTTGTGGATGTAGGTATGTATTCAGCTGTCAATACTTCTCCTTAGAACAGAAGACCTTGGGATCCCTGGGTGGCTCAGTGGTTTAGCATCTGCCTTCAACCCAGTGCGTGATCCTGGAGACCTGGGATCGAGTCCCACATCAGGCTCCCTGCATGGAGCCTGCTTCTCCCACTGCCTGTGTCTCTGCCCCTCTCTCTCTCTCTCTGTCTCTCTCTGTCTCTCACACATAAATAAATAAAATCTTAAAAAAACAAAAAATAATTATTAAAAAAATGGAACAGAAGACCTTAATTTCATCCTTCATAATGACCACCAAAAATTTTCCCTTCAGGTAAAACTCAAGACAGTAGTATGTATTTGGAATATCTAAAAGTTTTGAGTGTTTCTTCTTTGCCAGGACTGTCCAGGGCTAGATATATTTGACTCAGTCAATCTTCTCAATATAACTCCATAAAATAGTGTTCTACAGATGAAGAAACTGAGGCATGGTACAGTTGGGTCACTTGAGGATTCAGTCGCTAGTGAGTGACAGAGGCAGTGTTTGAAAATGTGTCTGCACAATTCTTAGCACGATACTCCTCCTGGAGCAGTTCTTGGAAGCTAAGCATGCTGTGCGTGTATGAAGGTGGTAGCTTTTGTTTCCCTCAGGAAGCTTCTGTCAGGTTAGAGGACAAGACTGTCCAGATGGAGTGAAAGAAAAATGAGAGAAAGAAAAATGTCTCTAGTAAAATGAAGATTTAGGTCACACCATGTGTTGTCGATGTGTACCAACTAAAATTCTTTAGATTTCTAAGATACTGGGAGGCAGGGAGGACACTCAGCCTCTTCCACCCAACTTGAGCAATTTCATTTGTTCTCTTTAGTTGATGGGTGTCATGAGCACCCTATAAAGGCACACACATGAGCTGTGTCTTTCCACAATGTCAGCTTTATTCAATCATAAAGCAAAGTTAAATCACAATTATAAAGCAGGTTCAGGCTTCCAAACTCAATGACAATTCACCATGTGATTAAACTTGGCTCCTTACACAGCACACAAAGCGGGACAGAAGACAAACCACACAACAAACAAGATACCAGAGGGTTGCAGGAAGTTAACCAACCAAATGCGAAGTCAGTCTACAGGCACGCAGTTGAGATAAGGCCTTGGTCTGGCCCAGGTCAGCTCTCGGCACTTACTGCTTCTTATGTTCAAGCAGTGAAGGATCTCAGTTCTGTTCAGAGATCAATCCGGCAAAGCCTTTGGTGGCAGTTGCCTTTTTTAAGTGGTCAACGTAGAGGGGTCACGTCTGAAGAGTTGGACAGTTTGCTGCCAAAATCCTTCCCTTTTTAAAGGGATATAATCAATTTTGGGGTCTCTGCACACCTCCTCTGGTTCTGCTCGTTATCAGTTCTGGGGTGTCAGCTGACGTTGGTCCTGGCATTATCTCCTAGCTGCAATACCTTAACTGCTTGCGTCATTGCTTGACACAAGCCCCTGCTTGACACAGGCTCCAGCTTGACACGAGAGGCTCCACTTTGCTCTCTACGATGGGGGAGCCATGGGCAAGTGGTACAAGGAGAAGAGACTGGAGTTGTGTCAGACAGTGGACATTCTTCTAGTCTTCACCTTTCCTACAAACTGAGGCTGTGTGAAAGAGAAAATACGTACTAGCTGCCCATGAGGTCAGGAGAAAAAAAAATTCTCAAAGCAACGCTTAGGTGTTGTACTAGCAAAGCCCTCCTCCCCTGACACTTTTATCCTCAAACAAGAATTTCCTTAATGATATTTAGAAGTCTCCCATCAGCATAGATTTGCTTATTTGTTTTGTCCAATCCATAGGCGTCTATTGAGAACTCTCTATGTGCCAGGTACTGTTACAGACACTGGTGATGTAAGAATGAAAAGATGGACAGGTTTGATGACATTAGCAACAATAACAGAACAAAACTCTGATATAGAGAAAGATGGTACAAACAACATTAAAATTAATAAACAGAGTGGAAGAAAATAGCACTATACATGCCAATTACCAGATAAATATCTATAATATGTAAAAAACACTTATAAATCAATAAGAAAAAGATACACTCAATTAAAAGGGCAAAGAACAGAAACCAGTTATTTCTGGGGTGCATGGGTGGCTTAGTTGTTCAGCATCTGACTCTTTGTTTTGGCTCATGTCATGATCTCAGTGTCATAAGATCGAGCTCCACGTTGGATTCTATGTTCAGTACAGAGTCTGCTTGAGATTCTCTCTCTTCCTCTGCCCCTCCTCCTCCCACTCACACACACACACACTCTCTCTCTCTGAAATAAAAATAGATAAATAAAATCTTAAGAAAAAAGAAACAAATTATTTCAAGGCGGCGGTGGGGAGCCCTTGCTTTGGATTCAGAATTTAGCCAGTGAGGAAAAGTCATTCACAAGTGATAAGTGCTATGAACAGAAATAAGCGCAGAGGAGTCATCACCTATGTGTTAGTTTCTGAAGTTCAATGGTAGCAAAAATCAACTAAGTAAAAATTACCCTTAATAGGTCCCTTAAATCTCCAATGAACTGTTTACCTGATTTTGTGTAATATAAACTTTTACCTCTTGGCATTTAAGAAACACTGGGAGAGACTAAATGAGGGAATAGAAGGAATACAGGAGTCTGGAGATTCATTCTGCTCTCAAAGACAGTGGAGGGATATAGGCCCAGTTTGGGGTCTGTTGGGTTTGAGGTGCCCTGGGGGCCTCTGGCTGGAGCTGTCCAGCATAGTTGTACACATGGGTTTAGACTTAGCTCAGAGATGGGAAGAGAGCGTTGGGACCTTGCATTAAGTATTAGCTGCTCCTGTGAGTAGAGGAGCCTAGACTGGGAGTAAGGAGACAGGCACTCTTTTGCTCAGTGAGGTCTTCTCTGGAGAACTCATCTCTCTCATCTCTTAATGATCTTATCAACATCCTCCTGTCTCTCAGTGGGGAACTGCTAGAGACTCTTGCTTGACTGCTTTTCCTGTAAGTGGCCTCATCTCTATGCAGGAATTAGAGACTTTGGATGGCTAGAGGTAGGAGTTGGGGTAAGGAGGAAAAAGACACACCATGGCTTCTTCTGGCCACCTGTATAGCGTGGCTTTCTTCAGGGCCCTCAGGAACTGAAATGGAGGCTTTCAGGCTTCATTGTCCATAAAAATCATCTGGGAGTTCATGAAACTGCGTAATCATGGTTCCTATCCACACAGACTTTGAATCTACATTAATTTAGCATAAGGTCCTAGAATCTGCATTAAAAAAAATTATTTGAAAGAGAGTGAGAGAGAAAGCAGCATGAGCAGGGAGAGGGAGAGGGAGAAGCAGACTCCCCACTGAGCAGGAAACCTGATGAGGGGCTCGATCCCAGGACCATGAGATCATGACCTGAGCTGAAGGCAGACGCTTAACTAACTGAGCCACCAAGGCACCCCTAGAATCTGCATTTTAATAAATACTCCAAGTGCTACTAATGCAGGATTCAAAGTGAACTAAAGGTATACACAATAGAGACATGTATTTAAAAATAAAGGGAAAGGGGGATCCCTGGGTGGCACAGCGGTTTGGCGCCTGCCTTTGGCCCAGGGCACGATCCTGGAGACCTGAGATCGAATCCCACATCAGGCTCCCGGTGCATGGAGCCTGCTTCTCCCTCTGCCTGTGTCTCTGCCCCTCTCTCTCTCTCTGTGACTATCATAAATAAATAAAAATAAAAATAAATTAAAAAAAAATAAAGGGAAGGGAAAGGTAAAAAGATTCTTTGAGTAACATTGGCCCTAAGGATAGTCCAAAGGACCCAAGTTTCAGCACATGGATATTTAGAACGGCGTGTCTCTGTTGGAAGGTACCTTGGCATTTGCCGTGAGCCTGCACTGAGAGATGTTAGCAGAAATTGCATGAGATTCCTGGTTGTATATGCTGACGGGCTGCTGGGCAGGACCCAGGCTGCCATACCACGGAGCTCTTCCCCTCTGGAGATCCAGGGAGCAGTGTTCTTGTGTCCCAGGGCTGGGAGACCTGTGCTTCTCTTCACTGACTGGTTTGCTCCTATCCTGTGGGATATGGAACTCACTTAATTGATTGACTGGGTTTCTTGGTCTGATGTCTCTTCTGGGAATTATAGCTAAATTGGCAACCCACCCCTAGCATCTATGGTTTGCATGTGTAGCAGTCACCACCCAACTCCCAGGCTCCATATTAATCTCTTTGCTTTTGTTTTCTCCCATGCTTCATTACTATTAAAAAAAATTTTTTTGAGGTAAAATTCACATAACACAAAATTTGCCATTAAAAAAAATATTTGTTTGCTTATTTTTAGAGAGTAGGGAAGAGCAGTGGGAGAGGCAGAGAGAGACTCTGGAGCAGACTCCCTGTGGAGTGCAGAGCCTGATGTGGGCCTGGATCCCACGATCCTGAGATCACCACGTGAGTCAAAATTAAGAGTCGGCTGCTTCACTGACTGAGCCACCCAGGCGCCCCAAAATTTGCCATTTTAAAATGTTCAACTCAGTGGCTTTTTTTTACACTCACCCTGTTATGCAACCATCACTACTGTCTAATTCCAGAACATTTTCATCACCCTGAAGAGAAACTCTTTATATATTAAGTAGTATTTATATATTAAGTAGTCATTTCCCCTGGCCCCCTCCTCACAACCCCTGGCAACCACTAATCTGCCATCTGTCTGTATGGCTTTTCTTAGTCTGGAAACTTCCAATAAATGGAATTACACAATATGCGGCCCTTATGGCTTCCTGGCACTTAGCACAATGCTTTTAAGGTTCATTCATGTCAGGCGAATCTGATAACCACTACACTACAGAAGGGTGCATTCACTTTGTAGTGTGTATCGGTGCTTCACTCCTTTTGATGGCTGAATAATATTCCATTTTAGTAGATATACCAATTTTTTAGTGTTTATCAGTTGATAGACATTTGAGTTGTTTCATCACTTTTTATTTTTTTATTTTTATTTTTTATAAAAGATTTTATTTATTTATTCATGAGAGACAGAGAGAGAGAGAGAGAGAGAGAGGCAGAGACACAGGCAGAGGGAGAAGCAGGCTCCATGCAGGGAGCCCGATGTGGGACTTGATCCCGGGTCTCCAGGATCACGCTCCGGGCCGAAGGCAGGCGCTAAACCACTGAGCCACCTGGGCTTCCCTCATCACTCTTTTTAAAAATATTCTTTTGTACCATATAGAGCTTACAGCCACCTCAAATTCTTTTGTAATAAGGCAGAGGACAGGCAGGCAATTAAAGTTTATCCTTATGTCTATATATGCAGAGCTGCCTGTATAATTCTGTACAATCAATACAAATAAAATATTGCCATCATTTCTGAGCTCAGATAATAAAGTGTGATTTCTAATTGCTGAGCGAAGCATTAATCCATCATTTGTGACCAGTTCTGAGTCTCTTCTGGGTCCCCACATCTTACTTAGAGGTCAAGACCTTCTGGAGATGTGATCCACTTGTCCTGGTGATGGTAACTGCTCACCCGACCCACTGCCGCTCACTTGCACAGATGCCTCTTCCTCCTTGGAGGCAGAAACAAGAAAAGAGAGTGGGGTTGAACCACTTTTCCCAAGTCTATTTTATAACCATGGATGGGTTTCAATTATAATGAAGTCATGGGCTATTAAGATGACTGTGCAGGCGGTGGGGTGGGTGAATCACCTGTGCGTGTGAAATGCCCATGGCTGTTTGATAGTACTCGGGCTCTAGTCTCTGTTTGCTTCTGTGGGTGGGTGTAGGAGTGAGCAGCAGAGGCGTCATTGCAAATGAATGTGCTCCGTGGGCATCCAGGATCACTTTTCCGCCTCCACTCTCCCCCTTGTCTGGACTCACAGAACAAAACCATGTGAAAGCAACGGGAAAGAAGTGGCCAAGCTTCAGTTGATTATGTTCTTGGAGACCTTAGGTATATGCAGCACCATGCACCAGACCTTGGTGGTGGGAAATGAGGATGGGATCAAGGCAAGGATGTGCAGGGGGTATCTTTTGGGCCCCCTTGCCTGGCCACTGGTTTTGGAGGGCAGCCAAGGAGCCCAGAGAGATTCTGTGTGGCTGCCCTTGGCTGTTGTCGATGGCTGTCCTACTGTCCTAGGAACATGCCAAGAGGGAGTCAGGGTGCTGGGCTGGTCTCTGAAAACAATGACAACACCACCACTGGGTCTGAAATCAGTTCAAGACATGCCCCTTTCTAACCTTTGAATTCTTACCAGAATGTAAGACTGTGTCATCCTTGATGAGGTCACTCAGGGCCACTCTGTAGATGCAGAATTCCAGGCTGACTGAGCATCTGGCTCCAGTGGGCATGATTTTAGGGTCTGATGATCTCTGGGATTGCCCTGCATGGTGAAATGCACACCCACACCCACCCCATCCACATGCAACTCCGTGAGCAAGGTGGGACAGCAGGAGAAGAGGGTCTGCTGATGCTGGGCTGGTTAGGGTGCTTAGGTTGGGTCTCTGACCAGGTGTGAGATATCAGAGTTTGATTCTTTAGAGGTTTAAGCTAGACCACCGTTGTTTCAGACCTGGATTGCAGATCTCAGGAGAAGTAAAAGAAGTTGTTCCAGTTCCAATGGGCCCAAGATGGGGACAGCGGGCCAGAAGCAGGCTCACCTTCGAAGCAGGCACATGCACACATATAATGTTCATGTGTGAGCACACATGTATGCTGAATATGGTGTGTACGTGTGCATAGGGAGTTTGTGTTTCTAGAGTGTGCTGGATGTGTTTATGTATTTGAGGCCAGTGCGCAGATATGAACGTGAGCAGTGGGACCCCAAACACCTGTATGGACTTGGTATGTGAATTTAGAGGCTGGCAGGTGTGCAGTGGTGTTTGGGTTGTGGGGTGGGCTACTTGTGAACTTGTCCCTCACATGTGGTGGAGGCCAACTGTGTTCAGAACCTTGTCTTCTGACGGTTACTGTTCTTAAAGGCTGTTAGGAGTAGAGTCTGGGGTTGCGTTTAGACCTTTCTAGGGTTGCAGTCACTGAAATTAATGGAGCAGTGAAACCTACTGAAAGAGGTAAGTGGAATTGCTGGGACTTTGATAACAAATATGCCTCAGGGAAAAATTTCTCCCTCAAACCTGGGACTTCCTAGTTTCTAGTTCTAGCTTCCAAGGTCAGATGCCATCCATAGGCTGTGAGTAAGCAAAGGCAACTGGAAGGTTTATATTGCATCTTGAGATGTCAGCAACCTGGAGGGAGCGTACTTGGTAGAGAGGGAGGAGATTCAGTCATCCCAGAGTTGGAGAGCCCTGCAGGAACGGTCAGGGAACCCTGGGGTGGGAGTTAGGTGTGAGGAGTTCTGGATCAGGCTCTGCTGGGTGACTGTTTAGAGAGGCTTCTGGTCCTAATGTCTCATGGGCAAAACCAGGGTGTTGCTGGGAGTGGGCCCTGCATTCCCCCTTCAAGTGCGGCAGTGTCAGGACTGCAGACCCACAGCCATGGAGGGTTTTGGGCTACAGAGAGGATTTCCCGTAGTGTTCGTGCTCCTTTTTTACCACTTTGGAAAGTGTAGCAATGCAGGTTTCTGGAAAAATGACCAATTGTTCCTAATGGACAAAGCCCCTTCTGACCAATCAATACATGTTCACAAAATCAATATTTTTCCATAAAGGTATGTGTTTTCTGGTGTTTCAGGCAGGGTTAAAAGACAATAAAATGCACTGGCTCCTTCCACGCACCAGAATAGCCGCTGAGTGGCCTGCCCTTTACAGGCTGGGTTCCAGGTTGGTAGTTACTCAAGCCTCTCAGCACCCCATGGGGCAGGCACTCTGACTCCCCTTTTACGAATGAGAAACAGAAACAGAGTGGAGGCTTGTGTGCTTCAGCATTCTGCTAGTCTCTCTCCTCTCCGGGTCTTGGTTACATGGGATCCCTTTCTTGATCTAAAATATGCTGGTGGGAAACTGCATTGTGTTTGAAGGGAAAAGCAAAATCCCAACCGATTCCACATAGTGAGAAGGTCCAGTCCCTGTCCCCAGCATGAAAACCCCTGGGTGTGAAGCAGAGGCTCTGAAGGGCTGAATCCAGGAGGCCTCCTGGTGGCGGCGGGGAAGGGCGAGCGGGCGAGGGCAGCCCATCAGGCGCTTGGTTTCAGACCCTTCTAGTAACATTAGCACAGTGTTAGCAAACTGAGAAGTTTCCAGGGATGGGTGGTGGGATTTCATCCTTTCAACAAAGACCCTTTCAAACATTTATTAATGAATATCAAGCATGATGTTTAGAGACATTTTCCTGTTAAAGCATAATCCTCAAGTCCATGAAAACGGAATCTTTAGTGCCCCTCCTAACCCCCTTTCAAAATCCTCCTCCCCACCAGCGTAGCTGCTGGGTTTTGTGCCCTCAAGACTGACTGAGGTGTCTTTTGCTTGGGCCTCCACTCTTTGTTTTTCCCTCCACACAAGTTAATTTTCCCAGGGTCATGCACGGCAGTTCACTATGGACACGGCATTTTCCTGCAAGATATTTTCTGAAGCCACCAACAGCCTTTGGTTTTCAGGATCCTTATTTAAAGAAATTTGCATTAATAGCTCCTTGGGCCCCCTCATTTACATACATATTTGAAAGGGCAGGGGCTTGGGGAATGCCATAGGAAAAAAAAAAAAAAACGTGAGTGTGCTGGCAATGCGTGCTCTGCAGGGATGCCCACAAGTTTTAAAAAGTAGAAATTTAACTTACAGTTATCTCAATATGTTTCTGTGTAGTTATGGAGTCTGGGAAAAGAATAAATGCTATTTATTTTTTCTTCCATTTGCCTCCTAGGATGGAGAACAATGTTACTAGCTTTAGGTTTTTCAGAAGAGAATAAAATTTGTTTTCTCTTCATGTAATGGTTTTTCTGGGGGTGGTGGTGGGGGAACAGGGCATTAATTAAGAACCATTAGGGAATGAAGTGGAATGTGTTCTAAGGAGCCAAAAATGTTTTGCAGTTAGTACCAGATTTGATCGGGTGTGGTCCCCTATAGGCAAGACTTCTTTGAGTTTATGATTCTGAAAAAGATGGGCCTATGGGTCAAAATACAATTATTTTTAACCAGTGATGTTTCATATCGTTTAGAAATCAGGTTGTATCTATGACATTTGCTAAAGCCTGTTGAGACATGAATATAAGTGTTTTGTATTTCATATAGTAGATCCTAGGGTAATTACTGAACCACAAGTATAACTCATTCCAAGTTTCAAAATGAAAAAAAAAAAAAGAGGCAAGGAATCATGCAGCTGTATTTTTTTAGAGGAATTTGAAAAATAAGTTGTACATTTGAATGGCATGAAGATTTATTTAGACTTGTTGAATCTGACTTAAACTGGGGTCCAGGGATCTCCCCACAAAGGAATTCATGTTTAGAATTCTGAATTTCTCTAATTGAAAATTGACATGTCCTTTAATTATGAATGTAGGTGACAAACCACATAACATTAGCAGGCCTAGGACTGTCACCAGTGGAAATAACAGCTATTTCCATAGCACATTGAAATTATTTCAGATATGTCAAAATATGATTTGCTTCACTGCTTCAAAATTGTGGCAGTTACTAGGCTGGCCCCTTAATTTTGTTTTAAGTGCTTTAATATATAGTAATGTCTGTCATCGCCACATATTACTATATAAAAATGTTTTTAAATTGTTATAACGATATTTCAGTGTGGTTGGTTTCCTTTTTATCTTGGGTATTTCATGTCAAGGATTGAAAAGCATTATTCTGAGAAGAGGTTCAGAGACTTCTCTAGGGACCAGGGACCTAGAGGCACAAGAGGGACCAGGGCACAAGAAAGTGAAGATCCTGCATCTTCATCCCTTCATTCCTTTGCGGTCAGTGAGACTGGAGGGACAATGGGTGTGAAGGCTCACGCTGTGAGGGGCATGAGAGCTCCTGTGCCTGTGTAGACACTACCTCACAGGCCATGTAGTGTGGGGCAAATGACTCTCTCTGTGGCTCTGTGTTCTGGTTTCTAAAATGGTGATGAAAATAATTATGTTATTGTTTCTAGGAGGTCCACCTACATCCTGCACATGTAAATTACTCAAAATGACTTCCAACTTAACTTTCTGCTAAGCTAGGCTGAAGGCTGATGGAAATTCACAGTAGCTCCTAAATATACATTCAATTTGATAAAAATAAAATTACACCTGAAGTCTGTGAATTACTAAAATGTGAACTGAAAACCATTGTAATCGTGTATTTGGAAGAAACAGAACCTTGTCTTCTTTTAATCTCCATGTAGCCTCTATCTACCAACTCAGCTACTGAAATCATCCCCCTGTTTTGCTGGTAACTTGTACTGTCCAGGCCAGTGGCTCTCCAGCTGTAGTCTCTGGGCCAGCAGCATTGCCATCATCTGGGAACTCATTACAAATGCACATCCTCTGGCCCACCCCAGACCTACTACAAGTCAGAAACAATGGCAGTGGGGCCCCGCGATCCGGGTTTACCAAGACTCTCAGGTGATTCTAATGCTTCTTCTTTTCCTCAAGATTTTACCTTATTTATTCATGATAGAGAGAGAGGCAGAGAGAGAAGCAGGCCCCAGCCAGGAGCCCCACGCGGGACTCGATCGCACCCTGGGCCAAAGGCAGGCGCCAAACCGCTGAGCCACCCAGGGATCCCCGATTCTAATGTTACTTAAAGCCTGAGTCCCCACGCTTAAATCATCCCTTATCCCACCACCGACTCTGGGATTGAATAAAATTGGAGGCAGCTGGTCTTTACCACATGTGTGACTCTCGGCTACTTGTCCTTAGTTGTACCTGGGATGATCTCAGCTTTTGACCCATTAGGGCTAGTCTTGGCTTTTGGGTCTTCTAGCTTTTGGGGGTTTACCTTTGAGACTGAATAAACCTTACTCTCAGACTAGTTTCCTTTACCAAGACTACAGGTAAAAGTGACCGTCATTAGCTGGATTCTAGCAGTGGAAGCAGAAGCTGGGAAGGAGACGTGAGGGTTGGATAATGCTCTTAGGTGAGTAACTCATTCTCTGTCCCTCTTAGCTTCACCTTTGCCCCTGCTGTTCATCCACCTCTTCTCTACCCCCGTCCTTCAGCGTGAGGCAGGCTCTTTGTGGCTTGAAATTGGCCACAGTGCGAATATTTGTACATGGGAATCACAAATGCTACAAATCAAGGTATTTTTTGTTTGTTTTCTCGAGAGTCGGTTTATGAGCACACCTCTGAATGCATGATTTAAATCATAATTGGCGCTAGTTTGTGTGAACTTGGGAATGTCACTCGACCTGTTAGCTATCACTATACAAAACTCAGAAAACATAACAGGTCTAGATAAGAGAATGGAAATTACACATAATTCAAAGGTAATTATCTTTAATGTTTTGATTCATTTCTTCCACACTGTGCATTTTGTTTAAATATTTGAGACTATACAGCTGGCATCCTTTTAATCAATCACAATCATATCATAAGCATTTTCCTGTATTTTTATTAAAATTATTTGAAAACATGTTTTTAAATGGCTATGTAATATCCCACTCTTGGGATTAAACACTTTACCTGATCTGGATTAGAAATAATGTTGCAAGGTCTCTCTTTCCCTGCATTTGAAGTGTTTTCTTAGATTATATTCCCAGAAGAAAAATTACTGGATCAGCTTTTGAGGCCTAAATACATATTTCCAAATTATCTTCCAAAATGTTTTTACTAGTTTATATTCCCCCCAGTGGAGAGGGAGTAACTCATTTTAGTTATTATGTTGACCAAATTGAAAGCTCTGTTTTAACTTAGAAACCAGCATTTTGGCACATTGCATTGGATGTCTGTTTGTTGTCTGATAGCTTTAGAAGGATACAACCAAATTTGGAGTGTTACTAAAAAAAAAAAAAGTTGGTATCAAGACAATTCCTTAAGCTCTACTGATGGAGGGAGGTGGGCCAACTTGAATAAAAATGATAGTCATACTCTTTTAATGTGCCAATCTTTTGTAATTTGAATGCATTGCAATAAAAGTTGAAATGTGGGTAGAGGTTTTGCATATGACCATAATGAGTGAGGGTGGCTGCAACACATGGTTTATTCCAGAGCAGCGGTGGCTGGGCAAGTTAACCACCATACATTATTCCTCTATTGTCAGAGACATTGTAGTCCTCCTTTTCCATCCAGGTGGTGGTAGGTGGGTGAGGAGCGAGAAACAGGAGTGAATAAGGGGGATGTGGCCAACTTTGTACCCTCCTTTTATTTATTACAAATGTAAAGCAGCAGCAGCACCTTTTATTGTTTTATTCTTATTACAAACAGAATGTATAAAATCATTCAAATCAATCACTCAACATAAGTGATTTGAAAAATATAGGTAATCTAAAGTAAACACGACTCAAAAAAATTAAATAAACATCACTCATCAGTTGTATTCTTTGTCTTTTTTCTTATGCACCTGTATGTACATATATATATAGATTTTATCTTTTGCGTATGCAACTGTAGACCAAGAAAGCAGGCTGTGCAAGCTGTTTTATACTCTCCTTTTTCCCTTCCTTTTACTCCCTTTAAACTGAATAGACTCTAAATACCTCTCCATGTCATTTATTAGCCTTCTAAGCATCCTCTTAAATGTCTGCCCAATATCCTATATATGGACATACTATTTTTATTTAAGACATCCCTTATGGTTGGATGCTTTTGCATCATGTGTTTTACATTATTGTCAATACTACTTTTTTATCCACTGAACTCTGGGTTTTATAGCTAGCAGCCTTGTTTGGGAACAGTTCAGAGAGAAGCTGACTCAATTCCAGAAGGTCCCAGTTGACCGACTCCAAGACAGATTATTGTGCCTGCCCTCTTCATTTCTTCTTTCTTCTCAGATTGTTCCTCTCACTTCTCCTCACAGATCTATGACAGAGGGAAGTATAGGGCTCTCCATCTTCCCCACTCACTCTGACTTGCTCTTTAGCTCGGGAGCCTGCAGAGCCTAAGATTGAGATGATTCTAACTATACCTGGCTGCCTTCACTCCCTGTTTGTTTCAAGTAATTAGGGGCACTATTACACAGTAAGATAGTAGTATGGGGATTAGGTTTGAAATGACAGTCTCCTGCCTAATCCCTGCCAGCCTCCAATTATCTGTTACTCTTCAGAGATAACCAGTTACAATTTCTTAACTTGTTTCCTTATATCTGTATGACATGCTTACATAGCATTTTTCCCATTTTCTATTTTATCTGTTGTTTTCCTACTATAGATATAAAGAATATTCTGTCTCAGAGTCTCCAATTCCACCCCCAATTACATTCTATTGATAGATGCATATAATAATTTTAGTAGATCAATATTTGGTATTCACATCACTATGACTAGATAGACGTTGTTCATAGCTAAGCCAAGTAGTGTACTAGAGTTATAATTCTTTTATTTATTTATTTATTTATTTATTTATTTATTTATTTATTTATTTTTATTTATGATAGTCACAGAGAGAGAAAGAGAGGGAGGCAGAGACATAGGCAGAGAGAGAAGCAGGCTCCATGCACCGGGAGCCCGATGTGGGATTCGATCCCGGTCTCCAGGATCGCGCCCTGGGCCAAAGGCAGGCGCCAAACCGCTGCGCCACCCAGGGATCCCTAGAGTTATAATTCTTTTTTTGTGAAACACTTCATTTTCCTTGCAGTCCGTAATTGCTTTTTTGGGGGAAGGGGTATTTTCATTTGTACCTGTTACTAATATATCCCTAAAGTCTTTACCAGAGTTGTTTTCTTTTTTTTAAAGATTTTATTTATTTATTCATGAGAGAAGAGCGAGAGAGAGAGAGAGAGAGAGAGAGAGGCAGAGACACAGGCAGAGGGAGAAGCAGGCTCCATGCAGGAGCCTGATGCGGCGGGACTCAATCCCAGGACCCCAGGAACATGCCCTGAGCCAAAGGCAGATGCTCAACCACTGAGCCACCTAGATGTTCCTCTACCAGAGTTTAAAAATTCCTCTCAATGTGGTCAAAGCTATCTGATAATTTTTTAGTCTTCCTAGTCCCCTTTTTGGGAAGTGTTTTTCCTAGAACCCTTTATCTACTTTCTCCTCAGCTATCCTGGGATTTTTCTTCATCATTATCTTTGGAATTCAATTAGCTTTTCTCCTAAGTGGGATTCCCGTTTCTAGGATCCTTTGTCTTTCTCTTTCTTAGTTTATTGAATTGATATGCTGGCAAATATTTTACAACCATCTGGGGAGGGGCCAAGAGAGAGGAAGTCTTGGTTTGCATTGTTGCTGATTTCTTGGTGTTCCCACCTTGGCCAATTTTAAGCCACCACTGTGATATTCCTAAGTATTAGGGTTCTCCAGAGAAACACAACCAGTAGAAGATATATATATCTCCTCAAAATAAATCTTTTTAGACTGATAGATAAATAGAAATATGTCTATCTATCTCTATCTGGAGGGATTTATAATGAGAAATTGGCTCATGTGATTATGGTGGCTGAGAACTTCCATTTTCTGCCTTCTGCAAACTGAAGATCCAGAAAAGCTGGTGGGGTGATTCTAGTCTGAGTCCAAAGGCCTGAGACCCAGGTGAGCCAAAGGTATAAATCCCAATTTGAGGGCAGGAGAAGACCAATGCCCCAGCTCTGGAGACAGCTAGGAAGAAAAGATGCAAATTCCTCCTTCCTCTGCCTTTTTGTTCTTAGTCCTTTACTAGATTGGATGATGCCCACTCACAGTGGGGAGGGCAGGATACTGAGTCCACCATTTCAAATGCTCATCTTACCCAGAATAACCCTCACAGACACACCAGTGATAATGTTTAATCTTGGCACCCCTTGACCCAGTCAAGTTGACGTAAAAGTAATCATCACAATCAGAATTGGGAAGAGATGCTCTTGTGGGCTGGTAAGAGCCAGCTATAGCACATCACTGAGTTACCGTCTTAATTTTGATGAAGCTCATCTTCTAATAGTTTCCTGAGAAATATTACATGGAAGTAAATGTTTTGAAAACTTTCATATTTTTGAAATGACTTTTTTACTCATACTTGATTGATGTTGTCTTGATTAAAATCTGGGTGGGGAATGGTTTTCACTCAGAACTTTGGGGATGAAAAAAAAAAGAACTTTGGGGATGTTGCTCCATTTTTTTTTCTTGTTTCCATTATTGCTGGTGAGAACTCCAGTGTCATCCTGGGTCTAATCCTTTGTATGTACCTTACTTGTCTTCTTTGGAAGCCTCTAGAATTTTTTCTTTATCCCTGATGATAGGAAATTTCATCATGGTGCATCCAACCACCAATCATTCTATATCCTTAGCAAATCCTTTTTAATCAGGAAGTTAGTTCATCCCTTTCAGTTCTGGGAAACTTTCTTATATTTCTTTGATTTCCTCTCTTCCATTCTCTTTTCCTAGAACTCTTGTTTGTTGGATATTAGATCTTCTGTTTTGACCCACTAATCAATCTTCCTTCCTCCCTCCCTTCCTTCCTTCCTTCCTTCCTTCCTTCCTTCCTTCCTTCCTTCCTTCCTTCCTTCCTTCCTTCCTTCCTTCCTTCCTTCCTTCCTTCCTTTGATTGCCAAGAGCTTTTCCTCAACTATATTCTAGTCCTTCTGTGTAATGTTAGGTGTTCCTATCAGGTTGATGACACCTTGGGTTTGGGGTCATGCCCTATATTTGTGTCTCCTCCAGAGTACCTACCTGGCACAATGCTTGACAGGATGAAGACAAAGAAACAGCAAAGACATTCAACCCAGATCAATTTTGAAACACATACTAGGGACAAATTATTTAACTTCTTTGTTCTTTAGTTTTCTTGTTCACAGCTGAGAGCATGTCACCTGATGGGGAGGGAGGCCAGAGAGTCTGAGGGGTTCCCTAACAGATCTGGTGCCAGAAGGGCACAGCCCTACCAGCCTCCCCTCAGCCTGCATTCTAAACAATGCATCTTAATCTTAGAAATGTAGAATCTCATGAGACATTACATTTTATGGTACCCAGTGCCACAGTTAAATAATTCCATCCTAAGGACAAGGAGCATTTTGATACTTAAATAAGACTATTACTGTTCAATGATGAATTTAAATTGGCTTCTTCCAGCTGCCTTCCATCTGACCTCCCTTGGCCAAAGTAATGACAATAATAATAATGGCTAAAGTTTATTGAGCATTTACCATATTCTAGGCACTGCTCTAAGTACTTAACATGTATTTATTTAATTCTTACAAAAACATAATGAGGTAGATGGTATTGTTATTCCCATTTACAGTTGAGGAGACAAAGGCTGAGATAGGCCTAGGGTTACACAGCTAGTAAATGTAATGTTGAGCCTTAAACCCTGCAACTGGGGCGCCTGGCTGGCTCTGTGGTTGAGCGTCTGTCTTTGGCTCAGGTCATGATCCTGGGGTCCTGGGATTGAGTCCCACATCGGGCTTCTGCATGGAGCCTGCTTCTCCCTCTGCCTATGTCTCTGCCTCTCTCTTTATGTCTCTCATGAATAAATAAATAAAATCTTAAAAAAAAAACCATGCAATTAACTATGGAATGTATGCTACTGTGAAATCTTCATGGAGTGGCTTCAGTATGTGGATCCTTCACTTGAGGGAAGCCAGGAACCCCAGGTTGTTCTCCTCAGGGTAGAGCCAGAGTCTCAGGACTCAGTTCTGAAGCTGGGTAAGAATGCACAACAGGCTTAGCAGATGTCCCAACCCATGAGGGAAGAGGTTCCTTGGGGCTGAACACCCTTTATAGCTGTCCCCAGGAGCAGGCTTGACAGGCCTGGCCAATAGTGGGACTTCTCCTGTGCAAGCAGCCTTAACCTCTAACGCTGTTTTGCCTCAGCAGCCAGGCTCAACTCCCGACAGGCCTTGTTTAAACAGGCGGCTTGTAACAGCTGGGGCTGGCTCAGCAGAGCGTGCGGGCAGCCAAGGATGTTGTGAGTGCAGGTGCCTGTCTCTGAATGTGCAATCATGCAAATCCGAGCACCCAGATTGATGTGAATTGAAAGCCTGGTGTTCAGTTCCAATAAACTCAACTGTCTGTTGCCAGAGCGGCCTGGACTGGCAGTCCTCTACTCATCAATTCAAATGAGCATTTGTGGTGATAGAGGAAAGAAGTGTGGGGTGAATCCCAATCAGAGCTCACTCTCTTTGGGTAGGCAGCATCTATGAAAGGTTTCAGGCACCTTTTGGGGGATTAATTTTCATAGGAACTGGCCATGAGACAGAAGGTGTTGCTGGAGAAGGAGGTGAGGGAAATGACATCCTCTGCTCTGAGGACCTTGCAGATCACCAGATGTTCCCTCCTCTTTTTTACAGTGAGGTGTAAAGGTGAAAGCCACAGAGGGTAGGGGGTTGTGCAAGGGCACACAGCTCACCACTGATGGGCTAGACCTCTGGATCCTGAGTTTTGGTTTCCTTTTGGCCAATCCACCCATCAGACTATCCCTTCTAGCTCACTGCTTGAATACTGGGTCACAAGTGAGCTTAACACCTACCAACAGCTCTTCCCCCTGAAGTTACTCAAGGAGATTGGCAATAGCAATCTTGGTATAATGCGAAGAACTGAAAAGTTTGCTTGAAACAGAAAAGGGGAAGCTGAGGGAAGATTGTGGCACAAATGTCTGGGCATCATCTCAGTGACAAAGCAGCTCTCAGGGCCACAGACTTGTTATCCTCTCTCCTTACACTCTGTTCTCTCAAAGAGCCTTCAGATTAGATCTTAACTATTAGAGGTCTGCTGTGTAAGTGAGAGTCCTCATGTTGCCAGTAATAGCAAGCAACTATTAAATAAATGGTTTATTTATTATTTAGTTAATAAAAAGCAAACCTGGGGCATCCTTTCCTTACTGGTAGAACAACATTCTCTTCTTTGGTCCATCTGGCCAACTGTGACTGTCCTACTGCCCATGGACCCTGTCACATAGACCTTTGATAACTCCCCATTGCCACTCACTGCACAGCCCTGCCCTCCCCTGGCCCCCAAAGTCCATGTAAATGCTCTAGAGATGCATCTCATTAGCTTTCTAATTTGCAGTAAGTGCCAGGATCACATTATTCAAACGCTACAAAGGCAAGCGCATGGGGAATGAATTAAATAGTATAAGCTTCCTACCTCTGAAACACCAATTCAGGAGGTTATCTTCATGCCATCTTCAAGCTTTGCCTGCCAAGCTGGTCTATATGCTTAAGCCCCCACACCATCCCTAAAAGCCAGGCAGACCAGCAGAGAGGATATTTGGCTCCAAATGGTTGTTACAAATTTTTTATTTTTTCAACCCACCCCAAACTGGTGTATCACATCCCAGGAGAAATGATAAAAATTAGGGTGGACATACTTAGGTAGTTGTAGCTCTGTAAGAACGAACACCTCAGATTTTTTTTTTTTTAAACATTGTTGTAATAGTAATTCTCCAGAAATTGATACACAGTCTGACACAATCTCTATCGCTATCAAAATCCCAGCGGACCTTTTTACAATGGATTGACAAGCTAGTCTCAAAATTTATATAGATATTTCAAGGGACCTAAAAGTCGTCCAACAAACTTTATATAACTTTGAATAAAAATGGAGGAATTACACTGATTGATTTTAAAAATAACTACACTGCACCAAACACCTCAGATTTTAAAGTTCAAAGGTTAGAAAGCATGGATGGAGGATGGACATGCATTTTCTGTCTTAGCCTGGCAGCATGTAAACATTGTTATGATCTCAGTCTTACGTGGAAGCTGATTTGTAGTCTCACAATCCCGCGTCTGAGTTCCTGGAAGAGAGGATCGGATTGGCTCTCCATGGGTCAGGTGTCTCTGGTTGCCCTTGTCATCAGAAGGGGCAGGGTCACCAACCCTGGAAGCCCTCAATGTGAAATGCTTGGGGGAACTTTCTGAAGAGGGAAGGGGTTTCTTGTGACCTGAGCAGTCACCACAGAGATGTCTACTCCCATTGCCTAATTAAATACCCAGGTTAAGGTGCTTATCTGTCACCAATTTGTTTGTTTGTCTGTCTGTTTATTTATTTATGTTTAAGATTTTATTTATTCTTGAGAGACAGAGAGGCCAGAGACATAGGCAGAGGGAGAGGCAGGCTCCCTGTGGGGAGCCTGATGCAGGACTCTATTCTGGGACCAAGGATCATGCCTTGAGCTGAAGGCAGAAGCTCAACCACTGAGCCTCCCAGGCATCCCCCAGTTTAAGTTTGGGAACTGCTAACCAGATTTCCCAAGGCCAGACAACTCTGTATTAAATTAGCTTCTCAGGTGTGTGGAATCCAGGCTCTCTGGAATGGCAAAAAGGGAGCAGCGCCCTTGAAATCATCTTACAACTCAGAATTGTAGCATTGGTTTAATCCCTTCCATTTTATAGAGGAGGAAACAGGTTTGGGGAAGAGGCCTGCCCTGCTCAAAGTCAGCCCATCCCCAATGGGTACTCTGTACAGTGGGGAGGCTGGAGGAAACACCTTGCTAAATCCTTCACCAGCCATCAGCACACTGTGGAAATGCTAACTGGATAAATACTGCGTCTCTGTGGCAAGATTTGTGGCCCTCGGAGGCCTTCCTGTAACAATGCCTAAGGAGGCTTTAATGATCTGCCTACCGGGCATTTCTGCAGCATTCATTTCAGGGAAGGCCAAGGTGCTCAGACTATAATTCTGTAGTTAATTTCTCCCTAGACTCTCATACCCTGGCAGTAAGAGAAAGTGAACAAGGAGAATGACTAGGATCACGCCAGTTCTTAATTCTTATCCTTTTGACCTTGTGCTGCAGAAAGAAAAGGGCTTGGTGTGACTTTTCTACACCTGCTTCAAAATGTTGTTACAGAGGGCAGAGAAGGTGTGGATAAGAGAGCCTGCCACAGCCCAGTGCCTCTGCCTTCGAAATACCTTCCTGTAGTTCTTAAGCTCTTAACCCCAAGATCAGACTATCACTGGGAACCAGTAGAGCATAGGATTGAGCTGGGGGCGGAGGTGGGAGTGGGCTGATGTGAAGAGAGGGCATTGTTGCAGCTTCTTTGAGCACACTGTATCCCAGATCATGAAGAAGCGGAAGGATTAGGGAGGAGAAGATGAAAGGTAAGCCAGGGAAAAAAGGTGATGGAAGTAGGTATTAAAATAAGAAGTGAAATTCGTGGGAAGCATATCCAATGTTTTGTCCATGCTCAACTGGATTAGGAACATATAATGAAAGCAAACAGATGTAATGGGGTGGGGATGATTAATGGTGTCTTGCAATATGTCAGGAAATGACTTCGTTCAGGAGTGCTACAAGAGGAAATTGAACTTAATTCTTAAGTTTTAGTTGCTTAACTTCTTAGTACACACCTGTAAAACTAGAAAGAAAGAGAGGCCTGAGGTTTAATATGTTGTTTGTAAAGTAACTTGAGATATGAATGTCTTGAGCATGTGCTTCAGCTTTATCAAGGATGAGGTTTTTCCTAGGCAATTATTGTAGTAAGTAGACATCCCCAGTGGTACTGGTGACTGATTAAAAGTCACCTTCCGATGAAATCAAAGTGCAGCTTCTCTCCATCTACTCACTCCAGCTATTTGTTGTCTTTCCAGAGTCCCAGTGAAGTTTCTTCTGCACCATAAACTTCACAACACATCTTTCCTCCTTGGAGTTCCTATAATGCTTCATCTGCTTCACTCCTTTTTGCATTACATCATGTATGATTTTGTGTTGCTGGGATCTGAAAATTTCAGACTACTCTAATAGGGGGACTTATGGCAAAGAATGATACCTGTACCCTCCTTTTTAAAAAAATATTTTATTTATTTATTTGAGAGAGAGAGAGGGAGGGAGAGAGAGAGAAAGAGAGCAAACGAGTGGGGGGAGTAGAGGGAAAGGGACAAGCAGACTCTGTGCTGAGCACAGAACCCAACTTGGGGTTTGATCCCAGGACCCTGAGATGATGACCTGGGCCAAAATCAAGAGTCAGACACTCAATCAACTGCTAGTTAAATTTGAATTTTGGATAAGCATAAATAACTTTTTGTAGAAGTACTATATAAAGGTATAATATTTTGTATTTTTTTTTGTATATGTATAAGCATGCCCCATGCAATAATGCATGTATTTTACCTTTGAGGAGAAAGATTGCTAGAAGTCTCTTGAGCAGGGCCAGTGGTAATAACACCTCTGTTACATTAGTCTTTCAAGAGTATAGATGGTACAAATCTAAAGCAGGAAGATTAATTCCATTGCCATCCATAGCATGAGGATGAAGTCAGGGTCCGCAGCGTGACTGTAAACTACTTGGAGGGCAGGCACTTATTAGATATATCTGATTATCCCACTCGGCACAAGCACAGGGCTAGGCCCATGCTTGACATTCAATGAAGCCTTGCTGCCAACTTGAGTTGAAAGGCCCCGTGCTGAACTGGAGTGAGCACTGGTTTGGGAATCAGGAGCCTGGGTGCTCTTCCTGGTGTTGTCTTCAATTTGGCGTATGCTTATCAGCCATTTTTTCTACCTCTTTGGTTCCTTTAGGTATAAAATAAGGGGTTTGGGAGTGCCTGGGTGGCTCAGTTGGTGAAGTATATGCCTTTGGCTCAGGTCACGATCCTGGGGTCCTGAGGTCCTGAGATGGAGCCCTGCATTCGGCTCCCTGCTCAGCCTACTTCTCCCTCTCCCGCTGCTGCTCCCTCTGCATGTACTCTTTCTCAAATAAATAAAAATCTTTTAAAAAAATAAATAAGAGGTTTGCATTAGAATTTATGACTTTCACTTGCCTCCTTTAGGAAAGTGGAAGAGCTAAGAAGAGAAAGCATCCAAATAGGTAGAACCAGATCTGTGTCACCTACTGGGAGCAAATTGCTGGCTGCAGCTCGGCATGACACATAGCATCGATTAAGTTAACAAGACTGACCTCATTTTCCTCTCTTCCTCCATTGGATGGATTTGGGGGAAGTCCATTCTTCTGTGATTCTTCTCCTGAAATGCTCTCAGGGAGCTCCAGGATTGCTCCCTGCCCAAGAATATCAGCTTGGTTACTGAGATCAGAAAGTTTAGCTAGTCTGCCCAAGGGCTCAGCACTCACTGCCATCGGGGGTGTCATGTGGAAGCCTGAGCCATTGAGCTCAGCTGCAGGCTTCTTTGCTCACTGCTCCCCTGCTACCCTGGCCCCAGACCTCAAGGAAGAACCAGCCCCTCTCAATTCGCGCCAAGCCCAGTCACAGGCGCCTTCCTCTTCTCCTGGAGTCTAACGAGGGGAGGACTCCATGACTCAGACTAGTAATCGACAGCACATTTCCCATTTTTCAGGCATTTGTTCTTAACCTTTCACTGGCTCAGAGGTGGGGAGTGCTGATAATTCAGTATGAATTTCTCTCTAGGAAAAACCATTTTTCTTCTGCTTTTAGGTGTATGGTGTTGCTTGAGATACCACTTTCCATCCCTTTCTGTGGCACATTCATGCAAGTATAAGAAGCCCTCACAGTTTCTTCCTAGGACAGTGTGTGGGGACCTGTCTTTCACTGATGGAACTGAAAGGCCTAGGCACTTCCCCAAATAAAGGGAGTGGGCTCCAAAGGAAATGACAACCTCTATTTCTAGAAACCAAAACTAAAAGCCACCCCCCAAATAATAATTCCCTCATTTGAAATTTAAAAAAAAATCCAAGATCCTTCTTCACCAGATTCCCTACGAGATAGCCAATGTCCTTCTATGTTAGGTTTCATTAGAGGCTTACAGTCTTGTAGAGGAGGTGAGAGTAGCAGGGAATGAAATGGGGACGCCTAGGACAGGGTACCACTGAATGGCATCAGAAACCAGCCCTGGGAAACGTGAGCAGCGGGAGATGAGGTAGGGCTTGGGGCATCCTAAAGGCTCCTTGGAAGGAGATGGAATGTGAGCTAAGCCTCAAAGGATGATTCTGCTCTGAAAAATCAGAAGGAATAATATTCAAGTTTAAAGTCCTGATGTGATGATAAGACGCAAATAAGCACGTTGTGTTTGTGTGAAGATGAAGGAATGCAGAAAGTGGCACCAGGTATCCTCACTCCCTGTCACTAACTGGTATAGGAAGGGGGTTCATCTACGTGGCAACTGTGTTCATCGACTGCGAATGGCTTCCTGGAGTGCTGTGCTGAGACCAGTATTAAGGCCCCCGGGCTCAACAAAGAAGAGCGTTGCCATTGATCCATTGATCGGTGATGTCTGCCATAGGTATAGGAGGAGGGAGGAGTGACATATATTTCAAGAATATGTCTCTCTGCCCTAGAAACTGTTGGATTCAAGTTCAAAAGCACCTCCAGTGTAGGGATTTTCTTCCTTTTTCCTGTCCTGAATGTAAGCCAGTGGACACTGAGAATAAAGTCTGTGACTTTGAATAATATTTTACTATGTTTCTATGAAGCACTCAAGCCTAATGGTACCAATTCCTCACTCTTGCTTTTCAAGGTGCTCAGAGGAGCCAGGGTCGTTGTCTCTGCTCCCTGCTTATAAGAGAGAACAGTTTTTTTTGTTTGTTTTTTTTGTTTTTTTTAACTGGGACAGATAACTGGTTCAAGGAAAGGCGACAAAGGCACTAAAGGGTAGAAGAGAACAGGGGAAATTTTGCCTGTGGACACTTGCCAATAACCCATGTGAGTGTGTGATTACCTCATGTGTGCCACTGGGTTTGTATTGCTTCATGTACCCAAGTCTTATCTTGCTATCAAGGTTGTAAGTTCCTTGAGGTCAGGAACTGCTACCTTTATCTTAGGGGTTGAAGAGATAGGAACTGGGTCTATGCTTTTTGTGTGTCTACCAGGTTTTGCATATAGTAGACATTGCACCCTTCAGAGTGTTAGATGCTTATAGGATGACTATTGAATTGCTTGAGAGTCCTGCTGATAACTTGTCTGTCTCAAATAAAAATAAACTAAAACTGAGCTGTGGTCCTTGAGTCTAAGCAATTGGCCGAACGAACACAACAACATGTCGTTCATTCCATCCTCTTTCTGGATTTTTTCTTAGAGCCCAAGCCTTTTCTTAATTCATAAGATCCTCCCTGGAGGGTGGACGAGGACTGTGTGGGGACAAAGAGAGGACTGACTGGATGGGGAAGCTCTATAAATATTTTCCCTGGAGCCTGCAGAGTGGTATTTTTCTGTTTGCACTCAAGTTGTCTAACGGGTATTTTCAAAGGATGGATTTCTGCAAAACTGGAGCCTGGAGGGTGACTTTTCAGGAAATAGTCTCTGATCTTTGATCCATTTAAAAAACTGTACACTGGCAGGGAGATTGTGTCACTGCAGCAACAAAGTAGCCTGGCATGTGTGCTCAGAAGTGGCTGGGGTAATTCTGCATCATGGTGGTAATGATGAAGTAACTCTGTGGCATTGTGGAAGGCTCGAGCAGGGGACTGCCCAGGGCCACATGGGTTGCAGAGAGCCACTCAGACTTATAGAACATAAAGTGGAAGGCCAGCTTAGCTCAGTTGCAAACACTTGTCACATCAGAAAACACTTTTAGGGGATCCCTGGGTGACGCAGCGGTTTGGCGCCTGCCTTTGGCCCAGGGCGCGATCCTGGAGACCCGGGATCGAATCCCACATCGGGCTCCCGGTGCATGGAGCCTGCTTCTCTCTCTGCCTGTGTCTCTGCCTCTCTCTCTCTCTCTCTCTCTCTCTCTCTCTGTGTGACTATCGTAAATAAATAAATAAAAAATAAAAAAAAAGAAAACACTTTTAAAAGTGCATATACCTTAGGATTGGATAGGAGGTAATGTCTATAGAATATCTGCAGGTATCATTATGTGGACTTCGAGTTTGTCTGCAGCTTCTAAAACTATCAATATTTAAATTCCTTGCTTTCAGATTTTGCATCAGCAGCACTTTTCTCCAGGATGGTAGACAGTTGACTAGAAGGTTTATGCTGATCATCCCATTACAGGAATTTAGGACCTAAAGGGAGCACTAGTGTATGAACTACCCTACCTCCTTTGGATTATAGAGGAGAACAATGAGACCTATGTGGGTACATGGCCTCCTCACATGCTTTAGTTAGTAGCCAGACTAGGCTCAGGATTCAGCATTCCTGCTTCCAGGTCTGCGCATTGTCCACCCCACGTTTCTGCTCTTTTGGTAGATCTGCACTCAGCCGGGTCTGGCTCTGGCTCCTCTCTGCTCTGAAAGATAGTCGCACAGACTCCAGCTGCCACACCACCTACACAAGGACAATAGGGTAGTTGTTCAATTGCTGTTGTAAACAGCTACAACTACTAAAACTATTTGGGCACCTTGCTTACTGCGAAGGAGAGTTATACATTGAAAAAAGTAATACACCTAAAATCACAGTCTTGGGTTCACCGTAGGAAAGGCGCTGAATAATGTGGAGCTCTAATAGTGTTGGTAGCAGTATGGAGGTTAAGTGTATGGCCTTGAGCAGATCACTCAACCTTTTTATGCCACAGTGCCCTTATTTGTAAGATGGTGCTAATAACAGCATCTACCCTACTGGGTTCTTGAACACACACATGCTTTATAGTCCTTATAATGGTGCTTAGTACATAGTAAGCATACATAAGGACAGTTGCTAATACTTATGTAAGCATGTAATCACCTAATAGTGGCCCTGGTCTTGCATTGCTTCATACCCAAGCCCTATTTCCTTATCAAGGTATAAATCACTTGCGGTCAGGGACTGTACTCTCTTTATCTTAGAAAACTAGAGAGATGAGAACTGAGTTGGTGATTACCATATTAGTTGCAGTAAGTCTTCCCAAATGGGTTTAGTAGTTGTAGCTGTTTACAACAGCAATTGAACAACTACCCTATTATATACAGTAGCTCACTTAACGTTTCCATCATCTATATGAATGAGCCATTATAACCTCCCCCTGTTGGGGTCCATGCCTCATGCCCTCAGTCTGGGTCAACAGCTTCTCTTGTGACAGCTTCCTGCTTTGAGTGCTTGCTAACTCCCCCAGTTTTTCTTCTTCAGGATTTTCTCCTAAGCTGTTGGAGGTCTGTTAAACCTGGAAATGCAGGAGTTAATACCGCCTTGACCAATGAAAGACAAGAGCCTCCCAATTTTCTGAAGCTCTGCACTGAAGTGCCTTCTACGCTAAGACCTCTCACACTTGACTAGGCACCAGAATCACCTGGGGATCTAATTAAGATGCAAATTCTGGTTCAGGAGGTCTGAGGTGGGACAAGATTCTGCTTTTCTAATCTGCCCCCAGGTGATGTTGGTGCTGATGGCACACAGACCACACTTGCAGTGGGAAGCTCTACAGGGTTTCCTTTGCAAGTTCCTCAGGGGCTAGAACCAGAGTTGGCCTGCAGCAGTACCCTAGTGCAATAGCATGCTCTAATTGGTCTTTTCTCCTTCCCTGTCTCACCTCTCTCTGGCTTCCTAGGATCACCTCCCAAGAAAACCACCTGTTCTGCACCCAAGTTTTTGCTCAGACTCGGGGACACCGACAGTAAGACACCCCTCATTGATGTGGATCACACAGTTATACAGAGATGGGCCTCCAGCCTGAGTCTTATCTCCAGACTCTTTGTACTCTACCTTAATATCTTTGTGCTACACTGCCTCTCTAGTCATCTATGACTACTTTATGTTTTGAGCTCAGCTGCAGACAACTGAAAACCCCAATAACAATGACTTAAGGACAGTAGGAACTCATTTTCCTTGTGTAAAGGCGAATCCTTAGGTGTTGAGTAGATGACGTTGATGTGGTGGCTGAAGGATTTTTAGCTGAGTGCTCTGTGAGTCTCTTGGCATTTTTGTCATGGTTGGAGAAACACCGCCATACCTCCTGTCACCATATCTGCATTTCAGGGAGGAGGAAGAAGACTGACCAAAGGGCAAAAGGGTACATGCCAGTTGAGAATGTTCTTTCTTTCCTTCTATGAACTTTCTTTGAAGCTCTACCTAGAAACTCCCCCATATATTTCAAAGGCTAGAACTTTCATGTGTCTACTGCAATTTATAAACCCTTTGGAAAAATACAGTTTTTCTGAAAAACTGGTGTGTTGCTGCCCCAACACAATAGACTGCCACCAATTATCCCTGTAGGAGATTAGCAAGGGTTTCAGGAGAGTTATTTTTGAAGGGTTTTCATGATTTTTCCAAAGCTCTATTGTGTCAAGTTGGGGGGCAGGGAGGGAGGTGAGAGGAGAAAAGCATTGTATCCTTGTTTTAGGCACTTTCCTAGGCACCTGCCTGGTACCATTCAAGGGTAAGATCTGGCCTGCAGGATTGGAGTGGTCAGGTGGGGAGACAGTAGTGCTTTAACTTCAGGCTGGGCTGGCTTTTTTCTAAAGTATAAGAACTCAAAAACAGTTTACAACTTCTGGGACTAATTCTTCCCAAAGACCTCCTTCCTGCCAACAGAAGAAATTCATATTCTTCCTATTAACATAACCTTAACCCCATTTCTAGTGGACCGATGACCCTTTTTTATAACCCTGGTCTCATTAACCAGGAGGGCATCTGCCTCTTCCCAGTCTGGGTTATGCTTCAAAGTTTGATAACGTTGTCTCCCCAAGATAGATAACTGGCTCAAATAATTTCTCCCTGACCTGTAGTTTCTGGTCTCCCCACTCTTCCCAGCACATCCTTCTATTGTGCCCTGCATTTCAGACAGACAGGCATTGGGTTATTGAAGCAGTTATCCACTGGCTTGTGAGCATCTGCAGTTCCACGTCTTCATTCTTATTCTTCCAACTGCCTGGAGCAGTCCATTAATTAATTGGTGGGATAGAGGAATGATATAACCCAGATCCCTTTTCTCCTGGAATTTGGAGTCTTTTTCCTCAAAGTAGGTAGGGACTTTAAATATTTGTTGATTGAGTTAGTTCTTCAAAGAATGGTAAAAATTTAAATATAGAAAATGTTGTTGGAGATGTTTTTCCTTTGTGTTTTGAGATTAGGCAGCTCAGCTCTACTACCTAAATTCACTGTGTAAACTTACACAAATCAACCCACCTGTCTGTCCTGTTTCACCATCTATAAAATGGAGCTAATAAAAATAATGCATGTTGAGTCTTTATTATGAGCCAAGTGCTGTTCTAAGATCTATACACATTTTAACTCCGGCAAGTTAGCCTTGAGTTCTTAAAAGGTGTAAGTGAATTAATACATGGAAAATACTTAGCACAGTACCTGGCATGTGGCAAGCTTCTGTATGTGTCAGTTATTATAATCAGTTATGATAATCATTTCTCAATTCTTGCCCAATTATTAATGCTGGGTTTGAGATCTGTTTGCAGCATCTATTTGTTTCTTCTTCTCCTTCTCCTTCTTCTTTTTTTTTTTTAAGTTGGGGCAGTATATGACCAACCTCCAATCCTCTAAAACTTCTGCCCATCTCTATGTTTCAACTACTCATATTGATTCCTCTGGTCTACTTGCTTCAAATTGCCCTGTTATTCTTCATCCCACTCCTTCTCTGAAAATATTTCCTTCTCTTGGTGGTGGAGGCAAAAAAAGAAAAAAAGAAAAGAAAAAAAAGAGGTGGATATTTCAAGATTTCCAATGCTTTCTAAATTTCAGTCTATCTGCATAGCCCTACTGCTATTTTCTTTTCTTTCCATATGACAATAAAAAAATGCAAGTGCTAAGAGTTGGGTAGAAGAACACTGTTGTTATAATGCCTGATATCTAGGAGGTGTTTTACAGTTTATAAAGCCCTTTTACCTACATCATCTTACTGAAGTCTTGTGGCAACTCCAGGTGGACCTCATTGAAATTGTGATATAATTGCTCATCAAGTTTCAAAGCAGGTTTTAAGGGAAAGGACAGCTGCTTTGTGCAATCATCTGGTGGATTCTTAGTTTTGAATTAGTTAAGATCTTGGTTAAGCTCTGTGTGATGAGCTGAAAAGTGGGCATTGTGGGTAGGAAAGGAAGACTATATTTTTATTTTTTTTTTATTTTTATTTTTTTTTATTTTATTTTATTTTTTTTTTTAAGACTATATTTTTAATGATGAGCTTCCTGAGGGAAGGGGTGATGTCTGTCACAGAGCATTGCCAGGGCTCAGGGGAAGAAATGCTTGTTCAATGAGTAAGCAAATGTATGGTAAGGAAGAGCTTGAACGCTTCATTATTTGAATGACCACAACCAAAATTATTCAAATTTTAAAAGAACTAAACCTGTGTTCTTTAGAGGGTTAAGGAAGGTTCTGGAACCCTTTTGAGAGTCTGATGATAGTTATGCAATCCCTCTAGAAAAAATGCTCAGATGCACACATATATACGCTCTGCTTCCCAAATCACAGGACCTAGTTTAACACCACCTGTCTCTCACCACACTTCCTAGAAGGAAGGATGAATTGTCCTTTCTTACAAATGTTCTTAATGTGCCCCATTGTTCCCAGCTTTGTCCTCATTTTGAGAACAATTATCACCCCCACTGTCCAAATCACACTGTACTATCTTAGGCTGTCTTCAGTTCAGCACTTTTGTAGTGAGCTCAGACAGCCGCTGAGGAAAGGAAGGATTATCCTATCACCAGTGGTCCATTATCTAGAAGCTACCTATTGATAGCCTGCTTTCCACAGAACCAAGCATAGTCCTTACTTTGGCTATTCTTTCTGGAAGCATAAAGAAAGAAGGTGAGGTTGATGCTGGAAGAATTTGCTGGGGGAATTTAAAAACCCAGCTGTAATTTATATATTTTGGTCGTGGGGGTGGGAGAATGGGGTCAGAAGGGAGGGGAAAGAGAGATGAATTATATAGTGATTGATGGCTGATGACATCACCATGCTCTTTCTCAAATTGTACTTGTAGGAGATGATTAATCAAGGTACTTGAGCTCCACCAAACTCTTCCCTCTTCTGACCCTCATTTTAATTTTGCTGTAGTGATCTACCAGGTTATTTTGCTTATGCTGATTCCCAGAGTTAGTGCTTTTTGGCCAGTAGAGACTAGACTAACTTTTATTACTTCCCTTCTGCTAGGTCTGTTGTAGAAGTTCCCCCAGATGGGCTTTTTCCTTCCTGAGCTATTGATTGGTTGCCTTTGTCACAGGCTCAGTGATTTCGGATTTCCTGTTGCTGAAAAAAAAAAAAAAAAGAGAAAGATATGAAGAAGAGTTGTTGGTTGAGGCCTTCCTCAGAGACACTTGGGGCCGTCCCTTGAGTTCACCGTTCCTACTCTTTTGTTTACCTTTATAAAAATAACTTGAAGACATGTAGGACACCTCAATAGAGCCACCCACATTTGCAGTGAAAGCTTATTTTTAGTGAACATAATTATGCTAGAATATTCATTCAAACAATGCTTACTAGGATCCACCATTAGCAAGGTGCTGTACTTTAAGGAAACAAACTGTTGAAAATGTTCACTATTAGCTTTTGTGTTATCGATATATGAAGAACACTTGGCAAGCCCGGCAAATGTTCCCATGCTTCTTTCTTCCTACCCCTCTTCCAGGTGGTTGAGGACCTAGACCACTTTTGCTTTGTGTATAACCTCAAACTTGAACTGCCACCTTGTGTTGGTGGATCTATTTGGAATCTACACCTTTTTGCATCTTAAGAGCACTTTACTTTTTTCTGGTATGTTTTTCAGTTTGCTTCCTTGACTCGAGATAGCCATTGGTTAGCTACTTTAAATTTTACTTTGCTATCATGCAGTAGTAGAAATATCACATTTCCAGCTTTTTTTAGTGTCACCTCGATACTCAGAATGGTCTCTCAGGTTTATTGAACCACCCAGGGTCAGAAATATGAGCTCAGCTTTTTGTTGGGCTTGACCTATTGACCCAGGAGAGCAGCTGGTGTGGTTCCTACAGCTGCCCTGGCTTGTGGAGCCTTTTACCCAAAGGAGCTCCCTTTTATGGACTTCTCTGGGAGGAGGGCTATTCCTGAATGGATTTCTCTCTGAAAGCTCTCTAGGCCTGGCAGAGAAAACAGTGATAAGGAGAAGACAAACAGAGAGCTGAAGGATTACCTCACAAGAACAACACATCAACAATGAGGAAAACTGCTTTGAAGTGAAGTGAACCCCTGAACTTTATTAGTTGTTATACCACAACTGGAAGGAAAACATGGAGCAGCATAAACTCTTTCAGGTTGTGAGGGAGAGACTGTTTCCCTGAAGGTGATACTGTGGCAGGGGAGATGTTAGTGTATTTGGTCATGGCTGACTGGGGGCCTTTGTTAGGATTTATCCGATGATGCCAGTTGTCCAGCAACTCAGACTTCCCCCACCCCCACCACACACAGACACGCACAGACACGCGCACACTTTGAGCTCCTTCGAGCTCTATTCAAACGTCCACTAAAGCCCTTATCTGCTTATCAATTATGCTGAGTTAATCCACTTTCCCCCACTACAGAACTCTTCCAGGATAAGGACCTTTCCCTAGTCTCTCTGAATCCCTAGGGCCTGGGCTAAACTAGGGCCCAATAAACACCAATTAAATGCTGCCATTGCATCCTGCACCCACTGCTATCCAGTACTCTCACACAATGTGGTTAATTCTCTCTACTTCCCTGCCTCCCCTGCTCTGTTGAGAATTTAGGAGACCAGGACCATTTCTAAGTACTTTGTCTTCACAAGACCTGCAGGAGTGCCCAGGGTCTAGGAGGCTAACTACTATGTAGTGTTTGTGGTGTGCATATGAAGCAGAGACTAAACAGGGTGGTAGCCCTGGCTCTGCTGCTCACTAACATCTGAAGAGAGTCACCCTACCTTGCTGAGCCTGTAAAACCATCTTTATGGATCTGAAATATTCCATAAAAAGTTGAAATGGATATCCCTGATGGGGTAAGCTGCACAGATCATTAAGAGTTAAAAGGCCTGGATTCTAGTTCTCAACTAATTGACTAATGGCCTTGGGTAAGCCTCAAACCATGGTGGCAATGATACTCATGATATTTACTTCATAGAGTTTTTATTTTTTATATTTACCTTGACTATTTTAAAGAAATATAAAAGTAATACGTGCTTGTGATAAGTACTATATTATAGAAGAAGATAGGGTGAAAGATCAAAGTTCCATCTTCTTACCACCCCATCAACCTCTCTCACATGGGGTCTACCTGCCACTCACCTGGGTCTTTGAGGATCTAGTGAGGTCACATGCCTTAACTTAGAAATAAATTGGTGTGTAAACATATGATGCTCCACATAGATGCCAGGTATTGTTATTACTACTACTGTTAGTAGTAGTGGTGGTAGTTGGAGACACAGAATCTGTATTTGAGAATTCCAAAGTGAACTAGTTGGGAAGTCAGGGAATGTTAATAGCAATGCCACCTGTGAGAGTAATGTTCTCTTGTGAATTCCCAGATGGCTTAAAAATGTCCACTGCTGAACCCTTCCAGGTTAGGAGGCAGGAGGAATGCATAGTGATTCAGAATGTGGGGGTGAGAATGCCTGTGGCAGATGCTGTGCACCACTCCACACCATATGACTTCTAGAAAGTGCCAGGACCTCTAAGCCCAACTTTATTCCTCTGTAAAATGGAAGTAATTGGAAGTATGCTCTTCATAGGGTTGGGTGAGCATACATGAAACACTTAGCATAGGTTCTGATATACAGTGAGTGCTCAAAAAATATTAGCTTATGATTAGTGAATCCCTGGACAGATGGCCTTAGGAGAGCTGCCCAGAAGGATATGTGCCAGCTATGTGGGATTATGTACTGTGATGGGATTCTGTGCTTTCTGATATTTCAGCAATATTCAGAAGAGATTCTAGGTTTCTTGCATTTAAAAACAGCTTTCGGGATGCCTGGGTGGCTCAGCAGTTGAGCATCTGCCTTTGGCTCAGGGTGTGATCCTGGAGTTCTGGGATTGAGTCCCACATCGGGCTCCCCGCATGGAGCCTGCTTCTCCTCTGCCTGTGTCTCTGCCTCTCTCTGTGTGTATCTCATGATTAACGAATAAAATCTTTAAAAATAAAATAAAAACAGTTTTCCCTGGGTCAATAAGGATCCTCTTGGGTTTTCCCATCTTCTGTACTTGAGCATCTCACCCTCCTGCACAAGATACCACCATGTATAGTTGTCAAGTGTAAATCCCAATGTATAAGTGTGAAACCCATTGAGAATTCACTCCTTAAGCAAATGTACCCAGAACTTGCTTTGGAGAGAATCAAAGGCCACTTTCAGGATGACCTCTTCTATTTTTATTTTTTTCATAAGAAAACAAATTAAATTGGCAAGTGGATAATACCATATATCATTGTGATGGCATTCCCAATCAATTTATTGGCTTTGGTACTTACAACATGGGTTTTCTTACTAAAAATGTTCAGGTGGAAGCATGTCTTCTGCTCCTTGGATTTCCCATTAGGTTTACAAATGAAGCTGTTGCCCTGACTGATAATTTCCCAGGAGCCTCTTTGCCTTTTAAATGTTCTCTATCAATCTCCTTGCCATTCAAACTAGTCTTGAAGTCCTGACTTTCCCTCTGAAGTTTATTTTTTATTTAATTATTTATTTTAAAAAATATTTTATTTACTTTTTAAAGATTTTATTTATTTATTCATGAGAGACACACAGAGAGGCAGAGACATAGGCAGAGGGAGAAGCAGGCTCCCTGCAGGGACCTGATGTAGGACTCAATCTAGGGACCCTGGGATCACAACCTGAGCCAAAGGCAGATGCTCAACTGCTGCCCCAAAGGATTTATTTATTTGAGAGAGAGAGAGAGAGAGAATCCCACTGAATGAGGAGCCTGATGATGCAAGGCTCAATCTCAGGACCCTGAGATCATGACCTGAGCTGAAATCAAGAGTCAGATGCATAACCAGCTGAGCCACCCAGGCGCCCTGAGGTTTAAAGAAGTTTCTTTCCCTTACAGTTTAGCTGTCAGGGAGCATGGCCTAGAGTTTAAGGAATTGGGGTACAGGTGTTCAGAAAGATGGCTGGGGAGGAGCAGGTTCTATAACCCCTCAGCATTCCCTGGCAGCAGTCCTTCCTGTGATGTGACATCCCAAGGACACTAGGTGTTTATTCTTGGTTTCTCAGCTTTAGTGGGGGTTATTATCATATTGTTTCTTGTGGGCTCCTCTTGGCTTCACATCAGTTCTGCGTGGTGGCCACAACTTTGAGGTCTGTTTTGACACACAGTATGTGCCTGGGAAGCCCATAATCTCCTAACAACATTTACTTGACCTGACAGGGCCATCTTTCTTTTTTCTGGTGAAATGAGCCCTGTCAGAACATAAGGGCTTGAGGACCTTGGACCTTCTAAACACTTTAAAGTTTAGATTCCAAATGTATATCTTGCTGTGGTTTCCTCCCCAATTTCTTTTTCTTGAGAATCTCTGCTTTTGGGCACACGCAAAAGGCCAGTTTGTTGCCTGCCTTTACGGTTTGGTCCTAAGGTCCAGGGAACTCTGAAATCAGCTGTGAAGTATGCTCCTTAGAGGGACCAGAGCCCTGAAACCCAGCTTTGCAACCATTGTGGCTTGTGGTGAAGTGTCTTGGGCATGCTGGATAGGGATTTAGGCCAGAACTTGGAGCGCGGATGTTAATCTGCATTTCCTAGAAGGCCAAGCAGGAAAGCCACAGAAGACTGCCTAGGCTTGGCTCTGAGTGCCAAACAGGCACTGACTCCACAAGCCTTCCCCATGGCTGTCCAAGACAACACCCACGGGAATTGGCCTCAAAATGAGTGGCTTAGGCAGTGTTCCCCATCTTTTGACCCCCTTTGGGAAATGTGTGAAAGCTGTGGACAGGGGTCCCTGAAGCATGCGTCAACATGCTCAGCACTCTGCACTGGAGCCTTATTTCTATCTCAGGGAGACCCTGCCACACTGAAATGTCTACAGCTATCATATCTTGAATGCAAAATGCATCATACAGGTCATTTCCTTGCCTCTGACACGATATCCACTTTCCTGTGAGCCATGTTTATGCACTTTGAGCAGTCTTGGTTAAATCCCAAAGCCGAATGGTCATCAGATGCAGGAAGCACCCGGTCACTTGGCACTGAGGAAAACTTAATACGGCCATAAACATTTTATGTGGGTCTTTACCACTGTTATTTAATTAAGTCTCACATTACAGTGCTCCAGGAGAGCTGTGCCGTGCAGCTGGGTGACAGATGGGTGGACTAGGAAGAGAAAGCGACCATGAGGAGTTCCATGTGTCTAAAAGAGAACCAGCTCGGGAATTAGACAGACGAGGGCTTGAATCTTGGCTCTGTTCTGTGAGTGTCTGGACCTCTCAGAACCTTGCTTCCCTAATCTGCAAGATGGGATCAGTACACTAGAAACTCCTGAAAGGTGAGGTTTTCTTAAGTAGTAGTGTGTGTAAGGTAACTTCCAGGAGCTCACCACTAGGGTATGCAGGAGAACGCCTGGCTGTATTGGGCCTGTGACTTGAGATACATGTGTTATCCCGGTTTTGATCTCGGTCCTGGCATAGGACTGGCACTTAGATTTGTGCAGCTCGTTTGCAGGTTTATTCCTCCTTATTTGAATTTCTGAGTTTCATATTTAGGGTTTGGCAATGCTGACAAAATGCTGGTCTTGCTGTACAAAGAAGATTTTGCAGATCTACAGAGGGCGTACAGGTTGTTAGATGACAGATGTTGGTCTGTGTATCCATCCGCTGTTTCATTCCTGGAAGTTGCTGTGATCAGACCCCTCCTGTCAGAGAGGTAGCTGGTTGTGCTGGAAAGTTCTATATGATAAGAACTGGTGAAGTCAACAGGCCTATGTAAGGATTGAACACTGGCCTTGCTATTTTCATGTGTGTAACAATGAAGCTTGGATCATAAAGGTAGAATTCAGTAAATACCCATTTCCAAGTACTTCTTCCTGTTGTATGGATTCGGGTATAAAGGGTAAAGGAAATTAAGAAGGGAGAATTAAATTTATGAAACAGATAATTAAAGGGTTTTGATTATCTATCAATCATCTATTATAGATAATAATAGAGACTCACAGTGTCTAGAAGGATGTTTGTTTATATACATCCCTTATCATCGAGAGAAAAACCACTCATTGTTAAATCATCTCCTTAAGCAGATTCAAAGCTGCTTTGTCTTTATCCACCTGTTGTTCATCTGTTCATTGTCCATTGTCCATCTGTCCATCTATTCACCCATCCATTCATCTATACCTACTATATTCAAGGTACAGTGAAGGCCGAGAGGTTGGAAGTACTTATCTTTTGTATAAAGCCAGGTTAGGGTAGTGCTTCAATTCTTTGGTTTAGGGTTGGACAGAAAGTCCAGGGTTATTGTTCCTACTCTTCATTTATTTACTAAGGAAACTTCAGTACGTTGTTTACTTACCGAAGCACCAGTTTCCTCATCAGAGAAATGAGGACAAGGATATCTTGTGAGGAACAAAGGAAATAATATATGTGAAGTGTTTGCCTTTGGTTGGGAATGCATTAAATCCTCATAAAAGTAAGTGACACAATGTGTGTGACTATAGTAAATACTAAATAAAATACAATTGCATAATTGGCCCAACAGTGAAGATAAGGCACCTCTGAAATGTTTAAATATTGTTTAGCTTGCAAAAATTCATCATAGGTACAAGTTTCAGGACCACACCCCATGTACATGCATGTGCGTGTCCATGCTTTGTGAGTATGTATGTGTGTGCATACAGGTAATCAAGGAATGCATACTCTGTAGAACAAACTTTCCCTACATGCTTCCGCTGACAAATTTGATATCCATTTAGATTCTCAGGTGAGAACTTTAGAAGGTATTACCTTCCTACTCAATACCAGTTTATAAACTATAAGGCCTTTGGGAATATATATTTCAGTTGTATGCCTTGTATGATCTTTGCTATTGGTAGTTCCTTATGTTGCCTTGATTGATACCATTTATTTCGGTGATGAAACTTGCCTTCTGTGCCTGGAATACCAGTGATTATAGCTACTAACAATTTATTACATTTAGTTATTAGGTGGATATTCTTTCTTAGTATTCTTATTTCTCAATAACCTTATTTCTGTCATGGTTTTATTCAGACTCTTCACAGGCATCTTACAAAATAAATTTAAAAACCCTTAGTATTGAGGCAAATGAAAAAGGGGAGATTTGACTTTCAGGAAGTAGGGTGATTTTCATGTCTTGATACAGGATACTCTAGAAGGGGTTCTGTCTTCAGCTGGAAACCGATTTGTCTTGGTATAATCATTGCTGGAGGGATGGTCCCGAATCTCATACCAAGTATATTCCATTTATGCTTACCTGGTTGATTGTGACAGATATTTTGTCACAAGTGTCTTTATAGGAAATGTTAATGGTGTATATAGGAAACTATTTAATAACATCTGGAAACACAGATCAGAGATATGATACAAGAAATAAAGCAAATCAAGAGAATGAAACAAGCCTGGGACATGGCTTTGTAGGCCTTGATGAGGAGTGGATAATGATGCTTCTAGCCTAACCATGGCAATAGGGATTAGAGAAAATAAGCTAGAGAAATAGACCACCCAGGCTGAGACGTGTAAGTGTTCATTCTTATTTTACAATTTGAAGTGTAATGAAAATTAATTTCTCAGGAGAACATCAATTCCTTTGTGTAAGGGAATAACAGCGGGTTGGATGTGTCACATAAAACCCAATAGTAACGACTTGGTTCTGTGCCGAGGTTCACAGCATGGGAATGCCACCTCCCTGGACCTACAGCACATTGACAAGAGGCAGAGCCGAAGACCAGGGAGCCTGGGGTGGCATCTCCTGGAGTCTGTGTTTTAGGCCTCACTGATCAAAGTAGCCTGGCCGTATCCTTTTAAGTCACGGACAAGATGGAAAAGGGCCAGAGTTCAGGCTGAGGCAAATGTGGCTGAGTCAGAAGGAATTCCATTGACAACTTAAGGAATAGCAATTCTTCTAATATTCAATGTGCAGGCGAAGATAAAAAGACACTGGAAATATGTGCAAGGAGCCATATGCAAGAATGTTCATAGTGGTACAAAGACCTCAGAATTAAAAAGTCTGGCAAGAGGAGACTGGGCAAATGAATTGGGCTGCATTTATGCAGTGGAATAATGGACAGTGATGACAAGGGAATTAACAAGCTAAAGTATGAACGTGGATGACTTGCAACTATATAATGCTGAGCAAAAGAGAATTGTGAAGAAAAATTATGGTACAAAACCATTTATATAAATTTCAAGAAAGTGTAAAACAATAGTATATATTGTGTTTGGAGATATACACACACATATATATGTATAAAAGTATTTAAAAATACATGGGAATAATAAAAACCAAATTTCATTTAGTTTAGAGGTTATCTTTGTGGAAGTTGGGGAGGGGGATATCACCTGGAAGTGTGTGTGGGGGGGACACATAAGATATCAATTATATGGATATTTTATCCTTTAAGGTAGGTAATAGGTACCCACATGTTTTATAATATCACCCTTTATAGTTTTTTTGTAAGTCTGCAATATTTCACAACAGCTTATGCACATCCTTCTTTTGCTCGGAGAACATGTTGAGAATCAGGGAGGCTGTGCTCCGGGACGAGTACCAGAGGGTTACAAAGAAAGATAAAGTGATGCCGTGCTTTGCAAGAATAGGTGCTTAATATATATTTGCTGACTTAATGAAGGCTGGGAAGGAAAGAATATAGAGTTAGAAAGTCCTAGAGAAGGTGAACGAGATGAAAGGCGTCTGGGGAGAAGAAAGTTTGGAGCCGGCGATGTGTGGAAAGTAGCAGCACGTGCAATAAAGCAAAGCAGGAAGATCAGCGAGCTGGATGGGTGCTGTGAAAACCAGCCAAATGCCCCACTTCCTCGGCTCCAGGGGTTGGGAAGGATTTTCACCGCATTGGGAATTCCTGGTGCCTGAAGGTCATCCTCTAGGTGCTGCCTGTCACAATGGCTAAAACGGTTTTTAAGAAATTATTCTTGCAAGAGAGAGGGGGAAAGAAAATGCATTTGAATTTGTTGCTATAAGAAAGTAATCAGAAGACGGTGATCGGTATTATGATTAATGAACTGCTGTATATTAACCGCTGGCATGCGATGGGTTTTTGGGAGTCATACCATACGTCTTCATTATTATTATTTCTTTGCTTGAGTGATTTATTCTCCTGGACTCTGAGAACACAAGTGAGGCTTTTAGAGTTAGCAGGCAGGAAAATGTCCATTTTTTACCCTACTTAAAACTGGTTGCTCAACAAAGCCCACTGTGCCCTGAGCCCCTTTGATGTTGCTCAGCAGACATTGCGAACGTATCAGACAAATTCATTTTTAACTGCTCACTGAGGGCTTTGTGATGATCATCTAGCTGTTGTTCTAGCCATTTGGACAGTCCTTTAACGAACAATGTTGAATTAATCAGGCGGAACGGAGGCCAGCTCTGTCCGTTCCTTTTGTTGGGATGGGGCGAAGCCTGGACTCAAGGCTCGCGGAAAGCTGGGCCTGAGGAGGTCTCTGCCCGGGCTCGCTTTTGTTATTTTGTTTAATTTAAACATTATTTTTAATTCGCCTTCTTCCTCCTCCCTTGACTTGAACCTCCATGGCTTAAACTATTAAAGGTAGTTTTGAGGAAGGAAATGCAAAATAGCAAGAGATAGCACTGCTTGCTTTCTAGGTTAAAAGGACTATTTGGGGGAAATGAAGTTCTGTCTCTCTAATGACATTTTTTAGTTTTGCATCCTATTTTAAGTTAGAGGGCAAAGCGAGCCGGATCTCTTTCCAGCCATTCTTGACTCTTTAATTCCAGGTAGGGGCTCCCCATGAGGGCTTTATGTCCTGGTGGAATGCAAGGCTATTTTAGGAAATTCTTGCTGGATCGAGAAAAAGCATGTAGTGTAATTATGGTGAACAAACCATGCGCCCCAGATTTTCCAGGATGGTCTCTAATTCATGTTGTTTAAGGCTTTTCAATGAAGACTGTTTATTTTGTGTATCAACACAGAGTCTGATAAAGTGTATATATATGTGTGTGCAATATGTATGTACACCCCCTGCCACCACACATACATTTATGATTTGTGGGTTTATTTGCATGAAGTCTTCTTTAGGATCTTGTGGCTTTGGAACATGTGATCCAGCCAGTGCTGTAGAAATAGCTAAGTAGCTGAGCAGCCTTGAACAAGTCACTTCCTGTCATTGGGTCTTCTCAGTTCCCCACCAGCCTGGCACACAGCAGGATCTCAGTAACTATGCTGGATGGAACCAGCATAGTGTCGTGCCCTTTCAAAATTCTCTCTGGGTCTTTGTCCTTCCTACTTGTACTTGTCCTCTGTACTTGCCTCAGTCTTTACCTTGTATGACACCTCGCTGTTGGCGTGTGTGTCTCCATCATACTCTGCAAGAGACCAGGGCCTGGAACAGTCTTTATATTTGTTATCATCATTGGTTAGCACAGTGCCAGGCAGATAAGCAATAAAAAAATGACTAGAAGGAAATATACCAAAAAGAGAACAATCATGGCTCTGTTATTCTTTATACTTTTTCAAGTTTTCCTCCGTCCTTTTAACCATTAATCAGTATTATTTAAAGAATTAAAAAAAATGGTATTTTTTTTTCCCTCTGAGCATTCAGGACCAGAGAGGGATCTGAGGAGCACCATGAGCAAATTTCTATGCTGAAGACTGTTGCAGCATCCTCTGCCTCAGCTCCTGACATGTGGGTGCAGCTGACTCCTCCTTCAGCTCTCCCCCAAACTGGGCCACACCACTGTGACAGGTGGCCACGTGTGTGTCAGAGCTGAGGACTCAGTCTACTATGGGCCGTCCCATTCCAGGGACTGACTTGAGCTATTTCTTGGTAATCGAGCAGAAATCAATATGTATACTGGATCTTTCATATACTAAATGTCCCAGCAGCTAGTAGTCACTCAGAATTCTGGACTCCAGCCTGTGCCTTCGCTGGGGGCTGAGCCTGAGTGATGGGCTCTAGATGTGCTAGGTGAGAAGGTGACTATAAGGAGCCAGGAGATGGTATTTGCTTATCTAGTTGGGCTAATAATCTGCATTAGACGTTAACCAACATCACAAAGCAATGTTTAAGCTTCAAATGAATGGTAAAAAGACCAAATGGGTCATAGGAGTTCCTAGGAGGGAGTGATAGTGGAAAGGCTGTGTAAGAATGCGGTGTTTTGAGATGGGATATGGAGTGTCTCCAACCGTAGGGAGAAGCAGGCCTTCTAGGGAAGGAAACAACTTGTAGAAGGGCATGGTAGTAGAAGTAAGGTCGGCCTGTGTTTAGTTTTAAGGGGTGGTAGGGAAGTGAGTGATTGGTGGAAAAAGGAAAAAAAATGTGCGGGGCAGCCTGGGTAGTTCAGCCGTTTAGCGTTGCCTTCAGCCCAGGGTGCGATCCTGGAGACCCGGGATCGAGTCCCACGTCGGGTTCCCTGCATGGAGCCTGCTTCTCCCTCTGCCCGTGTCTCTGCCTCTCTCTCTCTCTCTCTCTGTATCTCTCATGAATAAATAAATAAAATCTTAAAAAAGAAAAGAAAATGTGCAATCTAGAATGGAAAGTGCTAAGTTAGGGAGACTGGGAAATTAGAACAGATAACTAAAGATGTGTCAGGTGTGGGAGGCTATGAGAACAGGATGAAGGCACAGCCTTGAACTGGTTGCTGGTGAGGACCCATTGTGAGGCTCTCAGGGGAGGAGTTAATGTAATGTAACTACTCAGGAGCACAGGTGAACCATGAAAATGGTTAAGGACGTGGGCTCTGGGTGATGCTTCCTGGGCTGATTCCTGGTTCCAAGTTGTATTACCCATCTGCAAAATGGGGATAATGATAGCCCCTTCTCACAGAATTTGCTCTGGGGTCAAAGGAGATAATTCCTATAAATATTTAGTATAATGCATGGCACATTGCATGAGCCCAATAAATAGCTGTCATATGCAAATTAATATTAATACTCATCCAATCAGTATGTTAAAATGGCAATAAGTTTGGAAAGCCAACTATTAGAAACAACTAGAAATTATTCCATTAAGGGAGTGAGCTTGAAAATATTTCAGGATCTTTGTTGGAAAGTCCCATCCCATCTCACAGTCTGGCTTTATTTACTGTCACTTAGCTTTTGTGAAATATTTACTTTGGCAGGTTACTCAACTATAATTTTTGTTCGTTATTCCCCTAAGGTTGGTGAAGAAGATTAGTTTATCTTACATTGCAGAAGACATACATAGATATAAACCCAATGATATTTAATTACAACATCTCTTCCGTGCATTTACTACAGTTATTAGTAAGTTATTAGAGCTTCTCTGGGGGAACAAAGTGAGATATGGGGATAATGACGATCAGGCTGTTCTGTGCTACAAAGAAGAAGATAGTGAACAATTCAGAGACCAGCGTGATTCCTTCTCAGCCAAGTATAAGGCCCAGTCCTTGAAGAAGGTTAGGAATGACCAGAGTTGCTGAAATAGGACTGGCAAAGCAAATCAAATACTTCACACTCTTCAGAACCGTAGTCATTCCTTTGGATGCTGTAGCTTAAATTATCCCTAATCAAAATGTAACTATGTTTGGGAGGGATACTCCTTTCGTGCCATTATCAGTGGACTTCTTGGTGGAGAATTATATTCCAAGCCAGAGGACAATATTCCCAAACTCAGCTGCCACTCTGACATTCCTATATGCCGGACATGCGTGAGTCCTTGTAATTGATAACAATGGTGAGCTGAGAAGGCCCCCTGGGGGATATGACTCATGGTGAGTCAGGTGCACATGGTGGTTTGATCCCTATTGTCTTTTGCCAAAAGGTCTTTACTGTGCTTCGGCTGGAATATCAGTGGAATTATGGGATGTGGATATGACAGAAGGAAAGGCATTCAACACTAATGCTGTTTGGGCTACCTGGCAGCTCCAGTGACCAATGAGTGGTTGGCCCACAGGTCCACAGGTGCTGGCTAACCAGGCAGATGATGACGGTAGCCCAAGTGGGTTGTGGTCCAGGGCTGCTATTTGGTCTATGGACCCCGGAGAAGAAAGGTGTGGAAGAGAGGAGGAGAAGGAGGGCACCACACACAGCCTTGTGCCCAGCACAGTTTTGCTCAGGGCATAGCCTTAACATTAGGTGCCTCCCAGGTCCTAGGTTCTTCCTGGACATGATGGCTGGTGCTTTCCAGAGATGGGCTGAGTGCCTGTGCAGAGCTTCAAGCCACAGCCCATAGAACTGCATCTAATGTCCTCATTCCTACACTACGCTATGCTCCTTTCAGGGACAGAGGCCCTCAATGGGGGTAGGGATGGGGGATGGGGGGAATGATTTCCTCTTCTTTTGCTTCTAGAAATATGTTCTACCACAGGGTCACGCCCTTTGCATTTGGCCCCCAAGGTGGGTTGTGTCTGTTGGTTATCTTCCTGCCATGCATCCATTTTCCCTTTCTCTAGAAATAGCATTCCAGTTTTTCTCTGGGTCAGCATCCCTTCCTCAGTCTTAGCCCATGTGGGCCAGATGGGGCTGCATCCATTTCCTAAACCCCCATGCACAAACATGCGTGCGTGCATGTGTGTGATCTCAGCCTGGCTGGCTGTCATCATAGTGCTTGTTTCAGAGACAGACATATAAGTCAAACTGGACCACTGGGTATTAGTTCTGGGTTTTTTTTGTTTCTTTGTTTTGTTCTGGGGTTTTTAATATTACTATCGTCAAAGAGATGCTTTTTTTCCCCCTGGGGTTTCTAACTTGGTAAATGTACATAAACTTGTAATTCCTGGTATTCTAAGAGAACAGGTAAGAAGAGCTTGCCCAGAAAATACAGTAAAACTAAGGGATAGAGAGAGACATGTTCTCGAAGACATCATTCAAGGGCTTGGATCCAACTGTTCCTGAAGACATGTTATAGATTTTTTTTCTCTTAGTTACATAAGCAAAATAAATTATCTTTGTTGTTTGAGCTGTTTTGAACTGGTATGTCTGTTACTTATAGCCTAAACAATCTTGGATAGGGCAGCCCTGGTGGCTCAGTGGTTTAGCGCCGCCTTCAGTCCAGGACATGATCCTGGAGACCCAGGATCGGGTCCCACATCAGGCTCCTTGCATGGAGCCTGCTTCTCCCTCTGCCTGTGTCTTTGCCTCTGTGTGTGTGTGTGTGTATGTGTCTCTCATGAATAAATAAATAAAATCTTAAAAAAAAATCTTGGATAATAAAGGTCACATTCTGGATTATTGAAAGTTATACAATTAAATTTATAAACTATATTTTCCTGATGACGGTACCTTTATATATTGTCTCTGATATACCAGCAGGCCACGCAGCCAGGACCACAACAATCTTGAGTGGCAGGGAAGGATGGTATTTTCACATCTGCAACACCTGTGGCTGTTGGCCACTTAGATGTAGAGGAGGGAGACTGAGGGAATGTTCAGTTGAAGAGCTTTTCTGAACTAACATTTTCCAGATAACTTTTTCTCTGTTTGTATTCTGTAACAGGCAAATATTGGTACTCTGGGTTATGTTGAAAGGGCATAAAAATAATCTGCTGAAATGAAAGTCAAGTGCATCCTGAGTGGTGCTTTCAGGGATCTGAAACATTTCAGAAGGATATTACAAAGTTCTAAAATCAAAATTTTAGCACTTGCCTGGACCCTAGAGTGCTCCTCATCCAACTCTCTCATTTCAGAGGAGGAAAGATTCAGCAAGACAAGGCAGTTTTGATAAGGCCTCATAGCTAATCTAATTGCAGATTGTGATCCCTGAGAGAGTCCTTCTGATTTCCTCATGGAGACCAGAGACTAGACCCTTTGCTTACTGTATTAGGACTCTTCAGTTGTGATAAGTGACAGATAACAGCTGAAACTAGCAAAAGAGGACTTTATTGCTATCATGGCTGCAAAGTCAGGGGTCATGGTCTAACTTCAGGTAAGAATGGATCCAGGAATTCATAATTACATCATAAAGACAATGTCTCTTTTTCTCTGTTAATGGCATTGCTTTCCTTTATGTTGGCTTTAATTCTCCAGCAGATTCTTTCCCCTTAGTGGCTTCCAGCAGCAGGAAGATTTTATTCTATCTTACTAGTCATTCTAGGTGATAAAGAGCCTCTACTTTCCAATAGTTCCAGCAGATTCCCAGGACTCATGTTCATTGGCTTGATGAAGGTCACTCTGGATCAGTCAGTGTGGCCAGGGGTTGACAGTGCTGTGAGCATCACCAGGCCACTTCAGGCTTCAGCAGTTCAGGGATGGGTGGGCTCCATCGAACCAGCTGGATGAGCCAGGATGGTGTGTGTGTGTGTGTGTGTGTGTGTGTGTGTGTGTGTGTGTGTGTATGAAATGTGACTGTGCTATTGCTCCCTCGGGGAGGAAACAATAGATGCCCACTACCCTCACCTCGAGCAAGGAAGGGGTCTAGGGGGACCAGAGCTTGTATTTGGGAGCTAAGTCCCCCAGCTCAGTGATAGCATCTGGCCCTAGGCCAACAAAGTTGCACTTCCAACACAGTAGTATAGCCTCTGAGGCTTTATTCGACTCTGGAGATGAGGTTTCACAGGAGGAGTAACAGTTTGGCCATTTCCAGTGGCCCTGCCTCTGATAAACATCCCCATCTTGGCTGCGCTCCTCCATTTTCTGGCCGTGATAGGGCATCACGCCAAGCATATCTCAGACAAATATCTGTATTGTTTGTGGCGTGATTGTGACTTCCTGTCTTCCAATTTAGTTTTCTGCCTTGCTTTTCACTGTCTGGGTCATTTGATATTACATCTGGTGCTTCCTGTTTTTTAAGTCTCCGACTCTAGTCATCCAACTGAAGAAACCAGGGGCCAGCTTCTTCATAAGTGATGCCTGCTTTAGTCACTTGTTTTGGTACAACAATTGACATTTGCGTAAGGAAAGCTGTCAGGTGTCTGCTGGTTTTCTCAGCCTCACATACTTCCCTATTTATGAGTTTTTGTTTTTCAGACATTGGGACTTTCTCTCCCTTGTGTGGACGTGCTGGTGGGGGGAGGGGGGACCAAATAATAGTTTCTCTCTCTCTGAACGAGCTCCTTGCCCCATTAGGGTCCTGGGTCCCATGGGTCCACCTCTCAGAACAAGGCTGCCTTGGGCGTGATGGGTTGAGTCGCACTCCTGGTGCCTCCCCTCTCTCCTTTCCCAATCCTGGGGTTCACTGTTCTCCCTTTTCCTCTCAGCCTCAAAGGAGTTAGCCCTGATGAAAAGCCTTCAGTCAGGCCAGCAAAAAAAAAAAAAAAAAAAAAGCTATACTAAATGCAGATTTGTTGATTCTTGCCAAAGAGAGAGAAAGATTGTAGTCACTAAAATTTGCACTTCATTTAACCTTTGTTTCCTCAGAATGGCCTGACTTGGGAGGGAGGGGATAGAGCCCCAAGACACTTAGATCAAGGAATAGACTATTTATGATGTCACTTGCACAGCTTCCTGGCCCTCTGGGGAGAGGAGCTTTGCTGGCTTGAGCTGTCCCAGACTTAGATTATTTCTTTCTCCGTCAAGGTAGAGGGATATTCAGGGAATTTTCTGACATAATGGGGAGAGTGGAGATTTAGTCCACCTCGAGGCCCACGGCAGCTTTTGCAGGGGGCCTGAGGAGTCTATAAAAAACATCGAAACCTGCACTTGAAACTTGACATTCTGCTCCTTCTCTGTAGGAGGCCTTCGCTGAACAAGGGCACGAGTGGCTGTGGCAGCCGTGAAGAATTAGGGCATCATTGTGAGCAGTTCTGCTGGTGTCTCCTGAGGCTATAGCTGGACTCACAGGCTCAGTGCCCGGAGGAAAGACTCTGACCCTCTGCTTCCTAGGGACGGGAGGGGCAGAGGCCAAATGTCCCCTCACTCTACCTTGCCTCAGGCCTAGGGGCCACCGGGACTTGGAAAAGTCAGAGCATAAGGTGTTTCTGGCAAGCTTGGCACAACAGTGAGGAAAATCCTTTCCTGACTCCCTCTGAATCCTCCCTTCACTGTCTTTTCTCTGGGTGACCAAAGAGGGGCGTGTGACCGTCTGGCCAACTCTGTACTCCTGCCTGTGTGCGATGTGCGTAACTCAGCCCTCTATAGTCCTTGGTCAAAACCAAGTGCTTCTATGGGCTCACCGAGAAAGGCAGTACTGCTAAGTGTCATGACTTAAAACAGGAAAAAAACCCTGTTTCTGTGCAATGTTTTTAAATGACCTTATTTCTTCTCTGAAGCTACTTCACGAGGTCAGGAGGACAGGCGTCACTGGTGGCTGGGAGAATTCAGATGGAGAGAGAAGGGACCTGCCTTACGTCAGCGGGCTTCCAAGGCCAAGTCGCAGAGTGCGTGCCTGTCGGTTCTGGCTGACTGCAACAAAACCAAACAATAAAAACCAGGCTTTTACCCAGACAGATAAGAGATTCGTAAGTGACTCAAGCTGCTGGAGAAGCCGTCCAAAGCAGATGGGACCGTCACACAGCGACCACTGCCACTAGAAAGGGGCAGGCAGCCATCTGGAGGGTAACAGGAGATTTCTAGAGTCTTTCTACTTCTCACTTCTGTGCGGGAAGAGGTTCTGCTCACACCCTTTCCCTGAAGATTGGCTAATGTCAACCAGGGACCTGGGCGTCTCCTTGGTGCCTGTGGGAAGGTAGCAGGTCACCCTGGGCTGGACTCCACCTCCCTCTCCCTCTCCTCCGACTTCCTCACCCCCCCCACCCCAGCCCCCAGACCAGGTCTGATTCCAGCTCTAGCAGGGAGGTCCTCATGCGACTAAGAGGTCTTGTCTTCTGGTTGTTCTGCGTAATGCTTTCTGCGGGAATCCACAAGAATTCAAAAGCATAAAGATTCGGAGTCATGGGTTCAAATCTGGCCTCGGCAGTTCTTCCTGACTGAGTGACCTCAGGCTAGGCACTTAATCCTCTTAAGTCCCACCTGCTTAATCGGTAAAATAGGTGTTTTATATGGATTTCTAAGAGTGCTTTGTACAGGGCCTGGCACCCAGTGAGTACAAGGAAGCTGTACAAAGAAGCTATTATTAGCATCCTGCGTTCAAATACAGTCCCGTTTTCCTAATCCTATGTGAAATTCCAATGAACGGCCACTTTTGATTATTATGATAATCACAGATACTTTGATTTTTAACCATCTTCCCTTTCAAAAATATATTTGTCTGTAGCTTAGTATTACAGTAGAGTCTCTGGAATGAGTCAGACTGGGTTCATGTTCTGGTTTCACCATTTATCTACTATGTGACACTTCACTTAGTCTGTTTCCTTATCTGAAAGCTAAGGTGAAGAGCAGCTTCTTTCAGATTCTATTGTATTATCTATTTTTAAAAGATTTTATTTATTTACTTGACAGAGAGAGCAAGAGAGAAAGCACAAGGAGGGGGAGCAGCAGAGGGAGAGGGAGAAGGAGACTCCCCACTGAGCAGGGAGCCTGATGTGGGGCTCAATCCTGGACCCTGGGATCATGACTTGAGCCAAAGGCAGATGAATTTTTTTTTTTAAGAATTTATTTATTTATTTATTTATTTATTTATTTATTTATTTATGAGAGAGACACAGAGACAGAGACACAGGCAGAGAGAGAAGCAGGCTCCCTGCGGGGAGTCTGATATAGGATTCGATCCCAGGGCCCTGGGATCACGACCTGAGCCAAAGGCAGACGCTCAACCACGGAGCCACCCAGGTGCCCCCAAAGGCAGATGCTTAACCGAATAAGCCACCCAGGCACCCCAGATTGCATTGTGTTTATGTAAATTGTATGTGAAGAGCTCAATTAATGGTCATCTTTAATGAATATCTCCTGTGTGCTTAGTGTCCTCACCCTTAGTTTGTTATTTTGTCAACTCAATAATCATATGAAGTAGGTATTATTGTTCCCATTTTTTGGATGAGGAATCTGAGGCTCAGTTGAGGCTAAGTAACTTGTCCAAGGTCACACTAGTAAGTGGTAGAAACTGAATCCTTCTACACCGCTCTTCCCCTAAGCCCTGGACAATGCACATTTTACCCCAATCCTGAGGGCTCTCCACTTTCTCCTTAGCTTTTGGTGTTTCCAAGATTCATTCTTCTCTGACTGTGTAGCTCCGACCTCAGCCAGGATGTCCAGAGGCTTCCTGTCCTCACCTCTATCACCTCTGTCTCTTTTGTGCTCATCTCCCCCACCAGCCACAGGCATCCTTGAGCCCAGAGGTTAGGCCAGTCCCTGCTTTATCGGAGCTGGTGGCTTGCCTGGCCCGTGGCAGACCCTCACCCAATAGGTGTCAAATTAGTAACTGACGAATGTAAGGCAGTGAGAGTGGAGGCTGCAGGGTACACGGCTACCCCACACCTCTGCCTGTCTCCATCTCGGAGTTACCTAGCATACACAGGCTGCCTGAGATGTCCTGACCAGGTCTGTGGTCTGTGGACTCCACTTCCCCCTGAATCATTAGCACTCTGCCTGTGCTGAGCTCATCTGCCTCTGTCTGGCAGGAAGATCCAGGCCCTGTGGCTAGCGTGGGGGTCCCACAACCTGCCCCCATCCTGTACCACCCTTCATGTGTTACTAATTCACCCGGAGATTCTGGGCCACACCAGTTCCCCAGACCTCTAGGCCTGGGCCCCTACTGCTGACCACAGCTGCATGCAAGCTTCCAGACATGTGGGCTTTCATTTGTTCATTCTTTCTTTAATTCATTCATTCCCCTGCTGATCTAGAGCCAACAGATACCTAGGCAATAAGGAACTCACAATTAAGGATAGGGGGGGTCTCTCAAACCTGGATTTGCCTTAGAACCACCTAGAACAGGGACACCTGGGTGGCTCAGTGGTTGAGCGTCTGCCTTTGGGTCAGGGCATGATCCGGGTGTCCGGGATCGAGTCCCGCATCAGGCTCCCTGCAGGGAGTCTGCTTCTCCCTCTGCCTGTGTCTCTGCCTCTCTCTGTGTGTCTTGAATGAATGAATGAATGAATGAATTCTTAAAAAAAGAACCACTTAGAATAGTTTACAAGTACAGCTTCTCCAGAAGCTGAATCACTAGAGGCAGGGCTCTGGGAATCCGTACGTCGTAGGAGCTCTCAGTGTGACTCTGAGGCACAGAGGTTTGGAGAATCTCTGGTCTGGGAATTCAGCAAATGCCCTGTAGCAAATGCCCTGAAAAGGCACAGAAACCACGACAGAGGGCTGTAGAAGGGAGGTTGTCCTGTCTCACCCCTAATCCTTTGGATTTAGGCTTGATGGCTTCTAACAGTCCTGCAGTGCCTATTTCTTCTTGAGGGCCCCTGTGTACAAACCTGCTGCCTAAGGGCCCACCCCTGGGGACGGGGATGATATCTATTTTCCTTGTTGCTGTGTCTCAGTGCTTAGAGCATGGCCTGGTATCTCGTAAGGACCCAGGAAATATCTATGAATGAATGAATGAATGAATGAATGAACTCCCAATTGCCTTTAGGTGCCGGATGGGCCCTTCCGCTTGTTGGCTCCGTGATACTGTGTGTACGTGTGCTCTCCAGGGGGAGAGCCAGGCTAAGATGAGAGACCACACCAGCTTTGCAGTCTCAGGGCCTCTCTCCCAGCCCTGGCCTCTGAGGAGGATGGAGGCTCAAGCTGAGTCTGTGATCCTACCAGGACAAAGGAAAGTGTGGAGTGGGCCTAGCCCTCTGGGAAGTGTAGAGTTTGCCAAAGGCGGACATGGGCCTGGGCCGAGCTTTTGAGCAAGTGAGAGGTGGCTGGCATGGGGTAGTCATTAAAACGGCAGTTGACCTCCTGGCAGCTCGAGTGAGGCCCCGTAGACCTCAGCCCTCCCCAGCCGGCCCACTGGGACCCTCAGAGAGAGGCCCATCCATCACGGGGTCCTCTGGGAGGGCCACTGGCGTTTCTCTGTGAGTCAGTTATGGGGCTCTGTTTTCAACACAGATCTTGTCAAATTCAAGCTGTCAACAGCACAGACCCTGAAAGCCTGTCACAGGCCCCTGGGGACACTCGTGTGGAGGGCAACCTTGAGGGGGCTCTGCTGAGTGTGGGACTGTGGTGATAAGAGGGACAAATGAGAAGAAGCCACCTGGGCCGAGAGCATTGTGCTAGTCCCCACCACCCCCTCTGTGTTTGTCCTTGAAGGACATCCCTGGCAGCTGCACTGAGTGTGTCTCCTCCCCTCATCCCCCTCAGTTGCCTCTCTCCCCCTGTGCCATCTCTTACAGGGAATAAGGAAGGAGGTAGCACACAGAGTGGGTTGAGGACACCAACTGGCTCTGTCACCTAGGAGCTGTGTGACCTTGGGCAGGTTACTCAATCTCTCTGAATCTGTTTCCTTAGGTTGTGGTACAGATGTGTACACGGCCAAGCACAGGGCTTGGCATGTTGGAATTGCTCAATGATTACTCTCTATTATTAGTATGTTTCTAGAGGTGAAGTACAAAGAAGCCTGGATTCCTTGCCAGTTTTCTCTCATTGAAACTCTGCTTGGCCATATAACATCCTAATACCCCTTGACAGATGAGTAAGTGGAGGCCATGCCGGGATTGGAGGCCAGGTCTCTCACTGGACTGATTTCCATCTTGGCCTTCAGATCATCTGATGAGAGACTGGACAGGCCCAGCAGTTCTGAGTGTGGGCACGACCATCCAGGTGTTCTTCAGAGGGGCACAGCTGGCTCTGGGTGGGGTTTCCTCCCATGGAGGGCAGGAGCTTGTCTGACTAGGGGGCTCTCCCCAGACCAGCTCCAGGGCAGGGGATATCTCCCCTGGGGCCAGGGGGTGCTCTCAATCTGGGCCAATGAGTTGAAGGTTGAAATCCCTTTAGCTAGAAAGAGCCATCTGAACGGATTGTGAAATATGAGGAAGGCCAAGAGCAGATAGGAACTTTGAGGAGTCTGGATGTTCTGGAAGTGAGAGGAAAGGCAGCAATACTGAGGAAAAGGAAAGCAGCCCAAGACCATCGCTGGTGTATACATTGATGTCTGAGGAGGTTGTTTCAGACCTCCTGCAGGGGCCTGTTTAAAGGGTCCAGAATGTTCTAGAAGGCCCCTCTGAGGGGAAGCAAGAGTCCCCCGACCTCGCATCTGTGGTATTAGCTGTTGGGACTGACCCCAAACCTTCTCCCCCTCAGGGAGAAACATTCCTGGTTGGAGATCCTAGATAGAGCCCCAGAGGCTGGCTCTTTACCAGCATTTGTTAAGCTCCAGTTGGGTTAGGGTGAGGCATAAAAGTTGTAGGACAAGAACTGTTAGCCTGGCCTCTCCACTTCACTGGAGAGTCCCTACCTTTTGTTATCCTAAGTGGCTTGCAAATGCTCCTCTTGCAAATGCTTATCCTTTGCTCCTCCCTTGCAATCAGATAGGGCAGCTGGAGGAGGGCAGCCGGAGCCAGGCTGCGACCCAGGGGGGCGTTGAACTGTGGGCCACTGGCACCTTCCATGCAGAAGCAGGGCTGGTGGGTAGAGGGATGAAGGGAAACACTAGCGGTGGTCAGGGAGTGAGTAGGGTTGGCGTGGGTTATTGAAGGGCACCGCCTGCATCCACAATGACTCAGAGACACCAGCTGCATTTCCTACTGGCCCTTTAAGAAAGGCACCTGCCTTGTGAAATGCCAGGGCAGAGTGGAAACCCAGAGAGTGTGACCAGACACCACTCCCTCTTTGCTGACAGTCACAGTCACAGTCACGGTCACGCAATCATCGGCCCAGGCCTGTGGGGGATGTGGGAACTTGCTTTGTGTGGGCGGCACAGGTTACCACCTGCCCACCCCCCCAACATGTACACACACACACACACACACACACACACAGATACATACACATACACAGAGCTTACTAAACAGCACTGGGCTGCCTCGGTCTCTCGTCACTTTAGTTGCTGTGGACCCATCATTTTCTCTCTTTCTGGTTATCAAAGAGTTCAGATGAGATTTGTGTTTCCCAAAATGTGTACCTCTGGAAAAATACAAGCTGAATTTAGGTAGTGTGCAAATGAGCTATTTTTATATATTTATTTTAATCGGTATGAGAAAAAATATAACTGACATATAGGACTTGTGATTTCATGGTCCTTATTGCCTGGGACAAAGTTAAGTGCATTTAAGTAAAAAAGAAGTGAGTCAAATGCAAAGAAGAAAATCGAGTCAATAATAGTATAGGTTAGGGGATCCCTGGGTGGCTCAGCTGTTTAGCACCTGCCTTCGGCCCAGGTCTTGATCCTGGAGACCCGGGATCGAGTCCTGCATCAGGGTCCCTGCATGGAGCCTGCTTCTCCCTCTGCCTGTGTCTCTGCCTCTCTCTCTGTCTCTCACGAATAAAATAAATAAATAAATAAATAAATAAATAAATAAATAAATAAATCTTTAAAAAAACTAATAGTATAGGTTAGTGCTGTTGGCTAGAGCTCCAATAGGAACCAAAAATGCAAATGACATATATACTTAAAAATTTTGTGTTAGTCACATTTTAAAAAAAGGAACAGGTGAAAGTAATTTTAGTAATAGATATTTTCTTTAGATAGACCCAAAATATCATTTTGACATGTGATCAGAAAAATTACTGGGAGATATTTATATATATTTTTGGCAATGGTTCTTCAAAATCTGGTGTGTGTTTTACCCTTATGTCCCATCTCAGTTTGGCCTAGCCATATTTCAAGGGCTCGCGAGGCTTGGGCTACTGTGCTGGAAAGCATAGGTCTAGGTGACACGCAGGTACGGCAACATTAATGAAGGTGGAATGTGAATTTCTGCATCCTGGAGCCTTCCAGCTCCACTCTAGCATCTGTGCTTCTCCCGCACACTCCTTCTCTACCCTCTTCCACGTCGCTCTCCTTCCCTCTCCAAACCGAAGCCCCTTTCCTACCCATATCCCCCTCTCCTTTCCTCTCTGACCAAGCAATATACTTAACTTCATCAGTTGTGCACAAGAAATTTTACCTTGGGAAGTTCGTGTGGCATGTAGCTGGTGAGTCTTTTGCAAGAAATGAATCAGAAAGAAGCCCCTTCTGAAAGCCAGATAGGAAGGCCTTTCAAGTCCTCTCCGCTGCTGTCTCTTAATCATCGGCCAGTGGGAACTTGCACGCATATATTCACCAGTGATGGATCTACCTTCTCTAATTCACTTGGCAGGTGGCCTGAGGGGATGTGACAAGCTCTTCTGCAAGTCCCTTAACATCATTTGTTATCAATGTTTTATATTCATCAGAATCATCTGGGGAACTTCTTAAGTATGCAAGGCTGATTTTGACACCATTGGATGGGGCATATGATTATGATTTTGGACATGTGATTCTGATACACATGGAAGTTTGAAATCTGCCTGAAATCTGTTTCTACAGTACATAGGCTGGTAATGGCTTGTTGGAAAACTCTAAATTGGAATTTTTGTAGGCCTTGTCGTTTCAGATGTAAGCTCTAGAAGAGGAAGCAAGGATTCTTTCTATCCTGGTCCTGACTAAAAGAAGTGGAAATGCTCCTGAATTTTCCACAAAGGATTGGCCATCAACCCAAAATTGCCTGAGAAGAAATACCTACTAAACTCTAACATGGCTAGGCATTAGCTCCTTGGGCCCTTAATGACAATTATTTTTGCAAAGAGTGCTTGCTCTCATCCCACATTTGTTATCCCTGCCATCTTATCCCCTGTAATGCTCTCTAGGGACCAATTAATATTATCTGAATGGAAGCATGAGTCAGAAGTGGAAATGAGCTTGTCCTGGATTAGATTTCCTTGTGTGTGCCCATGCGTGCGTGCATGCACACACACACACACAGGCAGACAGACACACACACAGCATTACATCAGAGGGAACACTGCCTATGCCCAGAATCTCAGTTCTCATCAAGAAAGCCATCCTTCCATCCCACTCCAGAATAAAGCCCTTGTGACTTAGGGATTCAGATGCAGAGCTAAAGTGAACTCAATTCAGGTGAAGGTGGCAAGCAAGAGAAGCAAGAGGATTCTCTAAATGCAAGGATCCAAGAGAAACAGTTGGATCCTTAAAGTAAAGCGCATTGGGGGTGGGGGGTGGATTTAGATTCATTAAGGGTATATTCTGTATTAGGTATTTAACATTTGTTTCCTTTTAATGACCTTGTGAAAGAGGTATTTTAAGACCCATTTAACAGACTCAGCCGTTGAAGCCCAGAGAGGTGACTTGCCCGGAGTTGTGTGGTGGGTAGGTGGTGGAACTAGGTCTGAATGATTGGAAGGCAGACTCCAAAGCTAGTGTTTTTCTCTGAATGCCAGTGCTTTCTCAGGATAGCAATTGCTCAGTTCACATCTGGGTTGACTATAAACCGCCTGACTTACTCCTTGTGAAGAAAAAGAAAGCAAGAGGATAAAGCTAAATGGCACCTTTGTTAAAGACAGATCCCTCTGTCCCTGGAAAGCCAGGCCTCTCCCTGCCAGCTTCAGTTCCTGTGGTGCCCTTGTGAAGGTGACACTCTCAGTCTGGGGGCTGCGGCATCATTAACTGAGTCCATGTGCGTTAGACCAGCCAGGGACCCGCTTGGAGGCAGATGGATCCCCACAAAGGGGTAATGGAGGTGAGTTTAATGAAAAAACAACTTGGAGGCATGGATAAGGTTAGGGAAGCAAGGAGGGAGGAGGAAACACCCAGGGGAAGCTGTTACCACTCTGGGCCTGGAGGGGCAAGCAGAGAGAGGAGAGTCTTCTCAAACCCAGGGACTGGGAGGACCGCCAGAGAGGAGCTGTGGCGTAGGTAGAGGCATGCAGCTCCTGCCAAAACAGCAGGGCTATCAGGGGAATCAGTCCAACCTTTCTCCTTTCTCCTTTCTCCTTCTGATCCCACGCCTTGGTTAACAGGACTAACTAGCACATACCCAAAGCCTGTGGAATGGGTCCTTGGCACATAGTCGGGGCTGAGTAAGTGCTGGCCATTATTTCCATCATTGGTAACTGGGCCTGCCTGAGGCTGTTTCTCCAGAGAATGAATAGAAAGCTCTTGTCTCTGCTGAAAACCAGTAGCAAGTTGGTTGCTTGGAGAAGTGGACTTGGCTGCTTGAGCCTACTGTGATCCTCTCACATAACTATGACCACATTCAAGTTATAAGGGAAATTCCTGTTTGGTTAACTCCAGAGTTAAATGACTCTGAATTAGACTATCTTTCCACAGAGAAAGGTAGAGACTGACCCTGGATCAGGAAGATTTATGAGTTGTTTGATCATGAAATCAAGAGAGGATTTGTGCTGAGTTTCCATGTGTACCCTCTGACAGAGCGACACAACCAATTCAAATAGGAAGCACCGTGGGATGGAAGGAGAGCCTCTGTGCAGACTATTTCCCATTGGCACTCCCACCTCCCTTCAGCCTCTGAACCTATCTCCTGTCTACTGCACCCTGCTCTGAGCTCAGTGGGGGCCGACTCCTGAGGACAGCATCACTCAGGTGCCCTTACCAGCTGGCTTCCAGTTGGGTTTAGCAGAGAGGGGAACAGCATGAGACCCAAGGGTGGGCAGACCGAGAGGTGAGTTACTTCTCTGTCCTGAATCTTTGGCAGTGGCCATGTCCCTCCTTTATATAATTCCCACTGGACAGCTCCAGTCCTTCATGTCTCCAGCTGCCACTGGGCTCTAGCAATATTGCTTCCTCCTTGAGCCCCTTCAGCCCTAGGTGTGCTTATGGCTTCCCACTGGTGGCTGATTCCCGGGCACCTTGCCATCGTTGGTCTTTTCCCTCACCCTGGCACACAGTTCTGTCCCTTTCATTAGAATCCTATCATGGTTTGTGAGCTATCTACTGACCCTGGCTTACTCAGCCTCTTCTAATCAATTCCTACCTATTAGGGGCTCAACTGAGAATTTTGAATGGAATGGCTCTGTGGCATTTGGGTATCTTAGAGGGCATGCCTAATGTTCTCATGCAAATATGACACTAGTGTGTGTGTGTATGTGTGACAAATGCATGAGTAAAACTTACTTCAAAGATGAAGATATTCTCTGGTAGATTTCAAAGCCAAGAGATATTAGAAATGACTGACAGTATTATGACTGGCCTTGTCATTTACAAGTCATCAGAAATTTAGTTTATCTTAAAAAAAATGTAGTTTATCTTGGTTATATTTAACCTTAAAAAGGTCAGAAGAGTAAAGATTGACTCTCACTACATCTTGGGTTTACAGAATAATTCCAGACACTTGTTCATGGTCCTAGGGTTTATCAAATCCTGTCTATTTTGGACTGAGGACTTCATCCTATTTTATAGCCCTTTGGTGTCAAATAAGGGAAAGGAGATAATAGGGTTCTGTTTTCTTAGCCCTCCAGATGCCATTGTGGGGCCATGACACACTATTCCACGCCTATCTCTCTGGAGACTTCCTTGGCTGTTGTCCTTAGCACTTGGCCATACTTGAAGCAAAGCAAACCGAAGGGAAAGTTGGCTTTGAAACTGTGGACCCAATGAGGTTAGAGTGGTTTCCTGTCCCCATTAAGAAGAACCATATCTGTCACACATGTTGATAGATGACTCTGCTTCTCAGAGTTTGCCTGGTAGAAGGACATGGAGATATATGGGATTCCCACACCCTCCAGTGCCCCCCAAGGAAATGAGTTGTTCCCAGAAAGTTCCAGCATCTTTAATATGGGAGACATATTTTGGCACACATGCCTTGAAGTCAGTCCATCAATCTGGCTTTGTTTAGCTTCCCTGAGAAGCAGTGCTATAGGAAGGACCATTAAATGTTTCCAAAACATGTTTTGAAAAGAAGCCACCAGAAGGAGAAACAATTTGCCAAAAAGAAGTCCCTCACCCACTGCGGCACTTTTGTTGTTCACTCCAATGAAATGAAAACCCCAAACCCGCAAACTGAAGTGTGCCCCACATTTAATGGCCTGAGCTGAGGAGTTTCATTTAGAAGGACATGCACAGGGTACTTAGGGCTCTCAGGGGTCACAGTGGAGGCTAAGATGGCCATGGGTATGACAGTGGCAGGTGGAGTGTTGGAGCCTTGGTGGGCGTTACTCTCCCTTCCTGCTCAACTGCCCCAATCCCAATCTTGATCTCTTTTCCCCGCCAGCTGCAAACAACTGCCCCTTTTCTCAGGAAATATCTTGGAAATCCCATTGATTTCAATGTGTTTTACTGTGGTTCATCTCTGATTTCGGAGTTCTGAATCCACCCTTTCTCTGGTCCCTTCTCTTTGGCAACTTCTTAGTCTTCGGAATTCAGCCTTCTGTTCTGATGCTCATTTGTGTTTGACCTGTACGTGCAAAATCCTTTCTCCAGCCCTGAGTCTCTGAAAGCTCACCATCTGGGCTCATCCCCAGCCCCTGTGCTTCCTCCTGCATCTACCAAGTGCATGTGTAGGGTGGGGAGGAGTTAAATTCTATTCTTGGCCTCAAAAAGTATAACTGGTTCTCCATGATAAGGGAAATGCAAATTGAAACCATGAAATACCGTTCACATCTACCAGATTAGCAAAAATTAATTAAGTCTGGTGACAACAGGGATGGTGATATGTGGGCACAAGGGAACCCTGCCATGAGTGTACATTGGTATCGTTGCTTTGGGGAACAGTTCAGCAAAGTCTGCTGAAGTCAAAGATGTGTTCCCGCTATGAAATATCAATTCTGCTCCTGGGTATATAGCCCAGAGAAATGATCATATGGGTGTACAGATTTGTGTTTGTATCCATGTCCGTGTGCATGATAGACACACTTCCACATGTGTACATATGTATATGCACATGCACAAAAGAATTCTGATCACATAGGCTACAAGCTGTGGTTTATGGAAGGTGTTAATGGAATTGAATACTACATCGTGTAGCAGTTAATATAAATGTGCTGGACCAAACTTTTATCAACATGTATAAATTCTACAACAATGAGGAGTGAAAAAACAAGTTGTAAAAGGATATATGTGTGTGTTACATACATAATATATAGAAACACAATTTATATTAAAATGTAAACAATATGATTTCTATTAACATATGCATATTTATTAAAAGGCAAAAACAGGGGTGCCTGAGTGGCTCAGTCAGTTAAGTGCCCGACTCTTGGTTTTGGCTCAGGTCATGATCTCAGGTTTGTGAGACTGAGCCCTGTGCTGGACTCTGCACTGAGCATGGAGTCTGCCTAAGATTCTCTCTCTTTGGGACGCCTGGGTGGCTCAGTGGTTGGGTGCCTGCCTTCAGCTCAGGTCGTGATCCTGGGATTCGGGATCGAATCCCACATCAGGCTCCCCGTGAGGAGCCTGCTTCTCCTTCTGCCTGTGTCTCTGCCTCTCTCTTTCAGTCTGTGTCTCTCATGAATAAATAAATACATCTTAAAAAAAAAAGATTCTCTCTTCTTCTCCCTCTGCCCCTCCCTGCTCTGCATGTATGCGTGTTCTCTCTCTCTCTCTCTCTGTCTCAAAGGAAAAAAGTGGCAAAAACAAACATAGGCATGATATAGGCCAAATTCAGGTTAATGGTTACCTTTGAGAAAGGTGAGGGAAGGATGAAAAAATGGGAAGAAATGGAACTATACCTGGACATTTCTATTTCTTTGGAAGGAGAAAAAGGGAAACAGAGAGAGAGAGAGAGATCTGAAGCAAGTAAGGTAAAATACATTTAATACTGGTGATGAGCTTATAAAGGTGTGGTTTATTCTTTTTCCTGCTCAGAGTGATCAAAATGCTCATATTCACAAATTTAAGACAGTAAGAAAATCATTCCTCAGACTTACTTTTGTCTTGGATAGCTGACGTTAACTGGAGGATTCATAGAAATATATTTTTGGGTGGGGACAGGGCCTTTGAGAACATCTGGCCGACAGCTTCTGTCTGGTTCCAGAACCTCTTCTATGACTTGCCTGTGGCCCTGGGTGAACACCTGCTCTGACACAGGTCTCTAAAAACCACGGCTCTCCCGAAATGGAACTGGTGGGAAGCCACTGCCTTGTGCTAAAATTGGCCTCCTCCTGGCTTCAGGCCGTTGGTCCCAGTTCTGACCGACCGCGCTCAAGATTCTCACCACCGTGGCCCTCGGAGCTGCCAGGAATCAGGGATTTGGGGGCCAGCCTGGCAGGGGAACTAGGGAAGAAAGGGGAAGCCGAGAGGCCAACGCTCAGGCGTTCCTCTTTGGAAAGGCTGGCCTGTGAAGGGACTTGCCAGGACTAGGCCTCTGAGGAGGAAGCCCCGCTCTCAGGGCACGATTCCGTCGATGTGCAGGACACTCTGCCCCTGTAACACCGCTTTCCCAGGGCCAACTTCCCCAAAAGTGGGCACGTGAACAGCTGCAGTGCCTGCTGGTAGCACCCTGGGATCTTCAGGGCCAGGCCGACAGAAGTGTGGGATCTGAGCCAGTGACTCATGGGGACCCTCCATGGTACCCTCCCCTCCCCTGTGTTTTGTGAACTCAGCTGGAAAAAGAGGTCACATGCCTAATTCCCCTTTGCCCTGGCCGGTCTTAAAAAGAAAGTCTGGCACCAAAAATAACTTCCTCTGATTCTCTTGTATCTTGTTAAAATGTAGCCAAACTTAAGGCCTCGCTAACAGGTAGAAAAAAAGAAAAAAGTAGAAGCACAGGTGAGAACCTATCTTTCATGTCGCAAACAAAACAGTGACTGCTTTCATTCTTCAGGACACCATCTCTATACTTTTTTTGTTTGTATAATTTTTTTAGGAGTTTTTTTTTTTTTTTTTTTGAGAAAATGGTAAACAATTTGGTAAAAAAGAGAAAAAAAAAAAAAAAGCTTCCAGGGTAAAGTCTGGAATTTGTCTGACTTTAGCCAAATCTCAGTCAGACTGTTTTGAATGAGAAGCTTGAATTCGCTAAGAACAGGGTGCTGCAGCTGACTTCTTTCTCAGGGGTGACCTCAGTGAAGAGGAGAGATGGGGTGATGTCTCAGGGGCTGTGAGCTCGGCCGCTTGATGGCCCTCACCTTCCCTGTTCTCTGGTTGTTGGCTCAGTTCTGCACTTGAGCACTTGTCCCCCTGGGCTGCGTTAGAGCAGCAGGAGTCATGTGCCAGGTGCACCTCAGACCAACTGAACCAGAATCTTTGGGAGCGGGACCCAGGCAACATACTTTTTGAACCTCTCCTCGTGATTCTAATTAGGCCACGTGTGCTATGCCTTGAAACACCAGGGAGGTGTTCTTAGGGACTTGTGGAAAGGAACAAACACAAGATTTCATTATGTCAAAAATAACATTAAGAGCACTCGAGGGCTTGCCATTGGCTGGGCCCTGCTCAAATGTGTTCTGTAGGTTATCTAATTAAAACTTCAGAACAGCCTGCTGAGGTAGGTTATTTATATCACAGAAGAGGAAATTGACCTTCAAATAGGTTAGGGAACTTGCCCAAGGTGATGCAGCAGAAATGTAATTTCAGGGGCCTGGACTTTAGAGGATAAGGCTGGCCCTGATCGTATTTACTAAGGTGGAAAATCCCTCTCCTTCCACCCCACCCCTGCCCCTACACATACATACATTTATTTATTTATTTATTTATTTATTTATTTATTTATTTATTTATTTTTACACATACAATTTAAAAGCATTTTCAATAATATGTGTCTTTTAGAAAAGGTTTAGCCAATCCCTTCCTTTTCAGCTGATATTCAGAAAGCTGAGTTCTCAGGGCACTACCATTCTTGAGCATTCTTACTAGTGTTTCATTGAGTATTACAGTAGGGCAAGTGAGGCATCACATCTGGTATCACGGTACAGAGTTAGGAGTTACATACATTATTTTCCTCAGCAGAAAGGCAGGACAGACAGTGTTTGCTTCTAGAAGACCTGGAAAGTAGATGAAATTTCTCATTTTTCAAAACAGTGTGATGTAACAAAAATGACCCATGAGATCAGGGTTTGTCTTAGTTTTTCCATCCAGGCGCTGGGTAGTGCTGACCAAGTCACTTCCTCTCCCTGGGCTTCCTCATCTGAAAAAGAAGGAATTAAACCAAGTGTTTGTTCAAAGGCCTTCCAACTCCAGGATCCAGAGGCTGGCTATCATCACAGCAGCCTTCCTGATGCTGAGGTGTCAGCATATGCCACCGTATGTCCATTTATTACTGCCTGAGCATCATATTTGCAGGACCTATTTCCCCAGGCTATGGTCAGTGATGTAATGAGGAACAATCACCTTCAGACAACAGACAAGCCACTCGAGTAGCAACATGTGATATAGGAATGATTGGAAAAGATATGCTTTATAATGGATTGAAGAATTTGTTTACAGATTTTAGTTGCATATGGATGAAAGCAGAAATTAAAAAAATATGTGCAAAGAGAAGACAACCTCATGCCAAATTTCTTTGATCCAAACTGGGTATGGGACTGGGCATCCAAGCCTCAACTTGGAGGGGTGTGCTGCTAAGTGTAGCTTATCTGTCAGAACCTGGTGCCCAATTTTGCCTGTCCAAACACCCAACTCAGGAGACCTACCTTGAGATAAATATAATCATAAGCTACTGGCAATCTTGTTAACTTATGGTGAAGGAACTGTCTTCCCTTGGAAGGAAGTTTACATCTGCCATCAGGGGGGAACCATTGCCCTAGCCCAGGGAATGCGGTTTGAAATTGGAAAGGTGGCCAGGTGTGCTCGGGGTCAGGTCAAAAGCAGAGAGACAGCCACTGAGGATATTTTTGCAGAGGTGTTGTGGATATTGACTGCCTAGTAACCATTCCCACTTCCCAACAGCACCCCAGTTCCCTTCTTGGGACTTATCTCTCCTCCATTGTGTTTAGACCTTGGAACTGGTAAGTCCAATACATACCCTTCTAGGTTAAAAGTGAATGGCTCCTCCTCATGGAAAGTTCTTTTGAGAAGCAGGCATGAGACCTCAGCTTGCTCCATGGTACTCCCAGGGCTTTGCTTCTTGAATGAGAGTAATGGTTAGAGTTTATTTATACTGGGGACGCTACCCAGGTGAGGCTCTCCAGTAGTTTCTGTGACCGAGACCTTCAGGAATGGCCTGGTTCTCATCTGTCTTGAGGCTGGTTTGCCAGCCCCTGTGTTGGTCCTCTGTGTTTTTCAATATATACTCCCTTTCCATAATGCATACCTCCCCAGCCCCCCTTTTGTTGGAAATAGTCCAGTGTCACTTGCTATATTTGGAGTCAAAAACCTTCACTGACGCAAGTCCTGGTTAGACCCTCCTTGCCTGACACAGGATACACCCCACTCAAGATGAAGCTTAGTCTAGCTAGCTGATTCTCTCTCTCCTGGAAGTCATGCGTAAACACTGCCAACCTCTGACCCTGTGGTTTTCCTTTCTCTGTGAACTCACCCTCCTTCTGTTTATACAGAAGGCAGAGTACAAAACAGCTGATTATTTCTCCATTTGCTAAATGCAATTGTAGTTCAATCCTGTCATCTTGAAGGGAGTTTTAGGTGTGCACCTAAACCCTTTGGTCACACACTTGCAGAAACTCTTTTTAGTTAATCTCCCCCCCCCCCCATTTCTTTTAGCAAAGTTGTTAGATGTATTGTGCATGGATTTCACCAAGCACCAAGCTAACTTTGCAAGGGCAACTGCATTTCTTTTCTTTCTTTAAAGATTTTATTCATGAGAGACACACAGAGAGAGAGAGGCAGAGACACAGGCAGAGGGAGAAGCCGGCTCCATGCAGGGAGCCCGACGTGGGACTCAATCCGGGGTCTCCAGGATCACACCCTGGGCTGAAGGCAGTGCTAAACCGCTGCACCACCGGGGCTGCCCGGCAACTGCATTTCCAAGTTCTCAGAAGTCACTTCACTTCTATTCTTCGTATACAATCTGAATGTTTAAATTCGTCTTGAAATGATTAATAGCCCTTTGAAAAATCTGTCTTCCTTTCCTCTTGACTGTGGATACCCTCTTTTGTTCAAGCTCATGTATTAACTCTTAATTATACTCTGTGTCCTGGATGACAAGCTATAGGATACAAAGAATTAGGAGGCTAATTTCTTGCCTAAAAGGGTTTATAAACCTATTGAAGGTGAGATTTGTGTTCATGAAATAATTATAGAACAAATTATACCTCAGAGGACTCCCTTGCTCCATGATCTGTGATAATGGTTTTCAAACTATGTTTGAAAGCCCTAGTTGTATGGGACCTCCCTGGGGGTACCAGAGGTGTGCTAGGAGTGAGGAGGGGGACCTATCTGTTGTTCTGTAGGATGCCATTGGAATAGTTATCAAGGCAGACTTATTTGCCTTCAGATAAACATAAGCCACTGACAGACAACCTTGCTAACTACAGTGAGGGCTCTTTTTTCCCTTGGGAATAAAGATTAGATGTGTCCTAAGAGAAGAACCTTCTTCTCCAGCCCAGGGAAGATGGATTGCAACTGGAAAGGTGGCCAGGTGGACATGGTGTCAGGTCAAAGGCAGAAGGATAGCCTCTGAAACTATTTCCTCAGATGAGGGTTTGAGGACCATGGGAGCCAATCTTCTGCTTGGTGTACAAGGTGCTTCTTGTTCTTCCTGTGGACTACGGATCCAGATCCGGATCCTGCTGCTAGAACCTCTGGGGTTTTTCTACAACTGGGCCTCTGTGCTGCCCTGCCCGTCAAGGTGTGTCTCTCTCTGCTTTGCATGCAACACTGGCACCCCCAAAACCATATTCCACCTTGTGGATAAACTCATCGAAGGCAGAGACCATGTTTCATTTTCATCTGTATGGACCCCTGGTAACTGAGGAAGGGCCTGGAGTGTCTGTTCAATTGAAGACTAGGTTTCCTGGTGTGTGTGTAAGAATTACAGAACCTGTAGATGAGGAAGATAATTTCTGGCTAGGGTGGTTTGAGAAGGCTTCCCCCCCAAAAGTTAGGCTTGTATGAAGCCTTTGAAAAACATGGCATCTTTAGTTCATGGAAAAGAAGGAAGGCATTTTGGGGACGGAAACATTGCTGAGCAAAGGTTCAGAACACGGTTTAGGCATATCCCAGAGTAGTAAAGTGCTCCAGGAAAAAATCAACTAGGGAGAGTTTAAAATATACCCAATGCCTGGATCCCATTGCAGACCAAATGGAACAGCCTCTGGAATGGGCCTGGGCCTTGGTGCTGTCCTGCTGCCCCAGTGAGTCTATGTGCAGCAGGGCCAAAGGTGATCCTGGGACTGTCGGGTCACACAGGCTGGGTGTAAAGAAGGGCTGAGTGTGAAGAATGAGGACTCCTGATGGGATCTCTTCCATTTCTGGCCAGAAGTTTGGGACCTGGGCCAATGCATACTAGGGTGCTTTTTGTGTTTTGCAAACTAGGTTTCATGGCACGTTAACCTGGTTCAGATTCAGATTGAAGGAAGGGAGTGAGAGCCTTGGAACCCCGGAGAGCAGGATGGCAGATTCTAGGAGAGGCCTGCTCTCAGGTGGTGGAGCAGAAGAGGGAAGATCAATCCTAGAGACACAGATGGGAAGAATTAATAGAACGTGGTGGGATGAAAAAGTGAGGACGTGTTTTCTCATCAACTGTGGCAGCAATAGTAGAAATCTCTCCTTTTATAAACAGTCCCAAAGTTACGCAGATGAGGAAGGAGGAATGCTATTCAAACTCTATACTCGACCCCCTGAGGACCCCCCCCCCCCATCTGCTGGATATTAGGAGCTCATTCCTTCTTTTGATTTACCCTCTCCTAAACTATCAGTGCATTTTATTTCCCCTTTTCTTTCTTGAGAAACTTTCTGAAAGGAGATTCTTCACTGATGTCCTCACTTCCCCACCACCCACGCTCTCGTGAACCCCCTGCAGTCTGTCATCTACACTTGGTCTCTCTTGATGGCCTCCAGTGGCCTCCCACTCTTTAAAATCCAGACTTCTTTCTGAGCCTCATTCCCCTCCACCTCTTGGCTGCCCTTAACTCTCTTTCTTAAAGCGTGACGCTCTTGGCTTCTGGGCTGGCAGATGCTCCTGGGTCTCCTTCCACTGCTCAGCTGCTCTTTCTCTAACTTGCGTCTTTCCTTCCACCCATGCCAGATTCACCCATCTCTGGGCTCTTTCTTTATTTCCATTTCCAGCCACCAGGAGGACATTGTCCACCTGGTTGTCCCGTCTGCACCCTATACTCACTGTGGTTCCAGGCATCAGTATTTGCAAAGTCTTTTGTTGCATAGAAGGTGCTTTGCCCACCGTGTTTCATTTGAGCTTCATTGACCTGCTTCTTTCATTCTGCTCTTGCCTCAGTCTGAATCTTGGCTCTGTTGCCTGCTAACTAAGCCTCAGTTTCTCAGTCTATAGTGGGGATAATCATACTCACATCCCAGAAGACTTAAAAGCATTAAACAAGAAAACGTATGCGAAAAGGGCGAGCTCACTGTCTGTCCCAGTGACTTCTTCCTTGAAGGCAGAATTTAGGTTTGGTTTGGTTTCTCACTAACTCCCAAAGGAAATGCTCGCAAAATAATGGAGCGATCAAATTCCAGATACTAGAAAGAAAAGTTACCTGAATAATGGTTTTGAGAAAGTTTTGAGGAAATGGCAAATTCCAACCAAATTAGATCTGAGCTTTTTATCCCCCCCCCCCCCTTCTGAATACCTTCTCGAGGGCTGAGGAGGTTGCAGGTATTTTGGGCGAGGTGTCAGTGGAAGGGTCTGCCTTTTGATGGGGTTGGCTTGGCGTGAGGTACAGAGATGGCAATGTGAGTGCCTCTGCTACTTGTGGCCTTGCGTGTCAAGGCAAGTTTCTGTCTTATCAAGGGGTATCAAGTGTTTGTCAGTTGTCTGAGCTGGAAGATTTGATGACAAGATTTTTACTGTCTGAGCTTGTCTGCTAATTTCTTGTCAATTTTGATTTATGAGTTGTTTCAGATCTATAAACTGCTGAGTAACCCAATCTGTGGCTTGGTACTTGGATTACCGCCTGCAAATATTTGGGGGGGCTGTAAAGTGATAATGTCCTAAGGAATATGGTCAATAATCAGACAGTCCCCATGACAGGGCTGCAGGTGACTTACTTGTAATATGACGTTCCAGCATAACTGTGAAAAATTACTTGGCCTTGGGGCCTGAAGTGCATCTAGGGTTGTTCGGGAACTATGAACACCAGCTGGCCTTTCTTTAATGCATCATTCCTAATTCACCTCTTTCAACCACCAACAGTGATTTGGAACATTGCAGTCAAAGCTTTTTGGACTTGGTTCTAGAACTGCAAGCAAAGTGCCTGTTATATTTGAAATACTTTGGTAGACATCGTGAAGGTATTGGATCAAGTGTGGTAAAAAATGAGGAAGCAGACTATATATTCTTTCCCTTCCTATGTGGGAAAGCAAAAGACAATTTTTGAAAAAAATCCTCACTAATCTTAATTGCATTCTGTGATTATAGTTAAAACATCTTATTTTCATTATGTAGGTGGTTTCCAATGAAAACTTAAATACGTAAATACACCAACTTAAATTGGTGGTGGTGGCGACCAATGCGATACAGAGATAAATGGGTTGATAATATCAGGATAAGCTGCAAACAATTTAAGTTCAGTTTCAGTGAACTTTGTTACTCCTTGCATCAAGAGGTGACATCTATTATTTCATCCGCTGAAGCTGTGCAGTCCTGTGACTTGCTTTTCCCCCAGAATGCAGTGTAAGTTACACAACTTTGGAGCCTAATTCTTGAGAAGCCTTATAGCTTCTGTTCTCATCTTCTTGGAATGCTGCCCCAGGTCTGTCATGTGAAGAAGCCATGTGAAGCAGAGACAAGCCTTGCCAGCTGAGTCCCCTTGGATTCACCAGCAGAGAGCCAGATCAACCTGTAGACACAAGAATGAGGTTGTCTCGGGTCATCTGAGTCTGTCCAGGCTCAGTTGAACTCCAGATGATTGCAGTTATCTGAGCGACCCCAAGAGATAGAGGAAGAGTCACCCAGCTGAGCCCAGCTCGGATTGCTAACCCAGAGAATCACAAGCTAATAAAAAACATTTTAAAGGTTATTTTAAGCCACAGAATTTTGGGGGTGTTTATTATGTAGGAAGAGATAAGTGATCTAGAGGAAAAAACTGAGTACTTAGGCAAATACTATCATTAAATGTTAACTTTATTGAGAAATAGAACAAATAAATTGCATAGTGACTTGTTAGATTGCAGAAGTTTAGAGCAGGAAAGGACTTCCGAGGTCATTCCTCTAATTCTTCTGATTCCTGACACTACTTTCATGGAGGAATGTTTGCTGTCAGTAGAGACTAGTGGCTTCTATGAGAGCTGGGGCCAGGTTTTATGCTTCTTGGTGTCCTTCCAGAGAGCTCAGAGCCCAGCTCTTACACAAGTCCTCAGTAAATCTTTGTTGCTTGCTAGGTTAGATAAGAAGGGGCATGAAGGTCCTGGGGTCATGAGTTCCCGAGGGCATGTGACCCTGGGCCTGCCATCTGCTTAGTTTTGTGGTTCGGTTTGGTTAGGCAGCTCACATACTCTTACAGTGGTGCATTTTGGAGACAGTGGTTTTGAGCTGCCAAGGGTGGCATGATTGTGCACATCTGTAGGTTGGAGCCCAAGAGGTCAGAGAAGGCAATCTTTAGCATTTTAGAATCATGTTTTATGTACCACTGATTTTTGATAACAGCACCCTTATTTTTTTTTAAATTTTTTTATTTATTTATGATAGTCACAGAGAGAGAGAGAGAGAGAGAGAGAGAAGCAGGCTCCATGCACCGGGAGCCTGACGTGGGATTCGATCCTGGATCTCCAGGATCGCGCCCTGGGCCAAAGGCAGATGCCAAACCGCTGCGCCACCCAGGGATCCCAACAGCACCCTTATTGATGCCTTAGTCCAAACAAATGGACGAAGGCATCCTGGTCATCTGTGTCTGTATGGACAGTGAATTGGAACACAAAAGTCTGGTTAATTCATAACCCCAAATCCCAGGCTGTAGGAACTTTCTACTAGAGGGACCAAAACTGCCATTACTATACACAGTTAAGGGAGAGTGTGACTATCATTGGCCTAGAGGTAGGTTAAGAAATAACTGTTCTTTGAAGACTCATAAAATGCTTTTAATTTTTCTAAGAACTTTTAAAAAATATTTCATTCATTTATTCATGAGAGACACAGAAAGAGAGGCAGAGGACACAGGCAGAGGAAAGAGCAGGCTCCCTATGGGGAGCCCGATGCGGGACTCCATCCCAGGGTCCTGGGATCATGCCTTGAGCTGAAGGCAGATGCTCAACTGCTGAGCCACCCTCTAAGAACTTTTATAGCATTTGATCTTTACTGCAGAGCTGGAGAAAAGAAGGAGGTACCATCTGTATTTTCAAGACAGGACAACAGGGAAGCAAGTAGCAGTCTGGCATAAATCCTCAGGTTTTCTGGTCATCAGTTCAAATTTCTTTCCTACAGACTAGGCCATCTCAATGACTGTTAGAGGGTGGCCTTGAACCCCATGATTTTATGACATGCCTGGCCAGTCGTGTTCTACTGAGTCTGGGATTCTGATTCTGTACCTCTGCTAGACATCAGACGCACTGTCTGGATGTCCAGACCATCCTTCAAGGAAGGACTTGTGGTCCAGCTGTGAGGGGTGGTCAGCAAAGAGCCTCTAGCACTGGGGTCCTTCCAGGTTAGCCTCAGCTGCCAAGAGCTGTATTGTATTTTTCTGCTACAAAAGACATGCTCAAAAAGGAAAAATAAAAAAAGACATGCTCATTATTGATTACTTGGGAAACATGCCTCTCAAAGGGTATTACAATTTTGCCGAGAATAAATATATTTCTCAATGTACTCTTAAGTTAACAGTGGGCCCCTCAAGCCAAAGGACCAGAATAGTCGGTAACTCCTCACAAAGGGCTACCCCACCTTTCCTTTTCTTACCACTACTGCCTGTGGCCAGCTGTTCAAGACTACAGAAAGTCCCTTTGCCAGAGAAGTCTGATCCCACCCCCCTAAAATAAAAATTGCTGCTGCTTCTTCAGGGGGTTTGTAATTATCAGAGACTCAATTACATAACAAATTATATGTATTATAAATATAAAAGACTCAATTATATAACAAATTGCTTTGAAATGATTATTTAAATTGTGTATTGGCAGGAATTGAATATTTGAATATAATGAGTTTCATTGATTATAAAAGTGTCTTCTCTAAAGCTGATACAATAACCGCCTCTGTTGGTTTGCTGCTCAAAATACCAGCCAGCTGGAAGACTCCAAAAATTTAGGTTGCTTGAATTGCATTTGGAATACGTAAGAGGATTGGCTCCCTTTGTTGTTTCTGTTCCTGAGTGATAAGGCTCCCTAGAATAGATCCATGGCCCCAATGTGGGGTAGTGGCTCTGGCGGGGCTTCCTGCCAGGGCAGGCGGGGCTGGTCCCCAAAGAACCGGGACAGTGTAAGGCTGGGAAGCCTATAGTCTGCAAGCCAGAACAAGGTGCCTTAGACCTCTAGGCATCCAATCCCTTCTCCTCCCCACCTGCTCAGCCCACCTGGAGAAGGAAGCATACGTTCATTTGGTGGGCTATGCTCTGTGCTAAACCCTCCCTGGCTTTCTTGAAGGCCTGACATTTAGGGGGTGGTGGATGCCGGGAGTGCTTTAGAACATCTGTCCTGTGTGAACCATTGTTGTAGGGAGTTGTGGCAGCCAGAAAAGACTGCCTGGTTTAATGCAGAGGAGAATTAGAAAGAGCCCACAGCCCTCAGCCTGTGAACTGGCTACTCTCACCCCAGGGCTCCCCATCCAATCAGGAGAGGAGTTTAGCAGCCAAGCGCATTTGGATTTCCCCAGAAGTGCCTTAAGGAAACCTTGACCTATAAGGGTTGTGCTTTTGGCCACTGTAGATCCTATGGTCCAAGCACAGACACTCTTTGTCTATAAAGGACCAGGGGGTAAATGTTTTAGTCTTTGTAGCCATAGACTTCTCTGTTGCTGCTGCTTCTTCATTGTTGTTGTTTAAACAACATGTTAAAAATGATGGGATGCCTGGGTGGCTCAGCAGTAGAGCATCTGCCTGTGGCCCAGGGCATGATCCTGGAGTCCCAGGATCGAGTCCCAGGTCGGGCTCCCTGCATGGAGCCTGCTTCTCCCACTGCCTGTGTCTCTGCCTCTCTCTCTCTCTCTCTGTGTCTCTCATGAATAAATAAATAAAATCTTAAAAAAAAAAGTGACAGCCATTCTGTGCTTGTGGGTAGTAAAAAAAAAAAAAAAAAAAAACAGGCTTCAGGCTGGATTTGGCCCCAAGGCCATACTGGCCACCTCTTTCTGGTGTATTATATTTGGTGGCAATGCACTAGAATGTTTGCTTTCTGTATGTAAGCCACTGAGATGTGACGGTGGGCACCTAGCAGTAAGTCCCAGATCTGGGAGGTCCTTTTGGAAAAAGTGGACAAGCACCGAAGAGTCACATGACCTCCTTGGATCCTCTAGTCCATGGTAACCTTATTCTTCTGGCAGTGCCTGTAGCTCCTGCAGGACCTTCTTGGCATTTGCAAGGGTGACTTCCTGTGTTCATGTGTGCCTGGGCTGTCCTCCTGGTCCCTCTCCTATACCTTCACTACCACTGTGAGAGCCCCTTGAGGCCAGGAGCAGCAGGCTTTCAGCCATTTCATCCCGTCAGCACTCAGAGCAGTGTCTGCTAAAAGCCTAAATAACGTGGTCGCTGAGTGATGTCTCATGTTGCACACTAGGTTCCCATCTTTTTTCCCTTTCCCACTGGCGAACCCCAGCAGGTGGAGAAATTGAAGATATTTTGTGACTGTGGAGTCCTTGGCAAAGTGTGGCCACATGAGTGTCTTCTAGGTTCCTCTCTTGGTTCTGAGTGTCACACTGTCAAATCTTGTAGTGATCTTGGTGAGCTGCTCCCAAAGTGTGCGATGTGGCTGCCCTATGGGTAAGAGGAAAGCCCCTGAACCGGGTGTGGCTCCTGCCTAGACAGATTCCGAAGCTCTACTGCTCCTCAGGTTTCTGTAATTGTTAGTCAAGAAGCCAGGATTGCAGCGGGATCAGAAACCTTGACTGCTCCTTCCCAAGACTACCTTTTTAGAGTCGGATACCTTGTGATTGGCTTCACCCCATGCTTGCAGAAGTGTTCGTACTTGAGCCTCAGTCTGAGGATTTCTGTTCAGCTCAGGATGTTTGGTTCTCTCCCAAGGTAATTTAAGGATTACTTCCTTTCAGAGATTATTATATTTTTAAAATGACAAGTTTGTCAGAATACTCTTGGGCACTAGCAATAGAAATCACAGACTCAGCTGGCTTGAACAGCAAGAAATGTTATTATCTTATGTAATAAGAAGTCTTGGGGTGCAGAGTTGGTTAATTGGGTAGCTCCAGCTTGTCGTTAAGGACCAAGTTCTTTCTCTTTTCTGCTATATTTCAGTGTGTTGGCTTCCTTTTTACATCAGTTTTCTTCATGAATGCGGGATGGCTGCCATGGATCCAGTAGTCACATTTCTATGTCAACATCCAAGAGGAGAGAAGGAAATAGAAGCATCCCTTTCATCCACAAGGAAAATTCTTTCTAGAGGCTTCTTACTGACTTTCTTTCATCTTTCATTAGCTATGACTGTGTCCAATGCTTATGTCTGTACTAATCCCTGATATAAGCCAGGAACCACCATGATAGGTTTAGATCAGTTATGTCTCACCCTCTGGGACTAGGGCCAGAACTCCTGGGAACACAAGGTCATACTGAGGGATGTAGCCACCTACATGACAGCAGGGTTCCATTGAGAGGAAAGAGAGGGAGAACACCCAATCAAGGTATCTTATATAATAAATATTCCTCAGAATCTTCCCTCCTTGAGATGCTGAAGGACTCAGAGCCTTCTGAAGTTCTAAAAGGGAACTTTTAGAGAGGCTGCTTAAGAAAAACGCAGGGGGATATGCCTGGGTGGCTCAGTCAGTTAAGTGTCTTGATTTCAGCTCAGGTCTTGATCTTGGGGTTGTGAGATCAAGCCCCTTATCATGCTCCATACTAGGCATGGAGTCTGCTTGAGATTCTCTCTCCCTCTGCCCACCCCCTACCCCTGCTCACACTCTCTCTTTTTCTAAAAACAATAACAACGACAACTTATAGGAATACCTTGAGCTATTTTGTCTTGCCCTATCCCGCTTTTAGGCAAGAACTATGGGTCAGTCTAATCGTACCCTTGACCCTTGCCATCATGCACAGCTTTGAAGATAGCTAACTGTTGATGATTGAGCACCTACTGTGTTCCAGGCGTAGTTGGAGCAACTTCACACATATGATTTCTAATCATATGGCTATCCTGGGAGGGTTACATTATTATCCCCATTTTATAGATTAGGAACCTGCAACTCAGACAAATTCAGTAGCTTGCCTTTGACCACCCAACCTGTGTATGGCTAGGGCAGGAGTCAGCAAAGACTTTTTGAGTATCTACTTTCATCCAGGCACTGCACTAGGTGCTGAGGATGTGAAAAAGAACCAAGCCTTGTCCCTGTCCTCAGGGAGCACACAACCTGCCCCTTTCTGGAAGGTTGCCCTAGATAATATATGTCTCTTGTCTTGCCTGGAAAACAACTTTGCTTGGGTGAAGAAGTTAGGCACGGTCACGTGCCTTCTCCTAAGCCCTCCTGTCTTCTTCCATGAAGTCCAGAAGGGCTAAATGCTGAATGGTCTGCTAAATGGAAGCTTTGGTGTCATACTGCCTGGGTTCAAATCTCAGCTCCACTATTTTCTGGGTAGGTGACCACTGGCAAAATACTCAACCTCTAAGTGGCTACAATGGGTTTAGATGAGAGAGACCCTGTAAAAGCATAGAGGATCTCCATGAAAACCAACAGCTATTACCAACTTACGTTGTTTTAAAATGCACTTTTCTTATCAAAGAAAGATTATCAAAGGCCCAACCTCCCTACCCACACCCCCCACCCCCCACCCCCAGTCTCACAGGCTCTCACATCCTCTCACATCCTCCCCCAGGCTTGGGCAGTGGTGTCATAGGCTGCAGCTTGCAGACGGCTCTGGATGGCAACTGGCACTTTGAAGTGCTTGATACACACTCAGTAGTGTGTGAATGGTGGTGTGAATGGCAAACTCAGTCAGCCAACTCCTTCCAGAGCTTTGATCTGCTTCTGCATGCTGGCTGCAGAGCCAGTCCATAGAAACGAAAACAAGCTCTTATCTGCCTCTTGGGGGGCACCGGCTCACCCTTGGCCTTCCTAGGCTCTTTATAAATACGGCCCACTGCGCCGACTGTCTGCAGATGAAGACGTGACAGAAAGTGGGCCGGGGAACCCTCACAGCGAGCTCCTGTCTCACTGCAGCTTTCGGCTGGGCCACCAGGAAGTCCCCTAGCCTTGGTTTCCTCTCCTCGCAACTGGGCGGGCCTTAGCAAGCCTGCAGTCTCATTGAAAAATCCCCTGGGGAGCAGAACCAGAGATGGGTGCTTGTGAGCAACGGGACAGCAGGTGGCTGTGGCGAGGAGGGCGCAGCTCGTGCATCTGGAAGAGCTGCTGTGGGGGCGCCTGCTGCCCGTGAGGCCGAAGGCCCCCAAGCCTGGCCGGGCTCTCTGTTGCCAGGTGCCATTGCCGACAAGATAGAAGCTCAGAGCCTTGATTGAATCTTGAGAACAAGGCCCTTGTGGGCGTTCTTCTTTGTCATGGTGTCTGGGGAGAAAGGAGAGCCCGGGGGGGGGGGGGGTACGAAGGAGCAGAGGGGAAAAGCAGGTTTTGAGACAGTCAATAAGAGAGAGACCCATGAAAAAAAGCCAAACTTCTAGGGCGCCCTGAGCCTTTTTTCTTTTCGTAGCAAAGAGGAACCCTGGGAGGGCAGATCCAGGGGCAGGCTTGCAGGTGCCGCACAGAGGGTGCACGCAGCACCCTCTCCTTTTGCCTGCGTTGCCTCAGGCGCAAGATTATCCTGAGCATCATCATTCCTACAGCGGGAGTGTGTTCCTTCCCAGGGGAGCCCGTGCCCCCCTCTCCCGGGCGACTCCCCGGGGTCTGGGAGCTGTCTTTCCTTCCTCTTCTGTCCAGCTCTGCCTGCCTGTTGCAGGGGCTGGGCCGGCTTCCCCTCTGGCCCTCGGAACTTCACTGGGGCATTGGCTCTCCTTTCACTGCCTGCCTTTGGCAAAGCTGGCTCTTGGGGCTGAAATCCAGCTGAAGAGATCGGATTTCTCAGAAGTCATTTTGATCTTTCACTTCAAAGGGAGTCCTTTTCATGCCTGAGCCCCAGTTTGGTGGCCCCAGACCTGCCCCTTTGGGCTGTGGGTCTGGATGAGGCCCCTGGTCTCTTCCTTCCATCCTGTATGTGGAGCCCAGGAACCTAGTACTGAGGCTGCCTGGGAAAGCTTGGGAAATAGCAAGATTTGCAACCCCCCCCCCCCCCCCCCCCCGTGTTCCTGGCTTCTGGCACCTCCAGATGCCCTGCAGTTTCCCCTATCTGATTCTGCTCCATTTATCCTCCCATTCCCAAAGTACTCCTGCTCCCCTGTCCTCATTCATTTCATCAAAACCTGCTCTATGAACTGGAACTGGCCTTAACTTTGGGGGTCTTCTCATTCCAAGAGCATTCCTTGTCAGGTCCTACCCTCCCTTGCCCCCACCCAGGGCGAGGTGCCTTTCCTCAGGGCTCCCACAATTTCTGTAATGCTCCGTAACTTCCCTTAATCAATTTCTATCATATTTGGCATACTGATCCCTTTCTTGTCCGTGACCCTCAAGAGATGGTGAGATCCTTCAAGGAAGGGCCTGTTAGTCTTTTGCCTCGGTCCTAGCATCGAGCACAGAGCTAACACAGTAGGCCCTCAACCCTGGTCCAGTGAATTAATGAATTCCTTCCTGCAGTTCTTTCAAACCATCGTAGGGTTTGGCTGAGGTAGCTTGGGGCAATCCAGCTTGGTGGAAGGGTGGGAGGGTGGGCAGGGGAAGTGGGGTAGGGTGTTCTCCTTTCCCACTACTTCCCACTCCCACCAGATAATTTCCAGATCCGGCTCCTGCTTTGTCTAGCAAGTTTACTTTGATCTGTCTTATATTTATATACACATATATTAAATTATATATTATGCATATCACATATAATATACACAATATATAATATAGTATACATGTAACATTCATATTACATATTTGCACATGAAACATATCCTATGTGTAATATATCATGACATATATATGATACACACACACAAAGAGGTTTTGTCAGAAGGGTTCTGTTTAAAAAAAGTTTGAAAACCAAGACCTTGAACTTTTTTTTTCTTAGATTTTATTTATTCATGGAAGACAGAGAGAGAGAGGCAGAGACACAGGCAGAGGGAGAAGCAGGCTCCATGCAGGGAACCAGATGTGGGACTTGATCCTGGGTCTCCAGGATCATGCCCTGGGCTGAAGGCGGCGCTAAACTGCTGAGCCACCCGGGCTGCCCAAGACCTTGAACTTTTAATCCAAGGTCTCTCTCTGAGGGCGTTTGCTTTTGAAGCAAATTACTACTTGGGCAACGGGAAGCTTTGTGTCATTTGAAAGCACTTTAGGATTTTACGGACTGATGGAGGCATTACTTTTGGGATAGTGACTTTCCTCTGGTGTATGGACTACCCACTCCACCACCCGCTACCAGCAATCCTGGCCAGGGTTAAGGAATGAAGAAGGAATTGGATTATTGGAAGCCACAAAGTCATTCATGTCATTTATCTCAGAGGGTTTTGATTACCATTGTTGCTTTGGTCAGTCTTGGGCCAGCTGGGAGGCCAGTGTTGACCAGGTTGTGTGAAGGATGGGGATCCTCACAGATACAGCAAAGTGCCTGTTTTTTTTTATTTTTTATTTTATTTTTTTTATTTTTTTATTTTTTTTTGCTGGCTTGTAAGGAGGCAGCTGGTTGTCCATTCTTGACCTCCTTCCTCTGAACTACCTCCTCTTCCCCTTGGTGGGGAGCCCCTCTATCCTTCTACCTCCTAGATGCTGAGTCCTCCTACCATGAGGTTTCTTGGGGGCCTGCTCTTCCTAGTATAGGGGTCTGAGCTCTGGCCCTTTACTCCTTACTGAAATCTGACCAGCTTCTGTCCCATGGTGTGATAGTGGCCAGAGCACTGACTTGTAAGTCCTAGAACCTGGTCTTGAGTCTTGAATTACTCCCCAGCCATGGGACCTCAGGTTAGTCACACATTCTCCAAAGTCTCAGTAATGGGAATAATGGCCATGGCCTTCCTACCTTGAGTTGAGGTTCATTTGAAACAGGGGCACCTGGGTGGCTCAGTGGTGGAGCATTGGTCTTTGGCTCAAGTTGTGATCCTGGGGTCCTGGAATCAAGTCCTGCGTTGGGCTCCCTATGTCTCTGCCTCTTTCTCTGTATCTCTCATGAATAAATAAATAAAATCTTAAAAAAAAAAAAAAGTAACAGGAAGTCAGTCTTTCTCAGCTTTTCCTGCAATTAGATAACTCTGGGGAGCTTTTAGAATCCCAATTCCCAAGTCAAACCCCTAAACCAATTAAATCAAACTTTCTGAGACTGAGATCCAGAAATTAGAATTTTTTAAAGCTCTAGATGTAATTTTGGAAACAGGTAAGGCTGAGAACCACTGTTTAAGGTCCAAGTATTATGAACACTCAAAATATAATCAGATTCTGAACTTCAGTCTGAAAGAAATCACTTTCCATCTGAAAGCAGAAAATATCTAATTTTCTAATCTAATAAACTAATCTATGGTGGTTCTCAGTCCTGATTTGGTTCAGGGTCTCTTTGAGAATCTCCTGAAAAGTTGTGTATCTATTTCCCCAGGAATGAACATAATCACAAAAGTTTGCACATAATTTCAATGTATAATGTCACCTTGTTAGTGACGTTATCTGTTACACCATCACACCTCTCCACCCCCGCACACATCTCCTATCTTCCTGCCCTGTTTCATGCTTTCTCTGTAGTCTTTATCACTGTCTGCATGAGCATCTTTAAGTCCTGCACTACGCCAGAGTTTCTCAAGGTGTGGTTCCAGGGCCACCTTTACTTAATCAACATATGCAGGATGGGATCCAGAATCTGCATTTTCAAAGCCTCCTTGAGTTTCTCTCAAACATTGAACTTTGAGAGCCACTCAGAACGTCCAGTGGGAAAATCTATTGCTCTTTCTTCTACACCACATATTTGCTCCTCTAGACTCTACCCTGCAGATGGGAATTCATCTCCCTCACTAGTGATGCCAGTGATCTCGAGTAGTATTTTTAATGTTCCAGAAAAATCCTAGATATTTTCCAATATTTATCTTAGGAGCGTGTGGGAATGTGGCTGTCTCAGTAGTCTGATTTGAAGGGCTTAGATTGAGGTCCCGTATCTAATGGGAAGGTTATCCCCTTCCCTCCCCAATCATGGTGCTTGGAATTCCATCACTGTCCAGTCATTCTTCCTGAACTCTAGCCTCCACCTCTAGTACAACGAATAACAAAAACCATGAACAGCAGGCATATTTGACCCCATCTCTCTGATCCAGGTTTTCTATTGGCTTCCTGTTGCCCATAGGGGGAAGCGTATCCCTATTTTTTGTTAGCAAGAGGCTCTTCAGGCTCTGGCTCTCTTCTCCAGCCTTTATGCCCACTGCCCTTACTATACACTCCAGCGAGACTTAACTATAAGTAGTTCTTGGGGCATCACACATCATTTCCTTCCCTGGCTGTTCTCTGAGATTGCTCTCATGTCTCTTTACAAATGTCACCCCTCTCCCCAGATATCCAGATGACTTAGAGTGCAAGCCAAGTATTCACATGGCTTCCAGGGCCCCTCGGGGTCTGTCCCTCAGCCCCCTTAGCTCTCTGCCCTTATCTTCTGTTACTGGCCTGTGCTACCTTCCTGGGGTAGCTGTAGCAAAGCTCTGCAAACTGAGTGGCTTCAAGCAACAGCATTTATTCTCCCGTGGTTCTTGGGGCTAGAAGTCCCAAACCAAGGTGTTGGCAGCGCCATGGCCACTCTGGGGCTGGAAGGGGAAGGATCTTTCTGTGTCTCTTTCTAGCTTCTGGTGGTCGTTGTGTGGTATTCATTGCTTGGCAGGTGCAGCACTCCAATCTCTGCCTCTGTTGTGACATTGCCTTTCTTCCTGTATGTCCCTGGGTCCTCACATAGCCATCTTTTTATAAGAACCCACCCGCCCCAGTATGACCTCATGGTAACTAATGATATTTGCAATGACTCTATTTCCAAGCAAGGTTCTATTTTGAATTAATGGGGTCAGGACTTCAAAACATCATCTTTTGGGGGACATAATTTAATCCCTAACACCTCCATCTTCTTCATTCTGTTTAAGTCACCTAGAAGTGCCAGATTTAGCAAACAAAAATACAGAACTCCTCGTTAAATTTGAATTCCAGATAAATAATTTTGTAGTATGAGAATGTCCCAAATGTGGCCAGGAACATTTTTCTTTTTTTTGGTACAGATATGTCCTGTTCAATATTTGAGACATACTTGCACTAAAAAATGTGTATCTTACTTATCCAAAATTCCAATTTAACTGGGGATTCCATATTTTATCTGGCAATCTATATTCCTTATTGTTCCTTGAACAGAACAAGCATGCTCCCACCTCGTGGCCTTTGTGTTGGCTGTTCCCTCTGCTCTGGGATGCTCATTCTCTGCCTGCAGCAAGGATTTTCTGAATATCTGTCCCTCATATACATACTTCCTGCCTTCCTTTCTGGTTTTAATTCTTTCCCTTTGTCCCTTGTCACTATCAACTAGCCTATATATTTTGCCTAATGATTGTGTTTATTGTCTGTTACCTCCAGGAGAATTTAAGATTGATGCTTTTGTTCACTGTGGTCTCCGCAGGATCAAGAACAGTGCCAGACACATAGTTCAGTAAATGTTTATGGAATGGATGAGGAAATAAATCCTTTCGCTTTGGCTCAGGCACTGGGGAGTGGGCATTTGTAGGTTTTGTCTACCTAAGGTACACTTCCATATCTCGTAGAAGTGCCCCTCCCTCTACTTTTAGCACAAGTAGTTTGGAAAAGTCCTGCCCCAAACTCCAGATCCAGAGGTAAAACATGATGCAGGCCAGCCTGTTAATTCCATCCACTTGGCCACAGTCCTTGGAAAAGGATAGGAACAGGACCCAAGTCAGTCTCATCAGAGCTAGTTTCAGAATTTCTGCTGGAACTATTAAGATAGAGCACTCTCTTCCTACTGGTGTTTCTGAAAGGAAGAGGATGTCAGGTGGAGCTGCTGATAGCCATCTTATCACCATAAGGAAGAGCAAGGGGTCAGCTTATGGCCAGAAGCCTATGTGTGATCTTTAAGGTCTGACCATAGGCAATTACAAAGGTATTATATCAGCTTGGGTTGTCATAATAGAATACCATAGATTGGATGGCTTAAACAGCATACATTTATTACTTACATTTCTATAGACTTGGAAGTTTAAGATCAAAGTGCTGGCAGATTCTATTCTTGGTGAGGGCCCACTTCCTGGCTTGCAGACAGCCACCATCTCCCTGTGTGTTCACATGACCTCTTTGTGTGTGTGCACACATAGAGAGAAAGAGCCCTCTGGTGCCTTTTTCTCTTCTTATAAGAATGCTAATCTCATCATGGAGGCCCCATACTCATGACCTGATTTAATTCTAAATACTTTCCAAACGCCCTACCTGCAAACACCATCACATTTTGGGTTAGGGCTTCAACATATGAATGGTGGGGGACACAAACATTACTCTGTAACACTTTATCTGGCAGGCCTCATGGGGACAAAGCTGCCCTTCCTACACCAGACTTGGTGATTACCAATGCATGGCAGGCTCTGAAGGGAGTTGCAGTTGAGGCTTAGGCTCCTGTGGTCAGCCATTCTTTCCTGAATGTCTGCATTCCTGGTCCAGGTGCCTCCATCAGAAGTCTCTTATTGGGGGAGGAGGAGTGACTAAGCTGAGACCTCATGGTGGGAAGAGGAAACTTGAAGACACTTTTCTATGCTTTGACTTAGCACTGAGGACTTTTCTACTAGGTTTCCCTGCTCCCCCTGGGCCCAGATCCATAGAAAGACAGGAACCTATTGTTTGAGGCTCCCTCAGCAGTGGGCCAATTCCCCCCAGGTGTGCTGATACAGCTGGCCTTCCCCAGGTGCTGTTCCATGGGGAAAAATGGAACACTGGGAGCCAACAATTTAGCTTCTTCCTTATACTAGGACAGTAAATAAATAAAGGCTTAACTGTTGCTTTCATTTTGCCTTGTTGTCTTAATTGACTACTTTGACACCTGGCAGATCAACTCAACTCTTGACAAATTGCTTAAGAGTGGCACCAATACAGAAGAAACATAGCTGAGAGATAGAGAGGGATAACTGGGCCTCTCTAACATCATCTGAGTTTCCCTAAATCTAGTTGTGCTGGAAGCCATTGTGACACTTAGACCTTTGAGTTATTGAGTATAAGCCAATTAAATGTGTTTTCGTGTCATTGAATCCTGAGTCAAGTACATCCTTTCAGTGCCTACCCCCCCACCTCCCCAGAACTCAGGAACTCCTCCCACTGGCTTCCTGTTCTCCTGTGTACTTGCCTTCACCATGGTCCAGATGAGCCTGTACTATTCTGTTTCACATACTTGTCTCTCCAAGAGACATCTTCTCTTAGAAACCAGGGGTGTGGCTTCTCTTTTTCTGTTTCTTTTTAAATGCCCATACCTCTTACATGCCCTTGCATGAAATCAGAATATTTAGAATGAATATTTAAAGAATGAAACTCCAGTGAGCTGTTTATAATCAATTAGGTAATTATAAATAGGATGAATGCTCTTCTTAATATTTAAAAAATGTACGTTAGGAACATTCTTTTTATCCCCTTAGTAAATCAAATCTGTGTTAGGGGATACAACCTGTATTAGTCATCTTTTGCTGCATAATAAGTTAGCCCAAAATTCATCAGTTTAGAATACCAAACATTTATCATCTCAGTTTTCAGGGTCTAGAGTCAGATACATCCTAGTTGGGTCCTCTGGCTCTGGATTGTTTACAAAGCTATGATCGTTGTGTCCCTGAAGCTACAGTCTATGCGAAGCTCAACTGGGGGAGGATCCACCTACAAGCTCAGTTATTTGGTTGTTTGTGAACATCAGGTCCTCAATGGCTGTTGGAGGGAGACATCAGTTCCTTGCCACATGGGCCTCTCACAGTATGGCCCTTGGCTTTCCTCAGAGTAATGAGAGAGAGAGAGAGAGAGAGAGAGAGAGAGATCCATGAGGGTAGTCACAATTTATGATCTAATGTCAGAAATAATATCATAATACTTTCCCTATATTCTATTTGTCAGAAACTTGTCACTAAGTCTTCATTACATTTAAGGAGAGATTATTATATAAGGGCCTGAATACAAGGAGGCAAAGATCATTGGGAGCTATCATAGAGGTTGCTTACCACAGTCTACCTTTTGACCTCCAAGATTCACATGCCTTCCATATGCAAAACACCTACCCTACCAAGTCCCTAAAGCCTCATCTCATTATATCAATTCAAAGTCCAGAGCTACATCTAGATTAAGTTAAGGTGTGGATGAGGCTCCTTAGGTGTAGTGTCTTAAATACAGATACTCTTGACCTGTATCTAAATGGAACTAAAGAAATAAGTTATCTGGCCCCCATCTATAGGTATTGGTCAGGAAGGCATTCCTGTCCAACAAGGTGGAAAATTTGAGGCACAAGGGTTTATTAGTCCATAGAAATTCTGGAAGCCAGCCAAGCACTTGCTGGAAGCTTCTTGATTAGATCCCAAGGCCTATGATTAATTCTCCATGGCTCTTGGCTCCATTGTCTGGGTGGTTGATTTTGTCTTCTAAGTCATCTTTTCTCTTTTCTTTTATTTTCCCTTCTCTTCTTTTATTTTTAAAAAGATTTTATTTATTTTTATTTGAGAGAAAGAAAGAGAGTGAGGGATGCCTGGGTTGCTCTGTGGTTGAGTGTCTGCCTTTGGCTCAAGGCATGATCCCATCCCGGTCCTGGGATCAAGTCCTACCTACATTGGGCTCCCTGTGAGGAGCCTGCTTCTCCCTCTGCCTGTGTCTCTGCCTTTCTCTGTGTATCTCTCATGAATAAATAAATAAAATCTTAAAAAAGAAAAAAAAAAAAAGAAAGAAAGAGAATGCACAAGTGGTGGGAGAAGCAGACTCCCCACTGAGCAGGGGGTCTGATGGAGGGCTCAATCCCAGGATCATGACCTGAGCTGAAGGCATACACTCAACTGACTGAGCCACTCAGGGGCCCCTCATCTTTTCTTTTTTATGGAAGGTAGTACATTTTTGAGGCTGAGCAGCTCTCTCGGCCTGCTTCTCACCAGTAGAATTCTGGGGGTTGAAAAAGTCTCCTTATTCTATATTGTTTCTGTCCCTTGCATACAAGTTGGCAATGCTTCCACAAATATAAATCTTTTCAGAAACTTGTAGGTCTCTTGTGAATCTCTTTGGGGTTCACTCCATTAGGCAAAAGTCATACCTACAAATTTCTTTGTGATAAGCCCCTTCTGCTTTTGCTGAGATGGTTGAGGTCCAATACCCTTAACTTTCTAGAAGCCTGATAGTTTGATTGAGAGGATTTGTGAGGCAAACCCTTAATCTCTTATGATATTATAAGAAATATGTATTTATTCTTCATCCCCAGATCATGGCCAGAGCTCCTTAGGACATTATAAGGATAATGTCCTAAGGGATAAGCAGTAGAAACATCTTTTTTTTTTTTTTTAGAAACATCTTTTGTTAGAATATTTGAATTTTGTCTCTAGCTCCTGAAACAGCTCCAGAGTGATAAAACTGAAAAGAGTACCTTTTATAAGTTTATGTTAATGACGTGATTTTTGGAAAGTCCCTAAGGTTAGGGGGGTGGTTGCCAGGGGAAACAACCACATGATTAGAGAATTGGAACTTTCAGCTCTACCCTGTGATTTCAGGGGCCACTAATAGCCAATGATTTAATCAATCATGTCTATGCAGTGAAGCCTCCCTAACAATCCTGACCAAAGGAATTCAGACAATTTCTGGGTTGGTGAACACTTGGGACTGCTGGGACATGGTGCCCTTGGAGAGGATGTGGGAGCTCTCACCCTTTCTACATTTTTTTTTATCCATGTGTCTCTTCTAGTTGGCTGTTCCTGAGTTGTATTCTTTATAAAAAATGGACAATAGTAAGTAAAGTGCTTTATTGAGTTCTGTGAGCCATTCTTGCAAATTATTGAGCCCAAGAAAGGAGTTGTGGGAACACCACCACCACCACCACCACCACCACCACCACCACCATTTATAGTTGGTTGGTCAAAAGTGTAGGTGACAACTGGGTCTTGAGACTGGTGTCTGATGTGGGAGGGGAATGTTTTGTGGGACTGAGTCCTTAATCTGTGGGGTCTGAACTAATTCCAGGCAAGGAGTGTCAAAATCTAGTGAAATTGTAGGACACCCAGTTGTTATCCTTATGAGAACTGGTAATTGCTTGGTGTGGAGAACCCACACATCTGGTGTCAGCAGTATTGTAAATAGATGAAAACAGGAGGATTTATTTCTTCTTTAAGGGGACTTATATAGACTCTGAGGCACCACCTTTGATCTGTTTGAGGCCTTAACAAAAAATTTTACTTTTTTTTTTAATTTTTATTTTATGTATGATAGTCACACAGAAAGAGAGAGAGAGAGAGAGAGAGGCAGAGAGACAGGCAGAGGGAGAAGCAGGCTCCATGCACCGGGAGCCCGACGTGGGATTCGATCCTGGGTCTCCAGGATCACGCCCTGGGCCAAAGGCAGGCGCCAAACCGCTGAGCCACCCAGGGATCCCAAAATTTTACTTTTATATATGTTCAGTTTCTTATTTATTTATTTATTTATTTATTTATTTATTTATTTGAGAGAGAGCACAGGAGTTGGGGGTAAGGGAGAGGGTCAGAGGGAGAGGGATAGAAGGAATCCCAAGCAGGTTCCACTTTCTAGTACAGAGCCCAACACAGGGCTCCATCTCATGACTCTGAGATCATGACCTGAGCCAAAATCAAAAGTCGGACACTTAACCGACTGAGCCCCCCAGGCATCCCACAGTTTCATCTTTAGACACTGTTTCCCTGGTAGTTCCCTGGATTTGATATTTGCTTGGATGCTGTCTGGAGAGGCTGAAAAATTAAAAAAATTTTTTTTTGGTGAGTGATGGGGGCTATAAGCTTTTCCCTCAGTTTATTTCTCTCTTCCTTCATTTTACTATAATAGCAAAAAGAGACCAGAAGTCACCTCCATCCCTTTGGAAACACCCATTACCTTGATCACCTAGTTAGCTAGGAATATTTTCTACTTTCCATGTAACTGCAGGTGATGGATTGTGTTGCTAAATATTCTGCTATTACATAATAAGGTCCCTCCTCCTGCAGTTTCTAATAGCATGTTTCTCATTTCCTTCTGAGCCCTCACCAGCAGTGTCTCCAAAGCCAAGATTTCTGCTAACAGTCTATTCAAGACAATTAGGCTTTCTTTAACATGCTCCTCAAATTCCTTCTAGCCTTCACATATGGCTGGGTTCCAAAGCCACTCCCACGCACATGTGTTCCAAGAATTGTACTTCTAGGAACCAAAAGTCTGTATTTATTCTTTTTCTCTTTTTACCTCCAGAGGCAACTCTTCTAACATTTAAAGCATCATTTTGTTTGTGAAGACTTCTTATAAACTTATACTCTTGTTTTACGAGCATCCATTCTTACTTTCTTAAATGGTACTGTTTTAAATATCTCATTCTGTTTCCCATTCTTTTCAACCATCATTATGCTTTCAGTGATGATTGTGGACATGTTATGTGGACATCTAGTCAGTGGCTTCCAACTGTGTGTAGTATGCGATGGGTTACTCCTTCCTCCTATGTTTTCTATGTCTAGTGCCCTAGGGGTGATTACCTGGATTATCTCCACCTTCATGCCACAAATAATGTGGCCATGAACACCCTAATCCATAGCCTCTTATGAATTTGTGTGAGGATTTCTTTGTAATATATGCATACCTAGAGGCGGAATTAATGATGCTTAAGACACACAGGCTTAATCTGACTAGGAAGTACCAAATTACTCATAATCTTCCTGTACTAGTCTTCATTCCTAGCAGCCATGCATTGTGGAATTTGTATGCCATATCTGGGATGACACTCAGTATCATCATCCAGCTTAAAAATTTTTTCAATCTATTTGCTATGAAATCATATCTCATTAATATTTTGATTGGCATTTTCCCTGACAATTGATGAATTTGGGCATCTCTTCATATACTTTTGACTCCCCTCTTCCACAGACTGCCTGCTTATATCCTTGATTTTTAAGATCAGAGAGCAGATATGATTTTCTGCATTCTCCACTGCTCCCAGCAGCATTGATGGATGTTGATTGATGATTGATGAGAAGGTCAGTATGGCTGTGTTATTTGAGCTTCTGGATTTCGAGGCCTACTTTTCTTCTACAGAGCCTGAGGTGCTTGCCTTCATTCATTCAGATCACATTCATCAAACAACTACCCCAAGCCAAGTCTTCCTGTGCAACTCTCCCTCCCGGCAAAGCCCAAATGACCTGTCAGTCACTCTATCAATTGAACAGAAGAATGAAACTGGTCACACTGGTCATCTGGCATCAGATAGACTCTGGTAACATTTTAAGTGCTCTTTTTATAGACTCTAGTGCTCTATGATCCTCTGATTCTAACTTACTGACTAGTTGATTTTTTTCCCTTAATTGTTGTTTTTAACTGCCACGTGCCAAAAGCAAGGCAAGATCCAAGGAATCTTGGCTATTTGTTTGCACATCAACAGGAGACCCAAAACAGCCTTTTGTTAAGTGTCTCAGCTTGGGAGGCACAATCTTACATCGTAGTGAATTATGATTGGTGAAAACTATCACGGATTTCACAGTCAAAAAGTAATTTCTCCTTACTGTACTCTACTAAGGTGACAAGTCTCAGTGTAGTAATATTTATTGGCATTTCCAGGAAGAAGTATTCTCAGCTCTAACCTAGCTATTCAGATACCCACCCACTCCAGGGCAGGGTTAAGAGCCTAAATCTGTAAGTCTTGACTGAAATACCTCTACCCCATATTGCAATTATCTGTCTATTTGCTCTTCCTCCTCTAAAGTTGGGACACATTGAGGACACAGATTGTGTTTTATTCATTTCTTTAGTTTACTATACTTAACAAGGCATTTGTCACAGAGTCAGTGTTCAATAAACATTTATTGATTGAATGAATGGACACATGAAAAAATATTTATTGTGCACTAAAATGCCACATATTATGTCAGATGCTGGGAATTCATAGATGAATAAGACACGGTTTATTTATAAAATAGTGTGGAAAATGGACAGAGGAGGAGCACTGCATCTTATGGGAAGATGAACTTCAAACAAAGACGGGATGCCATTTGCAACATTCATCTTTTTCATCTCCAAAAGAGTTCCTCTGTCTTAAATTCTGGATATGCTTGTACTTTACTTGCAAGAAATAAGCTTTTTCTGTGTGCATGTGTGTGAGAGATGTGGATGTGGATGTTGCCTGTCCATGTGTGTCTATTCCATCATAGCCTGAAGTTGGTACAGGGAGGTTGAAGGCTATTTGCCCACCTTCCAAATGGCTGGGATAGTTAGCCATGTGGGGCTGTAGTGGACATAATAAGTGAGCATCACAATATTGGACCCTTAATTCCTTTGGGATGTGATCAAAAAATTGGGAAAATCTAAGCTGACCTAGGAGTGAGCTTTCCCAGCTCCATCTTAAATCCATGTCAATTTTTCAACTCTTTGGTCAAGTGTAAGGGACTTGGTTCAAGTTCTGTCCAAAGGATTGGTCTTTGAAGGAAACTTAGACAAGTTTGCTGAAAAGTCTATATGTACATTTTGGAAAATATACTAGTCAGACCTCTGCTGGAACCTTGTCTCACTTCGTATCAGCTTGGTGAGAAAGTTTTAACAGTGACTTCTAAAAGGGACAATAGGTGTGGGGCAGAGTGGGGAAGTATGCTAGATTTGGCATTATGTTTTCCACAGAAAAACAAATACTCATTTCTTTGTTCTCATTTTGAAAGATACTTCTTATAAGAAAGGTTTCTTTATAAAGAAACACTTAAGAGTTGGTATTTGATCAAGCAAAACAAATTTGGGTTCTCCTGAGCAAATCCCTGAAGAGATTTCCTTCATTTCCATATCTGTGGATTTTGGATAACAGCATCTAATGTGAAATAATCCTCAATAAATTTTTTTCATTGATATGCTACAGGGAAGAGTTCTTTTATCTTTATTTGCTCCATAATCTTAAAGCATTTGCTCAATAACCATAGTATGGGCTTCAGTTAAATATGCAACTCCTCCCTCTGCCATTCTTTCACAAAATTATTGAACTAGTTTGTGTGTGTGCATTTATCTCAATTTTTATGTACTCAGCCACTGGTAACCAGGATTTAGTACACATGAATTGCCTTTGTTTGTTTTTGGAGGGTCTATAAGCCTCTCCATCAGAAACCAAAATAGTTAATAGCAGATGAATTGATGAATGCTACCATTAGTAATAATTGGGCAGTGTGAGGACAACCAATAGAACAGGGATTGGCAAACATTTTCTCTGAAGAGCCAGATAGTAAATATTTTAGGCTTGGTGAGTCATATAGTCTCTGTCATAACTATGCAACTCTGCCTTTGTAGTGCCAACCCAGCTGTAAACAATATGTAAATGAATGAGCATGGCTGTATTTCAATAAAACTTTATTTACAAAAACAAGCAACAGGCCAGATTTACCCTGTGGCTATAATTTACTGATCCCTAATCTAGAACAACTCTTAGAAACAAATAGCTTTAGCTATGAAAAATATCACAAGGGCCCACCCCTTTGAAACTCTAATGTTGCACTGTATGTTCCCATACAGCATCTGTTGCCCAGTGTTGTTTCATGAGCTTTAGGTTTAGAGGGGGCGAGAGGAGTTAGAGTGACAGGGTTTATTTACAGAGATATTCAATGACAGGAAGCTCTAAGTGGTGCCCTTCCCTCTTGTTTTCAAGGTGAAGCCTCCTGTCCTGTCCTAGCTGGGCTGGTAATGGGCTGAAATAGAGAAGGGTCTGGAATGGAAAACAGCCACTTTGCAGAGGATCTGTGTCTCCCAGGGGAGCAGGGGTTTGGTGCTTAGGGAGAAAGAAGGGACGTACTTCTAGGAGTCTCCTCTAGCAGCCCAGAAATAAGCAAGTAAAGAAACCAAGTTCCCCAAATTTTCCTGGGCGCAAGGTTGGTTCCTGTTTTGAAAGGGTCAATTTCAGAGCCCAGTTTCTAGGTACAGAATTTGGCTGGCAGTTTGTATTTCATTGGTAAAGAAGATCCTATGGCAGTTCTGGTGCTCTGTTTGCAGCCATTGACAGATGGGAACAATCCTTTGCCATGTGGACTCCTTACACTGATTCAGCATTTGTTGAAGCAATGATTCCACGGTCTCCATGTGATTTCAGAGGGAAGCAAGTAAGAACTAAAAGAAAGGCAAGAAGCTGAAGCTTTAGGTATCCTTTACTTGGAAGAAGGCCAATGAGTACATTAATGGGTGTATGGAGTGGATATTGCAGCTGAGACCAAATTCTAATATTGTGGTTAATTTTCTTTCTGCCCTGCATAGATCTGTAATCTTGTTTTTTGCTCTATCATTTTTTTCCCTTAAGTCTGAGCAAACACAAGCCATCCTTGAGTTCCTGGCTCTGGTGGGTTCCCAAGTGAGCAGCATCTGTTGGATGGAGGAGCAGTTCATGCCCAAGATGTTTTTAGAGGGCTGACCCAGCGTTGGTGTCAGGGCCATCAATTAGACTGTGAGAGAGGGGAAGCAAAGGGGCAGCGACGAAGTTGGTAATTACACACAACAGTACCGTTGACCTCCAAGAGCAGGTGGCAGGAGCAAGTGAAATTCCAAGCTCTGTCACTCAAGATTCATTTTCGCTCTTGTGTTTAGGCCTGAGGGGATGCTCATTGATCTGGAAGAGATTGTCTATGCTGTTTTGTTAATAATAGGGACAATAAGAAAATAATGTATTTAATACAGAAGGATATTTTCCTTTCCTTAGTTGCTTGAAAGTTGCTATTACATTTTTAAAACTTCTCTCTTTATTGCTCTTTCTCTTTATATATATGTGTGTGTATGTGTACACATATATACATCTACATTTATATGTGCAAATTGGGAAGATCAGGATTTATATAAATAGTTCGACTTCAATATTTACTGCTTTTTAAAAAATGGTTATTTATTTATTTACTTACGGGTGGGGAGAGCACGAGCTGAAGGGAGGGGCAGAAGGAGAGGGAGAAACAGACTCCCTGTGCTGAGCAGGGAGCTCAGGGTGGGGCATGATCCCAGGACCCTGAGATCATGACCTGAGCCGAAGGCAGACGCTGAACCCACTGAGCCACCCAGGTGCCCCAATATTTACTGCTTCTATATAGAACTGGCCATTTATTGAGGCCTTTGCAGCCCTAATATTTCCATTTCTTCATGATTGCCTTTTACAGAACCACCATTATTCCTGTATCACAGGTCTAGAAAGGAGGGCCCAGAAAATGATACCCAAGTGACAGATTTGGTGACTATCCTTTAGCCTTCCTAGTTATGCTTGCAATTTTCAACTTTGCTCTGAGCTATGATTCTGATTCTGTCCCCCTGTCCCCTGAAATGTCTCCGGCATTTCTCCCTCCCAGTGAGGCAGCTTCACCTTTGGCCTTCATTGGGGTGGGGGTGGTGGTGAGTGAGTTGTCTTGGGTTCTGAAAATCCAGTCTCGAGTAGCCAGAGTCAAGGGGGTATGGCCAGCAGGACACAACAGCTTCATTTTCCCTAGCTCTTGAGCCACGACAAACACTTTTACGATAATAGACCCTATTTGGCAATTGATGTCTGGGACAGACAGTGGTCTTGGCAGAAGCTGAGATTACTTTCCAATTTCACTGAGATTATAAAAACATTTTTGAACTTTAAATCCTAGTACTCATGAGCCTGAGCATTTTCTGTTTTCTTTCGTCCCTGCCTTCTTTGAAGACCAGGTCACCTGTTCCTTTAGCTTGAGACAATGTTTCAGGTGATAAGACCCGCTATCAGACACCCCAGAGGTGCCAACTCTCTACCCTCTTCATGCTAACAACTTGCATTTCTACTCATCGGTTTGTATAAAAGTAACTACTTCTTTCTCTTGACACTCTTGGGGGGAGTTGGGAGTGGTTTGTCTGTACCAAAGTAGCCAGATCAGACTTTTTAAAGGAACAAGAGTCAAAAAAGAATAGAAGAAAAGGTTAATTGACTTTTTACAGGGAAATAGGCCATTCCTCAAAAACAATTAAAGATTCTGTCATCCAGAATATCCCTATCCTGTTGAACTTATTTACAGATTTCATGAAAAATACATCATCATAACATTGATATATGGACCCCGTAGCATCCAATTTCTTGAAGGCGTCTGAACCTGGTAAGGATGCTGGTCAGCACTCATAAACGTGGGGGCAATATAAATGAGATGAAGCCCCATGGAAAATAATACACACAGATGCTTCTCTAAAATACACTCATATCCTTTGGAAACAAGGCAGTTTGGCTCTCTACCTTGGTTCTGAATGAAATAATGTTCTGGGTGGGAGAGGCAGGTAATAAAAGCGACGATTGTGAAGTGTTACTGGCAGTTTTTTCATTTTTACTGCAAGCTGGGCATGCATTTGTCTTCATTGTCAAAGTGCCAGTGGTGTTTACAAGTTAAAGACAAGGAAGCAGGAAAGCTTATTCCATTCTCTTGGCTGGGAAAACACCACTTCCTCATCACGAATCCAAAACCACATCTTGAGCAGGAATCAGGCGACACATTGCTTTAGATTTGGTCAGATTTGGAAGATTTCTTTGTTACTTTCCCCTATACTTGCCTTGTGGTTTAGAAATGTCTGGTGATAGTTCTTAGAGGGTGATAGCAAACCAAACACAGCCATTTCTGGCCCCCCTCAGGGGTCAGCTGACTGGACACTGATAATAGCCATGGGGTCTAGACTTTGCCAGTTGACAAAACCTTTATCAACTTTTCTCACCCTTCAGAGGGAACAAAAGGAGGGTGTGATAATTCTTCAATTCCTTCACTGTAGACAGTGATGCAGGTCAAAAAGGTTTATTCTGCATCCAGGCCTCCATCTATGTATAATTGATCTTGATTATCAGGACAAAGCTCCAAACCAGGAGGCACACTATTCTCAGAGTGGCTCTCACACATAGTGGAAGAAGAACAAGAAGAAACTTGTAATCCTTCCTTGTACTTTGTAGAAAAAGCCGCTCAACCTTTTCAGTCGGAGGTTTTTTTTTTTTTTTTTGCAGGGGGAGAGGCAGCAGGAGAGAGGAACACAGCTGGTAGGGAAATGTATGCACACATACATACTTCAAAACAAATCTAAAATGCAAGGAACTTCAGAGATGGGAACAGGGACTGAAAATCCCAGCCCAGAGCTTGCAAATCCTCAGCAGCTAAACAGCAACCCTCTGTGTGCCCCATCCTCATTTATGAACAGTCAACAAAGCAACTGCAGGTGATCTGGGCTGATGCCGTGGAGGCCTCTCAGATGGCCAGGCTCCTGCAAACTTATTCACCGCCTCATTAAAGCAATTTCAAAATCAATTCCAGATTTGACAAGCCGTCAGTACATTGTTGCTTCTCAGTGATGGGAGTGACATGTTAACAGCAATTAGACTTTTGCACACGCACGTTGGAGCCTGTTCAGCATATTCTTTATTAGAAGAGCCTAAAAAGCGTTATTATAATCATCTAACCTGGGGTCATGGACACATGCTCTATGATCTCTGCCTCTGTCAGCAGTCCCCTTGGTGAAATTTTGCCTATTGTCCATAGAGATTAAAAGGAAGTGCTTACCCCAGATGCGATATTGGAAAATCAGAGGTCAGAGCAAAGCTTGTGGTAACCTCCATGTTTTTTAATACAAGTTATAGGAGCAATCAGATTAGCATGAACAGATATTGCTCCTTCTAACAGATGGAGCAGGATTCTTATGCAAATGAGGGAGGACAGGCTACAGTCATTTGGTGGCAACGTTCTGGGGGGCAGGAGTGGGGATGCTGTTATCTTGACTGTGGTTGGCCAGCGCTTGGACAGTGAGGATAGCAAAGCCTTCTGTCCAGTTCAGCAGAGGCATATCAGTCCTTTATGTCATGGAAAACCACTTCCTTCTGTAATAAAATCAGCCTATCCTGTTTGGAATGGTCCCCTTCATAGCCAGCTCTATTGGTCAACTAAAGTCATCAGTGGGAGCTCTTTTCCTCTCTGCTTTGGGAGCCCACAGAATCCACTGAAAACAAGTCGTGTAACCTGATCTTCCCAAGACTCTACCAGCCAAATGAGATCCAAATAAGTCTCAAATCTCATTGGATCCCATTTACTTCTGCGTAGTCCGGAGGGAGAGGCTCTCATGTGCCTACAAGCAATTCCCTCCTGGTCTTCTCTTCTGATTGCTGCTTTAACGGTTACCATTTGAAGGTGGTTTTATGCCCAGTGTCCAGTGTGAATAAAGCTAACATTTTACCACAACCCCTCAAGTAAGCACTTTTATTATTCCCACTTTGAAGATGAAAAAGTAGGAGGGCAGCAAGGTTCAACCAGCTGCCCGGTATCTCATAGCTAGAACACAGGATGCAAACTCAGGCAGTCTGGTTTCCAGTCTCCCATGGTTAGTCATTACTCTATGCTGCCTCTTGAGCAAAAGCTGATTTTGACTCAAGGGGACTACTTCCCCAGGCTCCCAATGTTGCAAAATATTCAATGTTCCAAGTAAACATGTACTGACTGACTGACTGATTAACTGATTCACTAAATGAATGAATTCTGATTGACTTCATGAGGGCCAGATTTATGCAGAGTTATATAATATTTCAAATTTTCAGGCTTTCTAAGGAAAGCCAGTTTGCTTACACTGACCAGCCAATTTAAAATTGCAAACAGCTCTCAACTCTTTAGTCCATATTTGCTTCCCATACTTTAGGTGGTGATGCTTATCACCACTGACATACAGTATATTTTGTTTGCCCATCTCTCCCACTAGAATATAAAAGTGAGAATTTTTCAATGTTTTGTTCACTGCTGTTTCCGTGCTAGAATGGTGCCACCAACAAACTGTGGTCTTGATAATTGTTGAATAAATGAAAGGGTTATGTGTTTCAGGTACAAATAGGCTAGAGGACGTGTTCTATCTTTGGTTCAGAAATGTGTCCACAGACCCATGTGCACCGTTGATGAGAGATACAATACAAAAAGTTGGAAGGAATTTAGTGCTCTTCTTGCCTCTTCGTAATTTTTAGAGAGTCATTTGCTTTTGATAACATCAAACTGAAGGTAAAACTGGAACTGAAAATTCTTGTCTGGGAGCCTTCCCACCCTATATCCCACCCACTTAGTGTGACCAGATCTAGGGATTTCCTTTTCCACTTAGCTTGTTATTAAAGGTCTTCTCTGAAAGCCCCCAACTGATCTGATGTTGCTCCCATTCCCACTTTGGGTTGCTTCCTGGTTGGCAGAGGCTTTAGAGGGTCCCTATTGTTTTGTTGGATGAGGGGTTGCTAGCTTTTGAAGCAGGCCTGCTCATTGCTGATTTCCCCCAGGCGCTTGTTTTTGAAGACAACACTTCAAAGGCAAGCAACATTTGAAATTCCTCAGCTATTCATCCAGTTGGTAAAACTAGATGCACACCGTCAAGAAGCCATTTGTTACTTTCATCAGGGTGAACAGATAAGCAGGAAGCCACCATTTGGAGGATGAGCTGACAGGCTACCATGAGGATCAGTAGGTCTGCAGAGGGTCTGCTTGGGGTTAATATTTTGATGTAAAGTTTCCCAAAGAGGGGTTCTAGGAAAGTCCACTGTGGAAATTGTGTGTGTGTGTGTTGTGTGTATCTGTTTGATGATGATGATGATGATTTTGGATGGTGGGTAGGCAAAAGGTTAAGAAGAAATGTTAGCATTTCCAACAAGAATTAATAGAACATCAGTTTTCCAAACTGTGGTCCAGGGATCCCTGGGGGTTCCAGAAACCTTTCTAGGGGCTTTGTAAAGTCAAAACTGTTTTCAAAGTAACACTAAGTTAATATTTGCCCTTTTCACTGTGATTCTCTCATCACTGTACTGAGGAGTTTCCAGAAGTGATCTGTCATGTGATATAGCAAAAGAATGAATGCAAACACAAGAATGAGAAACTAACTGTCCTCTATTAAGCCAGACGTTAAAGAGATTTGCCAAAAACATAAAACAATGCCCCTCTTCTACCTTTGGTTAAAAAAATGCAGCTATTTTCCATAAAATTGTATTTATATGATAACATATAATAGGCTTATTATTTTAAATGATCTAATAAATTTAAACAATTTCTCGGTTTTAATTTCCAACACAATAAAGATATATATAGATATAGATATCTATATATATCACTCTAAATAAAAGCACTTTCAGATCCTCAAATTTTTTAAAAGAGTGAAGAGGTTATGAGACCAAAAAGTTTGAGAACCACAGTAATTGAGCTGTCAAAACTTGGTCTGAAGAAAGCCACAGAAAATCATACATTTCAGAATGAGAAAGATCCTGGAAGGATGATCTGGTCCAGTCCCCTTGCTTGCTGAAGCAGGCTAAGTATTATACCTTTTTATATATGGGATTATAGAGATCCAGAGGGTTCACAGACTTCCCCAAAACTCCACAACTGTCAAGCGGAGAGTTAAGGAGAGGAGTGAAATTGTGGCAATATTGGGATGGCAGGTCTTATCCCTTTTGATTCAGACAGAACTTTACCCATTTACCCAATATCCCACTCTGCCAGGGACATGAGTGGTCCTTGTTAAGAAAATGTAAACAACAGGGGATCCCTGGGTGGTTCAGCGGTCTGGCGCCTTCCTTTAGCCCAGGGTGCGATCCTGGAGTCCCAGGATCGAGTCCCACATCAGGCTCCCTGCATGGAGCCTGCTTCTTCCTCTGCCTGTGTCTCTGCCTCTCTCTCACTCTGTGTCTATCATAAATAAATAAATCTTTAAAAAAAAAAAAAAGAAAATGTAAACAACAAACATACAAACCTATCTTCTTTGCTTTTTTTCTTTGGCTGTTAAATCTACCTCTGGTCATTTTTCTGGTAGAGGATCTGAATGTGCTAGAAAGAATCATTTATTTGCTTAGCTTACTGGGTTTAGAAACCATGTGCTGAAGTTGGTGATGTTGGCAATGCTGGCTACAATCCTAGCAGGGCTCAGTTTATGGGGAATCCACTTCCATACTCACCGGTGAGGCTGTTGGCAAGTCTTAGATTCTGGCTGGCTATTCATTAGAGTTTAGTTCCTTGCCACATGGACCTCTCCATAGGACAGCTCACAACACGGCAGCTAGCTTCCTTCAGAATGAGTGTGAGTGTGAGTAAGAGGGGCTACCCAAGATGGAACCCATAGTCTTTTGTCACCCAGTGAGTGACACCCCAGCACTTTTGCCATATTCTAATTTTCAGATGTGAGTCACTAGGTCCAGCCCACATTCGAGAGGAGGGGGTTACAGATAAGTATGAATACAGGAGGTACGGATCCTTGGGACATCTTTTTTTTTTTAATTTTTATTTATTTATGATAGGCACACAGTGAGAGAGAGAGAGAGGCAGAGACACAGGCAGAGAGAGAAGCAGGCTCCATGCACTGGGAGCCCGACGTGGGATTCGATTCCGGGTCTCCAGGATCGCGCCCTGGGCCAAAGGCAGGCGCTAAACCACTGCGCCACCCAGGGATCCCTCCTTGGGACATCTTAAAGGCTGGCTACTACAACCTCTAACCTAGCATTTGATCCTCTCACTCATCCGGTAACCTCATCACACAGTGCCTTTTAAGTGTAAATAATTTGTGCTCATTATCTATGGGACAGTCTGTATCAGAGGTTAAAACCAAGAACTCTTCCTGGATTTGATCTCAGCTCTGCCGCTCTGATAGCTTTTGACCTCAGGCAAGTGACTCTGCGTCTCAGTTTCCCACACATTAGATAGGACTGATAAACAGTGCTCCTTCATGGGAGTTGTAAATGAAGATTGAGTTAATACATACTATAGAGCCATTAAAACTGTGCTGACATGGAGTAAGCGCCTTATGGGTACTTAGTTACAGGTTTCCCCCACTATCTGAAAGTAGGGTGTTCCTATTAGGCTTTTCTGATACCTAATGCACAGAATAAATTGAGATAAAGCACAGATGCTCACAGACACAGTTCAAAGCTATGGCAGCTTGATGCTGAATCATATCGCCAGGGTAAGGAGTTTGGTGACACCGGTCTCCCTGCCTGCCTTGGTAATGGCTTACCGTAAAAACAATGCTGAACACTATTTTACTTTTCACTTTTTCTCATAAAAGCAAAGATCATTTTTGGATTTCTTTTGGTTAGCAAAAAAAAAAAAAAAAAAAAAATCCTGATGTAGGTCTTTTCATGTAAGTGAATGGCATAACATGAATTTTGAAAAGTGAAGGATACCCATATTACTACTATGTACCAGGCACATTATGCATTATTTATTGCTAAAAATTGCAGAAAAAGTTTATTGCTCCTCCCCATGGAGTAGGTATTTTCACATCACCTGACTAATGAAAAACTACGGCTTGGAGAGTTTAAGCATCTTGGCCACCGTATCATCCCTAGTTAAATGATAGGACGGGGGTTCTTTGCCAGGTTTGTAAATCCCCAGTACTGGCCTTCTACACTGTAACTCTGCACCATGGAAGGAAAATGGTCAGGGAGAGTAAATAAGAATGTACTTAGTGTAACTGCTGATATAATTACAAGTTAAAAGGAAGACACTTTTTGATCAGTCCTAAGTACACAGATGGGGGTTTTTCTAGGACTAAATTTAACTTTGAAAATAAATGGTAGCCAGGCAGACTCAAAAATAACCAACTACTTAGGCTATAATTGTTTACCATGTGATTTTCCCATCCTTTCTATGGTACTTACCTTGCAATTAAATGATCAATAGTTATCCTGTAAGTAGTGAGTATGCCCATGAAATTTGTGACCTGGAAAATCAGCCATTATAAGAGTGGAAGTGTTAAATGGTCTGGAAATGATCAGTGGGAAGGTAAGGCTGCCTCCTACTTTTGACATATCTACTGAGGCACTAAATTCAGAGATTCCCAAATAAATTCCCAGGCTATGAATCGGCACCATCTGCAGGCCCTTCAACATAGGAGCTGGAGCTGTCTATGGCAATATCTTTCTTTAGGCTGGGAATGTCTCCTTGTACACTAGGCAGGAAGGTGCAGCTCTCTAGACCTATCCAATAAACACTCCATCATCAATTTTCAGGGCAGCGCATGACTAAGCATGACCAATTGTGGTCTGGTGGCCAGCTGAGTTGGTTGCTCTCTGCAGAGCTGGGCATATTTCCTGTGACTTCCTTGCAGAATGAAACTTCAGGGATGTCTGTTGATGGGCCTTGGGAGATTGGGGGGTGCCCACTCCTTCTAACATTGGTGCAGGTAGACCGCACTGGGGAGAAGGCAGCCACTGCTTGTCTCTATATCCTCTACAAAAAGAGATAGTTCCACAATTACTGATTCAGGTGTAAGGAAGAAGGGCAAGACCAGTTCTTCTCCCTGAAGAACTTGCATCTTTACTGGGGATTCATGATGGAGTCACATGAGCCAATGGGACCCTGTCAGTAGTAACTCAGGATATCAGAGAGTCTGGAACATTCAGAAAAGGTCTAGTGAGAAGGGTAGGGTTTGAGCTAGGCCTGGAAAGCTTTAACTGGTCAAAAAGAAAGAAAAAAACCCAAGCTCTTTAGCTTTCTAGGGTACGGCCATGATCTTCTTTTTTCAAGCCTCAGATGCAGGAAAGCTTACTGTAGAGAAAGTGGACAGGCTTCGGATTTGGACAGACTTTGCTCAAAATCTTGGATCTCTAATAAATTGCTGTTGGGAACTAAAGAAAGTTACTTAATTTCTTTGAAGTTCTGTTTTTCCACCTACAAAACAGAAATAATAAAGCCTGTTAGAGCAATGCTAAAGATAATATGAAAACATATACTCGCACCCAGTAGGTGCTCAAGAAACATCGGTTCCCTTCCTTCTCACTGTCCCTTCAGAGACTCCACTGGACCCTCTTAGGCCTGCATGCCCAGTCAAGCCAATTCCTGCTTCATCATCTTATGTCAGCTTTAGTCTCTTAAAATCCTCCATCAAGACTGCCATCAAATGCCACCTCCTCCGTGGCCTTCCTCAGCCCTCCAGCTGTAAGGGGGCTTTCTTCATACTCTCTAGTCCTTCTGTGAGGCAGGCATTCATCCTAGTCCCAGTGGATATTTGCTACTAGATTACTTGGGCATACTCTCATCTCCTTTGCCAGGAAATTAGCTCCTTGGGAGCATTGATCGTGTCAGGTTTATCTTTCTAGATCCACAACAAGAGCAAAGAAGCAGGAGTGGGCATGGCTGTGGTGGGTTCAGAGGCATAATACCAGCTTGGCTGAGTGATGGTTTGGGTCAGGGATGTGCAAAACTTGGCAGCTTGGGAGCTTCAAGGCATTTGTCCCAATTCCTCTTCCCCGCTTGAGCATAGCACCCTTTTCATGGCTTTTGAGGTTGACTTGATATAAATCTGAGTCTGGTTCACTTTAATCTACTCAACACTCAAACTGGAAACTATCTTTCCCACAGAGCTAGTTATATCAGCTCTCTGGAGGAGAGGTGACGATATCTGGGTCACAGTTTTAATTGGGACAGTCAACTCTAGTGGAAATGCTCTAAAAGACAAGTTGGGTGTGCCCATTTCTGCCAATTAGGAAGCTGGTTGGGGTTGCCCCCAGTTGTATGTATAGTGTTTGTTAAACCTCCCATATAGTTCACATTGTAGGCCATTCCGTGCTCACTTGTTCCCAGAATTAAAACTCAAGAGAGAGGAAAGGAGCTGCCTGACCCTCCACCCAAGAGTCTTTCCTCTCCAAACCCAGGACACTTTGAGGGGAAAATTCTAAAGTAGATCTGAGACCCCTTAAATTAGAACTAGAAAAACCAGCTCCTATTGATGGGATACAGAGAACATGTTTGAATTAAGTGTCATGTTAGCCAGACAGAAAGTACCTGGCTATTTAAAGTTTTTCTTTGATTTTTCAGAGGCTTACTGCATTTTCAGAAGGGTCTATAGTGATTATATTCCTAATTGCAAAGGTCACAGAACTAGTTGGTATCAGAGCTGAATCTAGTGATGCTATTCTTCTATTTACTTTGTGCTTTTTACATTTTATTTTATTTTATTTTATTTTGCTTTTTACATTTTAAAAGTCCTTTTACATACTTTTATTTCTCAAAACCAATTATAAAGGGATTACTGTCCCTGTTTTTTTATTTATTAAGATTTATTTACTTATTCTTGAGAGACACAGAGAGAGAGAGAGGCAGAGACATAAACAGAGGGAGAAGCAGGCCTGCCTACAGGGAGCCCAATGCAAGATTCAATCCCAGATCCTAGGATTATAACCTGAGCTGATGCTCAATCACTGAGCCACTCAGGTCTCCCTACTGTCCCCATTTTAAAGATGAGGCAGTGGAGATTCAGAGTCAGAGTCGGCTAAATGGTAAAACTTCTAGTGAAGAGCTGCTTTCCCTGTTCATCTCCCCTCCTGTCTTGACAGAGAGGTTGTAATTAGTGCTGGGTCTAGGGGTGGATGCCTGCAGAGATGGTGATCTGGGTGTGTGTGTATGTGACAGAAAGAGAACCTTTGGGGGACATGACCACCTCCGGAGACTGTCAGGAGCATCATTTACCCACCAATCAGCCCTGGAAATCCCCAGGCTGTGCAGCTTGGAGACCGCTGTGCCTTCCCCAAGAAGTTCTGACGGTGGCACTCCTGGCATGCTATGAAAACCTCAGGCACACATTTTCAGGCAGCCGTTAGCAGGCCACAGAAGTTCCCCAAGACACTTGGTAAACCTACGTCAAATCTGTTCTGACTTTGTGTAGGTGGCTGGGTTTCATCAAAAGGGTGCTGAAAGCAACAACCCCAGAAGTGCTGAATCTGGACAGAGCAGAGCCTTAGCTCTCCCCTCCCTTCCTCTACTGCCTTATAATCTCCCTTTCTGAAGAGCAAATACTGACACAATGCTCATGGCTGACACATGCCTTCTTATGTGCAAGCTTTGCTGGAGTGAGATATTATGATACAATTTCTCTAAATTTGTTCTCAAATTCTGTAGAATTATCTGTGAGCAAATCTACTGTGGGCCCTATTGGTTCTTAAAGCACACATAAGGGACTCTATCCACTGGGCATCGCCCCTGGGTTCAGTCACTTTTCCAAATGATTTCTGCAGTTGGTACTAAAAGGCAGACAGATTGTAGTCTTAAAAGCTTGATGGAGAAGTTTGAAAAAAAAAATCTTTACTTGTCTTCAATTTTCATTTGTCATCGAGTTCCAGTTTGCCTCCAAAGTTACTAGACTTTTCTAGTTTCATCAACTGAAACAAAAAAACAAAAAACAAAACCAACCACAAGAAGCTGCTTTTGTCCACAGAATGAGCCGCTAGTACCGAAGGTCAGGGCCATCAGCATCGTGGCTTTCAGAGGCCAGCCAGATGGCTTCATGAACAGATTCCCTGGGTGGCTGGGGCAGAGGTGAGGAGAGACACTGAAGATGGGGGTGTGGGAGCAAAGCTGGAATGTTTCTTAGAGACAGGAATGGGAAACAGGGGAGCCAAACATCTGTCTTGGTGTTTAAGAAAGGCTAAGTAATGGGGCTGCTGGTGCTAGACTGTTGGTATCTGTAGAGGACCTCAAGAGACACGTGTCTAAAGTTCCCATAAACCTCAGACAGATAAATCCTCTTGTCTTTCTTCCCAACTTTCAAAAACAGTATGTATTACTCAAGAAAAACCACAAAGCTTTGAGCTGGTACTGGTTAGCCCAATATAAGGTCAGATTTTGCATAGGAGATCTGGAGACAGGAAATACCCCGGCGTAAAAGCAGTCAAGAGGGCACTGAGATAACACCACCATTTCCAAGTCTTCACACCAAGATATGCTGTCATCTGTGGGCACTTTTTTTTATGATCTGTTTGCAAAATGACCACAGCACGTTAGCATTGCCCATGAGCCTCTGTTGTGAAATTCTATAGGATGAAAGGAGGGGGAATTTTGTCACGCAACCTGGAATCTATTCTCAGTTAGGAGGGAAGTGGAAGACCAATGCTGGTCTGACCAATGAGTATATATAACAACTTCTACACTTAAACAAAATAGAGGGACACCTGGGTGGCTTAGTGGTTGAGCATCTGTCTTCGACTCAGGGCGTGATCTCAGGGTCCTGGGATCGAGTCTCACATCAGTCTCCCCGCAGGGAGCCTGCTTCTCCCTCTGCCCATGGATGTCTCTGCCTCTCTCTGTGTGTCTCTCATGAATAAGTAAATAAAATCTTAAAAAAAAATAAAAAACAAAACCAAAATAGAATATTGGGATCTTCTCTCATTAAGAGTGGTGTCAAAGTTGTTCAAAAGAGGGGCGCCTGGATGGCTCAGTTGGTTAAGCATCTGCCTTTGTCTTTGGTCATGATCTCGGGGTCTTGGGATGGAACCCCATATCAGGCTCCCTGCTCAGTGGGGAGTCTGCTTCTGCCTCTTCCTCTGCTCCTCCCATCCCTCACCCCCACTACTCCGCACTACCTTCCACGACTTCCCACCACCCCCTACCCCCCCACCATGCTTGTGCTTGCTCTCTCTCTCTTAAATAAGTAAATTAAATCTTTTTTAAAAAGTTGTCCAAAAGAAAACACCATCTTTCCATGTACTTATTAAATAGGTCTGTAGGACAGCATCGTCACTATGCCTTTAAAACTGTCTTAAAAAAAAAAATGTATTCGTGAGAGACTCAGAGAGAGAGGTAGAGAGAGAGAGGCAGAGAGAGAAGCAGGCTCCATGCAGGGACCCCGATTGGGACTCGATCCCGGAACTCCAGGATCAGGCCCTGGGTGTGAAAGGCAGGTGCTCAACCGCTGAGCCACCCAGAAATCCCTAAAACTGTGTGCCCTTAAAGCATCACTCATCTCTGACAACTCTGCCAGGTTGGCCTGCTAAATTTTAGACTATTGAATTTTCATAATCCTTTTGTAAGTGAATTTGCTCCCAACTGGCTATTACTCCTGAGAAAACTAAGAAGTGACCTGAAAAAGATGATAATTTATGATAATATAGAGCAAGACCAATTGTTCCTCTTGGATTAAACAGTTCAGAGTTGAACTGAAGTCCAGGGACTTGAATTTCTAATCAGTATTGTCCAGTGTTAAAACTCTCTGGGCCAGTTTGGCCTTTGGTAAAGCTTCCATTTAACAGATAATCTAGTGTATCTCCTGAGAAGGGTTAATCTAAATATATTTGTTGACCATTTCACACAAGATTATTAATTAAAATTTGAAATTATAATACTATATATTAACAGATATGTTATGATTTTAGGTTGAAGAATCAGATATTTCCATTCTAAGTCAACATATCTACAGATTAGATTTAATGCCATTATCACAGGAATGGTAACATCAAGGTGATACTTATGAACTTATTTAAGAATTTTGTGGACTAGGGACGCCTGGGTGGCTCAGCAGTTGAGCGTCTGCCTTCAGCTCAGCGTGTGATCCCGGAATCTGGGATTGAGTCTCATATTGGGCTCCTTGCAGAAAGCCTGATTCTCCCTCTGCCTGTGTCTCTGCCTCTCTCTGTCTCTCATGAATAAATAAATAAAATCTTAAAAAAAAAAAGAATTTTGTGGACTAAACTACTATTCCCAGAGATCTGCACTCTACATCAAATCATACACATTACAGGGTACCCACATTTCACATTAAACACACATGTACACACGCAATTGTATGGATCTTTATAAACCAGATTTTAAAATTATATAGTTACTTGTAACTTATTTGTGATTGGCTATAATTGCATGTATGATTAGAAATTCTTTTGAAGTGAGAAAAATCTAACCTATACATTCTTTTCACATGTAATTACATTTGATAAATATTGAATTTAACAATTAGTGACATCACCATGTTTTTTAAATATATTTATAGCTATTGAAGAAAGTATTTATTTATATTTACTTCTTCCTTCTTTCCTTTCTTTCTTTCTTTCTTTCTTTCTTTCTTTCTTTCTTTCTTTCTTCTTTCTTTCTTTCTTTCTTTCTTTCTTTCTTTCTTTTCTTTCTTTCTTCTTTCTTCTATTTTGCAATCAATACACTTTTTTGCCCCTTGGTTTCTAACATTTCTATAGCTTCTTGAGAAGCCTTGTGTTTCGTGGTGGCTGCTATTTATAGTGGCCTTGTTTATAAAATCCTTTAAAGTCATAAATATCTTGGGATGCCTGGATGGCTCAGCGGTTGAGCATCTGCCTTTGGCTCAGGGTGTGGGGAAATGGTTACCCATAGAAGAAAGTCACCTGTGTATTTCAAGGGAAAAAATGAAGAAAGGAAAACAAAGGAAAGGCCAATTGCCCACAGGTCTTAGAAGTAAAATCTAACGTTGGATGACTGTCTCTCAGATACTCCACTTTGTTCTGTGGGAACTCCTCCTCATCCTGCAGATCATAGTTCACTTCTCTGGTTTCTCCAGCTCCTTCCACTTACCCTGACTCTGCAAGTTCTGACTCTTCCCCTCAGGGTCTCTTGCTCTTTCACCTGCACTCCCAAAGCCTTTGCCACACACCTTTTTTTCCAGCATCTGCCACATTGTACAGCAATTTTGTTTGGCCTTCCAGTAGATTAGGGCCTTCTCTCAATTTTCCCCCCTTGATGCCTTTTCTAGCACCTCATGTTTACTCAATTTCTGAATTTCAGTCATCGTATTATGTAGAAGATGACCTCTCAGGGTCTGCTATATACCTGACACAGTGGGAGAGACACCGTGTTTCAAGACCCAGTTCCTGCCTTCAGTCGGACGCACAGAAATCCGGTTGGCAGGTCAGGACTGATTAAAAGTCCAACACCCATTATAAAGCCTGAAATCCCAGTTTCAGCTGTTAGCTTGATAGTCCTGAGAGGAATAAACACTTGGCGTGAGCCAGGGAGATAATGGTTCCATCAGAAGTGAGGACACAGAGTAGCCAGGAGCTTGGTGACACTCCTGTAGGGGTCTGAACAGGCACATCCTACCTCATGTAGAAATGTGTGGGGAGGGTCCCCAGAGCAGCAGTTCCCCTGCCTGAGCTAAAGTGAGCCTGGGAGGGAGGAGAGAGGGATCCAGGGTATGGGCCAAATCAGATTGCTAAAACCTATCCAGTTGTACTCAGAAATGCGGAACTTGTTTGTGCCCTCATTAGAACAATCATTCCTTAGAATGAGAAGCAATTTAAACAAGATCTGATTGCCTGGCTCAAGTTCTCTCCCCACGCATCTACTCTGTTCACACCTGTTGGTCTTGTACCCAGGTCATACTGTCTCCCAGAACTGAAGTGACCTGGTGTCAATAGGACCCTTCTCTTTCAAGTTGTGCTAACTAGGCCTTCCAGGCTGGGCTGGCCCACAAACCAGCGCTGTAAGCACTTGAGGAAGAAACACTCTGGAGGAAAGAGTGATTCAAAGATGCTGTTTACACTCTGAATATCAGGTCAGTTTCAATTTTAGGTCAAGAGTTGAAACAGCCCAGACCAATGGTCTTCTGCTCCTTCGAAGTCGGGCCCCTTTGTACCAGTCTGAGGTTTTTGGTTAGGCACTTGTGGAAGCTTGTCTAGACCTCACATTTCATATGGTGGAGTGTTCTGCTAACTTGGAAATTTTCATGAATTATTTTGAAAGCATCACAGACAGGTCCAGCTTGTCTGGGGGGGAAGAAATGGTCATCTGATTTGTCACTTCTATTTTTTCTAATTGAGGCAAATTTATATAACCCAAAATTAGCCATTTTAAGGTAAACTATTCAGTGACATTTTGTACTTCTACAACATTGTGCAACACCACCTCTATCTAGGTTCAAAACATTTTTATCACCCCAAAAGGAAATCCCATACTCATCAAGCAGCCCCTTCTCCTTCCTCTCTCCCACAGGCCCTGGCAACCACTGCTCTGCTTTCTGTCTCTATGGATTTATCTATTTGGATATATCATGTAAACATGATCATACAAATGTGACCTTGTGTGTCTGGTTTCTTTTATTTAGCACATTTTCAAGGCTCATCTATGTTGTACCATCTACCAGAACTTTGTTCCTTTTTATGATTAAGTCTACTATATGTTTATACCACATTTTATTTATTCATCCATAAATTCTATTTGTTGCCACTCCCCCTTTTTTAAAAAAGATTTTATTTTTAATACAGCTATTTCTGTATTTGAGAGAGAGAGAGCATGTACACAAGCAGTGGCGAGGGGCGGAGGGAAAGGGTGAAGCAGACTCCCCTGCTGAGCAAGGAGCCCAATGCAATAGATGTGGGGCTCCATCCCAGGGTCCTGGGATCATGACCTGAGCTAAAGGCAGACGCTTAACTGACTGAGCCACCCAGATGCCCCTATTTTTTTACACCTCTTAAGATCCTGGACTTTGAGGAGTCTGAAACTGCGTGATGGGGCCACTCTATGTTCTTCAAAAGAAGTAGCAACTTGTAAAGAAATGAAGACAGCCCAAGGTGTGATTCTCTAGAGTTGACACCTTCAGATGAAACACACACTCAGCTAGTCACAAATGCTTCCTTCTTCTGACTTTGTGGTTAAGGAAATGTTGGAGGGATCTTTGCTGTATTTTATTTTTTTTCTTGTTCAAGAGAAAGTACTGAGTTTGAATTCCCTAAGTGGGGGTGCCTTACCTAATTACATAGTTTTTTAATGCTCTTAAAGTGGACTTTCACAGAGAGATAAAAACATAGTTCTTCAAATCTCAATATAAATATAGCAGGGCTCAGACAGTGAGATGGGATGGACACCTGCTTGGGGGTTGGTGTCTGGGTCTGGCTTGTCTCCACCCTTGGGGGACCCAGCCTCCACCTTTAGCCCACCATTTGTGTCAATAGGGCCTAAGACCAATGAAGACCACGAGAACCGCTCTTTCTGTGACGCGTTTCCTCACTCTGCCACAAATTGCAACAGGGAACATGAGATAAAGAAGAGGAACCTCAACGGAAAGGACCAAGTTAAGGGTGGATGTAAACAGCAGGTTTGCCACAAGGTGACTAGAAAGCAGCCCAAGGGGCACCTGGGTGGCTTAGCGGTCGAGTATCTGCCTTCAGCTCAGGTCGTGGTCGTGATCCTGGTGTCCTGGAATCGAGTTCTACATCAGGCTCCCCACAGGGAGAGAGCCTGCTTCTCCTTCTGCTTATGCCTCTGCCTGTGTCTGTATGTCTCTCATGAATAAAGTCTTAAAAAAAGAAAGAAAGAAATCAGCTCTAGAAGGGCAAGCTGATGTGGTTAGATCTAGCTGGGAGGAGGGAAATCCTTCTGTCCTTATGGGGGTGACTCTGGGAGATCATGCAGGGGGCACTCCCCTTTGACTTAATCCCCAAAGGATAGACTCCTGGATATCAGGGCAGAATTTTACTGCCAGATCTTTCTAGAAGAATCTGCCCTGGAGTCTATTGACCTGACACCAGCTTTACAGTAAAGCTGGAGTCTGAACTTGTTAATGAAGTGTGATTAGTAGGAACAGTAGCATTTGGAGCCACTCATGTTACAGCTGAATTGGCATCACTTTCTCCACTTTAAATATTTAAATATTTCTCCACTTTAAATATCACTCTGGGTTTAATTTACTGCTGATGCCATTCTTAACTTTGAGCTTGGGGTCCTAGCCCTTCCCTAGGACAGACGTAAATCCCCCCAGCATTGCTTTATCTGCACCTCACCCAACATTGCCATGTGGTTTGGAAAAAAGAGAAGCAAAAGGCAGGAGTGTGAGTTTTAACTTAGTTCTTGCCATGGGCAAGTCATTTACCACCTAAGTACTGTGATCTCTGAAATGAAGGGAGCTAGAGAGTGGTTCCCAAGGCCTAGTCTGTATAACCCAACTGCTGTAAGTCATTGGTTGGTGGATGATTGGAAGGAGGCTTTGATTCCCCACATTTCCAGCCTGCCCCCAGGAAGTCCTCAGGCAAAGAAATGCAGGTAAATGCAAGCTCTGAAGTGGTAATAAGGCCTGAGGGCATATGAGCTGTACTGGTGGTATAAAATTCTCTAATGTTATGCATGTAGGATGTTGTCAATTTTTATATTGAAAATAATTGTCCAATTGAACAAAAGTTTAATTTATTATTATTGTTGCTGATATTATTTGATATTTAGTGTTATTTCCACATCATGTGTCCTGAAATAGAATTACCTGGCCAAAGAATCCTTTAAACCTGTAATAGTTAAGACACTGGTTAAGTTGTTGAAAGTTAATTCTAGAATACAGCAAGACTCCAAAAATATAGTGACCTAACAAAGAAGGAAGTTTACTTTTCTTTCACATAAGAGACCAGAGTCAAGTGGTCCAGGGCCTGAGGGACAACACTGCCTTGTTCTCACCAATTTCCACCTCTGGTCCTGGATGGCTGTTCTGGCTCTTGTCATGTTCCGTGTTCTGGCTCTTGTCATGTTCCTTCCACAAGGGAGGAACATGGCAAGAGCCTACATGTGCCTTCCTTAGTAGGGCATGACCCAGAAGTGGCACATATTTTTCTGCTCACATCTCACTGGTAGGACTCAGTCACATGGCTACATATGAAGCTGCCAGGCTGTAAAATGTATTTTGTGGCTTGGCTATGTGCCTAATTAAAATTGGGGGGTTTGTTTTAAAGATGGAGAGAATGATTATTGGTAAGTAGCCATATTCTCTGCCAGAAGACTCATGCCAAATTATTTTCCAAAATGATTTGTGCTACAGTTCAGTTTCACCAAAATTGCATGGGCATGCCAGCTTTTTAAAAATTTTTTAAAAAAGATTTTATTGATTTTATTTTAGAGAGAGAGCACAAGTGAGCCATGGGAAGAGTGGGGGAGGGGGGAGAGGGAGAGAATCTCAAGCAGACTCCATGCTGAGTTTGGAGCCCAGTGAGGGGCTCCATCTCATGACCTTGAGATCATGATCTGAGCTGAAATCAAGAGTCAGAAGCTCAACCAACTGAGCCATCCGGGTGCCCCAGGCATGCCGATTTAACAAGTGTTTATTAAGGATCTTTTTTTTGTGTAAAACATCAAGAAACCATAGAGATATTGATGGAAAAGATGCAGGATGCGGTTCTGTACATAGGAAATATCTAGAGACAGGGATTAGTTTAGGTACTGAAGCATATGATTCAGACCCTGCCTGTCATGGAAAGGACTGGTGAAATTGGAGCATGCAAGAGTTGGTGGTGAATGAGGAAGAGGTAAATTTAGGTGGATTTTGTGAGATGATGTTGCTCATCACCTCTTGAATGTTTCTGTTCATAGGGCCAGGGGTCACTAAAGTTAGTGCTCACTCAACCTTCAATGCCATCTAGCCAACTCTAACATTTTATTAAATCTTTCTACTGCCAATAAGTAACAAAAGAGTAGGGTTTTGAAATGTACCTCCTTTTCCTGGTTGAGGGAGGGATATTGAGTGGAGTAAAGGAATCAAAGGGGCAGCAAGGAAAAGAAAACTCAAGCATGTTAGAGGAGGTGAAGGCTATTTACAGATTCTGGGAATGCAGGTCTTCTAGCTGCTGAGGGTGTGTCCTCCCACCATGCCACATGGCATCCTCTGTGGACAGTGAGGTCTCTAAAGATTGATTCAAGGGCCTAGGTACTAAATATCTTTAACCAGAACTATCCCCTCTGGGTCCTTTTTCTTCATGCTCCACAAGTTGGAGAAAGGAAGGAACTAGTACAGTACTTGGATGACTGGCTGGAATGAAGTAATATATCTATTGATGGTACAGGCAGCTGAAGTTCTAACTATGAACAAGCTTTGTCAAAATTGGGAATAAGAATCATTTTTGCTCCACCTCTCCTAGAATTTCCATCTCTTTGCCAATCTTCATTAGTATTCCCACAGTGTTCCACTCCCTCTTCTCCAAAATGTGTCGTATTTGGTAGTATCTCATATTCCCCATTTTTCTCTTCTTACTATCTTACCCTACTGTGAATGATTTTTGTTCTACTTTCTTATTACATTTTCTGGAGTCTAAGCCTATCTTCTCATTACTCTTTTTTTTTTTAAGATTTTATTTATTTATTCATGAAAGACACAGAAGGAGAGAGACAGAGAGACACAGGCAGAGGGAGAAGCAGGCTCCATGCAGGGAGCCCAACATGGGACTCGATCCTGGGTCTCCAGGATCATGCCCTGGGCTGAAGGCGATGCTAAACCACTAAGCCACCAGGGCTGCCCTCATTACTCTTTTTAAAGATTTTATTTATTTATTCACGAGAGACACAAAGAGAGAGGCAGAGACACAGGCAGAGGGAGAAGCAGGCTCCCCATGGAGAGCCCGATGTGAGACTTGATCCTGGGACCCAGGATCATGCTCTGAGCCAAAGGTAGATGCTCAACCACTGAGCCACCCAGGCGTCCCTCATTACTCTTTCATTCCCCCATCCCTCCATCTATCCTGTCATCCATCCGTCCATCCATCCATTCAACCATTCAGGTAAACTAATTCAAACTACAGTCTTAATGGCTTTAAAAGTTTTAACTTTAGGTTTTCTTCAGTTGAATGAGTTTCTGGCATAACAAGCTAATGGGATAGATATCTGGGGAGGAACATACGTGAGTTTAACAATCTAATATCCTTTGCTTCATCATAGAACTAGTCAGCTTAGATCTGTTGTGTCAGGGCAAAAGCAAATTCGAAGATGATTCTGCTCAGTTCAAAGTCACTTCTGCTTAATTGTTGTCATTACAGAATGTGAAATAAACCTGCAGCCATGGTCATGAGGCCTTATTGCTAGGAAGGCCCTGGCAGGTTTGCGGTAGGTGAGGAGATTTTGCAAGACACCTGCCCTGGGTTTTGCTGCTGCCCTCCTTGAAGGGTTTCAGAGGTGGGGTTTCTTCTGTGGTCAGGGCACTGGGATTGTGGGTATGATCTGTCCTGTCATCACTTTCACTCTGATTAGCTTCATTCGGAAGAACTTTTGAGAGCCTTTCACAAACACAGGTCAACGTGGGAAAACAAGTTCTACTCTATGGGACTGATTTAATCTCTTTGTGTAGAGGCTGATCTTGGGAAAAAATACACTTCTTCTCATGTCAAACAGGTAGGACATGAGAGCCCACAGCTGCTCCTAATGCATATTGGGTTTTCTCATTGCGGGCCCCATAGCATCTTGGGACAGCCAGCTAAAGGTGTTTGTCTGGCTTAGGTCCTGATGCATCAGTCACTGCTGGGCTTGGTTCCACTTAGCTTCGGGTGTAATTAAACAGCCTGTAGCTTAGTGGGACATCCTGCTTGCTCGGGATGACTCAGAACTCCCTGGCAGCTGGTTGAAGTTTTGTTTATAGCAGTGTTGCCCACTCACTCCACACCTCCAGCTCCCTATAAACCACTCCACAGGTGGCCCAACTTTTGGTGCAAATAAAAGTTTGTCAACTGTCGTTTTCTTCTCCTGTGTGTGTGTGTGTGTGTGTATGTGTGTGTTAAAACTTATCTAAACAAAATTAAGCTGTGGGGAGTCCATTAATAAAAGGTTTCTATTACAAAATTATTGGCAATCTGCAAGGTGCTTTGTAGGAGAGCAGAAAGATCAATATTACCTAGAATAAAATAGCCAGGCACACATTACTCAGGGGAAATAGGCTCTTAAGTATGAGAGGGAATATAGATTTCTACCCAGGCAGTCAATGTTTGAATATGATGAAGCAGCGTGTTAGAATCAGTGGTCTGGCAATTATTTGAGAAGTGTTGAGAGACTCTAAATGTGCTTTAAAAAAAAAAAAAACAAAAGGAAAAACGAACAAACAACTCAGCTAAATTTTCTCAGAATAAAGGGCAAATATTTAAACACAAAACCAGAAACCAAAAAAGGTAGCATTTGATTAATTTGTGGAGATATCTAAGGCTAGAGAAGCAGTGTGATGACTGTGTTTGCTTTAGGGAGGGAGGGAGGGAGGGAGGGAGGAAGAGGACAGACAGGCAGACCATGCAGACTTCTAGACCAGGGAGGCTAATGAGTAGCCATTCCTCATCTCTAAGCTTGATTCTTTCACTTGTCTCTTGGCAGCTTTGTGAAAACGGGGTGGGGGGTGGGCACAATGGATTGTTACCCAGATCGGATCAATTTAATGGGGTACAGTTTACTTTCCATCTCTGTCATGTGAACCAATTAACCTGCAGGCTGGTGAAATGCGACTGGCAGATAATTGGGCCATTGTTGGAGCAGTGCACACCCTCCGTACCATTTGCAAATTGCTGAGATAGTGATCTCTGGATGACTCCAGGGACAAGGGGAAACCAGTTCAGTTGCAGCTATGGTGGGATATCAGTTCTCAGGCCCAAGGGACAGCTGTGTATTGTTGGGGAAGGTGAGCAAGAGGAAGAGAGAAATAAAAGGGAACCTCTATATTAATAAAGGGGAAGGGGAGAGGAGAAAAGGGAATGAGAGACGGTGAAAGAAAGAGAGAAGATGAGTAAAGGGAAAGAGGAGGGGAGAGAATATAATACTTTCAGGTGCTACTTTTGACAATAAATAGTTGAAGGGATCATGCACCCAGGCCAGCTTTCCCCAAAGTATATTCAGAGGAGGACTCATGTCCTAAATGGTGTTAATTGGTGTTTTATGGGGGATTTTTTTTTTTTTTGAGGGAGGAAAAATGTCCTATTGTTTCATCCATTTGGGAAATGTTTGGTTCAGCAGGTTTCTTTATTGGTTCCCTTAGAGCTTTCAATAGACTAAAGTGCGTTGTGGGTCTCCAATATGGGGCCATAGTATGTGGCTTCTTCTCAGATGAGTTTATTGGGAAATTATTTACTCAAGGACCATATCCTGGGGCAAGCATTTGGAGAAATGGAATTTTTAAAATAATGATCTAGGCCTTTGCCCTTTATCAAGGCAACACTGAGCCATTTCTGTGCTGGTTCTACCTTTAAGCTGGACAAAGCCCTGTCAGCATCCTTTGGTGGGAGTACAAGAGATACTTGCCAGGGTATGTTCCAGAGCCAATTCTTAGGATATCAACCCTCCATTAATTCATTAACTCATTCGTTCATTCATTGGTGTACTCATTCATTCAAACTCTATCCTCTGCTGCTCCCTGTGTTGTGGGTTCTGGCTCTGAGTACTTACTCTTTCCTAACTTAGATGCCCATGCCTGGCTACCATCCCTGCAGAGTTGGAAACATATTGATTTCTCTTTTGGTGTTTTGATATTAATTGCTGCCATGTAGTCTTGGATATCTTGGCTCTGCCTTCTCCCAGTTAGAACTCAGTGTCTCCAATTGTCTGCAAGGTCGAGACTATTGGCCAGTGCAGCCTCTGGCCTTGTAATAACCTCCCTCTTGCTCAGTTTTCTCAGCCAGGATAAGCTGAAACCCTCATCTCCTCCTCCTGCTCTTGAGGGTGTTGATTTGAATACCATCCATCCTCTGATACCCTTCTAGTAACTCAGCTGCTCCCAGAGTCAGGAAGGTTTTTTTGTAGTGACCTAAATGTTTCTTTCAGTTGATGAGTAAGTTAATTCTTCTTGATGTTCCACAGGAGCAATGGACTGTGAAGGGGCATTGGCCTATTATGGCTGAGGTGGGCAGCTCTCCTTTGTAGCTTGCTAACTCTGCATTCTTATTTCTGGGAGGGAACAGGTCCTACCCAGGTGAAGTCCCTCCGATGCCCTCTGAGGACTTCCACAGGAGGGGATGGGAGCCAGCAAAATCCTCTCTGGTCCTACTGTAACCTTCCATGGTGTTATTTATTTTTTGTTTTTATTATCTTTAAATTTTTATTCATTCATTCATTCATTCATTCATTCATTTATTCATTCATCCATTCATAAGAGACGTAGAAAGAGAGGCAGAGACATAGGCAGAGGGAGAAGCAGACTCCCTATGGGTAGCCTGATATGGGACTCAATCTCAGGACCCTGGGATCGTGACCTGAGCTTAAGGCAGATGCTCAACCACTGAGCCACCCAGGCACTCCTCTCATGAGGTTATTAAATGGTGACAACTTTTTTTAGAGACATGGCATCATGAAAATGTGTCCAGTGGAGACGATCCCATTGTGCAGGTCTATGAGATATTATCTAAAATGTCATACCCTTCGTGCTGATTCACTGCTTCCTCTAGAGGCCCACAGAGTACACTTCTCCCCAGTGAAGGTATTTATTTCACCTGTTTTATGGGAGACCTGTACACTCCTGGCAGGAAAATTACTTCTGTCTTGAAACTCAGGGTAAATAAATAAATGAACTGAAGCACTTAAGATTCCATTACACCCCATCCATGAAGTGTGGGAGGGATTAGACAGAGTAATTAACCACTATTAGCAGTTTCTTAGATCCATTTTCTTTTATTTTCTGCAAATGGTGTTGCTTACTCCACCACTCAGGAGGACCAGTCAGGAGCATATAAGGCAGGGGAACACATGCATCTCCCAGCCCTTAAATTTATAAGAAAAATAGGCAGTTAGGGAAAAGACATGAAGAAATTATGATTTTAGGAAGTTAATTTATTTTACCCAAAATGCAGTTGCTATCTGCTCATGATAGACATTTTGGAAAATAGAAAAAGGTAGAAAGATAGAAAATTTGTCTATGAAGATAAATGGGGAAATTGACACTTTGGCGTCAGCACCTGCAATTGTATTTTTCTTGACCTTGCTTTTTACCCACAAACATAGGATATCTTGCATCTAATCATATCTCCAACTTTGTACTGGTTTCTAGAAAACTGCAGTGTTCATTTATGGGGTAACTAATTATTAACTCACTAATTATTAATTCAACAATGTTTATTAAATGCCTACCATGTGTCAGGAAATCTGCTAGGCCTTCAGGATATATCAGTGAGCAAAACAGTTGTGGGGCTGCCTGTACATACACCATTCCTAAGTAGTGTGAGCTGATGGATGTTGACAGATATTGATACGACTCATTGAGTAGTAGCTAGCACTGTACTAGCACTTTGCATATATGTCAGGAAAATTTAATTCTTTCAATATATGTGCATTTTCTTAGAATTTTTCCTTCTCCCCATTCCAAGGGGGCTATCCTACACTGATATGCTCTTGCTTGTGGGTGAGATTTGTGTTGCTGGGGACACCCCCTCTCTTCATCTTTTGTGAAGGCCTTTGGCATAATCTCTTGAAAAAGACTGTGGATGGGGTCCCAGAGGACGAGGGGAGGGAGAAGTGTGGTTGGAGAAGATAGAAGTATTGGCTAAGAAAGCCAACAGCTTCTGTATACCGGAAAAGAGGATAGACAGGGTTGGCTGAGAGTGGTAGGGATCTGTGACCTTCTCCCTGGTGGGGGGGAGGGGGGTCAGAAGGGAAAGACTGGTGGCTCACCAGTATCTGTGCCCCCAGCCACAGACAATATCACTACACCCCACCCCTGTGCCAGAGAGCAGCTGAAGTGCTTGACTCAAGGGACCCCAAAAACATTGACAGTGGACATCCACTTGTTGACCAGTGTGGAGTGCTGGCTGTGGTTGCCTCAATGTTTCATGATCCATGAGGTCTTTCGGGCCTCTGTAGAACTGACCTTAGCTACTTTGATCACCCACCAGCCTCTTTGCAACATGATAGTAGTCAGTACAAACTCACTAACAGACTAGAACAGAATCAAACTCAGATCAGATGTTGTCGCACAGCGATCACTGAACTGGCATTTATTAGCCAGCTGACTACGTATTCTTCCTACCACTTGCTCTTAAATACTCAGTGAAGCCCTGGTTCTGTGTACTTTTAGGTGCTTTGATCGCTACCTTACGTGAATGATTCACTTAATTCAGATGTAATAGTAGAGCAGAGATAGGATCCTAGGTCTTTTATAGTTGACACCAGACATCCAGAATTTTCCAAACAGTTCAGCACGGGATTGTTTGTAGATCAAGTCCAGCACCATCCCTATATTTCCAGGCTAAAGGCTTTGTTAGGTTCTTAATACTCTGTTCACAGGTTCATACTCTACCAATGAGAGCCTCTTTCTAGTGGCAAACTAACAAGCCACTAATATTATCAGTTGTATTTGTTTCCTGTGGCTGCTGTAAGAAAGTACCACAAACATTGTGACCCAAAACAACAAGAATTTATTCTTTTATAAGTCTGGAGGTCAGGAGTCTGAACTCAAGTTGCCGGCAGGACTGCACTTACCCTGGAGGCTCTGGGGGACAATCTGTTCCTTGCTTCTGGCACCTTCTGGTGGCTGTGGGCATTCCTTGGCTTGTGACTACGTTACTCCAATTTCTGCCTCTATATTGACAGTGCCTCTTTGGCTTTTGTCGGTATAATCTCCCTCGGCCTCTCTATTAGAACGACAGTTGGCATGGCTAAGGGGCCGTCTGGATAATCTAAGATATTCTCGTTATGTCAAGATCTTTAACTTAATTATATCTGCAAAGGCCATTTTTCCAAATAAAGTCACTTTCACAGGTTCTGGGGATGGGGATATGGGGATACGGGTTCATTTTTCAACCCACTACATCAATGAAACCGCTTGATGCTATCTAGTAAATCTGTTATTGATTATGATGTAGTTAACAGGTGAACAAGCAGTAGCTACCTCTGGAATATGGCCTCGGTGACCTAGACTAGCTAACCACCCCTAGAGTTTGACTTCATGATAGAGCCAGTGGTGACCCCTAGAGGGCACCTTACAGTAATGAACACATTTATGTGACACCAGCTAAAGAAGGAGTGTTTTCAAAGTAAGTTATGACATCACACAGAAGGGAGCCATGGATACATTTAAGTATTTGAATAACTTAACTTCCATTAGGTGCATTACTCTCAAATATGGCATTTACTAATTTTAAAGTATGCTACCCTCTAAAATAGTAAGAAAATTAAATCCCTGTTGAATAGGCTTTGAATGGCAAAGGTATCTTGAACACAGTAATGTTTCTGATGTAACAATTTTGTCTTTCAAGCACTGAGTAATACCTGGAATTGTTGAATCATTACATTGTACACCTGAACTGAATATAACACCGTATGTTAACTACACTAAAAGTAAAGTTAAAAAAAAAAACATGATTATCTTTCTTCTTTGTGAAATGTATCAATAAAAACACAAAATTAAAGGTTGTCAAGTCCTATAGAAAAACACCAAACAAACAGAAGGGGACCCTAATAATGCTTGTGATTGAATTTACCATTAACCTTTAGGATGTGGCTTCAGAGTTAGCCTTACATTTAGGAAATTTAAAATATATGTATTTCTTGTATCCAAGGTTGTGCCAGGAAATTCCTGCCATGTGCACATTAGCATAATCAATTCTTACAGCAACACCAAGGTAAAAATGATTCTATATGTTTTATAGGTAAGGAAACTAAAAAATTTTCACCCTGATAGAGAGGATATGGCTGAGACTTGGCCACCTTTCTGCCTGACTCTAAAGTCAAATCACTTTCCTACATAGCTAGACTGTTTTCTCTAAGAAAGTCTAACCTGCCTGGAAATATCTGCCCTGCCCAGTTTCTGGTGGTACTTGCAATTCCCTCTGCTTTAGGTGAGTACCTCTCGGAGAGGTAACATTAATGACAAAGGAGGGAGAGGGAGAGGAGTGTAGAGATAAGAAAGGGGACAGGAGAGGGGTGAGGGTTTGGGGAGAACCTTCCAGCTGTTTCACAGCTGTTATAGAAGGGAGTTGTGCGAGTGAATGATGTCCCAGTCAGTTTGGGCGGCTATAACACAGTACCACAGACTGGGCCAGCGGTTCATAGATAACAGAAACTTACTCCTTACAGTTCAGGAGGCTGAGATCAAGGTGCCAGCATGGCTGGGTTCTGGCCAGAGCTCTTCGTATCCTTACATGGCAGAGAGTAGAGGGAGGAAGCAAACTCTCTCATGACTCTTATAATGGTGCTACTCCCATTCCTGAGGGTTCCACCCCATAACCTCATCTAATCCCAGTTACCTCTCAACAGCTCCACCTCCTAATACCTAATCTAGCTAGTCTACTGCTCCAAAATGGATTAGAGAGACCTGGAGATAATAAGGATCCAATCTTCTAGCAGTTTGAAACCTAGCTGAGCTGAGCTCAACCTAATCAGCTGGTCCTTAGCTAATCCAGAGGTACGTAAATAAGAATAACTGCTCATTGTTTTAAACTACTTTGTGCTGGGATGACTTGCCATACAGCATTATTGTGGGAAGAGCTGCCCCATACATTCTGTCTCTGGCACTGTCAGTTCTATCACTTTCCACCACTGCGTATACCATCACTGCTAGCTACATTACTGTTTTGGGGTGCCAGGAGCACTGGCAGGAGTTAGAGCCCTAGGGGCTGAGGCAGCTTCTCGACATACAGCTGGATTCCTGAAGGGCACCATGCAGAGCCAAGGCCTCAACAGCATGCCCAGACCCTGGAAGGGAAGAAGATGGGTTCTCCTTTTATCTTGCACGATGCTGAAAACATTCCCTCCTCTCATTTCTCCAGGGAGGGTCCGAGCCTCTGCCTCAGAGATTCCAGATTTCTGAAGGTACACCTGCAGATCTAGAAAGCCCTCTCACTCCATCTGTAGATTCAGCATCTGCCTGGCCAGTTCTAGCCATGGGCATCGGCAGCTTGAATTGAACTAGCCAGTGTAACTTGACCTCCATCCCTTTCTACCTTTCTAACTGCCCACATCCAAGTCTTTGCTTCAAGCATTCTTGAGAGGAATAGCATCATAGCAGAGGAGCTTTCTGGAGACAGAAAAGAGGGCTGTCAATCTAAATCCCCGCAACTTCAATAACAAGCAGTCAGCCAGCCTGGATACCAGTAGTTTTCTCTGGATATTGGGATTAGGGATTTTTTTTTTTAAAAAAAAAAAAAAAAACAACTCCCCCAAAAACCCAATTCTTATTTTCCTATGTGTTTTCCTAAATCCTCCATTGTTTCTGAGCTGAAAAACAATAAACGCTAACAAAAACAATGAAACAGCCCCTGCAGCTGTGAGCAAAGTCCTGTAGTGTGTGTGTGTGGGTGGTGGTGAGGGGTAGACCGAGTGGCTATAACAGTAGCTAGGACAGTAGCCAGGGGTCAGTGCCCAGAGCTTTGAGCAGCAGCAGCCTGTGGCTGTAGAGTCCAGCCCAGTCTGTCACTTGGCACTGGCTTCCACTGAGGGTCAGTGCTCCTAACCTTAGCTGGGCAGCTGGCAAATGACTCCCTTTAAGAAGCTGTAGCGGAACCGGAAGACCTGGCGAGGGAATGTGGCTGGATCAGCATAAATCCATCTGCACTTTAGGGATCTTTGCTTTGTGTGGTAAATGGATTTCCAAAAAATGGTGAGAATCACCATTCTAAATAAAAGAAAACCATTTTACAAGTGCCAGGGGACTTTCCTGAATAAAAGGCTCCTATTGTGAAGTCCTGGGTAAAGCAAATAATCCCTCTCCATTTTATCTTCGGCATAAATCTGAATTTTCACTTAGGGTTTTTGGGTTTCCATGAAAATACAGATGATAGGTGCTTTGGAAAAGTATTTCTTGGAATGTCTGCCAAGAGTTAATGGCCAGCAGCATTACCTCCAATTGGAAAGACAACCCAGCTCTGGTTTGAATCCCAGTCCTGGTGCTAACATGCTATGTCCTTTGCAGGTTCTGCAACTCCTGCCTAGAATGCTCTTCCCCTGCAGTTGCATATGGCTTCCTCTCTCCCATTCTATGGGCTTTTGCCCAAATGTCACTCATTTTTTCAGAGGCCTTTCTCCTTACTCAACATAAAATTGTGACTCTTCACTATTCCTTCTCCTCTTTGCCTGCTTGATTTGTTTCCATATTATTCATCACCATTTGTCATACTGTGTATTTTCCTGATTTTGTTTACTGTCTGTGCCCCTCATTGGAATGTCAACCCCACGGGGCCAGGATTGCATGTTGTTTTGGTCACTGCTATATCCTTAGTGCCTGGAATAGTGCCTGACACAGATACTATACTTTGATAAATATTTGCTGAGTGAGTTGAATGCATGATCTTAAGCATGTTATTTAAATTTTCCTCTGTGTCTAAAACATAAATGAGTAAGTGGCAACTGCCCCTCAGCCTGAGAGTTGGAGAGCCAAGAGGGGTTGCTGGCATTGGGACGGTCTTCCAGAGCAGCTCTCCTTTGCCTGGGGACAGCCACTCTGCAGCTTCAGCCAACTCTTGTCTCAGGGAAGGTGGCCCAGTATTGTTATATTTGAAAACAATTTCTTTTTTTTTTGAAAGCAATTTCTTTTAAAGAAAAGCCAGAAAGTATTTTTTAAAGTGAAATTACCTGATTTTTAAATGTTGGTGGCCAAGTCATATTTTTACAAAAACCTTCTCTAGTTCAGATGAAACACATGTACCACAGGTCTGTGAGGTGGGCACCAGGATGAGATCTCTGGACTAGATACTCTCCTTTTAAAATTCTCTTCTCTTCCATTCTATTAAAATTCTATACTTCCATTAAGTTGTTTCCATCTCTCCCACTGTGGTGAGAAACACACAGACTAATCAAACTCAAACCAAATTATTTGAGTTACATGGTAAAGATTGACCATTATATTTGTCTCCCCAATCTCGTGGAAGTTTGCTTCCTAGAAAACTAGTGGCTGCTTCTTCAATAACATGGAGAAAATCAACATACAATGTGGAAAGACTGGTTGAAGTAGCAAGGCAATGGGACTTCCATCATGTTATTTCTCAGGTTTACAGGATGTGTAAGATTTTCTCCATGCAAGATAGTAACTCCAGCAGGCTCTAGTTCTGGGCTTATTGGGTCAGTTGGAGGGGAAAAAAAAGCATTCCTTTTCCACTCTGTCACTCCAAAATTTCATTTTATGTGATGCATTTTATTCTCACATAATGATTTCTGCTCCTTGGCTGCTATTAACAATCCTTAATGCATGTATTTGATAACTTGTGAAATGTCCCAGTGAGCCCCCTGGGATCTGTGAAGGATTGTGATGAAGGAATGGCTGAAACAAACAGGAGAATGTCCAAAAAATGGAATTGCTCTGGTGACCTCCAATCCCAGGGCCATTGTGATAAATGACTCTCTATTGCCAATTTTAGGAGTTGTAATTGGACCCTTTCCTACTGTAGAACAAGTTATTTTATGACTGTGATATGGTGTGTGATATGGAAATATGGGCTTTGGGACCAATAGGGAACTATAAGTTGGTGGACAGGGTCAGAGAATAAGAGGTGAGAGAGAGAGAGAGAGAGGAGCCAGGAAATGTTGGTACCTGATAATGTAGGGGTAGAAAGGGTGTTGGAAAGGGAGGTAGGAAGGGGTAGGAAGCAAGAAAAAGCAGTCCTCATGGAGGGGCAGGAATTACTATGGAGGGGCACAAAAAGCCTTGTTTTAGACCCACAAAAACCTGGGCTTGAGTATCAGTTTTATTTCTTACCAGCTATATGTGCCAGGTTACTTAATCTCTTTGAGACTCAGTTTCATCTTCTATTAGAAGGTCCTGGTAAACCCTTTCCTCCCAGAGTTGATATCAAAACCAAATGATGATGTATATGTGGGGCCACGTATAGCATAGGGACTCAACACCACTCATCCACCCAAGATTCTGGGCCTAAGAATCTTCAATTATAAAGTGTTAGCTGGTGTTGAACTAGATCAAGTGTAGAAACTCAAATGCTTATAGAGCAGAGACAAGTAATACAAATGAGTGAAGACAGCTAGGAATAAAAACTGTTGTAGACTAAAAAAGCAGTCCAGGGCTGACTGGAGCCTAGGAGCTCTGTTGTGTGTTCTTAGATCTTCAGCATTTTCAAGAGAAGCCCCAACTCTGATCTTAAGGTGAAGATCCTGATTTATGAATGTGGGCACCTAACCCCTTTTCCCTCTTTAAAAAATATATTGTCTGGGCCACTGATGTGTGTGCAGGTCAAACAAAACTCAGGTCATTTCCAATCTGTGGGCTACTATTCTGCAGCCTTTAAGCAAAAGCATTAAGGATCATAGAAGGATTGTTCATTAGGGTATAAGTAAGTAATTCTGGGTTTAGATGACCACAGGGAATGTAATTTTGACTTGGAACCCAAGATGTTCCTGGAACTCAACAGAAAAGCCAGAAAATCTGGATGCTCCAAGGTCTGCGATTCAGAGATGGTACATCCTCAGTAGATTGTAGCAGAACGGAAAAAGTCAGACATACACCAAATAAATGATTTTCCATCCTTAGCCAATTGCATTGGAATCTTTGGGGGTTTAAGTTTCTCTGGGAGATTTGATAATGTACCCAGATGAAGAACCACTGCAAAAAAACTTTCCGAAGATAATCTGTGATTAAATGGAATAATAATTCTAAGTCACTTAGAAACACAAATTTTGTGGAAAAATAAGCAAATTTATTTTCTAAGAGTTTTTAAAAAATTATTTTTGAGAGGAAGAGCATGCGTATTCAGCCGGGGAGGGGCAGAGGGAGAAGGACAGTTGCAAGCAGATTCTGTGCTGAGTATGGAGCCCAACGTGGGGGTCAGTCTCACAACCCTGAGATCATGACCCAAGCTGAAACCAAGAATTAGATGCTCAACCAACTGTACCACCCAGGCACCCCTCTAAGAACTTTCTAATTTTGTTTTGTAGACTTATCCCTCAAATTGGAAAATAATAAAAATATCTGCCCTCCTTTTCCACTAACTTTTTGGTCAGCATCTTCATCTGCATAATTACATTAACATATATGTAGCTGTGTGACCAGTATGTACAACTAAAAAAAAATTTGTCGTTGTTGGAGAATTTCATTTACTCCAATTCTAACAATTGTTAATTATGCAAGTACCTTGGGTGGTAGATTAAACTTGGCCACAAATTAACTAACGCTCCTCTCATCAAGAGGCAGAGCCTATTCCCACATGTCCTGAAGATGGGCTGTCCGGTGCCTTGCTTTTACTAACGGAATGCCATAAAACAGATTGTGATTTCTGATTGCAGGCCTCAAGGGGATTTGCAGCTTCCACTTTCAGGCTTTTAGAACTCAGATGCTATGTGTGGAAGCTGAGCTCCTGCTAAAAAGACCATGGAAGAGAAATGAGTTCTGCTCACTAACAGGCTAACTGTCAGATATTCAGGCCCAGCCAGTCTCCAGCTGACCTGCCAACTGAGATCTGCCAATGAACTCCAAATGCAAAGGGAGACTGACTGATACCATATGGAGCAGAGATGGGTTGTCCCAGCTGAGCCCAGCCCAAATTACTGACCTACAAGACTGTGAGCAAATAAATAATTGTCATTTTGAGCTAATAAATTTTTCAGTGGTTTGTTACACAGCAGTTGATAACTGAAACACCTTGGCAATCTTTTGGACATTTCTTTAATCACAAGGAAGCTTTCAAAGAGTTGGGGAAATACATAGTCCTTATTTTCTGGAAGGCCTAGAAGCTGGTAAAGTATATCAAAAGTACTTCTTTAGGCTGTGATGTTATTTCTGCCTTGAATAATAGAAAGCCTTCTCAAGGAGAGGAAGGAGGCTCTGAGGTCTGGGGAGGATATAGAGCTCTCTGAGTAGAATTAGGTGGGATGTTTTCAGCTGTAAATAGTAGAATATGCAAATGAAAGTTTTGAAAAAGATGTGAAAACTTAGTATCTCACTTAAGAAGTCAGGAAGTATGTGAATACAGGGTTTTGTGCAGTAGTTCAAGTTCCCAGGCTCTATCTCTTTTCTTGCCCTGCCATCCATAGTGAGTCAACAATGTTTCTCCTCATGGCCTCATGATGGCTGCTGCAGCTACAAATCATCTTACAATCATATCCTTAAAAGGAAGGGAAGGTGGTGGGGAAGAAAGCTCTTCTCTGTTGCTTCATTCATAAAATGAAGGAAGAAAATCTTTTTTCAGGAGTTTCTCAGAATTTTTCTTATGCTTCACTGGCCAAAATGGTATCACTTGGCTACTTTACTGTAAGGGAGGCTGGGAAAGCAATTATCTGGTGTTTTTCAGTCTCTGTCGTGGGAGGCAGGCTCTGCCTGAAGGGAAGATGGGTAAGGATGGCAGTTGGGAGGCAACAAATAGAGGTAGAGCCAGCCTTTGCCCTCCCACAGAGGACAAACACAGAGTGAGTGCTCCAGGATCCTGACTTGTGCTCTCAGGCCAGGGACCATTTGGGCTACAGAACAAACATGATATACAGAATACATAAGTGTGTCCCCAATTATCCAAGATCTTTGATCTATGAAAAGTGATTTAAAAAACATTTCAGTGTTTCCCTCAAGACTTTAAGACATATTTTATAGCTATTTGTCTTTTGTATGAAGCACTTGTTCTGAAATTATTCTAGCCATAACACAGAAACATTCACTGTTGTGGTAAATAGGTATTGAGAGTTTGAAGAACTGGCTGACCACATTAGCAGAAAGTGTGTGAGGGAGTGTTACAGTCTGAAGTGAAGACTTCCTCATAATCCTTTGTGTCTTCGTGACAGCGGCAGTCAGAGACAATGGGAGCCTTCTCTGTGGGATGTTTTGGGAGGTTGGGTCAAAACCAAGATGGTGGCCAAAGCGATTGCTATACTCTGAACTAGGTTAGAGAGGAAGTTAATTTTCCACATCTTTCAAAGATTTTATTTATTTATTTATTCATTCATTCATTCATTCATTCATTCATTCATTCACAAGAGACACACACACACAGAGGCAGAGACATAGGCAGAGGGAGAAGCAGGCTCTATGCAGGGAGCCCAACGTGGGACTCCATCCCAGGACCCCAGGATCACATCCTGGGCTGAAGGCGGCACTAAACCGCTGAGCCACCTGGGCTGCCCCTCCACGTCTTTCCAAATAACATCCTGCTTTTGGTTGCCTGGTAATGGAGTTGAGAATGAGTTTGAAGCTGGAGGGAGATAGATAATTATTACATTTCTGTTAGACTTGCTTTAGGCTACTAGAGTGGCAGTAGTTCTTACACACTGACTTTAGACTTGACCTCTTCAAGGAATTGTACCTGCATAAGGCTATTTCCCTTATTTTTGAAAGTAAGTTGGTAAAGCTTTGCAAATCATCTGTTGGTAAAGCTGCACAAATCACCAGTTACATTTTATGTTGATGGCAATCTATTTACCTTTTTCTTCCCTTCTATTTCTTAATCCTTTGAATTTACTTCTCTATTTGGACTCTTTCTTGACAGTTTTGTACATGACAATACCTGGAATCATCTGAATGGCCTCCCAGATAGCACGCAGCTAACGATCTGAAAGTCCAGTCCTGTGGGATACTATTAGCTGCCAACTAAGATCTGACTGGGAAAGCAAACCTAACAGCTTGACCATTCTGTGGCCAACCCAATAGTTTGTTTTAAAAAAATGCTCCTTAAAATTTGAGGGATATGGACTATAAGAAAATAAAAAAAAATTTATAGGGACACGTGGGTGGCTCACTCAGTTAAGTATCTGCCTTCGGCTCAGGTCATGACCCTGGAGTCCTGAGATTGAGCTCCCTGCTCAGTGGAGAGTCTGCTCCTCTCTCTCCCTCTGCCACTCTCCCCTACTCATGATCTCTCTCTCTCAAAAAAATAAATAAAATCTTAAAATAAATTTACAATTATAGTTCTCAGGAATAACTGTCCTTTATTCTGGTGAATATCCTTCTAATCTTTTTTTGGAAAATATTTCATATATATTTGTATATATATATACACAAAAAAAGAATCACATTGGACTTACTGTTCTATGAGTTTTTCCATTTAACAATCATGAATGCATTCCATGAACATTTTTCTCATGAACACTTATTTATAATGGGCTTTTTACAATGGTTATGCCATAACATATTTAATTAATCATTGGACATTTGAATTGTTTCCATTTTTTTCTTCTTGTAAACAATGCTATGATTAATAGACTTAGGACTTAAATATTTGCATACATTGGTGATCATATTTTTATTAATTTTTCATTTTTAAATTTTTTGTTGATTATATTTTTAGACTGAATTCCCTGAGGGGAATAAATGGTTTGCCATACACTGATACCTGGTACTGCATAGAAGTGCAGTGAAGCGGCGTGTGAAAGCTACTCAAGTGCTTATCATTTAGGGGCACTGGTTATGGGGCATACATTGGGTATGTTCGGCAAAAGAAGGCTTCCTAGAATTCTTCAATGAGGTGTATTTGAGACAGTCAACACTCAGTGAATAGGGCTGATGTATATATTAAAAGTAAATTCTGCAAAATTAATTTCCATGTAGTGACAAATGTCTGTTTGGTCTTGGCTTTGGGCTGCAGTGACCAGCAGAACAACAGTCATATTACTGACTAATACAGATATTTTTTCTCTTGATAGATAGTCTCATGTGTATGGCTGGAAAGAGGAAGCAAGAGAAGCCATTTGTTATGGGAACCAGAGCTGGAAGATTTAATGTTCGGAAGGATGACTTGGTCACACTTTTGGTCACAGTGTAGCCTCTGTTTTCTGATTTCAGGATCATAATCTAGAATCCATGAATTTAAGAAGTCAATAACTTAATAAAATAAAACAAACTCAGCTGAAGTGGTGGTGAATTCTGGTCTTAATTATTACTTTGTTGGAATGTTTTTCTTTGGCATTTTCCCAACTTGAACCACTGTTTGCTTTTTATGCCTTTTTTACTCAGCCATGTGTTGTATTGTAATATATAATTTAATAAGAGAGTTGCTGGTTATACCCTTGAGACATTTAATAGAAATGGATAATTAAATTAATAATTGTCTCTGGGAGGTTTTAAACCTACAGAGGGATGAGTGTGGGAGTTTGTAGTAACCTTTAAATTTCTCTTCATATTTTTCAAAGAACATATATGTTTTGAAAGTGCACTTTCTCTTCTTCCTCCTCTGACCCTTTGGAGTTCTCAGGAGAATGAATTTCAGGGGAAATGAAATAACGTCAGGTATTGTGAAGCCAGAGAGGCCCAGTGGTACGTCCTGCTTTGCTGTCTCCTGTACGTGGGATCCTCGACTCGGTTATTGAATTCCTCTGAGCTTCAGCTTCTTAATCTGTAAAATGAATATTTCATTAATTTTTTTGTTGTAATAAATGAAACCAACTTTGATTAACTTAAGCCAAAAAAATATTTACAGGAAGATTACTGAATAGCTCATGAAATGGAAGAGAAAGCTAAACCATCAAATCTTGGGAACAGCTGGCTCAGGGCCTCAGCCCAGGGAAAGCAGGACACACCTGCCCTGGGCCCCAATCTGTCCCCACTCAAGTCAGAGGCCCAGAAGGAGGAACCTGATTGGTTGGGATGGAGTCGCATGCCCTCTGGGCCTCTTCCTCTCCCCCAAGGGGTGGTACTGGACAGTTTGATGGGCAGTTCCACTACAGTCTCGTGAAATGGGGAAAGTGCAGTTCCTTAACACAAAGTGGGAGGAGAAGAACTCTTCCCAGAGGGAGGAGTATTGGGTGCACGTTTGCAAACTTGGAATACTACCTCATCGCTCTTAAGAAGATTCCAGATACTTGTACCTAAGACCCTGGTATGAGGTATGTATTCAATAAACAGTAGTTATTGTGGTTATTATTGTTGTCAGAAGGCTAAGATTACTTGTTGTTTTAGTATGAGGGCAAGGTTAAGAAGTTAATTCTTTTTTCTTTTGGGTCCAATGGATTCTCTTTACACCAGATGTGACTAAAATGCAGATTTCCCGAGCCCGTTATCAGACTGAATGGATTAGAATCTCCATAGAGGTGAGTTTCTGGCCTCTTCTTTAACGAGTAACACATGGGATCCTCTTGCATATTATGTTTTGAGAACCAGAGTCTTTAGTGATTAGGTGTGAGGATTTAACTCTGCTCAGGAAACATTTTATTTATTTATTTTTAAAGATGTATTTACTTGAGAGAGAGTGAGAACAAGAAGGGGGTGAAGGGAAAGAGGGAATCTCCCAAGCTGCCTCCCTGCTGAGCATGCAGAGGCCCCATCCCCCAGCACTCAGGGGCTGGATCCCAGGAGCCTGAGCTCATGACCTGAGCCAAAATCAAGAGTTTGAAGCTTAACGGACTAAGCCACCCAGGCACCCCAGGAAGTGGTTTAGGAGAGATTTTTTTTCTACCATCACAGCTGTGGACGATGGGTTTTGCTGAAGGAGTAAAATGACCTAATCAATCAAATAAGCTGTGTTTTGTACCCTCGCTGCACACTGGTATCACCTGGGAAACATCTTGGAGAGCCCAGGTGTAGCTAGTTCTTACCAGCAACCAGATGTTTTCAGTGTACACCCAGGTTGGGAACTACGGAGATGTCCCTTTACACCCACTCTGGAAGCCTAGTGGTCTCATCCTTCTGTCGATGGCTCAGGATATGCGGAATTGTGCAGTTTCAGAGCACTGTCTCTTCGGTTCCCCCATCTGATCCCAACAGTTACCCAGTCCTACGGCAGGTGGGGGTAGGTGGTAATTTGCTCTTGATTTTAGAGATGAAGGAACTGACCACTCAAAGATTCCCGGACTAGTGATTCCACCAAAACTGCATAGCTTAGTAAAGGCAGAGTCAGAACTCGGGCTTGTTCTTCTGGCTCCCGGCTCCCTGCTCTGTACACTTCCCTCTCAGAGACTGGAGCGTTCAGATTTTCCAAGCTTTCTTTCAGTTACAGTTTCAAGGAAATCTGAGGGTGAGCCCTAAGCCCTTCTCAAGAGAGCTTATGTGAAAAACATCCTTCAGGGCTTTTAGCCACTTTCTGGGAGGTCTTTAAGTCATCTCTGTCCCTGGAGCTTTGATTTAGCTACCAGTTCTGAGTCTGGTGCCTTCGGGGGTTAGAGGGGTAAGGGCTGCGATTACAAACCACAGCACCCCTGCCAGCTTCCTGCGGGTGGGCTCATCCTCCGAAGGAACATTCCCAGATGAGTTGTCAGCTCTGCTACAAGAGCCTGCGTTAGATTTCTCCCCTCCAGACAGCACTGAGCAGACAACTACACCCAGCAAACACTTGATGACTAGAGTAGATTTGCTACACGGAGTAGATTTTTCTCACTCTTCTGACTTTCCCAGCATCGGCTACCTCTTGACCATCTTACTTTTTCATTAAAAAAAAAAAAAAAAAACCTAATATATAGTCACCAAAGGACATAAAGGAGTACCAAAAAGGAGAACCACTTATAATAGTGATGATTAATTATTATAAACACTCCGAGTCTAACAAACTTTGATTTAGTCCGCACAATACTCAGTCTGCACATGAGGACATTCAGAGCCTGAACTCTTGCCCACCATCCCCCTTCCCGTACACAACCACCAGGAAAACACACGACATCCTTAAAGCGTGGGCTACTTTTGCCTTCTTTCTTGCGTAGCCAACTCTTGCTACTCCTTGAAGGTGACAGGCATTTTGTATTTCTGGGTCTTTGCTCTGCTGGGCTTGATTGACATCAAGAATAGTTCTCTGTTTGGCCCATGTGGCCAGTTTCGGCTCTACTATTAAGGCACAGCCCAAAGACAACCTCTTTGTTACGGGCTGGATTGTGTCTCCCTAAAATTTGTATGTTGAAATGTCAGTCTCCAGTATCTTGGACTGTGACTGCATTTGGAGAGAAGCTCTTCAGAGGTGATTGAGCTACCCCTGAGACCATTAAAGTGGTCCCTAATCCAATCTGACTGGCATCCTTGTAAGAGGAAATTTGGTTGTAGATATAGATTCTGGGGAGTTGTATGCACCGAGGACAGGTCACGTGAGAGGACACAATAAGAAGAAGCCATCCACAGATCAAGGAGAGAGGCCTCGGGAGAAACCATCCCTTGCTGACACCTTGATCTTGGACTTCCAGCCTTCAGAAAGGTAAGGAGATACATTTCTGTTGCTTAAGCCACCTAGTCTGTGGTATTTTGATACGGTAGCCCTAGCAAACTAACACACTCTCTAAAACCTTTCTTGATGCCCAGTCCTGCCCCCAGGAAGAGCTAACACTCCTTGCTCTCACCAGATCCCCTTAGAGAACTGTTTTCCTGTTCGTCACAACCTCTGGGCCACATGTTGTGGGCCATGTCTCATTTCTGCCTTTCTGGCATCTTATGTAGTGCTGAGCACACCCTAGACTTGGGAAAGGAGATGAAGGGATAAATGAATGAGCAACCTGAGGCTTCAAGCTCTTGCCCGGTGTCCTGGCCTCTGAGTAGGGGGTCCAACAACTGCCTGTGGTAGATTGATTTGGTTCCTGTACACTGTAGATGTTCATGGAGGGGTGAAGGGACTCCAGAGATGGTGGGGGTCGGGCAGACAGGCAGGACCCAGGAGTGGTGGTCGTCTGGTTCCCGCCCCATCCTCCCAGCTGCACTTCCTCCTGCTGACTCACAGGCCTTGGAACATGAGTGAGTGAGTCCTGTGCTTTGCAGCATCCTGGCCTGGGCCCCTGGCATTCAGCCCTCCCTTTAGGCTGTCGGCCACTTGATCACAGGCAGAAGATGTGAATTCCCCGAGGTCCCATTGTGTGGTCCTCTTCTCAAAGTCTGTTTCTCCACCCCAACTTCTGGAAGTCCCTTTGGAGGGTCTGACAGACGGTCTGTCTTTCCCACCCCTCCAGCTGGACAGGCTCAGGGAACAGAAGGAGCTTTCTGGGAACAGACGCGGGAGGAGGAGCCAGGAAGAGTGACAAAGGCACAAGTTTGGGCTTTCTCTGCTCTGTACTTGTTGCCCAGGCAGGGCTCCGAGCTGCCTCCAAAGTGGTCCTCTGGTAGCAAGGGCAAAGCAAAAGAGATCTGCTAACAGGATAGCATTTATGCGTAAGCCAGCCCACCCCAGGTTTCAGGCCTGATGGTGGACAGCCTCTTTGCATAAGGAAACCCTCTGGAGGGAATAGTTTAAGTGAGAAAGAGGCCAGGCAGGCAGGCCTGGCCTAGGATCAAAGCAGTAGGTCTCAGAGGGTGGGCTGAGTGGAGGACAGGCTGGATCTGACTTCTGGGTCAGTGCCATGAACAGGGCAGTGGGGAGCAGGGCAGGCTTGGGTGGTGCGGAGGGCGGGAGGCATCCCCACGTCTGCCCTCACCTGGGACTCCTGCAGCGCTGTGAAGGTGTCAGAAACGGGCAGTGGCAGTGTGTGGTGGCCAGCAGAGTTGGAGGTGCCCTGGGGAGGGTGGAGGCTTCTTTGGAGGCAAGGCTGACTTCTGCAGCAGGCTTGGTGCCTGGGGCCCATGCCACTTGGAGGGGCCCCAGTGATGTTTTGCTTTCTTTTAAAATCAGAAGAAAATAAATGAACTCTTTTTTTTAAGATTTTATTTATTTATTCATGAGAGACACAGAGAGAGAGGCAGGCAGAAGGAGATGCAGACTCCTCGCAGGGAGCTCGATGTGGGACTCGATCCTGGGGCCCTGGGATCATGCCCTGAGCCCAAGGCAGACGCTCAACCACTGAGCCACCCAACCGTCCCAAGAAATGAACTCTTAAGATACAAAAAGTCACATGTCATATGATTCTATTAATAGGAAAGGTCCAGAATAAGCAAATTCCATAGAGACAGAAAGTAGATTAGTGAGTGCCAGGGGCTGGGAAGAAAAGGCAGTGGGGAGTGACTGCTTCTGGGTTTGGGGTGTGTGTGTATCGTTGCTTCTTGACATGATAAAAGCGTTCTGGAATTTGCTAGTGGTGAAAGTTGCACGACCTTGTGGATATACTAAAAATGAATGAATTGTACACTATAAAAGGGTCTGTTTTGTGGCATGGGGATTATATCTCAAATAAAGCTGTTGTTTTATGTTTTAAAAGCAAAGGGGTCGGGATCCCTGGGTGGCTCAGTGGTTGAGCGTCTTGCCTTTGGCACGGGGCGTGATCCCAGGGTCCTGGGATGGAGTCCCACATGGGGCTTCCCACAGGGAGCCTGCTTCTCCCTCTGCCTATGTCTCTGCCTCTCTCTGTGTGTCTCTCATGAATAAATAAAATCTTTAAAAACAGTAAAAGCGGGGGTGGGGGCAGGGACAAAGAAATAAAAGAAGAAAATCTAGAACAATAGCATAACGTATAATCTTTAACCCAACGAACAAGCAGTGTGTTGAAACAGAAACGACGAGATGAGGTTAGACAAAACTAACCTACCGGCTTTCATCTGGCGTACTAACTCTGTTGAGGCTTTGTGGCATGCTGAGCTGATGAGAATTTTGAGGCTGCATGTAGGCTTGAAAAGATTAGGCAGGGTGATCAGTTGGGCACAGGGAGGGGGTGGAGGACAGGGTAGCAGTGGCAAGTGTTTGCTGTCCCTGAGTGCATGACCTCAGTGAGCCTCCCCAGCTTTCACACTCCCTGAGACACTCCTATGAAACAGGAAGGGGAAACGTGGGCCCCAGAAGTGGGTTAGAAAGTGGAGGGAGGCTTTGTTACAGCCACACAGACCCTGCTCCGCCCAAGCCAGCCACCCCGGTTTCATTCTTGTAATGACCCATCACCTGCGGCCCCCAGGAACAGTCCGCCAGCAGAGCCCTTCTCCAGCATTGTGCAGGTCCCTCCTCATGGTGCGGCTTTTCTTTTTTTTTTATTTATTTATTTATTTATTTATGTATTTATGTATTTATTTATTTATTTTTATTTATTTATTTTTTATTTTTTAATTTTTAATTTTTATTTATTTTTATTTTTATTATTATTTTTTTTTTTTGGTGCGGCTTTTCTAATTGCCCCTGCTTTTCTCCATCAGAGAACTCTCCTTGGAGAAAGGGCCATTGAGTAAAGGATTTAGGCCAACCCTTTCTTGGTGCAGATCCCATCATTAAAATATATGCATCGCTAGCACTCCTCTCTCCTTCCTGTGGGGCTCAGCAAGTAACATCCCCCCTCCCCTACTTTTCAGAGTATGTCAAGAGACTGGCTTTGGGCAGCGGGGAAAAATACATTTATCATTGAAACGACAGCCACAGCAGGCAAAGCTGTTTTTATCCGCTGGTGGTGGAGCTGGCCTTATCCCTTCTGGGAAAAATAATGAATATTAGAGGTTCTGTTTACAAATATGCACCTTTTGCTGATTCTCTCACCACCCAGCAATTTTTCAACAGGACAGCTTTCTTGGAAAGACTGCACACTGCCAGAAGATGATAAAATGTGGTATCCAGAGAGACGCCTGGGGCTCTGTTTGTTTAACCGGGTAATTGGGCTAATTTGGCATAGACTCTGAAAGGTCATCTTCCCACAGCCAAGTCGCCCCAGGTGCTGGTGTGCACAGAGGCTGTCTGCTGTATAATCAGGTCTAAAGGCTCCTCCCCCTCTTTACCTGCTTCTCATAGGGCTACCCTCCGGGACAGGTTTATGCCGCCCTCCGCCATAGACCTTTATGGGAGATAAATTTTGAACTCTTTGATCTGCATAAACCTTTCTAGAAAGAACCAAATGTGTGAGGCTCATTTCCCTCATCTCTTTGCTATTTGAAGCTCACCCCGCTTTTCCTCCCGGGCTCACTAATACGCTTAAGCCCTAGAACTGCTAATGAGATCAGAAAGTGATTAGCTGTCAGTCCACAAGAGCAATTGATCAGTGATGGTTTTAGGTGGAGGAAAGCAAATGCCCTCAGTGAGAGTCCACAGATTTTTCTGATCCTATTTGGGGTCCTCTTTATCATCTATGACATTTTTTTCAGGGTCTGTTGTCTCTACAAGATTGTCTGCAGAGCCTCACGGCAGGTGCTGTCCACATGTCTTCTCTAGAAAGCCCAGAGTGACTGTTCTCAGAAACTGAGCACAGGGTAAAGGCACAACACGCAGAGTTTGCTGCAGCCAAGATGCTTTTGTTTAAAAACCAAACATTCCCTTTGCAGGGTGCCACATGGTGTGGTGGGAAAAGCCAGACACACGGATTTGGGTGTGATTCCTTGGCTGTTACTCTCTCACTCTGCGTGATGTCAATGAACTGCTTGCCTTCTCTCAGGGCTTCAGTTCCCACATCTGTAAAATGGGTAGGCCTCCTCTGTAGGGTGAACATCAAGCAGTGTGCAAAGAAGGGAGGCTGAATAAAAAATTAGTAGTCACTACTAATTTAATTTCTAAAGACCACTGCAGACTGGTGTTAAAATAAGGAATTCAGTAACTGCTATTTGTATGGCCTCCCTTGCAGTGACCCTGCATCCCAGCAAAGCCCTCTGGAATGGTTTGTGAACATCCCTAGTAGGCACCCTTGTGCCTTGTGTTTTCCCAAACAAGGCTCATTGGCCACCATTTCCCCTCGGTCATTTGAGGTGCTCTTCTGAGCCTATGATGCTGGTAGGTCTGCCTCCAGGGAAACCTCCCAGTGGGACAGTCAGTGCACACCCCCGGGTAGGGCTGCAGAAGGTTTTCGTGGGCCTCTTTTTCCACTCGAAAATAGATACTAAAAATTACATTTTAAGGCTCTGTTGGTAAATGATAAATGTAATCCAGGCTGGCTAAAAATGAAAACATCTCTTGAACTCTAAACCTCTTTCTTTCTTTCTTTCTTTCTTTCTTTCTTTCTTTCTTTCTTTCTTTCTCTTTCTTTCTTTCCTTTTTCTTTTCTTTTCTTTCTCTTTCTTTCTTTCTTCTTTCTTTCTTTTCTTTCTTTTTTTCTTTTCTTTCTTTTCTTTTCTTTTCTTTTCTTTTCTTTTCTTTTCTTTTCCTTTCCTTTCCTTTCCTTTCCTTTCCTTTCCTTTCCTTTCCTTTCCTTTCCTTTCCTTTCCTTTCTTTTCTTTTCTTTTCTTTTCTTTTCTTCTTCGGTGAACTCACATAACGTAGAACCAGCCATTTTAAAGTGTATACTTTGGTGGCATTTGCAACATCCACGATGTTGGACAGCCATTTCTCTTTCTAGTTCCAAAACATTGTCATCACTCCCAAAGGACACCTTGTACCACGAAACATCAGTCCCCATTCCTTCTTTCACTTAGCACGTGTCTTCAACTTTCATCCATGTGGTAGCATGTATCAGTACTTGGCTTTTTATGGCTGAGGAGTCTCCCATTGTGTGGATGTACCGCATTTTGTTTGTCCATTAACCAGTTGATGGACTGTGGGTTGTTTCCACTTTGGCTATTATGAGTAATACTGCTATGAGCATTCATGTACAAGTTCTTGTCTGGATATTTGTTTTCATTTCTCTTGGGTATATACCTAGGGGTGGAATTGAGGAGTCATTGTGACTTGAAGCTTAACTCTTTTCCAAAGCAGCTGTATTGTTTTATATTCCCGTCAACAGCATGTGAAGGTTCTAATTTATCCACATTTCTTGCCAACACCTGTTATTATCTTTAGTGTGGCCATCATAGCAGGTGTGAAGTGGCATCCATCCATCTCATTTTAAGGACAAGCAGGAGATTAGAGAGAGAAGATATGACCTCCTCCTATGTACAACTTCATATGTTGCACAATTAGGCTCTGGACAGCAAATCTCTTTATCTTATGATCTGATGCTTGTTGCCCCATCAAATGAAATGTTCTTTCCCCCAACACTTAAAAAAAGATTAAATTAAATTAATTTATTTAAGAGAGAGTGCATGCACATGAATGGGAGGGACAGACAGAGAGGAAGAGACAATCCCAAGCAGACTCTGCACTGAGCGTGGAGCCCACTTTGGAGCTTGATCCCATGACCCTGAAACCATAATCTGCACCAAAACCAAGAGTGGGATGCTTAACCAACTGAGTTACTCAGGCACCCCATTTTTTCTTCCACATAAAGAGAAAAGCAAAGTCAGCTAGTAAAGTAACACTTGGAGCCAGGCTTCCCTTACTAGCTATTGTAATGTAACTCAAAGAGCTCACCACAAATGGAGAATAGCAGCAGTGGACTTCAGGAGAGGGAGTCTTCCCGCCCAGACAGCAGTCCGGTTGGGATTGGTCCAGACCCTTGAAGGGCTGACTTGACTTTCTGAACTTTTCTTAGGTGGGACAGAGCTTTGGCAATGACATAAGTCTGCTTCACCTTCACCTTAGGTTCTATTGAGAATCTGTTAGGTGCTAGTTTTACACATGGGGGGTACAAAGATACATAAGGTATGGCTTGAATCCAACCTATTATCTCTGTATCATTCTGTTGTATTAGCAATACAGGTAGATGCAGGGCATGAAGGGAGTCAGACAAAGGGCCACTAACCCAGTTTGGAAGAGGAGAAATGAGAGCTGAGTCTGGAAGGTCTCAGAATGACTGTGGGAAGCTTGCCGGGCTTGCTCTGTACGTGGAAGTAGGAGAAGTATATAAGCAATGTCTCTGGATGGGTGAGAACAGCTTGAAAGCCAAGTGGAACATTCAGCAGTTGAGGGTGGAAGCCCCTTGGAGCATTTTAACTGAGCTATACACAGCTGAGAAACCATTTTCACAAAAAAAGCTCATCAGCTTTGTGGGCAACCCAGCACATATAATCCAAGCTGAGTCAGAGGTGGAGTGAGAAAGGCAACCACTGAGTAGCTGAGCAAATAATGTTCATAGCCACTGGTCAAGTTCTGCATTTGAGTGTATATAGTACAGAAAGTGCTGGGGTATTAGGCTGGCTTTGCTTTTCACATCTCCCACACACAGTGTGACTATTGTTTTCAGCTGTGAAGGAAACATTAGGTCCCAAACAATCATACAAATAAAGAAAAACATGTATTGATTCATCTTTTCCATCTTGGTTTATGTAGAGTATCTTTTTTTAACATTAGCCTTCAGCTATGTGGTTTCTGCCCAGGCAGGCCTCAGCAAAAATGTGCAACAGGTGATGTTTCTTCCTTAGACCCATCAGAAGCTACTGTAAATCCCCCTTCTAATGGTCTAGGTTGAACAGTGATGCAACAGATGCAATATGCCTCAGGTGCTATTTACTTGTAAAGTTGAACATATTCTTGATTTTAAATCTTGGTTTGGAAATTCTTTACTCTTCAAAGTTATGTTTCCAGTGCTTTGGCCTGGTAGAAATATGTGTCATGTTAGTTTTGATTTTTTTTTAACAGAAAACTGAGAGATTGGGTGACCAGTGGTAATGGCACATGTAGTTTGAAGCAAATCCAAGTCCATGTTCGTAACTACTCATTTCTTGGTAAGCATCCTCACAGGCTCTGGAATACCTAGGGGCAGCGTAACAGCAGTCTTACTGAGCAGTAAGAGGGAGGGAGAATGAGTAGGAACCTGTTTGAAGCTTTTTAACAAAATTACTTAGATTGTATAATACTGATCAATAAGAAGATGACATTTTTCTTAAGATATATTTAGTTACATTTGAAATACAATCAAGGAAATGGCAATTATCCATATCACAGAATGTTACCGTTTTTAAAAAGTGGGATTGTTTGGGGGGTGCTGGAAGCTTCTAAACCATCTCTAGCATCACCACTGTGGAAGAAGAAGTGCTCTCTTTCCTTTGGAAAATAAGTGTGACTTCTGCTTTGGAAAAAAGTCTAATCTCCAGTGCATTAGAAGACACACACACTGTACTAACTTAGTTTCCCTATTTATCTTCCAGAGAAGGAACAGTATTGTTTGTTTTGTTTTGAGAGACAGAATGCCAGCCAGCGGGGTGGAGGATGCGGGGGGAAGGGGTATTAGGAGATGGGGGAGAGAATCTTAAGCAGGAACCAGTGCAGAATCTGATGTGAGACTTCATCTAAGGACTCTGAGATCATGACCTGAGGCAAAATTAAGAGTCAGGTGCTTAACCGCTTGAGCCACCCAGGAGCCCCAAGATACTGTTTATAGAAAGATTCTAGGGAGGGCACTAGCATCTTTGTTTCTCTTTCTCAGCAGCACTGGGAGGTGGAAGCAAGTAATAGGCAGAGGGCTGGAGGGAGGGCTAAGAGGAAAGGCAGGAATGTGGTCCATTAGGGAGGAGGATGGGCTGGGCTGTGTCTCAAAGGCTCTTGAAGTGGGAGAGGGGGTAATGGGGAGCTCCTGGGGGTGAGCACCAGAGTAAGTATGAATAGCGGTACCAGAGGTACTGGTACAGCAGAAATAGTGTAAGGCACGGATATATGAGAGGGGTTGTGAGCCAGAGATTCTGTACATCAGAGCCTGCAGTAGGTCAGGCTGGGCTTGTCCTGGAAGAGCAACATTTGACCTGGGTTAAGGACACAGAGGACAAGTTTTACCTGTTGATTTCTGGCAATGCGGGATGATTTATGGGTGCGTATCTTCATAAGAGCCCTGCATTTGCTCATACTTCTCTCTTGGGAAATAGTTTGCTGCACAACTATCTGCTAGTTCTTCCAAATTCAACTGGCACACCACCATGAAAACTCCCTAATATTAGACACAGATCACAGTACTACCAACTCTGTTAAGTCCCTGCCTCCTGTGTTCTAGATGGTGAAGTCCTCAAGTGTGAGACCATGCCCTAGTCATCTGGTGTTCCCACCATCCAGCACGGAGAGGATGCTCAACAATTGTTCTCAAGTGAATACATTGGATTTGGTCTTGGATTTTGTCATAAGCATTAATTGTGATGACCATTTCTTGGCCCGAAGCTTCCCTCTGTTACCCTTCCTCCACTCCCCCCCACCACCCAGCAGCCATCTAATTTAGCCAGGAACACCAAGGAAGAGGGCCTGAAATCCTCTGGTTATACAAGATATGACCCATGATTTTCTTTTGGTACTGTTACCACAAACTTAAGATGGGCATCCCCAGCTGGAACCAACTGTCAGAAAGAAGTCCTTGAAGGATTTTTGATAACATGCACTGAGACCCATGTGATGGATACTGAAGAGAAGACAGAAAAAGATAAAATAATTAAAATGAAATGAGAGGTCAGAAAAAAAAAGTTACCACAAACTTTGCACCTTAAAGCAATACAAATTAATTTTATTTATTTTAGAGAGAGAGAGAGAGACAGAGCCCATGGCAGGGTGTGGGGACAGGAAGAGGGAGAGGAAGAGAGAGAGAATCTTAAGCAGACTCAAGATGAGTGTGACACAAGGCTCTATCTCACGATCGTTAGATCATGATCTGAGTTGAAACCAAGAGTCAATCACCTAACTGACTGCCCTACCCAGGCAGCCCAGCAACACAAATTTATTATCTGACTTTTTAGAGGTCAGAAGTCTGATGTGGGCTGCCTTCAGGCAAGGTGTAAACAGGGCTGTGTTCCTTCTGGAGGCTCAAGGGGAGATTCTGGTTCCCTTTTCTGGCTTCTTGATCCACCCACACTGCTTCCTCATGGCTTCTCCCTCTTCCTGTTGCTTCTTCCAACAGTGGGTCAAGTCTTCATGACACTATCTCCCTGGTTCACCCTCTTTTGCCTTCCTCTTACATTGGGCCAACCTCAAATGTAGGACAATGTCCCCATGTCAGCTGATTAGCAACGTTAAATCCATCCGCAACCTTAATTTCTTTTCAGCATGTAACCTATTCAAATATTCTGGGAAGTAGGATGTGGAGGTCTTTGTGGGGGGCATTATTCTACCTACCGGAGCCTGTGATACATTTTTAAAAAAGATTATTTATTGATTTATTTTTGAGAGACACAGGGGCAGAGACATAGGCAGAGGGAGAAGCAGGCTCCTCGCAGGGAGACTGATGTGGGATTCGATTCCTGAACTGGGATCATGTCCTGAGCTGAAGGCAGATGCCCAACTGCTAAGCCACCCAGGCAGCCCTGTGATATATTTTTGAATCTCAAATGGGGAGTCTTTTGGTTACTTGCCTGTCTTAGTCTGTTCAGGCTGCTGTAGCAAAATACCACTGACTGGGTGGCTTATAAGGAACAGAAATTTATTTCTCACAGTTCTGGAGGCCAGACCAAGATCAAGGTGCTCAGAGACCGTGTGTCTGATGCAGGTCCACTTCCTAGTTCACCAGCAGCCATCTTCTTGCTGTCCTCACATGGTGGAAGGGGGAAGGGGGAAGGGAGTTCTGTGGGGGCTCTTTCATAAGGGCACTAATCCCATTCCTGGGGGCTTCACCCTCATGACCTAATCTCCCAAATGTCCTAACACACTGGGGGTTAGGTTCCAACATGGGAATTTGGGGTAGGGTGGGGATACAAAACAGTCAGTCCAGGTAACTACCCTTAGCTCTCTTTTATTCCTTTGAATAACAGAGTTACTTGCTTAAGGGTTTCCCATTCAAGCCAACACCAGTGTTTGATCCAGAGAGAACCAGCTGGGTACTGTGGTGATCACTTTCCTTCACAAACATGGGAGTGACTCAGGTATGCAAGGCTCTGGCTTCTCTGTTGTAAATCATCATCACAAGGATGTACTTCGACCACAGATGACTGTTCGTAATGACAGCCAAGTGGTGGACACTCTTTTGCCTGTATCATCTCCGTTACTTTCATCACAGAAGGGTAGGTGTTGTCCCCAGGTTCAATGGAGAAAACTGGGGTTGAGTCAAATGGAGTAACTGGCTCCAGGTCACATAATCAGTGGCAGAACTGGGCTTAGAGTCTGGGCATATCTGATTTTATTCCACTTTTGGACAGCTCTGAGGAAATAACTTCTCTTAAAAGTCCTCCCAAACTATTTGTTAGTCCTTAGGCAAGGGTAAGTAATACCAATGGTTGGCTTCAAACTGATTGCATCAGAATCTCTGGGAGTGAGGCTTGGTCATCTGTATTTTTTGGTTCCTTAGTTACTGTGACATGTGGTTAGGGTTAAGAATGGCTGCCTTAGGAAAATTCTATCTGCTTTCCAGCACCCAGTTTTGCATCATTCTGCACCCTTAACCTCTGCCCAGAACTGACCCCCTCATGTTCTGTGGCCAAAGAGGAAGAGTTCAGCAGGTGGGATTTCTCTGATTCTCTAGGGACCCCTTCTTGCTTGTTACCGGGCCCTTGGTTAAGGCTCCCATGTACAGGGAGTTTCTCTAAGTGCCCCTTTACCCTGTCTTGACTTGGTGGCCACAGATGGATGCCTTTGCCTGGGCATCTGTGTTTACCCATGGTGAGCAGGGAAGCAGAGAAACAGCCCCACTGAGTGCAGGGGTGATGCCTAGACTTCATGGGAATGATGGTATTTCATTTCCCCACCCTTACTCACTTCTCCCTCATTGATTTTATGGTGGAATAGTTCTCAGTAGTAACAGAAATACAGTCATTTGCAAAGGCAATAATTTAAGTTTCTCCCTTGACTTCTTTTTTAAAGATTTTATTTATTTTTTCATGAGAGAAACACACACACAGAGGTAGAGACATAGGCAAAGGGAGAAGCAGGCTCCATGCAGGGAGCCCAATGCGGAACTCGATCCCAGGACTCCAGGGTCACGCCCTCAGCCGAAGGCAGATGCTCAACCACTGAGTCACCCAGGTGCCCCTTGGTGTACCAATATTATGGTAAGGATTTTTGCATCAATGTTCATCAGAGACTTTGCCCATAATTTCCTTTTCTTTTGGCCACTAAGCCACCCAGGTGCCCTTCTCCCCTGACTTCTTACTTGTTTAGTAAATCTATATAACACCTGAGAGTGGAGATACCTTGAATGCTTGCCCAGAGTGGCAGACACATGCTGTTTCTAGAGAGAGCAGGCAATTGTGGTGGATTGTAGCCCCACTTACGGCACAAGTTTGCTGACTGGCTTCAGGAGGATGATCATCATTCTGTGCCTTCACCACAAAAGTGCAGACCCTCGGAGGGTGATAGGGGGTAGGATACACTTGGGGACTGCTCAGCTTTCTAGTCCAGACAGTATGTTAATATGTAAAAAAAAAAACTTATTTATACAACACTGCAAAAATACAGAAGATGAGGAAATGATATAACAGAGCTTTATGAATCTATTGCCGAGTTTAAACAATGGTTATTATTTTGATACATTTGCTTTAAGAGTTCTTAAAAAAGAGAGAAAGGTAAGTTAATTCCTGCACAGCTATTGCCCTACTACATCTTTTTCTTTTTTCTTCCTCCTTCCCTAAAAGTAACCACTCACTTGAACTTGCTTGTATGTTATTCTTGTGAACATATGACTATAATCTGACTGAAATGGATGTATTCATAAATGGTCATGCTATGATTGTTTTGTATTTTTAAATTATAACACAGACAGGCCTTGATTGATGATTTTTCAACTTTATGATTGTGCAAAGGCAATAGGCATTCAGTAGATAGTGAACTTCGAATTGTGAAATGCTGTTATTTTCCCAGCCTAGCCATATGCTGTGCGATGCTCTTTCCTGATGCTGGGCAGTGGCAGCATGAGGACAAAGAATTGATATATTTACAACCACTCTGTAGCTGGCCAACCATTCTTTCTCACCTTCAATGCAGTGGTTAATTAATTACGTGAGACAGTCAACACTTTTATTATAGAATAGACTTTGAGTTAGATGACTGTGTCCAGTTGTAAGCTAATATAAGTGCTCAGTTGTAATCCATATCCCAAATTTAAAAATCGTGTATCTCTCCAATTTACTTAGTTTCTTTAAATATATTCTTAAAATTTTAAAACATAATTTTGTCCATAAAAGTTTTCATACCATCTGTTAAGTGTATTTCTATGTTCTTTATAGTGTTTGTTGGTATTATGACATGCATTTTTCAAAATCCCATTTTTTGTACATTTCTTGCTAGTGTGTAAAAAACATTATGGACTTTAGGTATTGTTTGTGTGCCAGCAATTTTATTGACTATTCTTATTAGTCCTATCAATTTGTCTATAGATGTTTTTGACTTTTCTGTGTTAACATTATTATCTGAGTTCAGACTTTTTTCTTTCCAATGATTACATCTTAAATTTTCTTTTTCTAGTCTTACTGCTTTAACATTGACAGTACAAGTTTGCATAGAAGCAATAATACCTGAAGTCGTTATATTTTTCCTTATTTTAAGCAAGAAATTCCAATTTTTCACTATTAATTCTCATATTTGCTCTTTGTTTTTGGTAGATATTCTTTATGTAGTAAGAAGAAGTTCTTTTTATTTCTACTGAGAATTTTACCTCAAAATAAGAATTTATTTTTATTTTATCATAGCCTTTTTTTCTTTGCTTCTGTAACTTCTCTTATTTGGTTTATTATTAGGTAGATTATGTGAATAGATTTTCTAACATTAAATCTTACTAATCTTGACATACAGTCAAGATATTTTGGTAAGTTACTAAACTTAATTTGCTAATCTGTTTATAAAAATTCTCTGTGCCTATATTAGTGAGATCACCCAATGGTTTTTGATTCTCACACTGTCCTGTCTGGGTTATCTAAGAATCTGACACTCATAAAATGAGTGGGGAGCATTTCCTCTTTTTCTGTGTCTGAAAGAATTTGAATAAGATTGAAAATATCTGTTCCTGTGATATTTGGTAAAACTTACCCATGGAATCATTTGAGGTTGGGGTTTGTTTTTTTTTGTCTATATTTGTATATGTGTATGCCTGTGTACATATGTACTTGTGTGTGAATGAATTTTAAACTATTCATTTTATTTACTGATTATAGGACCATTCAAATTTTATACATTTCTTGGATAGTTTTGGGAAATTATGATTTTCTAAAATATTTTAACTTCAATCTGAATATTCTGATGTTATTCATGGTATTTTCTAATGATTTCTGAAAATCTCCACTAAAATGTGATTAGTTTCCTTTATAAATGTATTTTTTGGTCATTTATAGGCATGTGTGTAATATTTAAACCAATCACTGTTTCTTTGCTTATCTTGAGAGGTTTTTTTTTTTTTTCCTTAGTCATTTTTTAAGTAGTAACTGTTGATTTTATTGATTTTTCTGTTTCATTTTTATTCTATTTTTGTAATGAGCTTTAGAATTTTTTATTATTCAGGTTTTTAAAAAAGATTTATTCATGAGAGAGGCAGAGATACAGGCAGAGGGAGAGAAGCAGTCTTCATGAAGGCAACCTGATGCAGGACTCGATCCCTGGACCCCAGGATCATGCCCTGAGCCGAAGGCAGACGCCCAACTGCTGAGCCACCCAGACATCCCTATTATTCAGTTTTTGATCAAAGTTTACTCTCTTGTTCCTTTCCCAACCTTGAGCCAGATGCTTAGCAGTCTTAAGCTCTAACATATGTATGATATAAAATTACCTGTAAGTGCTGCTTGAATTGCATCCCCCATGTTTTGATATATAGAATTTTCATTTACTTGGAATGAAGAATATTTCCTACTATTTATTAAAATGTTTTAATTGACCATGAATTATTTCCAAACATATGAGAGTTTCAAGGGTTATCTTTTTGTTATAGGTTTTTAAAAATGTAATCTTTACTCTCAACATGGGGCTCAAACTCACAAGCCTGAGATCAAGAGTCGCAGGCTCTATCAGCTGAGCCAGCCAGGCACTAAAGATTTTATTTATGTATTTATTTGAGAGAGAGAGAGAGAGAGAGAGAGAGAGAGAGAGAGTGCGGGTGCATACACAGGGGAGAATAGTGTGGGATGGAATGGGGCAAGTAGATTTTACGCTAAACGTGGAGCCCAATGCAAGGCTTGATCCCTTGATCCTGAGATTATGACCTGAACCCAAATCAGGAAGTCAGAAGCTCAAGTGACTGAACCACTCAGTCATCCTCTTGTTATAGATTTTTATTTTTATTGTATTATGATGAGAGAGCATGGTTATGTGATATTTGTTGTTTGGTATTTCTTAAGATGACTGTGAGTCCTAATAATGTATATTCTTTAATTCTTAGGTACAGAGTTTTATAAATGTCTGTTAGATCAAGGTTGTCAGTCACACTCTTTAAAATTTCTACAGGCTGACTCTTATACTTTTATAAAGGTTTCTATTTTTCATTAGATATTTAATTATTTTAAATACTACCTTGTTAACATTTTTTTCAGATAATAATGCTATTGCCTCAGATTCTCAAGGTCTAATCTTGTATTTACAGTGTTTTCTGCCTTCTGTTTGTGGTAGATTTCTCCTTGTGGATTTTGACAATTTTAATAGACAATTTTAATATTAATTTAAATTTAATAGTTTATCTTAGGTTAACCTTTTCCCTTCCATGAATCCTTTGTGGCATTAATGGTTGTTCTTTTAGCAAGAGCCTCAAAGTTATCACTGGCCCAGGCACTGAGGAGTTCCTAGAAAATGTGGATAAATTTGAACTCCAGGCCTGTCTGGGATTTCTAATTCCTAAAGGAGTTGTTTTGGCTCATCTAGAATTCAGACACAGACAAGACTACTTGTTTATCTGTTCTGATAGACTTTGTTGTAGCCTATCTTTTCAGAAGGGTTATCAGATTTTAGAGTTCCACTTTGAGAGTTCTTCCTTCCAACTCTTTACCTTGCATTGGGTCCAACATCATGTCTCCTATTTTAAAATTCAAACTGTTAGGTTTTTCGCTCTATGGCAACCACAGCATTATCAGCTTCTAAGCCATCACTCTGTTCCATGCTCCTTTTTGGCACCTAGAAATTTCCACTTTTTTTTGTATGTGAACCTAATAAAATATTTAATACATTTTAAAATTATACTTTATCAGCAATTCTTGGTGTTTGAAGCAAGATGTTTTTTGTTGCTAGTGGTTGTCCTCTTAGTCTTATATTTTTAGAACTAGAATACATGCTTAGTCTTTAATTGTGAAAGATGGAGATATTTCAGGGCACCACAAGACAAATGCTTCTTAAAATATTTCAACTCTTGTTTTCTCGTGAATGCAGTATCCTAGCAATATTTAGATAGTTCCTTCATTGCTGTTAGCCTGAAGGAGCCAACCTCAGGGCTGGGTTGATATCTGTGGAAGACTGTGGTGGGGGCTGGCAGCTATTGTGTGGCTGCTGCAGGGAACTTCCAGGCTGTGGTTCTTTTTATACATAGAGGAGATGTTTTATCTCTTTTTTTCTTTTTTAAAGATTTTATTTATTTATTTATAAGAGACACAGAGAGAGGCAGAGACATAGGTAGAGGGAGAAGCAGGCTCCATGCAGGGAGCCTGATGTGGGATTCGATCCCAGGACCCCGGGATCACGTCCTGAGCCGAAGGCAGACATTCAACTACTGAGCCATCCAGGTGCCCTGTTTTATCTCTTTGATTAAACATCTTTCCTACAGCAGAAATAGCAGGTCCATGGTGAAATTTACTTGAACTGCTTTCCTGGTGATGCCCATGGGGAGACTGCTATGAGATTTTTCTTCACTTATTCTAGAAAAAAAGAGTTCTCCCAGATGAGAAGCGAAAGCATGCAGATTCCCAAATGAAGGACCTTCAGGAGAGGATTTTTCTGTTGTTCATCCTTCTCTGTTCAAATACACAGATATACATATAGGGAAATGTACAGAGGCCTTACCAGGGCAGTCCTTGCTTAGAAAAAGTTGTCACATTGACTAAAACTTCTATTCCTTTAAAAAGGAGTAGTTATTACATAAAGATGCCAGGAAACTCAACGGCTCTCCCACAATAGCCAGGAGTAATAATGCAGCCCTAAGAACTACAATTTCAGTGTCTCTTAAGTGCTAATCATGGTCCTGTTGCTAGGACTCCAGAGATAGAAGAAGTTAGTTTTTGCCCTCAAAGAATTTATAGTTCAGTGGAGATGAATAGATCACTAGAAAATTAAAGGAAGGATACAACTAATTTAAAAAATTGGTGGATTAGTCTCTATCAAAGTTAAAACTTTTGCTCTTCAAAAGACAATGTTGAAAGAATAAAAAGACAAACCACAGACTGGGACAAACTATATGTAGATTTTATATCTGATAAAGGGCTTGTGTCAAAAATATATGAAGAACACTCAAAACTTAAACAACTCAATTTAAAAAATGGACAGAAGATTTAAAGAGATATTTCATCAGAGAAGATATGTGAATGGCACAAGAGCACATGAAAAGGTGCTTGACATCATTATTTCATTAGGAAAATGCAATTTTATACCACCATAAAGTATCACTAAAGACATAATAGAATGGTTAAAATAAAAAAGACCATCAAATTGTTCAGTTTATTTTAGGTGCCTTGGAAGAAGTAATCAAGGTGCTATCAACAGATGGTCCATGGGAGGGTCCTTTAATTGATACTACCTGGAAGTCAGAGAAGAGGAGATACTTGACCTGAGACTTGGAATTTGAGTCTGTGTTATTGAGGGAAAGGGGATGAGGAAGGGCAAGGAAATAGTCTTCACAATGAGGCTACACCAAATGCAAAGATTCCAAAGCATGTAATTGTGTGATCTGTCTAGAGACCTGCAAGTAGCAGAGGATGCGCATGGAGGGGAGAGGAGAGGCAAATAATGACTCCGATTCCTTTCTAGCTCATGAGTTTATGTAATTCTCATTATGAGATACCACTAACTTGTGTAACCAGCTTGTCCAGGCATCCCCATCCCTGAATACAATGTGGGGCGACATCTCCATTTATATGCAAATTAGAGTGGTATGACTCTCTGACCCCCTACTTGCCCACAGTACCCCCCAATTATTCTGGAGAATCTCCAAGTGGGCTTTCATATATACATATATGTTCATCAAACAGTCTGTCATGTTCTTCCTTTCTTTCCCAAGACACACATTTTGACATCTTTTCCCCAGCAAGCTGACCCAAGAAGCTGCATTCACAGTCCTGGACCTGTCTTGGAGTTCAGTCACTGGGAGGACTCCAGAGTTCACATCACGCTTCTTGAAATGCTGGATGTGCCCAGAGCAACCAGGTACCAGAACAGGGAGAAAGTCTTGCTGTGCATCTGCATTATCAGCTAAACTTAGCCAAGCAAGATTTTCCATTCACAGAATTCTCTTCTTTTTATAAGCACAGATTAGTTTTGCTCACAAGAGATACTTTGAGATCTGGAGGGCAGGAGTGAAGCAGCAGCCATATTTTTTCCACTCTGTTAGTCTATACAGCAGAGTGGCAACTTGCCCCCATTTATCACTGATTTGCTATTGGGCTGGGGCCAGTCCCACCACATTTGCTGCTTCTGTGAATTCTTGGCCAGGTTCATGTGCAACTTTGTGGTGAAGGGGCCCTTTGTCTCCTGCACATCACCTAAGGCATCAAGGGAAGAGGTAGTGGGAGACCGAGGCAGGTCCCAGGTTGTTCTTGCCATTGACCACATCCAGTTTTCTTTCTTGATGACTGATTTAGCTGATCTGTGGCAATGTCCTGCATAGACTGCCCTACTGCCTCTCACAGCCAGGTGAGATCTAGCTCCTTATTTCATATCACTCACAGTGGTCCTGCTTCTCTGATTAAACCTTGACTAACCCAGGTCTCCCACCCACCCTTGTGCTACCTGGATCCAAGAGCAACATTGCTTTGCCAAAACCTTTATAAAGACCTCTCCTGAAAGCAGAGTGTCCAACGTCTGACCATGCCCTCTATTATCAGACACTAAAACCACAGGACTGAGTGGGTGAGAGTTACCAACACAAACCTTCCATTTTTCCTCTCTTCTCCCAACCCTACCCCAACCAAATGCCTTCTTCCTCCCCCAGTTAATAGAAATAAATCTCCCTGCAGTAGCCTGGGTGTGAACAGATGTTCCTTGTGGACGTGAGTGCTGGTGGAGGGCTCGTTGGCTCTCCAGCCCAACACCCTCAGGGTGCTGCTCGGACAGTTCCATTACCCTCAGAAACAAGATGAACTCCTCCCTGAGTTATTGATTCTCTCCTTCAGAGAGTCCCAACAACTTGATTCTCTCCTCATGTCTTTGTTTTCACTCATTTCCTTTCCATGTTCCTTTCCCAGAGATCTGGGATGGATTACAAGGCCTCCTTGAAGATGTACTTGACTGAAGGAACACAGCGACAGGGAAGAGCAGTTTCATGGTTTTTTTATGCCATGCAGTACTGTATCTGGTAAACTCGAGTCTACAAAGCCCACAGAAAGTAAGGGAATTCTGAACTAGAAGAGGATGAACTGGAAGCAGGTAATGAGAGGCCCTGACCCTGTCCCTGCTTGAAGCTTGAATCCTCCCACATGACACTCTTGGGTTCTAGGAAAATCTCTTTCTGTTCTTCCTCTGTAAGAAGATCCTGTAGATTCACCATGTTTCCTTCCCAGTGGTCCCACAGGACACTGTGAGTATGGTGAGAAGAAGCAGCTCTGAAGTCTGGAAAGGTGTGCTTCCTAGTGCAGCCTTTTCTGAACCTGCTTGATCATTGGAACTCCCTCAGGTGGGTTACTGTTCCCCACACATGTTGGAAACCAGCACAACTTTCCAGCTTTCTACCTCCTCAAGATTTTAGGTCAGTAGGTTGGGCAGTGTCATGGAATCTATACTTTAAAAATGAAACCAAAACCAAAGAAAACTCGACAGTTTATTCTGATGATAAGCCAAGTTTGGAAACAACTGTGAACAACTAGATGTAGTGAACAACTGACTTAGTAAATTGATCTAGTGAAGGAAAGAGCCTTATAATGTTTAGGGCTTCAGTCTCCAATGCCAAGGAAAATGGAAGGAATCATCCAGATAATTCTAGGGAAAAAACCCCACATTTTCATTAGGATTATGTGAAGCATGAGTAACTATATCTGAGACACTTGGGTGGAAAGCATATAAGTGAAGCAAAGTCTTTCCCCAAATAGATTTAAATTCAGACCAAGCTTCTGGAAGAGGTGACAATGGTGGGAGATTGAGCAAAGAAGGAAGAATTGCATTTTCTGAACAGTTTTACACTTATTGTGGCCACCCTACATTCTGGATGTGCTGGGAGTCTCTGTGTTTAATACATGCTTATTGCAAAGTAGCCTCATAGCTCATAAACCATAAATCCCTATTTTTGACATGGAAAAATAATGCCTATAACTTACAGTATACCGTACTTCGGCAAATCATGAGAGAATAGATCTTGGGGCAGTGTTCCTCTTGTTTAGGATCTAAAATTTCTAATGCATCTTTATATATAAATATATACACTTAAAAAAGATTATTTATTTGACAGAGAGCGCGCTAGTGTGCACAAGCAGGCGGAGTGGCAGAGGCAGAGGTAGAGGGAGAAACTGGCTCCCCTTTGAGCAGGGAGCCTGATGCAGGGCTCAATCTCAGAACCCTGGGATCATGACCTGAACCGAAGGCAGAAAACTAATTGACTGAGTATATGGCAGCCCCATATACTTTTTTTTAGAGTATGGTTGTCATATAATATTGTATTAGTTTTAGGTGAAGCATAGATGAAGCATTGAATAAATGCTTCTATACATTATAAAATGATCATAACGATTAGTGTAGTTACCATCTATCATTATCACAATTTTATTGACTATATTCCCTGTGCCATACTTTACACTCTTCTGACTTATGTATTTTATGACTGGAAGTTTTTGCCTCTTAATCTCCTTCACCTACTTCACCCATCTCCCTTCCCCTCTGGCTACCACCAGTTTGTTCTCTGTATTTATGAATCTGTTTCTGTTTTGTTTGTTTGATATTTTAGATTCTATGTATAAGTGAAATCATATGGTATTTGTCTTTCTCTGTCTGAGTTATTTCACTTGGCATAATCCCTCTAGGACTGTCCATGTTGTTGCAGATGGCAAGATTTCATTTTTTATTTTGTTAATGGCAGAGTGATATCCCTCTGTGGGCATGTGTATGGGGGTGAGGTGGGGGGAAGAGTATTTTCTTGTCCTTATCCATTCATCTGTCAATACACAGGTTGCTTCCGTAGTTTGGCTATTATTAATAATGCTGCAATGAACATGGGGGTGCATCTATCCTGTTGAATTAATGTTTTTGTTTTCTTTGGATGAATACCCAGAAGTGGAATTGCTGGATTGTATGGTATTTCTAGTTTTTAATTTAATTTTAATTTTCTAATACTGGTTTCTACAATGGCTGCACCAACTTACATTACCACCAACAGTACAGAGTTCCCTTTTCTCCACATCCTCGCCAACACTTATTTCTTATCTTCTTGATTCTAGCCATCCTGACAGGTGTAAAGTGATACCTCATTGTGGTTTCAATTTGCATTTCCCTGATGATTAATGATGGTGACCATCTTTTCATGTGTCTGTTGGCCATCTGTTTGTCTTCTTTGGAAAAATGTCTATGTAGGTCCTCTGCCCATGTTTTAATTGGACTTTTTTGGTGTTGTATGAGTTTTTGAATTTTTTTTGGATTTTAACCCTTTATTGGAGATATGATTTGCAAATGTCTTCTCCCATTTAGTAGGTTGCCTATTTGTTTTGTTGATGGTTTCCTTCACTATGTGAAAGCTTTTTAGTTTGATGTAGTCTCTTGTTTATTTTTGTTTTTGTTGCCCTTGCCTCAGGAGACAGATCCAAAAAAATATTACTAAGACTGGTGTCTAAGAGTTTGCTGCCCATGTTTTCTTTTAGGAATTTTACGGTTTTGGATCTCACATTTAGGTCTTTAATCCATTTTGAATTGATTTTTGATTTCAGGTCAGCATCAGTTGCCTTGTAGCTAAGATGGCTACTTGTCCCAGACATTATGGGGGGTGGGAGGTGGGCACAGATTTGTCATTCTGCCCATTGTCTCCCATTAGTAAGGCATGACCAATTAACAGCCCTTTCTTTCCTAATTTGGGTGTAGGAACTTGAGGCTCCATCTTTAGGGACTGAATGGAATGCATGCAACTCCATTTCAGGTCTGTGTTCCATGGTCTGCATTTGCCGGACAAATTTCTTAAATGCCACCTTTTCTGGGAGGGGGGACTGTGGCTTATTTTTGTTCCATTGAACGTATTAGTCCATTGCTTATTGCCTTGATCTGGAAAGTCACCCAGAGAGAGGAAAGGCAGGGGCTCTGTGGGCCCAGCATAACATTTTGTGTGAACACCAACTTAGTGCTGCCATCTCATGGCTGGGTAAACTCTAAAGGCTGCCAGCAGCTTTGGAGCAGCTTTTGGAAAAGGAACCAGGTATTCAGAATGCGTGTTCTTTGCCTGCCCAGAAGAAAAATTGAGCACCAATTTCTAATAACTGTGTGATATCCTTGTTTTTCTGTTTCTGGAATGAAGGAAGTACCTCTTGTATTATTGAGGTCGATTCCTGCCTGTTCCTTTAAAGAGAAAGGAATTCATTATCGTTTTGGTTTTAGTTATTCTGGGATCAGCCCTTAGGCAGTATTTTGAGTGAAGGTTTGAGAAGTTTGGAGAAAAAGCTTAAAAAGAAGTATACTACTTAAGTCCAGAAAAGGAGGCAGAAAGTGGAGACAGGTAATTCTTACCTCTGGGGCGAAGGTTCTCAAAGCATGGTCCTTGTGCCAGCTGCATTAGCAACAGTGGGGGAAACTTGTTAACATGCATGTTCTTGGCCCTTGGCTTAGACCTGCTGACTCGGGAACTCGGGTGCAGCTCAGAGAACTGTGTTTTTAGCCCATTCTGAGGCAAGCTCAAGATACCATTTGGGGGAATAGAAGCTACCCCTGGACAAATGTGAAGCAGGTGACATTGGCAGCCATTGGGTTCTTCATGATACTCATCCCTCCCCATCCCCTCTGTGTGTTATTTACCGAGTAAACAAGGCATCTGTACTCAGCGACTATTATGGGCAAACCCTGTTTCAGGTGATGTTGATACAGGGGTTGGTCTGAACAAGAGCCCAAGGATTTGCATTTCTAACAATTTCCCAGGTAATGCTGATCCTGCTGGCCTTGGGGGCTGAATTTTAGGAGCTTGGTTTTTAGAGGTGAGAGCAGCAGGCCCCAAAGCCTTTGTGGTTTTCAGATGGAGCACGTATCTCAGGCTTTTCAGGTTCTGTGTGGCCGTGAGATCCACTTCTCAGCCCTTCCTGCCATTTACCATGGGCACTCAGGAGACATGGTTATTTGAATTGAACTAGTCTGTTATAAAGGGATTAAAATAACATGCTGTGATTTCACCACCCGAAGTTGGGGCAATTGAAGAGCCAAAGCAGACATACAAATATTAAAAAGCTTTGTGAAAATTGTCAATAGTCTCGGAAATTTTGGCTGTATATTGAAAGGCCTGCCTGTGCTCTGTGTCGTCTTATTCTGATCAATATTCCTTGCATGAAGCACATTCACCTCTGGTTTAATTTTCCATTTATAAGTTTGGTTGGTCCAACAAATCTAAACAATTCTAATGCAAAGAGTGAATAAGCAGGACAGCAAATCAAACTGGATTTGTGGGCACAATTATACGTAAGAAATATCAGAGCTGAGAGCCATACTCTAAAGGCAGATAATACAAATGTCTGCTCGTATGTCCTATGTAGTCTCTACTGTCTGCGAACTGTACACAGTTCCTCTGATAGACCTTCTATGACTCAGTCTACCCTCAGCTGACTTTGGGCTAAGCTGCTGAGGCAACCCCAGCAACTGGGACCTGATAGACCAGCATTGTCTGGGAAGGTAAAAGCTAGGCTTTGCTTTGTAAAATCTTAAGTCTTACTGAGAGAGTGGATGAGGCAGTTTAGTGTGGTGGTGTATATGCAAAGCTTTGGGGTCAGGCAAGACTGGTCCCCCAGATCTGTTATAGTTTATGGGAAGTTATTTGATCTCTCTGGATCTCATTTTTTTCACCAGTAGATTTGGAACACTGCAACCCACTTCATGCAGTGGTTTTAGGGATTAAACGAGAAAAGGTAGGTAAGGCACATAGTAGGTGTTCAATATAGAGTAGCAAACTCCCAGTCTCGGAGGGCTGGGGCTGGAAGAGGCTGTGAGTATCCACACCTGTAGTCTTTGTGGTCTAGGCCTTTTTTCTCCCTCTTTTTTTTTTTTTTTTTTTTTAAGATTTTATTTATTCATTCATGTGAGAAGGAGAGGCAGAGGGAGAAGCAGGCTCCGTTGGAGGGGGTGGGGCGGCAGGGGAGGGGAAGGGGAGCCCAATGTGAGACTTGGGCTGATCCCAGAGTCCTGGGATCACGACCTGAGCCGAAGGCAGATGCTCAACTACTGAGAGCCACCTAGGCACCCTTAAGGTTTCTCTGTGTTAAAATGTGAGTATACGAGCCCCCAGTGGAGGGTACCCACAGGGCTATAAAAGCGCTAGTATTCCCAGGGCAGCAGAAATGCTGGCCTAGAGCAACAGCATCAGATGACTACCCCAGAGAAGCAAATATAAGCCTTTCCTACAGAAATGATGGAACTAGGCCTTGATGATTTGGTTAAAATGGGATGTGCTTGAATTTGAAAGGTATGCCCCATGTATGTGGTAGGTGCGTACTCACTAAGTCACTGGGTTTGTTTAATGCATTTCTCCTGGAAAAGTTTGGTGGTGAAGCAAAGGAAGGAAAGGAGGCCGGAGTGAGGCTGCTGTGGAGGTATAAAGGGTCCAGGTTCTGATGTGGTTGGGAGTGCAGGAAAGAAAGGGTGTCTGGAGAAGTAGAGAGTTGGAAGCAGGATACTGGAGTTTAGTTTTTAATTTTTCTGAGGGAAGATTACTCTGGGTGAGTCCTACTCTGAAATACTTCTCATGAACCATGGACCAGTTCTCCCACAGTGTGACCCCATTGTTGAGGGAATTCATAATTGAATGAGAGGGAAAAATGCATCTCATTATCAGTGTGATGAATATGTAGGAGACTGAGTTCAGGCCACGGGGTCAGATTTGGTCCTGAGTTAGAATCCCGATCTTCTTTAAGCTGAGTGATTTGGGGTTATGTAACTAATCTGTGACTCAGGTTTGACTGTAAAATGGGATTAATAATCTACCTATCTCACCCGACTGTTGTGAGGATTAACAGGGATAATGCAAGGGAGCATTGAGCAGAATTCCTGGTCTACCAGAAGCACTGGATATTAAAACTAGGGTTATGAGAAGGAGTATTTTTTAGATTCCTTTGCATGGACTTTTAGCTGTGTGACATTCAGGGGGTCACCTGTGCTTTCTGGGACTGTGTTGCCTCAGCTTTTAAAAAGCAGAAGTAGCCTGAGGGACCTGCAGCTGGGGGGGCATGGGTTAGACACCTCTGCTCCCTGGCTTTGGATGTGCACGGAGGAAGCCTCTCGTTATGAGATGGAATCAGAGGCAGGATGCCTGAACTGGTGTGTTGGGGGTGGCTGGAAGGGGGGTCTGAAGCTCATCAGGAGAAGTGGTGTTTGGAGAGGAGTGTGTCTTCCGTTTCGGCGGAGAGGAAATGGAGAGGGCTGTGGTGTAGCACACTCAAGGCGGGGCTGGCTGATGAAACTCGGTGGTTACATTTCTCAAACGGTAGGCACAGGTCCAGATTTGCTGCCAGGCTCCGTCTGCACCTGTCACATATACCCTCAGTTGACTTTGGGCTAAGCTGCTGAGGCAACCCCAGCAACTGGGCCCTGGAAAGTGGCCTCCGTTACACGGACCCACTTCCCAAATTTGGCCGATTTTCATTTATGAATTCATCGTACACGTACTGAACATTTAGTGTACTGTAGGTGTGGGGGATTCAGCAGCGAACAAAACACATGGAAGTCTTGCTCTCCCGGACCTTGCAGTCTTGTAGGGGACAAGTAATAGCCTATGTACATGGGTAATTACGACTTTTGCCATGTAGTGAAAGTTCAGAATGCTGTGAGACTGAACAGTAGGATCAAACCTAATTTAGATTGGGGGGGTTGGCAGCCAGGAGAAATGAAATGGGTGTGCTTTTGGATAGAGAGGAAAAGACACTGACTGAAGTGGAGACAGGCTTTTATTTATTAATATTAGACACAAACCTCTCTTTCACGAAGGCATTGACCATGGAAATGCAGTTCTCCTGCTTCCTGATACTGTGTCGTCTGAATGCACATTTTGTGCTTCCCGCACCTGGACACGTTGGCCTCCCCCCTTCAGTTTTGTGTATGTTTTAGCCCTGGGCTCAGCTCTAGTCCCACGTGAGTAAAGCTTCTTACCTCTTCCATGTTCCAGGTGCTTTCATCTCTAGACTTTTCTCAGCATGCGTCTGAACTGCTCTTTCCACCTTGACTCCCTGTGGCAATAGGGCAATTTTTTGGTGACTCTTTTGTGACCCGTGTCTGCTGGTTTGTATGTCCTACATCTCTGCAAAAGTATGTGTAGTGTCTCCCCAGCGAGAGCATTGATAGAGGTAGTAGAGTGTTAGAGCTAAATGAGCCATTATAGATATTATCCTCCAAACTGCTATTTCTTAACAGGGTAAAACTGAAACCCAGAGAAGTTAAAGGGCCCCACTAGTCACTGGATGGACGTCTAGGACTTGCTATGGGCATCTCGTCTTGTTATTTTATGTTTTGTGTTTATCAGGATGCTTGTTCCAGAGTCAGAATCCAGCACATATTTTCTCATTGATTGTTTCTTCTTCTAGTTGGACCATTCCATTACTCACTCCCAGCAGTAGATGTGGCACATAGTGTCACTTAGCCCCTCTGGTGACTTGATTACCTTATTTGTCAAATGGGTATAATAATTCCAATGAACAGACAATTATTAAATACTTATTATATGTCAAGAACTTTGCAAAGCTTTGGGGATATAAAGCTGGTAAGATAGAGCTGGTCCCTGTCTTAGGGGAGCACACGATGGTAGAACTTGGTAAAGGAGATGTTATAAGAGAGCAAAAAATACCTATAATAAAGGGCTATGTAACATAAGGGAACATGGAGCAGACCAACAGATTTTTCTTGGAAGAATTACAAAAATTCATTAATCCCTTCTCTACTCATTTCAACCTTGTATCATGAGATGCCAGTGAAAATGTGGGGGAAATTAGAAAGGAATATATGTGGGTACAATATCTACATGGATGTATTATGATTTGGGAGTTTTGGTGAAGGGTCAGAGAAAAGAATGACAGCTGGGAAGAGAAGGGGAACAGGTTTTCTGATGAACTAGCACATTTTACACAGAAAAATTCAGGTCCATGGATATAGGCCATCTAAGCTATAGCCATCCAGCTTGTAAACTGATCTTTTTGTCACAGGAATGACCAAACCTATTCATTCTATTATTTTTTTTCTATTTTTTTTTCCTATTCATTCTATTAATGCAGTTGAAAGCTTTCTGTGTCCTAGGGTGTTAGTCACCATTATCTGCCCACTGGAAGAAGATGGCTGGGAAGGCCAGTGGTGGAAGAGCAGATAAGATATTGGTGGGGATTGGATCTTTGGAATGGGTTCCCCATTCCAAATCCATATGGGAAACCCATAGTGGTGTGCTATGTCTTTGTCAGAGTGATGAGTCCTGATGGGCTGGTGAGAGATTCCCCTTTCTCCCCCTGTGCCCTGCGTCCTGGAATCATGGGTATTAGAATAGTGTGTTGTTTTGAAATGAGTACTTTGCAAACATGAACAGCTGTCATAATGAAAACACAATGTTCAGGGAACTATTGCTTGGTTAAGATGTTCACAATAGCATGGGTCAAAGGACGTTGCCCAAAGCAAAATAATTATGTATGGTAAAAGTCTGACATCATCCCAGCAGGCATTCCTAAAAACAATAACAGCGACAAAAAAAAAAAAAAAAAACCTTGGTATTAATTTGTGTGATGCACTTGACACTTCATTCTGCCCCCTTTCAGGAGGGACATCCAACTTGGAGCTGAGAGGGAAAAGTGACCACAGGGCACCCTCTGGTGGTGAGGCAGGCCCACTACAATTCATGCCCTGACTATGCTCCTGTGGGAAGGAAACCTGGATATCTCAGGTTTTTAGCATCCCAGTTGTGGAGGGACATCTTCTGTCTGCTAAAAAAAAAAAAAAAAAAAAAAAAAAAAAAAAAAAAAAAAAAAAAATGTTCTGAGGGTCTTCTTGCTGGGGCTGGGTAGCAATAAAACAGACAAGCACTTTGGAGTCTTGGATAAATAGCTCATCTCATTATTAGAGCGAAATGTTGCAAGAAGAACCCCGCTGTAAATCATTGTGACACATGGCTAATTCAACCAGAACCAGACCCCCGCGTCTTATACGACCGTCTCTCCTTCCTTCTTTGCTTCCTCTGCTTTGCCAACATTAACCGGCAAGGGGTACTCTTTCTTTGAAGTTGAATCTGTGTTATACTGCTGTGGAAACAGCAGTAATTGTGGTACCCCCAAACCGTTAGTGGGCTCTCTTCTTTGTGACACTGTGAGCCTTCAGGAAGGAGGGATGGAAGCAGGAAAGTTGGAAAGGAGATCATTCAAACGACCTGTTGTCCTCTCACCCCAGGAGGGATGCCTTCGGTACCAATCAATGCACAGATGTCGCATTGTTGTTGGCATAACCTTGGGTGACAAAGGGCCTGTGATCTCGGAGATCATGACTGGAGCTGTCCTCAGCTCAATTTCACAGTGGCGCCACATGATACTTTAACTGCAGCACCTTAAAAATGAGGGGAAATATAAATGGTAGCACCTCAGTGCTGCCTGGTTTTGTCTCTGGCTAAAGGCGACTGAGATGCCCCCAGCCAGGTGGCAACATTGGCAGTTCAGCAGGACAGAGATTCCCAGTCTGTGCCCGGATGTCCTTTTAGGCTGATCATTTGTGTGTCATGACACAGCAGCTAAGCCAGTTCAGAAAATGTAATATCTGGCACCCCGACTTTGCAAACAACCGGGGCAGACTTGTGTTTATTGGAGCAGGAGTCTGAGACTACAAGTACTGAGTCACTTGAAGCTAGAATCTGGGTGTGTGTTGGGGCAGTTTGCATGCCTGTGCTTTAGCCACTAGATTCATTGTCACCTAAAGAGTCCATTCTTTTGTGATGGCAAAGAATGCCTAGTGGCTAAAGGTAGATTTGCTTTCACACAAGCCTTGCTGTCACAACCCGTAGATCCTCTGAGTAGCCCTGGGTGGACTGGGGAGATATGGAGGGGGTGGGGAGGGGTCCCAGCTATTCCTGATGGTGGCATCTCCTGCAGCAGAAACAAGTCCAGGCAGTCCATGGGTCCCAGAGGAGTCCTAGCTGGCTCCAGCTTGCTTGAAGCAGAGCGTTAGGTGTATGTCTCTTCATAGGCAGCCTGGAAGGACCTACTCCTAGCCCATTTTGCTCAGGGCCAGTGGCTGTTTTGGGGCAGTAGAGCAGAGGTGGGCCTCATGGACCGATGGTGACCTCCAGTTAGGAGATACCCCACAGGGAATTAAATCAGCATTTTTTCCACAACCAATCCAAATACTTTGAACATTTCACTAATTTGTATAGTATACATTTTAAACTAAAACATATAAACCCGGGCAGCCCGGGTGGCTCAGCAGTTTAGTGCTGCCTTTGGCCCAGGGTGTGGTCCTGGGGTCCCAGGATCGAGTCCCACGTTGGGCTCCTTGCATGGAGCCTGCTTCTCCCTCTGCCTGTGTCTCTGCCTCTCTCTCTGTGTCTCTCATGAATAAATAAATGAAAAATCTTTAAAAAAATAAATAAAACGTGTAAACCCAATGTCAGTGGTTGTCACATTGCAAATCATTTTTATAACCAATAAGATTTTACATTTTTTATATTTTCATATTCAGACAGCTCCTGTCCAGTATATACTGGAAATCCCTATATTCAAACACTAGTGTACTGGTCTTCAAAGGGATTTTCCCACTGTGTTTTTGAAGAACATTCCATTATTGAGAAAGATCTTTCCCTGGAAACCTTCAGGAGAATCACTGAGAAAATTCCTTAATCAATGCCCATGGATGGTGTGGGGGGCTTGTACAGAGTATTTTGTGTGAGCTGCTCTGCGCCGTAATCTACTGTAGACATTTGATTATCTGTAGTGTAGGCATTAGGCGGTCTGGTAAAGTTGTTAGCACCTGATGACAACAGTTTCTTTTGACTGCCTGATAAAGATTCTCCTGTGGGTAGATTACTCGTGTTAACACCTCTGAATGCTGCTGTTCAGCTGGGAACCTGGTCTACACCCATGGTCTACACTACGGCATATTGTGAAAGTGTGCACATGATCAGTAAGAAGAGATGTTCATTTAAAAAGAGAGAGAGAGAGCGATGCCCTTTTGATGTTGAAATTTCAAGTTGACAGAGCATTCAGTATTGCTCTTCTAGATTTGTAATAATCGAGGCCCAGATTGAGAGTCCAGGGATGCACGTGTAGGTGCTCTTGAACCATCTTATCTGAGAAAGCCTAAGGATAAAACACAGCTCTGTAACATACTTAGCTGGGTGCTCACCAGCTGCTCTTATTTGGGACATTTCATAGATTTAATCAACAAATTATCGAATACCTACTATCTGCCAGGAAGGGGGGATACAATAATGGACAATTATTTAAATTGATCTTCTCAGATACTTTGTTTTAAATGTTTATCAAAGGGTAGGGATGCCTTGGTGGCTTAGTTAGGGGTCTGCCTTTGGCTGGGGTCATGATACCAGCGTCCTGGGGTGGAGACCCACATAGGGCTCCCTGTTCAGCAAGGAGTCTGCTGCTCCCTCTTCCTCAGCCCCTCTCCCCCACCACTCCCCACTTGTGCTCTCTGCTGTCTCAAATAAATAAATAAAATCCTTGAAAAATTAATGTTTATCAAAGTAATAAATAGTAAAGAGCTTAGTGATGGCAAGAAGCAGTCTTTTGCTGGTCATTGCCTCTCCCCAACACCTGCTTTGATCTATTTATGATTTACTTCTTCTGATGATTATCTCCTTATTAATATTCTATACCTCTATTTCTTGATTTATGAGTGTTGGATAATACTTTTAAATTTCTACTATGAAAAATGAGGAATTGGCTCATTTATACATGGTCACCTATTCTTATCTCTCTTCTTCCTACTTCCCCTAGAGATTTGATTATAATTCTTACTAAATTATTATTATTATTATTCCTTTTCACCTCAAACCAAGGGAAAAAGGTCTTTATGATAAGCACTCAGAAAAAGCAGGGCTCTCTGCCAGAAAGAGAGGCCAGGAAATTTTTTGTCCTTTAGGTACCAAATTTCTCTGAGTATCCTTCTTGTGAATGTTGCTTGTAGTTACTCTCTGAGCCCTGGATCCCAGATCGGTGGCTCCCATTTCACTTTTCTTGTGGAAGTTGATGACTGATTTAAACTCCTTACCTGAAAGTGTACATTGGCCTAAATTCTTGCCCATAGTATTGGAGCACAGCTTCCCCTGACATGGATCATTTACTGAAAACCTTTTCTTCCTCATTTTAGATAAGTTATTATAGGTCTTTGGGGATTGGGTGTGGGGCATGGATTTCTCCTCAACTTCAAAAACATGAACTCTTTTTTTTTTTTTTTTTTTTTATTTGTGATAGTCACACACACAGAGAGAGAGGCAGAGACACAGGCAGAGGGAGAAGCAGGCTCCATGCACCGGGAGCCCGATGTGGGATTCGATCCCGGGTCTCCAGGATCGCGCCCTGGGCCAAAGGCAGGCGCCAAACCGCTGCACCACCCAGGGATCCCCAAAAACATGAACTCTTGAACTCTTAAACAAAATAGCTTTCCCTCTGTCTCTTTACTCCCTCACCCTAACTAAGTCATGCTCTCTAGTTCCCAATGGTTGACTCTTCTCTCAGTCCAAGATGGGCAAGAGATTTATCTCTGATGCCAATTTATTGTTGTTGTTGTTTTTAAAGATTTTATTTATTCACAAGAGACATACAGAGAGAGGCAGAGACATAGGCAGAAGGAGATGCAGGCTCCCTGTGGGGAGACTGATGCGGGACTTGATCCCAGGAGCCCAGGATCATGCCCTGAGCTGAAGGCAGACACTCAACCACTCAGCCACCCAAGCACCCCTTTGGTGCCAATTTGAACCGTAGTTAGTAGTGGGCACCATGATGCTGTGAAGAATGAGAACTTCTTAGGGAACCATTGTGTAATGGTTAATTGCCTAACATCCATTCTGGTTAAAATGGATGAGTTTAAAGCAGCCAGGATCATCTCCTTCCCTAAATAATTTAGGAAAAGGCAAGCAGTCTACCTTTGAGCACTGTGACATGAGAAGAAGCCTGCTGAGGGTTTCTGGGAAAGGTAACTTTTCTCCTACAAGTGGTCTTGTATCCTCTGTATCTTGTCATCCTGGATACGATTTTTGCCACAGCCACCTTGGAACCAGAATGAATCCTAAGCCAACTTTAAACATGGCAAAAGAGACAGATGGAGAGAAACAGGCTCCTTGACAACTTCATTGACCACTGACTCAACCAACCCTCAATCTACCCCCAGTCTGGCCCTCTAGGCTTTCTGTTATGTGAGAAATATATTTCCATATTGTTTAAGCCAGTTTGAGTCAAAGTTTCTGAAATTAAACCAACTGATACAATTTCTGAAGTCATTTTTGGAATCGGTGCCAAAGGGAGCTGTGATTGACTACTATGTCAAGGATGGAGGTGTAGGTATTTGTGAACCTTTGCTCTTTAGCTCCTCCTGTTTTGCTTTCCTTAGTACGCAGAGTTGTATTTTTTAAGTTGAAGTATAATCGATGTATGACATCCTATTAGTTTCAGGTGTATGATATGATGATTTGCTATTTGTATATATTAAGAAGTAACACCATCATAAGTATAGTTAACATACATTCCCACACAGTTAAAATTTCTTTTCTTGTATTGAGAACTTCTAAGATTTATTCTCTTAGCGACTTTCAAATATGCAGTATAATATTGACTGCAGTTGCCTTGCTCTACATTATATGCCCAGGATTTAGTTATTTTATGACTGGAAATTTATGCCTTTTGTGCATCTTCACCTATTTTGCTCACCTCTAACCCCTGCCTTCACCTATTTTGCTCACCTCTAACCCCTGCAATCACCAGTGTATTCTCTACTCTGTGCCTTTGAGTTCACTTTTTACTTTAGATTCCACATATAAGTAGGATCATACGGAATTTGTCTTTCTCTGTCTAGCTTATTTCGCTTAGCGTAACACCCTTGAAGTCCATCCATGTTGTTGCAAATGACAAGGTTTCCTTCTTTCTAATGACTGAATAATATTCCATTCATCTTTATCCATTCATCACTAGTGGACACTTAGATTGCTTCCATGTCTTGGGTATTGTAACAATGCACCCGGGAGGGGCAAGTGCATATATCTATTTGAGTTAGTGTTTTTGTTTCCTTCAGATAAACACCCAGAAGTGGAATTGTTGGATAATATAGTAGTTCTGTTTTTAATTTTTTGAGAACACTCCAAACTGTTTTCCATAGTGGCTGTACCAAATTATACTCCTACCAACAGTGCACGAGGATTCCCTTTCCTTCACATCTTCACCAACTCTTGTTCTTTCTTTTTGATAACTGCCATTCTAACAAGTGTGAGATGATATCTCATTGTAGATTTGATGTGTTTCCCTGATAATTAGTGATATTGAGCATCTTTTCATGCACCTTTTGGCCATCTATATGTGTTTTCTTGAAAAATGTCTGTTCAAATCTCTTACCCATTTTTTTTTAAACAGACATTTTTTGGGGGTATTGCGTTGTATAAGTTCTTTATGTATTTTGGGTATTAATCCTTTATCAGATATATGATTTGCAAATATTTTCTACCATTCAGTAGGTTGCCTTTTCATTTTGTTGATCATTTCCTCTGTGCAGAAGCTTTTTAGCATAATGTAGTCCTACTTATTTATTTTTGCTTTTGTCGCTTTTGTTTTTGGTGTCAAATCTAAAAAATCATCACCAAGACTAATGTCAGGGAGCTTACTGCCTATGTTTTTTTTTTCTAAGGAGTTTTATGGTTTCAGATCCTATGTTTAAGTCTTTAATCCATTTTGAGTTGATTTTTGTCCGTGGTGTACAGTAGTGGTCTAGTTTCATTCTATTGCACGGGACTGCCTAGTTTTCCCAACTCCATTGAAGAGACTATCCTTTTCCAAGTTGTATATTCTTAGCTTTTTGGGGGTCATAAGTTAGTTGACCATATAGGTGGGGGTTTATTTCTGGGTTCTCTATTCTATTCTGTTGATTTATGTATCTGTTTTTATGCTAATACCATACTGTTTGATTACTACGATTTTGTAGTGTAGATTGAAATCTAGGGGCATGATACCTCTGGCTTTGTTCTTCTTTCTCATGATTGCTTTGTCTCTGCAGGCTTTTTGTAATTTCAATACAAATTTTAGAATTATTTATTTTAATTCTGTAATGTGTGGGAAATATCAGAAAGGGAGACAGAACGTAAAGACTGCTAACTCTGGGAAACGAACTAGGGGTGGTAGAAGGGGAGGAGGGCGGGGGGTGGGAGTGAATGGGTGACGGGCACTGGGTGTTATTCTGTATGTTAGTAAATTGAACACCAATAAAAAATAAATAAAAAAAAATTGCCATTGAGATTTTCATGGAGATTGCATTGAATCTGTAGATCCCTTTGGCTATTATAGACATTTAAACAATATTAATACTTCCACTCCATGAACATAGAATATCTTTCCATTTATTTTTGTTGTCTTCGATTTATTTCATCAACATCTTCTAGTTTTCAGTGTATAGGTCTTTCCCCTCCATAGTTAAGTTTATTCCTAGGTATATTATTATTTTTGCTGTAATCACAAATGGGATTACTTTCTTAATTTTTCATTCTGATAGTTCATTATTAATGTATAGAAATACAACATATTTTTGTATGTTGATTTTTATATTCTGCAATTTTACTCAATTCATCGATTAGCTCCAACAGTTTTTAGTGGAGTCTTCACAGCTTTCTAAATATAATATGTCATCGGCAGATTGTGGCAATTTTACTTCTTCCTTTCTGATTTGGATGACCTTTATTCCTTTTTTTTTTCTCCTAATTGTTCTGGCTAGGACTTCCAATACTATGTTGAATAAAAGTGGTAAGAGTGGGCATCCTTGTCTTGTTCTTGACCTTAGAGGAAAAGCTTTCAGATTTTTGTTGTTGAGTGTGGTGTTAGCTGTGGCCTTGTCATATAAGACCTTTATTATGTTGAAAGTTTTATCATAGTTGGATGTTGAATTTTGTCAAATTCTTTTTCTGTACCTATTGAGAGGACTGCATGATTTTTACCCTTCTTTTAGTTAATGTGGTAGATGACGTTGATTTGTGGTTGTAAAGCCATCCCTCTATCCCTGAAATAAATCCCGCTCAATCCTGGTATATGATCCTTTTAATGTACTGTTGAAGTCTGTTTGCTAATTTTGTGTTGCAGATTTTTGCATCTGTGTTCATCAGGGATATTGACCTGTAATTTTATTTTCCTGTGGCGTCCTTGTCTGGTTTTGATATCAGGCTAATGCTGGCCTTGTAAAATGAGTTTGGAAGGGTTCCTATGCAGTAATTATTGCATAAAATGAGTTTCCTGCCTTTATATCTCATTCTATGCTTTAGCTTCCTGAACTCCCCAACCCATTCTACACCTTATTTTTTCTATACCTTTTGACTCCCATGGGTACTGACCTTTTGCTTATTCCATTCTTATGACCTTCCTCTTCCTCAGTATAGGCATTTAAAAATCCACCTGGGGGATTAAACAGGAAGACAACACATTGCAGCCTATTGGAAGCACCAGATGTGTGGTGTGAGAAGATCACATGTGAAACAAATCTGATTGCCTAAGTGTGGCTCCATCGATTGCTAGGGCTGAGCTGGCTGACCTGAGGGTCTGAATGTCCCCCCAGCCGCCGTCTGGACTTCCTTGATCTATGGGTTGCCCTCCAGAAACCATATGAATGCATCAAAGAGGATGCTCTTTCTGGAGAGGAGGAGCTTTCCTTTGGTCAAGGATACACAGTATACTGATGACCTGAAAAAACACAGCTTTTGAGCTTATCTGCTGACATTGTACTATGAGCCTTTCTTAATTTCTGGAGTCCTCAATACATTTTCTAGGTCTATAAACAAAGAGGGTAAGGGGTTGTATGGAAACAATGGGACTTCCATTTCTCAGCTTTCATTTTTCATCGAACTTGGAAACAAGCTGTAGAGATTCAACCTGTGTTGCTTGTAAATTCAACCAAGAATAAAGTGGATAATACACATGGTGTAGCCTATGAAGGAATTCATGGTGCCCTCAGCAACAGACTTATACTGTTTTTTCCTGCTTGCTAATTGATTAAAAATATGTATGTATTGCAAAGTTCATTTATTGATTGAGAGGAGAGTGAAAAGGATAGCTTCTCTAATTAAAACCGATTGGAGCTGTGAAAGTTTAATTAATTGGATGCATGTCACTTCATTTCCATGTTATGTTGTGCACAGCTCTCTGTTTTCATAATTAACGTGTTGTGTCAGGGTGGTGGGTGTCTCTCTAATTAACAGTCTGAGGGAAAAGTGATGTATGGGCCTGCTGAATAGGCAGAGTGGGTGGAAAGGGAAGTCCCGGCCAGAGTCCACAGTTTCTGTTCCCTGCGGTCGGTTTCTTGCCATTTTATCACCCTTTGTTCAATAAATGAGGTTTTGGTGGATCTTCCCAGAGACTGTTCTTTGTTTGTTTCCTAGATGTTTCTCCATCAGAGGGCAGGGAGGCTGGATGACACTTCCAGAGACTGTAGGGTGAAGACTGTCACCAGGTGGGCAAGAGTCACTCTGACCATTCTCTCCTTTGAAATTCCTCACTGTTCACTGCATTTGCTCCTTGCTGGGCAACCCCCTTAGCCAGGACAGATGTTTACTGAGTGTGCACTCTGGGCAAGGTATGGTAATGGGTGAGTGGTTTGGGTCCAGACTCCAGCTTCTTACTAGACATGTGGCCTGGGGAAATTACCTAAATTGTCTGTGCCTCAGTTTCCTCATTTATAAAATGGGAGCACTAACACCTTCTTAGTAATGATGTTGTGGGGCTAACATGAAATAATGTTGATGGGATCTATAGCACACAGTATTGTCAGCCTACAGTTATTGGACAGTTTTGTCTCTTTCTTATATAGTTTTTCCCCCCTCTTTTTAAATCTTTATTTGAACTGTCCTTTTGCAGATTGTAACTCCTAACTGACCTCACCCCTGTGTCTTACTCCTCAAACCATACCCTATTTTGGACACAGAATTCTTTTTTCCAAAGTGAAAAGTTGATTATAGGGATGCTTTACTGAGACCCTAAAGGCACCCTCTCACCCAGAGGATGTTTTGACTCTGCAGTGTAGGAATTCTCAGCCCTGCATAAGCCAGCCCCACCGTCTACTTTACCAGCCTCACCTACAGCTCCTCCTTAACCCTCCAGCCACTGCCCACCCACCCCAATGCCTCGTCTCCTTCACAGCTGAGCACAGCATGCTCTTTTCCTCTTCTGCCTACAAGTCTCCATTTCTCAGGAAAGCAAATATCCTATTAGTTTTTTTTTAGCTCAAATGTCTCCTTTTTGGTGAAGTCTCCTCTCCTTCTTCAGCATTACTTTTTGTTTGGAGTCTCTCTTCCTGCCTAGACAGAAGTTCCTCCAGGCTGGGGGTGTGTCTTGGTCATCTTTGTGTCCTAGTGCCTAGCAAGAGTGTGTGTAGCATGAAGCAGGATTTTAATGATTGTTGAATGACGGATACAAAGAGCAGAAATTTTCTTCGTGCAGAATTACTGTTTAATATCTGCCTCCCCACAAGACTGTTCACTCCCTTCAGGCAGGGGACATTTCTGTTTTGCTCAACATTGTTTCCTGTTGCCTGGCACATGATAGGTGCTCAATAAATAAAATTGGCACATCATCTGGTCTATATACATCATAGATATACTTCTATGAGAAGAAATTGATGAAAATAAAGTTCTTAGCTTAAAAATTATTTAAAATACAGCAAGATTATTTGTAATAGAATAACAGTTGCTACTGATGTTATTACTATGATACACATCATTGCTGGAAGGTGTGCCCTTCCCTTTATGGAGTAGATTTCTTGAGTTCCACAGCCTCTGGATCCTTCTATATGTCATCATCACAGCTTGGGGTGCTCTCTTAATTGTCAGAGAGGGATCCTGAAGCCTCTGCTCAGCCAATACTACAACTGAGCTGCTTGTGAGTCTCACCCTGTCCTTTTAAAAAAATCCTATAATCCTCACTTTTTCCTATAATATGCTATTATCCTACCTCAGTGACATATATAATAAATAATGCATTCTGATAATTTTAGAAAATCATTTTATTTCCAGGCACTTGTATAGAGTTTAATCAATATTTATGCTTATTCAAGGAATTTTTTCATTTCTATTTTTCATGAAGATTTTTAAAATCTTTTTATAAATGTTTGACTTTGTATCAATTAACATGTCTTTCCTCTAGTGTAAAACCCAGAAAACAAAACCCAGCTGTGAAGTTCATCTTTAATGCCCCTTTTCACTAATCCAGGAGTGTTTATAGGAAATGAGGCCCAACCCCATGTTTCAGTTTTGCTAGCTCTTCACATATGAATGTAGCTCAGGAAATTGGATTACACTCTAGGCCTGCCCCCTCCAGCCCAATATCAGTGCTGTTCTATCAGCAATATTTACAGCCCTGGGAGCTGGAGATTATAAAGACCCAAGGTGATCAAAAATAGCTTCACATTGAAATGATTTTTTTCAGAGACCCTCTTCCTCCACATCAAAATTTAATATTAATTAAAACAAATTCAAGCCCTGAACTATTTCCCCAAGTATATCTTAAATCTCATAGAAAAGCAAGGAGTGGGGCCATAAGGAGTTTAGCTGGAGTAAAAGCCCTGGGAGTCTGAAGGTCTGGGTTCTAGGTGGGCTCCCATTTGTTGGCCGTGTGTTAAGGGAAGTCACTTAACTTTTCTGGGCTTCAGTTTCTGGGTCAGTTGAATGAAGAGGCTGATTTCAGTGATTCCAGTGAGTTTGCAGCTTGCAGGCAGCCGGTACACAAGGATACTTACTGCATTCCTACCTTGCCCCAGTGCTGTGCTAGGTGCTGCAGACACAGCCATGAAGAAGACTCACCAGGCTAGATGCTGATGCAAGGCTCCATGTGCTCAGTGCTCAGTCCCAAAGCACAGCCTGTGGGCCTGTGTGACTGGCTTGGGCCAAAGTCATCTTTTCCTGCCGACTTTTAGGCCTGTGAGTGAGTTGATCCCTGATCACCAGTTCAACCTCCTGCTCTGCATGGCATTGGTTTCCCTTTGCCTGGTTCCCTTTCTTGCTGACTGACTTCATCCCAACAAAGAATAGGGGGAAAGTTATAAAAACATTGACTCTGAAGAAGAGGAAGTGGGCATAGTCTCCTCCCTGAGGCTCCTTGACTCTGCTCTTCTGCCAGAGATAGTTTTGGGTTCCCAGGGTCTACATGGGGAGGAGGTTGAAGCCGGTTCCACAGAAGGCCCTTTCAGGGCAATGGATGCCTCCTTCTTTAAGTTATAGATGAAGAGGAGCCTTTAGCCTTCAAGGGAGAGCCAAAGAAAATACACTTAAATGATTAGATGCTGTGCACACTCAGAATTTGGAAGCAGCTTTTCTTTTTTTTTTTTTTTTAAGATTTTATTTATTCATGAGAGACAGAGAGACAGAGAGAGAGAGAGAGAGAGAGGCAGAGACACAGGCAGAGGGAGAAGCAGTCCCCATGCAGGAGGCCCGATGTGGGAATCGATCCTGGGGATCCAGGATCACACCCTGAGCTGAAGGCAGACGGTCGACTGCTGAGCCACCCACGTGTCCCAAGGAAGCAGCTTTTCTTATTAAAAAAAGTTCTGCTTTGTCTTACCAGGCAAAAAGAATAGCAGCTAAGAAGGTCTCAAGACATACTAGAGGAGCAGAAAGAAAGCCTGGGGTGGGGTGGGGTAGGGCTAGATGGTGCAGACCTGGGGGGCCATGCGGTCCACTGTTGTTACCCAGGATGGAGGGTCTCAAACTCTAGCAATGCCAGAATCACCTATAAGGCTTGTTCAAACTCAAATTCATTGTTCCTGATTCAGTAGGTCCGGGTGGAGCCTGAGAATTCACTTTTCTAATTCTAACAAGTTTCCAAGTGATGTTGATTCTGCTTTTCACACCACTGCACTAAGGGGAACGCTTCAGGGGAGTACAATCTTAATCAGTGCAATATTGGCTCGACCAGCCTCTTCCCTAGAATATTAATAAGCTGAGACAAAAGCCCTGGATGTATTGCATGCAGCAAGCTCTATAGCAGTGAGACTTCCGAGGGATGTTTCTCAGGTGTGGTTCCCTAACCATTTCCATCAGAACCATGTAGGACCCTGATACTCAAAATGGTTTACAGACCAGCGACGTGGACATCACTTGCATATTGGTTAGAAATGCAGAATCTCAGGCCTCACCCCGACTGAATCTACTTTTTTTTTTAATTTTTAAAAAATTTATTTATGATAGTCACAGAGAGAGAGAGAGAGGCAGAGACATAGGCAGAGGGAGAAGCAGGCTCCATGCACCGGGAGCCCGACGTGGGATTCAATCCCGGGTCTCCAGGATCGCGCCCTGGGCCAAAGGCAGGCGCCAAACCACTGCGCCACCCAGGAATCCCCTGAGTCTACTTTTAAGTAAGGTCCCCAGTGATTTGTAGGCACGTTATAGGTTGAGCAATAGGGGTTTTTCAAATGTGCCTCTAGAGTGAGTGGTATTGGGGGTGGGGCAGGGAAGGTTGGAAATGACATTATTATAATCCAGAATTCTTGCACACTAGCTTAGCCTGAGTAGTGAGGGGGGTGTGGCCATGGGTGAGGACTTCCAGGGACAGTGGCTCCAGCCTTCACAGAGCATATATTCTGAAAACCAAGCCTACAGAGAGGTAGGGTACCTTCAGTGTGTAGGCAGTCAATAGTGACAGTGTATTTTTGAAGATTGATATGCAGTGTATCGTAGTTTCCCTTTATCCATCGGAAATATGTTCCAGGACCCCAGGTGGATTCCTGAAACTGTGGATAGTACCAAACCCTATATATTTTCCCACACATATATACCTATGACAAAGTTTAATCTATGAACTAGGCACAGACAGAGATTCACAACAATAACTAATAATAAAATGGAATAATTACAGCAATATGCTGTGGCAAAATTTATGTGAATCTGGTCTCTGTCTCAGAGTATCTTATTGTGCCATACGTACCCTTCTTGTGATGACTTGAGATGATATAATGGCTACGTGATGAGATGAAGTAGGTGAATGATGCAGGCAGCATCAGGCTACTGCTGACCTTATGACAACATGTCAGGAGGAGGATCATCTGTTCCTGGACCACAGTTGACTGTGGGTAACTGAAATCACAAAAAACAAAGCCATGGTTGGAGGGGAGCGACTGTTGTATTTCATGGTAGCGAATGTATGGAAGGTTTTGGAATAGGTCATGGCTAAAGGGGAGGAGCAAGGACGGGAAGCATCAGTCTCAGATCAGGCTCCGGGAATGTATAGATAACTCCAGCAGAATCATCCACTTTCATATTTCTTAGGCTTCGGGGGTGGGTGAAATGAGGAAATGTGTTCAGATATTATTTCTTGCCAGGCATCACAAGAGCATCTCTTCAACAAGGCTTAGAAAAGGTGTTTTTTTTTTTTAATGGCCTTATTGAGATAAAATTGACGTACCATTTACCCATTAAGTATACAATTCATTTGTATTCAGTATATTCACAGAGTTGTGCAGTGCTTACCGTGATCTAAGTTTAGAACCTTATCATCACCCCCACAAGAAACCCCACGCCCGCTAGCACTCATTCACTCTCCTGCTCCTTCTCCCGTTGCTCAAGGCAGCCACTAATCTGTCTCTGTAGATGTACCTATTCTAGACATTTTATGTGAATGAAATCAAACCCAACAAGGCTCTGTCTAACTCAAGGTCACAGAGATTTACTCCTGTCTTTTCTTCTAAGGGTTTCTATAGTGTAGCTCTTACACTTAGGTCTGTGATCCATTTTGAGTTTGTGTGTGTGTGTGTGTGTGTGTGTGTGTGTGAGAAAGGGGTTCAACTTAATTCTTTTGCATGTGGCTATCCAGCTGTGTCAGCACCATATTTTGAAAAGACTATCTCTTCTTAATGAATTGGTTTGGCACCTAGGATGGTAGATTTTTTTGTAAGCCTAGCTTTATATTAGACTTGCTTACAGAATGTTAGAAAATATACCCACACCTCGTTGGTCCCTCCTCGGTCCAATTGGATCAGAGTCTCTGAGTGTTAGGATCCCCAGGCGATTCTAATGCACAGAGCTGAGAGCCATGGGCTTAGGGTGTGGTTCTCAAAATGTGGTCTCCATAATAGCAACATTGGCAAAACTTGTTAGAAATGTACGTTCTCAGGCCTCTGTTCAGACTTGCCGGAATCAGACACATCAAGAGTGAGGCCCAGCAATCTGTGTTTCAACAAATCCTGCAGGTGGTTCTGGTGTACACTGACATTTGAGAACCCTTGGCTTTGACCAGAGGTTTTCCCCTACTTTAAGTGATAGCAAGCTGCCTTCTGGCAGCAAACTTACCTGCTCCTTACCCACTGAGGGCCCAGAATGGGGCAGAGCTGATAGTCTCTCCCTTAGGGTCCATTGGCTGATGAGAGGACTCAAAACAGGGGTTCCTAGATAGCTTCAGGATGGCGCTGGTTACTAGAGAGACCAAGCCTTGGTTATAGGGTTGGAAATTTCAGCCCCACTTCTAAACTCTAGAAAGAGGAAGAGGGCTGGAGATTGAGTCTAGTCATCAACCATATGTATAATGAAATTTCTATTAAAACCCCCTAAATGATGGGGTTCGAAGAGCTTCCAGGTTCGTGAACACATCCAGGTGCTAGAAGGGTGGCATCCCCAGAGAGGACATGGAAACTCCATGCAGGCCCCCTATACCTGCCCCACACATCCCTTCCATTTGACTGTTTCTGAATTGAATCCCTTATAATAAACCAGTAATAGTAAGTACAGTGATTTCCTGAATTCTGTGAATTTTTCTAGCAAATTACTGACCCTGAGGCAGAGATTGTGGGAACCCCTGGATGTATATAGCCAGTCAGCCAGAAGTAAGGGTGGCAGCCTGGGACTTGTGCTTGGTGTATGAAGGGGGAGCAATCTCATGGGACTCATTCCTTAGCCGGTGGGGTCTGCACTAATTCTGAATGGTTAATGTCAGAATTGAATTGAATTGTTGAATACCCACTTGATATTGGAAAATCAGAGAATTGGTGTTGGAAAAGGCACCACATATTTAGTGTCAAGTGAAGAAACCCTCAGGTGGATCAGTGGAGGCTGGTGTTCAGAAAGCACATGCCCACTGTTTTCCTCCTCCCACACTGGATTCCAGATCTGCTAAGGATTCAATCTCCTAAGGGATTGATGAATCCCGTGGGCATTACAGTCTGATAGAATACCACCTTCCTTCCAGTCCCGGATATTGCAGCTCAGCAGGGAAGTGGTTCATAGTTTGACAGAGAGAGTAAAAGTTAAAATCTGCAGTGGACTGGAGGAGTATAAATGGATATAATTTTCTTTGCAGCTAGTTTGGTGCTATGTATTGACTTAAACATTTTCATTCACTTTGGCCTAGTAATCTTAAGTTTTGGGAGTTTTTCCTGTGGAATGACATATGTGTTAAGCCTTAGGTGAAACATTATCTCTCAAGCACTATTTATATTAGGGAAAAAAAGCCATGAAAAAATGTCCAACATTATGGAATTGATTAAATAAATTTCAACATATCAGAAGTCCCTTGGATAGAATATTATATTACCACTAAAAATTATAAAGAGTTTAAATCCATGAGCAAGTGATATATGTCAAGTAAATAGCATATTCACTTAATATAGAATATTTCTGAATTATACTAGCCAGGCTTTAATAAAATGATTGGAAACATACCAATACAGTAACGATAACCTGATTAGTGGGATAATTGGTCTTTAAATTCTTTTCCTTCTATTTTTCTTTGGTATTTTTGATTTGTCTAGAAGGATGCTGTCACTGTGTCTAATGTCAGGGTAAGACCCAGAAGGGCAAGAAATATAGTTCTCCTTTTATAATAAGGAAAAAAGTTAAGGCAGTTCCTCAGCAGTACCTTCTACATATGTTGAATTTTAGACTCTGCTCCGTGGAGCTGTCGGGGAGGTGAGGGAATGAGAGTTTATGAGCTGCATTGATTTTATACTCCTTTCTTGCTTGTAATGTAGCCACATGAGATGAGTCCTTTTAGGAAGTGCCAGTAGGATTTACAAATCAAAGGCTGGGACAAGAGGGACAAGGCCTGTCTGCTCTGTGAAGGAGGGCAGGGGAACTGGCAATTCCCCTGGGTGGGCTCAGCGGGGTTGAAGGACCTCATGTGTCTTTGAAGTCTGGGGGGTGTAAACTTTCACCATTTGAGCAATTGAATTTAAATCACTGCCGAGGACAATGGAGCCTGAGAGGTTTTTGTGCAGTGGTTCTGTGCAGCCTCCAGCTTCTTCGGAAGGCCAGTCTCTTGAAGACCAAGGCTAGCAGAGGGTGAGCTTGGGGTTGGGGGAATGCATCCCTGTGTTTCCTCCTTTCCTGCCCTCTCTCAGTGAATGCTCGGGACTCCTTGTCTTTGGGATCCCACTGTGTTCCCTCTGCCCTGTTACTCTTCTGGCTTCCTTTGGGTCCTACAGCTTCAGCAGTATCCCTAGTCCCTGTGTCCTGGCAGACTTACATGTCCACCTTTAGTAGCTCTGATCTCTGCCAGTCTGGCACACACAATGGTGGTTCTGGGAATACTGGCTCATACACTGTACTCCCTTCCTGGACAGTGCTTGAATTTGCATTGAAGTCATGGCCCAATGTCCAGTGGCAGGCAGGGACAGCAAGTGGGACCTCCGAGTCCCCTACAGCCCTTTCCTCCATTCCACACTCCAGCCTTGACTGTTCCTGTGTTATCTGACCTATTGTGAGGGAGGAGGACTACTTCCCAGAGAATCCAATCCTATCCCTGGGCTTCTAGGCTCTTCTAGATATCCATCTTTCACTGCTTCTGGAGAACTATAGATTTGTCTTTTTTTTTCTTCCTTTAACTCTTTAAAGTATATAATGGTTTTGAGTAGGTTCAACTTCAAAAATTACAAAAGCATGGAGAGAAAAGTCTTTGGCCCACCTCTGTTCCTTGTCTGGGCACTTCTTCACTCCTTCCTCATCAGAGAGGATGGAGGTGTAGAGCCGGCTTTTCCAGATGTCTGCTGAGTGGTCTCAATTCCCATTTTCTCCACTGATTTGAGAGGATATTATAATGTCCTGTATATTTGGATCTGTTTCTGGACTTTGTCTTCTGCTTCACTATCTATTTCTATGCCAATATCACTGAGAATGGAGGAGAGGCAGCAGCTCCTCAAGCCCAGGGGAAGGTGGGCTTCTCTTCCATGTTCTTTAGTTCTCCTTTCAGACTTGATGCTGGTATTACTACTAATATTCATAGTGAAGCCTGTAGTACATACATTTCTCCCCATTTGATGGATAAAGACAATGAAGAACAGAGAGGTTGAAGTTACTTGCTCAAGGTCACATAGCTAGCACGTAGAAGAGCACCAGGAGTCCTGAAACAGACAACTATCTATCATAATATCTGTCCTCTTTTTCAGGATATTATTATTTTAATAAATACTAATAACTACTGTTTATCGAGAGCTATCTCTAGGCCTTGTGCTGAGTACTTTGAATTCTGTGCATGTATGTAGTGTCTCATTTAGTTGGCTCTCCAGAATAACTCCACAAGGTAGGTATGACCACCAGATTTACACAAATGGGAAATTGAGGCCCTGAAGGGTCATCTAAACTGCTAAAGGCCACCTGGCTAGTATGTGTTGCTCTGAAGACCTCCGTCTTTATAATTACGCTTTACTGAGTGTGGATCTTCACATTCATACTCAAGAATTCTTTCATATTCCTTCAATATTGCTTCCTTTGTCAGTCACCAGACCTCAGACAGTTTCTAAAGGCATAGAGGCAGGGATGTACAGGCGTGTAGGGCTCCTTACGGCTCTCTTCTCTGAATTCCTGAGGTGAGTCCACTCAACATATTTTTGTACACCACTTTGCTTTCTTAGGCTATGAAACTCTCTCAACACACAAACTCTTAGAGCAGGGTCTTCGTGTTCCAAGGCAATCAGTCAATGTGTTGATGTTGAGAAGAGGGATATAGAAGTCTACATTAGATTTAAAAAAAAAAAGAAAAAGGGAAGTCAGCTAATGGAGGATCTTAAATCCCCAACAGTGAAATTCAAACTTGTTGGCACAGGTAGTGGGGAGCCTCGGAAGGTTCTTGAGTGAAGAAATAAAACATAAAAAAATGGTCTTTAAGGGAAAGTAATGAGGGCTCATAAGCACCCAGTATAATCCCTGCACAGAAAGGAAAGAACCAGGAAAACTAAACCCAGTTAGCCTTCTCCGTAAAGGCCTCGATCTTCAGGACACTTTGCTTTGTCCATCTGATCTAAACACTATCATCTGAATATCCCGACACCCCCCTTATTTTCCTCCGTGGATCTTTGGGTCCTTATGTCCTGAGTCTAGAAGGACAGGGCAAGGCTTTTTATTTTAGACTAGTCTCTTTATCACAAAGACTTGGAAGAACCTGGAGCGGACTACAGAACCCTTAACTCAGATGACTGTGTCCTTCATGGTCTCACTCTTGCCTTATCTCTCTGGCCATCATCTTCCATCTTTTTTTGCTATGCTTGCGTTCAAACTGAGCACTTTCAGTCTCCAGATGTGCCATGCCCCATTTGCTCCTGGAATGGTTTTTGCCCCTTCTTGTTTAACTTCTCCTCTTCCTGAAGGTTTGGCTGAGATGCCACCTCCTTATGAAAGCCTCTTTGGGGCCTCTAGGGTGGGTTGGGTGCTCCTTCTGTGTTTTCTGACTGCATCCTGGTGTTTCCCAGTCCTTTTTGCTGCCTCTGCGATGGTTGAATAGCTTACTTGTTCCCCTGGCTTCAGAGCTCCTAACAGGAGAGGGTCGCTTCTCAGTTTTCCCTAGCCTGGCACACAGCAGCTGTCCAGAAGATCTTGGCACATGAATAATAAAGGAACATTGCCATGGGCCAGCTGTCCCCATCTGTTGCACCAACTGACTACTTGGGGCTCTCAGCTCTATTAATCTCCTCCTTGTCATCCCAACAGGAAAACCTTTGCTCCCAACTAAGAAGCAAAGGAACTCTTTCTTTCCTAGGAAGAACTTTCCTTCTGGATTTCTGATCTCATGACCTCCTAAGTCCTGGCTTTCCCAAGAGATCCCATCTCCCCAGCACCACCAGCAGTACCCCTCACTGCCTCTTTTCTGTGGGCCAGAAAATCAAAATGCAATACTTCCATTGGCCATGTGACTTCCTAAAGATACCCGGCTACTCTGAAAAGACTCTCTCTTTGACCAAAGCTGAGTGAGGCTCCTCTGAGGCTTCCTCTTGACTAAGCCTTGAACTTGGACTATGTCCTTGGCTTGCTTAGTCCACTTTTAGCAAGAATCCCCCCATGCTTGGTGTCTGATCATCCTCAATATCTGATCAAATTCTTTATCCCCCACCTTTGATACCTAATCATCCCGGCCTGCCCTCAGCGAGAATCCTGTTAGGTGAGTTTAGCAAGAATCCCCCTCACCCTTGATGTTTTCCCTTAGTGCTCTTCCATCTACTGACCCCTATCCTGCCACTTTGCTACTAATCTTCACTTGACCTTGTATTTGGTGTTGAGCCCCATCTCTCTCTCCTACTCCAAAACCCCTTGCATTGGTCCCTCTTGAAAAAGTTTTCCTTACTGCCTTTAACAAGCATCATGAATCGTTTTCCTGAATAGCATCCTCACTCCCCATCCTGACCTTGTAAACCTCTGCTCTTGTGACTCAGTCTTCTCAGGCACTGAAAGTCACTTCTCCCTAGTGATCCCTGCCCTCATATCTCCTCCTCCTCCTCCTCCTAACAGCACCTCGGACTTTATTTACCTTCTATGTTAATTACTCCCTTCTTTAATCTCTGTGATTTTTTAAAAAAAGATTTATTCATGATAGACACAGAGAGAGCAGAGACACAGGCAGAGAGAGAAGCAGGCTCCATGCAAGGAGCCCAATGTGGGACTCGATCCCGGGTCTCCAGGATCACGCCCTGGGCTGAAGGGGTGCTAAACCATTGAGTCACCGGGACTGCCCAATCTCTGTGATTTCTCAGCATTTGTCTTTCCTTCTCTTCTATTTTCTCTCCAAGCTGGTACCTGCCCACCCATTTCTTAAATAGATTTTTTTTTTTTCAAATTTGTGTTTTTAACCCTTTGCTCCCCTTGTTCTTCACACAATGCCTTTCCAGTGAGTGACCCCCATGACCTCAAAATGGATAGTCTCAGGGTGGTTGGAGCCTCTTAGAAAATGCTCATGGGTTGTCTAGTAGTCCAAGCACAAGAGTATCAGCACTGCCCCCCACCCCCACACGAGGATCCTTCATCCCTTGGGATGGTAGGCCTGGCCTCAAGTATCTCTCAGAGCTCATCTGCATGAATGGAGGAGAGTCTGCTGATATGGCCCACAGTTGTGCTCTGAGCTCATCTACTACTTGCCTCACTCTGGACATCCTTCTGGCAGCTAGTTATAGTGACCACCACTTCCCATTGAAGACAAAGGCCCAAGGAACAGTGGAAGGAGCTGGCATTCCAGGTGCTCATGTTAGAGCTGGAAAAGTTAATGTCCTAGGAAGCCAAGGAGCAGGGGTTGCTATCCAAGGTGTGGGCCAGTCAAGGTGTCCTGGTGGTACAACTCTAAGTCTCTTTACCTATGCTGGATAATTATTTTTGTAGCTTCTATACCCTTATAGTGGCATCCAAGCCAGTTGTAAGCTGATTGTCCTAACAGTTCCTGTATATTTTGAAAATATACATATCATCATTATGTTGAAATACTTGGCATGAAAAATTTGATTGAATTTGAAATTTGCTTACATTATCACAAAAATGTCACTATTACTTGTCAATGAAGGAACAGTTACTAGATTTATTCCAACATAAGTTTTCACTGTAGATTTTTGAATGGTTATAAAAATGATTTAAAAATTTGTATTGCCTCCTTGTGTCAACAGATTTACTTGTTGATGGAGATCATCCAGAACTTGAAGAGATTATCATTAAAAAGTGTGATTGTAGAGTTACATGTAACAATTTCCAACCTGTTCCCCGCAAGAGAATGGGCAGAGGTTATGAAAAGTTTGTTCATTGATACAGATTCAAGTGTTTCACTGAAATACTTGAAAACATTTTATTTGGAAGTCTTACATAAGTTTAATATTTAATATCTTTCTGAAACTTTTGTATTTTATTGTTCCTGTATTGAGATAAACAAAGTATAGTGATTTTTTTTCCCCATTAAAGTCTAAATTTCCTTCAGTTTACTCCAGGGCATGATATAAATGCTGTCATTTTCTCTATGTTCTCACATAAAAAAAGTTGGGAGTTTTTATTTTTTATTTATTTATTTTTTTGTTGGGAGTTTTTAAAAACAACTTTATTGAGGTGTAATTTATATGTGAAACTGCTCACCCATTTTCAGTGCACAACTGATGATTTTTAGTTAATTTATTGAGTTGTGCAACTGTTGGCATCCGTTTTTAGAACATTTTACTCATCCTGATATGATGGGATGCTAGTTTTGAAGGGTGGTGAGCGGGACCAAAAGGCATTCCTTTGGGTCCTGAGCAGCCAGTGGGCAAGTGTGAAGGTGCTGATTCCCAGGAGAAGCACCCCCGAAGGAGGACAGAGAAGACCAAGGAAACAGCTGTTGCTCTAGGGATGAGGGGGCTAAGGGGTACTTTGGATTCTTCATGTGTGGACCTGCTGTCCCTGCTAGACTGTGAGCCCTGCCCCTGCCTCTCAGTCCCTGTAACTTAGCTCCGTCTCTGGCACAGAGAAGAGGCTCACAGTCAATGTTTTCCCCATGAGTAAGTGTGTTCCAGCTCTTTATCTTCCCCTCCAAGGTTGCTGGAACTGACCAGAGGCACACGGGGGAGCTTCCTTGGCAAATGACAGTGACCAGAGCCGAATCAAGCTGTCTCAGCAGGTGGGACAACAGAGAGAGTGCAGGCCCCGGGGCTGCAGCCCTGGCTTCTTATCTGGCTCTGCTTCTGACCCTTTGTTCCTCTCCACTGTCCGTTGCACCTTTCAGCTGTTCCATCTCCTCCCAGGCTGCCGGGTGACCACACTGTCCCAGTTGCCTTCCAGCTATAAAGCCCCATGATCGCGATGGTGCGTCCTTCCCCTGGTGTCTAGTGGAACTGCCTGTATTTGAAGGGGCCATTTCAGGGGAGCAAGGAGACCACTGCAGGGGCTCTAGCCCCTGCTCTGCCTGAGGACTCGGCGTGGCATTGCCTGAACTGCTGCAGCCCATCCCCAGATACCAGTGAAGGCAGCAAGCAGGAGAATTGCCTTTGCCCCCTCATGAAGCAGGTCTATTGGCAAGACGGCTTCTTTGGGCACAAGAAGAATGAGGAGATGTAAAGCAAGCACATCAAGCTGCTTTTGAGTGCACTTAATCGCTGCTCGGACCCGCAACCCCCTTTTGATGTATAGAAATGCCACTGACTTCTGGGCATTGATTTTGTATCCTGCCACGCTACCGAATTGCTGTATGAGTTCTAGCAATCTTGGGGTGGAGACTTTTGGGTTTTCTATGTAGAGTATCATGTCATCGGCGAAGAGGGAGAGTTTGACTTCTTCTTTGCCAATTTGAATGCCTTTAATGTCTTTTTGTTGTCTGATTGCTGAGGCTAGGACTTCCAGTACTATGTTGAATAGCAGTGGTGAGAGTGGACATCCCTGTCTTGTTCCTGATCTTAGGGGAAAGGCTCCCAGTGCTTCCCCATTGAGAATGATATTTGCTGTGGGCTTTTCATAGATGGCTTTTAAGATGTCGAGGAATGTTCCCTCTATCCCTACACTCTGAAGAGTTTTGATCAGGAATGGATGCTGTATTTTGTCAAATGCTTTCTCTGCATCCAATGAGAGGATCATATGGTTCTTGGTTTTTCTCTTGCTGATATGATGAATCACATTGATTGTTTTACGGGTGTTGAACCAGCCTTGTGTCCCAGGGATAAATCCTACTTGGTCATGGTGAATAATTTTCTTAATGTACTGTTGGATCCTATTGGCCAGTATCTTGTTGAGAATTTTTGCATCCATGTTCATCAGGGATATTGGTCTGTAATTCTCCTTTTTGGCGGGGTCTTTGTCTGGCTTTGGAATTAAGGTGATGCTGGCTTCATAGAACGAATTTGGAAGTACTCCATCTCTTTCTATCTTTCCAAACAGTTTTAGGAGAATAGGTATGATTTCTTCTTTAAACGTTTGATAAAATTCTCCTGGGAAGCCATCTGGCCCTGGACTCTTGTGTCTTGGGAGGTTTTTGATGACTGCTTCAATTTCCTCCCTGGTTATTGGCCTATTCAGGTTTTCTATTTCTTCCTGTTCCAGTTTTGGTAGTTTGTGGCTTTCCAGGAATGCGTCCATTTCTTCTAGATTGCCTAATTTATTGGCGTATAGCTGTTCATAATAGGTTTTTAAAATCGTTTGTATTTCCTTGGTGTTGGTAGTGATCTCTCCTTTCTCATTCATGATTTTATTAATTTGAGTCTTCTCTCTCTTCTTTTTAATAAGGCTGGCTAATGGTTTATCTATCTTATTAATTCTTTCAAAGAACCAACTCCTGGTTCTGTTGATCTGTTCCACAGTTCTTCTGGTCTCGATTTCGTTGAGTTCTGCTCGAATCTTTATTAGCTCCCTTCTTCTCTTGGGTGTAGGATCTATTTGCTGTTTTTTCTCTAGCTCCTTTATGTGTAAGGTTAGCTTTTGTATTTGAGTTCTTTCCAGTTTTTGAATGGATGCTTGTATTGCGATGTATTTCCCCCTTAGGACTGCTTTTGCTGCATCCCAAAGATTTTGAACGGTTGTATCTTCATTCTCATTAGTTTCCATGAATCTTTTTAATTCTTCCTTAATTTCCTGGTTGACCCTTTTATCTTTTAGCAGGATGGTCCTTAACCTCCACGTGTTTGAGGTCCTTCCAAACTTCTTGTTGTGATTTAGTTCTAATTTCAAGGCATTATGGTCCGAGAATATGCAGGGGACAATCCCAATCTTTTGGTATCGGTTCAGACCCGATTTGTGACCCAATATGTGGTCTATTCTGGAGAAAGTTCCATGTGCGCTTGAGAAGAATGTGTATTCAGTTGAGTTTGGATGTAAAGTTCTGTAGATATCTGTGAAATCCATCTGGTCCAGTGTATCATTTAAAGCTCTCGTTTCTTTGGAGATGTTTTGCTTAGAAGACCTATCGAGTATAGAAAGAGCTAGATTGAAGTCACCAAGTATAAGTGTATTATTATCTAAGTATTTCTTCACTTTGGTTAATAATTGATTTATATATTTGGCAGCTCCCACATTTGGAGCATATATATTGAGGATTGTTAAGTCCTCTTGTTGAATAGATCCTTTAAGTATGATATAGTGTCCCTCTTCATCTCTCACTACAGTCTTTGGGGTAAATTTTAGTTTATCTGATATAAGGATGGCTACCCCTGCTTTCTTTTGAGGACCATTCGAATGGTAAATGGTTCTCCAACCTTTTATTTTCAGGCTGTAGGTGTCCTTCTGTCTAAAATGAGTCTCTTGTAGACAGCAAATAGATGGGTCCTGCTTTTTTATCCAGTCTGAAACCCTGCGCCTTTTGATGGGGTCATTAAGCCCGTTCACATTCAGAGTTACTATTGAGAGATATGAGTTTAGTGTCATCATGATATCTATCCAGTCTTTGTTTTTGTGGACTGTTCCACTGAACTTCTTCTTAAAGGGGAATTTTAAGAGGCCCCCTTAAAATTTCTTGCAGAGCTGGTTTGGAGGTCACATATTCTTTTAGTTGCTGCCTGTCTTGGAAGCTCTTTATCTCTCCTTCCATTTTGAATGAGAGCCTTGCTGGATAAAGTATTCTTGGTTGCATGTTCTTCTCATTTAGGACCCTGAATATATCCTGCCAGCCCTTTCTGGCCTGCCAGGTCTCTGTGGAGAGGTCTGCTGTTACCCTAATACTCCTCCCCATAAAAGTCAGGGATTTCTTGTCTCTTGCTGCTTTAAGGATCTTCTCCTTATCTTTGGAATTTGCAAGCTTCACAATTAAATGTCGAGGTGTTGAACGGTTTTTATTGATTTTAGGGGGGGATCTCTCTATTTCCTGGATCTGAATGCCTGTTTCCCTTCCCAGATTAGGAAAGTTTTCAGCTAGAATTTGTTCAAATACATATTCTGGCCCTCTGTCCCTTTCGGCGCCCTCGGGAACCCCAATTAAACGTAGGTTTTTCTTCCTCAGGCTGTCGTTTATTTCCCTTAATCTATCTTCATGGTCTTTTAATTGTTTGTCTCTTTTTTCCTCAGTTTCCCTCTTTGCTGTCAACTTGTCTTCTAGGTCACTCACTCGTTCTTCCACCTCGTTAACCCTCGTCGTTAGGACTTCTAGTTTGGATTGCATCTCATTCAATTGGTTTTTAATTTCTGCCTGATTAGCTCTAAATTCTGCAGTCATGAAGTCTCTTGAGTCCTTTATACTTTTTTCTAGAGCCACCAGTAGCTGTATAATAGTGCTTCTGAATTGGCTTTCTGACATTGAATTGTAATCCAGATTTTGTAACTCTGTGGGAGAGAGGACTGTTTCTGATTCTTTCTTTTGAGGTGAGGTTTTCCTTCTAGTCATTTTGCTCAGTGCAGAGTGGCCAAAAGCAAGTTGTATTGGGAAAAAGAGAAAAAGAGAGGAGAGAAAGAAGGAAAGAAAAGAGAAAGAGAAAAAAAAAAGGAAGAAAAAGAAAAAAAAACGAAAAAAAAAAAGAAAAAGAGAAAGAAAAAGAAAGGAGAAAAAAAAGGGGGTGGGGGAAGGAAACAAATCAAAAAGCAAAACAAAACAAAAACAAAAACAAACAAACAAAAAAAGAACCACCGGGGAGTATCTTCTGATTCTGTGTTCTTTAAGTCCCTTGGCTTCTCCTGGAAGTTGTCCGTCTAGCTGGTGTTCTGGGGGAGGGGCCTGTTGTGCTGATTTTCAGGTGTTAGCAGTTGGGGGAGCTGCTGTGCCCCTGCCTGGTGCAGGGCTCGGTGGGGGTTGTTTACCCCGTGAGGCCGCAGGAGGAACAGCCCCAGTGGCGGGGCAGCTCTGGAAACCTGGATTCAGCTCCGGCAGGAACTCCGTCTGCAGGGCCTGGAGGCTCCGGGCGGGGCCGCTGCTCTGCTCAGCTGGGGCAGGAGCGTCCTTGCTGTCCTGGGCCCTCCCGGCCTCTGCCTGTCCCGGGGGAGGCGGGATCCTGGGCTGTGTCCCGGCGCCCTGTGCTCCGGAGCCTGCGCTGTTGGATTCGCGCTCCCGGGCCGCGCAGCCCCCTCCGAGCTGCTCCTGGAACCGCGCAGCCCCCTCCGCACGGAGCCTCTTCCTCTGCCCGAGCCCCTCCGAGCTGCTCCCGGGGCCCCGCAGCCCCCTCCGCGGAGCCGCCCCCGAGCCCCTTCAGCTGCTCCGGGTCCCGCCGGGTCCCGCCGTGCGCGCTGCAGCCCTTAGGGAGCTCGGCGCACTCTCCTGGGCGCGCAGTTGCTGTTACTGTCCCCGGGAGCCCGAGGGCATCCCCGCCCTCCTGGGTCCTGCTCCACCTCCCCGCGAGCCCCTTTCCCCCGGGAAGGTCGGTGCAGCTCCTGCGTCTCCGGGACGGGGCTCTCCTGTCCTGGGGACACTCGCCCCGGCCTCAGCCCGGCTCCTCGCGGGCCCCTCCCCCTTGGAGGCCTTTGTTTCTTTACTTCTTTTTCCCCGTCTTCCTACCTTGATAGATGCGAGAACTCTTCTCACTGTCGCATTCCAGCTGGTCTCTGAATCTCAGGCCGAATTCATAGATTTTCAGGATAATTTGAAGGTTTTCTAGGTAGTTTGGTGGAGACAGGTGATTTGGAGACCCTACTCCTCCGCCATCTTGCTCCTCCCCCGCAACCCCCTTTTGAAAAGCAGAGTTACCTTACTACTAGAGCTCCATTATTCTTTATCACTAACTCTCAACTCCGCTCCGTATTTCCCTTTGGTGTTCTCCTCCTCACTATAAACTCAGACTTACACCCCACATCACAGCTGTGATGCCATGGGAAAGCTTCCTGGTGGTGGCCTGACCTGGCAAAGTGGCTGTAGCTATGACAGAGAATGCTTCCAGAACTGGTCTTGTTCTCAGGTGCCTCAAGTGGGTTTCTGGGTTGGGGTTGGAGCTGCTTCTTGACTCCCAGTTGAAGGAGTTTTAGAGTTTCTGGTGTCTTCTCCAGGCTCCCAACCCCTTGGCGTTGGGGCGGCAGAGGCAGCCCCAAGGGGAGACAGTCAGTGTCCCTTCCCCCAGGCCCCCAACTCCCTGGGCATTACCAGGACCAGTCTGGGCTTCCTGGGACTGATCAGACCTGACTCTGGTTTTCCTGTCTAATCATGTTGTTAATTAACATCACAAATCTTCGCAGCTGGTGGCTGCTTTTTGCATCTCATCCCCTCCTCCTCCTTTCTGTGCACCAATTAGTCTAAAAGCGGGGAACAAATCTTCAAGCATTGATTTGCCTTTGTAGTAATGATTATTTTGGGAACAATCCAACCCCTTCCAAGCAGATAAACTCCCCCCACACCCTGAGTTTGAACCGCATGCTTCCTTCCTCATAGATTTTTGGTTTTGCTAGGCCAGGACTGGAGAACCCAATTATTGAAGAGAATTATGCCACATTTGTCTCCTCTGGTTTTAAAAGACAAAAGGGATTGTGAGGAGAGAAGGGGAGAGCACACCTCCAGAGGATGTGGCTCATTTAAAGGTGTTGGCTAGTTTTTTCAAAAAGTCAGTTCCTTGAAGGTGGAAACCTAGTCTAGCCAAATGTCAAGTGGAGCAAGGTGAAAAAGCCTCCACTACCACCTTTCTGTTAATGAAGTGGTTCCTGCTTCAGACACTTCAGCTCCTGCTGGTGCATCAGGTCTTCAGGGGTCAGGGACCAGTGCGTGTCTGTGCCATGAGGACTGTGCACAGCCCCAGCCTGGAGAGGGATCTGGGGACAGAGGGGTGGGTGCCCCTCCAGTGGTCCAGGGACAGTCAGGCCTTGAACCCCGTGTCTCTGTCCTCCCTAGAGCACTTGCCAGTAGACCTCTATGGCAGTCCCCTAGAAAGGCAATAGGGTCACATGGCAAACGAAAAGAAGTATTTGGTCTTGTGCTCACTAGGCAGTGTTTACAAGAATAGATGGTGCATAGTGAGTTTGAGGGGATTTCATCTGTTGTGTCCTTTTACCTTCCCTGTACTCCCTTCCATCCATGCAGTATCCTCTCCTTTTTGCTCGTCCACTCTCACTCCCTCCCCAAACACACAGATATGTGACCTTAATCATTTCACTCTCATCCTGTTCTCTCCTGTGTGGGGTATTGTGAAGGCCTGGGCTCTGTGTGGGAGCAGTGTCAGCCAGGATGGGGATGAGGGCTGCAGAGCAAGCTATGCTTTACCATCCCCATCGTTTGTCATTTTTAAATTAAAAAAAAATTTATCTTTTTACTTCAGAGAGAGCAAGCAAGAAAGAATGAGAGCAAGAGGGAGCACAGAAAGAGAGGGAGAAGCAGACTCCTCCCTGAGCAGCGAGCCTGGCATGGAGCTCAATCCCTGGATCCTGGAATCACAACCTGAGCCGAAGGCAGATGCTTAAGTGGCTGAACCACTCAGGTGCCCGCATTTAGAAAATTTTAATCATAGTAAAATACAGATAACATAAAATTTATCATCTTAACTGTGTTTAAGTGTGTAGCTCAGTCGTGTTAAGTATATTGATACTGTTGTGGAGTCTGTCTCAGGAACTTTTTCATCTTGCAGAACTGAAACTCTCTATCGTTAAACAACCCCCATCTTCCCCTCCGCAAGCCCCTGGGCAACAACCATTCTACTTTCTGTTTCTGTGAGTTTGCTATTCTAGATGAGTGGAATCATACAGTACTTGTCTTTTAGTGTTTGGCTTATTTTACTTAATGTAGTATCTTTGAGTTTCATCCACATTATAACACGTGTCAGAATTTCCTTCCTTCTTAAGGCTAAATAATATTCCATTCTATGTATATAGAACAGTTTGGTATATAATTTAGACACTTATCTGTCAATGGACATTTGGGTTATTTCCCTCTTTTGGCTATTGTGAATAATGCTGCTGTGAACACGGGTATACAATTTTTCCCCAACAACTCAGTGATCTTAGTGTTTTTCAACTTTGGTTACATTAGAATCACCTTCAGAACTTTTTAAAAATACTGTTCTTTGAACCATTACTCCAATTAAATGTCTAGGTGTAGAGTCCGTAGGTCAAAAATCAAAGGTATTTGTTAAAAAATGCAGATTCTCTGGAGGCGGTGATTCAGTTGGTCTTGGATGTGGTCCAGAAACCTGTACTTTTAGGAAGAGCTTCAAGATATTCTCATGATTGGATATTTTAGAAATTACTGTCTAAACCATCAATTAAAGGCTACCTTAACTTTTCTGAAGCCGTATCCTTTGGCCATAAATGGTGTCAAACTTTTCTCTAGTTATCTTATGTGTCTTTGTCTTATAGCCCCACCTGGATTGTAAATTCATAAAATTGTAGAATTTTTTAATTCAAAGGGGGCCACAGAGACCTCATAATCTGTTCAACCAAGGCTGCACCTTAGTTGATTTTTTGGACTGGGTCTAGAAGCAAGTCGAAATTCTCTCCACTCAATAGTAATTTAAAATTTTAATTTTTCCACAATGCCAGTGCCTGTTACTTTTTTTTTTTTTTTTGTGCTTTTTTTTTGTGCCTGTTACTTTTAAGAAAGACTGTGTGTGACTACTGTTGTTCTTGTGAAAGTTTGGGTGCTTACATGTATGCTTTCTGCTGCTCTGAGGAACCTGTCAATCAATGAGTAGGACAGTGTCGTGACGTATAAGGGACTGAATGGAAAATGATTTCTAATTGTGCCTATCATGGCATGTGGTGCCCACATAACTGACTTGATTTTTAGGCCAGTTTCAACTCTACATTGGCTGTGAGACCCTTGACCAGGATGGATATAATTTTACTTTCTTCATTGAGTCGTGAAGCATAAGAGCTTTCATTAATTGAACATTGCTTATTCACCAGCTGCTATTCTGGATGGATTGCATGGATTATTTGAGAGGCCTATGAGGAAATAAGAACTCAAAAATGTTGAATGACTTTCTGGCAACTGACAAGATGTGGATTTGAAGTCAGGCTGGTTTGTCAGCCCATTCTCTTAATTTCACATTGATGAAAAGAGAGGAGGTAAGTCAAATGGTTAGCAGAGTTTCTAGTCCATTATAGTAGCTCAGTAAGTTGGCCATCATCATGATGATTATCACAACCGCGACTAAACCCTACACGGCTCTTGTGTACCAGGCACTGTTTTATGCACTTAACACATATCTATATACAAAATAATCCTATGAAGCTGTCCTATTATAACAGATTTTACAGATGAGGAAGCTGAGAAATGGAAACTAAATTTAGGAAACTAAATGCAGAATACTAGTACTACTACTGATTAGTAATAAACTCTTCAAATTTGTTTCAACATAATGTTTTTCTACATGCTTTCCTTGCAAGCATGCCCTGAAGATAAAAATAAATAGGTGAATATATTCAGGTGTTCTTTTTATGTCTCCCCTTTCTGCCCTCACAAAATTCTTTTTTTTTTTTTAAGCTTTTATTTATTTATTCATGAGAGACACACAGAGAGAGGCAGAGACAAAGGCAATGGGAGAAGCAGGCTCCCTCTGGGGAGCCTGATGTGGGACTCGATCCCGGGATCACATCCTGAGCTGAAGGCAGACGTTCAACCACTGAGCCACCCAGGTGCCCCTGCCCTCACAAAATTCTTATGCAACTCAATCTGATACTATTTCACAGCATCTGATTTCTTAGCTATTTTGGGAGTAATCTATGGGGAAGGGACATTCATGGGGCCATTACATTTTTTAAATTGAAAGGAACCTTTGGGCTCTTCTAGGACAGAAGTCTCTAAAATAGAGTGCTTGTGCCTTAAGGGGTGTACAAGGTTATCCTTTGGAGTTGGTGAAGAAAATACTAGTGTAAAACCAAAGAGATTAAGGGCCAAGTGATTTTCCTGTCTTGAAGTTCAGTGGACACCTCCTAGACATTATCATAGTGACTCTGGCTCCCACTGTCCCTGTCAACCCTCCTTTTCTGAAGCATTAACCTCCCTTAGCTGAATGAGGTCACACGCTTGTCCCTTTCTTCCTCTTCCTCTTTGGCAGCTCTTTTTCAGCCTTCTTTATGGGTTTCCCACTTCAGGAATCTAAAAAAATTGATAAATGGCTTGACATGACATTCTTACTTGCTCTATGCATCAGAAGGTCCCTGGTTTTTCTATACAATGTCCCCTGAGACAAAGGTGGAAGGTCTATAGCATGGACGAAGCTGCCTTCCCTATTTCCTTTCAGCATATTTGTGCTGTTATAGGTGAAGTTGGGTCCCATAAGAAGATTCATTGAGGTCTCAGTCCCAAGTACCTCAGAAGGTGATTTATTTTGAAATAGAGTTGTTGTAGATGCATTTAGTTAAGTTAGATGACTTCATACTGAATTAGGATGAGCTCTAAATCCAATATGGCTGGTGTCCCCCTAAGAAGAGAAGAGACACAGAGACTGAGATATTTGGAGAGAAGACAGCCACGAGATGGCAGGGGCATATATTAGAATGAAGCATCGCAAGCCAAGGAATGCCAGGATTGCTAGCAAACACCAGCATCTAAAAAAGGGAAAGATTCTCCTCTACAGGTTTCAGAGGGAATGTGGCACTGCCTAAACCTTGATTTTAGATTTCCAGCCTCCAGAACCGTGAGAGAATAAATTTCTGTTGTTTTAAGCCACCTAGTTTGTCATGGCAGCCACAGGAAACAAATAGATGTGCCCACATAGGTAGATTTATGAATTCTATTTCCTTGTTTAAATGAAACTATCCCTCACCAAATGGACACTCTGCAAATATACCACCATTTGAAGATAACATGTCTCATGCAATGCAGGGGGGCCACGGGGACATGGCAATACTGCACCTTTCATCAACCGCCATCATGAGGGATAAATGAAGATCGTTCCATTTAACCAGGTAAGAAGATAGCTAAGAATGTCTCGAAATTACCAAGATATTTGGTCTCTGGATTTCTATCTACTATTATTATGATGAATCAATCTTACCCCAATTCATGTTTGCCTTGGGGTATTAGCTAATGAGAGTATCAAGACATCATGATCGATAGGACATTTAATATTCCTTATTTCGTCTTTATCTCACCCTTTTAAATATTTTATTTTTATGCCTTTTAATAATGTGTGCAGTATTTCTTCATTAAGATGCACATTTCTGCCTTATAAATGAGAGGATAAATAAAAGCATATGTATTGGCAGTATGTATTCATATATATTTTTTATTGGTGGGGTATATGATCAAGTCACTATCTCCCCTACTATTATGCATGAGGAAACAGGTGGGGTCCAGGGTAGTTATGTGAAGTAGTCACCCAAGGTAAGAACTTGAACTGGGTTCTTCTGACTCCAGGCCAGGATCAAGCTCCTATACTATTTTCTCTCCCTCAGAGATATTTTTTAAAAAAGATTGTATTTATTTTTTCATGAGGGACAGAGAGGCAGAGACATAGGTAGAGGAGTAAGTAGGCTCCGTACATGGAGCCTGAGGGTAGGACTCGATCCCGGGACCCCAGGATCATGACCTGAGCCAAAGGCAGATGCTCAACCACTGAGCCACCCAGGCAACCCACTCCCCCACCAACCCCGAGATTTAATGAGTTGCACAGTTTGCCCTATTTTAGCACCATGAGGCCTTGGACAGTTTTGAGTAAAATGCTCCTGTTATCAAGCCTTGTAGGAAGCAGAGGTATTCCAGAATGCCAGGCAAATGTGTTCTTGCATTCCGGCTCTGCCACCCAATAGCTGCATGGCCTGGAGTGAGTACCTTAACCTCTCTGATCTTTACTTTTCCTCTATTACAAGGTGTGGAGATTTGTGTTACAAACATTGGATTGTTTTTAAAGAATAAATAATATAATGTTCTCGAAGTGTAAACTACATGCTCCTTCAGGTCTAGTTATATAGTAATAGTTGATGTTACTGTTGAGATTATGAAGATGCAGGCGACATAGTTCTGGCTTAAATATGGAGAGGTTTCCGAGAACCAATGGATAAGACACCCATGTCCAGGTGTGAGTATGATTTGCTTGGCCAGGCGTGTGGCACTCTAGTGGCACCCCAGCCTGGGGAGACCAGTGATAATTTCTGTGGGCTGACACTAGCTGGGGGGGGGGGGGGCTGACATGCAATTCCCACTACCTTTCCCTGAGCCGAGCTCACATTCCTGGCACTAAGAAATTCACATTGCTAATTGGGAGTCACATTATTTCTCTTGTTTTGGTCACAGACCAAAACATAATGTTTTCTCCATAAATGTCTTAATGGAGAGTGTTCTCTCTCACCTGTCTCCACTCTTCAGTCCACTGTAATCTGGCTTTTATCCATCAATTGCCTAGAAGCTGCCCAACCAAGGGCCATGGTGACCTCCTTGTCAGGTCCAATAGACATATCTTGATTGTTACCATGCCCTCTTGGTACTATTTGTCACTGTTAGGGACCACTTAACCCCTTCCTCCTTCTTAAAGGTTCTCTCTTTCTTAAGAAACACCATACTCTCTTGGCTTTCTTCTTCTCTCTGGTGCTCCTTCTCACTCTCTTTTGCTGGCTTACCTTCTTCTACTTTACATTACATGCTAGAACTTTGCCCACTTCTACCCAAGCCTCTATGCTTCCAGAACAATTCCATCTCTGGGCTGGGCATCCACTACCCTTGGCATCACTGATTACCATTATAGAGGGAGGCCTGGCTGTCAAACTTACCTGTCAGGAGAAAGGGTTTTTCAAACTGCATATGGTTCTGAAGCACCATATATCTCTGTCACAGCAGTCCTTTCTAGAGATGGTGGTTACATGGTGGGGAGGGTGTGTGTGTGCATGTGCACACACTGAGGACCTCTTATTTAATGCTCACACACCCCAGTCTGTCACCCTGTACATGTAGGTATTACTATACATATCCACTTGGATGTCCTCTAGTGACTTCACACTCATTCTGACCTAAGTAACAGTTAGGTCTCCCATAAACTTCCTCCTTTTCTTTCATCTCCGGTTTGAGTGAGTGCACCACTAAACCAGCAGTTGCTTAAGCCCAAACCTGGTTATCATCCTTGACCCCTCTTGTTCTATTACCCCCGGCCTGATGCCCACCATTGATTACCAAGCCCTCATGAATTTACCTCCCCAAATCATATGCACCAGGTCATTTCTCTTCTTCCCCGCTGATGCTGCTGTCCTCACTTCCATCAGGTCTGGCCCCCTTCAGGCCATTGACCACACTTAGCTGCCTTTGTTTGCAGTCTCATCAGGGGACTGACTCCCTTGCTTGAGTGCTTTCGTGGTTCCCTTTTGTCCTCGGGATTTAGCTGGACTCTGCCCACCTCTTCAGCCTCATTTCTAGCTTCTTCTCACCATACTCAACATTTCGGTCATACTTGGGGAGATCTCTAGTTGATTGTCCAGACAGAGTATACTTGGGATGAAAGAAGGTACCGTCAATTATTACCCCGGGAAAATGAAAACTCTCATGAAAACCAGGAGGCTCGGTCAACCCAAGTCATACTGAACCTTCACATGTGGTTCATGTTCTTTCATCTGTAGACCTTTGTTTTGAAGTCCCCTCTTTGCATTTTTGCACCTCTAGCCACCTGGGTGTTCTTCTAACAGTCTGTACCTTATCCATGTTATATATAAAGCACTCCATCAAAATTTTGGAAGCATTTTATTTTTTTATTTTTATTATTTTTTTGAGATTTATTTATTTATTTATTTATTTACTTACTTACTTTATTTATTTATTCATGAGATACACAGAGAGGGAGAGGCAGAGACATAGGCAGAGGGAGAAGCAGGCTCCATGTAGGGAGCCAGATGTGGGACTCGATCCTGGGAATCCAGAATCACGCCCTGAGCCAAGGCAGATGCTCAACCGCTGAGCCACCCAGGCGTCCCTGAGCTTTTTATTTTTAATTGAAATACAGTCAACATTACAGTATTAGTTTTAGGTGTACAACATAGTGATTTGACATTTATATACATTACGAAATGCTCACCAAAGCAAGTGCTATTACCATCTGTAACCATACAAAGTTACCACCATATTATTGACTATATTCCCTATGTTGTACTTTTCATCCGTGTGACTTATTTTATAACTAGACATTTGTGCCTCTTAGTCCCCTTTGACCTGTTTCGCCCATCCCCCCACCCATCACCCTCTGGCAGCCACCAGATGGTTCTCTGCGTCTCTGAGTCTGCTTCTGGTTTTGTTTGCTTGCTTGCTTGTTCATTCATTTGCTTTGGTTTTTACATTCTATATGTAAGTGAAATCATATGGTGTTTGTCTTTCTCTGTCTGACTTATTCCACTTACAGTAATACCCTCTTGGTCCATCCGTGTTGGCACAAAACGGCAAGATTTCCTTCTCATCACTCCATTTTAATTGTCTTTATTTTCAACCTCACCTGAGAGAAAAAATGAAGTCACTTTGTATCTTGAGTTACTTTAATGCTTTTACCACTCCCTAAACTGCTTTCTCCAGTACAATCCTGCCCTTTAAAATTTTTATTATTATTTATTTATTTATATTTATATATTTTTTACTCTACCCTTTTTTAAAATGAGAGAATAGGTTTCAGGCTCAGATTCATGGTGTAAGTAATAGATTTTAGCCAGAAAGTTAAAAACATCATCTTATTTTCATTTGTCTATTGATTTTTATCTTCTTTTTATAATAAGTAATGACAATTTTTTATTTGTGCTAATGACATAACATTTTCTTTCAAAATTAATTTAAGTAAAAGAAAATGAGCCAATTGAAATAAAAGTATTAAATTAATAATAGTCCTGTTGATATATGAGTATGGAGAAATTTCATGACAGCTGGTACATCTCCTCAGAATATGGGCATTCTCCTGTACTAAGACAATAAATACCATTATCACACCTAAGGAAATGAGTATAATAGAAAGTATAATGCAAAGTATGTAACTTCTGATATTTCCAAATATTGACATTTAAAAATAGATCACCTACATTATTCTTTTGAATTTAATGAAATCTAAATACCATAGGTTTTCTATACCCATTGTTGTCTCTTTTTGAATACATAAACAAGCTCTGCAGGAGCATTTGAACATTTTACATCTTTACTTTCTTCCTTTGAATTTCTATTCTGCTTACTCCACAAAATCTTAGTATATATATTTTTTTATGCTTCTAAGTTTTTTATTGAGCATTCCAGCATGTTCTTCCAAAACCAAAAATTCGCTGACTAAAGCTGAATTCTTCCTTTATAGCCTGTGATAATAAAGCCCTAAGTATTAACAAAATCTTTCTGATTGAGTAATCATTATAATTATTAGTAGTACACAAATACACCGTTAGTATGCTGACCATAATATCATAACATCACAATTTTGATATTGGTCGCAAAATGTAAAAACGTTTTGGAAATATATCTGCTAAATGACATGATTGGGGCTTTAACAAATAGTTCATGTATTCATGGTTGATTATAGCTTCTTGTCAGAAGGAGATGGAGGGGGATCCCTGGGTGGCGCAGCGGTTTGGCGCCTGCCTTTGGCCCAGGGCGCGATCCTGGAGACCCGGGATCGAATCCCACGTCAGGCTCCCGGTGCATGGAGCCTGCTTCTCCCTCTGCCTGTGTCTCTGCCTCTCTCTCTCTCTCTCTCTCTCTGTGTGACTATCATAAATAAATAAATAAAATATTTAAAAAAAAAAAAAAAAAAAAAAAAAAAAAAAAGAAGGAGATGGAGGGAGCATCAATTCTATTCCCATTTTTTTATAGCTGCAAATTAAAAAATTCATTTGTGAAATAGTTACAGAAGGAGATCTATTATACCAGTTTGAATTTTTTTGTGCTTATATAACAACAATTACATAGTGATATATCACAACACTTATCCAGTGATTTTAGTAATGACAGATCAGTTGACAATGCAGTTAGGTTTCCTTTCAGTTTTATTAAAAACAAAGAATTGGAGATAGCCTGAATTGCAAAAGATTTCTTATCCAGTTGTTAGGCTTATTCACTCTCTTGATTTCTTGGAATTGTATGAAAAGTATTTATTAATCCTGATCAAATTATTCTTAATTATACTTATTTTTTCAATGATAGGTATACTAGGTATAATCTTTAACCTGATATATTTGTAAATGGTTGAGAAAATAAAACATTGGTCAACACAACAGAATTTTGCCAGTGCAATATTTTATATCAAATGCAGAACTTCGAATGCATTTATATGAAACCATAAACTTAATTTGTGGAAAATGTTCACCATGGTCAAGCCCATCAGCCAAATCTATTTGCTTCCTGTCAGAAAATATCTGATTTCATTTTCCAATTCCAGTAGACATCTCTGTGATAATGCTTTCACTTCTGGTTTTAATTCTAAGAAAGAAAGAAAGAGAGCAGTGGGATCTGAAACCTTGCTAGTTTACTGCCTGGTAACATAAGGCCTATGCCAGATTCTCTTCTTTGCTCTTGGCCTCAGGAGAATTGCTTTCTTTGATGCAAGTCAGAGATAGAAGAGAAGAGGATGTTAAGTAGAAATTCTGAATAGTTGAATTCAGAACTTCCTAACATGGCCAGAATACTTTGTCTTTAATGCCATTGTTGGTCGTTAACAGGACATGCTTGACATTGGGAGAGAGGGGCGGCCCTGCCAGGTGCCTTGCACTGATGTCTCCTAATTTGCTTTTGTTTAGGGTCTGCTCAGGAACACCTGCCTCAAGTCCTGTGGGAGGAGTCAGGCTGGGTGGGAGGGCTGGTGTTCATAGAGAGCCATGGGTGACCTTAGCAGGGAGGTGGCAGAGGGGATCAACAGACTGGCAGGAAGCCTCTACTTCAGGAGTAGAGTTCAACGTTAGAAAGAGTGGAGATGGGAGTGGGAAGTCCAGCATTTGATTTTCCTAAAATTATCCATGATTGTGGATCCCTTGGAGAGGTGTCTAGTTGCCTCCAAGCTGGGGTGTACTTATCCCTGTGAAGCCTTCGGGGCTAGTGAACTAACTTTGCTGGAGTCTGGGTTGAGGGTGAAGTGGGGGAGTGGGAAACAGGAAAGAAGGACACACAGTGAATGTCCCTGGAACATACAGAAGTGTCTGTATCCCCAGATATTGTCTTTCTACATCTCACTGCCTCAGGGCCTTTGCACTTGCTCTTTTGTGCATAGAGCTATTCCTAAGCCATATTTGCATGGCATATTCCTGCACCTTCTTTAAGGTTTAATTTAAATGTCTTGGTAAGCCTTTCCCTGCCTATTGTATTTTAAAATCGTACCCACCCACACTTGGTGTCTCCTTCTTTGTTCTTTTTTCTTCATAGAACAATCACCTTCCAATATTTCCTATAATTATATGTTTATTGTCTGTCAACCCACACCAAAATATGAACTCCATGCTGTCAGGGATTTTTGTGAGTTTAGCTTGCTATCGTAGGCAATCGATGAATGGTTTTTTTTGGCACAATGAACAAACTGCCACAATAAATCCTCATTCAGAGGTCACAAGTCCAGTTTCCTATGAAGAACAGGCAGGAAATGTCAGGGGTGGAGTGGGGATTATGGCAAACCAGAGAGCTCATGTCACCATCTAAAGAGGACAGCCACTCCTTGGCATTGCCATCTGACATTATGGTTTTAATTTTGATTTTTCAAGAAAAACCTGAAATTTGAGTTTTGGGATGGGAAGGTGAAATCTGATTTTTACATATGAGAAAACTTGGAAAATGAACATACTCTTCAAAGTGAACAGATGGTTCAAATGGCACCTGCTTATGACCGCTCCTTGACCTGAACTGGCACATGGCTTGTCGGGTGGGGCAGAAGGGACACATCAGAAGAGCTCCTTCTTTGTCTTCTCTCTGTCCCTGTGCAGCTGAGAGAGAGAGGAACATGCTTGGGGTTTATCATGCCTAAAAGGGCACGAGATTAATTGAATAGCTGGTTCAGGGAGGCTGAGAATAGATTATTTATTGCACATCAGAAGTTCCCCAAATATAACAGGAAGTCTTGCTCTCAGAAGGGAGCAACTCAAGAGGCTCTTTAGTAGGCATTTTGTGAAAACCACTCTGTCTCCACACAGCCTTGGCTGGATTTCCATGAGGTGTTAATGGTTTGATTAACAACTTACATGTAAGACCTGAAATCACGAAACTCAGAGAAAACAGGAAAAAATTCCTTGACATGGGTCTTAGCAATGATTTTTTAGCTATGAAGCCTAAAGCAGAGGCAACAAAATAAATAAACAGGCAGGACTACATCAAACCACAAAGCTTCGGCACAGCAAAGGAGACCATCAGTACAATGAAAAGACAACCCTATGGGATGGGAAAAAAATATTTGCAAACCATCTGTCTGATAAGGAGTTAGCGATCACCTAATATACAGGTGATCACTAGCCCCCTCTGAGCCTTAGTTCTTCATATGAAAAATCAAAATTTGAGCAAGGAGATTTCCAAGGTCCCATTCTACAGCAAAGCCCTTCTCTTAGGAAAAGCAGGCCAATGGGGATGTGCTCTTGGAAATAAAGAATCTTTTATTATTTCCCTGGGGAGAATGGAATTTGAGAAAGTTGGCTTTCACTCCAGATTTCTCACAGAATGGAAAGAAAGGTCGTACTGGGGTTTGACAGCTGAAGCACGCACACTCTTGCTCTCTGCAGGCTGAATTTCCAACAGGCCCGGGTGCAGATGGGTCGGAAATGAATGGAATTGGCAGAGTTGATTGCTATCTTTTTTATTACTGTTCAGTGTTTGATTTCTGCTATGACCCTGGCAGATGACAACAGATTGCTAGGCTTGACCAGAAGTAGATTATTTTTTATCTGATCATTCTTTGTGTGTATTTGGGGTGAATGAAGGTTTTTAATATTGAAAAGTCAAACAGCATGGACCATTTCATCCACTGTCAGCTTAGCCTATTATTTATAGGCCCATTCCCTTAACTTTCCAATTCTTAAAAAAATAAAAATAAAAAAAAAATAAAAATCAGCCATCAGCAGCTCAGCCTGATAATGTCAGAAGATGGAGTTTGGAGATAAATATACATCCTTCTTGGTTCTTGGGTCACTTCTGGGCAGCACTGGGTTTGACATGAATCTCTTTTTCTCTGTTGTAGGTGGTTGAGTCTCATGAGAAACATCCACTGCCATAAGCAAGTGTGGTTTAACCATGTCATGCCAAGGGTTTGGCCATAGCAGGGAACTAAGTGCTTGGATGGATTTTTTTTATGCAACTAGAAAGTTCTTAAAAATATGCAGAGCATTATTTTGAGATTTCTATGACTTAGTCAAATGTGTTAAAAATATTTCTGTTTTCTGGGGGATGATTGGGAGCTAAGGACCCAGTGTTTACATTCAGGAAGTAGACTAGAGAACTCATGGGGGAACATGGTGATAAAGAGGAAAAAGAGATGAAGATTTTAAAGGGTCTGGGATTTTACCCAACTTGTACCTCGCAAACCAACCAGTTACCCTGGTGCAGTTTTATGGATGCTGGTGGACTCCTGGTTCAGGACAAAGAAGTTTGTTACTTCACACAGTAGCAGTAGCCTGAGTGTCATGGTTGTGCCAGTTTCCTGAACCCCATTTCCATAGGGTCATATGGAGAGGGCCAGGTGACCCCCACAATTACAGGGAACTGTGTTACAGGAGAGGCATCCTGAGTTGAGGGAGCCTGAATCTTTTATAGTGGGAAACAAGCATGCTTGCCCTTAGCTCTGGAGGGAGACATTATCTACGGGCAAGCAAACTTATCCTTTGTTCTGGAGAGAGACACTATTTTTGTCTTCTTAAGGCTATTCTCTATGTAGATAGTCTGGAAAAGATAGTGCCTCCCCTTGCCACAAGTGCAGAAACTCAAGAGATGCATGAAGAATTGTCTTCTAGCAGGAACAAAGACCTGTTTTTGCCTTAATGTCACAATTTCTCCCATCCTCCCCAGATGCCTCAGATGAGTGCACCCCTGGCTTTGGCTCCTGGTAGTTTCTCTTCTCTAATTTCTAAGGAAATACAGGTAGACAGATTCCTGACTAAGCTTACGGCACAATTCAAATTCTTCCTGGGGCCAAGGCTAAGAACTGTAAGAGTTCTGTTCACTTTATGGCCAATGCATCTTTTTTTTTTTTGTGGTCTTGCAGTGCAGTTGGACACTTCATCTATTGGAAATGTTAGTTCTATACCATCTTTGACATAGATGGGACTGTGGGTTGTTACCTCAGCCAGTCCTTGTTGATTGAGGCAGATTTTACATTTTTAGGATTGGGTATCTGGTTCAAAGCATTCCACAAAGTTGTGCTGGAACCATGATGCCAAGTCAGGTCTATGGAAATGGACACTTTTCTGTCATTTTCTTCATAATCAGAGTTTTTAAAACTATTTGAGAAAAGATGAGTGAGAATCCTCAGAATATCCTTCTGAAGCTTCAGAAATTTAAAATTGAATCATTTTTTTTTATTTGAGAGAAAGAGAGAGTGACAGAGGGAGACACTGGCTCCCTGTTCAGTAGGGCTCAATCCCAGGACCCTGAGATCATGATGTGAGCTGAAGGCACTTACCTGGCTGAGCTACCTAGGTGCCCCTAGCTGCAGCAATTTTTGAGAAAGGAATATTGAAAGAGATTGCTGGTTGCCTACTCAGTATCCATTCTCTCCTTTATAGGATAGGGCTCCTGTATATTTGAATAAGGAAATTTGCCCAATTTTTAAAAAACTTCATTTGCTAGGTTTCCTTGAGGTTGGGCCAAAGAAGTGGGTAGAAGTAACTTCCAGCATAGTTTTTTTCAAGAACACTCACTTGCTGCTGGGGGACCCTTGCCTCTTCCCTGTCCCTCTGTCCTACCTGGAACATGGCTGAGATGACTAGAGCCACAGTGACCATCTGTGATCATAAGGACACCCCATAAGTGAAAGCATGAGTTAAAGATATTGGAGCAGAAGCATAGGTGGACCCTGGACCATGTGAACATCGTACCAGCCCTAGAGTCCCTGTCTCTGGATCTTTTCATTGTGAGGGAAACTAACTCCCTTCCCTCCCCCCCTTTTTTTTTTGCCATTGTGTTTTTGGATAGCAGATGCATGTATCTCCTTGCAGATATTAGGTTGCTTGGTGATACTTAATTGTAATCTCTGAGTGTTCATTGTATCTGGTTGCGTTTTTTAGTTGCAAGCAACAGAAACATTGGCTAATATTAGCATAAAAGGACTAATTATTTTTTAGGAAGGTTGTGGGACTGCTCCCAAGAGTGAAGTGAGAGCTGAAGAACTGGGTAGGAGCATCTGGGCACCAGATTGCTCTAGAAGATGCGGATGGCAGGCTCTGCTCATTGATATCATTGGAACTCTGGTTCCTTGTGAGACCTTGTGTCCTTCAGCCAAGATTCAGCATCCCAGGGAGGCAAGGATTTGATCAGCTAAGCCAAGGTGACGTATTTGTCCTGGGTGAAGGTCACATGACCATCCTGTGCCAAGTTGGTGAGAGGAGGAGCAGAGCAGGGACTCATCCAGCTCCCAGTATTGGGTGGGGTGGTGCTCACCACCGTTGGTTAGGCACCTTGATTTCTTGTCCCACACAACAGAGGCCAGTCCCTCCGGGGCAATCAGAGTGCTGTTGAGAAGTGCAGAGGATTTAGACTTTCTTGCGATGAGGTGAGTTGGTTAAGATAAAAGGCAGATTGTTATGCCATGAAAACTTCAGGGATGAGCAGTTCTGGACAGGTCTGCCCTCATTGGGGACCCAGGCTTACAATGATGGCCCTGCCTCTGAGGAGGGCAAACGCTTTATGTAAAAGCCCGAAAGAGCTCTTATAATCTCCAGTTCATGCAGCCGTAAGTGCCATTTCAAGGTAAAATACTAACACATCTATTTCGTTGGCTGCCTGTTATTTCCTTAATCGGGTTGCAGTTTCTAATTCACACTCATTAACCCACCTGCAGCAACTACAGGTCCGTGCAGATCTCCCTAAGTGGGGGCAAGTAATCTTGTCCCCCTGTGGTGGGAAATCAGAGCTCTGAAAAAATCAAGTGCTGTTCCCAGGGCCTTGGGGTGTGATGATAGCACGGTGAGGTAAAAGCAAATTACAGTCTGTGGTTAAGGTGGACGTAGGTCATCAGTTAAGTAATGGTTGCTGAGGAGAGCTGGCCTCAGTGTGAAGATGTTCATGGATGTGACGCGTGAGCCTCAGAGATTCTAATCACGTGTAGAATATTAGTGAAATCTGTCCAAGAATGAAGAAACTCAGAAACTTGGACTCTAAGGTCCCCACCAGAATTTGGTTTCTTGTTGCAACCGTGTGTAATATATATCACCAAAGCAAGCTATCGGAAGGAAAGCAAAAGCTGGTCTCTCCCAGGCTTAAAACTCTCCAGTGGCTTCCCAGAGTCAGTAGAATAAAATCCAACCTCCTCATTCTGGTTATGAAATCTTTAATGATCTGCCCCTGACCTCCCATGTGCTCTTTTCCCCTCTGATTATACCTGCTGCTTCAGTCACTTTCAGTAGTGGAAGCAGGTTCTTGCTGCTTCGCATTTGCTACCTGGGAATGTTCTGTCCCAGAACTGTGCATGGCTGACGCTTCCTTGCCATTCAGGCCTCAGCTTAGATGTCACCTGCTCTCTGGGACTCCAGAGGCCTCCTCCCTGGCTTCCATTCTTGGCTCTGTCCTGTGCGGGCTGTGTAATATTCAGCAAGCGCTCAACTGCTCTACTTCTCCTTCTGCTCAGCTGTACGTGGGGATGGTGATGTCCTTATATCATTAAATGGTTGTACAGTTGATAGAAGATAATACAAATGAAGCCCTTAGGACGTGGCCTGGGGGCACAGTCAGTGCTACATTAAATATTGGTGTCACTGTTAGAGGAGCTGCCACTCCGAGTCACTCTGCCACTGAATCTGCTTTGTTTTCTTTGCAGCACTAATCACTGTTTGAAATTACTTTATTTGCCTAATTATTATCTCTTTCTTCCAGGCTATCTACAGGTTGAGTCCCTGGAACAACACAGAGCTCCAGGTTTATTCCTTCCTAGGGGAGGATGGAGCAAGACCTCGGGAATGGCATTCTCACATTCGCCCCGGGTAGCTAAGGAGCTGGACCTCCTCAGTAATTCTGTTGTGTATCCCAGTCACCGACGGGGCCTGTGAAAATGAAAGGTGCCAAAGAGGACCACTGTATGATTCGGCAATCCCACTCTGGGTGTTTATCCGAAAGAATGGAAACAAGGTCTTGAAGAGATATCTGCGCACCCATATTCATGGCAGCATTATTCACAGTAGCCGAAAGGTAGAAGCAACCCGACTGTCCACTGACGGATGAATGGATAAACAAATTGAGATATAAAGCCATGGGACGCCTAGCTGGCTCAGTGCTTGAGCATCTGCCTTCGGCTCAGGGCGTGATCCTGGGGTCCTGGGATCAAGTCCCACATCAAGCTCCCTGCAGGGAACCTGCTTCTCCCTCTGCCTGTGTCTCTGCCTCTCTCTGCATGTCTCTCATGAATAAATAAATAAAATCTTAAAAAAAAAAAAAAAGAAAAAGCTAAGAAATTAATGCTCACCCAGCTTGGGCTTTGGAATGATTCCATGTATGTGATGTAAACTTTCCAAGATGTGATTATCTGGAAGGGATGCTGACAGGACCATAATTGTCATGTTACCTGGAGAAGTACAACAAAATCTGGCTTTGGCTTTGTTAGGAAGAGGAGCCACTGAGCTTGCCTAGTTCCTGGAAAACAGAGTAGGAACAGTTGTGTTGCAGGCTTTCTGTGTTTGAACATACCCTAGGTCACCTTGGCCTGTGGGGTTTGTATGGTCTCAGTCCTCGTCAACAAACAGAAATCTCTCAATAATCCTGACTTTGAAAATGAGTAGAAAGAAGGTCATGTCAGATTTCCCAGTCCCTTCCAGTTGGTACAGGTGATTCCTGGTGGCCTTCACACATGTTCCGCACTGGTCCCTGGTTTTCCAAGTTAGAACTAAAATTCATGGGATCTTTGTGGGAATTAGGAAACATCCCCACTTCTAGATTTGCGCAGGCAAAGTGGGTTTTCCTGCAGGAGACAGAGTCTTGAGTCAGGACAGCTGGCAAGGAAAGTGGAATGCAGGCTGCACTTCTCTTCCTCCACTTCCTGGGCTGGTGCACTTACGGAGGCCAGAAAGGACGCCTTCATTCCTGGCAGCCCAGGGCCGTATCCCATGCACCGTACTTCACTGGATGTTAAAAAATTAGATAAGGTGGTAAATTTTATATTATGTGATTTTTACTGCAATAAGAACAGATACATAAATGATGCTTGACCTAGATTTTGAGTAAATAGATTGGAGTGGGTGGGGTATTTGCATTTTAAAGATATCCCTGGAAGATTCTGACCTCCACACCAAACTTTAGTAACCGCTGGGCCGCGCATTCATCCAAGATGCATCTGTGGCGTGGACTTGGAGCGTTTAAAACTTGCAACCATCCCTCCTACAAAGCTCTGATCATAGGAAGAATGATCCGCAGACCCCCCTCGTGGGTTCTCTTTAATTGTGTCGAATCAATCTGCGGCCGCTCTGCATTCCCATCCCCTGCTGCCCTCTCCAGAGCAGAGGGGTAATCCGCAGGCCGGGCGCTCGGGGCCCGTCTTCCCCGTCGTGCCCACCAGGTGGCAGGCCAGGCACTCGCATTTGGGCGACGTCGCGGGGCTCGGGGAGGGTGCCCGCAGGAGGTGCGGGGGTTCCCGCTGATGGCCAGGCTAGAGCCGGAGCCGAGGAGCGTGCGTCCTCAGGGGGAGGTGAGCAAGCCCCTGCCCCTGCCCCCTGCCCCCCCACCCCCAGGGCGTGGAGTCCCCTAGGACTCAAGTGCATCTCTCCTGGGGATGCGGGTCTTGGAGCGTGTGTGTGCACCTGTCTTCAGGAGTAATGTTGGCAAGCTGTTTTGCTTTTTTGCTTTTTTAAAAAAGATTTTTATTTATTTATTCATGAGAGGGGCAGAGACACAGGCAGAGGGAGAAGCAGGCTCCATGCAGGGAGCCGGATGTGGGGCTCCATCCTGGGTCTCCAGGATCAGGCCCTGGGCTGAAGGCAGGTGCTCAACCACTGAGCCACCCAGGTGTCCCAGCTGTTTTGCTTTTTTCCGCACCGCCCCCCCCCCCTTCAGAAGGAGAGCAATGTTTTGGTGATATTTTTCTTTCAAATAATTAAAAGGCCTGAGGCAAAAAATAGGAGATGTTCTGTGTTGTTGGAAAACTCCTGAGCGATGGGGGAAGGGTGACTCCAGTCAACACGCACCAGCTGTTGGATATTTAATAGGCATCTTAAAATTATGGGTTTGCTCAGCCGTGGCCTAGCAAGGGGTCACAGTTCACAGCGGTAAGTAACCCCGTGGATGGCTTGGTGACACGTTGAGCGCGGAGTGGAGGACTCCTGATGTGATTATAACGTGCTGTTTGTTTGTATCTTAAGGCAGGGCTGTGGCTTTCAGCGGGTACAAAATGTTCGTAAGTGAACTGCTGGTAAGTGAAACATGACAGGACAGGAAGCGGTGTCCTTGCAGCCCTGAGAGCACAGGCTTGGGGCTCCCCGGCCGTGGGCAGCGATTGGGGGACAAGTCCCTCACCCAGTCCGAGGCTCGTTTCCTCATCTGTGTGATGTGGGTGAGAACACCGGCGTCGGGGGCTGTGCTGGGGAGTCGGTGAAATGTGGGCAGGTGCAAGCCAGGTCCTGAGAATGGGCAGGTGCAGGTGCAAGCCAGGTCCTGAGAGTGGGCAGGTGCAAGCCAGGTCCTGAGAGTGGGCAGGTGCAAGCCAGGTCCTGAGAGTGGGCAGGTGCAAGCCAGGTCCTGAGAGTGGACAGGTGCAAGCCAGGTCCTGAGAGTGGACAGGTGCAAGCCAGGTCCTGAGAGTGGGCAGGTGCAAGCCAGGTCCTGAGAGTGGGCAGGTGCAAGCCAGGTCCTGAGAGTGGACAGGTGCAAGCCAGGTCCTGAGAATGGGCAGGTGCAAGCCAGGTCCTGAGAATGGGCAGGTGCAAGCCAGGTCCTGAGAGTGGACAGGTGCAAGCCAGGTCCTGAGAATGGCCAGGCAACAAGAACAGCCCCTTAGGGTCCAGGCCGAGGGGCGTATGGCTAGGACTGTCCTCGTGTGTGTGGCAGGAGAAGCAGCTAAAGTTAAAATGAAGCTGGCGTGGGTGCCCAGCAGGGCCTGTGGGGTGTTCAGGGAAGGAGCAGAGAGGCGGGTGTAGCCAGCAGACATAGCGGATTTCCCGTGGGGGGGCCGGGTATCGTCCAGCCCAACACACTCGTAGTTTGGAATGTATAGTGTTTCCGCTGTATTTTTCCTAAAAATAGAATTCTTTACCATCATTTAAAAGTGGAGTGATTTCACTTTGAATTCCATGTTTCCAGCTTCTCTGAAAAGATCTACATATGGCTACACCGAACCAATTTTACTACATGAAACAGTGGTTTAAAGTAGTGGCTGCCTTTAAAAAAAAAAAATTTATGTATTTGAAAGAGAGTCAGAGCATGAGCAGGGAGAGGGGGAGGAGCGGAGGGAGAGAGAGAGAAGGGGACTCCCCTCTGAGCAGGGAGCCAGATGTGGGGCTTGGGGCTCCATCCCAGGACCCTGAGATCATGGGCTGAGCTGAAGGCAGACACTCAACCAGCTGAACCTCCTAGGCGCCCCACGAAGTAGTGGCTCCCTTGTCTGGCTGGTGTGCACCCCCCTCCCCCCCCCACTGCACCCTATTGCACACCCAGCTCAGCTTGCTTGCTTTCCATCCCTAACCCTGTGGACATCAGAGTGGAGCGTGCAACCTCTACCTTAAAGTGTCCAGAACGGTGGCACATTTGGGGTACTTAAGCCTGCTGCTTCCTTTCCTTCTTGATGGCTGAGCTGGCCTCACAGGCTGTTGTCTCAACAGTGACCCACATCCAGGAAGGACTCAACAAAAAAAATAATGGAGGAAAGAGAACACTTGTAAAGTCAGGATTGAGTCCACTGGGGCTTCTGTTTTGGGGGTTCCTGTCACATTCAGAGTGAAGTCCTGGCCATAGCCAGGGGCCCCTGGAATGTCTGGGAGTCTGGCTCAAGTGACGGTTTATCTGCAGGCTCCTGATCGTCTGCCATGCTCGGCTCATTGTGGAGAACAACATGCAAATCCCTCTCCAAAGTACCATTTCCTCACAAATAATAGAGGCCTATTGTTGGTAGGACTGTCAGCCCGCAGTCCTGTAATAATGGCATTTTCATGAAGGAAAATCACATCCCCACTGTGAGCACAGCTGAGAACATGAAACCTACTATTGAGACATTCTGGTTAAAATGAAGCATTATCCGGTAAGATGTGCCTGTCCGTGGGGGTCTTCGGGAGGCCAGGTGAGAGGGCTTTGCGGGTCCTGCTGGAAATGAGTAGGTAAAAAACATCCGTCCATCCGAGGATGATTAATCTCAATCATGGGGCTGTTAGGAAGCCCTGGCCTCCCCTTCCTGGCAGGAGGTGAAAGTGGATAATTCATGTCACAAAAGAAGGAGCAGAGGGAGACCAGTGTGTGGGTGGCCAAGTGGAAGGGGGCGGGTGGAGGGGGGAAGGAGGCTGCATTATCAGAACCAGACATGAAAACTCGGGAATGGCACACTCGGGGGCTCCTGCCTTTTAAGGGAGCGAGGTTGGGGCCATTTGTAGGCGACAGAGGGTTGATGTGGTTGTGCTCTCGTTTGCAGGTTCCCTCCCTGTTTCAGGAGCCAAGAGATGCAGAGACAGCTGTGGGCAGGGGGTGGCCTGAGACTAAGGCACTGAGAGGGGGACCGGTGGTCCTCCATCCTCAGATGCTTAACTACCTTTTGTCCTCAGTCCTCATTGCATTAAAAAACACTTTCATTTTGCAAAATGTCAAATACACTCAAGAATATAGAGAAGAGGGGCACCCGGGTAGCTCAGTCGGTTGAGCATGGGCCTCGATCTCAGCTGAGGTCACCATCTCAGGGTCATGGGATTGAGCCAGCACTCAGCCTGGAGTCTGCTTGTCCCCCGCCTCCTCCACTCCCTGCCCTCCCCACGCAGGTGCTCTTTTTCTCTTCCAAATAAGTAAATAAAAATCTTAAAGATAATATAGAGAATAGTATAACCAACCCATTGGTTCCTGCATTTGGAATCACTTAGGAATCTTATCCCAATGCTAACATCCTTCCCGACCATTAACTCCCTATCTCTGGGGTTGGAATGAAGATATCCATATTTTTGATGCTCCCTGGCTCATTCCCATGTACTGACAAGTCTGGGAACCTCTGGTGTCCTTGTCACCTGGCTGCCACAATTGTCAACAGGTGGCCAGTCTCCCCGACCCTGTCCTCCTTGTGTCCTGGATCCCCAGTTTCCCATCACCTACAGATTATTTTATTTATTGATTTATTCATTAATTTATTCATTCATGAGAGACACAGAGGAGAGAGAGAGGGAGGCAGAGACACAGGCAGAGGGAGAAGCAGGCTCCATGCAGGGAGCCTGACGTGGGACTCGATCCGGGGTCTCCAGGATCAGGCCCTGGACTGAAGGCGGCGCTAAACCGCTAAGCCACCCGGGCTGCCCCCTACAGATTATTTTAAAGCAAATGCCAGGCTTATGTGATTTCATCCTTACATGCTTCAGTATGCATTAAGAACCTAAAAAAAAAAAAAAAAAAAGCCCATTAGCACAATAACTTTATCACTCCAAAATTTTAGCAACGATGCCTTAGTATCATCAAATAGTCTATCTTTGCTCAGTTTGGCTTTTGAGACACTGACTTCTCTCCTTTACCTTTTTTTTTCTCCTTTACCTTTGATTTTAATTTGCTCCCAAGGGAATAAATCATATTTGCTCCCCTTTTTTGAAACAGTGTAGTTGGTGAAAGGGGCACATAATTGACTCACCCCTGGTTACCTGCCTCTTTCCTTAGCATGACCTTGGGTTCTGAATCCCTTCAAGGACAGCCCTGCCCACGTCTGAGGGCGGAGGGGACCCCCACCGAGGTAGAAATGCTGATGTATTCTTTCAGTGAATACATTCTTTCACAGCTTCCTATCTACCCAGGCACCGTGTTGGGTGCTGGGGGACTGGGTCTGTCTTTGTCACCATTATATCCTATTCTGCTTAGCGCAGGGCGTAGTACACAGTAGGGACTGAGGATGCATTTAGTTCAGCTATGAAAGTGTGTGTTTTTATTACCACCACTGACCTGTTGGCTCCGAGTATGCAATAGCACTTCATGAATCACAGCTGCACAAAACTTCCACATCATCCCTATTTTCCTTGAGGATCTCTGAACATTAAAAAAAATAATTTTCGCTACAGCATCATGTGGGTTCCCCAAATGAGATGAAACAGAATTGCAGAGTTAAATCTTAGGAGTGGAGAGCCAGGGCAGCCCCAATAGTTGAAATGCAAACATGCCCTGTGAGCCTCATTTCAGCTGGGAGGTTTCTGCGTTCTCTTGCTATTGAATTCTTTCAAAGGAGTGCTAAGGTGCAGCAGCAATCAGCTGGTTTGAAGCTGACTTTCTTTTATTTCCTTTGCTCAGCCTCTAAGTGAAACACTTAGAAACAAAACAATAAAATGTCCAGAATGCAACTAACATAGCCAAGCAAGATCTCATTGACACTTTTTTTTTAATGGAATATTTTTCTAATTATCACACTAATTGTGACTGAAAGTTTGAAGAATATAGTATAAAAGTATGAAAAAATAAAAATCACCCATATCTCACCATCCAGAGGTAATGACCATTGTTTACCAGAGACGACCATTTTGGTATATTCGTTCTAGTCTTGGTTTTTTTTTTTTTTTTTGTTTTTTTTTTGTGTTTTTTAAAGATTTATTTATTTATTTATTTATTTATTTATTTATTTATTTATTTATTTATGAGACAGAGAGAGAGAGAGAGAAAGAAAGACACAGGAGGAAGGAGAAGCAGGCTCCATGCTAAGAGCTTGATGTGGGACTTGATCCTGGAACTCCAGGATCGCGCCTTGGGCTGAAGGCAGGCGCCAAAGCACTGAGCCACCCAGGGATCCTAGTCTTGGGTTTTTATTTTTCCTTTTCTCTGCCCGTATTTTCTATAGACTAAATTCTGATTTGACTGAAGTTATTGTTAACTTCTTTATTTAAATGCATTTAGAGGGATCCCTGGGTGGCGCAGCGGTTTGGCGCCTGCCTTTGGCTCAGGGCGTGATCCTGGAGACCCGGGATCGAATCCCACATCGGGCTCCTGGTGCATGGAGCCTGCTTCTCCCTCTGCCTGTGTCTCTGCCTCTCTTTCTCTCTCTGTGACTATCATAAATAAATAAAAATTAAAAAAAAATAAATGCATTTAGAACTTTAGGCTTTTATTTTTTTATTATTTTTTCAGATTTTATTTATTTATTTGACAGAGGACACAAGCAGGGGGAGTAGCAGGCAGAGAGAGAGGGAGAAGCAGGCTCCCCTCAGAGCCGGGAGCCTGATGCGGGTCTCGATTCCAGGACCCCTGGATCATGACCTGAGCTGAAGCTCATGAACTGATTGAGCCATCCAGGCACCCTCACTTTATGCTTTTAAAAGCAATTTTTAATTTGTTTCCACTTTTGTTTCTCTTTATAATTCTATAAAGGATATGGGGAAGATGTTTTTCTCTTTACAAGTAAGAAATGAAGGTTCAGAAGGTTAAATGATTTTTCTCAAAGTCACTCAAATGGCCCAGGACTCTCATTTGTCATCCAGGGGTCTTCGTGCTGGATCCCAGTCCTCACTGTGCATGGAGGCATGACCCATCATGGGGACAGCCCTTGGATTATTCTCTTTTTTTCCCTAAATATTTTAGTTATTTATTCTGTAGAAAGCGAGAGAGCAAGCGGTGGGGTGGGGGCAGGGAGCAGAGGGAGAGGGAGAGGTAGATAACCTTCAGCAGACTCCACACCGAGTGTAGAACCTGATATGGGGCTCGATCCCAGGACCCTGAGATCAGGGCCTGAGCTGAAACCAAGAGTTGGGCGCTTCACCAATGGAGCCACCCAAGGGCCCCTAGCCCTAGGATTATTGATGGCTATGGGACTCACTGCAGCTTTTTTCCCCATCTCCAGAAGACTTAAGTGAGAGGTTAAAGACTCATGCACCCCCTGGTACAGTCTAATTGTGGACTCAGGAGGTTGGGTATGGGAGATTAAGTGCCATCACTTGTGGGGCAATCCAACCTGAATCCCGGATAACATGCTTTGTTAGGCACTTTTTGACTGTACCATGTATCAAGACTTTTGGTTTCCAAATCGCCCACTGTGCCCCCCCTCTGAGGGAAGCTGCCTGGCCATCACCTCTGCTGCCTCAGCTGCCAGGCTTAGTACCAGGCATGGCCTGCACCCCAGCTCCATCATGTCCATAGCCTGGGCATAGGGCCTGACATAAGCATGGCCAGGCCATATTCGATTATGATAATGATCTGACATAAAAAAATGAGTGAGAGATGTCTTTTCTCAGGAATCTGAGCTACTGAACTTGAGGGGGATCTATTGGGGATCTGCTGAGGCAGAGAGCAGGATAAAGCCATGGCTAAAGGCACGTGTAACGTGAGATTACGAGGAGCCAGAAAATATGAATATGTTGGCAGACAGAAAAGAACTGTGTCGGTCACACAGTGAATCATGAGTGCCAGAGAGGAGCCCCCAACCTGCCTGTTCTTGGGGTTTCTAGGTTCAGGTCCAGCCCCTGTGTATCTGACGACTTGCCTCACCCATCCCTTCCCTGGAGGTAACTTGCTTGGGTCTCTTTGTCCTTGCAACCGAACAGGGCAGACTGTCCCAGTGGCCACAGATGCACAGCCTGATAGACTGGAAGAGGCCTTCCCCATTTTGCAGATGGGAGAGCTAACACTGCAGAGGCGGAGAACTTGCCCCTGGTCAGCAGGTCTCCTGACTCCAGGTTCCCTGCTGTCTGCAGGCCACATGCTTCCTTGATGATGATGATGATGATGATGATGATGATGATGATTTCTTCTTCTTCCTCTTCTTCATCCTTCTTCCTCTTCCTCTTCTTTTAAAAAGATTTTATTTGAGAGAGAGTGAGAAAGAGGGCACAAACAAGTGGAGGGACAGAGGGAGAGGGAGAAGCAGACTCCCTGCTGAGGAGGGAGCCTGACTGGGGGCTTGATCCTGGGATCCTGGGATCATGACCTGAACCTAAGGCAGACACTCCATCGACTGAGGCCCACCCAAGCACTCCATTCTTTTTGCATTTCAGACATGTCATTAGGCTGGAGGGCAGGGCTTATGCTTTTTATATCCATTTATTCCACTTCCTTTTGCTTTGTGTATTGCTAAGCACCGAGGAGGTGCTCAATAAAAACTTGTTAAATCGAATTGGAGGATCCTTGAGGTTTGAGTCAGTAATGGAGGTGGCCATTGGTGAAAGCTCCCCTGACTGATGGATAGGTGGGCATTTTGGATAAGTTTGAGACAGGACCCTTGGTTCCTGTGTGGTTCCTAGTCTTTCAGGTCGGAGGTGACTATACTGTGGATTTGCCACAGTAAGACTGAACCAGGAGGACGGTTCCTTTTGTGTCTGATGGGTCAGAATCTATTGCCAGTAGTTGTGTATCCAAGAGAAAGCAGGTTCAGAATGTGCTCACATCTGATTGGACTGGACATCTGGGAAAAAATGGACATGGTGCATTGGACATGCACCATGCATGCATTGGACATGGTGCATTGCTGTGACTGGTGGTTTGGATTCTCCAAATCATTTTTTCAAGAATATAACCAGGATTTGACTTGAGTGGAGTAGGATGGAAGGGAAGAGTAGTTCAAAATCACATTTCGAACTGAAGTTATGTAAGTCTTCACATTCTTCAGCAAATATTGATTGAGTGCCAGTTCTCTACTAGGCATTATTTTAGATGCTGAGAATATGGCAGGAGTCCAGACCTACAAAACTCTGAGGTTTCCTGGAGCTTACATTCTGGTGGAGTTGCAAAGTTGATTAAAGGAAACATGGCATGGATGAGTTTGTCAGGGCTGCAAAAACAAAGTACCTCAGACTGGGTCTTACACAATGTAAATTTATTGTCTCACAGTCACGGAGGTGAGAAACCTGTGAGCAAGGTGTCAACAGGATTGGTTCCTTCTGGGGCCTTTCTCCTTGGCTTATAGATGGCCATGGTGTCTCCTGTGTCTTCGTATTGTTCTTTCTTTGCATGTGTCTCTGTTCAAATTTCCTCTTCTTAAAGGAACACTAGTCACTTTGGATTAAGGCCCACCATGGTGACTCCATTTTTAACTTAATTGGCTCTTTAAAGTTACTGTCTGCAAATGAAGTCATGTTCTGAGTGAGTCACATTTCCTCATATAAATTATGGGAGGGACACAATTCAGCTCATAACACGGCATGAATAAAAAAGCGATATTGATGCATGATGACTCATTACATTTAAAGCATAAAGATTTGGTGCTGCTTTTCCAAATTGGGGAGGGGGTTGCTTGTCCACCCATGATGCTGGTAGCCAGTAAGACTTGGAGGGAAGACTGACTTCAGGCAGCACAGTGATCTGGGCTGTGAACTGAGTTTTTCTCAGTGAAACTATGTAGGCTACATGAGAGTTGAACCACTAACCTAGACTGAATTAATATGGAAATCTAAACAATTGAGAGAGAAGCCCAGGCCTTTTGTATATATGCATTTTTAGCATAGCTTGCTGGAAATAAGTGAATTTATTTTCATAAATGATGACTCAGGGAAAGACTGCAATCATTCCATGCGAGAGTGTTAAAGCTGTTTGTTTTCCCCCTTAATCACCTCCTATTTTCCTAATGGGATTGGAGTCTGTGTGGTGCCTGCTGTTTTATAGACTTTGTTGCCGTGTGGCCGTTGGTTTCTCTTTTCATTTATGCTTTTGTGGTTTTACTGAACAAACGACCTTCTGTGTCATAATGAGTTCCTGGATCTCGACATGCTGAGCATAAATCCGCCAAATCTGGAACTGCTCTGGAAGATTCAGTCTGGCTTTTGACATAAGTAAAAGGTGCTGAAATAGTTGGTCAAGCACATAGGAGGAGGGCTCAGCCTCCTCAGGCTTTGATGAACAGATGCCCAGTGGTGTGTGGGTTTGGTCCGTCTGTCAAATCAGAAAAACCATCCATCTGCCAGTCTGCCAATGGGGACTTCTTTCATGGGCACTTGGGGACTAATTTGCTAGTGAAGAGTTTTGCAGGCCACTGAGTCCCAGGGAGAGTTGGTGAAGCAATAAGAAGGGTGCAGAATCTATGTCAGGGTTTTTTTTGTTTTGTTTTGTTTTGTTTTGTTGCCATAGCAGCTCATTGAAAAATGAAGGATTTAGATAAATAGGGGAAGCTGTTGGACTGATTAGAGACAAGGAAGAGAAGCTTTTTTTTTTTGTTTTGTTTTGTTTTAAGTAGGCTCCATGCCCAACTTGGGGCTTGAACTCACAACCCTGAGATTAAGAGTTGCATGCTCTAACAGCTGCACTAGCTAGGCCCCCAGGAAGAGAAGTTGTTTTTTGTAATTTCTTTGCTCTTCTTTTTTATTGCCTTAAAACTGTAGGGGCTTCTGTTTTCATTGATTGATTCCCTCATTTTGTATTTATTAATTTATTGAACATTTGTTGTATAACAGGGACTGGAGTAATAATACGATTCCTTCCTTCAGAAAGCCTGTGTTAGAGAGGCGATGTTGTCAAGATGGAGTAGGAGACCCTGTCCTCCATCCCACCACACAGATCAACAATTAGACTGCTATCCATGAACAAAAATAGCCCAGGAGAGCTCTGCAGTCCACTTAAGAAACTTCAGCAGCACAACACCTGAGAACAAGACACTTGAGAATAACCACACAGAAAGGGAAGGAAGAACAGCTTTATTTTGTCTGTATCATCTCATCTTGCAGGTGGAATCTGCTCAGTGTCAAAAGACAATCCCCACCTAGAAAGAACTCCCTTCTCTGGAAAAGGGAGAGCAGGGTGTGTGCCAGCTTCCCGAGGCTTCTCAGGCTCTGTACACAGAATTCATATTGGTTTTAACTCCTCCCAGAAATCAGCAGACCTGGGAGGTACAGAGATGGCTCAGAACGAGGAAAAAGAGCCAAGGCTGCCGTATCAGCCACACAGCAGGAGAGACCGTGGTTCCTGGTGACCCGCTCTGTAGAGGGCCACAACAGCTTTCACCACTGAATAAACCAACAGACCCCCTGCAGATTTACTGGGTTTCACCCCCCAGGTATTTGTGTTTGCTAAAGCCAGCCTGAGAGTCCTTTTGAGAGGCTCTCTACCTCTCCTCCCATGCCCCCATCCTCTGGAGCCGGGGATCTGTACCAGCAGCCAGCTCCAGCCCCTGTGTTGCACAAGTGCAAGATTAACAGCCTAAACCCCCACGGTTGACCTCATTGCTATGTATGCACTTGGGGCTAGACCCTCCAGCTATGCACCTGCACGCCACCGGCTGGACTCTTGCCTTTATTCTTGTGTGTGAACCTATGACGAGACCATGCAGCATGAGAGTGCATGCTGATACCCAAGGACCCTATAGCTACTGAGGGCCCAGATCCATCCAGCCCTGTCTCCTGTTATTGGCCTGAACCACGGGGCTCACCTGTAGCTAGCCCCTCCAACTACACACCTGCATGCCCCCTGTCCAACTCCTATTCCTGGTCTCCGTTGCCATGTGCCTGTGGTGGGACCTGATAGCCGTAGGAGTGCATGCCGACAACCAGGGTCCCCACAGCTGATTGTCAGCCTGAAAACGGTCCTGACTCCTGTCACTGGCCTGCACTGCTGGGTTCACCTGCAGCTAAGCCCCTTTAGTTGTGTACCTTAACACCGTTGGCCTGACCCTTGTCACCTGCCTTCATTGCTGTGCATGCCCAGGTGAGACCGTACAGCCACAGGAGTACATGCTGACAGCCAGGATCCTTGCAGCCACCAGTGCACCCAAAGTTGACCCCAGTTCTTGCTGCTGGCCATGGCCCTTACTTTGTGTGTGTGTGTCAGACCCCTGTCATTATGTGGGCACCACACACAGCCACTACTGCTGGCAGCCCTGGTCCCTAGTCACTGGACCTGGAGGCACTGATGAGGTCCCCAATAGCCTTTATTTTATTTATTTTATTTTTTAATTTATTTATGATAGTCACAGAGAGAGAGAGAGAGAGAGAGGCAGAGACACAGGCAGAGGGAGAAGCAGGCTCCATGCACCGGGAGCCTGACGTGGGACTCGATCCTGGGTCTCCAGGATCGCACCCTGGGCCAAAGGCAGGCGCCAAACCGCTGCGCCACCCAGGGATCCCCCCCCCAATAGCCTTTAGAGCCACCATGGATCCCCACAGCATGTGCCAAATACCACACATTTGTCAATGTTGTGGCCCCCAGTGGCCTGAACGGACAAAATAGCATGCTCCTCTAGACCCAGAGATGCACATGCCCCCTTTACTGATGGGGACATCAGTAAAGTTTTAGGATTTAAAATCAACATGCAAAAATCAGTAGCATTTCTATACACTAACAATGAACTGCCTGAAAAAGAAATTTAAAAATCCCATTTATAATCAAAAGCAAAAAAGTACTTGGGAGTAAATTGACCAAGAAAGTGAAAGACCGGGGTACCTGGGTGGCTCAGTGGTTGAGCGTCTGCCTTTGGCTCAGGTCATGATCCTGGGGTCCTGGGATCGAGTCCCATATCGGGCTTCCCACAGGGAGCCTGGTTCTCCCTCTGCCTTTGTCTCTGCTTCTAAGTGTCTCCCATGAACAAATAAATAAAATCTTAGAAAAGAAAGAAAGAAAGAAAGAAAGAAAGAAAGAAAGAAAGAAAGAAAGAGAAAGAAAGAAAAGAAAGAAATCACAAGAAAGTGAAAGACCTGCAAGCTGAAAACTATGACATTGACGAAAGAAATTGAAGACAGAAACAAAGGGAAGGTTATTATTCCATGTTCATGATTTGAAAGAGTTAATGTTAAAATGCCCATGGTACCCGAAACCATCTATAGAGCCAATGAAATCTCGATGAAATTTCCAATGGCATTTTTTCAAATAAATAGAAAAACAATCCTAAAATTTGTATGGAACACAAAAGACTCCAAATAGCCAAAGCAATCTTGAGCAAAAGCAAAGTGGGAGGTATCACATTTCATGACCTCAATCTATGTTACAAAGCTGTAGACATCAAAACAGTACAGTCCTGGCATAAAAACGGACACAGAGACTGAAGGAAAGAACCAAGAGTCTAGAAATAAAGCCACACATTTATGATCATCTAATGTCTGACAAGAAGGAGCCAAGAATACTCAATGGGGGAATGGTAGTCTTCTCAATAAATTATTTTGGTAAAACAGAATATTCACATGCAAAAGAATGAAAATGGGCCCTTATGTCATTCATAAACAATTAAAATGGATTAAAGACTTAAATGTAAGACCTGAAACTGTATAAGTCCTAGAAGAAAACAGAGGGGGAAAAGCTCCTTAACACATCCTGGAAATTATTTTTTTGTGTGTGATGTAAAGCACCAAAAGCACAAAGCAAACAAAGCAAAAACTCAGTGAAGAGACTCTATCAAACTAAAAAGCTTCTCACAAGAAGTAATCAGCAAAATGAAAAGGCAAGCAATGAATTGGAGAAAATATTTGCAAACCGTATATCTGATAAGGGGTTAATATTGTAAATATATAGGACTCATCGACCCAGTAGCAAACAAACAAAAGGTGCTTAACATCACCAGCATGAGGGCAATACAAATCAGAACCACAATTAGATATGACCTCATACCTGGTAGAGTGGCTATTGCAACAAGAGAGAAATTCTGTTGAGGATATTGACAAAAGAGAACCCTTGCACATTGTTAGTGGGAATGTAGATTGGTGCGGCCACTATGGAAAACAGTATGGAGGTTCCTCAAAAAATTAAAAATAGAGCTACAGTATTGTCTAGCAATTGCAATTCTGGGTATGTATCCAGAGGAAATGAAACCACCATCTTGAAGAGATAGCTGCTCTCCTATATTCATGTGCGCTGCATCATTATTCACGATAGCCAAGACATGAAAACAACTTAATTGTCCATTGACGGATGAACGGATAAAGAATAATGAGATAGATATATGTATGTTTGCTATGTGCATATATGCAAACATATATATATCTCAAATGTGATACACACATAGACACACAATGGAGTATTATTCAGCCACAAAAAGAAGGAAATGCCTATCATTTGTGATAATGGAAGTGGACCTTGAGGCGATTATACAAAGTGAAATAAGTCAGACAGGGATAAACGAATACTTTCTGATCACACTTCCATGTGAAATCTGAAAATGTGGATCTCATAGAAACAGAGGAGATTGATGGGACTTGAGGGTGGGGGTAGCTGGGAGATGTTGGCCAAAAGGTACAAACTAAGATGAACAGATTTCAGGGGTGGATCCAATGTATAACAGGCAACTATAGTTAACACACACTGTATTGTGTACCTGAAAGTTGCTATAAGGGTAAAACTTAGATTTTATCAAACCACCACCGTCACCACCACAATAAAATAGCAATTATGTGAGGTTAAGGATGTATTAATTAATCTCATTGGGGTAAACATTTCCTTTTTTTAAAAAAGATTTTATTTGAGAGAGAGTGTGCACAAGTGAGGGGGAGCAGCAGAGGGAGAGGGAGAAGCAGGACACCCCCCACCCTCCCACCCCCCGCCCACCCGGCTATGCTGCTTGCTCAGTGTGGGGCTGGATCCCAGAACCCTGAGATCATGACCTGAGCCAAAGGCAGACACTTACCTGACTGAGCCACCCAGGTGCCCCTGGTGTAAACATTTCTAATACAGAAGGAGATCAAATAATCTACACTGTACGTCTTACACAGTGTTACGTGTCAGGTATCTCAATCTAGCTAGTACAAATATTTTTATATTAGCAACAAGAGCCTATGTTAGTCTAGGATAAAGAAGTAGATCCTAGAGCAGGATTAGGTTTGCAAGGGTATTAGAGGAAATACCTTACCTTCTCAGGTACCACACTGAGCATTTTTTTTTTACTTCTCTGTTTCTCACTCAAAAATTCCCACAGTGAGTCACAAAGTCCTATCATTCAGCTAATCTCTCGTAACCATTCCCCGAATTCCCCAAGTTCAAGTCTCTTCTTTCTTGACTGGGCGGTTACAGTAGCTTCATAACTAGTTTGCCCGCCTCTGATATCCTGCCTCTGCCGGTTGGCCTTCGCAGCCAGGCTTATCTTCCTCAAATACTGGTAGGATCACTCGTCTACCCTCTTAGAATCTTCCCAGGGTCTCTTGGTGGCCTGTAATTTGGGTTCCTCTGCCTGTGGATTCCCTTGCTCCCCAGCTGGCCCTGCCCCTTCTTCCATCACACCCACCCGGAGCGGGCACCGTCTTCCCAGCTCTGTGCCTTGGCTCATGCAGTTCCTGCAGTCTGTAAAGCTTTCCCCTGCCTTCTTTCTTATATATTGTATTTTTATTCTTTAAGCCTTAGTCCATGCTCCACCATCTTTGTGAAGTCTTCGTTATGTAGTCAGAATTCACTGTCCTTTAATTTCTAGCTCTTCTGTAAAATTTCTGCTGTGCCATTGGTGCTTACATTCTTCTTTTCTCTAGACTGCAAGCTGTTGAGTACAGCAGGGACCATCTTATTTGTCTTTGAATGTAGGCCAGTGATTAGCATATATTAGCATGTGATTCTGCTCATGTATTAGGTGTTCACTAAGGGTTCCTGGGTGAACAATTATCATCATCCTATTGGATTTCTTTTTTCTTTTCTTTTCTTTTCTTTTCTTTTCTTTTCTTTTCTTTTCTTTTCTTTTCTTTTCTTTTCTTTTCTTTTCTTTCTTTTCTTTTCTTTTCTTTTCTTTTCTTTTCTTTCTTTTTTCTTTTCTTTTCTTTCCTTCCTCCCTCCCTCCCTCCCCTCCCCTCCCCTCCTCTCCTCTCCTTTCCTCTCCTCTCCTTTTCTTTTCTTCACACCCAGCATAGAGCCCAACATGGGGCTTGAACTCATGACCCCAAGATTAAGACATGAACTGACATCAAGTGTCAGACACTTAACTGACAGAGTCACCTCGGCACCCCAGCCTATTGTACTTCTTCCCTGGGAGGTCCCATCATCAACTTTAAGCTCAGCCTTTCCTAAACAGAGATCATGATTCTGCCCACTGCAAAGCTGGCTCCGCTTCCCAACTTTCCTAGTCCTGTTCATTACTATTGAGCATCTGGGGCTCCAAGACTCAGCCATCCTTGATGTGTTTCCTTTTCTCCTATGGTACCTATTAGTCTCTAGGCCTTGCAGATTTTACCCCAAGATATGATAAACATCGGCCCTCTCATGTTTGATAAATCTGCTCCTTATCCCTTCATGCTCAGTTTATCTTGGTAGAATTTTATCTGGTCTCTTCGGAATTCCATCTTCAGAGAAGTGGGTGTGTGCTGAGACAGCCATAGAACAAAGAACACAGACAAGGCCCTTGAGGACCATGAAACGTCTACATTTCTGTGAGCGTAGTTCGGGTTTCACCATCAAGAAGTAGTTTTCATAAATTTTTTTGTCTTAGCACAAAAGCAACACATGTTCGGTGCAGAAAAATTCTAAAATATCAGTGGGAGAAAAGAAAATAAAAATGATACATAGTCCCAGCACGCACACATTTTGGTGTATCTCTCATGCATATATATATGTATATGTAATGTCGGTGTGCAAGAATGTGCCTTGTGTATGTGCATGTTCCGTGGGTTAGGGCTGCACTGAGCTCTAAGGGACAGAAAGCCCAACCACAGTGTTTAAAATGAATGGAGGCTTATTTGTCTCACCTAGCATCAGGTCTGCAGAGAGGGGATAATTGCCAGGTTCAGTGGCTCATGATGTCAATTCTGGATTCTCTACAATTCCCTTGGCCACTTGTTTAAGACCTAATGGTGGCTAAATGGCTGCAGTTCTAGCCATTTCCACTGCATTTACTTCAGGGAGAAGGGAGAAGGCGAAAGGCAGCACCTGTGGACGTTTGGCTGCGTTTCACTGGCTCGCACTGTGTCACAGACCACTCCCAGCTGCAAGCTGACCGCGAAGATAAATGTTTAGCTTTTATGCCTTTACTGAACGGCAGGCAAACGGGAGAGACCTGGAATTGGTGTTGGGCTGATTGAACTCCAGTGTCTACTGCAGAGACAGTGATGCATTCAGCATAGTTGTCTGCTGCTAGCGTGGCTTTCTTAGGATAAGTTCTCAGTGTAAAATATATCGCTCAAAAGGTATATAATAATTAAAAAGAAAAGGTTTAAAAATTACTTTTGCAACTATGAGGATAGCAGGGGTGGTATATGGCTTTTATTATATATCAAACAAACCTGACTTTAGGATATAATCAAATGTAGCTTTCTTTTGTCTCTCATTGCCCCTTTAAATTTTATTGGGTAGGGGTGAGGGGATGAACTTCCCTTGCCTATTATGAAAATTTGGGCAGGTCCATGGCTTTTCTGCTTATTCTTAGGCAGCAGAGACAATCCAATGGTTATGTTAATTGTGAACACGTTTCAGAAACTAGGAATATCTAGACCCCGCCCCAAATTAATCAAATCTCTAAATTTAATTAATATGAGATGGCATGCTTCCCACAGCTAGACTCTCATTGTGGTTGGCCCCTTGCCAGAGCAGAGACATGACCTTCTTTTTTTGTCTGCTCTTAGGGGTACCCTGAAACTGCTTTTACTGACCTCTGGTGCTCAGGAAGGACAAGAGGATGGGAAGGAGGGGCGGGAGAACTCTTCTTTGAACTACCCTATGCGTCACACTCCCAGGCCTGGCAGATATTCTTAGCTGAGCCTTCCTCATTGATGCTTTGGTGGGCTGCTCGGGAATGCCTCCACCTGGAGCCCCAGTGCAGCTCCCCTGACGCAGACTGTGTCATTTCTCCTCATCTGTGTTGTTCTCATTCTGGTTCTGTGATGTTTCTCCACATATTGTCTTGCCCTCGGAGGCCTCACCCCCTGCCAGGCATCTTTTGGGACAGGCTTTAAGATGGACCCTGGTTGGCTTTCCCATATGGTCCATATCCTATTTGTGTAGACCGTGGGGGTGTAGGCCAGTCCCAGCTGTATGCTCGCTCCTCCTGCCACATGCTGCCCGGTGTTCTCTACAGGGCATGGTGTCCCCTAAATGCTAGGACCATCTTCATTGTCCTTGACCAGACCAGTGGGAGCCCCCTTCCCGGACTGGAGTTGACAGAAAGCACATTCTGCTCACTTCACCTGGCAGGGTAGAGTGGGGCTCACGGGATCTTAAGAGTTCTCTTCAAAACACTTGCTTCACAGCCTCCCCCTTCCTCTCCCCTCTCAAAATTTTATATTCCCAAGGCAAATAAAGGCCTCTGGGTGGTGAGCTCACAAGTCATGAAACTGGTTCCTAGCCATTTCCTATAAATTCTGCATTGGAGCCTTGTCTTAGTCTGCTTGGGCTGCTACACAGAATATCATAGATTGGAGGGTGTGCGAACAACAGAAATTTATATTCTCACAGTTATGAAGGACGGGAAGTCCCACATTTGAGGTGCCTGCAGATTTAGTGTTTGGCGAGGGCCTGCTTTCTGGTTTATAGACGGTTATCTGCTTTCTGTGTCCTTCGTGCTGGAAGGGACCTGGGAGCTCTCTGAGGTCTCTTTTATAAGGAAACTAATCTCTTGGGTGGGGGTTCTGGTGCCATGACCTCATCACGCCCCAAAGGCCCCACTTCCCAACACCGTAGCATTATGGGTTAGAATCTCCATATATGAATTTGAGGGGGAACACAGAGATTCAGTCTGCAGCAGGGCTCTCCCACACTCACTTTGCTGTCTGATATCTGTGGCATCACAGGCCGGGTTGGGGCAGACAGGAAGGATGCCATGTGAGCATCTTCTTTCAGATGAATGCAAGGCTGTATAGCTGATGAGCTTCTCATTAAGGCTTCTCTAAAGTTGAGACAAAGGAGGTTCTTGCTCTTTCTGGACCTGAAAAAATAAAACCTAGCAATTGTCCTGGTAATAATAAGTATGTATAGTGATTTACATAATCCAAATGGCTGGAGTAGCCGAGGACTGGCTCATACAAGAGGTTAGGCAAATCCGTGCTGAGGAGTATAATGCTGCGAACTGTCACTGGCTATTTCAACTTCACCGGGAGTGCCTTGTGGAAGAGGCAGCTAGAGTTGTCATGTTCTCTCAGAAAATAGAGTGCGATAGCTTCTCACACTTAAGGCTGTCCAAATGCAAATGCAGTGGCTGCCCATGGCAGCCTAGTGCTGGGGGGTGTGCTGAAAGCCCAGTAGCAGGTCTCTGCATCATAAAGATGAGATCCGGCCACAAGATCAGTGGCCACCGTTGAATGTGGGGAATTTGCTTCACATTGGACAGAAATGCTGCCTGCAGGACTCTGTGGCTGACTTTGTGCTGGGGACCCAGAGGAAGGGCAGTCTTTGTGGTGGAGGGCTCTGTATGTTAGCTCATATCCCATTCCCTTTCTAGAAACCCTGTCCTGCTCTCCCTCCATCCATGCAGCCTAGCCATCTTCTGAGCCTTGGCTCTGACCTCTTCCTCCATTAAGCCCTCCCAATCACAAGCCTACAAGCCATCTCTACTTTTTTTTTTTTTTCTCATTAATGTTACCTTTATTTATTTATTTTTTATTTTATATTTTTTTTATTATTTTTTTTATTTTTTATTGGTGTTCAATTTACTAACATACAGAATAACCCCCAGTGCCCGTCACCCATTCACTCCCACCCCCTGCCCTCCTCCCCTTCCAACACCCCTAGTTCGTTTCCCAGAGTTAGCAGTCTTTACGTTCTGTCTCCCTTTCTGATATTTCCCACACATTTCTTCCCCCTTCCCTTATATTCCCTTTCACTATTATTTATATTCCCCAAATGAATGAGAACATATAATGTTTGTCCTTCTCCAACTGGCTTACTTCACTCAGCATAATACCCTCCAGTTCCATCCACGTTGAAGCAAATGGTGGGTATTTGTCATTTCTAATAGCTGAGTAATATTCCATTGTATACATAAACCACATCTTCTTTATCCATTCATCTTTCGTTGGACACCGAGGCTCCTTCCACAGTTTGGCTATCGTGGCCATTAGCCAGCCTTATTAAAAAGAAGAGAGAGAAGACTCAAATTAATAAAATCATGAATGAGAAAGGAGAGATCACTACCAACACCAAGGAAATACAAACGATTTTAAAAACATATTATGAACAGCTATACGCCAATAAATTAGGCAATCTAGAAGAAATGGACGCATTCCTGGAAAGCCACAAACTACCAAAACTGGAACAGGAAGAAATAGAAAACCTGAACAGGCCAATAACCAGGGAGGAAATTGAAGCAGTCATCAAAAACCTCCCAAGACACAAGAGTCCAGGGCCAGATGGCTTCCCCGGGGAATTTTATCAAACGTTTAAAGAGGAAACCATACCTATTCTCCTAAAGCTGTTTGGAAAGATAGAAAGAGATGGAGTACTTCCAAATTCGTTCTATGAGGCCAGCATCACCTTAATTCCAAAACCAGACAAAGACCCCACCAAAAAGGAGAATTACAGACCAATATCCCTGATGAACATGGATGCAAAAATTCTCAACAAGATACTGGCCAATAGGATCCAACAGTACATTAAAAAAATTATTCACCATGACCAAGTAGGATTTATCCCTGGGACACAAGGCTGGTTCAACACCCGTAAAACAATCAATATGATTCATCATATCAGCAAGAGAAAAACCAAGAACCATATGATCCTCTCATTGGATGCAGAGAAAGCATTTGACAAAATACAGCATCCATTCCTGATCAAAACTCTTCAGAGTGTAGGGATAGAGGGAACATTCCTCGACATCTTAAAAGCCATCTATGAAAAGCCCACAGCAAATATCATTCTCAATGGGGAAGCACTGGGAGCCTTTCCCCTAAGATCAGGAACAAGACAGGGATGTCCACTCTCACCACTGCTGTTCAACATAGTACTGGAAGTCCTAGCCTCAGCAATCAGACAACAAAAAGACATTAAAGGCATTCAAATTGGCAAAGAAGAAGTCAAACTCTCCCTCTTCGCCGATGACATGATACTCTACATAGAAAACCCAAAAGTCTCCACCCCAAGATTGCTAGAACTCATACAGCAATTCGGTAGCGTGGCAGGATACAAAATCAATGCCCAGAAGTCAGTGGCATTTCTATACACTAACAATGAGACTGAAGAAAGAGAAATTAAGGAGTCAATCCCATTTACAATTGCACCCAAAAGCATAAGATACCTAGGAATAAACCTAACCAAAGATGTAAAGGATCTATACCCTCAAAACTATAGAACACTTCTGAAAGAAATTGAGGAAGACACAAAGAGATGGAAAAATATTCCATGCTCATGGATTGGCAGAATTAATATTGTGAAAATGTCAATGTTACCCAGGGCAATATACACGTTTAATGCAATCCCTATCAAAATACCATGGACTTTCTTCAGAAAGTTAGAACAAATTATTTTAAGATTTGTGTGGAATCAGAAAAGACCCCGAATAGCCAGGGGAATTTAAAAAAAGAAAACCATAGCTGGGGGCATCACAATGCCAGATTTCAGGTTGTACTACAAAGCTGTGGTCATCAAGACAGTGTGGTACTGGCACAAAAACAGACGCATAGATCAGTGGAACAGAATAGAGAATCCAGAAGTGGACCCTGAACTTTATGGGCAACTAATATTCGATAAAGGAGGAAAGACTATCCATTGGAAGAAAGACAGTCTCTTCAATAAATGGTGCTGGGAAAATTGGACATCCACATGCAGAAGAATGAAACTAGACCACTCTCTTTCACCATACACAAAGATAAACTCAAAATGGATGAAAGATCTAAATGTGAGACATGATTCCATCAAAATCCTAGAGAAGAACACAGGCAACACCCTTTTTGAACTCGGCCATAGTAACTTCTTGCAAGATACATCCACGAAGGCAAAAGAAACAAAAGCAAAAATGAACTATTGGGACTTAATCAAGATAAGAAGCTTTTGCACAGCAAAGGATACAGTCAACAAAACTCAAAGACAACCTACAGAATGGGAGAAGATATTTGCAAATGACATATCAGATAAAGGGCTAGTTTCCAAGATCTATAAAGAACTTATTAAACTCAACACCAAAGAAACAAACAATCCAATCATGAAATGGGCAAGCCATCTCTCCTTGACGTCATGCGGCAGCGCAAGCTGTTGCACTCCTCATGCTGTTGCCATGGACCCTGTGTGAGGGCATCTCTGCTGTTACCTTTATGTGCCTTTTGGGAAGAGCTGACACTGCCTGCCTGAAAGACAGGAGCCCAGGGCTCTCTCCTGAGATACAAATTGTAAGGAGCCACCATGGGGCCAGGACCCTCCCCTGTGGAATTTATCCTTATTGAATAATGGAGCCCTGCCCATTTCAGCTTGAAGGCTGCTGATCTTTCCTTTTCTTTTCTTTACCTTCAACAGGTGTCAGCTGAGCTCTATGTGCCAGGCCCACAGCTTGACCCCAGGACACTTTCAGAAGAGTCCAGTTTTGGTGGAAGCCGGACATGTGTGTATATGTAATGAGGGTCTCAGGTATGTTTTCTGGAAAGAGGAGTGCTCTGAGGCTCAAGTTGGACTGCTTTTCCCCAGGGGACAGGTGTGGAGAGAGTCTCTCAGCTGATGCAAGGGTCCTGGGGCAGAGAAGAAGGCATCCGTGGGAACGGATAGTATATCAGGGAGGGCACGAGAGCAGAGCTTTTTGGCATTGGGAAGCTTTGAGAAGGACAGATGTCCAAAGAGGATTTTTATGAGTCTTTTCTGTGGATAGTGCAGTGTAATCCTTACCTCTCCCCCCACAGCAGTGTCTTTTAAGGAAAACATGGCAGATTTGGGGAATGGGAAATACTCGGTGTGGCTGGGCTCCGAGGCCTTCGAGGTGAACCACCAGCTGGTGAGCGTGTCACAACCTGTGCTTCTCCTGATACACTGTGGTTAGAACGTAATTTCAGCAAAATTTGTGCATCCTAAATAATTTTATTTCACGATTTAATCTTTTTAATATGTTCCATTAGCTACTATTATTTACTTTTGCCTTTTTATCTATAGTTTTTATGGCATTACTGTTCTTTTATGGTGTAATTTTACTATTTACCTTGGCTGTCTTTTATAGTTCTCAGGTTTTAAGTGCGTATGGTTAAACTCATCAAATTTATTTTCCAGCGTTTTTCAGTTTTGCTAGTACTCATTTTAGCATATTTTAAAGCTACTGTTTACATATGGCTTTTACTTTTTTACTTTTTCAAAACTGTTTTTGTCCTTTTAGCTTTCTCCATCTTATTTCTGTCATACGTAGCTGGGCTGATGTCTGGCTTCATGTCAGACCTGCCTGTTCATTTTCCTGCAGTCCCTGGCAGCGCTGTGGGCAGAACAGGTGGCCCTAAATCTTTACAGAGAGAGTGACTGAATGCATGATTCATTCGTGTCTAGTCAACACTGGGTCCTGGCCATTTTACCTCTTGAATGTTTTAAATCCAGCCCTTCATCCGCTGGGCCACCGTGTCTGTACAGGCCACCACCATCTCTCACCCGGGTCCCCACACAGCCTCCTCATGGCCTCTTGTCCCCTCTTCCCTTCTGTTCACCACCCTGCAGCACAGTGATATTTTTAAAATGTAGAAAACAAAATATACAAACACACTCCCCCATTTATTTTTGGCTAACGAGTTAGGATATATATTTATTTAAAAAGTTGCAAGAATATATGTGCTTCTTTTTTTTTTTTTAATTTTGTTTATTTATTCATGAGAGGCACAGAGAGAGAGAGAGAGAGGCAGAGACACAGGCAGAGGGAGAAGCAGGCTCCAGGCAGGGAGCCCGATGTGGGACTCAATCCCGGGTCTCCAGGATCATACCCTGGGCTGCAGACGGTGCTAAACTGCTGCACCACTGGGGCTGTCCTATATGTGCTTCTGATTTAAAAAAAATCATGTTAGTTTAAAAAATATTTCTACTCTAGAAAGTTTCAAACCTAGATGGAATTAGAGAGGATAGTATAGTGAGCCCCCATGTCCCCATCACCTGACTTCAACCACTGTCAATGATTCACCATTTCTTCATCACCTCTCCTTTCTGTTTTTGCTGTTGTATTTGCCTGAGTAGTAAAATTTTTCTATATGGTCAGTGTGATTATTCTTAAACACAAATCTGGACTTGTCACTGGCCTGCCTAAAGCCTTTCCGTGTCATCTGAAATCTGCAGGCTCAGGCTGATCTGTACCCACCGGCCTCCGCTCTATCAGAGGCTCCGCTGGTTCTCCTGGTCTCCTCCCCGCTCCCATACGGTCCGGTCCGAGGAAGCCCTTGTTTTCCTTGACCACCATCCTCTCTCTCTGCTGGCAGGCCTGTGCCCCTGTCTGCGGTGTTGAGTTTCTCCCACTCCACATCCTGTATAGCTCTTATTTTCTTTTTGTATTTGAGACCTAGGCTTCGAGGTCCTGAGCCCTGGGAAGCCACCCTGACCTCCTTCTCTGACTCTTGTCTCTGCTGCCTTTTCCACCTATAACACACTGTACTCTCCTGCTGTAGAATTAATTACACTCTTTTATAATTGCCTGTTTACATATTTATTTCCCTCCTAGTCTCTGAGCTCCTTGAGGGTAGGGATGTTTATTCCTCTTCACTTTTCATTATGGGAAATAATGAACGAAGAGGAATTTGATCTTGTCTTTGGGGATGTTCTGGCTGCCTGGGATTGGGATGCTCTTGACACCTCTCCGTTACCCAGTCACTGCGCATGTCACATTCATGGTCATTCACATGTCACCATGCATTGTGCTCCGCTCAGCCTGGGACAACTTTGGTGAATAGCGAGGGCGAGCCAAAGAAAGCCTTCGTGGATCCACCCTCTCTGCTTTCCTGCCAGCTCAGGGACTTTCTAGGTACAAGAGTCTGTGCAGCAGCCAAAATGTGCCCCATCCTTGCCCTGGGACCCAGGGCCTGGGGGCATAGCTGGGTCTGCCTATGTTGGGGGTGATGGCCAGAGACAGGATGGTTCTTCATATAAATGTCCAAGGCTGCCCTCTGGAAGCTTGTCATCTGACAAAGAGCTCTTGGGTCTCCCTGGGGTTGCTTTTTGATAGAGGCATAAACTTGGACTGCTTGCCTATTTGGCCTTTGTGTAAGACCAGAGCGTGTTTCTTCAGTGGCCGTATCTTATCCATTCGCCTTGCACACGTTTATATCTGGATGGATTAGGCGAGCTCAGTGAATGGTCTCTCTGCTTCTCCAAGATAGAGCAGAGTTTTACACCCACACGTAATCTCTTTCTGAGAATATTGTCCAAAAACTGGGTCATCTATTGTAAAGGAAATAAGGTAGTAATTAAATTTAACTGGAAGTTACAGTATTGGTGGTTTCATTTTAAAGGGAGTGTGTCTCCCTAATTACTTTATTACTACGGTTATACTGGCTGTGGTTTTTTTTTTTTTTTTTTTTTTTTTTTTTTTTTTTTTTTTTGCAAGGGGTGGTAGAAAAGGTTGTATTTAATAAGTTAGATGATGATTTCTGGGCTTGAATTTTTAACTGGCAGAGTCTCATCCTCAAGAGTGAGTTCTGTATCCTTGTGTCCTTTTCTGGTCCACCTGACGGAAGCCACTTCCCCCGAACAGTTGTTTGGCTCAGCCACCTAGGGATATCATTTGGCACCAGGGCCGCGTAGACAGACAAGACCAGGTAAGAAAGAGGCAGCAATTTGGAGTGAATTCTTTCCACATAGGCAGTCAGTTGTCACAGCTGGATGGGATGTAAGTGACCCACTGTCTCCCCCGCTTTTTATTTTCTGATTGGAAAGGGGAGAAAGAGGCAAGGCCTGTGGAAGTTCAGCCTGTTGACCCCGTGGCAGAGCTGGTAGGAGAATCCAGGTTTCAGGACTCACTTTAAGGGAACTGCCGTTTGTCACCTTTCCACTGGGGAGCTCGTGGTCAGGGCAGCTGGGGACAGGTGGACCCCAGCTGGGATTGGGTGCCTAGAAAACGCTATGTGAGTGCCTGCTGAGCGACAGACAGTATCGGAGCAGTTTGGCTGCACCCTCTATATGTGGATTATATGACCTCACATTTCTTCTAGACTTGAGATCCAGTTAGATCACTCATAGTGACCAACCATCCATTTGGATCACTTGGGCAAAAGTCCAAAAGGGCTTGTGGACCACTGCTCGCTTTCCACCTGCCCTTTACTCAGATGCCTTTGATCAAAGGCTCCCCTCCCTCCCCTCCCCCATCCCTCCCTCTCACTTCCTTCATCCCTCCTCATGTCTCCCTTACCTCTCCCTCATCCTTCCCTCATCCCTCCCTCTCCCTACCCCACTCTTACCTCCCTCACCCCACCCTCTCCCTCCCACATTTCTCCCTCACCTCTCTCACCCCTCCCTTATCTCTTCCTTACCCCCCCTCACCCCATCTCCCTCCCTCACTTTTCCCTCACCCCTCCCTCACCCCTCCCCTCCCTCATTCCTCCCTCATCCCTTCCTCCCTCTCCCCTTGCTTAACCATTCCAGACAAATCAACTAAGTAAAGACCATTAAACTTCCCAGAGGTACCGATTCTTCTTTTCCTGTGGCTTCTTCACTGAGGGCTACTATTGTTAGTGCTTGTGAGGAAAACCTACTCTTAAACCCTTAGCTTACTATGTTTCTTAAAAAAAAAAAAAAAAAAAAAGTAATTTATTTGTTCTGAAGGCTCACAAATATGGTTCATTGACTTTTTCTTAATATGTACTTTTCATACTAACTCTTCCTTGATAAGATGGTCCAGGGAACTGGGAAGCCAGCCCAGTGAAGCTGTTGTGTATCTTTGTGTGGAAGTCGCCAGCTTCGGGCGAGAACCTTGCCAAGGAGGATGACACCGGGGTTGTACTTCAAAGCCTCGTCTTGGCTTGGTACATGTGAGGTTCTGGTAAAGCTGGACAATTTTTATGAGCAAGGGAAAAATCATAAACAGCAAAATAATAGCTCAGCTCTAGAGATTCCTTAAAGAGCAAAGAAATATCCCACAGAGCGCATTTTAGTCGGTTAATAAGGAAGCCAAGTACAATGGGTCCGTATATAACCTGCTCCCACATTCTATCAATATATAATTACCACATATTTTCCAATCTGCCCCTGAGAGATGTGGCAGGTAAAATAGATTGAGAAGAAAATAATGGTGCTTGCTGCACAATATATTAGATTGATACCTGTTACTACTCGAGCGGGCTCCTTGCAGGATGATTGGAAAGCCTGGGATGCTCTCAGGACAGACCAAGTGACTGTTTAAGCTCTTTGTTCTTTTAAATACCTCTGTATACATGGGTCTTTGCTGCATGCAGAACATGTAAATTTATTAAGATTCCCTGTCTTAGGGGTTGGAGGTCTTACTGAACTCAACCAGGGGAAGCCTATGGGTTATGTGGAAAAACAGTTTGTCTCTACCTCCCTCTCCTGTGCCCGGTGCCAGATGCAGCACTGCAGGCTTTTTCTCCTCTATTGGGGTTGGTGGGGGCCTTGGGAGGGGCCCTGTGGTGCTGAGGTTGGGGTCATGCACTTACCACCAGACCAAGACAGATTCCAAGCTGTTTTCCCCTCTTTTTTTCCTTAAAAAGTGTGTGTGTGGGGACACCTGGGTGGCTCAGTAGGTTGAGTGTCTGCCTTTGGCTTGGGTCACAATCCCTGGGTCCTGGGTTGGATCTCCGAGTTGGACTATCCACTCAGCCAGGAGGCCATGGCTCCCTCTGCTCATGCATATGCTCACTTTCTCTCTCTCAAATACTCAAATAAATAAAATCTTTTAAAAAACACAGTTGCCAAGAACCTTACTATTTTTTTCTCTTGCATATTACCTCTTGATGTCATAAAAATAATAGTAGACATATATATTTTTATAATTACAGTTAGTATACACGTACTTTTTGGAATTTTGATCCCCCCATGCTATATCACATTCTCCCCATTTTACTCAGATTTCACACTAGTCATTTTAAATTAAAGCTACCCAACATTTCATCATGCTGATGTCAGGTTTTAAGTTAGCACAGATAAGTCTCATGAGGTGACTAGCATAATGACTCCTGTTTATTTATTAATTCATTTGTTTGTTTATTCATTTATCAAACTAACACTTATTGGACATGGGTTCTGTGCCAGCATTGGAGAGAGTAAGACATAATCCTTGTCTTTAAGGGGTCCCCAGGCTAGAGACACATAAACTAAAGATGATCATTAAAAGAAAACAGGTTTTCTACTCACGGTACGTCTGACACCAAATGTGTGGGAGGTTTTCCTACACCAATCAGTTTCCAACTCTCTGGATAACAACTGGGTTTCCTGCACATCAATTGTGACACCACCCAGAGTTAGCGCGGACCCCACAGGTTAAGGGCTCAGTTCCACAAGACTGCCCCACTTCAGATGCCAATCAGGAGAACAGGCTTCCTGCACTCTGACCGATTAGCTGTAAATTGAGGGAGGGCTCCCTCCACTCCCCTTTTCGGGTTTGATAATTTGCTATAATTGCTCACAGAACTCAGGGAAACACTTTCCTCAGGCTTATCAGTTTATTATAAAGGATACAACTCAGGAATAGTCAGTCAGAAGAGATGCACAGGGCAAGGTGTGTGGGACGGAGCTTGGAGTTTGGAGCTACCAGGCCCTCTATCGGCATTTCACCTTCCCAGTACCTCCGTGTGTTCTGGAAAGCTCTCTGAACCCCATGGTTTAGAGTTTTTAATTGAGGTTCCATTATGTAGGCACAGTTAATTAAACCACGGTCCATTGGCTCAGTCTCTAGCTCTTCTCCCTTGCCCCTTTCCCGGGCGTGGGGCTGAAAGTTCCAACCCTCTGATCATCTGGTTGGTTCCTCTGGCAAACAGCTCCCATCTGCCTAGAGTCACCTTATTAGCATAAACTCAGCAGGGTTTGAAAGGGGCTTATTATGAATAACAAAGACACTCTTCTTACTGCTATCACTCAGGAAATTTCAAAGATTTTAGGAGTTCTGTGCCAGGAACCAGGGACAGAGACCAAATAGACTATTTCTCATTATGTCACAATATCCCAGCCATCCAGCTCGAAGGATATACTTGAGGACAGCACCAAGGACTCTGTGGGCTTGGGTCTGTGGTTTAAAGGGTAGAGGAATTCTCTCACTTGCAGTCATCAGAGGAGGTCTTGGGGGTGCTTGAGCTGGGTCTTGGCAGACAAGTGGGGGTTCAGCACATGCAGGTCAGGTCGGGGCAGCATGTGAGGAGTGACGGTGGTTCACTCCAACTTCGATGACTGTGCTTTGTTGTCCAAACTGGGACACTCTTGAGAGTGAAGAAGAGACACCAGGTGTAATCCAAGCTGGTTCCTGGCAAATCCCACGTGTGGTCATCCTCGGTGGAATCCTCCTCAGGCCCAAGGTGTGCTAGAGCTGGAGGTAGGGGAGGGTGCTCTTGTAACGTGCAGCTTCAAGGCCACTGCCCTCCTCCTGACCCGTCAGAGCATCCTGGGAATCTGCATTTTAACAAGCACCAAGGGATTGCCATGCAGTTAATGGGCTACATTTGTAAAAAAAAATTTAGGACCCTATTTAAATTTATTTTTAAAACTTTTTACTGTAGGAAATCTTTGGAAGTACATAAAAAAGCAGAAATGAGAACCCCATATGTGTTCATTCGGCCCCAATAATTAGCAATGCATTTTCCAAATGTTGTTGCATCTGCTTATCCCTGTACCATTTTTTTCCCTGTGTAATTTTTTTTAGAGTATTTTAAAGCAATTTTTGTACATTATTTCACCCATATCCATATGGATTTTTTTTACACAACCACAATGCCAGTATCATACCTAACAAAATTCATGATAATCTTTAACATCCTCTAACACTCTGTTATTGTTGAAATTTCCCTAGTTGTCTCAAAAATGTCTCTTTAAAGTTGATTTGTTAATATCCAATAGAGACTAGCCCACTGTTTTTGGTGGTTACATTTCTTAAGTCTGAGGCTTTCTTTCCCCAAGTTTTTACTGAAATTCCAGCTAGTTAACATATACTGCAAGATGAGCTTAGGGTGTAGAATTTAGTGATTCATCACTTGCATACAGCACCTGGTGCTCAGGTGTTTTTTTTAACCTGAGAAAAGAAATGGGTCAAAAAAAAAAAAAAAAAAAAAAAAGAAATGGGTCATGTGTCCTACTCGTTTCACAGATCACATCTTGAGAACACCAGTCTAGACTTCTTATTTAGGTTATCAAGAGTCTTTCTTTCTGGAGAGCTCTCTGATGGACTCAGGTATCTCCTTGCACAGACTGGCAGCCTTCAGAGGTGATGACTTCGCCACATGGTGAACAACATTTCTCAGGAGGCACATTTCTTCCATTGTTTATTCATTTTTTTTCATCAGATAGTATTCCTACATGGCATTCACCCTACAAATTCAGTGGTGTAAAAGGAAGTTTCTGTCTTCCAGGAGTGTGCAAGTAAAATCTAACTGGGTCAGTGATGGCAGTAAGGAGCTGTGGATGCTGGGTCTTACCTACACATTTGAGAGTGAGCAGGTATGTAGAACTAGGTATCCTTAGCCCCGTCTTTATATATTTATTACTTTGTGACTTCATCATGATTTTTAAAACCATGGAAATGTTTATGGTAAGTAAAATAATGCAGAGCTGAGTCAACACAGAGTTGACATTTTCCCTCCTATCCCTTTTAAACTCAACTTCAGAAGTCATCACTAGCAACTCTTTGGTGTGTGTCCTTGAGCTGAATCTTGTAAGCTGAGAAGGCCTTTTGCAGGTGGTCATGGGGCATGAGGGTCTTTGGGAGGGTTCTTGCTGGGGAGGATTCCTTTGATCTTGGGAGCGGTGAGGGGCACCTGAAGGATGCCAAACTGGAAAGAGGCATGCTCGTTGTGTGGTGGGAGACCTCTGTGGCCAAATGTAGCCCAGCAGAGATAAAGAGCACTTGAACTAGGCAACTAGCTGTAGGAATGTAGAGGAGACACATATGACCAAGGAGGAAGGGGTATATTTTCCTTACTGGGCACTTTCATGCTGGCCATCACCTCCACATTGTACTAACCATGGGTGTCCACTTGGTTAGCTCCTGAAGCCCTTAATGGGTTGGCAGAGGCTGCTTGCAAATACTGCTCTCAGCAGGGTTCTCTGTGGGGTGCAGACCCGCCGGGACCCATGATCATTAATTAGTGATGAATGGGTTATGGGAGGGGAGTAGCAGCTTGTTGTGTTCCACTCGACCCAGCTGCCGTGAAGGATGGTGGTGGGAGGGCCGGGTAGCTTGTGACACTACAAGAGCTGAGGCAGCAGCATAGGGATAAAAGCATAAGCTTTGGTGGAAATATCTGGGTTCAAACACACTGGCTAATTTATCGCCTGTGTGATCTTGGACCAGTGAATAAACTCTTGTTGACCTCCAGCTTCTGCATCTGTGAAGTGGGATGAGCGATACCTGCTTCATCCAACCCCCAGGATCGTGAAATGAGGAAATATACACAGAGCACTTAGCACAGTGCCTGGCATGCAGTGAGGTGGTTCTTGTATTACCTCATTAATAGATAATGGACATTATCTCATGAGTCCCTCCCAAGGCTGTGAAGCAGGATGGTTTTGAGATCTCTTGGCCCTCAGAGGGAGCCTGCCAAGTTGTTGAAGGTCAGGCAGCCAGTGGGCAGCTGGGAATGGTTCCTGGATAATGCTAACTTCCCTCCTTTCCTCCTTTCTCACCACTCCCCTCCCTCTTGGCTGTTGCTCTGTTTTTTACTTTTTGTTCCTACCATTTGATCTTTGATGTGCGTTTTAATGAGATTTCACCCAGGGCAGGGCCTGGCTGTGAGGCTTGCATTTCATATTTGTCTGCCTGTCAATCCATCAGGCCCGGCAGAGATGGGCACCCACCATGTGTCCATTTAGCCCTTGGCCTGTTATGATCTATGCCATGGTGCCCAAAGGGACACTGTATTTATAGCATCATGTGTGTTTGTCTCCTGACTTAACCTTGAAATGATGGCTTTAACTTATTTCGTTGACCATGCCTGGGGAACAGTTTGATGATTTTTCACATCCCTTTTCTACCCTGTTCCATTTCTCTGCAAATGATACCTCTCTGTCTCCAGGGAAGAACTCTATCATCTCCATTCACTCACACCCTGATTGGAAACACTGCCTGTGGGGGTGGCAGGCTATCTCGGAGTAGAATGTGCCAGTAGTTCCTGCTCTCTTTTTCCTGAAGCAATTATGTGTGCATGGAAATGGGGACGGGGGGAATCGCTAAATTGCCCTTTTTCCTTGGGAAGGAGGGGTGTCGGCCTGTTAATATTAAATCACTTGCTGTGGCTCCTTGCATTTTTTTGGGGGGGGGGGGTTTCAACTCTTCCTGGTTCCTGAATTCTAGGCTATTATATCAGGGCCCTTGTTAGACCTGTCCACTTATATGTTAGGATTTGCTGGGACATTGTTTGGTGCCCTAAATGTAGCTAAAAGGAAGATGGAGGGGTTGGGCAGTACATTATCTAGTGGCCTCTTCCTTATACATATTTTTAAGGTAATGTGTTGGTATGGTGGTTGTTAGGACTATGTTGAAAAGACTTTTGGGAAGCAGTGTAAAATAAACAATTGAAACATCCATGGGTAGATGGTCAGGTGAGGAAAAAGAGTAGTCCATGGAGACACCATAGTTATGTCCTGGTTCACCCCATCAACCAAGGGTGCAGGTATGACACGTACTGGCTTGTGCTCCCTGCCCAACCCTTTCCAAGTGTCTATGTTTCCTGATGGTCTTTTATCCATGTGTTTTTCTAAGTGTTGAGACGCAGCCAGCTGATTTTGCCTTTCTTTTCACAGAAACCTGACTTGCACCTGACATTTTATGTAATCCTCATGTGCTGGAAAGTATATGTCAGTAGACAGAGGAAGGACACAGGAGCTGGGAGAGGTGGGAGATCCAGCTTTGAAGAATGACAGTTGTGGGCGACCACGAACTAGCTGGAGTAACTGACCACACCAGGCCCGGACTCAAAAGGCTTGGGAGCCTAAAGGGTGAATAGTTGGTAGACGCTTGAGAAAGGGCTTGAGCAATGGTTCTCAGGGCTCGCTTGTACGTGATCGCCCACATAACACAATAGATACAACTTATTCTGGCCTGGTCATAAATGTAAATAAGGGTCTGTGCTGTCCTTGCTGGTCTGTTTACCATACCTAATATTCCTTTTTAAGGATTGCCCTTCATAACATTTTTACACCTTTTTTTGTATTTAGAATTTGTTTTAAGCCATTTCTTTTTTCAGTCAGTCTCATTTGGGACAAAATTACTCTCTTCTTTTTTTTTTTTTTTTTGAACAAAAATATATTCCCATTCCTTACATTTTTCTTACATATCTCCTTTTTTACATACAGAGTTGCTTTTTTTTCTTTTATTTATTTTTTATCAGTCATCAGTTTTATTTTAGCAGAAGTTTTTAATTTAATTTTTATTTTTTTTTAATTTTTAGGAACCTTAGTATCCAGTGAAAACTAAGGAGTGACCGATTTTTGAACATCAGAACTTTTTAGATGGCAAATTTATGAAACAGTTAAGCATAAAGCATGTTCATCAACAGATTTAAATCAACGTTTTAGTACTTTTCCTTGTTTGGAAAAGACCTAGATGTCCGATGAATTTAATTTTATTTATTATCAACGTGTGACTAAGGTTTTAGGTTACCAAGGACTTTGAAAGGTATCTTAACAATTACTTACAAAAACTTGTAAACAGACAATTAACCATCAATTTAGTCATTTTTTTTTTTACTAACAGATTGCAAAAAGATAACAGAGCTTATGTGACCTTTAGTAAACCTCAATAGAATAAAAGTTTTAGGTTTAGTAGTGATAGTTTTCAAGACCTGTTTACTATGTTCCATTTGGATCCACTCAAAGTCAATCAATTTGCTTCCCATCATTAATTTTTATCTGAGACATTGGTGGGGGAATCTGGAGGGGGCAGTGTTAAGTAATTGGTGGTGATGGTGACTCAATCACCAAATTATTATTTTCTTTTTGTTCCTCTGAAGAGGTCTGAACATCATTTTCAGGGAGGGATTCAGGAGAGGCTATAGAGATTAATTTGCAAGTGTGTTGTGGATCTAAAGTCTCTCTTATTTCCTCCCAAATATGCATGGTGCCTGGAGGACAGGCCATAGGACCATGTTCTTTAAGGTGATTTTTAATTTCCTGCCCTACCTTTTGCCAGGCATCCAAACTGACAGTCCCTTCTTTTGGAAACCAGGGACACAAGTCTGATACAGTACAAAAGAATTGTTGCAAGGCCTTTTTAGAGACCTTGGACCCTTCTCGCTTCATAAGGGCCTGCAAAGTGGTCATAAAGAAGACCTGTTCTTAGATTGCGACTGTCCCATATTTTTTTACTCCTGTCGTGGCCCTAAGTAACCGGGCTCTCCTTACCTGATTGTCAGCGATGACTTACCTATATGTGCACCTCTCTTGCATGTGCTCAGGTCCCTGTTCGGGCGCCAATTGTTGCGCGTGCTGCAGCAAGACCGATCAGGGTCCTAAGGATAAGGGGATGAGGAAAATAAAAGTAAAGAGATGGGGACAGGAGGGACACAGTGGATGATGTCCAAGCAGTGCCAGATTTATTCAAGGTTTTACAACATTTTATAGCATGAGCAAAACAAAGCCAAGAAGGTGTTTATTTTTAGCAGGTTTGTGAAACCCTCCAAAGTTCCCCTTTCTCAGCATGCAAGACAGACTCACAGGTGCCAGAAGACCTTGGTAAATAGATAAGCTTGTTGCTCCAGATGTGCATACTTCAAAGGAATATTAGGTATGGTAAACAGACCAGCAAGGACAGCACAGACCCTTATTTACATTTATGACCAGGCCAGAATAAGTTGTATCTATTGTGTTATGTGGGCGATCATGTACAAGCGAGCCCTGAGAACCATTGCTCAAGCCCTTTCTCAAACGTCTACCAACTATTCACCCTTTAGGCTCCCGAGCCTTTTGAGTGAATGAGGGATGCAAGTCCGGGCCTGGTTTGGTTCAGTTACTCCAGTTAGTTCGTGGTCGCCCACAGACAGTATGACATGGTGGTCTTGCATGTGGGCCACTAAGTTTTGGGATAATTTGTTACATGGCAGTGGATAACTATTCCAACATCTATTGAGTAAGAAGAGAGTTTTCAGTCTCAGCCACACACCACACTCAGAAACAACACCCTATTACCCCCACCCATGCCTATGTCAACAGTCCAATTCCATCCTCTTTCACGGTAGGCTCTCCTTGGCAGTGGGGTAGGTGGTAGTTGTGCTTGATCAGTTGGGATAGGATAGGTTATGCTGTGGTAACAAATACTCCTAAATTTCAGTGGCATACATAACAAAGGTTAATATTTATTCATGCTCCTAGTGCGTGGCCTTGTAAATCACAGAGGTGGCTCTGTTTTTATTGCAAGTACTCAGGCCCCAAGCTGACCAGGCAGCTGTTGTCTAGCAATTTGTCGGTCATCATGTCAGAGGGAAAGTGTTCTTGAGGATCTTGTACTGGAAATTAAATGGCTCAGCTTAGAAGTGAAGGTGATCAGGATATGCTATCCCAAAATGTACTACTTTGGCATGGGATTGTTTTGAGCTCAAGGCATTTGATACACAGCAAACAGGGGAGGAACTCTCTGCCCTGGAGGGTACCCCTCCTCTTCAGCTCCTGAAGACAATAACTTTTATTTTTAAAATTTTTTTTAAACTCAGAGTTCTAATTTTATTTATTTATTTATTTATTTATTTATTTATTTATTTATTAAGATTTTATTTAAATTCAGTTCATTAACATATAATGTATTATTGGTATCAGAGGTAGAGGTCAGTAATTCATCAGTCTTATATAATACCCAGTGCTCATTATATCACATGCCCTCCTTAATGTCTATCAATCACTCAGTTACCCCATCCCACCTCTACCCCCCCAGGGACCCTCAGTTTGTTTCCTATGATTAAGAGTCTCTTATGGTTTATCTCCTTCTCTGATATTGTCTTGTTTTATTTTTTTCTCTCTTCCCCTATGATTTTCCTTCCATTCCCAGCGAACACCTAGGGCCCCTGCTATTGGCCCCTGAATCAGAAACTCTGGAATGGAGTCCAGCTAACTATGTCTTAACAAATCTTCTAGGTGATTCTGAACAACACTCAAGGTTACACATCATGTATTTTGTAGAATATCCTATATGACCTCATCATGACCATACAAATCAGGGAGTTAACACTGATACATTAACCACAATTTACTCCTCCCAGTCCATTTACACTCTGCCAGTGTCCCCAGATTTCATGTCCTTTATAGCAAGGATGACACCCAGACTCTCTCCTTGCGTTTATTTGTCATGCTTATTTAAAATATCTTTTAGTTTGGAATAGTTCCTTAATCTGTCTTGGATTTTCATAACCTTGATACCTTTGAAGATGCCAGGCCAGTTATTTTGTAAAGTATTCCTTAATTAGCATTTATCTGTTGTTGTCTCATGATTAGACTCAGATTATGGACTCTTCCCAGAAATATCCCAGATGCGATGACGAGTATTTCCCCATTACATCCAATTAAATGGTATGCAATTTTTATTCTATACCTGATGATGTTTAATTTAGCTACTTGGTTAAAATGATTTCTATTACACTTCTCCTCTATAAAGTTATTTTTCTCTCTCTGTAATTAATAGGTATTTTGTAAAGAAAAAATTTGAGGTTATGTAAATTCACTTTTTTAATCAAACTATTTATTTATCCATCCATTCATCCACCCATTTATCCATTTGTATGGGTATGGGACTCATAGATTCATATTTTATTGATGGATTATAATCTATTCCTCTTATTATGATGATGCTCAAATTGTCTTAGATTGGGCCGGTGGAAGCCCTTTCAGGATTGCTTCTTTGTTCTTTTGATATGTCCACATCATTTGTTGAGCCCTTCCATGCTTTCTGGTACAATATGTTCCAGGTTTATCTTACATTTTCTTTGCCTTGGCCCCTGGAATCAGCCAATTCTCTAAGGAGGCCTAGTTTCATTTCGTTTCTTTTTGTCTCTTCTCTTCTCTTCTCTTCTCTTCTCTTCTCTTCTCTTCTCTTCTCTTCTCTTCTCTTCTCTTCTCTTCTCCTCTCCTCTCCTCTCCTCTCCTCTCCTCTCCTCTCCTCTCCTCTCCTCCTCTCCTCTCCTCTCCTCTCCTCTCCTCTCCTCTCCTCTCCTCTCCTCTCCTCTTCTCTTCTCTTCTCTTCTCTTCTCTTCTCTTCTCTTCTCTTCTCTTCTCTTTTCTTTCTTAGTGGCAAAAAGTATTTAGAAATCAAAATTTGGGTACTAGGTGTACTTATTACTCCTGGGGTGTCACTACTTCCAGGCCTGCTTACTAGACAGGCTAGGGGTTATATGTGTATGTGTGTGTGCCTATGTCTGTGTACATTTGTATTTATATTTGCTTTAATATCTAGCTATACATACTGAAACACATAAGTTCACATTAATATCTTCAATTTCAGTCTAACGCCTGATTTTATTCCAGTTTTCTCTCTTTATTTGTAGCTCCTAACTGTAATGGTGAGAGATCTGATTCCCACTATCTTTATTTTTTTTGTGTATTTGATCAGCTTTTTTATATATTTTATATATAATCAGTTTGCCCTCACCACCGCTACCTCACTCCCTACATGGGCACCCTTCCCATCCTATATGGGCTCTGACATCTGTGCCTATACTCGCTGCTGCTTTGGGCTGCACAGATGCCCCTCACCCAACTTGGGCTTTTATACCCGATGTGGACCACTTTCCTAAATAGATGATCTCCCTGCCCTGCTCAGACTCTGATGCTTTGTTTTATGCTGCCCCTCATATGCAGCCAATATTGATCTCCCCACTCAGCATAGCTCTGATACCTTGTATTACTGCCCTTCTTGCCCTGTTCAGGCTCTGAAATTACACACTGGGCTGGGCCAGCAACCCTTCTCCATCTTTTGTGAATGCCTTGCTTGATTCACTTGGCTTTCAACAAACTATCTAGGACTGTTTCTTTCCACCTTCTCCATCCCCTCCTACTCCTTCCACCTCCCACCCTCCCACCCCACTTCACATAAGGATGCTTTCCTTTCCTTGGTAAGGTTCTAATACCTCACTCGGGGCCTGCTAAGTTCCTCCATCACCCAGAACTTTTGGATTGAATTTTTCAGAAAGGAATGGGAAGGAGAAGAAGAGGAAGAAGAAAATACACTCAGATTTAAATGTACTTTAAAAATCAAGTAGATTATCCATAATACCAGTAGATTTACTTTTATTTTTTTTAATTTTTTAGGTTTACTTTTAGAATTTGTTTAGGCAGGGTACAAAGACATTTCCATTTTTTTAAAAGATTTTATCGATTTATTTCAGAGAGAGAGAAAGAGAGAGAGAAAGCATGTGTGAACCAGAGAGAGACTGAGGGAGAGGCAGAGAATCCCAAGCAAACTCCGCACTGAGTGTGGAGCCCAACATGAGCTTGATCTCATAACCCTGAGATCATGATCTGAGCTGAAACTAAGAGTTGGACACTTAACCAAATGAGCCACCCATGTACCCCAAGGCACTTGCATTTATCATAAAACTTATGAACCATGCACTTCCTTAAAATAATAATATCTTTATTATATATATCAGATTTGTAGAGACATTCTAGATATTTTTCCAGTTCAGGGAAGATTTGGCTAATATGGTAAGCTAGAAGCTGTTTTATTTTTCTTTTTGGCTCTGAGAATCATTGATTCTAAAATCTGCAGTGTTATTACTCTCATTATTTCTATTTTTCATGTCATGGCTGGATTATATCTGTGTGTTTCCTGCATGTTTCTCACTCTCACTAGTGAGTTTAGTGAGAGTGAAATTTCACTCTCAGAGGCAGCAACTAAGAGCTTAAAATGCAGAAGAAGCTGCTTATAAAAAATAGGTGAAAGAGTTAAATGCAAGATTTGGAAGCAGGCTTACTGAATGAATTTTTCCATTTTTATAAATTATGACTGAAATGTGAAAAAAAGGTGAGGAATTCGGAGGATTGAGGGAAAAGGGGAGTGGGAAACTCTCAAACCTGGCTTAGTGGAGGAAGGATGGCATGACATGTTGTGGAGAACACCAGGGAGTCCTGGGTTGGCTGACTCTGCTATGCATCTTGTTATCAACAGCCAATGGTTGGCCTCTTGTGGCCATGAATATCTAGGTCAAAGTGACACTTGTCTGGGCCATGGAAATTCAGTCCAGTCTTTTTCCGTGTCCCAACCATAACTTGCTGTGATGATGGGACACTGTATGCCTTTGGGGATAGAGACTAGGGAAATTGCAATCCTTGTGGGGTGGACGTGGTGGTAAGAAGAGAAAACCTTGTTTCTTGATCAAGATGGGGGCTAAGTGGGGTTTGGACAGAACCAATGGGAAATTGTCCCTTGGGCCAGGGCAGTGGTGAGCTCATACTCCCTGTTATATTATTACTATTACAGTATATGTATATGGAAGTTAAAGTATTAGTACAAAATGGGGTAGCATGAATAATAAAATTCCCCCAACCCAATTCTGTTAATGTTAAAGCATAATTCTAAATAATAAACATATACAGATGGTCACTGACTTATGTGGCTTGACTTCTAATTCTTTTACTTTACAATAGTGTGAGAATGATATGCATTCAATATAAACTGTATTTTGAATTTTTTTATTTTTTAGATTTTATTTATTTATTCGTAAGAGACACATAGAGAGAGGCAGAGACGTAGGCAGAAGCAGAAGCAGGCTTCCTGCAGGAACCCTGATGTGGGACTTGATCCCAGGACCCTGGGATCACAACCTGAGCCAAAGGCAGATTCTCAACCACTGAGCCACGCAGGTGTCCCTGAATTTTGGATTTTTATTTTTTTCTGGGCTAGTGCTATATGCAGTAAGATACTCTCTCATGATGTTGGACAGTGGCAGCAGTCCACAGCTTCTAGTCTGCCATGATCACCAGGGTAAATAACCAATGGACTTACAACCATTCTGTACCATAGAGCCATTTTGTTTTTCCCTTTCAGTACAGTATTTAATAAATTATATGAGGTTTTCAACACTTTATTATAAAATAGGCTTTTTGTGTAATGATTTTGCTCAACTGGAAGCTAATGTAAGTATTCTGAGTATGTTTAAGGTATGCTAGGCTAAACTATGATGTTTGGTGAGTATTAAATGCATTTTTGACTTATATTTCCAATTTATGGTGGAGTTATTGGAATGTAACCCATTGTAAGTCAAGGAAGATCTATATCTCAATTCACTAATTTATTAGCTTTAAATTATATTTATTGACACTTTAGTAAAAAGAAATGATGAAATTCACTTCTATTATGCTTTTAACCTGATCTTTCATACTCCTGATTTTTAAATTTTCTAATTTCTAATCTATATGAGAAATTTAGTGCCTCAACGCTTCCTATTGTACTTCCTTCATCTATCTCCTGGCTGGTCAACCATACTGATACATTTTTATTGATAAGGTTTGTAGCATTTATATTGTATTTTAATTAAATAAAATATCAAGATTCAATAGCGTTCATAATATTTATTGTAGGACTACTTAGTATTATCTATTTTCACACCTTTAGAAAAGGATGTGTAATATATCACCAAACTTGGGCCAAAAGAAGACACCCCAAGCTTCAAGGATTCTTTTTAAAATTATGCGTATTTGGAATACAACTTTCTAGGAACACATATTTGCTTTACTGAAAGTTTATAATTGCATTCATTGTTTTTCTTATTGACTAGACGAACATATGCCTTCTTCACCATATACCTAAATCATTCAGCTTTTTAAAGCAAACCACTTGTTGAATTCTCTAATGTTTTTCTAGACCTGCCTGCTGTACAGAGGTCAGCCTGGGATTACTTTTCATTGTATTTTGAGCTAATTATATTGTTTCTAGGATCCTATATTTTACTTTTTACTTTTTTTCCATGCTTCATCTTAGTGGAGTATACTCACAATACATTTTTCAGAAAGTGTTTATAGAAGTTAAACTTTCTAAGTTAAAGCATGTCTGGAAAATATCTTTTATTTTGCCCTTGAACTTGATTGATGGTTTGGCTTGCTATAGAATGTTACATTCAAAATCGTTTTTCCTTCTGAACTTTGAAAGCATTGTTTCATTGTTTTCTAGTATCCAAAATAGCTAGAAGATATTTTAAATTAAAAACAAAAGGCTATCTATTGCCAGTAAACTATTTCCCCTCATTCTGGATCTTGCATTTAGATTTAATGTTCTTAAATATGAGGAAGGTCATGAGGGATTGAGTGTTTCATCAGTTTTGGGAAATTTTCTTTGATTATTTATGTGATTAATTTATTCCTTGTATATTTTTGGTTTCCTTTCTTTAGCTTCTATTGGATAGATATGTGGCCCTCTTGGGCCAGTCCTACCATATCCTCTCCACCCTCTCTCCCCAGCTTTATTGAGATAAAATTGGCAAATAACAGTTATGTAGGGATCGGCTCCCACGTTGGGCTCCCTGCGTGGAGCCTGCTTCTGCCTCTGCCTGTGTCTGTGCCTCTCTGTCTCTCATAAATAAATAAAATCTTAAAAAAAATAACAGTTATGTATAGCTAAGGTGTATAACAACATGATAGTTTGATATACATATATATAGTTTGAGATATATATATATATATGGTTTGACATATATATGGATTGACATATATATACTATGAAATAATTAACACATATATCTCACTTAGTTATTATTTTTTGAGTGTAATGAGAACACTTGAGATCTACTCTCTTTAGTACATTAGGTCCCTAGAACTTATTTATCTTATCATTGAAAGTTTGTACACTCTGACCAACATCTTCGAAACCCCTCTCCCCTACCTTATTACTGGTAACTACAGTTCTACTCTCTGGTTGTATGAGTTTGACTTTTTTAGATTCCACGTGTAAGTAGGATCATATAATATTCCTCTGTGTGTGTGTATCATATTTTGTTTATCCATTCATCCATAATTGATGACACCTAGATTGTTTCAAATTTGGTTATTGTGAATAATGCTTCAGTGAACATGGGGTGCAGATACCTTTTGAGATACCAATTTCATTTGCTTCAGATATATAACTAGTAGTGGGATTGCTGGATCATATGGTAGTTCTATATTTAATTTTTTAAAAAGATGTCCTTTTTTTCAAAAAAAAGATTTTATTTATTTATTCATGACAGACACACAGAGAGAAATGCAGAGACATAGGCAGAGGGAGAAGCGGACTCCCTGCAGGGAGCCTGATGCAGGACTCAATCCCAGGACTCCAGCATCACACCCTGAGCCAAAGGCAGGTGCTCAACTGCTGAGCCCCCAGGCGTCCCTCTATGTTTAATTTTTTGAGGAACCTCCATATTCTTTTCCATAAGGGCTGTACCAATTTACATTTCCACCAACAATGTAAAAGGATTCCGTTTTCTTTACAACCTTGCTAACACTTGCTATCTTTTTGATAACAGGATTTTTAATAGGTGTGAGGTGGTATTTCGTTGTGGTTTTGATTTGTACCTCCCTGATGATTAGTGAAGTTGAGCACCTTTTCATGTACCTCTTGGCCACCTGTATGTTTTCTTTGGAAAAATGTCTATTCAGGTCTTTGGCTCATTTTTTAAATTGAGTTATTTGGCAGGTTTTTTGTTTTGTTTTAATTTTTGTTTGCTTGTTTGCTACTGAGTTGTGTAAGTTTTGAAATTTATTTTGGATATCAAATCCTTATGTTTAAGTCCTTAATCCAGTCTGAGTTAATTTTTTGCATATGATATAAGATTAGGGTCCAATTTCATTCTTTCATGTTTGGATGCGATGTCTAATTTCCCCAGCACCATTTTTGAAGAGACTATCTTTTACCCATTGTGTATTCTTGGCACCTTTGTCATAGATTAAGTTGACCATGTATATGTAGCTTTATTTATGAGTTTTCAATTCTGTTCCATTGATCTATGCATCAGTTTTTATGCCAGTACCATGCCATTTTGAATACTCAAACCTTGTAATATGGTTTGAAATCAGTAAGTGTGATGTCTTCAGCTTTTGTTCTATTTTCTAACTATTATCTTGGCTATTCAGGGTCTGTCTTTTGTGGTTCTATACAAATTTTATAAAATTTTTTTTGTGAAAAATGCTATTGGAATTTTGATATAGAGATTGCATTGAATCTGTAGATTGTGTTGGGTAATGTGGACATTTTTACAATATTCTTCCATTCCAAGAACATGGGATATATTTTCAATTATCTATGTCTTCAGTTATTTTAATTAGTGTCATAGTTTTTAGTGTGCAGATTTTTCACATATTGAATTTATTCCTAGGCATTTTATTCTTTTTTATGCTATTGTGAATGAGATTCGTTTCTTTACTTTTAGTATGTACAAATGCAACTTTTTTCTGTATGCTGATTTTGTATCTTGCAACTTCACTAAATTAATTTATCCTAACAGTTTCTTGGTGGAGTCTTTAGGGTTTCTTATCTATAAGATCACGTCATCTGCAAATAGAGACTATTTTACTTCTTCCTTTTCAATTTGGGTGCCTTTTATTTCTTTTTCTTGCCTAATTGTTTTCCTAGGACTTTCAGTACTATGTTGAATAGGAGTGGTGAAAGTGGACATCCTTGTCTTGTTCTTGATCTTAGAGGAAAAGCTTTCAATATTTCATCATCAAGTATGATATTAGCTGTGAGTTTGTCACATATTGTGTTGAGGTACATTCCTTCTATACTCAATTTATTGCAAGTTATTATCATGAAAGAATGTTGAATTTTGTCAAATTCTTGTTGGGAATCTATTGAGATAATCATATGATTTTTATCCTTCATCTTGTTAAAATAACACATTTATTATTTGCATATGTTGAACCATCCTTACATCTAAGGAATAAATCCTACTTGATCATGGTATATGATTCTTTTAATGTGGTATTAAATTTAGTTTGCTAGTATTTTGATGAAGATATTTTAACTATATTCTTCAGAGAGATTGGCCTATAATCTTCTTTTCATGTAGTGTCCTTATCTGGCTTTAGTATGAGAGTGATATTGGCCTCATAAAATGAGATTGAAAGCTTTCCCTCCTCTTCAATATTTTGGAAGAATTTGAGAAGAATTGGCTTAATTAAAAAATAAAATGTTTGGTAGAATTTACCATGAAGCCATTTTACCCTTGGTTTATTTTCATTGTTTTTGGGAGGTTTTTGATTATTGATTCAATCTCCTATTTATTACTAGTCTGTTCAGATTTTTTTTTTCGTGATTCAGTCTTGATAGGTTGTATGTTTCTATAAAATTTTCCATTTCTTCTAGGTTTTCCATTTATTGGTGTATATTCACAGTAGTCTCATGATTCTTTGTATTTCTGTGGTATTGGTTGTAATGTCTCTTCTTTCATTTATAATTTCAGTTACTTGAGTCTTCTCTCTCTTTTTTTTTTCTTGGTAAGTCTAGCTAAAGGTTTGTAACTTTATCTTTTTAAAAAAGACAACTATTAGTTTCATTGATCTTTTCCATTGTTTTTCTAGTCTCATTTATTTCGGCTGTAATCTTTGTTATTTCCTTCTTTCTATGAACTTTAGTCTTTTTTCTAATTTTTCTAGTTTCTTGAGGTATAAAGGCAGATTATTTATTTGAAATCTTTCTTTTTTTCTTATTGTAGGCATTTTTGTTATAAACTTTCCTCTTTAAAATATTTTTCATAATTTAAAAATTCCAGTATGATTAAGATACAGCACTATATTAGTTTCAGGTATATAATTTGGTAATTCAACAATCTTATACTCAGTACCTCATCATAAGTTACCCTTAATCCTCTTCACCTATCTCACTCATCTCCCTGCTCCCTGCCCCCACCAAACCTTTGGCAACCTCTGGTTCTCTATATTTAAGAGACTATTTTTTTCTTCTTCTTTGTTTTGTTTCTTAAATTCCACATATGGGTGAAATCATATGATATTTGTCTTTATCTAGATGGCTTATTTTACTTAGCATTATACCCTCTGGATCCATCCATGTTGTTGCAAACAGCAAGATGTCATTCTTGTTAATGGCTATTATTTCATTGTGCATATATGTGTATATATGCATATATATCTTACCATATCTTATTTGTATATATACCATATCTTTGTTTCCATTCATGAGTCAGTAGACACTTCGGTTACTTCCATACCTTGACTATTATAAATAATGCTGCAATAAACATATGGGTCGGGTGCATGTATCTTTTTGAGTTAATGATTAATATTTTTGTTTTCTTTGGACAAATACCTAGTATTGGAATAACTGGATCATATGGTAATTTTATTTTTAATTTTTTGAGGAATCTTCATACTGTCTTCCACAGTAGCTGCACCAGTTTGCATTCCCACCAACAGTGCATGAAGGTCCTTTTTCTCCTCATCCTGGTTAACACTTGTTGTTTTCTGTGTTTTTTATTTTAGCCATTCTTAATGATCTAAGGTGATATTTCATTGTATTTTTTATTTCGGTTTTCCTGATAATCAGTGATTTTGAACATCTTTTTATGTGTTTGTTTGCCATCTGTATGTCTTCTATGGAAAAATGTATTTTTAGATCCTCTTCCCATTTTTAAATTAGATTACTTGTTTTTTGGGGGGATAGTTTGTTTTTGGTGTTCAGTTGCATAAGTTCTTTGATAAATTTGGATATTAATCTCTTATTGGATATGTTGTTCACAAATATCTCCTCCATTTAGTAGATTGTCTTGTTGTTTTTCTTGATTGTTTCCTATGCTGTGCAGAAGCCTTTTATTTTGATTTAGTCCCAACAGTTTATTTTTTCTGTCATTTCCCTTGCCTGAGGAGACATAGAAAGCAATTTTTTATGGTCCATGCCAAAGAAATTACTGTCTATGTTCTCTTTTAGGAGTTTTATGGTTTCAGGTTTCACATTTAAGTCGTTTATCCATTTTGGGTTTATTTTTGTGTATGGTATTAGAAAGTTGTCTAGTTTCATTCTTTTGTAGGTTGCTGTCTGGTTTTCCCAATACCATTTGTTGAAGAGATTGTCTCTTTCCCATTGCATATTCTTGCCTCCTATGTCATCTATTAATTGACCATATAATCCTGGATTTATTCCTGGGCTCTCCATTGTTTTCTATTGATTGATGTGTCTGTTTTTGTGCCAGTATACCATACTATTTTGATTACTACAGCTTTGTAGTACATTCTGAAACCTGGGATTGTGATACCTCATGTTTTCTTTTTTTTCAAGATTGCTTTGGCTATTGAGGGTATTTTGTGGTTCATGTAAATTTTAGGATTACTTGTTCTAGTTCTTATGCAAATTGTGTTGGTATTTTGATAGGGATTGCATTGAATCTGTAGATTGCTTTGGGTAGTATGGACAATTTAACAAAATTTGTTCTCCCAATCCATGAGCATGAAATGTCTTTCAATTTGTTTGTGTCACCTTCGGTTTCTTTCATCACTGTTTTATAGTTTTCAGAGTACAGGTCTTTCACCTCTTTTGTTAAGTTTATTCTTAGGCATTTTATTGTTTTTGGTGCAATTATAAATGGTATTGTTTTCTTAATTTATCTTTCTGTTACTTCATTATTAGTGTATAGAAATTCAATAGATTTCCATATATTGATTTTGTATCCTGTGGCTTTTCTGAATTCATTCGTCAGTTCTAGTAGTCTTTTTGGTGGAGTCTTTAGGGCTTTCCATATATAGTATCATGTCATATGCAGATAGTAAAAATTTTGTTTTTTCCTTACTAAGTTGGATGCCTTTCATTTCTTTTTGTTGTCTGATTGTTGTGGCTAAGACTTCTAGTACTATGTTGAATAAAAGTGATGAGACTGGATACCCTTGTTTTGTTCCTGTATTAAGTGTAAAGCTCTCAGTTTTTTTCCCATTAAGGATGATGTTAGCTGGGAGCTTTTCATATATGGCCTTTATTATGTTGAAGTATGTTCCCTCTAAACCTATTTTGTTGAGGGGTTTTATCACATATGATGTTGTACTTTATCAAATGCTTTTTCGGTACCTATTGAAATAATCACATGGTTTTTAGGCTTTCTGTTGATGTAATATATCATGTTGATTGATTTGCAAATATTGAACTACCCAGGAGTGAACCCCACTTGATATGATGAATGATTATTTTAATGCATTGTTGGATTTATTTTGCTAATATTTGTTGAGGAGTTTTGCATCTATGTTCATCAGAGATATTGGCCTGTAGTTCTCACTCTCTCTCTCTCTCTCTTTTTGTAGTTTCTTTATTTGATTTTGGTATCTGAGTAATGCTGGCCTCATAGAATGAATTTGAAGGCTTTCTTTCTTTTTCTGTTTTTTTTGTTTTTGTTTTTTTTTTGGAATAATTTGAGAAGAATAGGATTTAATTCATCTTTAAATGTGGGGTAGAATTCACCTGTGAAGGCTTCTGGTCCTGGGTTTTTGTTTACTGGGAGCTTTTGAATACTGATTAAATTTCAATATGGGTTATCAGTCTGTTCAAATTTTCTATTTCTTCTTGATTCAGTTATGAGAGGCTATATGTTTCTAGTAATTTATCCATTTCTTCTAGATTTTCCAATTTGTTGGCATAAAATTTTTCATAATATTTTCTTCCAAGATGTTGTATTTCTGTGATGTTGGTTATTATTTCTCCTCTTTTATTCCTGACTATGTTTATTTAAGTCCTCTCTTTTATTTTTGATGTCTCTGGCTAAAAGTTTATCAACTTTGTTGATCTTTTCAAAGAACTAGTTCCTGGTTTTATTGATCTGCTCTGTTTTTTGAGTTCCTATACCATTTATTTCTGCTGTGATGTTTATTATTTCCTTCTGTTGGTTTTGAGTTTTGTTTGTTCCTCTTTTTCTAGCTCCTTTAGATGTAAGGTTAGGTTTTTATTTGAGATTTTTCTTGTTTCTTGAGATAGACCTGTATTGTTATAATCTCTCCTCTTAGAATAGTTTTAGCTGCATCCTGAAGATTTTGAATCATTGTGTTTTATTTTCATTTGTCTCCATATATATTTTTTAATGTCCTTTTTGATTTCTTGGTTGACCATTCAGTGTTTAGTAGAATGTTATTTACCTTTATGTATTTGTTTTCTTTCCAGATTTTTTCATATGATTGATTTCTAGTCTCATGGTGTTGTGGTTAGAAGAGATACATGATATGACTTCATTCTTCTTGAATTTGTTGAGTTTTTTTGTGGCATAATGTGATCTATTCTGGCGAATGTTCCATGTGCATTTGAAAAGAATCTGTATTCTGCTTTAGGATGGAATGTTCTGAATATATCCGTTAGACTTAGCTGGTCCAATATATCATTCAAAGCCATTGTTTCCTTGTTGATTTTCTGTTTGAATGACCTATCCATTAATATAAATGGGATATTAAAGTCCCCACTATTTTTATATACTATTGATTACTTCCTTTATGTTTGTTAATGGCTGCTTTATGTATTTGGGTGCTTTCATGTTGGTTGCATAAATATTTACAATTGTTATATGTTCGTGTTGGATTGTTCTCTTTATGATTATATAGTGTCCTTCTTTGTATCTTGTTACAGATTATGTTTCAAAGTCTATTTTGTCCAATATAAATATTACTACCCCATCTTTTACTTTAATCTGCAGGATAAGTATTTTTCTGTCCCTTCACTTTCTTTTTTATTTTTATTTTATTTATTTATTTTTAAATTTTTACTTAAATTCTAGTGAGTTAACATACAGTGCAATATTGGTTTCAGGAGTTGGATTCAGTGATTCATCACTTATATACAACATCCAGTGCTCATTGTAACAAGTGCCCTCCTTAATGCCCATCACCCATCTAGCCTGTCCCCCACCCATCTCCCTCCATTAACCCTCAGTCTGTTCTCTATCATTAAGAATCTCTTATGGTTTCTCTCTCGCTCTTTTCCCCCCTCCCCTACATTCATGTGTTTTGTTTCTTAAATTCCTCATGAGTGAAATCATATGGTACTTGTCTTCTCTGATTAACTTATTTCACTTAGCAAAATGCATTCTAGCTCCATCCATGTCATTGCAAATGGCAAGATTTCATTCTTTTTGATGGCCAAGTAATATTCCATTATATATATCTATACATACACACACACACCATATCTTCTTTATCCATTCATCAGTTGGTGGACATTTGGGATCTTTCCATAGTTTTGTTATTATTGACAGTGTTGCTATAAACATTGGGCTGTGTGTACCCCTTGAATCTGTATTTTTGTATTCTTTGAGTAAATACCTACAGGTACAATTGCTGGATTATAGGGTAGTTCCATTTTTAGTTTTTGAGAAATCTCCATACTGTCCTCCAGAGTGGCTGCACCAGTTTGCATTCCCATGGACAGCACAAGAAGGGGGGGTCTCCTTTCTCATACTTGCAAACACCACTTATTGTTTCTTGTGTTGCTAATTTTAGCCATTCTGATGATGTGAGGTGGTTCCTCATCATGGTTTTGATTTGTATTTCCCTGATGTCCATCCTTCACTTTCAATCTGTATATGTCTTTAGGTCTGAAATGAATCTCTCAAAGGCAGCATATACATGGATCTTACTTTTTTAAATCCATTTTGTCACTTTACATCTTTGGATTGAAAGATGTATTTACACTATTACACTCAAGATAATTATTGATACATTTGTACTCATTGTCTTTTATTTTAACTTGTTTTATGGTTGTTTTTAAGTTCTTTCCTGATTCTTTCTTCTCGTCTCTTCTTTTGTGGTTTTATGTCTTTATTTAGTGATATGCTTGGATTCATTTCTCTTTATTTTTTGTATGTCTATTACTGATTTTTAATTTATGGTTACCATTAGGTTTATATATAATATCTTATGAATTTAGCAATTTATATTAAGTTGATGGTTGCTTAAGTTTGGACTCATTCTAAAAGCAGTAAATTTTTATTCTCCTCTTCATCACATTTTCAGATATATGAGGTCCTATTTTTATTTTGTAGATTCTTTGACTAATTTTGTAGATATACTTGATTTTACTGCTTTTGTGCTTTAATCTCTATGCTGGTTTTATAAGTGATCTACTACTTTTATTATGTTTATATGTACCTATGAAACTTTTTCCTTTATTACTTTTCTTATTCCTACTTATGGTCTTTACTTTTGACTTAAAGAATCCCCTTTAACATTTCTCATAACATTTCTTGTTAAACTAAAACTGGTTTAGTGGTTATGAATTCCTTAACATTTTATTTGTCTGGGAAACTACCCCTTCTTATTTTCTGAATGATAGCCTTACTGTATAGATTGAATGTATAGAGTATTCTTGCTTGCAAGTTTATTTATTTTTTTCCTTTCAGCATTTTGACTATGTCATGCCACTCTCTTGCAACCTGCAAAATTTCTGCTGAAAAATCAGCTCATAGCCTTATGGAGTTTCTCTGATCTAGAACTTTTTTTTTCTCTTGCTGCTTTAAAATTTTTCTCTTTATTGCTATCTTTTGCCATTTTTTTATGGTAAAAAAATTTATATTTAGATTTATAGCTGGCTGGACTCAGTTTAGATGATCCCAGTTTTGTTGACAACATCCAAAGCATCATGGTCAGGAGCCAGTCGAATATATGCTTTCTTCTCTCCATCAGGCCAAGGTCAAGGTGTTAGTCTTGGCCACATCAATGTCATAGAGCTTCTTCACAGCCTATTTGATCTGGTGCGTATTGGCCTTGACGTCCACAATGAACAAAAGTATGTTGTTGTCTTCTATTTTCTTCATGGCTGACTCCATAGTCAGGGGGAACTTGATGATGGCTTAGTGATCAAGCCTGTTTCTCCTGGGGGCGCTCTTTCGAGGATATTTAGGCTGCCTTTGGAGATGCAGGGTCTTGGGTCAGCAGAATGTAGGTGACGTATGGATCTTTTTTTTTTCTTTTTTTCTTTCTTTCTTTCTTTCTTTCTTTCTTTCTTTCTTTCTTTCTTTCTTTCTTTCTTTCTTTTTTGTGACTGTGCACGCCTTTCATTATCACTTTCTTAGCTTTCAAAGCCTTTGCTTTGGGTTCGGCTTTGGGAGGGGCAGGGGCTTCCTTCCTCACTTTTGGCACCATCTCTGTGAAAGGCCCTTTTATGTATCTTTTTGTGGGCCTTCTTGGGTTGATTTTGTTGGGAGATCTCTGTGCCTCATGGATCTGGACTTCTCTTTCCTTCTCACATTTGGGAAGTTTTCAGCTATTATTTCTTCAAAAAAATTTTCTGCCCCCCACTTTCCTGTCTTCTCTTTCTGGGATCCCTGTAATATGAATATCATTATACTTGATGGTATTGCTGAGTTCTTTTAATCTATTCTGGTTTTTATTATTCTTTTTTCTTTTTCTTGTTCAGATTAATTGCTCTCCATTACTCCATCTTCCAGCTTGCTTATCTGTTATTCTGCTTCCTCTAGTCTACTATTGATTCCCTCTAGTGTATTTTTAATTTCAGTAATTGAGTAGTTCATCTATGATTGCTTCTTTTTTATATTTTCTGACTCTGTTACAGGTCTCACTCAGGTCTTCCACTCTTTTCTCAAATCCAGTGAGTATCTTTAGGACCATTACTTTGAATTCTCTATCAAGCATATTGCTTATCTCCATTTTGTTTAGCTCTCTTGCTATTATTCTGTCCTGTTCTTTCATTTGGGACACATTCTTCTGTTTCTTCATTTTGTCTGACTTTCTGTGTCTGTTTCTGTGTGCTAGGAAACATCTTCTGCTCTTGAAAGTAATGGCCTTATGAAGAAGAGATCCTGTAGTGCTCTGCAGTACAGTATTCCCTGTTCACCAGAATCTAACACTTCAGAGGTGTCTTTTATGTGTGTTGTGTGCATCCTGCTGTTTTGGCTGAGCTGTATTTGCTTCAGTCTAGTCATCCTCAACGGCTTTCTTTGTCTGTCCTGGGTAGAGTTTGATCCCTGTGTTTTTAATGCACCAGTCTGGGGCTATCTTGGACTTGATTTATGTTAAAGAGGATGTTTTCCAGAACTGTGGTGGCACCAATCTGCAGGATGCTCTCCTCCTGTTATCTCTTAAGGAGCTTTTTGGTGGCAGGGCCTGCAGTCAGAGCAGGTGTCTGTCCCCAGATCACTATTGGGGCTGCAGTTGAACTGGTATGTGTGGTTATCTTCCCTTCTCCACAGGGTAGTAGTCACTTTGGAGTGGTATTGGCCACTGTGGGGTGTTCTTGCACAATGCTATGCTTGTGGAACCACTCTTGGATGGGCTCCTCCCAAGTGGAATGGGTTGGATGGGGTGGATCCATAGGAGAGCATGGGGGTGGGGTGCACTGTTAGCAAAGTAGGTGGAGAGTATTCCTGAGGTGTCTGTGTATCTAAGCTTGGCAGTGGGGGAGAAAAATAATGACTGTCAGCTCTTTTGTTCTTAGTGAAGTCTCCTAAAGATCTTATCCCTTCCATGCATGTTCTGAGATTAGTAAATAAATCTCCCTCCTGTATATCCCAGGCATTTTTCAAACTGCTATTTTATGCTCTATCTCAGTGGGGTTGTTATTCTGTCTCCTTAAGGTTAAAGGTTCAATTTCCTATTGCCTCTGACTCTCCTAGAGTGAAGCATGCTAATTTTTCAATTTCCATGTATTAAGTGCCATTGATTGTAAAAATTTGTTAAGTTTCTCTGGTTTTCTTTGTTTTAGTTAATTAATTATTTTTAGAGAGAGAGATTGTGATGGAGGATTGGCGCAGAGGAAGAGGAAGAAGAGAATCTTAAGGAGGCTCCACAAGCATGGAGCCTGATGTGAGGCTTGATCTCATGATCCTTAAATCATGACCTGAGCCGAAATCAAGAGTTGATCACTTAACCAACTGAGCCACCCACATCCTCCAAACCCCTCTGTTTTTTTTAAAGATTTAATTTATTTATTCATGAGACGCAGAGAGAGAGAGACAGACAGACAGAGGCACAGACCCAGGTAGAGGGAGAAGCAGGCTCCATTCCATGCTCCAAAGGCAGAGGGAGAGCCTGATGAGGAACTCGATCCCAGGGCCCCAGGACCATACCCTAGGTTAAAGGCAACGCTAAACCGCTGAGCCACCGGGCTGCCCAACCCCTCTGGTTTCAAAAATGAAATATTATGGGGATTTGTCTTCCTAGTGTGGGTCTTCCATGCCTGGGGTGCTTGGTATGGGATCTGCTCCTCCTCTTTCTCTGTGGTGTACCTCCCTCCCATAGTCAGTTTGGTCTCCATTCTTCCTATTTTTGATGTGACCTCTTCTTTACGATTAATTGTGGAGTGTCTATTCTTTCACTCTTTGGGGCATTTTCTGGGTTATTTACACTGATGTGATTGTTATTCAGGTTTATCTGTTTATCTATTTTATTATTCCTTTATTCCATTCATCTGGTGCCTTCCTTTGAGATTTATTTTTTGTAGTAGTATCCTTGAATCACTATCTCTTTATCTTATGTATATCTACTAAAAGTTTCTTTTTCTTTTTGATTAGCATGAAGCCGACATAACATATCTTACAAATATAACAGCCTATTTTAAGCTGAAAGCAATTTACCTTCAGTCACAGATGATAGCTCTACACTTTTACTTCTTTTCCTACCTTTTATGCTACTAATGCCACACTTTATCTTTTTATATTGTACATCCAATAACAAATTATTGTAGCTATGGTTATTTTTACTACCACTGTATTTTAACTTTTATAGTAGAGATAAATATGATTTATACATTACCATTACATTATTAGAAATTCTGAACTTGACTATATATTTACCTCTACCAGTGAATTTTATACTTTTATATGTTTTTATGCTGTTATTTAGCATCTTTTAATTTCAACATGAAGTCCCTTTAGCTTTTCTTGTAAGGCTTGTCTAGCTTTTGTTTGTCTAAGGATGTCTTTACCTGGCCTTCATTTCTGAAGGATGGTTGTGCTGGATATAGTATTCTTGAATGGCAATTTTCCTTTGTTGCCTTTCAGTATTTTGAATTTGTCATCCCACTCCCTCCCAACCTGTAAATTTCTGTTGAAAAACCCACTGATAGCCTTATAAGAATTCCCTTGTGTATGATGAGGGAATCATACACAATCATCTCTCTCTTGCTGGTTTCCAAATTCCTCTTTGTCTTTGACTTTTAATGTTTTGATTATAATGTGGTATAGAATAATCTTATTTGGGTTTATATTGCTTGAGGTCTTTTGAAGATTTTACTTGCTTATTTATTTGAAAGAGAGAGAGAAAGGAGAAACAGAGGGAGAGAGGGAGAGGGAGAGGGAGAGAGAAAGAGAGAGAGAGAGAGAAAGAATCTCAAGCAGACTGTGCAGAGCACAGAGCCCAATGTGGATCTCAGCACAATCCTGAGATCGTGACCTGAGATGAAATCAATAATTAGACACTTAACTGACTGAGCCACCCAACTGCCCCTCTTGAGGTCCTTTTGAACTTCTTATACTTGGATGTCCATATGTCTCCTTTCCCTAGGTTTGGGAATTTTTCAGCTATACTTTTTTTTAAAGGTTTTATTTATTTATTCATGAGTCGTATGGGGGGTGGGGTGGGAGGAGAGGTGCAGAGACATAGGCAGAGGAAGAAGTAGGCTTCCTGCAGGGATCCTAATGCAGGAATGGATCCTGGGACTCCAGGATCACAACCTGAGACAAAGGTAGACGCTCAACCACTGAGCCACCCAGAAGTCCCTCAGCTATATTTTATTTTATTTTTAAAAAAGATTTTACTTATTTATTCATGAGAGACATACATGCAGAGAGAGAGAGAGAGAGAGAGAGAGGCAGAGACATAGGCAGAGGGAGAAGCAGGCTCCATGCAGGGAGCCCGATGTGGGACTCGATCCTGGGACTGCAGGATCATGTGCTGAGCCAAAGGCAGACACTTAACTACTGAGCCACCCAGACGTCCCCCTCAGCTATACGTTAAATAAGCTTTCTGCCCCCTTTTCTCTGTCTTCTCCTTTTTGGAGTTCTTATGATGCAAACGTAAGTTCTTCTGATGGTGTCTCATAAATCCCACATGCTTTCTTCTTTCATTCTTTTTTATTTTTATTCTTCTAACTAGCTAGTTTTAAATCACTTGTTTTTGAACTTGCTGACTTTTTCTTTTGCTTTACCAAGTCTACTGTTGAAGCGCTCAACTGAATTTTTCAGTTTTGTTGTTGTATTCCAGGATTTCTGTTTGCTTCTTTTTTTTTTTTAAAGATTTTATTTATTTTTTTTTTATTTTTATTTTTTTATTGGTGTTCAATTTACTAACATACAGAATAATACCCAGTGCCCGTCACCCATTCACTCCCACCCCCCGCCCTCCTCCCCTTCTACCACCCCTAGTTCGTTTCCCAGAGTTAGCAGTCTTTACGTTCTGTCTCCCTTTCTGATATTTCCCACACATTTCTTCTCCCTTCCCTTATTTTCCCTTTCACTATTATTTATATTCCCCAAATGAATGAGAACATATAATGTTTGTCCTTCTCCGACTGACTTACTTCACTCAGCATAATACCCTCCAGTTCCATCCACGTTGAAGCAAATGGGGGGTATTTGTCATTTCTAATAGCTGAGTAATATTCCATTGTATACATAAACCACATCTTCTTTATCCATTCATCTTTCGTTGGACACCGAGGCTCCTTCCACAGTTTGGCTATAGTGGCCATTGCTGCTAGAAACATCGGGGTGCAGGTGTCCCGGCGTTTCATTGCATTTGTATCTTTGGGGTAAATCCCCAACAGTGCAATTGCTGAGTCGTAGGGCAGGTATATTTTTAACTGTTTGAGGAACCTCCACACAGTTTTCCAGAGTGGCTGCACCAGTTCACATTCCCACCAACAGTGTAAGAGGGTTCCCTTTTCTCCGCATCCTCTCCAACATTTGTTGTTTCCTGCCTTGTTAATTTTCCCCATTCTCACTGGTGTGAGGTGATATCTCATTGTAGTTTTGATTTGTATTTCCCTGATGGCAAGTGATGCAGAGCATTTTCTCATATGCATGTTGGCCATGTCTATGTCTTCCTCTGTGAGATTTCTGTTCATGTCTTTTGCCCATTTCATGATTGGATTGTTTGTTTCTTTGGTGTTGAGTTTAATAAGTTCTTTATAGATCTTGGAAACTAGCCCTTTATCTGATATGTCATTTGCAAATATCTTCTCCCATTCTGTAGGTTGTCTTTGAGTTTTGTTGACTGTATCCTTTGCTGTGCAAAAGCTTCTTATCTTGATGAAGTCCCAATAGTTCATTTTTGCTTTTGTTTCTTTTGCCTTTGTGGATGTATCTTGCAAGAAGTTACTGTGGCCGAGTTCAAAAAGGGTGTTGCCTGTGTTCTTCTCTAGGATTTTGATGGAATCTTGTCTCACATTTAGATCTTTCATCCATTTTGAGTTTATCTTTGTGTATGGTGAAAGAGAGTGGTCTAGTTTCATTCTTCTGCATGTGGATGTCCAATTTTCCCAGCACCATTTATTGAAGAGACTGTCTTTCTTCCAATGGATAGTCTTTCCTCCTTTATCGAATATTAGTTGCCCATAAAGTTCAGGGTCCACTTCTGGATTCTCTATTCTGTTCCACTGATCTATGTGTCTGTTTTTGTGCCAGTACCACACTGTCTTGATGACCACAGCTTTGTAGTACAACCTGAAATCTGGCATTGTGATGCCCCCAGATATGGTTTTCTTTTTTAAAATTCCCCTGGCTATTCGGGGTCTTTTCTGATTCCACACAAATCTTAAAATAATTTGTTCTAACTTTCTGAAGAAAGTCCATGGTATTTTGATAGGGATTGCATTAAACGTGTATATTGCCCTGGGTAACATTGACATTTTCACAATATTAATTCTGCCAATCCATGAGCATGAACCATATGATCCTCTCATTGGATGCAGAGAAAGCATTTGACAAAATACAGCATCCATTCCTGATTAAAACTCTTCAGAGTGTAGGGATAGAGGGAACATTCCTCGACATCTTAAAAGCCATCTATGAAAAGCCCACAGCAAATATCATTCTCAATGGGGAAGCACTGGGAGCCTTTCCCCTAAGATCAGGAACAAGACAGGGATGTCCACTCTCACCACTGCTGTTCAACATAGTACTGGAAGTCCTAGCCTCAGCAATCAGACAACAAAAAGACATTAAAGGCATTCAAATTGGCAAAGAAGAAGTCAAACTCTCTCTCTTCGCCGATGACATGATACTCTACATAGAAAACCCAAAAGTCTCCACCCCAAGATTGCTAGAACTCATACAGCAATTCGGTAGCGTGGCAGGATACAAAATCAATGCCCAGAAGTCAGTGGCATTTCTATATACTAACAATGAGACTGAAGAAAGAGAAATTAAGGAGTCAATCCCATTTACAATTGCACCCAAAAGCATAAGATACCTAGGAATAAACCTCACCAAAGATGTAAAGGATCTATACCCTCAAAACTATAGAACACTTCTGAAAGAAATTGAGGAAGACACAAAGAGATGGAAAAATATTCCATGTTTGCTTCTTTTTTTATGGCTTCTAGTTTTAATTAAATTTCTCATTTTGCTCATGCTTGGTTTTCCTGATTCATTTAATTGTTTACCTTTGCCCTTTTGCATTTTATTGAGTTCTTTTAAGGTTGTTATTGTGAATTCTTTGTCAGGCAATTCATAAATTTCCATTACTCTGGGGTCAGTTTTTGGAGTTTTATTACTTTCCTTTGGGGGTGTTATATTTGACTGGTTCTTCGTGATCCATGTAGTTTGCTTTGGTGTCTACATTTGATTGAACAAACACTTCTTCCAGTCTTTCAGACTAGCTTTTCCTTGTTCTGTAGTGATTTTTCATAAATCTCATTCATTACCCTTCTCTTTTCTCATTCTAAAATGAAGAGAGATCTAAACAGAGTCAGGGAGATGGGAGGAAAATCCAGAGTAGGGGACTCTAGTTTCATCTGGTCTGTGGAATTCAGCTAGATAGCTATCAAATCATTTTTAACACCTGTGAATTTAACCTGAGCTCTAATAAAAGAATTGCAATTCCACAAATAGAAAAGTGACGACTTTTCACAAGGTAGCAGGTGGGGAGAAGTGAATCTGAGGCGATATATCAGAAGATAAACTGAGGAGGGAGGGAGCCTCCATCAGCTGCCTACTGGAAAGTGATATAGCAGCAAAGTACAAAATCAGAACTTTAAGAAGTCTGCTCTGGTGAGGTACATCAGTGCCTGAAAAGTGCTGAGGTGGTGAAGCAGGGGAGAATCCTAGGTGGGATGGCAAGTTCTCAGGATCTCCAGGGTCACAGAAAGAATGGGGGTACCTGAGTGTGGCCGAGTTCCCAGGCATTGGATCAGGGAAGACAACTACAATCAGCAAACCCAGGAGTGGGTTTTCAGATCACTGTTGCCATAAACAATGAACTGTGGCTGGATGAGGTGACTGCTCTATGAGCAGGGGGAGAACCAGAACCATGAGGAAACCCTCAGAACCATGAACCATGGGAAAATCCTCCTTCTTCTCTAGAGAGGAGCAGTGCAGGTGAGCACCACAGGAGTCTGCAGGGTTTGGAGTAGCAGGGGTGCATGCCACAGGAGTCTGCAGAGTTTGGATTCTGGCAGTGTGGGTGTATAGCATAGGACTCTGCAGGGTTTGGAGACTCCAAACAGGGTTGCATGCCTGATATAAAAATGCTTGGTCACAAGCTGGGTGAACACAGTGCACAGACGGAAACCAGAAAGATAAAAGTAATTGACTGCTTTTCCTTGAGGGTGCACTGAAGAGTTGGGGCTGTGATATTTTAGCTCAGGGGCTAGAGGTTGGAGGCCACCATTCTTATTTTCATCCTCTAAAGTGGGTTGAAAGCCTTCAGGGAACAAAAGCTACAGAAAACAATTTGAAGCCACTTACACAGCCAGACCAGAGTGATGCAACTCTACCCTGGCAAAAACACCTGAGAATCAGTGCAACAGGCCCCTCCCCCAGAAGACCAGCAGAAATATCCGGCTGAGACAAAGTTTACCCATCACACAGAACTGAAAAACTCCAGCATTAGGGGTAAATAGTGTATAGAAATCAAGGTATTTTTTCTCATGACTCCTTAGTCTTCTTTTAGTTTAAAATTTCCTTTTTCTTTTTTCCTTTCAACTAGTTCTTATTTTATCAAATCTTTTTTAAAGCCTTTTTTAATTTTCATTTTTACATTTACATTTTTGGCTTCCTATCATTATGTTCAGTTTTATTTCTGAATATATATATATTTCTGAATGTATATATATATATATATATATATATATCCTTTAAGCAAAGAGAGAACCCAAAAATTACATAGACCAGGAAAGAACAGAGACAATATGCAGAAAAAGTGACTTTACGGGCAATACAATGGCACTAAATTTATATCTTTCAATAGTTATTCTGAATGTAAATGGGCTAATGAGAAAAATTTCCCAAGAAACAAAAGACACAGGGTATCAGATGGATAAAAAAGCAAGATACATTGCTATGCTGTCTACAAGAGACTCATTTTAGACCCAAAGACACATCCAGATTGAAAGTGAGGAGGTAGAGAACCATTTATCATGTTAATGGACATCAAGAGAAAGTTGGGGTAGCAATCCTTATATCAGAAAAATTAAAATTTAAACCAAAGCCAGTAATAAAAGATGAAGAGAGACCCTATATCGTACTTAAATTGTCTATCCAATAAGATCTAACAATTGTAAATATTTATGCTCCTAAAATGGGAGAGCCAATTATATAAACCAATTAATAACAAAATTAAGAAACACATTGATAATGATACAATAATAGCAAGGGACTTTAACACCCCACTCACTGCAATGGACGTATCATCTAAGCAGAAGATCAGCAAGAAAACAATGGTTTTGAATGATGCAGTGGACCAGATGGACTTCATAGATATATTCAGAGCATTCCATCCTAAAGCAACAGAATACAAATAAGGTCTCAACTGGTACCAAAAGATTGGGACTATTCTCTGCATATTTTCAGAGCACAATGCTTTGAAACTTGAATTCAATCACAAGAGGAAATTTGGAAGGAACTCAAATATTTGGAGGTTAAAGAGCACCCTGCTAAAGAATGAATAGGTCAACAAGAAATTAAGAAGAAATTTTAAAACTCAAGGAAACAAGTGCAAATGAAAACACAACTGTTCAAAACCTTTGGGATGCAGCAAATGTGGTCCTAAGGGAAGTATATAGCAATACAAGCCTTTCTTGAGAAACAAGTAAAGTCTCAAATACAAAACCTAACCATACACCTAAAGGAGTTGGAGAAAGAACAGCAAATAAAGCCTAAATCAAGCAGGAGATGAAAATTAATAAAAATTAGAGCAGACATCAATGAAATAGAATCCAAAAGAATAGTGGAACAGATCAATGAAACTAGGAACTGGCTCTTTGAAAGAATTTACTGGCTCTAGCCAGACTTATCAAAAAGAAAAGAGAAAAAAAAAAAACAAAAAGAAAAGAGAAAGAACCGAATAAATGAAATCATGAGTGAAAGAGATTACAACCAACATCGAAGAAATACAAATAATCATAAGAACATATTAAGAACAACTATATGCCAACAAATTAGGCTATCTGGAAGAAATGGATGCATTCCTAGAGACATATAAACTACCAAAACTAAAAGGAAGAAATAGAAAACCTGAACAGACCCATAACCAGCAAGCAAATTGAAGCAGTGATCAAAAATTTCCCAAGAAACAAGAATCCAGGGCCAATGACTTCCCAGGGAATTCTACCAAACATTTAGCAAGAGTTAATACCTAAGCTTCTGAAGCTGTTTCAAAAAACAGAAATGGAAGGAAAACCTCCAAGCTCTTTCTATGTGGGCAGCATTACTTTGATACCAAAAGCAGACAAAGACCCCACCAAAAAGCAGAATTATAGACCAATATCCTTTGTGAACAGGGGTGCTAAAATTCTCATCAAGATACTAGCCAATAGGATCCAATGGTACATTAAAAGGACTATTTGCCACACCCAAGTGGGATTTATTCCGGGCCTGCAAGAGTGGTTCAGCATCTGCAAATCAATCAATGAATACACTACATTAATAAAAGAAAGGACAAGAACCATATGATTCTCTCAGTAGATGCAGAAAAAGGATTCGACAAAGTGTAGCATCATTTATTGATTAAAACTGTTCACGGTGTAGGGATAGAGGGGACATACCTCAATATCATAAAACCATCTATGAAAAGCCCACAGTGAATACCATTCTCAATGGAGAAAAACTGAGAGCTTTTCCCCTAAGGTCAGGAACATGTCAGAGATCTCTACTCTCACCATTACTATTTAACAAACTACTAGACATCCTAGGCTCAGCAATCAGATAACAAAAAGAAATGAAAAGCATCTGAATTGGCAGAAAAGTAGTCAAACTCTTACTCTTTGCAGATGACATGATACTCTCTGTGGAAGACCACAAAGGACTCCACCAAAAAATTGCTAGAACTATACATGAATTAAGCAAAGTCACAGGATATAAAAGCAACATACAGAAATCTGTTATATTTCCATATACCAATAACAACAGCAGAAAAAGAAATCAAGGAATTAATCCCATTGGCAATTGCACCAAAAATAATAAGATACCTAGGAATAAACATAAAGAGTTTAAAGATCTGTACTCTGAAAACTACAGAACACTTATGAAAGAAATGGAAGAGGACATGAAGAAATGGAAGAGCATTCCATGTGCATAGAATGGAAGAACTAACATTTTAAAAATGTCTATATGACCTAAAGTAATCTATACATTTAATGCAATCCCTATCAAAATACTACCAGCATTTTTCACAGAGTTAGAACAAACAATCAGAAAATTTGTATGGAACCACAAAAGATCCCAAATAGCCAAAACAATTCTGGAAAAGACAGACAAAACCAGAGGCATCACAGTTCTGGATTTCAAGCTAAATTACAAAGCTGCAATACCCAAATGTCCAACAACTGATGAATGGATAAAGAAGATATGATATATATACACACATATATATAATGGAATATTACTCAGCCATCAAAAAGAATGAACTCTTGCCATTTGCAATGACATGGATGGAGCTAGAATGCATTATGATAAGTGAAATAAATCAGTCATATGTGGAAGCTCATATGTGGAATTTAAGAAGCAAAACAGATGAACATAAGGGAAGGGGAAAAAGGAGAGAGAGGAAAAACAAGCAATAGGAGACTAAGCAACAGACAACAAACTAAGAATTGATGGAGGGAGGTGGGTGGGGATGGGCTACATGAGTGATGAGCATTAAGGAGGGCACTTGTGATGAGCACTGGGTGTTCTATGTAAGTAATGAATCACTAAATTCTACTTCTGAAACCAATATTGCACTGAATTTTAACTCACTAAAATTTAAATAAATTTTTTTTTTTAAATAAGGGACGCCTGGATGGCTCAGGAGTTTAAGTGTCTGTCTTTAGCTCGGGTCATGATCTCAGGGTCCTGGGATTGAGCCCTGCAGCAGGGAGTCTGCTTCTTTCTCTCACTCTACTCCTACCCCCTGCTCATGCTCTTTCTTTCTTTCTTTCTTTCTTTCTTTCTTTCTTTCTTTCTTTCTTTCTTTCTTTCTTTCCTTTCTTTCTTTCTTTCTTTCTTTCTTTCTTTTTCTTTCTTTCTTTCTTCTTTCTTTTCTCTCTTTCTCTTTTTCTTTTGTTTCTTTCTCTTTCTCAAATAAACAAATAAAAACACCTTTAATATAAAAATAAATAAATAAAATAAATGAGTCCCTGTGCTAGGGTCCATGGCCTAAACCCATAAAACAAAAATAAACAACAAACAAAAACAACAAACAAAAAGAAAAAAAGATGTACACATCCTTAACTATACTAGAAACAGAGCTGAACTTTTCACAAGAGATTTTATTTTGTGAAATCAAACAGTAACAAGATAATACAACCCAGCATGATTTAGATAAAGCCTGAATCTATGTTAACATAGATGTTTAAGCACCTTCTTCTATTTCCATGTTGCAAAGCAAAGAGGAGGAAATAAAAAGACAAATACTATATCCTTCCATTTATATGAAATATCCAGAATTGGCAAATTCATAGAGATGGAAAATAGATTAGAGATTGCCAGGGGCTGAAGGAAGGGGAGAATGGAAGTTAGTGCTCACTGATTACAAAGTCCCAAATTGGGGTGATGGAAGAGTTTGGGAAGCAGTGCTGATGGTTGTACACATTGCAATGAACGCTTAATAGTTAAAACCACAGATTTTATGTTATAGAAATTTTATCGCAATTAAAAAAAATCAAAATACAGAGTCACAGCAAAGTGTCTCCCTTCCTGCCATATCCTGGCCCCTTTGGACTACATGTGGCTCAGTACAAAAGCCTTTTACAGCAATTTAGTCATTTAAATGTTTCTTGAAAGCCTAATGTGAGTCAGGCACTGTGCTAGGGGCTGGAGAAGAAGCAGAAACATCTCACGTCTGTGCTCAGTCGAGACCCACAGCTGAAAGTGCCACCGTCCTGTTTGTCCAGCTTGAGTTCCACCTCCTAGAAATTCTGAAGAGCACCAGGTTGGAATGAACTGTCCCTCTGTCTGCATCCCCACAGCTTTCCTTGACCTACTATTTGAGCCTTCATGTCAGTTTCCTGGTATTTTCTCCTTTACGTAGTGTTCTCTGCCCCAGCCGAAGCCCCACTCCTGCCCTAGCAAACTCTTTGGAGGTCCAGAGTCTATCTTTTCAACAATGTACCCACCCCTTCACATAATGTGTGCCCAGCAGGCATGCAATCTATGCTGAGTTCAACTATCAGGAGGGGAACATTTTCAGAGCCTGCCAACACCTAATAGCACCCCTCACACTCTGCTTTAATCACTTAATCCTCCCTCGATGCTCCTCACCATACTGCCTCTATAAGCTGCTGCTTAAACAATTAAAAAAAAAAAAGAAAAAGAAAAACTGGCTATTTCTCCTTAGTGAATTAGCCTTAGCATCAGGAGTGCTGAGATGTGCTCAGTGCCGGTCTCCTATCCCCAGCTGATAACCTCTGAGTGTTCAATACGCAAAGTATTTTAATTCCAGATAAAGTCAATAATGACTGACAGTCAAGAAATAAGTGTGGGCAAGAGAAGGGAAGAATGAAGGGGAGTATTCAATTATACAAACAGAAAGAATGTTTATAGTAGATAACCAACTGTCCTAGAGAGTTGGCTTCTCCTTTACTGGGCTCTAATGGAAGCACTTACACAGGCGAAGACTTTGGGAACCCTGGATATAATGTGTTTATATTTGTATTTTAATGTACAAGGCTTTTGTGAGGACAAAACACAGGATAGTTTTAAACCTGTAATAAGAGCGACCATTTATTAGGTACTTACTACAAGCCAGATACCATTAAAATTGACATACATTAGTTTATTGAACCCCTACAACAATCGTGAGAGGACATAAATATTGTCACTCTGCGGATACCGGCCCCCAGAGAGGGCATGTCCCTTGTCCAAGGTCACAAGGCTGGGAAGTGGAAAAGTCAGCATTAGAATATGCTTTCTGATCCCAAATGAATATCTCATTCAGTACCCTAAAGTGCCTCCTCACTGGTCCCTAATGCATCTTTGCTTTTGCCTATCTTGTACTTTTGCCAAACACCCAGGGGTCACCTCTGATCCCTGCCTTCATTTACTCCACATTCAATAAGTCATCAAGTCCTGCTGGCACTGCCTCCAAAAGGCATCCTGAACCTAACTCATTTCTCTTCTCTACTTTTCAAATTCTACTCCAAGCCAACATCAGGTCTGGCCTGGACCCCACTCTAGCTAATCTCTCTACTTCCACTCCTGGTCCAGATACCCCATTTCTCCCTGTGGCAGGCAGGATGATCCCCACTGACTGTGGAATAAAATCCTAAATCTGACCATCGTCCCCAAGGTCTGTCCTAAGTAGGCCCCTGTTTTTCACCTCATCTCCTCCTCGCTTCCCTCCTTCATGCCCCACAAGCCCTGTAGTCCACTGTATTCCTACCCACTGGCTTTCTCCCACACCCTCCAAGCACCCTCCTGCTGCTCGCCTGCCTGGAGTGCTCTTCCTCCAGGCCTCCTTTTAATCTCAGAGGTCGTCTCAGAAAAGCCTTTCCCATCTTTTCTAGCTAAAGCACCACCCTACCTCAACATTCTCTGACCTGTGCCTATTTTATTTGCTCCATACTACCTCTATCTAAAATTGTATTAGTTATTAAATTAAATATTTACTGGCTATCGCCCTCATCTCACCCCTTAACTAGAACATAAGCTTCATGAAGGCAGGTACTTGGAACAGTGGCTGGTCCATACTAGAGATGCTCAGTGATTATTGGTTTAATTAATGTGAGCGGCTCCCTCTGTAAATCCTTCTTTCCTATCTTCACCTAATCCCACATGTCTCTCAAAACCAACGAAGGGATCACTTCTTTCGAGAAGCCTTCCTGGCAATCTCAGCTGGACTTTCCTTCTCTCTGAATCATCTTCCTCTTCCATCAGAATATTTATCAAATTCAGCTGTGGTTGTCTATCTCCCTCACGGGGTCATGACCTCCTCTGGCTTTTACTTCTATATCTCTACTCTCCAATACAGCCTGGCTATACAACAGCAACTCAATATATGTTTGATTAAAAAATTAGCAGACAAATCATTCTTAATATTTTTGGCAAAAGGGAACTTCTTAGAGTGCTTTTGGAATAAACTACAATGAAAAAAAATTAGTGTGCCTAATGCCTTAAAGCTTACACTTAGAACAGCAGTCAAGATGAATGGAGGGGTATTAAAATCCTACATAATGATGTATGGGAAATGCTTAGTATATCCTATATGGATGACTGACAGGGTGACAGACATGGAAATTGCAGGTGGCCAGCCATGACAGGGACACACCATTTCCTTGAAACACTCACCAGGCCATGGTGTGGCCCCATGAAGACTTTCCCATGATAGAACAGATTCTTCCAAGGAGGCCGAATAGCTAAGGCTCTCAGATGTTCTGTATTTATCTCTTGTACACATGGGTAAACCAACTAAATTCTGAATTGCTGGATTCCTTTTCCTTTAAACCTATGACAACTGTCCCTTCTCTTAAGAGAAGTCTTTCTTTGGCCATGTCAATCCATCTCTCTGGCCATGGCCATGTCTTCCTTTTATGGTTTGGGGTCTGTTTTAAAAGATGCACCTGCAGATATTGCATCTCACCAGTGCAGGGCTGACTTTTCTAGCTTATGTCACAGGAGTCTGGGGATACCTCACTCCTCATGTAATGCCATGTCCATTACAATGATCTGAAATTTTCATTTTGTCATTTATTAAATCCCAGTGTTCTCCAGCAAAGGATTATTTCCTCTTGCTGTCTGACCTTTACCCTTTCCTGCATCTTAATTTGAGTTGTTGATAGAATTTTCCCACTTGATCAATTGTGATTTCATTGTGTGTACAATGGCATGCAGTAAATAATCCTTGTCTCTAGGACTGTACTGGCTCCCTCCCTAAATTGCATTCCCAGATGGAACAACCTCATTTCTCTGAGTTGAGTCTATTTAGTCAATATGGGGTTGAAAAGGCTGGGAGGCTGGGATTTATGGATGTTCCTACCTACAATTCAGTAGTAAATTCCTCTAATGCATTTACTAGACACTGCAAAGTTGAATTCTATTTTGCTGGTCCTTCTAACTTCAGATGTTGACAAAACAAGTCATTTCTTAGCTGACACTGAATTCTATTATGTCTAACTTGTGTGCATTTGAAACATGGATTGCTGGGGGTTTTCTAGTTTTGTTTTTCTTGTTCGATTATTTTTGCTCAACTTTGCAGGTTTAATATTTGCTTCATGTTGAAAGAGAGCAATGGAAAAATTGCCTTATCACAGATGGCTTTTTATAGTGTTAGCCCTTTTGCTAAAACAAGATTCTAATCTCAGACCATCTCAGTCCGGTCACTTAGAAATCATTCCTTATGATTCTGTCTCCAAATATGAGTTCATACTCACCCTTGTCAAAATCCCCTTCTACTCTGCAAGGAGAATCAAACTAACTAGAATCTTCCTCATGTCAGGACTCAAAAACTCACCACAAAACTGATAGCAAGGGGGCAGAGCTGAGGATGAGATAGTCCTGCCCTGCAGTTTATCCTATGGAATTTCATTACTGACACATAATGTAATCTATTCCAACATCATGATCCTGAAGTTCTGAAATGTGATCTTCTGGAGACAAGGTGAATCCATATACTCAATAGATCTTCTGGAGGGTCTGAGAGAGAAAAAAAAAGATGTTATCAACCTGAATGCTTTGGGGGATGTTCTAAAAAGCATTTCCAGTACTTCCAAGATTGTTTGAGATACTTGATACATACTTAAGGCTTTAGCTTTGTTTCTACAGAGTAGTGATAATCCTCTTTGACGTCTGGCAATAGGAGAGAAAGCCAAGATCACTAATTCAATGAATGTAATGATCAGGGTTCAATTTAACTCAACAAACACTAATACCTTGATCAAGTATTATGCATGATAGGAGAAATATGGAAATGCATCAGACAGTCCCTGTCCTCAAGGAGTACACAACCTATATGGAGAGATAGATGCATAAATAATTATATATGATTTGGAGGTGAAATAATAGGTGTGTGCATAAAATGATATGGAAACATGTGGAAGGGTGTTCAGCCTCAAGGAAGAGTCTTAAAAGAGCACAGAGAATGAAAATCATTATTTAAATTTGCTTCTGGTCAATTTATAATTCTTACCCAAAGAGGCCACAGTAGTTTATGCCTAGTCAAAACATGAAAATGATATTTGGAGGGCTGGAAGATAAACTTTATAGCAAAAATTTATATAAGTCTTCAAATCATCAAAGCATAAAAACTGTGGTGTGGGATGTGAGTCTGCACATGTGTACGAACAGGCAGACTTGGTATATGTACCCTTAGAGAATAGGCATTTTACTATACTTTTAAAACATAAGTTGACAAAGGATTAATTGAGTGAGAATTGCAACCCACACATGTGTGATATATTAGATTCCTCACAGATTTAGAGATAATCAGCAATCTGCCCACACAGGCAAGAATTCACAGTAAAATCCACTCCCAGATGATTCAGTTATGTCTTCTAAATTTCAGAGTAATTTCACTTTTAGGAGAAAGTGTAGTATGCCCTAGTCACACTGCATGTGATTGCTTGGTTGGAGTTCTAGCTTCTCTGTTTTATATCCCGCTTTCTAATGGAAAAAAATAACACTGGTTGAGCACCTATTATGTAAAAAACATAGATACTTTATATTACATTTGTTTAATCTTTATAGCAAGTTTCTAAGGAAGGTATTATTTTTCTCCAGCTCCTATGCCCAGCACATTATACACATTTTACAGATATGCAGATTCGGAGAAGTTAGGCACGTGCCAAGTTCCCATAGGTAGCTTTGATTTCTTCCAAACATATATATCTTGTTCTCCGAAGGACATAAAAAGTTCTCCAATGTACCAAATATGTCTTCTCTTTCACCTATATCTCTCTGCATTGTATCACAAAAACAATAGTACAAGAAAACATTAGTTATGTTGGATTTCCTCAACCTATCTTGCAGGTAGAAGTTGAATACAGGTTTATAGGTGCTTCACTTAGGCAAAGAAAGCCCTAATATATTTCATAGCCCTGTATCCTAGATTTTTCCAGAAATTGCCACAATGTCAATATTAAAGTATGGCGCACCATAAATCACCAAAATTATAGCCAAATAATTGGAGCTTCTAGTGAAAATGGCCCCACTCATATTTTAATGGAAATAACTATAAAGATACTCCAAGAAAAGATAGACTCTCAACATTAAAATCATAACGAAGACTCAAGATATCACCACAAGGTACCCATATTTAAAAATGTGCCCACCACTACCAAAGAAAGAGAGTTGAGAAAGTTGGAATATCTTTTTCCCTCATCCTACACTATCTGTTTCCAGTTTCCAATGCAAGGTCTCTGTCAACCAGATCTTCAATTTTAACCATTTTTAAATATACAGTTTAATGGGATTAAGTAAATTGTACAAGCATCACCACCATCTATCTCCAGAACTTTCTTCATCATTCTGGATTAACATTCTGTTCACATTAAACAATTATTCTTCATTCCCTCGTGTTCAACCCTCTGGCAACCACCATTATACTTTTTATCTATGAATTTGACTACTTCAGGCAGCCTGTATAACTAGAATCATACAGTGTTTACCCTTTCATAACTGAATTATTTCACATAGCATACTATTTTAAAGGTTCAACCTTGCTTTAGCATGTGTCACATTTTCCTTCCTTTTCAAGACTGTATAATATTCCATCATATGGTTATACTACATTTTGTTTACGCATTCATCCACTGGTGGACACTTGGGTTGTTTCCACCTTTTGGCTATTATGTAAGTAATACTGCTGCTCTAAAGGTACACAAGTTAGTGGTCAATTTATAATGTACAATTGAAGGCTATAACTCCTAAATAACAGCTAGGGAGATAAAGGAATTTGAAGTGGAGAAGATATCATTAGCATTTTAAATTCTGGGACCTAAAAGTATCTCAAGTGAAACATCAAGGACATGACAAAGAAAAGGACAAAACCAGTGGGAATACACCTAAGTGGCTACTGGGTCAGGCAGAGAAGGAAAGAGAATCCCAGGTCAGCCCAGGTGAAGTACAAAGAGAAAACAGTGATAATACCCGATTTGGGGGTCGAAACAGTGTGTATACAACCATCCTAAGAAGGAGATGTGGTTAGCATCATAGTGGACAGAATTTGGGCCAAGATATGACTTCTTTGTAGACAAATACTCTATTTATTTTATTTAATTTAAATTCAGTTAATTAACATAGTGCATTATTAGTTTCAGAGGTAGAGTTCAGTAACTCATCTGTTGTATGTAACACCCAGTGCACAATACATCATGTGTCCTCCTTAATTCCCATCACCCTGTTACTCCATCCCCCCACCTCCCTCAGTTTGTTTCTTATGGTTAAGAATCTTTTATGGTTGTCTCCCTCTCTTATTACATCTTATTTTATTTTCCCTCTCTTCCTCTATGCCCCTCTGTTTTGTTTCTTAAATTCCCATATGAAAAAAATTCTCATATAAGTGAAATCATGTGATAATTGTCTTTCTCTGATTGACTTGTTTCACTTAGCATAATACTTTCTAGTTCCATCCATATTGTTGCAAATGTCAAGATTTCTTTTTTTTTTTGTGATGGCTGAGTAATATTCCAGTGTGCGTGTGTGTGTGTGTGTGTGTGTGTGTGTGTGTGTACTGCATCTTCTTTATCCTTTCATCTGTTGATAGACAACTGGGCTGTTTCCATAGTTTGGCTAGTGTAGACATTGCTGCTACAAACATTGGGATTCAGGTGCCCTTCGGATCACTATATTTGTATCTTTGGGGCATATACCTAGTAGTGCAATTGCTGGGTCATTGAGCAGCTCTATTTTTAATTTTCTGAGGAACTTCCATACTGTTTTCCAGAGTGGCTGTACCACCTTGCATTGCTACCAGCAGTAGCACAACCTCCATAACCTGCCAACATTTGTTGTTTCCTGACCTGTTAACTTTAGCCATTCTGACTGGTGTCAGGTGGTGGTATCTCATTGTGGTTTTGATTTGTATTTCCCTGATGCTGAATGATTTGGAGCATTTTTTTATGTGTCTGTAGGCCATTTGTGTATCTTCTTTGGAGGAATGTCTGCTCATGTCTTCTGCCCATTTCTTGACTGGATTATTTGTTCTTTGGGTGTTGAATTTGATAAGTTCTTGATAGATATTGGACATTAACCCTTTATTTGATAAAATATTTGCAAATATATTTTCCCATTCTGTAAGTTGTCTTTTGGTTTTGTTGACTGTTTCCTCAGCTGTGCAAAAGCTTTTTATCTTTATGAAGTACCAATAGCTCATTTTTCCTTTGTTTCCCTTGACTTTGGACAGCTGTATAGCAAGAAGTTGCTGCAGCCAAGATCAAAGAGGTTGCTGCCTGTGTTCTCTTCTAGGATTTTAATGGATTCCTGTCTCACATTTAGATCTTTCATACATTTTTAGTTTACTTTTGTGTATGGTGTGAGAAAATAGTCTAGATTCATTCTTCTGCATCTGGCTGACCAATTTTTCCAGCACCATTTGTTGAAGAGGTCTTTTTTCCCTATTGGATATTCTTCCCTGATTTGTCAAAGATTAGTTGAACATAGAGTTAAGGGTCCATTACTGGATTCTCTATTCTGTGCTATTGTGTTCTATTGATCTATGTGTCTGTTTTTGTGCCTATATCATATTGTGATTATAATATCATATTATAATCTTGGTGATTATAGCTTTGTAATATAGCTTGAAGTCCAGAATTGTGATGCCACCAGCTTTGGTTTTCTTTTTCAACTTTTCTTTAACTATTCAGGGTCTTTTCTGGTTCCATACAAATTTTAGGATTTTTTGTTCCAACTCTGAGAAAAATGTTGATGGTATTTTGATAGGGATTGCACTGAATGTATAGATTGCTCAGGGAAGCATAGAGATTTTAACAATATTTATTCTTTCAGGCTATGAGGATGGAATGTTTTTCCATTTCTTTATGTCTTCCTCAATTTCTTTCATGAGTGTTCTATAGTTTTCAGAGTACAGATATTTTACCTTTTTGGTTAAGTTTATTCCTAAGTATCTTATGGTTTTTAGTGCAATTGCAAATAGGATTGATTCCTCATTGTTAGTGTATAGAAATGCAATTGATTTCTGTGGATTGATTTTGTATCCTGCAATGTTGTGGCAATATGTGATCTATTCTGAAGAATGTTCCATGTGCACTGGAAAAGAATGTACATTCTGCTCCTTTAGGATGAAATGTTTCAATGTATCTGTTAAATCCATCCAGTCCAGTGTGTTATTCAAAGCCATTGCTTTCTTATTGATTCTCTGCTTAGATTATCTGTCCATTGCTGTAAGTGGGGTGTTAAAGTCCTCTACTATTACTATATTATTAGCAGTGAGTTTCTTTATGTTTATTATTAATTGATTTATATAATTGGGTGCTCTCAAGTTGGGGGCATAGATATTTACAATTGTTAAATCTTCTTGATGGATAGACTCCTTAATTATGATATAATGTCCTTCTCATTCCTTGTTACAGTTTTTGTTCTAAAATCTAGTTTGTTTGATATAAGTATGGCTACTCCAGCTTTCTTTTGACATCCATTGGCATGATAGGTAGTTCTCCATCCCTTCACTTTCAATCTGCAGGTGTCTTTAGGTCTGAAATGAGTCTTTTGCAGGCAGCATATAGATAGATCTTATTTTTTAAATCCATAATGATACCTCTGTTTTGTTTGGAACATTTAGTCTATTTACATTCAGAGTGATTATGGAAATATATGAATTTCGTGCCATTGTGTTACCTATTGAGTTGGTGTTTCTGGTGAGGTTCACTGGTCCTTTCTAGTCTTTGTTGCTTTTGGTCTTTTTTCTTCCACTCAAAGTCCTCCTTAAAATTTCTTGCAGGGCTGGTTTAGTGATCATCAACAGTTTTATTTTTGTTTGCCTGGAAACTCTTTATCTCTTCTATTCTGAATGACAGCCTTGCTGGACAAAGAATTCTTGTCTGCATATTTTTTCCCATTCAGCATATTGAATATAGCCTGCCACGCTCTTCACGCCTGCTAAATTTCTATGGACAGATCTGCTGTGAACCCAGTGTTTCTTCCCTTGTAGGTTAAGAAATATTTTTCCCTTGCTGCTTTCAGGATTCTTTCCTTGTCTACGTATTTTGTGAATTTGATTATTATATGCCTTGGTGATGGTTGGCTTTTATTGAATTTAATGGGAGTTCTCTGTGCTTCTTGGATTTTGATGTCCATGTCCTTCCCCAGATTAAGGAAGTTTTCAGCTATAATTTGTTCAAATAAACCTTCTGTCCCTTTTGCTCTCTCTTCATCTTCTGGGACCCTGATGGTATGAATGTTATTATATTTTACTAAGCTGCTAAGTTCCCTAAGTCTACCTTCATGGACCAGTACCTTTCTTTCCCACTTCTTTTCAGTTTCATTATTTTTCATAATTTTATCTTCTGTATCACTGATCCATTCCTCTACATCATCCATCCTTGTTTTTATGGCATCCATTTGGGTTTGCATCTCAGTTATAGTATTTTTAGCTTAGCCCTGTCTAGATTTTAATTCTTTTATCTCTGCAGTGAGGAATTCTCTAGTGTCTTCTATGCTTTTTTTCTTTTCTTTTTAAAGGTTTTATTTGTTATTTTAGAGGACATGAGCAGGGAAGAGGAGAAGAGAGAAAAGCAGGCTCCTTGCAGAGAGCCTGATGTAAGACTCCATCCCCAGAACCTGGGATCACGACCTGAGCTGAAAGCAGATACTTAGCTGACTGGGCCCTCATGTACCCCTATGCTTTCTTCAAGCCTAGCTAATATTCTTATAATTATTTTAAATTCTAGTTCAGATATCGTACTTATATCTGTATTGATTAAGTCCCTGGCTGTGGGTTTTATTTCCCTCTTCTTTCTTTTGGAATCAATTTCTCTGTCTCATCATTGTGTTCAGAAAAAATAAGGAAGAAAGAAAAAAAAATACATCAAAGGACAATGCCCCCCAAACAAACAAACAAAAAACCCCCTAGATCCTTGGTATGCTTGTTAGAAGAATCTAGATCCAAAAAGAAAAAAATAAAAATAAATAAAATGAAAATAAATTAAAAAATATATTAATATGTATAAAAAATAAAAATTAAAAAAGTAATAATAAAAATGAATTAAAAATAGAAAATAAATGAAAAAATAATTAAAAAATAAAAAAGTAAAAGTAAAAGGGAAGCTAGACCCTGTTTCCCCTAGAACTGAAGCTTTGCAGTATCCTATGATCAGTAGACTGCTTGTCTTCTGGTGGAGGGGCCTGTTTCACTCAGCTGGACTTACCCTAGTGGAAATGTGCCTCCAGGGTGGGGGGTGGGTTTGGTGTAAGCAGCTCTGGCCTACACTAGGTGGTGCTGTTTTGCTCCCTAAAGGCTTTCAGTGCTGATGAGTGGGATGAATATGTTGGCAACTTGCTCTCTAGCCTTGGAGCTAAAAGTGTGTACCCCCCACTCTTCTGAGAGCCCTTACAGAAGAGCCTCATTTACCCCTCTTGTGTCCGTGGTTTCCATAGAACCTTGTATTCACCCTGCCTATGTCCAAATTTTTAAATCTCAGGACTGAGTTTCAAAACTTCAAATTTTAGGAAGTCCTCTGGGGGAGGGTCATCCAAGCTTTTGTTGTTTGCTGGTCTGTCCCAGGTAGCAGTAGCATGATTGCATAGCAATTTGGAGTTTATGGCAAAACAGGGTAGAAAGCCAGTACCAAGACTTGCAGCTCTCAGCTCGGGTCCCTGCTCCTATGTCTGGGAACAGTCCAGCATGTTGGCACTACCATTTCTTGTGACCCAGGGGAACCTCAGATCATGCTGTCACTCCCGGGATCCTGCTTCTCTTTGCCACATGAGCAGCTTTAAGCCAGGCACATATCGCATGGTAGTGGACTTCTGAAAAAATCATATTTTGTGCTCTGCTGCTTATAATACTTTGCAGTAGCCTCTGTAAGGGCTCCCTCCCTGCCCTAATACCCACAATTATATCTCAACTCTCCCCACCTCCTGCCTTCCAAAATGCGGTCACTTTTCTACTTGTAGACTTGTAGCTTTTGTTCTCTCAAACCTGCAGTTGGCTTCTTCAGTGTTCAGAATGATTTGAAAACTATTTAACTGTGTTTGAGGGACAAGACAAGCTACTCCTCCACTGTCTTAACTCCTCCTCAGGTGTGTGAGAGACATCTTATCTTTGTCCTAGACTGTAAGCTTTGGGCAGGTAGATGCTTCACTGTCATGTATTTGGACGAGTCCCTATACTCAGTTGTGTTTGCTGAAGGTATTTAATAGTTTTGGGTTGCTCTTCTTTATCACCCAAAACTATTAAATACCATCAGCAAACACAACTGAGTATACGGACTCGTCCAAACACATGACAGTGAAATATGTAGGGAAATATGTAGATCTCAGAACAACACTAACCTCATCTAAGTAATAAATAACAAGGCACTAAGAAAAGCCCTAGTAATACCTCACAGGCCAGGATATTGGCAGTTGGGTTTGGTGAGGACAAGTGTTAATGATGTGACTGATTAGAATAACAGCAGTCTTTTCATGAGGTTTGCTACTGGCTAGAAGCTCCCACAGAGTATCTCGTTTTGTTGCAACAAGGAGTGCCTTTTATCCATCTTTTAAGTGTCAAGTTGCAACAGCTTTGTGATATGAGTGCCTTTTATCCATCTTTTTAAGTCTTAACTCTTAGAATAAGTTGTCCACTCTAACTCATGAACACAGTAAGTAGCTGAGCTTGGATTAGAATCGAGCTGTGGCTGGCTCCAAAGTCTAGCTCTTTTCTGCTGTGGAAAAATCCGTCTATCTCATTTAGAATATGGAATGGAGTCAGAGATAGATAAATTGACAGGCCAACAACAGCATAAATGAAGCAGCATAGGTATATTTCCTGGAAAAATTTGTCCAAGCTGTCCCCAGAGCGGCCAAAGAAATATTACCTACAACAGTGAGGGCATTAGGAAAAATATAAAGAAAAATAAAATATAATTCTTCCCATAATTGAGCTTGAAGAGGAATGATTATGAGTGCAATGTTAGTATAAACACTCAAGGGGTGAGGACTTGTAATAGCACCCACCTCTGCATGTTCCTTGTCATCTTGTAGTGCAGAGATAACACATATTATTAAAAATAATTCTGAAGACCCTGGTAGATCAACCACTTCTTTTCCTTTTAGGTCACACAGGCTAACACAATAGCAAAAGAAAACTTGTCAATTTTTTACAAAATGCACAACAGGAATTTACCCTAGGATGCTTTAAAAAACAGAGATATTTGTACTTAGAGGCTATTAGTTGCTCCAGAGTAATGTCTGCTAGAGCTGGTTTTTCTATCAGAAAAATCAAATTTTTTATTGTACTATCAGCCCCCTACCATACCATTTTTCCAGGAGAGCCATAAAAGGTTTCTACTGTGGCAGCAAGGAGGGAAACTTTATTAGAGGAAAAGTAATGCAGTTTGAAAGAGTCCTGTTTCTGTTTTTTTCTAAAAAGATTTTTTTTCTGAAAAAATCTGTTTAGGGCACTTAATTCTAGGCTTTACAAGGCAACCATGTCTTTCTTTGCAAATAAACACACAGCTTTCCAATTTAGATGCCAGGTGGAAAGAGCATTAATGTGTTGGTTTGGCTGTATCAGTTTCATGGCACAGTAGAAAATCTGGGGAGAGAAAGGTATAGTAAAGTCCATTTCCCTCCTGCTGTGACTCACAGTAGTACAGAACTGAAGGTTGGGAACACGAGTGAGATTAGTTTGAAAAAGACATATATTTGCTGCTGTGTGTGGTTGGAGTAGATGTAAAAGCTAAGTGTGCTTGAAAATAGATATGCCTTAATGTCTCTTTCTTGCTTATCCTCTATCCTTATTTCAAATTAGTGACAGCTTGGTGATTTCCAGCTGAGTAGTGATTTTGAATTGTTCTTTCCCTCACCACCAGAACAACAACAATAACAACAACAAAAAAATCCCCTAAGCATTATAAATAAATACACATTTATCATAGAAAACTTGGAAAATACAGAAAAGCTGAGGGAGAGAGAAAACAATTAGTCGTAGTCTTATCAGAAAAAGTAACGATGCTGGTTTTCTTTTTTGGCATATATATTAAAAAAACATAACTATGATTATCTTACATATATAAAATCGTACTAATTAAACATCTATTTTGTGCATATGAAAGAGATATATATGCTTTGCATAAAACCTGAAAAATATAAAAGTTTAAAGAAAAAATAATTACACAGAATTTTACCATCTGGAGATAAATGCTATTGCTCCATTTAGTTGTATGCATTAAAAAAATGTATTTGTTTCAAAGTTTAAAATATAGTAAATGCAGGGACATTTGTAACTATTGGTTGGAAGATGATTAAAAAGAGGAATTGAAGAAGATAATATCTGCTATTGACTAGTTTTTTTTTTTTATTTTGCTTACAAAACAAAGCTCTGAGACTTAGTTCATTCAGTATGAGTTTTAAAGTTGCAGAAAATCATTACTTTAGTTCTTTGGCCATGAAAATGGTTATTCTGTTGCACTATTCGCTATACTTTTATGAAAGAAGAAAGAAATATACCATAGGTTAGTAATTCTCCCAGCACAGAATCTCCACCATGTAAATATTTTATCTATTATTGGAGCAAGTGCTGGAACAGAATAATATAGGTCATTTTAAGTGGTAATGAAACATGGCAAAAGCTTTTATCCAAACTCTGGGATAAAGCATAGTACTAAAGAAACATATTTTCTGGTATTGTAAGATAAAGCAGCCAAGGGTACATTTCAAGGCCATTTATGTCCAGAGATGTGAAATCCTTCTGGAAACCTTAAACCCAATGTTTGAGGTCTAAAATATCTCCAAAGAATACATTTTTTATCGCTAGGTTCTTGAAACATATTGCCAAGTGACTCCTTTTTCCACAGAAGATTATGTGATAGCATATTTTACCTTTATATTTGAGAGACAACTTGGCTGGGTATAAAATACTTAGATAAAAATCTCCCCACTCAAAATAGCAACTGTAAAATGGTTTAAAAGTTAGAATTCTAATATTAATGTTCATAATAAGCCCACTAAGTTTAGTATTTCATTGCAGTTCATTACCTTTAGAATATATACCCTAAAGAAATACAGTCATAGTTTTGTATTCAAAGATATTTCAAATACTGATTTTCTCTGTGTGGTTAAGATTTTTATATGCAGGTGGGTTCATTTGTTTCTGATTGTGTACAAGCCTTATTTTTGGCTTAGTATAATTTTTAAATATATAGAATATTCACATACTTCAAAAGTAAAATTTATATACAGAAGTATATTTCAAGAAGTTCCTTTGTTCTCCATATTATCCACCCTCTATAGACAACCATTAGCTAATCTTTATGTACTTTGAAAAATAAGCAAATTATCTGTGTATCTACTCATTCCTTTGCCTCTCCTATATAAAAGATGTCAAACTATATAGTATTTTCCACTTTGATCTTATAACTTAATAATATCCTCTAGAAGTCACTCCATATTAATTCACAGCAATCTTGACTTTGCTATAATGGTTGTGTGGTTCTCCATTGTGTCTTATAGGCTATTCAACCAGTTGTCTTCTAAGAGACATTTGGATTTCCATTTTTTTTCATTTGTTTTTCAAATGCTATAGCCATAAATAATCTTGTGCATGGGTTGTTTCATATTTGTGGAGTTTTGTCTTCATGGTCTTTGTTATTCTGTATTTGTTCAGGTGGTCTTTGTCTTGGGGAGAAGTCCATGGTTAGGTTTCTCAAATAAGCTTTATTTTCTTTAGGGTGCAAGTAAGTTCCTTTCAGATTCTGATATCAGGTTGAAATCAGTTAAAACTTAAGTATTTTTGTCTCTTTTTTGGTCATAAGTACAAGCAGTTCTCTCCTGTAATGCATAATATATTATTGAAAATTAAAAAAAAAAGGAAAATTTGTACAAGACTTGAATGTGGGAAACCCAAACAATAGACTTATTTGATATAAAGGAAGTGGGAGTTCCATCATAGAGAGCTAAAAGAGGGTTAAGACCCCTAATTATACCTCACCTTTTTGAACACAATAGTTTATGATTTATTGACAATATTTGGTACATGTTCTTTAATTGTGTTCTTTTCCTTCACAATTAATTGAACACACAATTGACCTGCCTGAGTCCAGTGAGAATCCGATTAAAGTGAAAGATTGTCTTCAGGCTGCTTAATCATTTTCATCTTTTTCCCTTGTATTACATTTGCATGGCTTATACTTCTTATCACTTGTATCAATGCACTTTCACATTTCAGTTTTCTCTCATTTTATGAAATAATCAGACAAAAAATAAACATACAGATAATTGCACAAATTTTTCTGGACTGTAACAGAATAATTCACTCTCAGATAACACTATTATGTGATAGCTTGAATCAATTGGTCCTCAGCTGTTGAATGCTGTCAGAATTTGACATACAAAAAGGGGTTTGGAGTGATGATATATAATCTGTAGATGTTTGCAAGTGGAACATGAAAGTTGAGGTGCCTCTATATTTTGTGAGAAGTTGGGAGAGGCTGCATGGGCAGCTGCTGGGTCATCTAAAAGTGAACCACAGAAATGCAGAGAAGAATGTGCAGATAGTCTTCAAATTATGACTGGAGGTGTACAGGGGCTGCATTCCAAATCAGTTATTTGACATGGATTTCTAGTTTTCCTCCTCACTTCTCTCTTATCTTTTCTTTCCCTCTTCACTTATCTGGTGGTTTTGCTTGAATCCTGAGAGGGCTCTGCTATTGATGGCAGAAATCATCTAAAAAATGTGTGAATTAGAGGCATTATGGTTCTTGTTCTATTCCCATGTCCTACTCACAGAGTTTTTATAAGGCATGCGACTTTACCTCTGCATCTTGGGTATTAATCATGGCCTGTGAATGACTGAAATATATAGAATCAACTCTGGATGGTACTTGAAGGAATAAATCTACTGGCTTCAAAAAGCCTAGAAGGAATGGCAGGAAACACCTGCTGACTTTGCAGGGAACTAATGTATGGCACAGAGCAGGTGACTCATGATGTCAAGAGAGCTTCAGAGAGTACAGAAAATGAATCTGCACTCCAGGGTCACGATCACATTTCTGAATTTGAAAAACATCAAGTGAAACCAAAAGGAAGGTTCTGGAAGAGACCAAAGAGAAACCCTGGGGATGGAGGTGGAGTCAAAGCTAGAGGCTGAGGCACAGTTCATCTATTAAACTACAATTTAAAACGAGGGACAGGAGGCAGAATGAGCTGTTGTTAACAGAATGCTCCAGAGGCTGTGGCTCAGAAATTGAGCCAGTTGCTCAACCCACATACCTATTTTTGTTACCTTTTCCAAAGTACAGTCATGCAAAGAAATGGTTTATTAAATAAAAAAGGCAGGGAGAGGAAAAACAGACATATGGGATGGGATGCATATCCAGGGAGTTAAAGCATTAGGATACTGACTGTGATGAATATTTTGAAGAGTGTTTTTAAAACTCTGTTCCTCAGAACAGAGTGCTTTGGTGCTTGCAGGCCAATGGGAATGTTTTCCCAAGTCAATGTGAGGGTGGCAGGGGGAGTAACCTGTGATGGAGGCCACTGCTTCCCCCTTGACAGCAATAGTTCTCCTTTGATCTATTTTACACAGTGGGGGGTTATATAAGATTTCATTTGAAAGGATGTTTTGGTTGTATTAGTTTCATGTGGCTGCTATAACAAATTGTACCAAAGTTGGTGCCTTAAAGCAACAGAAATTTATTTTCTTATAATCTGGAGACCAGAAGTCTGAAATCAGAGTACCTGGACCACACTTCCTCAAAGGGAAGAATCCATTTGAAGAGAAGGCAAAATTCTTTCTTTACTCTTCAGGATCTTCCAGCTGGACTAAGGATTAAATGTACATGAGACAGGTTAATAGGAGAAAAAACCCTTAAGTTTTATTACGTGCACATGGAGGCCCAAAAATGAAATTGAGACCTAAAGAAATGACCAAAGCAGCCAGTTTTTATACATTTTAGACAAAGAGACAATTAATTAGTGAGGAATTTATGGGATAAGGAGGAATTGGGACTGAGGTAGTAGGTTAGTAGAAAGTAACAACGTTTCTTTTTATGGATTTCTTGGCTTTAAAGTCCCTCTCTGTGGTGATAAGGATGTCCTTTTACTTTGTTATCAAGAGGATATTTGTCATATGGGAGATTTGTTTGCTGCTTTAAGGGGGACAGAGGAGGATCTGGATGTCCTTGCACTGGTTGTTTCTTAAGCAACTTTTACTTAAACTAATTGATAAGCCAGAGTGGCACATTTTGGGGCAGCCTTCTCTTGGCCACTACATGTTCCTGGTCTCCTCTGGTTCCTGGTTGCTTTTGGCATTCTTTGGCTTGTGGCAGCCTCTTTCTCTGCTTCATATTCACACCACCTTCTCTGTAAAGGCGTTTCTAGTATCCTTCTGCCTCTCTTTTATAAGGACATTTGTGATGGCATTTAGGGCCTTATAGGGATAATCCAAAACAGTCTCTTGATTTCAAAATCTCTACATTAATAAAAAATCAATGTAATATAATTAACTTGATTATAGCTAAAAAGACTCCTTATAAGAGTTTTTTTCCAATATGGTCACATTCATACATTCTGTGGATTAGAATGTGGACATATCTGCTCCAAACATATCCAGCAGATATGTCCACATCCACCATTTAGCCCACTACATGCTGCAAAAAAGCTTGAAAACTTCTGATCTTAAATCATGAACATGAAAAATTGGTTAAGAAAGAAGACTGGAAAGGTCCTAAATTTTGGAGACTCTGTGCTGGAGATAGGGAAGAACAATTATGCCACAATTTGATAGTTTAAATATTAGGTAGATGCAACGGGATAGTTTAAGCCTCACAGAAAGGGTAGCACGCATATTCAGTCAGAGGCTGAATGTGGTGGGGCCCCTGGCTTTGTGAGGTCTCCATCAGGGAAGGCTTAAGTCACCCACTGTCGCTCACAATCTCTTCCCTTGTTTCAATACTGAATGTTGATGATTTTGAAGGAGAATCATGTGGGGCTCAACCTGGATGTGGTATGGTTTTCCAACAAAACCCAGGCTTTATGGAAAGGGTAAAGGGAGTAGTGAAGAATGGCCCTAGCCCTAGGTACATGTATCTAGTACGTTAATGTAAGCATAGCATTTATAACAAAGATGTCTGTGATACAGTCAGTGGGATTTGATCTTATTCCTCATCCCCTTTCTAGTTAAGGAATAAGTGAAAATCTTTGGGTATGTTTGAAGACATGGTCTCTATTTTGTTCTACTTTCTCTACTATAGCTACTGTTTTTCCTTTTATAATTAATAAGTAACTTGTGGGGAGATGCTTTGAGGCCATGTAAATATCCCATTCCTCATCAAAGTTTTCTTTCTGGATTTAGCATCCATGAAGGATTTTTTGCCTCAATTTCCGCTATGGTGGTTTAAAATAGAGTTTTACTAATTGTCATCCCTTTTGTATTTGTTAGTTAGCATTTTATGGAAAGGAAGAGATTTCCCTTTTTTATGTTTATTTATTTAACTTCTTTATTATCTGCATAGACTCATGGATTCTTATTTTATTCAATGGTTTATATAGTTCAATAATGTTTTTATTTATTTTATTTATTTATAGTTCAATAATGTTTTTATTTATTTTGATGCTTAATCATCCCACTATTTAACCAGTGAGAACCCTTTCAAGCTGCCTCCCATGTTCTTTTAACATGTTTTCATCATTCTTTGAGTACTTCCTCACTTTTTGGTACAATAAGATGTTCCTAGATTGTCTCATACTTTCCTTGCCCCTGCTCTGGAATTAGCTTTTCCTCCAAGGAGTCCAGTCCCTTTTTGTAGGCAACAGTAATTATAAACCATAATTTAGACCCAATTTTTTTCATTACACATTTGCTATCTAAGAATTAAAAAAACCAAAATCTGTCATAGTCAGTGCCTTAGTCCATTCAGGCTGCTTTAACTAAATACCATAGACTGAGTGGCTTATAAATACCAGAAATTTATTGCTTACAGTTCTGGAGGCTAGAAGTCCAAGTTCATGGTGACAGTAGGGTTGGGTTCTGGTAAGATTGTCTTCAGGTTGTAGAGTAAGGACTTGTATCCTCACATACAAGTTGAAGGGGCTAGAGAGCTCTGTGGGGTTTCTTTCATGAGGACATTAATCCCATTCATGAGGGACCATCATTATCACTGAATCACCTAGCCACATTCCTATGTCCTAATACCATCATCTTGAGGGTTAGGATTTATGAATTTAGGGGGGTGCACAAACATTCAGACAATAGAAGATGGTCTCAGTTTAGGTTCCACAGAACCATACCTCTGAACCAAGAATTCAGAGGCAAGAAGTTGATTGGGAAGAGCAGTGTTAGATGAAGGTAAGGCAAGACAGGAAGGGTGCTATTGGGCCACCTACCACAGTGGGCCACTTTGGAAAATGGTATACAGCAAACGTCTCAAAACTACCCTGGCTAAGGGGTGAGAAAGCTGGTGTGTGTATACCTCACACCTATCAGAAACTGCTCTAGGGTGGGTGGTGGGGTGTGTAGGATGCAGGTTGCAGGGAGGCATTCATTTCCAGGCTCCTCTAGTCTGGAAAAGTGGCTGGAAATCAGGCTGGCTTATGTGGTGAGAGGGGTGGAGGTGTTGGCATCAAGAACGTTAGTCATAAGGTACTGGTACCACCAGGAGAGCATAGTGAAGCTGACTGAGAAACAGAGGGTCCTGGTAAGGAAGGTACTCTGGGAATCCTGGAGGTTACCTGACTTGGGTGGAGAATTTTAGATAAGGGTTTCTCAGAACTTCCCTCACAATGACCGCCCTGGCTGGCTGTTATGACTCCTATTGTTCTCTCCTCAGAAACTTGTGGGCCACATGCCTGGCCTCATCCACTGTTGGCTATGTGAGTGTGTATCTATTTGTACTTCTAGGGAAGTGACTTTGGATAGAGAGGGTGGTGATACGAGTGTCGGGTATGGAGGCGGGAGGAGTTGATAATTTTGGTTGGAAAATAGGAGGAACAGGGAATAGGAGCCATCTTTGACTCCTTACTTTTTTTATCACCTCACATTCAAAGCCCTAATAATATTCATATTCCAAACCTGGTGATCTCTCACCACCTTCTTTGATTTCCACTAAGCCTGGTGGCCATCTTCTCTCACAAGCACCATTGTAATTGCCTGTAACCACCCTGCTGCCTCTACCCTTGCCCTCTATTCTCCATACAGCAGGCTGAGTGGAGCTTGGGCATGTTACTGTCCTGCTCAGAACCTAAGAAAGCCTTTCTGTTCCACTTAATAGGAAAGTCAGAGTTCTGCCCATGTTTAGCAAGCCTTATGCAGTTGGACAAGCCCTATGCAGTTGGGCATTCAGCTGGCAGCAGCCTCTCTGATTTGCTCCCTTAGCTCTCTTTCCCTATTTTATTCTGCTTGATGATTCTGGAACATGCCAGCCTTCTTTCTCCACTGGCCTTGTGTTGCTGTTTCCTCTACTTGGAATGCTTTTCTACCGGTCATATGGCTCCCTCCATCCTTCCTTCTCTCTTCTCAAGACTTGGCTCCGATGTCATCTCCTTCCTAATCTCCCTATCCACTCATTACCCTGTCCTCTTAATCTGCTCTATTTTGCTTCAAAGCCCTATGGAAATAAATTAAGAGCACCCAAAAGAGAATAAACAGAGGCCACTTATTCAGACATCTTCTAGCAAGAAAGTCAGCCACCATTTTTTGCATTTGACAGAGATTCAAAGGCAGGCAGAGGAGTGGAAAGCTTCATAGTGGAAAAAGGGAAGGCCTCAGGTATGGTCTGACAGGAGGCTCCTGTCCTGTGGAAACTGTAGGTGCACTAAGTAGAAGTAGGGCCTTCTATGTGATTGGTCAGGGCTTTATATTTGGCTTTCTGTGGTTGGTCCTGATTTGGAAGCAAGGATAAAAGGTAGGAAGCTTCCAGTTATTAATAAAGTCCTGGCCAGTTGTTACAGGGTTATTGTTTGGATTCCTGGACAATCGCTAGAGATTGTGGTCTGACTTCCTCCAAGTCTGACTTCTAGCTTGCTGGCTTCCTGGCTTGGTTTCCTGGGCAGGTTGTTGCAGGTTGCAGGTCAGAACTCTATTTTCACATATATCCTGGCCATCAGCCGTTTGTATATTTAGTCTCTCAGCACTTACTGTTTACCAAATGTGATATGTATTTATTTTTCTAGTTATTGCCTGTCCCACAAGAGAAGGGAAGCTTGGTAAGGGCAGGGGTCTAGTCTTGTTACCATTGCATCTCCAGCTCCTCAAACTGTGCCAGGCACAAGGTAGGTACTTAGTAAATATGTATTGAATGATGATACCTGATTATTCTTCTATTTCAGTTTCTAGAAATATGACCCTTTGAGTAGAGCTTTGCTTTATATATTTTTCTTCCTTAATGGGCTGATGGCCTCTGACACTTTGGTCCAGGCCAACCACCATCTGGAGATGCTTGGGGAAAAGGCCCATGTGGAGGACCATGAGTTTTAGATTCAGGAGAATGAATGCAAACATCTGTAGGAGCTAGGCAGGTCAAAGAATAAACCAGATTGGTGGAGTAGGAATGACAGAGAACAAGGAGTCATTGTCCTGTGGAAAGATGGCTGTCTCAATTCCACACTTAACCTATTTTAATAGATCAGAATACAAGCCTCCCATTTCTGGAGTTTTATATGATAGTTCTATTGTTTAAATGTTAGCCACTAGTAAAAGACTACATACTGGGAAAGGGGGTGGAAGGTGGGAAAAAACAAAATGTGTTGGGGGACTGCATTCAGTCCTTGGGTGGCCAGGCTTGGCTGTGCTGTAGGCTTCCTCCTCAGATCCTCTCTGGAAGTCTCTTTGGGGCTCCTTCTCCCTGCTTGGCCTGACCTTCCCCAAGATCAAAACTGGGTGGTAAGGAAAAGGCAGGGGGTATGAGCCCCCGAGCATCAAGCATCAGACACTGGGAACTGAGTCTCAGTGTATGTGTTGCCTTCTGAATGCTTTTCTTCATCAAGAGGCCTGGATAGATTTGAGGAGGGTGATTGCATGAGGCCGTTTTGGCATCGAGCTGATTGTAAGTGCAGCCGCAGGAGCCAACTCCCTGATTAAAACTGAGATTCTGAAGCCAGATGAATTAATAATGAGGTGATAGGGAAAAGGAGAGACTCTTATGCTGCTTTTGGTTATGTTAAGAGAAGTTTTAGGTGCTTTCACCAAGAAAAAAAAAAAGAATATTTCTCTAAACATTAAATCAAACTGATTGGTACCTGGATTAATTAAGCTTCTTTTCTCAGAGTATGACCGACTCTTCAGGAATAGCCTTTTCCTAAGCACCATTAATTACAATTTGCACAGGATTAAAAGATAAGGATTATGGACAGTGCGGATTATAAAATGGGAGAGAAAAGGAGCCACAGGACAGTTTTTGGAGGTTATCTTCACAGCTATCACTTAACAAAGATTATATTTAAAATGGATTTTTTTTTCTGGTTCCAATTCTAGGAAAACACCAAAATGCAAACCACCTAGGTTAATATTATTTAAGAGCTATTATTCTTGATTAAATCTAAGCACAACAAAAAAAGCTATCCAGTTTCTTCAGAAATGGGAGATAAAGAAAGTGTTTTTGGGTAAGGTTAGCATTTTGCCAAATTTTGTGGTGGTAGCAAGCCCCATATTTATTTGAAATTGCTTAAAATTTTATTCTCCTTCATCCCTGATTGAGCTAATTAGGACTCACAGGGAATTATGTGGGTAATGGTGGCGTGGGGGAAGTATAAATATGCAATGCAATTAGCGCCTGCTCTTTTTCTGCGTGATGCAAACTGGGAGCTCATGGGCTTGTGCAAACCTTGGAACAATAGGAACCATTGATACTGAAGCTACTAGGGGAGTCCATAATTATGATATAATATTTTGCCAGCCTCTTGCATGCATGAAGGTAGAATGGAATATGAGTAGATAAAACCCAACAATTTTCTCCATCCATAATTCTTTATATCAATAGCATATTTTCTCTATTGTCTCTTTTTTCCAAAGAAGATAGAAACTTTACTTACTTGAACATTTTATGTACTATGAAGGATTTTATCTCCATGGGAGTAAATCTGGTTTGCAGTCAGTTAAATGGGTGATTTTCTCAGTGTTGTTATGAGCTGAAGAAAGCTACTCCACAATGCCTTCTGGCCTATCACAGGCAGATTTTCTTGACTTTGCTTGCTACTGTTGTATAAGCTCATGCCAGGAGATAACTTGAATTTTGTCCTTTTTTCCTCAATTTGTTAGAACTATATTCGGGCTGGGCTGACTTCATGGGCACATGACCTATGAAGTCTCTTCTAGTTGCATTTAAAGCTAGCATTATACCATATAAAAATGAACAAATTATTGATAATAATTTTAATATTTAATTTTTTCTTTGTTTAGAATAACATGAAACAGCAAATAAAAGGCACCATAACAAGTGATGGGAGAGACCACAGAATGAAGGAAAAAGCTTTATATTTGAGTACCTTTAACATCACTTTTTTCCCCTCTACTTTTTGAACAAAGGGCTCTGAATTTGCATTTTGCTCTGGACCCCGTGAATTATGTAACTGGCTCTGTACCCAGGCACAGCTAAATGGAATCCCAAGATTTATTCACTCATTCAACAAACATTTACTCAGTACACCATAGTCCAAGGCATAGGAGATACAAAGATAATGAAGGGGGTAGTCTCTGCTTCCTGGACCCTACCACCTCGTTCCAAGAGACATCCCTGCAATCCAGTCTCATAGATGCTTGTAGAACTGAGATACCCAAATGGGGAACAGATGTAAATTCCCAATTGCCCCTGGTGATGGGAGGGATCAAGAAAGAATTTATAGAGGTGCTATTTTAGATTGTAGCTGACTGTTCAAACTTGTAAGACACTACCACTCTCTGAAGATAAAACCAAATAATTAGAATGGTCTTTGCAGAAATTGGAGTCTTTCTCATCTTTTACTCCACTGTCATAGATTATGAGGAAGACCCTGCAGTTGTCTTTATTCCAATCTGAGACAGTGACTATATATGCTTCTGCTTTTAAGTGTCAAAAGTAGGCCTGAAACTTAGGTTGTCTGATTTCAATTTTTTTAAAAAGATTTTATTTATTTCTTCATGGGAGACACAGAGAGAGAGGCAGAGGGAGATGCAGGCTCATTGCTGGGAGCCTGATAGGGGATTAGATCCCAGCACCCCAGGATCACGACCTGAGCCAAAGGCAAATGCTTGACCATTGAGCCACCCAGGCATCCTTCATTTTTTTATTTTTTTATTTTTTTATTTTTTAATTATTTTTAATTTTATTTATTTATTCATGAGAGAGAGAGAGAGAGAGAGAGAGAGAGAGAGAGAGAGGGAGGCAGAGACACAGGCAGAAGGAGAAGCAGGCTCCATGCAGGGAGCCTGATGTGGGACTCGATCCCGGGTCTCCAGGATCAGGCCCTGGGCTGAAGGCGGCGCTAAACTGCTGAGCCACCCGGGCTGCCTGTATGGGACCTTTTAAAAATAAAATTTTCTCAGTGCACTTAAATTGTAATTTATTTTATAAAAATAAACTTCTTCCTAACCACCACCACTCTGAATAATGAATGCCCGTGTTCTGGAGCTAGTGTTCTGGTATGGAAGAGGTATAGGCTTGCCGTCAGGCCTGGTGGCATCTGAGTTTCTTGCATATGCTTTTGGAACTGTAATTAGCCTCCTTAAGCCTTGGTTTCCTCATCTGTCCAATGGAGACAGTACTAATTGCTTCATAGTGATATTGGAAGGATTGATAAAATGATGGGGAGTTCCAGTCCAAGTTACTGGGTGCTCTCCTTCTCTCAACGAGTTTTTCCATTTTCTTCTCACTTCTTTTAAGGCATTTACCACCTGCAGTTGCTCATTTTATTTTAGCAATGTTGGTTACTTGTGAAATTTCTATTACTTTTAACCTTCTACTAATATGAAGAGAGAAAAATATGACTCTTCAATTTCCACCTTTTCGTGTTTACTTTCTGTCCTAATGATGAGATCCCAGAATATTAGGAACTTTGGGGGAGGTATTAGAGTCCATTTGAATAATTTTCTAGTGATAAGACACTGTAGAGATAATCATAATAGCTGACATTTCAAGAAGGCTTTGCTCTGGGCAAGGTACCCCTGGAAGCACTTTACTTGTATTAATTTGGTTATATCTTATAAAGAATCCAGGAGGGAAGTCTGTTTGTTATTGTTTCCATTTCACAGATAAGGAATAGAAGTAAGGAGTTAAGTAACTCATCCAAGGTCACCTTGGCTGCCCTGGACCCATACCCTAAGCATTATGCTAAACTGCCTTAACTGTGTTATAGTCCAGACCCCCAACTCTGCACATGACTCAGATCTGCAAAGAATAATTGACTTGGCCAAGGTCATCTAGCTGCTTAAATGCAGGGGTAGGACTGGAACCCCAGGATTCTGAACCCTGGGATCCTGACTCCCTAATACAAGGTTCTTTCCTCTCCCTGCAGAATTACTGGCAGGACAGGCTCTTGAGAGGCTCAAACTGGGAACCAGCCTCGCTAGATAATAATATTTCTATTCCTGTGGCTTTCATTAAAGATGCATGATTTTTTAAATAATTCTTTCCTTTAACAGTAATTGCTATGTTTTGTCTTTCAGGAACCTGGGCAGCAAGAGATAAGCCAATATATCTGCCTGTTGAGCGTACAGTTAAAAATAATTATAGGGAACATGGTGATGCTTCAGAAACTGTCAGGTGATGCGACATTTTGAAATCATACTTTTTTACATTATTCAGTTGTAGTGTGGAGGAAATACCTGTTGGTGGATGGAGAAAAGAGGGGGAAAGAAAAGCCAAACTTTGTTCACTTATTTCTTTCATGGAAAATAACTGACTATTATCATATAAAGGTAAATGCGGATAAAATTTGGATCTGTAGGTCAACCAAAATTATTTATTGACTATGCTTACACTTTCCCAAAAAGAATTTGGTGTGTGAGTGAGATGACTAAACCGGTTTAGCAACTATAATGTGCCCCAAGAATGAACAGGAGGCAAAGATACCAACTGTAGGGGTCAGGGCTGTTGCTTGGTTCAACAAAACCTTGTGTCTGAGCTTCCTGGCCACCATTCTTCCTTATCAGAAAGAAACACAGCAGCGATGCTTACAGGAGGCAAAGCTTATTTAAATGAAATTCCAAATGCAGGTCTTACTAAAGAGGAAGGCACAGGAAATATTAGCCAGTAATAGAACAGCTCCCATGTTAGTAGTCGGCGTTCTCTGGAGAAACAGAACCGGTAGGAGACCTCTCTCCCCTTTCTCCTCTCTCTGCCTCTCTCCCCCTTCCTCTGTCCTCCCTTTCCCCACCCCATTTCTACCTCCGTCAAATTTATCACAAGGATTTGCCTCAATGTGATTACAGAGGCTGACAGGTCCCAGATCTGCAGTTAGCAACCTGGAGACTCAGAAGAGCTGGTGGTGTAGTGGGGTTTGAGGGTTTGAGCCTGAGGCCTGAAAACCAGAAGAACTGATGATGTGAGTTCCAGTCCAAGTCTGAAGGCAGGAGACTTATGTCCCAGTTCAATGACAGTCAGGGGTGGGGTGGGGGACTGAGCCTTTTCATCCTATTTATGCTTCCAGTGGATTTACTCAGCCTTTTTTATTCTATTCATGCTTCTAGTGGATTGGATGAGGCTCATCTACACTAGAAAGCTGGAAAATGTCCTATATTCCTCAGTCTAATGATTTGAATGCTAATCTCATGAAGGAAAACCTCACGGACACATCCAGAATACTGTTCAACCAAATATCTGGGCACCTTATGGCCTCGTCAAGGTGACGTACAATGATCACAATCCCCCTCCTTTTCAAACAGAATGTTCTGTTGTTCTCTAACTCATGACACAGCTATGAATCGGGAATCTGTGCCAGTACAAATCTATATTACATCAGTTCAAGTTTATAATTTACTCATAAGCAGTCAATGAGAGAAAATGAGACTGTTTTGGTTAATACAAAATATGCAGTAAGGGGTTATGGATGGCAATCACAATCTTACATTAGCCTCAGTTCCCCAAATCCTAATCAATCCCACCGTGACTTGGTTGTGCAATACTGGGATGAATTTGCAGATAATTAGCTATAAAATGTAACATTTTTGGTAGCTTGCCTTTGTGTAACAGAATACACTCTCATTAGAGTCATTTTGAAGCTGGAAAGAAGAGTAGTCAGAAGTGTTTATTTCAGCATGAAATCAGTGATGATACAGGCTCACGTTTGACTTATTGCAGCCAGGGACAAGCACTCAGGATTTAGAACAAGCTGTAGAGAGGCTCCATTATTACTGGTTATGGTCCATCCCTTATGGCTGAGTCTAGGTCTGAGATGAGCCCGGCCAGCCCGGTGTTTTGGTGGAATACATGTAGACTGCAGCCACCCTACATTTCCTCTTGTGCCATTTTGTATTCCACAGGTCTGCAGTTGATTTATTTTTATTTTTAAAAAAGATTTTGTTTGTTTATTAGAGAGAGTGTGTGCATGAGCGAGCATGAGCGGGGGGGGGGGGGTGACAGAGGGAGAGGGTGAAGTAGACTCCCTGCTGAGCAGGGAACCTGACTCCATCCCAGCAACCTGGGATCATGACCTGAGCCCAGGTGCCCTAACAGGTCTACATTTTAAAAAAGTGTAGTGTAAACTCTACACCTTCTGATTAATAACATATTTACCACTATTAATAGCTAATTATTTAAGTACTACTACTTACATGTTTTGGATACCTTTTTCTTTTTTTTTTTTTTTTTTTTGAGAGAGAGGGAGAGAGAGAGAGAGAGGCAGAGACATAGGCAGAGGGAGAAGCAGGCTCCTCGCAAGGAGCCTGGTGTAGGACTCGATCCTGGATCCTGGGATCACCACCCGAGCCGAGGCAGGCACCCAACTGCTGAGCCACCCAGACGTCCCATTTGAGTACCCTGTTGAGTGGTGGTGCCTCTCTCTCTACACACGCACACACATATACACACACAGACAAACAATTATTAGTTTTCTAGTACTACTGTAATGAAGTACAAATTTGAGTGGTTTAACAGCAGAAACTTATTTTCTCACAGTTTGGAGGCTAGAAGTCTGAAACCAAGGTGTCAACAGGGCTGTGTTCCTTCTGAGGGCTGTGTAGTTTGGTTCCTTCTGAGGGCTGTGTAGGAATCTGTTCTCCCTCTTCCTCTTCCTCCAGGATTCTCTCCTTGGCTTGTAGATGGTTCTTTTCCCTGCGCCTTCATATGTTCAAAATTTTGTTTGTGTTTTATGTCCAAATTTCTTCTTATAGGTCTTATTGGATTAGAGCCCATCCTAATGACTCCATTTTAACTTGATTATCTCTGTAAAAACCCATTCTCCCAATAAGGTCACATTGTAAGGTCCTGGGGGTTAGGAGTTCAATGTATAAATTTTGGGGGAACACAACTCAACCCCAAATTATCTACATATATAACTATACTTAATAGGTACCTATAACTATTAAGTATAGTTATATACTTTATAGGTATAGTTATATGTATATCTATGTGTATATGTGTGTGTATAAATATATATATATACACACATATATAGTAAATACACTATACTATATGTATACTCTATATATGTGTGTTTGTGCATGTGTGTATGTACATATATACATCTATGTCCATACATATGTATACATACACACACATAAACTCATTTAATCCTCAAAACAAGCCTATGTGGTAGGTACTGTGTTTATTATCCTGTTAAGCATGAGGAAATTGAGGTACAAGGCCCAGTACCCCACAGCTACCAAGTTCAGGGGTCGAGATTTGAACCCAGGTCCCTGAGTCCTAAGACCGTGCCCAGGTCACAAGACAGCAGTGACTTTTCTTGGCAGCACAGGGTAACATATCGATAGACTACAAATGGTTAAAATTAGGGATTTATTATCTTGAATTTTTAATTTTATTATTTTTTATTGGAGTTCAATTTGCCAACATATAATGTAACACCCAGTGCTCATCCCATCGAGTACCCCCCTCAGTGCCCGTCACCCAGTCACCCCAACCCCCTGCCCGCCTCCCCTTCCACTACCCCTTGTTCATTTCCCAGAGTTAGGAGTCTCTCGTGGTCTGTCTCCCTCTCTGATATTTCCCACTCATTTTCCCTCCTTTCCCCTTTATTCCCTTTCACTATTTTTTATATTCCCCAAATGAATGTGACCATATAATGTTTGTCCTTCTCCGATTGACTTATTTCACTCAGCCTTATACCCTCCAGTTCCATCCACGTCAAAGCAAATGGTGGGTATTTGTCCTTCCTAATGGCTGAGGGATATTCTATTGTATACATAGACCACATCTTCTTTATCCATTCATCTTTTGATGGACACCGAGGCTCCTTCCACAGTTTGGCTATTGTGGACATTGCCGCTAGAAACATTGGGGTGCAGGTGTCCCGGCATTTCATTGCATCTGTATCTTTGGGTTAAATCCCCAGCAGTGTATTCTCTGGAATTTTTAAAAACTGCTTTACTAAGTAGCAAAAAATTGTAGAATGACTCCTGCAAAAAATTCCACAGCCCACCAGAATTTGGTTTGGAAAACCTCCAGTAAGTGAGATTTTTGTTTTAAGTCTGTGAAAGTTTGCCCACGCAGTAGCCTATGAGGGATCTGGGCTGGGCCTCTGTCTCACTCTCCTGGCCTCAAGTTTAGCTGGCTGTCTTGTACATGCGCAACACTAAATACTCTTGAAAATAAAAGCCGGTAAGTAGGAATAGCTGACCCTGTGTGTGAAGGCTCCTTTTGGGACATGGTGGGTAGGGTCATGAGGTGAGGGAAATGTGGCCTTCATGTGGCCAAATGTGGGATCAAATGTCTTCTCTTCCTGTCCTTCCATCAGAGTGTAACTCTTCTCTCAAAACACCATTCAGATGGCATGGCCAGAAGAGCAAGCCCCTGGGGATGTGACACTTTGGGCCATAATAAACTTGCCAATTGCCCTTTTGACTTAGGATCAACTATATAACCTCACTGTTTTCCAGTTTCCTCTTGTTCAAAGTGACACGTGTTGACTAAGTCATCTTTCCTTTGACAGGTTTTGATTGGACCTTCCCCATGGTAGGCGTTGTGGGTGTGAAAGTCTGAAGTGGAGGGGGTCTGGTGGTGAAGAGCGTAGGGTTGTTATGAGGACTTAACAACAATGTTTGTCAAGATTTAGAGCTGAAATTGGTACATACATGCTATGTGTTTATTAAATAATCAACCATCTCTGGCTTTAAAGGATTGACCCTGTTGTTAGGTTGGGAAAATGGATACTGATGAAATGAGACATAATTGCTAAACCCACACCATAATGTTCTGGGAAAAGGTGTGAGTTGGCAGTCTGAAAGAGTCAGGGGAACTACGAGATTCAGAGCACAAGGAGGGGAAAATCCTTGGGCACTTGCTGTGTGCCAAGCACTGAGCTAAGGGCTTCACATACATTTCCTTTTAATCTTCAGAATAATTCTGGGTAGTAAATCTTGTCTTTCCTATTGCAAAGATGAGAAAACTGATGCTTTAGAGAAGTCATGTCTGGTACTAGAATTTACTGGTGACAAAACCTGGACTTATTTGGGGCTGTGAGTGCAGGAGAAGGCCAAGTGGGCCAAATGGAGGCACTTGTGTAGTCAGGGTAGTGGCAGGACTTCTGGGGCTGGGCCATGCTCTGGGGCTTTAAAGGATCCTAAGCTAGCTGCTCATGCCACCCCTTTTAGAGGCCTCTTGGGACTGAGGGGGCCTCGACAGGTGCCTTGCTACACTGCTCATTTGGATTTTGCTCATCACTGCAGCGATAATCCAGTGTCAATATTTTACAGAGTGATTTGATTATACTTTGCTCCTGAGGCTTTAAAAGAAGAGCATATTTTAAAAAATTAATAAATAAGTGTTTAACTCTCTGTGTTAACTACCCTTGATGCTGATAGTGTTTTCCTTGAGGAGCAAGAGTGATGCTCTGTGTATGGATTTCTGAAATCAATTATGTTTTTGTTAATTGAATTTTGTTCCCCTTCTTTTGGCCTTCTCCTAACATAGGAAATAAAATCTGGGGTGAAGCCTTTCCCACTGATGGATGACGCCCAGGGCAATACAAGCATTTTTCACGAATCTACTTTGTTTTTCCAGACGTCTCTGAGTGGCCATTACATAAGTCTAAGGGACCCAGGGTCAACTTCTATTTATGTGACAGATTCCTCGTGTTTGTTTCTCTCACCTGAAAATCTAACCCTGTGGAAATGTTTCAGGATGCTGACCTTTAAACACTGAATAAATGCTTCTCTTCCATGCTTAATAACAAAACCAACTACCACAATTACAACAATAGCTGCTGTTTACTTAATGTTTCATATATTACAGGCACCCTGGTAAGGGCCTTTCATGCATAATCTCGTTTAATTCTCCTTCTAGCCCTGTAAACTAGGTGGTATTTTTAATCTCTGTTTACAAATGAGGAGATGAGGCTTAAGGAATAGAAAGATCATGTCCAGACTCACACGGCTAAACACCGTGGAGGAGTGTGTTCCAATCTGGTCCTTTTGCCTCTGGCATCAAATAATTCCTCAATTTCTTTAAAGGCAGATCTAGCAATGAGTGGTCCTTCCTTCTCAGACAGTTCGTGAAGTGCAATGCTCTATGTTTGAGGTTCTCAAAGTAGAGGAAGCAGACCTAGACTTAGCTCAGAAACTTTGGAACAGTGACTAAGACGGCCGGAACTAGTGTGCCATGGCAGAGTGACATACCACACAATCTGATTCTCTAAATGGCCAGTGAGGCTTGGGATCTTTAATGTTTTACAGCAGGAGGAATCACCTAAAATCATGAATGCTTACAGTACCTTCCTGCTCAATAACCTGTCTCAGGTGCCTGATGCCTCCAAGTGGGCTGATGATCAATGGGTCCTGTTTGCCTGATTTTTCCTGTATTGGCACCAAATGTTTCCCATGCCCAGAAACCCCTCTCTTAGTCTTGGGCAAATTGGGATTGGTGCTTGCCCAGCCTCTAAGGGGGAGTTCAAAATCACCACCTTACCTCTCATTATCAATCCAGTCTTCTACATAGAGAACTCTGTCCATGCCTGGGCTGCTGGCTAGAAGCTGCCTCCTGGCAGAGGCTGTCCTTGACCAAACTGCAGCCAGGCTCCTCTGAGCTCTCTTCTCTACTAGGCCTCAATATTAGCCTATAAAGACTTGAACAAACACTTAGCATGGTTTCTAACAGCTCAATATTGCAGCCCTAGGATGACCCTAGTCCTCTTAAAGTACCTGCCTGAGAAAACTAAAGGCTGATTAAAGAATTTGCTTTCTTCCAGCCAACACCTAAAGATAGGGCCCCAATTTCTCAGTCTCTGTGAGAGGGTAGGAGCCTAACTTTAATAAGCACCGGTTAGCAAACCCAGGTGGGGTTCACATGGACCAACCCTCTTCCTGCTTTTTGTCATTTTTCACTTCCTGACTCTGTTGAGACCCTGCTCACCCCCTCCCTCTTCTCTCACCCTTCCTTTGAAATGCCCAGTTACCTCTGCACAAATCAAAGGTTGGGTTCAGTTCATGCTGGACACTTTTTCCTATTCCAATAGGATATTACTGATTAGAATATATCCTTAACACTCTAACTAGTGTCTGGCTTTATCTTTGATACCTTCTCTGTTCTATATTGCCTCCAATGTTTACCCTCATCCCCTCCCCCTTTATCAGTCTCTCCTTCCTCCAGGCACATAGGATCTTGCTTCTAAAGTTCTGCTTAATCCTATGGGCCTGCAGTGTTCGCTCCACTTCTGTTTATCTCATTTCAGCTCTTGATGATCTCCTTCCTTTGACCTCCTATGACACTTGGATTTGGCAGTTCTTCCTGGGGAAATAAAGATATGCTATCTCATATTGCTTTCTATGTAAAGGTCCTATGTTTACATCTGGTTTTGAGTTTCTGGAGGGCAAGAAGAGCATCTTGTACATTTTTGTGTAACCCAGGCCTCAAGAAGGCTTGTACAATGGGCAATCAAAAGTATGTATTGTCAATGATGGCTTATAATAGGTGACTGTTCAGTTCTTGCATTACCTACCTTTACTCAGAAAACAATGGCTCTGTTTTTGAACAACTTAGTCTGTTGGAAGAGACATACAGAAGCACATATATAAACTCCTCCTTGGATGGGCAGTTTAATGAAATAGATAAGAGCATAGCATTTGGAGTCACATTGGCCTAGAATTCCTTCCTCTTAATTCACCTTAAAAAAGTCATGGACAAGTTTATATCACTTCTCTGAGCCTCATTTCATCAACTATAAAACAAGCATATCATGTTTCTCACTGGGTGACTGTGGTTGGAGGGCTAAGTATTATAACAATACCTATGCATATTAAGTACCAGTAAATGGAGTCAATGAAAAGCATACATTAGCCACACAAAATGTGTCAGGGATAGATAATTAAACAAGTGTGGAGTTGGAGGGGAAGAAAGGAAAGGAATGAAATAGGAACTGGAGCAATTGGGGAACCTGGAACTTCAGGGTAAGGGGATCTGGAAAGACTTCTCAGAGGATGGGATAGAAAAAGGGAAAGGAGGGATCCCTGGGTGGCGCAGCGGTTTGGCGCCTGCCTTTGGCCCAGGGCGCGATCCTGGAGACCCGGGATCGAATCCCGCATCGGGCTCCCAGTGCATGGAGCCTGCTTCTCCCTCTGCCTGTGTCTCTGCCTCTCTCTCTCTCTGTAACTATCATCAATAAATAAAAAAAAAAAAAAAAGAAAAAGGGAAAGGAGGGTGTCTTTTATTTAGATATAAGATATGCATTTTCATGTAATTTACTGATAGTGACATTTTCCCATGGTCACAGAATTTATAAGTGGCACAGCTGGGATGGACCCAAGGTTATCTCATACCAGAACCATGTTTTTCCCAGTTTTCTAACCTCTCTTCCTTACCCAGTTACAAATTTCTGGGCATAACCCATATGGGTACATTAAAAACTTTAAACTGTCTTACATAATGATAAAAGGACCAATCCAACCATTGGTTATAAGAAGTATAAATACACACCCAGCACTGGAGCACCTAAAAACATAGAGCAAATATTAACAAATATAAAGAGAGAAATTGATGGTAATACAATAATAGTAGGGAACTTTAACACCCCACTTACATCAATTGATATATCATCAATACAGAAAATAAACAAGAAAACAGTGTCTTTGGGGGTGTCTGGGTGGCTCAGTCAGTGAATCATCTGCTTTCAGCTCGGGTCATGATCCCAGAGTCCTGGATCAAGTCCCGTATGGGGCTCCCTGGTCAGTGGAGAGCCTGCTTCTCCCTCTCCCTCTGCTGCTCCCCCTCCTTGTATGCACTCTGTCTCTCTCTGTCAAATAAATAAATAATAATTTTAAAAAATCTCTATATAAAAAAGAAAACAGAATGACACATTTGACCAGAAGGACATAACAGGTATAGACAGCATATTCTATCCCCAAACAACAGAATGCACATTCTTTCTAAGTGTATATGGAACATTCTCTAGAATAGATCACATATTAGGCCACAAAATAAGTCTTGATAAATTTGAGAAGATTGAAATCATACCATACATCTTTTCTGATCACAACAGTATGAAACTAGAAATAAATCATAAGGAAAAAACTGGAAAAATGCAAACATTTGGAAATTCAAAAACATGATATTAAACAACCACTAGATCAACAAAGCATTCAAAGATGAAATAAAAAAATTACCTGGAGATGAATGAAATGAAAGCACAACAGTCTGAAATCTTTGGGACATAGTAAAAGCAATTATTATCATCATTATTATTTTTTAGTAAATAAAAAATCTCACTTCAAGAGAGAAATATATAGTGACACAGTCCTATCTCAAGAAATTAGAAAAAACTCAAACAACCTAACCTTATACCTAAAGGAACTAGAAAAGAAGAGCAAACAAAGCCCAGAGTGAGTAGAAGAAAATAATAAATATCAGAAATGAATGACATAAAGATAAAAAGAAAAAAAAATCAGTGAAATGAAGAACTGGTTCTCTTAAGAAAATAAACAAAATTAATAAACTCTTAGCCAGACTTACCAAGAAAAAAAAGAGAGTCAAAATCAGAAATGAGAGAGTACAACTGACACCACAGAAATACAAAGGATTATAAGAATACTACAAAAAATTGTTATGCCAACAAATGGCACAACCAAAAAAAATGGATAAATTTCTAGAAACACGTGATCTAAAACCGAATCAGGGAAAAATAGAAAATCTGAACAGACCAATTACAAGCAATGAAATTGGTAATCAAAAAACTACCAAAAATAAACCTCCAGGACTAGATGGATTCAAAGAGGGAATTCTACTAGACATTTTAAAAAGAGTTATTATCTATTCTCCTCAAACTCTTCCAAAAATAGAGGATGAAGGAAAACCTCCAAATATATTCTATAAGGCCAGTGTTACCCTGATGCCAAAACCCGACAAAGACACCACACACACACACACACAAATAATAAAAAAATAAATAAAAAGAAAAAAAAAGGAAGGAAGGAAGGAAGGAAGGAAGGAAGGAAGGAAGGAAGGAAGGAAGGAAGGGAAGGCCAATAACCCTTATGAATGTAGATGCAAAAATCCTCAACTAAATACCAGGCAACTGCATTCAACAATGCATGTGTTAAAAGAATCAAACACTGTGATCAAATGGAATTTATTCCAGGGATGGTAAAGATGGTTCAATATTCACAGGTCAATCAACCTGATACACTACATCAACAAATGGAAGCATAAAAATCATATGATTATCTCAATAGATACAGAAAAAGCACTTGACAAAATTCAACATCTATTCATGATAAAAGTTCTCAATGAAGTGGGGCCAAATAAAGGTCACATATGACAAATACACAGCTGACTTCATACTCAATGGTGAAAAACCAAGAGGTTTTCCCCTAAGATCAGGAACAAGACAAGGATGTGTCCATTCTTACCTCTTTTATTCAACATAGTACTGGAAATTCCAGTCACAGGAATAAGAAAAGCAAAAGAAATGAGACATCCATATTGCTAAAGAAGAAGTAAAACTTTCACTATTTGTAGATGACATGATACTATATGTAGAAAACCCCAAAGACCCCACCAAAAACTATTAGAAGTAACAAATGAATTCAGTAAAGTTGCAGGATATAAAATTAATACCCATAAATTGGTAGCATTTTTATATGCTAGTAATAACGTAGCAGAAAGAGAAATTAAGAAATTTCTCTCACCATTTACATTTTCACCAAAAGTAATAAAATACCTAGGAATAAACTTAACCAAAGAATTGAAAGACCTGTACTCTGAAAACTAAAAAATACTGATGAAAGAAATTGAAGAAAACACAAATGGAAAGATATTCTATGCTCATGGATTGAAAGAATTATAATTGTTAAAATGTCCATATTACCCAAAGAAACCTACAGATTCAGTGCAATCCCTATCAAAATACCAACAGCATTTTTCACAAAAGTAGAGCAAATCGACCTAAAATTCCTGTGGAACCACAAAACACCCTGAATAGCCAAGGTAATCTTGAAAAAGAAAAACAAAGTTGGAGGTATCACAATTCTGGATTTCAAGATATACTGCAAAGTTATAGTAATGAAAACAGTATGGTACTAACACAAAAATAGACACATAGATCAATGGGACAGAATAGAGAGCATAGAAATAAACCCGAGATTATAGCATCCATAATCTATGACAAAGGAAACAAGAAAATACAATGGGGAAAAGACAGTGTCTTCAATAAATTGTGCTGGGAAAACCAGACAAATGCATGTAAAAGAATGAAACTGACCACTTTCTTACATTATACACAAAAATTAGTTAAAAATGGATTAAAGATCTAAATGTGAGGCCTGAAACCATAAAAATCTAGAAGAGAATACAGGCAGTAATTTTTCTGACATTGACCATAGCAGCATTTTTCTAGATATATTTTCTGAGGCAAGAGAAACAAAAGCAAAAATAAACTATTGGGACTACATCAAAATAAAAAGGTTTTGTACAGTAAGTGAAAATATCAATAAAATGAAAAGGCAACCTACTGACTAGGAGAAGATATTTGGAAATGATAATAAGGGATTAGTATCCAAAATATGTAAAGAATTTATGCAACTCAACACCAAAAATGTCTGACTAAAAATGGGCGGAGGACCTGAATGAACATTTTTCTAGAGAAGACCTATATGTGGCCAACAGACACATGAAAATGCTCGACATCACTAATCATCAAAGAAATGCAAATCAGGACCACAATGAGCTATCAGCTTACACTTTCAGAGTGGCTAAAATAAAAAATACAAGAAATAAGTGTTGGACAGAATGTGGGAAAAAAGAACACTTGTACACTGTTGGTAGGAATGTAAATTGGTGCAGCCACTGTGGAAAACAGTATGGAGGGTCCTCAAAAAATTAAAAACAGAAACACCATATGATCCAATAATTCCACTATTGGATATTTACTCAAAGAAAATGAAAACACTAATTTACAAAGGTATATACACCCCTATGTTTATTACGTCATTATTTATAATGGCCATGATATGGAAGTAACCTAAGTGTCCGTCGATAGACAAATGTGTGTGTGTGTGTGTGTGTGTGTGTGTGAGATATACGCACACCACATTATTCATATATATATGAATATATATGAATATTTTATAGCCATAACTAAGGATAAGATAGTGACATTTGAGACAACATGAATGGATCTAGAGGGTATTATGCTGAGTGAAATAAGACTGAGGAAGACAAATACCATATGATTTTGATTTTTTTTATTTTGATTTTTACATGATTTCACTCATGTGAAATCTAAAAAAAAAAGAATAAACAAGCAACATAAGTTCTATGAATACAGAGAACAAAGTGATGGTTGCAGGAAGAGAAGGGGGAGGATGGGCAAAATGAGTGAAGGGGAGTAGGAGATACAGGCTTTTAATTAGGGAATGAATAAATTATGGGAATAAAAGGCACAGCATAAGGAATACAGTCAATGATGCTGTAATCGTGATGTATTGGGACAGATGGCAGCTGCACTTGTGGTGAACATAGCATAATGTATAAATTTGTCGTATCACCATGGCGTATGCCTGAAAGGAATGTAACATTGTGTTTCAACTACAGTTGAAAACAAGAATGCAAACTGAACTTTGCAGCTGCAAATAGTTGCTCTATCTGCTCTGACTAAAAAGTCTGTGTAGGGATGGGTTAAAACACTAGCTTCACCAGAAAAGTCCCTCTAACCTGCTTTGAATATATTGGCTTGTGCAAATACTGGAAATTTTTAACTGGCAGGAACAGAATTCCCACCTAAAGCAGTTTAAACAGTCAGGAAATTTAGTATTTCTCATAACAGGAGGTAGGGCAAGCCCCAGGCACAGTACCCTAACCTAATCCTTGAACCTATGGCTCTATTTCTCTGCAAGTCTTCGTGCTCCCCCTCCTTGTGCTCCCCCTCCTTACCCTCATCAGTGTGTAGGCTCAGTCCTAAAGAGGACTGCCCTCAGAGTTTCAAGAGGGCTGAATTAGCAGCCAGGACTAGTGATGTCTGTTCTGTGTGAGTGAGAGAATAATCTTTCCCTGAGTCATGGACTAAATATTCCATTTCTTTAGTCTGACTGGGTCAGACCGTGGGTCCCACCCTGAAAAAAATAGCAATTAACAAGGGGAATACTCTGTACTGATTGGCTGAAGGCAGGATACTTAAACCAATTAGTGACAAGAAGGATAGGATTGCTGTGATTGGCTGATACTAATCAGGGCTCTTTTCTGCAGTCCGGGCTGGTAGGTACGTTGCCTCCCCAGAGGACTGAGATTCTAAATATGTTAGTTAGGTCTAGGGGTGCCTGGGTGGCACAGCAGATTAAGCAGTAGACTCTTGGTTTCAGCTCAGGCCATCAGGGTGGTGAGATGGAGCCCTGTGCTGTGCTGCTTGGCTCCGTGTTCAGCGAGGGAGGCTGCTTGAGATTCTCTCTCTCCCTCGCCCTCTGCCCCTCAGCCACCTGCTCTTGCACTTGTGGGTGCTCTCTCTCTTCCTCTTAAATAAATACATCTTAAAAAAATATTTTATTTATTTATTCATGAAAGACACAGCAACAGAAAGGCAGAGACGTAGGCAGAGGGAGAAGCAGGCTCCAGGCAGGGAGCCTGATGTGGGCCTCTATCCTGAGACTGCGGATCACGCCCTGAGCCAGGGGCAGGTGCTCAACCGCTGAGCCACCCAGGCGTCCCTAAATACATTTTAAAATATGTTATGTCTAGTACAGTTTGGTCTTGATGAATCAGAATGGATACTAGGTGTGAACAACAGTAAGCCTGTCTGTTGTGTTCTGATTATCAATCCTAGATAGGTAACCACAATGTGGGTTTTCCTAGGAAGGAGGAAAGGAGAATAAATCCTGGGTAGGCAGCAGGTGACTAAGTCTGTTATGTCTCTAGCTGAGGTTAGGCTTAAAGGACAGCTAAGGTAATCCCCAACCTGTTTTCTAGTCTGACAGCTTGATATGTGGCCCCAGTGATGACGGCCCCAGGCAGTCTTTTAACATGCTGTCTTTAAATCAGTCTCTTCTAAAAGGTGAGCCTAAATGTCATCTGAACCAGGCAAGTCCGACTACCTCCTATGTGGGGGACCTGACCATGAGTCAGTCAAGTCAGGTCTCTGTTTAGTGCCAGGACAAAATAGAATTGCTTGACACATAGACAAAGTGAGTTAAGCTAGGCTCTGCCTAGAGTGATCTCCTCGCCCAACTAAAAGCTTTAAAAAAGTCCTTCATCAGGGGGTGCCTGGGTGGCTCAATCAGGTAAGCATCTGACTTTTGATTTCAGCTCAGGTCATGATCTCAGGGTTGTGAGATAAAGCCCCACATTGGCTCCATGGTCAGTGTGGAACCTGCTTAAGATTCTCACTCCCCCTCTGCCACCACCCCCCATGCTCTCTCTATAAAAAGTCCTTCATCAGTCTTTGGTTTACTCTATCCTTAAAATTCCTGTGGAGCCTAGGCAGGTTAAATCAGATACAGGTCTGATTATGGGAGATTTTGAGAGGTATATGGTTATATCATTTTCAAGTATGGACAGTAAGTAGATTAGATTGTAAGAAATGTGTTATAAAGCCATATATATATATAGCTTTTAAAATTTAATATATATAAATGTATTGTTTATAGTGAGCTTATCAATTATTTGTATTTAATTATTTGCTTTGAAAGTACTTATGGTGGCTTGACACCAGTGTGTTCAGCCAATTACTTTAACCTTTCCCCCAGAAATCTTGTTTGCACTATTGATTTGGACTATCAATGCAGAGTCTGAAGTAATAAGGTTTTGGCCTATTCCTGATTTTGCAAGGAAGATTGAAATCTTATGTGTTCATCAGATCGATTTTTTATTGGACACACAAAAGGGTGTTTGGTCTTTGGGTGCTAGCTACTTGCAGAGTCAGCTGGAGAGAAGAGTTTTGGTTTTTGTAGGTTTGTTTGCTATTATTATTGTTTGTTTAAGGATAAATGTGGAGCCATATTGCTAGGATATATTAAATGGAAGTGTAGAGGGATAGTTTGCACAATCTGAATGTGAATAGTCAAATTGGTCCCGGAAAATTAGCTATATAAAGGCTGGCAGTGTAGCCAAGTTAATGGAGCATTGGCTCACAAGAGAAACTGAGTTTTGCTTTGTACTAGCTGGCTGGTGACCTTGGACAAATCACTCAACTTCTCTGAGCCTTAGTCACTATATCTAGAGTTTTACTAGGCCACCAGCAGCAAATACTTATGGCCACATGGAAGATAGAAAATACACATGAATAAAGAGGCCTTGAAACAAAACAAAACAGAATATAACAATAAAACAGAAAGCCAACAAAACCCCAACTTTAACGAGAGACTGTTGGGCAATGGAAGATGGTGGGGGTGGGGACAGACCACAGCCCCATCTAAAAGGTGAACCATTATTCAGCTTCAAGTTGCATGCAGGCCTCAGGTGACCAGATCTTTTGATTTTTTTCTCTTAAAGAGAAGCTGAAAAATCCAGATTTTATGCAAAATCTTTTCTTTATTTTGGATGAATGTTCTTAAATATTGGATGAAACAATAAACCTGTGTGCACCAACACTCTGTAAACAAAATGAAATTTCCCGCTGGGCTAAATTCAGCCTGGTATTGCTACTTTGCAAGGTCTAGACAAGATGAACCCAGAAATCTGTTGCAGGTATAGAATGCTTTGACTCTGTGACTTGAATTTAGAACATCTCCTCAGAGTCATACCAGCTTTGATTTGGAAGAGGTCCTAACAGGTAAGTGGGTTGCCTCTCATGCACTATCCCTTGGCAATTGTTACCTAATCTCTTTAGCTGTTCCGTAAGACAGACTGTTCTGAAAAGGGACTCTGAAGGTCTTCCCTGAATGAAGAAGAAACACCTTGTCCAGCAACTTCTCTGATTGGTTCTAATTCTGTCATCTGGAGCAACACAGCATGCAGTGTCTTTGGTGTCTTGGAGCTTTAGTCCTGGGTGAGCCTGCTTCCATTCACTAACACACCAGACAGCTGTTTCCTGGACAGTCAGACTCTGAAAGGTCTTAGAGCACAGAACACGGGATGAACTAGAGATGTTTTTCTAAAAGAGAATTCAAACAGATCCTCTTCCATCATCACCGTGTGCTGTGGGTGGAACAAAGTCTGGACTGCTCATGGCGAGCCACAGTTCCTTCATCTGGGCTAAAGGGGAGGGTCCTAGGAGGTGTGGACTGGGAAGCCACAGCTAATTTGGTGGGTGGCATGAGGGTACAGGTGTGATGTGTCTTCTTCAGAGGGTCACCATTGTGAGATCTTTGTTTTCTAGGATGGGTCATCCTGGGGGTGTCATTTTATCCCAGAAGGGTAGTAATGTACTTGTTTCCATTTCTTACCTCATTATAACCTTAGGACACTTTCTCCCCATCCAGGACTGACCTGGAATCACTTTATCCCATGTAGTCCCTTGCCAGGCTTTTTAATAGAGAGCACAGATGGGGCTTTTGCTCCCTCCCACAGATGGAGGGAGATGGGGAAGTTGCTGTTGTTTGCCCCTGTGTATGTGTAGTTCAGGAGGTGCTTGGAGCAAGAGGTGAATGCCTGGATGTGGGTCAGTCCTGAAGAGAAGCAGAGGGGCTCAGCTACAGTTCAGAACTGTTCTAGTGTGTGTGTGTGTGTGTGTGTGTGTGTGTGTGTGTGTGTGTGAGAGAGAGAGAGAGAGAGAGAGTGAAATACTTCTTCCTAAATGTGACTGTGCATTATAGTAGAGTCTTCATGACATATTGTGCGAATAATCCTTCACATGCTCTGTGATTTGACCCATAAGGCCAGAACAGGGAAATTAACTAGGTGTAATAAATAATAAAGAATCTGGTGAATATTTAGGGTCTGGTAATGATGATAAATCAGGTTTGAAATGTTCCTTGAGGTGATTGTGAGATTCTGAGAAATGAATCCAGAAAGATTGATTAGAACCTATTGCTGTTCAGAAAATCTACTGCAAAAAACACAGGGAGGTATTGCGAGGCTAATAGAAAAGGCGAATACAATCCACCTTGGCCTCTAAAAAGCAAATGAGTGTAATCAACAAATGTCATTGCTTTTATGGGCAAATGCATAGAAGAGCAAGAGAATCCCCAAAGCACCTGGGGAAAGTGTTGATTTGATCAGTGAAAGCAAAGAATGAACACATTTGGCTTTCTCTATGGTCCTTACTTCCTTTGAAGCTTTATTGATTCATTTATTTGTATATTTGGCTATTTATCTGTGCAATTTAATGAAAGGCCTCTATTGAAGAAATAAAGCTCTATGTTTTTAAGAGTTTGTGCTGCCAAAATTTGTTCTTTTTAGGGTCACATACTTGTTTTTCAGCTCTTGGTGTGAAGATTCATATCTTACGGTTTGTTCAGCTGTACTAGGTGGGGGTTTATGTTGAATGCTTTAGTGATGTATTATCCCATTCTTCTAAAATCTGGCCCAACTTGTTTGGTGAACTTAGTAGTAACAAAATACCGACCCTTTTGGAAGATAACGGAGGGAAAGAGTAACCCTAATCCTGTAGTTTTTTTTTTTTTTTTTTAAGTCAGACAAAACCTTAGCTGTTTAAAGGAAATGGAAGCATAAAGAAGCCATGTGGGCAAGAGTGGTAGTTAGTAGAATGAATAATTTGTGATACAGCAGGAAGAAGATGGGCTTGGGTGCAGAATTGTCTGCATGACTTTGGGCAAGTTACTCAACTCCTTTGGGCCTGTTTCTGCCTGAGTAATATGGGGGGAAATATGGGAGGAACAAATTTGTATCTCTTGGAAATTAAAGTAGAAAACATGGGTCAGAGCCTATCACTGAATATGGCACATAGTGGCTCCCTTCTTCTCACTTGGTGGCCTTCTGTCTTCACATATTTATTGTTCAGTCCTTGGCACATAATGAGGACTTAAGATTTGTGGGTTCATGTACAGAGGCTGGGAGTCAGCATTCTCCAAAACCCTGGTGGCAGACAGCCTGCCTCAATGCTGCTCTCTGATCTCTTGTTTGGAATCTAGAGTAAATTATGGGAGCTTATTTGAGCATCATGCTTCAGGGAGAATGTATGGTGCCAGACACAGTCCTTACTCTCATCCCACACATATTCACACAGGCAGGGCATGCCAGGCAGACCTTTGTTAGTGCATATTCTAGGATCTTCCCTGTCTCCCCAACCCTGCTCCCTGGGATGAAGAGAGGTAGGTGATGGTGGTATACCAGGTTCCAAATTAAAGACTAGAGTTTGAAGAAGTTTGTCTTTCCTCCTTCATTTCATAATTTGAAGTATGAATAGAAATGTCGATGCTGTGTAAATAAATTATTTGATTAAACAGGACATCAGTATGGTCAATGGTTAGACTTGACAAGAAACTCGAGGCAAGCTGGTAATGGTTTTCCTAATTTACTTGAGGATGAATAACGCAGGAAGCTCATCAGACTCATCCACAGATAGATTTGAAAGAATTTGATTCCCAAAACTAGAGAAGTAGTTGAGAAGGAAAAATACTGCCATGAAGCTGGTTTTACTGCTAGAGAAATCTGGAGCTGCAAAAAGCCATGTTAAAATCACATCACAGATCTGTCTTTAGCCAGAAGCAGAAATTAAAAGTTAAAGAGAAATGTCTCTCTCAGACCTGGTTTTATTACTCCACTTCCATACTGGGTGGTCTGTTTAAAGATTGGCCCATTAAAGCTATTGTGCATTAACAAGGCTCTCCCCCAATGGGCCATCCCAGTTGTGTGACTCCACTGTTTGACAGGAAGTGAGTTATCATGAGAAGAAGGCCCATGGGTGAACAGTGGTATGTCACTGCAAGGGTTTCTAAAAATATGCATGCTGTCTTCAATTGGCTGCAAATTATGGCTAATTGAGGGCACTGGGGGCATTTTATGACAGATGAATATGCAGTTAAGATGCCCTGCTGTCCCTGAGAGGAGATGAAATGGACAACTATCTTTGGAATATGAATCACTGTGTCAGACCTTTGGGATATTTCTAGTGGCTGCTACTCTGAGGGAAAAAGGATGAGACTATGATTACCCATTACTATTGGCTTAGTTTCATTGATTAGATTAGCACTGTCCTGATGGGAGACCACTATAGTATAGACCCTTCTCCCTCTAATCCATCCTTCTTACCCTCCTACAAATATGTTAGGCAAAGTTCTAGGTTCCCGAAGATACATCGGTGAGCACCATAGAAAAAGTCCCTGACCTTATGTACAGTGCTTATGTTCCTTTCTCTCTCTCTCTCTCTCTCTCTCTCCCTCTCTCTCTCTCTGTGTGTGTGTGTGTGTGTGTATGTAGAGGGAGACAAACACTAAAACGAATATATGTTTTTTTATATACACATAATTATACCCATCAGTCTTTTTGTCATTTAAAATCTGATCTTGTGATCAATTAGATATTAAAAACCAAGTAGAGACATTTAGGACCTGTGAAATCTTTCCAGATACTCCCTACTACCTCAAAGAATAGCAAAAGGGACAAACTACAAAGTGTCTGCTTTTTGGTTTCCAGGTGTATAGTCATGGGCCACTTCTGAATTGGACAATCAGATGGAAGCCTGGGAGCAGGAGGCAGGTGTAGTGAAACTCCAAAATATTCTTGAAGAGTTAAAGGACCTCCTCTCTCCCACTCTAGGAGCCAGGCAGGTCTTTAATGTCAAGAGGAACTCTAGGGTTTGATTCAAAACAGGCTAGTACTAGAGGCCCCCTGAGGCTTAGCCTCACTTTGATTTGGATCAGTGGTTCTCCAGGTGTGGACCAGGGCAGGATCCCCTACTTGCACCAGGTCACCTGGTATGTTGGTATCTTTGCTGCATAAATAGGAATTACCTGGTGTCTTAGCTCAGGCTGCTGTGATAAAATGCCACAGTGGCTTGATGGCTTAAACAACAAATATTTATTGCTCATAGTTCTGAAGGCTGGAAGCCTAAGACCAGGGTGTCAGCATGGTTGAGTTCTGGTGAAGACTGTCTTTCAGGTCATAGACTGCTGATTTATATCCTCACATGACTGAAAAAAAGTGAGCTGTGTCTCTGGCCTCTTCTTATAGGGCCCTAATCTCATTCATGAGGTCTCTAACCTTATGACTTAATCACCTCCCAAAGGTCTCACCTCCAAAGGTCTCACCTATCACATTGGGAATTATACTTCAACATATGAATGGGGAGGGTACACAAACATTCATTCTGTAACACCCCCCCCCCCCCCCCGTTGGTGTGTAACAAATTACTACAAATCTAGAAGCTTAAAACAACCTACATTGTTATCTCACAGTCCCAGAGGTCAGGGACCTGGGCAAGGCTCACCCAGATTGTGTCCTCTTATGAGGCTACAAATGAAGTGTTGTCTGCCCAGGTTGTGGAAGAGCCCACCTGTGGAAGAATGTTGCCACCCAGGTTGCTGGCAGGATTCACATCCTTGTGGTTGTCAGGCTGAAGGTTATGCCTTTTGGCTGGCAGAGGCTGGAGGCTGCTTCAGCTCCTAGTGGCTGCCTACAGTTCTTGGCCCACTTAGGTTTTTCCAACATGGCCACTTATTTGATCAAACCAGCAAGAAATTTCTAGAGTGAGTCTTCTGGCAAGATGGAGTCTTCTATAACAATCTAATCATAGAGGTGATTCCATCACTTAACATATTTCATTGGTTGAGAAGAAAGTCATGGGTCCCACACATACTCATGAGGAAGAGATTACACAGAAGCATGAGCCAGAAGGATGGCATGGCTGGGGGGAGCCAAACCTGGTTTACCTGTTAGAAACAAAATAAATAAAATAATAATATAAATAAATAAAATCTTAAAAAAAAAAAGACCGATGGATTGTATGAATGTCAGTATCCTGGTTGCTATAGTATAGTATAGTTTTGCAAAATGTTACCATTGGTTACAACTGCATGTGACTCTGATTTTCTGAACTAAAATTTTAATTAATCAATAAAATAGAGCCTGGATTTCACCTTTTTTTTTTTTTTTTTTTTTTTTGGATTTCACCTTTCACACCTCATCTTTGCTGTCCTCAGTCATCTGGAGTAGATCTTTATTAAAGGACCTTTCTTTTTTCTTACCCCCAAGCTGTCTGAGGAGGAGGTCTTAACTTTGGTTAAGTCACTCCCCTCTTTTTACAGAAAGTGTTCTCCTCAGCTGACTGGCATTGTTGGGTGAGAGTTTTGGACATGGAAAATCCAGCAAGTTGAGATATGGAGTGTCTTGGGAGGTCAGGGAAACATAGCTTCCACTTATTTCAGGGTCACAACCTGTAGCTGCAGTAAATCAAGAGCAAAAGCAAGACTCCAAAGGCATACCCCTGGATAGCTTCCTCTTGCTCCCCACTGAAAAAACTAATATGCTGCACCAAAAGAATGGTAGATAGATTTACTTCTCTTGTGACATCATTGCACCATGTGGTTCTGACGTTAGTAGCATAATTATTAGATCAAGAAATCAAAAAGCAGCAGCACTCTGTCCTGTTCATCTCTAGCACAAGGGTTTACAGTAAGCATTTGTTGAATGAATGAGTGAGTGAATGAATGAATGAATTCTGAGGCTGACTTTATTACTGCTCAGTTCCACTTGGGGGAGGAGGTGTCAGAAGCAGTGGCTCTCTAAAAGAAATGATACTTGTCAAGATCCATTTCTCAAGGCTGGAATCAGTGTCAACATAATATTGTTTTATTTTATTCCCACTGATTTGCATTGTAGGTGTTTGCTCGGGGTGAACAATTACCTTTTTTTTTAAAGCTCTATCTATCTATCTATCTATCTATCTATCTATCTATCTATCTATCATCTATCATCTATCTATCTATCTATCTATCTATCTATCTATCTATCTATCTATCTATCATCTATCATCTATCTATTTATTTTAGAGGGAGAGACCTAGCGCACAGGGGGAAGGACAGAGGTAGAAGGAGAGACTCCTAAAGCAGACTCCCCGTTGACTGCAGAGCCTGACGCTGAAACCACGACCTGAGCCAAAACCAAGAGCCACCCAGGCACCCCCTGGTTGAGCAATTCTTTTTCTTTTGGTTGAGCAATTCTAAACAAAAGTTAAGAGTGTTTAAAAGTATTGAGCTAGATGCTTGATGAGGAAAGCAAATTTAACCTTTTGGATCATGGCAAGTTGTTACTTCTGGATTTTTAATATTAGGAAAAGCATCCTTTTAACAAAATTTGAGTTTAGGATTGGAGCAGGAGCCCTTGCTTAGCTGGCAGCCTTACCATTCCTTTCAGGTCCGTGATGCCCCCTACCACTCTGCTGAGCTATCTTCCCAGGGAGGTGACTCATGCAAGATGTTCTGCAAATTCTTTCTGATTGATGGATTGAAGCTACACGTCATCTTCTCAGCATCTCAATAAAGCCAATTCTGCTTAGAACAAATCACTTTATTCCTTCAAGAGTTCCACTTTATGAGTTTTTGAATGCAATGTCTTCATTGAGAGAAGCATATCTGCAGAAGTAAGTATTAAGTGGTCTACTGTATAGATAAAGGAGGGTTGTGTTTGGGCCCCCAAGGAGTATACATTCCAAACATGAGTTTGAGTCACTGGCTCATTTAGCCTGGTATCTAATGGGTGATCAACCAGCCTAACCAGGTAGTTGTACTGGGTAAATTTCTCACCTCAGCACAATAGGCCAATAGGTCTTCTTATCTTGATGACTGATGGTCCTGTGGGCTGACTGCTCTTGGGGCACAAACCCCTAGCTTAAAATGTGCCCTGTGGGGGGAATCCATATGGACATGGCATTTAATAGAGAATATTCTTTTTTAAAAAGAGATTATTATTTTATTTATTTATGAGAGACAGAGAGAAGGGCAGAGACATAGGAAGAGGGAGAAGTAGGCTCCTCTTAGGGAGCCCGATGATGGACTCAATCCCCAGACCCGGGATTAGGTCCTGAGCCAAAGGCTCAACTACTGAGCCACCCAGGCATGCTTAATAGAGTATTCTTGATGTTCTTGTGGGATGTGATGATGATAGAGCCTAGGTGAAGTGTTAGGAACCAAAGTTCCAGACACCCACTGTGGGAAGTTGCTTGACTCTGGATCCCAGGGAGATCAGGGGAGGGACTGGGGCCAGCCTGAAGTTGTGTATCTGTAAGGAAACATTATCTACTGAATCAACACTGTGTCTTACATTATACATCTATAAGTCATATAAATCCTGGTGTCTAGGGTAATCAGAATAGGAATTTAAGGCTTTTGAAGTCTCTTTTGAAAATGGCAAAGGGTGGAGGGTGGAATGGGGAACAAATCCAGCCAGAAAATATAATCTTGCTCTTTGCTCTCTGTAAACTCCCACAGACTTTTCCTGATACTTAGCGGAAACCGCTTCTTCCTTCACTAGTCTTCACTAGTCTTTCTTGGTCAGCTCTTTATTGTGTACACTCTCTAGGTTGTTTGGGCTGAGTCATATGCAAACATCCCCCCCCCCCCCCGCCTCCTCTCATATGCCCTCTTAGTTTATTACTGGTGATCTGATCTCCAGAGAAGAGCACAGGGCTGGACCTGCACCTTTAAATACTTCCTTTCTCCAGTAGGGCATGGTTTAGGGTGTAAGACAGAAAGGGGAAAGACTGCAACTTCTATACTTTAAAGTGTTTTGTTTTATTTCTATGGCACATGACTTTGCTAAATCTCAAGTGTGTTTAGAGTACTGTTATGATAAAAATAATAGAAATCTGTTTAGGAGGTCACTGAATTCACAGAAGCTTTTCATCATTTATATTTTCCTGATCAGTAGGATTAAAATTTCAACTACTATCAAGTAGGGGAGCTGTGAAATGTTTAGATATTAAAATAAGGTTCTTCTCAAAAGAGAGAAATCTATAGGTTGAAAATGCCACTTTTTTTTTTTTGATAACTGTCTCAAGTTTTCATGGTTTAAAAAGTGTTTTGAAATTTAGTTTTTTTCTGATTTAGCTTAACCAATAAGGGGGTAAATGATCTCACTCAGCAGTATACTTATAACATGAACAGATTGATTAACTTAAATAAAATCCCTAATGGAATAGTTTCTCTAAGCAATAATTATCTTAGTTACCACAAGCACTAGGTGAAAGGTCACGGGGAGACTTTTTAGGGAGATCAGGTTGGCATGTCCTGCACTCATTGATTATCACAACAAGTGGGGAAAAAGAAACCCCCCAAACCAGACATTCTACACCTCCTGAAGTGATGCAGTAGGAACTCACAGTATTATCTATGGCATCTTGTTGCTAGAAATATCGAACCTAGATGTCTCTAGATCCAACTACTAGTTTCTAGAAAATGCAGCAGAAAGGAAACATGCTGGATGAAAACCAGTGATGCATTCAGTCACTGGACAAATGACTAATTTTCTTCAACAAATAAATGATATGGAGAAGAAAGGGAGAAACAGCTGTTTTGGATTGAAAGAGACTTAAGAAGCTAACAAATGCTATTTGTGGACTTTGTTTGGCTATTGATTTGAACAAATTGGCTATAAAAATACATTTTTGAAACCAGGGAAAAATAAGGCAGGTTATTAGGTGATAATAAGAAATTCTTATAAATTTTGTTGGATGAGATAATGGCACTGTGGTGATGTTAAAAAGAAAAATGTCTCAGTCACTTCGAGATACATGCTGAGGTATTTATGGGCAAAATGGTAGGACATCTGGGATTGGCTTTGAAATGTAATAAGAAAAAAGGCAGGGGGCAGAGATAAAATCAAAATGGCAGACTTGTTGGTAATTACTGAAGCTGGGGCTAGGTACTTGGCATTCATATTCTTCTCTTTCTACTTTATATATTTGAAAAATTTCCATAATCAATGGTGAAAGTATAATTGAAACACATTCTAGTTTCTGTTTTTGTTTGAAGGCCTTAGAGACATGCAGCTGAAGACATAAATCATGGAATTGGCCATGCCTCTTGTTGATACTTCCATTTTTCTTTTTTTCTCACAGATATATTTTGTGTGTCTTTGGGATTAGGAAGTAGGAGTGCTGCCATCGGGCTCTCTTAGTTGAGAACAAGGATCCAGAGGAGGTGGTAAGTGCTAATCAGCTGGGGGAAATATGGGAGGGGCGGTGCTAATTTAACTGCCCGAGGGCTTTTGAGTGCTATGTTCTGAATGTTTGTATCCCCTCAAAATTCACGTGGGAAATTCCAACACCCAACATGATGATGTTAGAAGGTGGGGTGGTGATTCAGGAGGCCATTAGGTGAAGAGGGTGGAGCCCTGACAGATGTGATGAGTACTCTTAATAAGAAAGACCCCATGTCACTTCCGAGCCCCTTTTGCCATACAAATATATGATGGGAAGTCTGTGACCCAGAAAAGAGCCCTCATATCACCATGCTGGGTAGTCTGATCTCAGGCTTTCAGGCTCCAGAACTTTGGGAAATAAATATTTGTTCTTCATAAGCTACTCAGTCTGCAGTTGTTTGTTATAGCAGCTGGTACAGACCAATGAACTGGGCCATGTTTATTTCCAATGTGTTTCCTTTTTCTGCTTAGCTTGAAGCCACAGACTATGTCTTAGCTCTTGAGCTATCCTCAGTGCCTGCCAGTATGTCTGGGCAAAAGTTGGACACTTTGTAAATGTTCACTTGCAGAGTAATTAAATTTCCACTAGTTGGCACCAACTTTTTCTATGAGTGACCTGGTTAAGGCTTTAACAAATCACCAATGCAATAAGAAAGTTAATCTAAACAAATCCTTAGTCTTGAAGAGAAAATAGCCACTATAATAGGTGTCAGGAACATTATGCCAAATCAATACAGATCATCTTCATTATAGGTAGGCACTGGGCAGGTTTGGAGACGGAGTCACTGTACCTGCTTCTCAGCCTCATGAATTCTCATTATCATCTCCCTGGCAATAACAAACAAGTATAAAGCTAAGAACTAGTTTCTTAGGGAGAGTATTATAGGTGTGGAGGCACAGATTACTTGCAAATGAGGAGACAAAAGGGGCTTCAATAAAATTGCTTCCTATCAAGTGTAATAAACATGTACAATAAGTTATTATTAAGGATCTTTGAGGCAGGCCACATTAATGAGGTACTGAGACAACTAAATGAGATTTTAAGTAAAAAAAAAAATCCCACAAAACCAAGAAGGCTAGAATAAAGATGAATGTAAAGAAGAGAGGAAAATGGAAAATGAAGGAAACAAAGAGGAGCAGATATGATGAAAATTGCCCTGCCATCCTGTTGGCAAGAGTGAAAGCAAATCTAATGACTTTCTCTGCTTTCGGTTTTAAAAATAAGACACATTTCTCAGATATGAAATGTGGTCCATTATCTGCCAATGCTGTTCTGAGTTGTCTTCAGGCAGCAAATATATGCCATAAAATAAACTTTAAACTCTCCACCCCCTCCTTTTTAGGAGTGGCACAACTCTAGCTGTTTGGAAAATTGGTTTTTGATGACAGTTTTTCTGCCCTTGCTAGAGAAATTCATTGATGAGTGTGATGTGTGTGTGTGTGTGTGTGTGTGTGTGTGTGTGTTTGCTGTGGTTCATGGATTTTATGATGAACACCTTTTTTACATTTTAACATCTCTGGAACCCACATGTGTGTGACAGGGTTTAACTGGCAGGATTTTTTTTTTTTTCCTTTAGTGCTGGTTTTCAAAGTAATGTTTCTTATTATAATTAGCCACATCTTAGGTTGTAAATTTGATTTATTTAGAGGTGAGGTGGGGGTGGAGAAGGAAGAAGAAAACAGAAGTGGAAGAAAATTTGATGCCATGTATAATGGCATAATTCAGAAAAACTTTTTTTCTTTAATTCTTGTTATTTGTATGACCATTTGGGAATAAAAATGACATTTACTTGTATTCTTTGAATGAATCCATGAAAACTATTAAACTCTTCCTTCTGAATTCTCCTTCACTTTTTCCCCCCTACTCCTTCTCTGCTTCTCATATACTTGAGACTTTGGCTTAGTGCAAAGTTGCACACTTGCAACTTCCCAAAAGGTGCACATGACTTAGATTAACTATTGATTGGAGAAGAATCAGTCATGACAAGACCTGAGAATAGCACCAGAGCCATACCGTAGTGTGGGACACAGAGGTTTTTTGATATTTCAGAGAATTCCACTTCTGCTAAGTCCAAACACATTGACGTGTGCCCAAGCTGTACTTCTGCTTCTCTTTCGCATTTTGGGTGTTCTGGGCACAAGCTCATGCTCAATGCCAAGCAATTGCAAGCTTCAGCTCTGCAACTGTGAAATAAAAGAGCCTTGGTTTTCTCCTACTGGGAGGAATGCTTTTAACCCTTCAGAGCAATTCCTTTTGTTCCTTTCTGTAGCTACAGGTCTTTGGGACTCCCACTTAGAGGTGAAGACATTAACTATGATGGGCTCAGTTGGCATGTGTGTCATCTCACACACAGAGAGAGGCAGTGAAGCTGGAAACCCAGTCAGTTCTTAGTACTTTCAGGTCAGAAGTCTTAAATGTTGTTTTCACGAAGGATCAGGAATCTCTTAAACTCATTTTAATTTTGTGATACAGCTGAACTCAGATGAATGTGGGATAGCCTGCTGTGCTGGTGGGTTCAGCAAGATGACACCACTGAAAGTTATGAGGGAAAGAGCAAAGATGTCCCTCTAGATACTGGCTGCTGACAATTAGGCGATGAGTTTGGATAGTAGATAATAGAAAGCTGGAGTATACAGTCTCTGGCCATATCTATCACTCTGACAATGGACAAAAACTTAGTGAAAAATATTCATCAAGGCCATTGAACCAAATTAGTATAGGCAAGGTTTAAGAGTTCTGGCCATACACTCATTGCAGACAGTAGAAATTTGGTGATGTTCACTCATGCCCTATGGAAGTGTTCTTTTATGCATCCAGTCTCATCAGACCTAATCATTCTTTGCCAGAAACCAAACAAAATGTCACCTCTCTTTTGGAAAGATTTCATCATTGACAGAAACATAATTTCACTTATCCAGCAAGAGAAATGTTGACACTGACAAGAAGATAGTACCTTTTACCTTCAAAACTGTTTTATAGGAAACAATTTAAGTTAAAATAGCTTTTTCCTTTTTTTCTTCAATTTTATCAGGAGTGATTACTCCCTGCTGCTGCTGTGCCACGTCAGCCCACATCTAATAATTGCCCAAGATGGATCTTATCAGTTTCTGATTTAAAATAAAGGTTAAATATCTGGAGGACAGGTTCTGGGGTTGGAGCCTCTAAGGGGACCTTGGGTAAGGTTTACTGTCCTGGTAGGTTAACCTCGTAGGTGTAAGGAAGTAGAGGGGACATGAAAGCTCAATGCTGTGAGAGCTCCAGTGCTGGGGCTGCTTCTGAGCATCACCGCTATGTTGAACAAAGTCCCTGCAGGTAAAAGAGCTGTCCCAGGTCCTTAAGCAAAGACCTTATGGAAATAGGGGTAAGGACTAAGTTAGGCAGGAGAGAACTAAGGAGAGTGATTAAGGGAGTTGGCTATGTGTCTATGTTCCCAACTAGATGTGGATATCTTTGTGGTTAGAAGTATGCCTTGGGCATCAGACTGCCTACCTTTAAAATCCTGCTTCTCCCCCTTCCTAGCTCTGTGACCTTTGGTGAGCCATTCTTTCTGAGCCTTAGTTCTCTCATCTGTAAAATGAGAATAATAATGATTTCTACCCCATCAGAGGCTTTGGTGATAATACATGTAAATCATTTAGCTTAGTTCCTGTCAGGTAGTAAGTGCTCAATAAATGTTACGCTAGCTTTTTATTCCTTCATCAATCATATTTCTCTTTCTTATCAGGCTTGAACTCTTCTGGGATGAGAATTGTATCTTATTCATCATTTTACTTTTGAATTTTCTTTCACCTCAGCGGCCTTAGAATGGACCTAAATGTGGTTTTGCCTTGCTTCCATGACATCCTCCTCCCCTTCTATAACATAGTTCTCTTTAGACCTCTCACTGGCTGCTCCTTCTCAGTTTTCCAAATCCAGGTCTCTAAACATCAGCTTTTTGCTTGGGCTTCTCTCTCTTTATTCTCTCTCTCAACTCCAGAAATGATGTTCCCTGAGCTGATCTCTCTTCTGAGTTCTGGACTCACATAGCTGGATTTTTACTAGACATCTCCACTTGGATGTCTCACAGACAAGTCAAATTTCAGAAACCCAAGAGCTCAAAATCAAACTATTGTTCCCCTTCTTCCCCCTCCTTTTTTTTTTTAAAGATTTTATTTATTTATTTATGAGAGAGAGAGAGAGAAGAGGCAGAGACACAGGCAGATGGAGAAGCGGGCTCTCTACAGGGAGCCCAATGTGGGACTCAATCCCGGGACTCCAGGATCATGCCCTGAGCTGAAGGCAGATGCTTAACTTTTGAGCCACTCAGGCATCCCATTCCCCCTTATCAAAATATCTCAGTGTATGGCTCCACTATCCATCTAATTTCTCCGTCAGAAACTAGAACCTATCTCCTTTTCATTTCCCATATCCGATTTATTAGCAATCTCTTTTGGCTCAGCCTACAAAGATCTCAGAGCCAACTCCTCCCCTCCACCTCTATGCCACCACTCTAATCTGGGCCATCTTTGTTTCCCTTCTGGACTATTGTGGCAGCCTATAAACTGTTCTCCCTGCCTCTGGCAGACCATTTTCCATGAGCATCAGGGAAATCTTTTAAAAAATAATTATATCATGTCCTTTCTTTGATTGAAATCCTTCATGGCTTCCTACACACACAGCATAAAACCACAAGTCCCAAGAGAGCTTACAGAGCCCTGCAGAATGGGACCTGCCTGATTCTTAAGCATCCTGCATACCCATTTCCTACACTCAGCATTCTCTAGTCAGATGAGCCTTCTTTAAGTTGTTTTATGCTCTGGGATCTTTTCCTGGGTTATGCCTGATTTTGGGAGTACCCTTTTCCCAGGCTGCCCCTCCCATTCTTCAGAGCTTGTTTTGAATTGTTGCCTTCCAATGTGGGCCACCATTTCCTTAGTATTCTCTGTCCCAGCTTCCTTCATATAGCCCATTCCACAATTTGCAATTTGTAATTGCTTTATTTTTTCATGTGTTCCTTTATCCTGCCAAAGCACAGAGATCACATCTGAGTCATTTGTTGAGGTATCCTAGTATAGTACCTAGCATGTAGTCAGACTCTGTGAATACTTGCTGAATGAATGAATCCAGAAGAGTGCTCACTAGATAGATATGCATTGAATGAATGAAAAAAGTCATGTATAAAAGTATGATTCTTTTTAGGATTGATGGCATTGTTACCAATGCCAATTAGATTAATTAAATTAATTAAGCTCGATGGGTACAGAATGGTGTAGGCAAAGATTGGGGACTGTGGTGTCACTTGAATTGTGGCTCTACTTCTTATTAGCTTTGTGACCTTGGAAGTGTTTCTTAACCAGTCTCACTTTCATATTCTTACCTATAAAATGGGGAATTAAACCTCTTGATTTCAGAGGATGTCATGAAATAATGTATGTAAATCCCCTGGCTTAGAGCTAGCACAAGAGTGTCACTCAATACTCAGTCATTCATTTCTTTTCTTCTACCAGATACAAAACTCTGTGGAGTTTCAGGCATCAGCAAGTTGGTGAGAGGATAGTTTTGGAGGAGAGACATATTCTAGGTGCCAGCTTTCTCCTTTCCTCTCCCTCTCTAATCACATTGCATTAGGAATGTCAGGTCAGTGCAGGAAGCACACTTTTTCCAGCAGTGGAGGTTGCCAATCATTGTGGAATTTATAGGGTAGGTGATTGCCTTTGCTTTTTCTTCCTCAAAGTTTCAGATTTCAAATTCTCAGATCGTTCTGTTCAGAATATGACTATATTTGGAGGTAAAGCCCAGTGCCATTTCCCCCCTAATTTTCTAAACTGTTTTACAGCATAGTTATATGTTATATATTGACTCCTGACTCCCACCTCCATGATCTAAGAAGTCCACTCACATAGATACCTTGAGGCTACTAAGAGCTCCTAACCCGATTTCTATAAAGTACCATTGTCTTATTTGTTCGAAACACTGTTCTCTTCTCCTAATTCTGTTCTCCTGAACAGGTGATTGAGCTTTTCTTAGGATCCTCACTACTTTCTCTTGCTTGGCTTCTGGACTCCTTCCTTTCTCTTTTCTATCTCTTCCTTGTCCCTGTTCCTACCATCTTTCTTGATCTTTCTTCCTCAATCTCTCTGGTCCCTTATCTCCACTAATTTCTCCAGTAAGTGCTCTCTGGGCCCTCCCTGAGTAGTACAATTGGCGAAGCAAATGCTTACATGCCCAGTATGATATCTCTGGGTCTATCAGTGATTCCAGCCACAGATGTGAAGGACAGTCCAAGCCCTTCTTGCTTTTCTACCTCAGGACCTTCTCTAATGCCAAGGCAGCCTGCAAGTGCAGGAGAGTCATCACCCCAGGGACAAGTCTCAACCATTGGGGGATTGGAGCAGTGACCCTGGGTCCCGGTGACTGATTGGATTTGGCATTTGAAGGGCAAAGAAGAGTGTGGGATAGCTGCCAGGCTGTTGAGGTCGGGAAGACTGGGTCAATCCCAGGGATGATACTGTCAAGGTACAGGTCATAGGTGAAATATCAAGTGAGGGTGAGTGACCTCAGGGCTGGATCATTATTTATTTTGTATTCCCAAGATTTAGCATAGTACTAGAATCTAAGGGTTCACAAAATGTTTGCTGAGGTAGCTAATCCATTTCTTCATGTGCCAGTGCCTTTAGGGAAAGCTTTTATGTTGATATGGTTTTCTTCAGAAAGCCAGGTGCAGCTATCCAGTCACCATAGTATTATCCTGGAGATACTGATAGATTTTTCTCTTTTATTACTTGTCCCATTGTCACACAAAACAGTATCAGATTCATAAAACTGCTATTTCCTTGTCATTTGTCAAGCCACTTTGGAAGTCGTTTGCTTTTAGGGGGAATTAATCTTCTAGAATATCAGTATTACATGGTATTTCAGTAAGCATCCTAAGTGATTCAGCAAACGTAAATTGTTTAGCATTTATGTATCACTTATATTCTCCAGGAGCTCAACATTAGTTAATTCTCATGATACTTAGAGATAAGTGTCATTTCAAGTCATGATTTGTATATGTTTCAAGTTCATAAGTGTTCTCCGTCTGCTTTTTTTGTCAGTAGCTATTTCATTTTCTGTCACGAAGACTTCCATTTAATTTTATTTACTGCATTCTTTGTGGACTTGGAACACATGATAACTTTTGTTTGATGCGCCATCATTAATTGAATAGCCTTGGGCTCAGAGCTGACCTCAAAGGTCCTGTGTCCCTGGATATGTTCCCCAGAGTTAAAGGTTGACGACAGGGAGACTAGTGGCACAGGATAAACTAGCAAGTTGCTTCATGAACAGCAGAGTTGTCCTGGGTTCTAGCTGGTCCCACCGTTGGGAGAATATCAAGTAGGTTTCACAAAGACAAGCACCCTCAGACCTCTTCCCACTTCCACCCCGGATCCCTGAGTGGAGAAAGTGTGAGCATGAGCCCAGGAGTTAATACCAGTGTGTTACCCTTAGAAACGCTTGATTGAGTAAATGAAGACATACCAGAGAGGACACTGCAGTGGGATATATGCCCCTGGAGGTGCCACAGGGTATCTTGGTCTTTGAGGATCTACTAGCTTGGATACTAGCAGAAATCACCAAAGTTAGATCCATCCAGGTATAGAACAAGGAGGCCTGCCTTTCTTCAGTTAACTCTGGCTGTGGCTGTGGCTGTGGCTGGTATGACACTTCCAGCCCAAGCACCAGAACAGATGTGAACCCCAGCAGGGGGGATGACTTGACAGATACTGCTCCATTCCAATACCATGAAGAAGCCTCTTGGACCCAGATGCCTTACAGGGATGGAGAAGTTTGAAGGGTGAACCTTGATTCAGTATTTCCCAGTATTTACCCCCAAAGAAAGTCTTGAATTAGAAAAGACCAGGTTATATTGTACTGAAGAATGAACAATTTTCCACCCTCAGCAGAAATGGAAATCCAAGAGCTAAGCTGAGATTGGTTATAAATAAATTTGTAAAAATCAATTTTGTAAATTTTATTAGACTCTTATGACTATCAAACATTTTATCAATTATTTTGTTATTATTCCGTTCAGCAAATGAGGGAATTGAAGCTTAGAGTATTAAATAACTCACTTGACGGCGCCCAACTTGTAAATGTTTTCCAGGCCAGGTCTACAAGACCCTGGACTATAGGATGCCAGGTCCATCTGATCTTTGCCTTTAACCTTTGCCCTAATTTAGCATTGGTGCTTCCTAACTTAACACCAAAGTGTTCTTAAGAGGCAGAGGAGCTCAGATGCATAGCGCTCCCGTGGTGGGTATGGATATGGGAGGGTGGGAGCTGGTTAGAGGTTGAGTCAGACACTGTAGGCAAACTGGAATTTCTTTGAGTATTTTTTAAAATTATATTTTATTCAAAGGACTCATACATGTTGTATTCCATGTATTATGTTTTCTCTACTTTTGAAATGTTTTAAATTATGTAACATTAAGAAAAATTAGTTTTCTCTGACAAGCCATATTTATCCCTCTGTCTCCAAGTATAACTAAACCAACTTTGATGAACCCTCCAGGGTACATGTACCCCAGTTTGGGAACCAGTGGGTGGCCTCAGGCAGGTATAAGTTGGGGAGACAAGGTGTAGATTCATGTAATAAAAGAAAAGAAAAACAGAAAAGAAGTGTACTTCTGTATGAGAAAACAAGGAAATAAAGTGAGAGAGAGAAAGGAGGAGAGAGGGAGATACAGAGACAGAGAGAGAGAGAGAGAGAGACAGAGACAGAGACAGAGAGACAAAAAGAGGATATTGATTGATTGATTGGCCCAGAAAGTTAGGACAGGGTGTTAAGGGAGGCTGTTGGTTCTGTGCCCTTAGGCCTGTGTGGCTGATTAGTTTTGTAGGCTAGAGGGTGACTGGGGTTAAAGTTGTTAGTTGCCATCATGTGGGTCATCCACAGCCACAGACCCCTCTCCTGGCCATACATGTGAGGAGGGTAGGTCTCTGGATGGGCTTCATGAGACTAACTTTCCTCAGGACACCTGGAGCTGGAGAAAGAATTCTCCAGTGGGTGGGATTCTGACCATCTGCAGATATATTCTGGTGTCTGTCAGTGTTCTCTTGCTGCTCCTCTCTGACTCTGGGGATACATTTTTATTCATCAGATAACCTTCTGATTCCTAATTTGTGTTTCAGAACAGAGTATTCTAGATATTGTACATGAATATTTCTACTGTTACAAAGATCATATATTTTTCTAAAGATTTGTTTATTTATTTGAGAGAGAGAGTGAGAGCATGCGTCCCTGCGCGTGCACATGAGCAGGGGAGGGGCAGAAGAAGAGGGAGAGAGAGAATCTCAAGCGGACTCCGCATTGACCTTGGAGTCAGATCCAGGGCTCAGTTCCTTGACTCTGAAATCATGACCTAAGCCAGAATCAAGAGTTGGATGCTTAACCCGCTGAGCCATACAGGTGCCCCAAGATTGTATTTTTTATTATAAGTTGATACATTAGCATCCTGGCTTATCAGCACATTACCTGTGAATTGTTTTTAGCAAACACTGGGGTGAAAAGAAGTCAGATTTTGCACCTGCATAGCTGAGGTGTAATCTCTGGGAACCACTGATTTGTAGACATGAAGACAAAGTCTCTGAGGCCAGGTCTGAGCATCTGGCCAGTGAGTTCCACCACCCTCTTCCATGTCATCTTTCTGTAAGGGATTCAATCTTGTACTTAGGAGTTAAGAATGTGGTTATGAAAATGTTCAACCTCCCTAATAAATAGAGTCATACAGATAGATAAATGACATGGCATTTTTTAACTTAGCAAACTGACAAAATAATAATAATACTCAGCGTTGGGGAGCATGTGGAGCAAATTTCCCTTTCATTTTGCTGGAGAGAGGGCAAATTAATGTAGGCTTTCACTTTTTTTTCTTATGTGGTAAAAGATTTTAAAATGCTATTGCCCTTTGCTTCACCAGTTCTACATGTAGGTATTAATCCCAAGGAAACAGATGATGATGACTATATTGTATTATAAAAGAGGAAAATCCTACACACCCTTTACTGTTCATACCCTTGAATAGGGAGTGGCTGAGTCGGTTGTGGTTCATATATGTGATGGAATACAGCAAAGCCACTAAAATGACCATGCAGCAGTACATTCGCAGGCATGAAAAAATGTTCCTCGTCTAGTTGAGTGAAAAAAAATGGACACTCTATATATAGTCTAATTCCGTTCTTGAATATCTGAGGGTATATATGGGTGCATATTTGTATATACACACATCTGTATGTTTGTGTATATGTGTCTATGCCTGTTGACAATGGCTGTCTCTGGGAAGTGGGATGGAGCTGCTAACAGAAATCTAACTGGTTCCTTAGCTTGCTGAGACATTAGGAGAGTCCTTGGCATTGGTCTACTCAGGCTTTCTAACTTTGCCCACCATCCTTGTGTTAGTGATCACTTCTTCCTGAATTTTTTAGACTTGGCCAGCCTGGCCTCTGGCTGTTCTCAACTGCTCTGCATTCTGACTTATTCCACTTCTGCCCTTCCCCCGACCCCCCGCTGCTCCCCACCAGTCCTGAGCCCCTCACACCACTGGGGTTTGATTCTTTACTAGTCCGTGAGCACTGTGGTTGTTCTTTGCCAAGCCTGGTGCCAAGACTTCTTTGCCTCTCTCCTGGCTCTCTCCGCTGTATGTATGCTTATTTAGTCAGCTTGCTGCTGTGGTTTCTTAGCTACCCGCAGTGAGGCCATGCCATCTGTTTGGCTTTTGCTCATCTCCAATGTGTTTCTCCCGTCTCCCATACGATCTCCACCACCCCCATGCCTTTGGCTGCCCACATGGTGAGACCTGTCACTCATTCCTGGAGAATGTCCAAGACAGTGGAGTTGAGTGGCAGTGAGTTCACCTTCCATGTGGGAGGACTGGCTGAGATCCAGTCTTTGCTGATGGCCCTGTCCTGCCATTCTCTATTAAGCATGACTTGTGCCTGGGGTGGATGACATTGTCTTTCCATGGAGAATTGGGCTTAACATGTGTGTGGAAAATGGCGTCACTGATGGGTAAAACAATGGGAATTAAGGGGAAAAAATGTTCCAGAAACTAGGAATGATACAGTGCGATATTTCAAAAGCATTACCCAAACTCTTTCTCTCTTTCTCAGGTAGCATCTCTATTTGTTCATCTAGTCCTAAGACATCATTGGAAGGAAGGTGCCAGAACCATAGATATTTTTAGGCAGATGAACCTGAGTTTGAGTTCTGGTTCTATTACTGATTATATAATAATATTGGGCAAGTTATTTTTTTAAATTCATCAGAGACACAGAGAGAGATGCAAAGACATAGGTAGAGGGAGAAGCAGGCTCCCCATAGGGACCCTGATGTGAGACTCGATCTCCAGACCCCAGGATCATGTCCTGAGCCCAAGGCAGACACTCAACTGCTAAGGCACCCAGGCATCCCAATCTTGGGCAAGTTCTAACTCTTTTTGTCTTTTACTTTTCCTCACCTGCTAAAAGGCAGTTTAGTAATAATAATAATGATGATGCTAATAGTTACTTATGTGTATTTACTAGAAACAGCTACTATGCTAAACCCTTTCATTTAATCCACTTAACTAAACTATGGTAGATACCATTAATTTCCCCTTTTATAGGTTGGGAAGAGAAATTTTAAAGAGGTTAGATGTCCAAGTTTAGACAACTTGTAAGGCACAAAGCCAGCATTTGAACCTAGTCAGCCAACTATGAGCCTATACTCCAAGACTGCCTCTCCTCTGAATCAGTGTAGGCAAAGTACCTCATATAGTGCCAGCACATACTAAGTGCTCAGGGGCATCCTGAGTTGACAGGAGGTCAGGCTTTAGAGTCAGGGGTTCTCTTTTTTATGGATATCCCAGGACTTTACAACTAAAACCCAGAAGGGGGCCAACTGCAGCTGTCTCTCTCATAACTGAGGCTGTAGGCTGAATCTTTCATTCCCTATATGACAGTGAGCAATGAAATTCCAGTTTATGATCTCCCATTCTCTTTATGGAGCCTCTGTTCCTGTGCCTCATCAATCATTGTCACTTTGAATTTTTGCAGTGTCTTACAAAATCAACCTATGTTGATCTTTCCATTGGTTTAAAGCTCCTGCAGTGAAGATCTATGGCTATCTCATCTCCTGAAATAGGCATTGTACCACATAGAATCTACAACAACAGACCTCAGCAATGACAATGAGGATGATAGCAATTGCATCAGCCACCCACTGTGATTAATGTTACCCCAGAGCCCACCACAGACACCCACTGTTTGGTGCACTAAGTGCTGAGCTCAGGGGTCTCAAACTCAAATTCCTGCTGGGCCAGGCAGGAGCTTAAATAAGGAAGTAGGCCACGTGGATGGCAGTAAACCAGAGCCCGTGGCCTCACCAGAGAGAAGACTGCTACTTAGCTCTGGTGGAATGTAGCCAGGCTGGACTATAGGCTCGCTCCTGTCAGATCTTTGCATTTCTCAAGAGAGATGGTAGATATGGATTTTTATGTGCAATTTCCCATGTAAAAATGTTAACAAATAATTAACATTAAGAAAAAAAAATCTTTGGGATGTCTGGGTGGCTCAGTGGTTCAGCGTCTGCCTTCAGCCCAGGGTATGGTCCTGGGGTTCTGGGATCAAGTCCCACATCGGGCTCCCTACAGGGAGCCTGATTCTCTCTCTGCTTGTGTTCCTGCCTCTCTCTCTCTGTGTCTCTCATGAATAAATAAATAAAATATTAAAAAAAAAAAGAAAGAATCCTCATCTGTAGGCTGTATACCATTTGTTTTTATATTATCTGACCCAGTCCTGTTAGGATATGGAGTGAGCACCATATAATAATAACAATATAAGCCATAATCATGGGAAAGAAGATATAATAAAAAGTTTATGTATCAGGCCATTGCCACTTAAAGAGGCCTCCTGTGGCTCCAAGGGTTCATCCACCAGTGTGACTGGTAGTGATTTCCACATCCATTTCAGGCTCCCATCCTGGTTTCCTCATTTTTGTATTTTGGGCTTTAACATTCTGTATGCTCTCTTTTGGCCTGACCCCCTACCAGCTAAACACAGTTGTGTTGCTGCCGGAGATGTGGTTTTCCCCAGGTAGGCTCCATGAGCCCCCAGAACCTTAACTTTTGATGCCTGTGCTGCTCCTGCCATGATGCCAGCTTCACCATCTGCTCCACCGAGAATCTTTGAGGTGGAAGTCTATATGTGGATTCTAGCCATGTAACACAGTCTCTGTGTATCCACCCTGGCCAAAGGACTCAGAGGACCCTGAACAAAGATCTCACCTAGTGCTTCTGGTTCCCAACACAGCCTTCCTAGTCCTCTCTAGATGCAGGCTGGTGCCATGACTACCATGATCCACATCGTGCACTTTTAGCCAAGGAGTTCAGAACAGCTGGTTCAGGATGGAACTGTGGCCATAATGATTCCTGATGTGTCTTGGTTTCTCACCTGGGACTGAGATGAACACAGTGGCAACACCAACATTTACAGCCTAAGGTGGCGGACTTGGTCAAGAGGGGAGGCAAGGTTCTATTCTGATAGGAGGGAAGTTCTGCCAGAAGTCTATGGGATCAAGGGTGGTTTGTGTTCTCATCTGCTGATGGGTTGGAATAGGTGGTTAGCATCAAAGCTGTGAATAATCAGAATACCAGAGGGTATTCAAGGCCTATTTTTATGTCAGCATCAAGGGCCCAGGCCAGGCCAACTTTAAAATTCTTTCATCTGTTACAGTTGATTACATGATCTTGGTTCATTTTCTGCCAGATGAAACCTGTGTGTTGAAGTGTTCTGTTTGAAGAGCACTTACAGCTCCTCAGTACTTTCATTATTTTGTCTTGTGTCTGGATCTCTTACAAGTATTGACCAGCACTGAAGTTAGCAAAGCAAAAACTTATTAGTTCATATTCATGGAACTCACACTTTCCGGGAAAAGATAAAACCACTGATGCATATTGTTTTTAAATATGAGGACTTCCAACAAATGAACCTCTTCTTCCTGGCAGATCTTTGGGAATCACTCAAAGCTGCTGACCATGGCCATATGACACAAAATACTGAGCATTGCTTCCTGCCTTCCTGGGCTTGGCAGACGCAGCATCCTGTGCCTGCATGTGGCCTTCCCTCCTGGACGGCTTCCCCAATGATCATGCCTTGACTCTAAGACCCCAAAATGCCGGGAGGTTGAGCAGAGCCTTGCATTTACCACAGCTGACAGTTTTCATTTTGACAAGTTAAATAGTCTTGGTGTATTGGTGATTCACCACAAGGCATTAGTGCGAGTTTGTATGGAAAAGAAAGTTTACAACATTGATTTGTTGTAAATGAGGTCAAAGAAATGTTGGGTCCCCAAATGAGTAGGTATCTTTAGGGCCAGAAAAAAAATGCTGATTCTGGGACTAAGAAGTGAAGGGTACTGAACTATGGTGAGTGGGACCTGGGCTTTCAAATTTTTTTTTTTCCAAAAGCCATCAATGGTAGCTAAATTTGGGCCCACACACTCCTTAGATGGGGCCACAGTCATTCATTTCTCAAACATTTATTGTGTACCTCGTATGTGCCAGAGACTTTTCTAGATGCTGGGGACCTAGAAATGAACACAAAACAAAATAAAAAATCATCACTGTTCTTACGGAGCTTTCATTGTAGTTTTGGATGGCAATAAGCATATAAGCAAATGATGTCATATGATCTATGCTGTTATGCACAATAGGCTGATAGGATATAGAAAGATGGTGGAAGTCTGCTTTCTGAGATCTGGTTAGTGAAGGGCACATCCAAGGAGGTGACATTTAAGCTGAAACCTGAACCATGAGGATGAAGCCGCCAGGTGGAGATCAAGGGGAAGAGCACCTGGAACAGAGGGAGCTGCAAGGACACACACTCTGAAAAGACATCATACTTGCCATTTTTGAAGGGAGAAAAAGTACCTATGTACCTGGAGACTCATGAGCAAAGTGGGGAGTGGAAGGAAATGGGATCAGGACACATTCCGTTCAGGTGGGGCCTTATGGATAAGTTAAAGAATTTAGATTTCATTCTAATTGCCTCTTTTTTTCCCCAAAGATTTTATTTATTTATTCATGACAGACACACACAGAGAGAGGCAAAGACATAGGGAGAGGGAGAAGCAAGCTCCATACAGGATGTGGGACTTGATCTCGGGACTTCAGGATCATGCCCTGAGCCAAAGGCAGATGCTCAACTGCTGAGCCACCCAGGTGTCCCTCTAATTGCCTATTTTAACCAACAGGAAGGAAGGTTTGGGGTTTAGAAAAGCAAAGCTAATTGTAGGTGAATGGATGGAACCAGACCAGATGGAACTCTGGTTAATCACAAGAGTCCAGACTGGGGCCTATCTACTCCAAAGTGTGTGCCTTTTTGATCCCTTTCTGAATCCTTTCTATCTCATACTTAAGAGAGAAGCTGTGTATTAGAGGGGATGTGGTTCTGGAACTCATCTACGTCCTCTAACTGTGATTACGTAATGCTCTGAGGTTCAGGGTCTGGTCCTCATCATGTAGAGGCCTCGGGTAAGTGCAAAGGCCTCAGCTGGGCATTACCTGTGAGAAAAGGTTTTTACAGCCCGGGGGTAACAGGGCTGAGATTTTATAAAAATAACTGAAGTGCACTTTATGAAAAATAGTAAGCGTCACCCATTTTAACTGGGAATAGAAGACAACAAATTTCTTTTAAGTGGAAGTTCTTAATTGATGTCCTTAGACCTCTAAGGGATCCATGAAGGCCATAGTGGGGTCTGCAATTTATTTTTTTACGTTTCAAAAAATCTCTAATGTCTAATGGAACCACTTTGATAGAATCTATTTGGTAGAATCTATCTACTAACCTGAAAATACACATGCCTAGCAATCCCTCCACTAGGTATGGGTACTCGATACAGGGGTGCTTATATATATTCCACAAAAGACAGGTGCCAGAATGCGCAAAGTAGCTGATAGCCAATACCTGGAAATTATGCAAATGCTCACCTATACAGAACTGATAAATTGCTGTATCCTCCAATTTATTGTATTTATTATATTGTATATATAAAATATGCACCAATGCCTTGAGAATGAATCATCTTTTAACTGTGTGTAGCATGGGTCATAGCTAATGTTGACAGAAAGTAGCTAGAGACAAAGAACACAGTTTATGAAACCATTGACCTGAAGTCCAAAGACAGAGAAACTACTCTCTGCTACTTCAAATCAGGATGGTGGTTATCCTTAAGGGTGGTGGTGATGCGTAGTGACCGGAGGAGACGTCAAAGGTGCTGATAGTTAAGGGTACCGATGGTGTTCTGCTTCTTAATATGGGTGCTGGTTATGTGGGTGTGTTCAGCTTGTGAAGATAAATTGAGTGTACTTTTGATACATGTGCTTTTCAACATCATACTTAAGATGAAATTTAAAAAAATGCTTAATGGAAACTATGTGATAGTCATTTCAGCTTTTAATTGCATGCCCAGTTAAATATGACTTTTCATAGTATGAGAGAGGAAATTAGTTGTTGCTGGAAAAATTGTTTGGAAGGCAATGATTTTTTTAAATGTGGGCCCAACCCTGGGAGAAAATATGATGAGCAATTTCCTGGGGGATCACTCATGAATGGCTTCAGAGCCAGTGGCCTTATTTTTAAATTTATTTTATTTTAAATTGAGTAATACAATTCAGAAAAAAAAAAATCCTCTGGGCCCTACTCTTTTCATGTTTACTTGAAGTATGGTTGATGCACAATGTTACAGTAGTTTCAAGTGTAAAACAGTGATTTGACAAGTCTATCCATCATTAGCGGGCTCAACTTTTAAAATAAACTGTCTCACTGGTGGCATGTGTGTTAGCAAGAGAGTCCATGGACAGTCTGTGGTATGGTTATGAACTTTATAAGAGAATGTTGTCTTTCCAACATGACTTAGATTCAGACTTGCAAGACACAGGCAGGTGGGTTAATGATCTTTTCCTGCTGCCATTTTTAGATTGGCTTGTTATGGGTTTCCTGTTCAGTGACAGTGAGGAGAGGCTCCTAAGTTCATCTGGAGTCCTCCACTTTGCCCCATTGGAGAACTGCAGGTGGCCAGCCATGTTGTCTAGTGCTCTGATGCCATCTCCTGGTCAGTCATAAACAAGGAGAACCTCAGGAAAGGTTCCTATGCTGATTGAGAGTGAGATTGTCACGTGGATCAAGGAGACAAAGGGCTTATGTTCTGTTAGGACTAGGGTTTACTGCTCCTCTTGGCAACTGGGTAGCCTTCTACCATCTGCCAGCCACCCCTTGCCGCCATCTGCCAGCCAGCCAGCCAATCCGGCTTCCTGCCTGTTGTGTGACTCAGTGGGGGGAGTCAGGCAGTCTATGTTACAGATACAATCCATCCATCCCTGCATTGCAAAGACAATGCCAGAGCGGGGTTTGCTGCAGGTGGTGGCAGGGAAGTGGAAACTGCCACCACTATTGCCTTGCTTCATTGAAGTAATTCTAGGACGATGGTGATGAATGTAATCTGATGCTTGGAGCTGAGGAACAGCAGACCCAGCTGGTGATGCCACTACCCAGGAACCATTCTTGTCTTTCATCCGAGTGTCTATTCCTTTGCTTCTTGATTCAGGGACAGAACTCAAGAATTACGCCTGGATTAATCAAAGCCAAATTTAGGAGTCTAGTTCTTCTTGCCAATGATTGGTTTAGGAAGGGGAATCTATCCTAAATTAAGCCAAAGAGAAGAGAGGAGAAATATAACAGGAAAATCTGGTAAATGTTTTCTCACAGGAAAGGGTGGCTCTGTTGTTGTGTCCTGATGTGCTAATCCTTAATGTTTTGACCATGAGGATAGAAGCCTAGAGATAAGTTGGCATGGGTTTAGGTTGCTGGCATGGGAGTGGGAGAGAGATAGAAAGAACAGGGGCCCCCCAGGACACCACAGAGCCCTTAAAATAATAGTACTGAGCTGTCCCACCTTTGGACTTCCCATTGTAGGAACTAATCTATTTTCTTTATAGTTTCAGCCAGTTGAGTTTGAGTTTTTAGTTATTTGCAGCATAAACTTCTAAATTAATCTGAAACTTCAGTCTAACTTTTTCCCACTTGCATGGCATATTGTCAATTTCCAGCTCAAAATCATTACTTAGGTATATCCTATGAACCATTATTCTTCAGACTCAAAATATCTGACCTAACTACTCATCTTGTCCTCAAATCTACATCTCAAATTTGTATTAAAATTAGTGGTTTTTGACTTCCTCTTTTCAGGCTGTCAATATACCACATATGCACATACATATAACCAAACAATTTTATTTCCATCATATACAATAGAATTTTGTATCATTTATGAAATGCTTACTGTGGCAGCGCCTAGACTCAGAACTTTATGTAGATTTACATAAATTATTACAAATCCTTGGAGCAAGATTGACAATTGTATTCACCTTGTGTGAGAAAGTAAAGCAACAGAGCTTTTAGGTAACATTCCCAAAGATCCACAGCATATCTTGGCTGAATGGGGATTTGAACGCAATTGAGGCTTTCCCCTCTAGATGCACCTCTTCTCTCACCACCCCTTCCTTCTTCTCTGACCCATCTTGCATCTCCATTTTCCTTTCCTCTCCTACCAACACTCCTCAGGTTGGGGCCTCGGTGTCTCATGCCTGGGCTATCGCAGGAGGAATGTTCTAGACTCCCTTGCCTCAGATATAAGCTGGACGTCCCTGCTGTACTGATTTCCCTACAGTTGCTGTCATTCCACATTCCCACTTTAAAATCATCAGTGATTTATCATCATCTGTGGCAGCAGTCACAGAGTCTGACAGGTAATATAAATGTGTAAAGTTCTGTTGCATGTAAGACCCTGGGCTCTAAGCTGCTTGTGTTGGGACCAAATGCCTTCTAAAACACCAGGCAATTTAAGTAAAAAGCCTTCAGTGTTTACCAGTTTGTAATCAATGGCCTTTAAGACAATATCTACATTTTTAAATCTTAGCCTTATGATCATCTTAAATTGAATTCCAAGCTAATTTCTCCCTGTTGTCCCTAGTTACCAGCCTTCTGAAGCCGCTCATTCAGAGCTACACAGGTCTAATCACTTATCTGTCCCCAAATGATCTTAATCCCTGTGCTTTTCCTCAAGGCTGTGTCCCAAGAATTTTGGCCATTTGTTCTAACCTATTAACTCAGTGACCTCCACCCAGCTCCTGTCTGTTTTCCCTGACAATCCCTATGCATTCCTGGGATTGTATAGTAGAGACTTTCTGAGTTGAGAGTAGCCTCAAGACCCTTCAGGCCAGTCTCCTAGATCAGCCTTGCCAGGCATTTGCCACTCTTTGGCCTGGACTCTGATGGTGACAAATAGCTCACTAGTGCCCAAGATGGCTCATGTCACCAGCGGGCAATGTTGCCTGTTCAGAGTTTTGTTGTAGGTTGAGCCACATTTTATCATGCTAACTTCTGCCTTTTGAAGTCAGACAGTACAGGCCTGCTTTTTCCTTTTAAATATTTGAAAACAGTGATCATGTCTTCTTCTTCTCAGAATGCCCTCTCTCACTTCCTCTCAAATCTTGCTTATGTTCTTCAAGAGATCAGATGTAGTATTTTGATTGTCCAGCCAAGTTTCAAAGCCCTATAAGGAAACAAGTGGCTTTTAGCAATAAGCAGGTGGTCAGACCAAAAGGGAAAAAAGTGGAGAGAAATATCAAGGTTACGTACAGTTAACAGTGCAGAGGCCGTCCCATTGAAGAGCCTTCCCCACAGAGTGAGTCATAATGTGTGCTTGTGGTGTGTGTATGTGAGTGTGTTGGGGGGGAGAGAGGTACTTGGGTGGAGTGAAATTGGGGAGGTATGAGTGTGCATGTGAGTGCATATTTATGGGGAGCTGGTTTTGAGGGTGGACTCAGGGACTTGAGACTGAATGGAGATTTTTCTGAGACATCTGCCTGAAAGAACCTGAAAAATCTGTTTTGCTGATAGCATATTTAATCTAAATTTGTCAATTAGGCAGTGACTACAGGGCTACAGTAGATTTTGATATATGTACCTTTCCCTCTGCGCTCAAAATCTGTGATACTTTCTTGACAATTGACCTCATTCTTTCTTGTGACATTCTGAGCTGTTGTGTCATTGTTGGCCATATGACTGAAATTCCTATAGGTATCTCTTTTGCATAGGTAGAAGGTAAACTCAGAGGGAGGGTTTGTTGTCCTGAGTCTGATGACTCTCATAACTTCTGGCAGAGTAGGGAACAGAACACAGGTGCTTACAAGCATTTATTGTCAGACCCTCAAGGAACAGAAAGAACCATAAATACAATGGAACAGTTGCCCAGTGGGCTCTTTAGGCTTGAGCAGGCTATTACCAGTATCACTGCATCTCAGGGTTTTAAAAGCTATCTCTTTGAAAAGTCTTCCATTTAGCTGAGAAATGTTTCCTGTGGCTTCTACCAATTAGTCTACACAGAGTAAAGATTTCTATTCCTTAGAGGAGCCCTTAGAATAGATAGCCATTATGTCTCTTCTCATATATGTAGTGTGGGTGTATATGTGTGTGTCTGGGCGTGTGTGTGAATGAATGTGTTTGTGTGAGTGAATGTGTGTGTATGGTGTGTGGTGTGAGGGGAACATCATCTTACCTGTAACAAACCTTTGTAATAATGGGCTATGCCAATCAAGGGGTGTACAAGTAATGAAAATTTGTATATTATAAAAGTAAATTTAATATATAATTCATATATTTGAAAGGAGTGTGAAGAAGCAGATTTGATTTTGTCTTTAGCTAGGGTGGGGTTTGGTCGTGATTTTTCCTTGTATTTCCTCTTTTCCATATCTACTGGTATAAATTAAAATTATGGGCCTTTAAATAAAACATTTAAAAATCACAAGAAGAACTTCTCTGTTATCCAGAGTTGATGACAAAAAAATGCATTCTTTGGAGACTTCATCCCAGGAAGGAGCAAGTCAGGCATTAATTTCCATTTCCTGTCTCTTGTTCTCACCTTCAGGAAGTTCCCAGCACAATCCAGAGCCCTGTGTGGACACTGATCTCCATAAGGACTGTTTATTGCCGGGACCCTGCTGCACTAGAAAGGTTATTCAGAATTACATTCAGCTCTCCAAAAGAAGAGCAGAGTCTGTACATTTAAGCTTTGATTTTTCCATCAGGTGTGAGCCAGGGCAAGAAAGGATGTAAATTAAAAAGGACCTGTAACTTGCTCACCAGTGCATTCTCTGTGCATTGGATGTTAATTGAAAAGAGTGGGGTTTCTCTTTTTTCTGAATACTTTTCTATGCTTTCTAAATTTTCTTTAGTGAGCATGTATTAATTCATCCATTTATTCATTAATTTACTCCTTTACCAAGCAGGTACTAAAGTAGTTAGAGTGTGCTTGACATTTGCTGGGTATTGAGTAAACAGTAGTAAAACGGAGTCCTTGCCCTCGAAGAACTTATATCTGGTAGAGCTGTTCATCTTAGTTAGCAATGACTCTGAGGCAAGTATGGTACCAAGCATTTCACTTACAGTATCTCATTCAATTCTCATAATAATTCCTTCCATAGCATAGGAGTAATTATCTTCATCTAATAGATGAAGACTGAAGCTTAAACATAGAGCATGGCCACAGCCCATCCATAATGGGTATTTTGAATGAGTGACGAATGGTTGCTATCGGAAGCCACTAAAACCCTGGGGTCATTTGTTTTGCAGCATGACCATCCCACAGGCACAGAATCCTTAAACCATGATACCAGAGTGCCTTCTTTTTATATCATTTCTATAATTAGAAATGAAAACCGTAGGAATTGGAGAAAGCATTATCTGGTCAGGATTTTTCAGTGTAAAGTGTTTTTCTGAATCTCAAAGATTTTTTCCATGTGCTGTATCTGCTACCACTCCTTCACTATTACAGTGTTCCTTATCCAGAAAAGTTGACCAGTCATCCAGAGAGGTAGCTCCATCCTCTACTTTGCTGTCTTGATGCCCTTGCTGATACCTCTTACTGAATGTTTTGTAGTTGAATTCAATTCCATAAGCGTCTTTGGAATGTCTGATATCCTGCTCCTTCAAAGTCCCAAACTCCTACCTCCTTCATGAAGCCATCCCTGTTGCCCCTAGACCCATGTGATCTCTCTTGCTCTCCCCTAGACTTTAATACCATTATTTGTCACACATTACATGTTACCCAGAACATTTACTGTCATTTTTAATTGAAATAAAATCCACATAAGATAAAATCTACCATTGTAACCATTGTAAAGCCATTGGTTATCATTGTAGCTTCTATGAAGTATATAAAGTGGATGTTGTGGCAATTCAGTGATTTTTAGTATATGCACTATGTTGTACAACCATCACCACCATCTACTTCTAGAACATTTCATCACTCCCAAATACACCTCATACCCACTAAATAATCACTCCCCTCTCCCCCTTCCCCTGGCCCTTGGCAGATGCTATCTACCTTTTATTCCTTATGGATTTGCCTATTCTGGGTATTTCACATTAAAGAAATCACACAATAGATAGCCTTTCATGCACACCTTCTTTCATTTAGCATAATGTTTTCAAGGTTCTTGCATGTTGTAGCATGTGTCAGTACCTCACTCCTATGACTGAATATTCCATTATAGACATATGATATCTATATAAGGATTTTTGTTTATTCATTTATTTGTTGATGTCGTTTCCACTTTTTGACTATTATGAATGGTGTTGCTATGAACAATGGTACACAAGTTTTTGTGTGGACATATGTTTTTATTTCTTTTGAACGTATACCTAGGAGTGAATTTGCAGGGTCATATGGTGACCCTTTGACTTTAAGTCTCTGTTTTTAATCTAAGAGATTGTGAACTCCTGGGAGCAAGAGTTTTCTAACTTTTTCTGTCTGTGCTGCTGTAGTACATTCATTCCTTTGGCAAATGTGTGTATGCTGTGTTGAGTGCTTACCTGGTCCTCCCTAAACATTACAGCCGGTTGATTATCATAGAGTCCTGGCTGGTGATCCGAGAGGTCAGATCTTTCCATCCAGTAGAATTCTATATCTAAGTAATCTGGTCTCTGTGTAAATATTCATCCTCAAATCATGTAGTTCAGCTCCCTAAAAATAATTTGTTGCATTTTGTGATTACAGAAATAGTATATTCTTACTGCAGAAAACTTGAAAGTATAAGAACATATAAAAAAAGAAACCAAAAATTATCCATAATTCTATAACCCAGCAATAAACACTGCTAGCATATCACTAAATTCCCTTCCAGATATTTTTCATTCTGATACATGTATTTCTTGTAATTGGCATCAAGAGACATTATCAGATACCTCTTGTGCACTGTTTCAGATCTCTATATTATCATTAGCCATGGTTACGCAGGCTTCAACCAGTTTATCGCAGGTGTAAACTGACTTTGTCTCACTTTAGGAAAATGCAACGTGCCTCTTGCTTCTCTGATACAGTGGTGTCAGTGTGACACATCTAAGAGAGCAGTTCAATATGGGCGACCCAAACCTTTGACTAAAGGGACATGCCATTGCAATACTTCATCTTTATATTCTCTCTCCCTCCTCTTCTCTTCACTCCTCCTACTCCTCTACTCTTGCTCCCTGGGATCATATTCCTCAATAAACCACCCACGCATCAAACTTTGCTGTAGATGTTTCTTTTGGGAGAATATAGGCTAAGGTACTATATATGCAATTTTCAACATTTCATTTAAAGATTTTGCTGAATTTAGTTGATATATATATCTATATATATACATACACATATACATATTAACTTATATTTATATTGATTATAATTTATATTTCTATATATGCATATGTATTAATACATCTATGTAAATATAAATGACATATATTGGACTTCATCCCTACTCTCTTCTATGATCTCCCTCTATCAGAGGGGCTGGAAGCCTAGCACAGCATGTCCCAGAATGCTTTGCCAGCTGGGTTCTAATTTAGACTCTGTCAGTGAGAGGCCTCATTCAGGATTGGAAAGCAGAGAGAAGCAGAAGGTAGTATTGCTCCTCTAGCACTGATGAGCGAGTGTATGTAGGTGAATGTGAAGTTTTGCAGCATATGGTGAATGTGAAATTTTGAAGCAGCTTCTGTAAAGTCACATGCAGTTGTAGCAAATAATGCAGAGAAATCTTGTATACATTTTATCATTTCTTCCACTGGTACCACTTTGCAAGATGGTAGTATAATAGCACAACTAAGATGTTGACATTGATAGAATCCACTTATATTATTCAGTTGCCCATTTTTACTTATACTAATGTGTGTGTGTATTTAGTTCTATATGCTTTAACATTTAAAGCGTATAATTCAGTGATGAAACCTTCACTACTGTCTAATTCTAGAACATTTTTATCAACCCAGAAGGAAATTCTGTACTTGTTAGTGTTCATTCCCCATCTCTCCCTCCAGCTCTACGTAACCACTAATCTACTTTCTCTATGGATTTGTCTATTCTGCACATTTCATATCAGTGGAATCATATAACATGTGGTCTTTTGTGACTGGTTTATTTCACTTAGCATAAATAACACCTCTAAGATTCACTCACGTTGTAGCATGTATCAGTACTTTATTCCTTTTAATTTCAGAGTAATATTCTGTTGTATGGATGTACCACATTATTTTATCCAGATCTAGGGAGTACCAGGTAAGCACTCAACACAGCATACATACATTTGCCAAAGGAATGAATGTACTTATTTATTTTATTTATTCTATCAGATGATAGAATTTGGGTAGTTTACACATTTGGACTATTATGATTAGTGCTGCTATGAAAATTGATGTGCAAATTTTTGTACGTACATATGTTTTCACTTCTCTTTTGTATATACCCCAGGACTGGAATTGCTAAGTCACATAGTAACTCTATTTTTAACATTTTGAACTTTCAAAATATTTTCCAATTTTATCACATATGTAGGTTCTTGTATCCACAACTGTAATCAAGATACCGAACAGTTCCATGACCACAAGGATCCATTATTAAACCCCTTTATAACCATATCCACCTCCCTTCTTTGCTGCCACCCCTGGCAATCACTAATTTGTTCTCCATTTTGTCATTTCAAAAATGTTATACAAAATAGAATCCTACACTCAGTAACCTTTTGAGACTGATGTTTTTCACTCAGCATAATTCTTTGACAATTTATTCAAGTGATTGTGTATATCAGTAGTTCATTTCTTTTTATTGCTGGGCAGTGTCCTATGGTCTCAACATACTGCAGTTTATGTAAATATTCACCCATCGATGGACATCTGGGTTGTTTCCAGTTTGGGCCATTATGAACATTGCTGCTGTAAACATACATGTATCGGTTTTTGTGTGAATGTAGGCCTTCATCTCTCTGGAATAAATGCCCAAGTGTGGTTTTGGGCTGTATGGTCAATGACTGATTAGTTTAATAAGAAATTGCCAAGTTGTTTTCCAAAGTGGCTGTACCATTTTATATTCTCATTGATCATGTATGAGTATTCTAGTTACTCTACATCTTCACTAGCATTTTGTATTGCCACTCTTTTGTTTATTGTGTCTTAATTTAATCTACATTTACTTATCCTTCTCTATGCAAAATTTCAAAAATTAATATTGTTTTTGAAAGCCATATTTTCATTTATGATAGTGGTTTTTATGTTATAGTTAGGGATGTGGTTTTCACTCTGATACTATGAAAGCTGTTTCTTTATTTTCTTCTGGTATTTTTATAGAGAGGCAATATAGGATAGAGTACTTAAGGATGGTTGGAATGCTCTCTGTAATGAGATTTGCTCTGTTTCAGTCATGGCTCCACCACTTGTTACAATGCCCACTTCGGTTGACATGCTTCTCTAAATTTTTCTTAAATAATATCTCTTGTCCTTCAACTGTTACTTAGGTGATGTTTTTTCATGCTGTTTTCATCCTGGTTGATCTCTATTGGAAGTTCTCCAATTTGACAATGTCTGCCTCAAGATGACATAACCAGACCTGAGCACTCCATTCCAGATGAGTTTTGACAGTGCAGGGAAAGTGGCTCTTAACCTGAGCTATTCTGCACACCATCAGTGTTAACCAAGATTGCAATGACTTTTGAAGGCAACTGTGTTAACCCTGTGGCCATCATTAAACTTATAAAAGCAAAACCCCATCATTTTTTACATGAACTACTATTAAATCGAGCTCTTCCATCCTACATTTCTGCATGCAATTTAATGATCATTATCTGCTCCTGGAGTAGTTCCCTTGATTAATGTATAGGTGCCCTATTTATTCATATGAATGTTTTTCACCTTAAAATCTATTTCGTCTTGTAAAAATATTACTGTATTAGAAATTTTCTGCCAAGATTTTCCCTGCATTTCTTGCCTTTACATTATTTTTTTTTATTTCCAGCATTATTTTGTTTTAGAATGATATACACTTGTGTATAGTGTATATCTGGGTTTTTAAAAAAACCTATTTAATACTCTGAATTTTAACAGCTGAGCTTATTCACTTATGTTTGTTGAAAAAAACTGATACAATTGGACTCATTTATGCCATAATTTTGTACTTTTATTTTATCATTCCATCCTTTCCCCTTTCCTGTTCTCTGCTTGATTTTTAAAGTTCCCATTTTTTCCTCCTGATTGTAGTTATAGATTATATTTCTAGTTTCTAAGTGCTTGTTATTAACAATTTTAAAATTCTTTCCAAATTTTTTAAAGCCTAAAATTATTTAATATCCTTATCCTGTGTTTCTTCTGTACTTTTTTTTAACAGAGCAGAGTTTTATATTTTTTAATTAAAATTAATCTTGTTAATTTCAATTCATCCCACCAGTCCATTGAAGGATCTAGAGGTCCCCATTCCACTCCTCCAAGTTCTCATTTTGTTTTGTGTCATCTTCAATTTAATATACATGCATTTATCCAAGTCATTAAAAAGAAAGATAAAACAAACAGCACTCAGCTCAGGGTCCTATATTTTCCTTTTAGGAGTTCTGTGCCTTAGGGAGTCAAACATAAAACCTTCTCTCCTAAACCATGAGCTGTGTCTGACTACGACGAGCTTTCTCTTCCTTGATTATTACAAAACAATTTCATTGCTTTTCTCCCAAAGTTCCATGGGAGCTGTCACTTCCACTCTGTCACTCAAAGCTGACTGTTGATTAAAATTAATTGAGGAAAACTGCTCTTCTCATTGCTTCCTCACCTTCTGAGTGATGAAATTGTCAATGATGCAAGGCAGGAGCACATCAGATTCTCAGCCTTTAGTTGAATGAGACTGCTGGCTGATGTCTAGGTAAGAGTTATGTAGTTGTGATGGGGTGAAGGTAGGGAGAAATAAGTGGATACAAAGAAGACATCATGCTTTCCATCTCAGTGGGGTAGAATCATGACTCCTGGGAGGCAGGAAACCCGTGTTCTAACTCTGCTCTGCTGTTGACAGTATCCAACGTCAGGAATGGGAAATTCTGTACATTTACATAAACACAAATGCTAGACATGAGTTAGTTACTTGGAGATTTCCCACCAGTTTCTCTCACTCACTTCTTATCTCTTGCAATCTTTTTTGCCTTCACTTTTCTGTTGGAATTGTTTTCTCCTCCTTGACCAAACCCCAGAGCCTGTTTTTTTTTTTTTTTTTTTTGTCTTAATTCTAGGAACTCTCTTTTGTATTCAGCACTGCAGGCCCTCTGCTTTCTTCATAAATTTCTTCTTTTTATTCCTTTGTCACTGCATTGTCCTGATGTCTTCCTGCCTCTTTCCCTTGCTTTTGTCTCCTGTTTCCTCCCTGTGTTACTTAAATGCAGGCTTCTACCCCAGGCACAGCCCCAGCTGCCTGATAGGTATCTTCCTTTTGCTCTTTAAATGTCCATGTGCCCCATGTGGAATTTGTCACATTATACCTAAAAGGAATTTTTCCTTGATTTCACTATTTTTGTAAATAGTACCATCATTTCCTCAGTGACACTGACTCAGGATCCTGAGTCCTGGTGTTGGGTGCTGAGCTGTCTCTACTATTAATGGATTAAGTAAATACTATTGAGTGCCCATTGATAGTGCTAGGTCATAAGCTTTTTGCACTGAAGAGCTTAGGTCTGGAGAATTTCAATGAGAACACCATATAGCCAGAGATGTTGTCAACAGGTTCATATTCTCTCATCAGCCCAGTGACAAGAGGGCAGGGAAGATGACATATATCCATGGAGAACCTGCCAGGTCCCATTTCCTGCACTAGGCTCTTCATATAGGCCATCTCAGTTGAAGTTTATGACCCTTTGAGGTAGATTTATAGCTGAGGAAAGGTAAGTTCATTGGGGTCAAGGTTATAAGATTACTAAGTGCTGGGACCAGGTTTTAAATTTGGATCTGTTACCTTTTCAGGATAGCACTTTGCTCCCTGGATTGTCACAAAGGAAGTGACAAGTGTGTCATTTGTTTATAGATTAACATTTCTCGGTAGTTCATATGTGGAAAAGAACTCCTAGCATACAGAATAGGATGTAAAAAGGTACAGATGTATGAGAGAGTGTGCATTAGAGTTTGAAGTAGAAATAAGGGACATTGGAGGATGTGGAGGTTTGGAGAAAAAAAAGATGCATTAGGTTTCAGGCATGTTCAGTTTGGGGCATTTATAGGCTGTCCATATTGGCAGGTCAGTGAATAATTGGAAAGATGAATTTGGAGTTTAGAAAAGAGTTAGAGAATGAGAAGTTTAAATTTATGTCATCAGCACAAGGAAGGAGTTGGAGCTGTGGAGATGGGAAAATAATCTAGTTAGGATGTGTAGGGCCAAAATACAAAAGATGTGAGCAAGGAGCTATGGAGAACCAGAGGATTGAGAGGGAGCTGTCAGAGAGGTAGAGGAGCAGCAGGAGGGAGATGATGAAAACCAGAGATAAGTTTCAAGAAGCTCAAAGCTGACAGGATTTGCAAAGGGATAATTTGGAATCAGAACTAAAAAGGCCAGTTGAATCTGGCACCCAGGAGGTCACTGGAGAAATTGGTGTGAATAGTTTAAATTCAGAGGTGGGAAACGGAATGTAAATTTCAAGGAATTGGGACATGAGCCGGGAATGAAGAGTGGGGGATAAAGAATATATGGCAGTGGGCCACTCTTTAAAGATCAGAATGTCTGAATTCTCTCTATGTAGTGTCTCATCCCATCTTCAAGGCCCAGCTCAAATGCAGACTGATTAAATTTCCTCCTATACCCCTTTCGCTGTCTGTGTTTCCAGGTCATTCTTCCCTTCCATTGTAACCCTGACCACAATGGTCTGTGTTTGTTATTTGAGTACAGCTTCTGGGGCTAGATTGCAAACTCCTTGAGATGTGAGATCCTTACCTGGTGTCACCTGTAACACCCAGCCTTGAACACAGTGCTCACAATGTCCCTTGTACACAGTAGGCATACACAGTAGGCATCATGAAATATTTGTTGGATTGAGTGACTTAGAAACTAGCATCAGAGAAAGCAGTGTAAATTCTTGTAATAATTCTGGTGAAATTTACCCACCCTACCTTCCTTCCATTTTTCTTTTCTTTTCTTTCTTTCCTTTTTTTTTTTTCCCAGAGAAGCAGAGTATATGCTGTTAGACTGAAATGTAGGTAAGTTTTCTGACGGGAATATCTTCCAGGTGAATGAGGTCTGTGATCTCAAGGGAGATAGCTCAATCAGTGATTCTTTTAGTACTTTAAATATTTTGTCTACATAAAACCACACAATTAGCATAAAGTTTTGTTGACTTGATCTTTGGTTAAATTTTTTAAAGCTTTTAAACATTTTATCTAGTATTTGACTTTGTTTAGAAATGAACTTACAGGGGTTCTGATCTTTCTCAATGTTCTGGATAGATTTGGGGCCATGAAATGGAGAAGGAAAGATGCTAACCAAAAAGAAGGGGAACATTGCTTTATAGCGTTCTGGAAAGAGCACTGGACTTAGAGAGTCAGGATATCTGATTTCTGCTCCTAATTAGCATTGCTACCCTTCTCAACTGCCCCCTGTGTTTTGGTCTCTGCATCTATAAAATAAGGTGGTTAGACAAGATGTCTCTAAGATCACCTTCCTATTTTAACATTTTATGAATCTATGAAAACCATTTCTACAGTAAAACATTTCTACTCTCGTGCTTTCTACTTTCCAATATCTATTTGGCAGTGAGCACAGAATTATTGAAGGAGGGAAGCTCAAAACTGGCTCCTTTCCTCCCTCCCCTCCATCTTTAGTCCTGCCTGCTGTTATTATAAAGAACTAAATGCAACTTGATGGCCCCGGTTTGATTATTGAACTGTAAGCTCTGAAGGGAAAAGGACCATGTCTAATCTCCTCTGTGGATCACCTCAGAACTGTGGTTCCGGATCCTATGTGCACTACTCTGCCTGTTTGCTTAACTGACCGTCTCAATGCTTGATTGTGTTGAATCTGTGTGGTGACCTGTTGAAGGTGAATTGCTCAGCTTGGCAGGTAATTCATAATTCCTATTTGTTGCTATTGATTTTAATTATGTACTGTATTTCTATAAATATTCTATATAGACCCAGAAACTTACAAAAGCACTGTGTGTGTGTGTGTGAGTGTGTCTGTGTGTATAAGTGATTGGAGATATATATATATATACGATTGAAAATGAAAACCAGCAAAACAGAAGAAAATCTCTAGCAGTGGCTTCTTTGTTAACATTTTTTATTGCAATTTAGGTGGCAACTCCTAAGGCTTCTGACTTCCTGGGTTCTGAGCAGTTCCTCAATTGGGTTCTAGGAGTAAGGTGGAGGGTGGTGGATGGCAAGAGCTTTCTTATCAAACATGACATGACTGGTAGGTATTTTAATGTAAAGATTGGTTAAAAATGTGAATCTGAAAAGCATACACAACTCAAACATTTTATGTTCACCTAAAACCTGTGAATGTATATCCCTTTCCCTTTCTCAATCTTTTGATGTAGAAGCTGAGGCTTTAACTCTTTTTTTTTTTTTTAAGATTTTATTTATTTATTCATGAGAGAGAGAGAGAGAGAGGCAGAGACCAGGTAGAGGGAGAAGGAGGCTCCCTGCAAGGAGCCCGATGCAGGACTTGATCCCGGACCCCGGAATCACTCCCTGGGCCAAAGGCAGACACCCAACTGTTGAGCCACCCAGGCGTCCTTGAGGCTTTAACTATTGCATACACATTACCAACCTTTCTTTCTCTCTGTTCTTAAGGCAGAGAGGAAACTTAGACTCTTGTAAAGCAATCTGAGCACAGAATACTTTTAAAAAAAGGTTTTATTTATTTATTTGAAAGAGAGAGAGAGAGAGAGAGAGAGAGCAAGCGCACACATGAATGAGGGAGGGGGGAGGGAAAAGGAAGATTCTGCCCTGAAGGAAGATTCAGCCTATGTAGGGCTGATCTCACCACAGGGAGATCAAGACCTGAGCCAAAACCAAGAGTCAGATGCTTAACCAATTGAGCCACCCAGCCACTCCTGAGCACAGAATACTTCTAGATATTTACAGTAATTTTCCCAGTCTTATAAAATATCTTCACTCTCACCTAATTAAACACAACTTTGGAAACTTTCTACAGTACTCAATCTAATTTTCATAGAATTAGCTCGCTTTTTTATTCACATTTCATCACTTTATATAATATTTACTTGTACTATATAATTTAAATATCATATAAAATCATTAATAGGCTCAAGAACAATTTGAGCATGCTTTTGGCAGAAATGGATGGTAAACCAGTGGGTACAAAAGCATGTGGGCTTCTACAAGTGGCCTACCAGCCACGTGTCTGGATTGGACCACAGGCACCCACCACTATGTTTTGTAGAGCAAATGCAGGGTGGCAGTTCATCTGGTGATTTGGTTAATGGAGCATGGACTGAACCTTTGAAATATCTCTTCACCCAAAAAGCCAGAAGGATTGTTGGTCTTGTTGCAAGTACTGCTCAGAATGGCCAAAGCTGATTTTGTCTGATGCTTACTCTGTTGACTGAGCACACCCATGGGTTGATTTTCTTTCTTTCATCTGTGTAGTCTGTTTATGGGCAGGTGCAACTATCTCAGTGCTTATTATGCACTGCTACTGAGGTAGTCCTGGACAAATCTTTATTATTGTCACCACTGGTAGTAAATATTTTGGTGTACTTAAAAATGAGAGGTATGTAAGATACTGAGAATGCAGAATATAAATTATGGTCCCTGCTCTTATGAAGCATGGAATCTAGTTGGAAAGGAAGGATGTTTGTACGTCCGGACATACATATATATGGAAATATAGTAGTATGGAATAATATATGCAAAATACTAAGTGAGTTGTATAGATGGTGAGGGTTATAGAAATTTGGCCGGACCAAATGTTACAGTCTTATTCATATTTTACACAAAGGCTTTAAATGATTCTTTTTAAAAATCAAAGTATAATCGACACACAATGTTATATTAGTTTCAGGTGTACAACATATTGCTTCAATAATTCTATACATTACTCAGTGCTCAACATGATAATTATAGTCACCATCAGTCACTATATAATGTTATTATAATATTATTGACAATGTTCCCTATGCTGTATTTTTTATCTCTGTGACTCACTTACTTTATAACTGGAAGTACTTCTTAATCCCCTTCATGTATTTCACCCATCTCCCATCCTCCTCCTCTCTGGCAACCACCAGTTTGTTCTCTGTATTTAAGAGTCTTGGTTTTGTTTGTTTGTTTTGTTTTTCAGATTCCATGTACAAGTGAAATCATGGTATTTGTCTTTCTCTGTCTGACTTATTTCACTTAGCATAATACCTTCGATGTCCATCCATGTTATTGTGAATGGCAAGATCTCATTTTTTTATGGCTGAGTAACATTCCAGTGTGTGTGTGTATGTGTGTGTGTGTGTGTGTGTACCCAAAACCATTCTTGTCATATTTGGACATAGGTAAGATAACTGGACTTGGACAGGGACATTCCAAGAGGGGAATTGATATGGAAATGGACACGTCATTGGAGGCAGATGAAAGTGCAATCCACTGGGTGTGCTGAGAAAAGCCCAAACCAAATGGCAGAAGTCAGTATCTTGAGCAGCTGCATACAAGAGTACTTCGGTCAGTGGTGCTGACAAACACAGCGTCATGTCATGGGGCTTCTAAGGGGCCAATATTAAGGTATTGGAGCAGGCAGTGGAGATTTTCTGAGGAGACAGGGCTCAAGCCATATTGTGTGGGTCCATGGAGGATGCAGCCAAAATGTAACCCCATTTCCTGATGAAATTGGACACTCTTGACATTAGATATTTCACCAAGGAAGGAAGCTTAATTGTTTTGGAACTAGAAAGTGGCACATACTTCACATTCTCCTTTTCTCCTGCCTCTGTTTTGGGAAAGAAAATTTTTACAAATCTGAACTTTCCCCCTGATCATGCATGTGACTAATGGAAGGTATGACTCCTTCTGGACCAAAATTTGTCTGCTCTGGGACCTTGAGAAGTCTTCTTCTTAGGAAAGAACTTAGAGGAGCTAAGTATGGTTTCAGAGTATCATCTGAAAAGACTGGGTGGAGTATGTCATTCTCAGCAGGCTTGGTCCATGATGAGTTGATTTATGACTCTTGTTCCTCAAAACTTAACTCCTCCCCAGAAGCAAAAATAAACTCTCTCTTAAGATTATTTCCTCCTAAGACAGAAGAATGGTTATCCAATTATTATTATCTTAGCTAGTTTATTTTATTCAACAAAGCATTTGGCCAATTAAAACCTGTTCCTAGCTGGGTCTCATTGATTCATCTATACTTTCTCTTACTCCTTGTATGTTTTAAACCAAGTCAGAAGCTCAATATCTAACTGTAAACAGAGTGGTGTTATTTCCAAGGTGAAATAATCATAGCAGTATTTGGTGGAAAGTGCTTTTACACAAGGTGACACCTGGTTTCCTCTTCCTGCATCTCTGCTGGAGGTGAGCCCAAAGAGAATATTACAAAATTCCCCCGCTCTAGAGCAATTGCAGTCTGGCCTGAGATTAGGTTCTCTGAAGGAATATTTAGGCTTGGGAACTGAGCTTTGATTTTTTTTATCTCACAGCACAGTCCACACAGCATGTTCTGCTGGCACCTGTTGAGGAGCCAGGCTTGTAGCTAAAGCCTGTGGAAGTTTGGGTGACCTGTGAATGGACCTACTGAAATTCTCTCTTCCCATAGGTGGATCACCGCTATTGCATATTCCTGAGGGTACTTGAGGGTCACATTTATATGTGGGAGTCTGTTGTGTTGCTTCTTTCTTTGTGCCATCTCTATGAATTTGTCTTTTTGCCACTAAAGAAGCTCTGTATCGTTTGTTATCTGTCTTCCCCATGAGAGTACAAAACCATGACTTTTCATAGATGTATCCATATTATCTAGAACAGAGTTTGCAAATAGAAGACAATAAATATCTGTAAAATGAATATATTCTCTAATTGCTTATATTGGTAAATTCCCACCAACCCATTGTCTCCTATGTCAACTGCACATTGGATCATAGTTAAGATGCCAATCACTGGTGGGGAAAGGGTTGGGTGAGGTCACTGATAATGGCAAAGCAAGGCCCTGGGTCGCAGGATGTGCAACGCTGGACAGGTTATCAAAGGTGGGTCAGCAAGAATTCTGTTATCAGAACTAAAGCTAGGGCTTTGAGTCTATATCCTGAGACTAAGACTTCAAATCCTGGGGTGGACCCCAGTCTCCATAATAGAATCACTGACCTTGAACTAAGAAGAGAAGAGTGTCGCAGGGATAGAAATTGAGGCAAAGCCTCAATTAAGGAGAGAGGTTTATCTCCTTAACTCCTTTGGCCAATGGAATGCCTATGAATTGACTGGAATCAGGCATCTTTGAACCTTGTGGGGCTGAGTGATGATTTCGTTAAATAGCTGCATTTTGGACAAATAATTGTTTAAGCCTCTTTATTGAGAAAAACTTTTAAAAATCACCTCCATATCCTTTCTGCTTATGTCTGAAAACTGACTGCTTGATAGCAGGAAAAAAATATCCTTTTTTCCCTCATGATGCCTCATGATGTCCCAGAATACCGGCAGAAGAGAGCAGCCTCCACGAACTAATTTCAGGCACATAAACAATCATATTGGCTCATGGCATGGGGAGTCTCTTCATATTTATTCCATTAGAGTTTTTTGGGCGTCTGCTGTCCCATCAACCTTTTCTGCTCTGTTGGAATACAGTGCCAGCCACTCCCATCCTCTTCCCACAGGTCTGGTGTCTGGGCCAATGCGGTAGATCTCCTGGCCATTGAGAATCCAACCCCTACCAATTTGGCCTGGATTTATTAAACTCCATTACTAGGGAAATATGTATCACACGGACATCAAGTCCATATATAGTGACTCCTGTCCTATATTTCTAACCTCCCCTCTGTGTTTGCACCTCTCTTTGCGCAGAATTTTTGTGTTTCTCTGAATTTCTAAATCACTGGCTATGAAGTACCCATTTCTCTTTCCCAGCTGCTCCCTTGTGTTATTTATAATGGGCCCTGGGGAAAATGTCCATTCAAATCAGGAAGAGATTATATCAGAGAAGTGAGAAATTTAGCAATGTTATTGGGAGTTGCAACCTCTGACATTAAAACAATAAAAATGCCAAGCAAGGGCCGCAGGGGAAGGTGACTATCAAGTGTGTGGCAGTGGAGAGGAAAGCCCTCTGGGCTGACTCTGGCACTACTGAATATGTGATCCAAGAGCTTTAGGAATTGATTGCTTTTTTGGCAAAAGAATTGTTTAAGAATAAGCAGGTTAAGAATTATTATTGCACCCACTTTTTTACCAGGGCTGACATAATTAAGTGGATTATCTTTTGAGAAATCTGACAAAGAAGTCTACACTTGGGGAAAATGAAAACTTTCTGCTTGATCTTGTCCAATCACTACAAACTCCAGGGGTCCCTGTGCAGTAAAATAATTCAAAAGACCTCTGGTATTCTCACTAGCTTTCTGGAAATCTTAGCATAAATTCTGTAGTGACTAATGGATGTGGTTGCTTCAGAACTCTGGCATTTCATGTAATTCTACCTTTAAAGAGAGGTAAAACATGTGCCCAGGACACGGCTGGATAAACCCCTTGTTTCTAGAGGTGTTAATGATGCCAGTAGTAACTCAGAAATTGCTCAGTCTAACATTCTACCTTCAAATTTGGGATTGTTGGTCCCGATGGGCTTACTGGTTCAGCTTGAGGATCTTCATAATTCCTTTGCAGGCGTGAAACTATGTGGTTCCAAGATAGATGGAGAAGTTTCTAAGCTTATCAATATGTTTTCTAGTGAGCTAAGAACACGTTCTGTTGCAGGAAAGTCTGATGTTTACCCACCCCTCAGCCCTGAGGTTTGGTTCTCCTCCAAGCTACCAGGGTGTGCCCTACACCAACCTGGCTTCTCATGCTGGTAACCTCTGAGACCGCTTTGGCCTCTCTCTGTCCCTCCATCCCCATGCCAGTCCATCACCAAGGTCTCTTGTTTCTTTTCCCTGAACATCTCTTGAATCCTTTTGTTTCTTCTAATCAGCTGAGGGCAAGCTATTTCTCTCCTGGATGAACAACTGCAAAAGTGTCTTAGCATCTTAGTGTGCTTGCTGCTATTCCCGCTCCCGGCCTGCCCTCCACCCAGTCTCCCTAAACCAGCCTGTGTGATGCGGACAATGTGACCTGTTGATGTCAATCCTGGACCCCAAACATTGTGTGATTTAAAGTCCAGTATGCTCACTGTGGCTTTCAAGGTTCTACATGATCCCTCCTTGCTTCTCCAGCTTTGTCCTCAGTCTCCCCTTTCTAGCCATGATGGCTCTCTTTCCAAAACATGTCAAGTTCTTTCCTGCTATGATCCTTGACTGATGGACTTTTCTCTAGTAGAACACTTTCTCACCCTCCCTTCTCCCCTTCACATAGCCAGCTCCTATTCAACTGAACAATTCAGCCTAGGTTTTATTTCCTCCATGGAGTCTTCTCCATTACTCTATCTACATTGGGGTCACTTACTTTTAAGCCTTACAAAATACTGCACTTTGGAGTAGCACAAATCTCACTAATAACTGACTACTGTATGCCTGTTGGGTTGTCGGCTGCATGAGGTCAGGGATGGGGTCTGTCTTGTTCACAGGTTCTGGAATATATCAGATGCTGAGTAGATATTTGTTGTATGCATGAGGAATTGTAGAAATGGTTGATCACCACTTCTTAGATATTTATTAAATAGAATATCTACATTTCAAATAGAATATATTTCAATAGAAAATATGTTTTCTATTGAAATAATATTTATATTGTGTATTTGAAATATATATATTAACTTGATTGTGATATCAGCATCCTAGGTAAGTTTCATTTTAATTAGTCATCCTATACTAATCCTTTTGTTGCCATTTGTGTCTGCATGGGAATGCAAATATAGTTGTCTTCCATGCTGTATCTTTTTTTTTTTTCCTTTCTTTTCTTTTAGTATTTTTCAGGGTCTGTATCTTTCTTTTCTATTTCCATATACTTTTCAAACACATACAAGGATATTTTTGAGGGATAGGAATGGATTAGAGGCATACATCTTATACTATTTTGGTACTTAATCTCCTAAAAGCACTTCTTGGTAACATGGCAAAATTTACAACCATCCCTAGTCATAGTCCCTTTCAGAAATATTGCAGAGTAAAAACCTCAAGTTAAAAATGAAAAAGTTTGTTGGCCTGCCACACATTCCAGCTATAGAATTGCTCTTGGTGACTTGCCTTAGGCTGAATCTCAGCCTCTATATTTATGAAACTTTGCTGCCATAAAAATGACTAGGTGAGAAATGGTGCTATGTTGTGCTCACGAGGTTTGCTACAGTGGGATAGATGCCATTTCATCAAAAAAAAAAAAATACTGTGGATTTTGGCATCGTCAGTTTAGCACCAGCTCTTCTTTCTGTCGTGATACTGGGCATTTTCAACTAATTGTTATGGCTTTGGTTTGATAGAAACATTGGCATCATTCTTGCCATGGGCAGCATCTTCTTGGGTTTTTATAAAGGATCCAATGCAGCTTTAAGCTTTTTGAAAGACAGATGGAGACTTCAAATGGTTGTGTGAAACCAGCACTCATCATGTTCCTGGAAGACTTCAACGTTTTCATTTGTTTTCAGCAAGAACAATCAACAGTCAACATCATCAGCATGTTTGATTATCACAATAATGAATTTTATTTACCCCTGTGAGTTGAGAATTTTTCTTTCGCCTATTTATGATTTTAGTATTTAAATTTCAGGAAATATTTTATGTCTACTTATTTGCATTTCCTGGAAGTACCCTTTATATTAGGTTTGCTAAATCAATATTTAACAAATCATCCTAGTTTTCTTTAAACTTTTTAAAAAAATTTTTATTTATTTATGATAGTCACAGAGAGAGAGAGAGAGAGAGAGAGGCAGAGACACAGGCAGAGAGGGAAGCAGGCTCCATGCACCGGGAGCCCGACGTGGGATTCGATCCCGGGTCTCCAGGATCGCGCCCTGGGCCAAAGGCAGGCGCCAAACCGCTGCGCCACCCAGGGATCCCTCATCCTAGTTTTCAAAACATTTTCAATGTTAATTGCATTGGCCATCTGTATATTTTTTATGTATACAGTAAACTCAAGGTTATTTAGACCATTGCCCTATTGTCTGTATTTCTTTCTCTCCCTCTCTTCCTTCCTTCCTTCCTTCCTTCCTTCCTTCCATTCTCTCTCTCTTTGCCCGTCTTTTAACCTGTTGTATCTCCACAGAAAGAAAAGCAGGGCCATAGAGTCTATCATGTAGTCAACACATGCTTATCATGTATATATGCCTAGGACTCTCTCTGCCCTATGGGAGCTCACTGTTCATTCACCTGGGAGGTGGTATCCCTGAAAAAGTTTTGATACATTTGAGATGGCTTATTAAGATTTGGGGAATTGTTGATTCAGATGGCATGAGAGGGATGAGAGGTTGGTGAGACACAGGACGGAAAAGCAAGGCTAAGGAGAGGCAGTCTATGAATCGCAAAGGCTTCAGAGAATTTGGGAGAAGTAGACACAAAGCAGATAGCAGCACAGACCTTTGAGGGATTTATGTTGGGCAAGGAGGGGAAATGACTTTGGGGGCAGAGTGGGCTGGCTTACAGAGGACTTTGATTGTTGGACAGGGCCTGACTTCAGAGGGCCACGTAAGAGGATTTTTGGCTTTATGTGGTAGGCGATGGGAAGGTATTGCTGATTTTGACCCATTCCCTGCAATTCAAAAGAATTAGCATGATTCCTTGTAAGGAGCTTTGGCTAAAGCCTTGACAGCCCAAAAACTGAATGAAAGTTTCAAATTAAGTTTGGGGAGATTTGTCAGTTAACTTTAAAAGTTTTAATCCTTTTAGTTTTCAGAGATGAGTAAGAATTAGCTTAAATGTCATTTTTTCTTTCTTTATCTTGCCGCTTTATATGTTCATTGATAGGAGATTTGCATTTGAAAAGTTTTATTATACATTCCAGTAGGAAAATTGCACATTGTTGATAAATGTATCTTTTATAATCCTTGCTGTTATTGGAACACTGCTAATTTTATTAACACTTTCTCAAAGGAAAATGAAAGTGAAATGAATGCCTGTGAAGCCCCTTCATTATCTCATCTGCCCTTGCCTTCCTCATGTTGCCGAAATTCTAATGGAAAAAAAAGGGGGCTGCCCAGCAATTTTCTTTTCATATGACATTTCAGCACTCCTCCAGTCCATCGCTGTAATGAAAATTGGCAGCTCTTGAGAAAAACAGTAACTGCTCAGAGCAGAGCACTTGCTACGTGGACCATGAACAGAAGAGGAACCACTTCAGCCCAGATATGATGCCATTTTTCTCATGTGCTAGAGGCAAGCCTGTTAGATGCTCAAAGGGTAGTTAGTCACAGGGCAGGAATTGGGCAGTCCATCCCATCCCAAATGTCTAGTTATCCATCAGCTTGCTCACATGATTAAAAGTTTGAGGTAATAATGCCTCAAGGGTATTATCATTTCTCTTTGGACTTTTCAGCAAGAAGTTAGGGCACAAAATGTCTTAACAGCATTAACATCAAAGACAATTAGGTCCTTACTGGTTGTTTTTTTCTTTTTTTAATGAAATGTTCCATTCACCAGTAGTTAAAGCAAGATCAGATTGATGTACCCTAAGGAATGACTAAGGACTGATTTTATTGTCACAAGAATGGTATTTTAACAAATATTCCAGTTCAATGTTAAGTTTTGAAGGGGCTACCCTAGGTCTGTATTATTGCAGCGATGGGCCATTGATCAGAATCTGCTAGCAACTCTCCTTTGGGAATTTCTCTGAAGACAGTAGATAAGACACACAAAATAATCGCACTCTTTCTCCTTAAATTTCAAATAATATCACCTAGCAGTGTTACCCCCCTCCCCAGTTTTAAATCAACTTTGCTCTGAGGGACTTTTGACTGTCTTCTAAATCAGCTCCACTATGAAAGCATGAGGCTATGTCATCAATGAAGATAATCAAAAGAATGTGTTTAAGGCTGTGGGAGAAGTTTCAAAAGTGGGTCCCTAAGTGAGTTTCATTAGAGGAAACGTCATTGGAACAGCATCATGTCTCAAGATGACTAATTTGAATAAGAAAATACGCAACTAAGTATATCTATTCTTTGACATTTCTTACAAATAAGTGGTGTAGTGATCAACAGCATGAGATTTGGACCCAGACACACTGGGTTTGAGTTATAGTTCTGCTACCTTGGAGAAGTCACTAGCTATGAGAGCTTCAGATTTCCCAAGGGTAAAAGGGAGATTACACTAGGTGTTTGTTAGGACTAAGTTAACTGGAATGAAGGCAAATTGAATTAAATATATATATATTTAGCTATCTATCCATTTTATATAGCAAAAGCCCAGTAAGTTATTGTTATTAACAATAACAATGCTATTATTGTTACAATTACTATGAGTATCGTTATTAACAATACTATACTTTAGTTAGAAGTAGTTATTGTTACCAATGTGAAATTGTAATTGAAATGATCCTTCCTATTCCTTATGGTCTGAACTTCTTAGATATCTCCATGGTTGTTCCCCTCATTTCTTCTCCTTTCCCCTTATATGTCTTTATTCCTCTATAAGTTTTTTTTCTTTCCTCCCACCCCCTGCCCCCTCATCCTTTCCCTCTCTTTTATCTATCCCTCTTGTAAATCCCTTCTTATAAATGAAAAGTGGGTTCAAGAGTAGGCCTGCTTCCTCAGCACACAGAAGGAGTGAAGGTGAGCAAGCTCTGTGGAATCCAGAATCCATGGATGTCTGTCTTTCATACGAAGCTGAAAGCTACTCAGTATCCTTGGTAAACAGGGCTGAGCTCTGAGGCCTCTCCTGCCCGCCTTCAGCCTTCTCTAGAGGAGCTCTGGACTGCTCCCTTGAAAGGAAGACACACATCCTCCTTCTGTTTCCTTTATTAGCCCCCTCTCTTCTCAAATACTTTTTTTTCCCCCATCAGTGTGAGAAAATATACCAATCATGATGAAATTGTACAGTTTTATTTCCTGGTATGGGGGTTAATTAAACCTCAGAACTACAATTTTCAACCGGGTTGCCAGGACCTGTTAGAGAAAAAAAAATCAGCCTTTTTTTCTGAGGTTGTGTGCAGTTTGAAAGTCATAATTATTGCCATGACACAGTGTTAGGACAAAACCAAACCAAACCAAACCAAACCAAACAAAACACTGTTATTTTCTTAAAACTGAAGACAATAAGCTAGGCACACGACCCTTGCTTTCTGAAGATACTTTGAAGGCAGATTATCTTTGGAGTGACAGAAATTATCAATAAGAGGATTTAGTGTCTGATTCCTTTTTTTTGAAGGGGAGCTGCATAAAAATATTATAGTCACCAAATGGGGCATAAGTTTTTAAAAGAGTACAAAAATTGTTGAGAAACACTGTTTATTTGTAAAGTTAGCAAAAATAGTAATCACAACCCAAGAAAGCAAGCCTGACCTGGAAGCTCCCAGGAGACTCATTCTTGTGTTTAATGAGAAGCTGGTACAAGAAACCAGCTGAGACTGACATGCCTGTTGTGTTTGGAGAATTTTAATTTGATGTTAACCTGCTCATCACAGAAATTCACATAAGGTCCCAGCCATAATGAGCACCACTTTGTACTTCCATAAGTAGAAATAACAATTCCTGCATGAACTGGAAATATGAAATTGATGACAACCTCCCTTGGGCTTTGTCACTTGCCCCAATGTTACTATTTTGTTCTACTTTAGCAAAAATGAAACATCGCTAGTTGTGCTCAAAACCATAGAAACTATAGTTTCACTAACATGGATATTCCAGATATTGATACCTTGGATATTCACCTTTGGCTTTTATATCTTGCTTTCCCAATGACATATAATTAATGACTATTATTCCTTAAAGGGCAGACAAGTATCCAAAATAAGCATAACCTCTTGAAAACACCAGCTTTTGAACTGTGGCTCTTCTAATTGATGTTATGAATTCCCTTTCCATGGGCTATCATGGGGTTTGGTCAGTAAACACATAGAAAGCATCATCCAGTGGAAAGTAGACTGCATGTAAATGGATATGGGTTTGAGCCCTGGCCCTGACATTTAATACCTGAGAGGGCTTGAAAAATATATCTAATTTTTTTGAGCTCCCGTTTTCTCATATATTAAATAAGGGTGATGTGACTCTCTCTGCAGGGGTTCTGGGAGGTTTGAAGACATGTTTAGAAAGCGCCTAGCAAAAAGCTAATACATAGCACAGTTCAGAATCTCATTTTTATCATTATGCGCATCGGCTAAATCGTCTAGCTAATGTTGAAGTTTAACTTGTTGAATAGTATGTATAATACACTCATTGCTAAATATACATTCTTACCCTGATCCTAAAGTACTGTCTCACGTGCCCTGAAACCCTTGCCTATTTGTGTGCAGAGTCATCACTACTTACTTGTGAAAGTATGTGCATATACTCATGCTCTCACAAAATCAGTTCCACACATTCAGATAATTATACAAACCCACTCATTTTGAGATAGACTGAATCTATTTTCAGCACCCACTAATCAGACATGTGCATAAGGGGATGAGAGGTACAACAGAGCAGCCAATACTACTTTTCGCTGGGGTCATTGGTGATGATGCTATAATACCCAAGCAAGGGAAGCTGAGAGCCACTCATGGGAGCAGTCTTTGGCCCTGTACTGTGTCTGCTCCAGCAGATGCACATGCAGCCTGCTTGAGCTCCAGCCTTTTGGAACCTCTGACATTGCAGAAAGTGCTGCTTTTTAGACCACAAAGTGGTTACCGGCATGATATGAAGATGGGGAGGTTGACCTAATGCTGGGGCAGAGCTGGATTGTGAGATTTGTTATTGGCTTCCACAGCTTTGTCAAATTCTGTCCATCTCCTACATGGTATATAAGCTCATTAACAGTAAGGCCCATGTCCTCATCTCTGTTCTCTCTCTGGGAACTCTTTGTACTCAGAGGAAACTTATTGACTAGGAGAAGGGAGAGGAACTGTTGTCCTGTCAGCTGGTTGGTCATTGATTGCCAACAGATGGGTTGTTAGGTACCGACTCTTCAGCTGATTAGCTGCCTGAGCTTTTCTGGCTAAGAAACACGTTATTTTTCTGGCCCTTGGTCAGGAAGGCCCTTCCAAGGTTGAGCGAGGGAAGGGGGAAGAGGTAGATGCCAATCAATTATGATTGCCTTTGTTAATGGCACAGGAATAAGGTTTGGTGGGATGACCAATAAATCTATCGTTGAAGGTTATTATGTGAATTGTCTGTTGATTCCTTGACAATGAAAAACATCTTTACTGTGTTTTTCTAATTTATATGTATATATATATATATATATATATATACACACACACACACATATATATTATTTATAAGATATTCACACAATGCCAAGAAATATAAGGAGCGAAGTAGAATCACCTGGAATACTAACACTCTGTGATTGTTCCTATTAACATTTGGTGATCTATTCTTTCACAAAAAATTTTTATGCAGATAGGTACAGAAATATCTGATTTCATGCAAATCATATCACAGTGCTGTTTATTAAATTTGTGGCATAATTTTGTTCTGTCATTATTTTTATTTTTAATTTATTTTTTAAAGATTTTATTTATTTATTCATGAGAGACATATATATATATAGGGAGAGGCAAAGACATAGGCAGAGACAGAAGCAGGCTCCATGCAGGGAGCCCAATGTGGGACTCAATCCCAGGATTCCAGGGTCACACCCTGAGCTGTCATTATTTTTTAAAAACAGTGTATGTATACTGCTTTTCTAGTTAGCATCATGGAAGGAAACCTCTCCATGTGAACAAGAGTGAATCTAACTCATGGTTTTTCACCTCACCTTTATTGACATTTGGGGCTGAATAATTCTTTGCGGTGGAAGGGCTATTCTGTGCATTGTTGGATGTTAAGCAGCATTCCTGTGGACTACCTATTAGATCATAGTAGTACTTACCTCCCTTTTGGGGACACCAAAAATGTCTCCAGACATTGCCAAATATCCCTTGCAGGACAAAAATTGTCCCTGGTTGAGAGCCACTAATCTAACCAATTGTTTTCAATGGCTGCACAATATTCCACAGCATTGATATAACACTTAATTGTGCAATCATTCCATTGCTGGTAGTCATTCAATTTGTTTGCAGGATCTTTTTTGCCTATTACCTTTAATTTTAATTTATTTTATTATTTTTTAACTTTTTAATTAAATTCGATTTACCGACATATAGTATAACACCCAGTGCTCAACCTATCAAGTGCCCTCCTTAGTGCCCATCACCCAGTCACCCCATCCTCCCACTCTCCTCCCCTTCTGCAACTCTTTGTTTCCCAGAGTTAGGAGTCTCTCTCGGTTTATCTTCCTCTCCAATTTTTTCCCACTCAGTTTCCCTCCCTTCTCTTATGGTCCCTTTCACTATTTCTTATATTTCACATATGAGTGGAGCCATATGATGATTGTCCTTCTCCAATTGATTTATTTCACTCAGCATAATACCCTCCAGTTCCTTTCACATCAAAACAAATGGTAGGTGCCCATTACTTTTATGATTTGACTGGCCCTTGATCCGTGGTTGCCATTTAGGAACCTGAAAAGTTTGCAGAGATAAAACCCAGGCCTCTGCTTCTGCAAACACAACACTGGATGTGCCTGGGCTTCATTTGCTTTATTCCTGGGGAGGCCAAAAAACAACCATGAATGAGTGAAGCTGTGACTGGCCTCTGGTGCACTGGGAAGCCAGGCCACATCTATCCTGGGCAGGGTGCTCTTCAGCCTGACGATGGCAGCCAGGTGGAAATAAAGATTCAGCATTACCAAATATTCTCATTTTCAAGAGAAACTGGAAATATGCATTTTTATGTAAAAAAAAAAAAAAAACTCCCAACTTTTTTAAAGATTGAAAACTAAGTTAAATTTTTAGAAAACGTGAGCACTGGGTGTTATTCTATATGTTGGCAAATTGAACACCAATAAAAAATAAATATATAAAAAATTAAAATAACAAGTTCTTGTTTCATTAAAATTTTTTTTTTTTTTTTAGAAAATGTAGTACAGGCTAAATAAAACAGGTCTCCTGCTCAAATCTGGCCACAGTTTCCGTATGCAACCTCCTATGTAGTATTTGTCATCAACTGTGATCTTTGTCTTCCTGAGGTTTCAGTTTGTTGAGTGGGTAATGGTGAGGATCTAGTGCAGCTTTTTGGCAGTGAACATTGAGCTTTGACCCACCTGGTCTGCAGTGACACTTGCCTTTTGCCAGTTTCCCATCCTCTTTTACAGAGAGCCTGTGCTTCTGTGATCTATGTTGTCTCCGTGTCCCACACTGTCTGAGCCTCCCTATGTGCTTGGGGGCTGCTGCCTTACATGTTCCAGGAGAAGTAGAGCCAATGCTGCTTAATGCCTCAGAATCTACCTATCTCCAACTTCAGAATTTCTTTCTTTCTTTTTTAAAGATTTTATTTATTTATTCCTGAGAGATACAGAGAGAGGCAGAGACATAGAGGGAGAAGCAGGCGCCTCATAGGGAGCCCATTGTGGGACTCGATCCCTGGACCGGGATCATGCCCTGAGTCAAAGGCAGACCCTCAACCACTGAGCCACCCAGGCATCCCCAGAATTTATTTCTATAGCGTCTGGGGTATCTGTGTGGAAAGGGGTATTTACTGGAGCTTAGTGGCTTTCAGCTGTGTGGAAGCTACACAACTCTTTAGAATCCATTGTTCATTTCAGAGCATATGGTTATTTATTTACCTGGTTTTCTTCCTAAGTAAGATGTTAGAATAGGATGACACTTTGGTGATCTCTGAATGCAATACTTTCATTTCACAACTGGGGAAAGCAAGGGAAAGGAAGCGATTTGGTAGAGGCTCCATAGCAAGTGCCAGGATGGGGCGGTCCTCTTACATCCCATCTCCTTTCCCAGGATATCCTTCCCATAGCCTCTAATAGCTGGCCTTCATAGAAATCCCCTTTTTCTGTTTCTACTTTTCAGCTGATTTACCTGATTGTCCATATTTCTATGATCCAGCCCTGGAATAAGACCCTGAGGAGCCAGGTGTTAATTTGAGTTTTCGCAAAGCTAATTACCCCTACATCCCCAAGTCTTTCAAGACAACAGCCTATTCTTCTATTCAGGCATTGTTTTACAGAGGAGGATTTGGCTTGGGTATAGATTAGAGGAAGATTTTTGTGGTGTTCTATAAGCTTTAAAACTAGATTATATCAGATTTTCAGATGCTGCCTCAAGATTATTACGCTGGTGATGATTTTGAGGACACAGCAACATGTGGTAACTGGAAGCTTTAGATGGGATTGGATGGATAGACAGCTTGTCCCTTTGGTTAGAAATATAGTACACTGCAGTTCCTATGGACTCAACTGGTTTTCTACCCCTACAGCTGCCAACAGCTCTTAGCTGCTAAAGAAAGCAGGCAGATTGGGCAGCCATTGAGGAATGCCACGTGTTGGAACAGGCTTTTATCCCAGTGCCCACTCTACTGCCAGGATGCTGTCAGGACAGTCTGAGAAATGCGTTAGGGACCACCCACCAACTTGACACCTGTGTTGGCCAAGGTCAGAACCCTTAAGAATCTGACTGCTTCTTGGCAGTTGCAACAGCAGAAGTGATGGCATCAGAAGAGGCACTACTCTGAGAGAGAAGGTGCGGTCAACTGAGAATCTAGGGCCCTGGTTTCTCCTAATCCCTTAACTTTTCTGAGCCTCAGTATTATCTGGAGCACAGAGACTAAACTACCTTGCCTTTCCCATCCCTTAGAGATGCTTTTAAAGGAAGTTGCTTGTATGTGCACATACATGTACACACATATACACACATACATACATGCTGTGCGTACTTTAGGGGTTGAATTGTGACCCTTCAGAATTCACATGTTAAAACCCTAACTCCCAGTACTTAAATGTGACCTTATTTGCAAATAGAATTGTTGCAGATGCAATTAGTTAAGATGAAGTTGTACCAGAGTAGGGTGGGCCCATGATCCAATATGACTGGTGTCCTTATAAAGAGGGGAAACTTGGGCACAGACATGCACACAGGGAGAATGCGATGTCAAGACTGAGGTTATGCTGTCACGAGCCTAAGAACTAACAGAAGTTGGGTGAGGGACCTGAAACAGATCCTTGTCCAGCATCTTGAGAGGGGATATGGCTCTGCTGACACCTTGATCTCGGACTTTCAGCCATTAGAACTGTGAGACAATAAATTTCTGTTGTTTAAGTCACTCAGTTTATTGTTCTTTGTTACAGCAGCCCCAGAAAACTAATTATACCCCACTTCTTTGACAAAATGACTTGAAATATTTAAGACTCAACCACAGCCTCTAGTATATTTTGGGTTAGCATGAACCTGGCATGGTAGTGTGGGCTAATTGGTTTATAACAATAAGTTGGGCAGAGGCAGATGGATGGGCGGACTAGACAGTAAGCTCCTGAAGGCAAGGACTGATTGGTTGTATGTAGCACTTTATCCTCAGCGCTCAGCACAATATCCAACCCATTTTTGGTGCTATTTGTTGAATGGGTTAAATGTTGTGACCAGAGAAATCACTGTGATCAGGTTTTCTTTCTTTCCTTTATTTTCAAACTGAGATAAAATTTACATAACAAAAATTCACCATTTTAAAGTGTACAATCTGGGGCACCTGGGTTGCTCAGTCAGTTAAGTGTCTGACTCTTGGTTTTGGCTTATGTCATGGTATCAGAGTCATGAGCTCAAGCTCTCTGTTGGGTTCCATTCTCAGCATAGAGCCTAGTTGATATTCTCAATCTCTCTCTCTGCCTCTCCTCCTGCTTGCATACTTTCTATTTAAAATAAATATATAAATCTTTTAAAAAAGTGTACAATCCAGTGCTTTTTTAGTACATTTATTAATATTTACATATATTCTCACATTTTCTCTTTTTTCTTTCTTTCTTTCTTTCTTTCTTTCTTTCTTTCTTTCTTTCTTTTCTTTCTTTCTTTTCTTTCTTTTTTCTTTCTTCTTTCTTTTTTCTTTCTTTCTCTCTTTCTTTCTCTCTCTCTTTCTCTCTCTCTTTCTCTTTCTTTTCTTTCTTTCTTTCTTTCTTTCTTTCTTTCTTTCTTTCTTTCTTTCTTTCTTTCTTTCTTTCTTTCTTTTTTCTTTCTTTCGTTTTGATAGTAGCCATCCTAATGGATGTGAGGTATTATCTAACTGTTTTGATTTAATTTTTCTGAATGATTAGTGATGTTGAACATCTTTTCATGTGGTTATTGTCTATTTGCATTTCTCCTTTGGAGAATTGTCTATCAAGTCCTTTCCCAATTTTTCAATTAAATCATTTATTATTTTTGTTGTTTAGTTTAGTAGGAATTCTTTATACATTGTAGATGTGAATCCTTTATTAAATTTATAATTTGTAAAAAGATTTATAATTTGTGAATATTTTCTCCCATTGTGCAGACTTTTTTTTCACTTTCTTGAGAATGTTCTTTGATACACAAACATTTTTTTAAAAAGATTTTATTTTTTTTCACTTGAGAGATATAGAGAAAGAGCACAAGCATGGGGAGAGGCAGTGCAGGCAACCCTAAACAGGGCTGGATCCCAGCACCCCAAGATCATAAGCTGAGCCAAAGGCAGACACTTAACTGACTGAGCCACCCAGGTGCCCTCACCAACAATTTTTTAAAAAAGATTCATTTATTTATTTTAGTGAGACAGACGAAAGGGAGGGGCAAAGGGAAAGGGAGAGAGAGAATCCTCAAGCAGACCCCCTGCTGAGTGCAGAACCTGACGGGGGGTGGGGGGGGTGGGGGTGGGGGTGGGGGGGGTGGGGGGGTGGGGGGGGTGGGGGGGGTGGGGGGGGGTTGGATCCCAGTACCCTGAGATCAAGACCTGAGACAATATCAACAATATCAAGAGTTGGCTACTCAACCAACAGAGCTAGCCAGGTGCCCTGATACACAAACATTTTAAATTTTGATGAAATCCAATTTATTTTTTCTTTGTTTTATTACAATTTTTAATCATATTTAAGACATTATTGCCTAATCCAGGGTCACAAATATGTATACCTATGTTTTCTTCTATGAATTTTATAATTTTAGTTCTTACATTTAGGTCTTTGATCTATTTTGAGTTAATTTTTGTATACAGTGTATGGTAGAGGTCCATGTTCTCTTTTTTGGAATGTGACTAGTTGTCCCTATACCACTTGTTGAAAAACTAATCTTTCCCTGTTGAATGGTTCTTGGTCCCTGTGCCAAAATCAGTTGACCAAACACACATGGATTTATTTCTGGGCTCTTAACACTATTTCATTGATCTATATGTTTATCCTTACGCTAGCACCAAAACCTCTTGATTACTGTAGCTTTGTAGTAAGTTTTGAAATTGAAAAATATGCATCCAATAACTTTGTTCTTTTTTTCAATATTCTTTTGCTGATAAGACTTTCTTTTTTTTTTTTTTTTTGATAAGACTTTCTTAACCAGTAAGGATAGTTAGGAGTTGGTCAACAATAGGAGTTCAGGATATTCATAGTGAAGTAGCTGTGTCACTCAGAACTGAAGATCTCTCTGTCCATGATAAAAGCTCTAGCCTGAAAGAGAACCTGACCACACTAGAGCAATGGTGCTCTTGGTGATTGAGGTAGCTAGTTAGTTTCATTGTTTTCCTTGGATTTGTGTCAAGTCACCTGGAAAATCAAAGATATCATTTTACTTTATTCTTTAAATATGTACCTTAAGCAGGTAGAGAAAATGTGTTTACATTCATCATATAGGTGGAGAAAATGACAGAATTGAAACATACATTTAGATTACAAAGTTAATTCACGGCATAACATTTACTGGAAGCAGATCCCCTATCTAAATGTTGTGTACTTCTTTTGTGTATTTTTAAAAAAAGTATATGAATAGCAAATCTTAACTATAAAAAATCATTATAGATAAGAAGGAGGAGGAAGAGGAGAAGAGAGGTGCACAATGCCATTACTGAGAAAAGAGCCAGCAATTTTGAATTCCCCATTGGACCAGGAGCAGCAGTCCTGGTAAATGTTCAACAACTGGCTCTGCAGATACAGTAATGCCCTGTTTTTGCATTATTTGCCAGTTTCTCTTGTATAAATCCTCCAATATGGCTGATTTTGAGCTACGAGGGTGACATCAGTGAATGTGGATGTAGGAAAAGACTCACATAATCAGCTCTCATGAGCCAGTGCCAGCACACTACTCAAGGGTATTCTCTCTAATTCCTTGCTACTCAAAATGTAGTTCATGAACTATCAGCAGTGGTAGCACTTGAGAGCTTCTGGAAAAACCCAGAATCTCAGGTTCTACCCTGGCCTGTGGAATCAGAATCAGAACTAGTATTTTAACAAGATCTTAGGTTATTCCTATCAATGTTAGAGTTTGAGCAGCACTGCTGTACAGCTGCACTGTTCTGTGTGGTAGCCACTAGCCACATGTGGTTATAGGGCTCTTGAAATGTGGCTAGCCCAAGGTGAGACGGTCTGTTTTGAATGCTTAGTGGATGTCTTAATCAGTTCAGCCTGCTATAACATCTTATCTTAGGTTTAAACAACAAGCATTTATTCTTCTCTGTTCTGGAGGCTGGAAGCCCAAGATCAGGGTGCTGGCAGATCTGGTGTTTGGGTAAGGGCTGCTTCCTGTCTTCTTGCTGTGTCCTCCTCACGTGACTGAGAGAGGAGGCTCTTGTCTCTGTCTCTCTTCCTCTTCCTTTAAGGGCACAAATCTCATCATGGGGGTCATGACCTCATCTAGGCCTAATCATCTCTCAAAGGCTCTACCTCCTAGTACTATCCCATAGGGAGTTAGAATTTCAACATACAGGCTTAGTGGGGAGACATACAGTCCATAAAAATATGAAAAAAAGTAAACTACCCCATAAATATTTTTTATGCTAACTACATGCCACTATCAGAATATACTGGGTTAAAGAGAATATATTATTAATATTAATTTCAATTATTTTGTTACTTTGTTTTTTAATCTATCTGTTAAAAAAATTGAAAATTGCTACGCGGCACACATTTTGGCCAGTACTGCTGTAAAGCATGAAATCCCTAGAACTCTGACTGCTCTGTGTGTCCCTTGGGCCCACCTCTTTCTAAACTTGAACTTAAGTTGATCCAGACTTTTCTAATAAAACAATGAATTGTCCATGGCTGCACATCGGTAATGGCCAAAGCCACCATTCATTTCCTCTTTACTACTGCTTTTGTGTCCCACTTCTGTGGACTCAGAAGATGTTAATAAGAAGAACTGAATAATAGTGCTTTGCCACTGGAAGTTCAAGAATATTCTACTTCCAGAATGGAGGAAGATTTCAGAAATGAGGAGTGTCTTATATACCTCTTCTTACATCTGTTATCCAGTAGTCTTTTCAGGCAATAGTGCATCATTTCCAGGACCCTCAATGATCTCTCAGGGACTCATCTTCATGACAAAGGAAGAGTCACTAAATAACTCCTGTTCTTAATAAACAGCCTGAGAGCGGGTGCACCACTGCTCAGCACATTAACCATATTTACCGTCTAAGAGACAGAAAGCAACCTGTCTCATTTGATGAGGAAGCCATAAAGTTTTAGTGAATGGGAAGTAAATCAAAGCTTCCTCTTGCCTTGTAAAAATGCACTGCCTCGTGTTGCATCTCACCCTTCACTCGCATGAGTGTATTTTTATTCCTCCGCATAAATAAAACATGATTCGAAGCCATCCTCCTGACTTGCTCTTGGCGCTAGGTTCAACAACCAAAAAAATTAAAGCTGGCATTGTGTTTCTGATGAGGCTTGAGTATTAGTATGAAACACCTAAAATACTTGCAAGGTGCAAAAGGCTTTAAGCTGAGAAGGGACAAAGAAAGAGGAATCTTTTTCCTCGGTTCCCATGAGAGCACATGCAAAGTGCCTGCTCCAGCCCTAGGCACAAAATAAGACCACAGAACAGTCTGCTTCACTCCCACATGCTAGAAGCAAGAGCATTTTGAGAATAAGAATAGATAAATAACTGAATAGTCAAATTCAGTAAAAAAATCAGCTTTTAAAATTAATTCACAAGATCAGTGACAAGTGCTAAACTGTGTTCTATAGTCACATGAATATGGTGAATATTTGGAGACATAACGTTTTGTTGATTAATTTTAGTCAGCCATTTTTCTTCATTTTGACCTAAATTTCAGTCAGCCATTTTTCTTCATTTTGACCTAGAGTATTTCAGGCAAAAGCTGCTTTGTGGCTGCTAGTAAGTGTGGTATCTCTATGTGTCTTGTTTTGTTCCCCCCAGCCCGAAGAAGAACTTTAATCTTCTTTAATCTTAAAACTGTTATAGAGAGAAGATTGAGAATCAAGGATCTTGTGGAGATTCAGGAGGGTCCTGTGGCAAAATGGCAGGGAGGGGGTGGGCATCTGAGCTGACCAGTCCTATGGATCTGTGCCCGAAGTAGGAGAGTGGTGCCTGGAAACTGGACAAGTAAGAGAACAGTGTAGAGTTGCCAAGTTTGAGCGGCAGAAACGTATTCAAAGTGGATAACCAAGCTTGTGACCCTTGATTCAGATATTAGGAGCTTAGGTGGCACCTATGGATGTCTGGCAATTGGGGAAAGAAAGAGGAAGGGAAATTGTTAGGGTGCATATCAAACCAAGGAGCCCAACTCTTCTAGTAGGGTTTATGCACCACTGATGAACCTTTCTTTGGATAGCTTAGGTTTCTTTCAAGTACCTGGAAAGCATTTGACAGAGAATGTTGTGTGTTTAGTTTACAGATTCTTTTCATTTTTATTTTTTTGGCTTTACCCAAAGGATAACATTTCTTTTAGAGTATATTTCCTTTTATATATTTCTAAATACAAACTTTCTTCTAATAGGCATTATCTTTATGCCAGAATTTTATATAAAACTTCAACATTGAGAATAGCAGTCAACAAATAACACTATGTTATAAAGAGGAGAGTGGATATGGTCCACTGAACAAACCAAAGAATACAACACAGAAAAATGACAGAAACCATAGTACCTAAAAAGAAGACTAGAAAGGGGGAAGGATGTGAGTTGTCGATTGTAGACTTAGAGGAGACTTTTACCCTCTGCTCTTTCAAGTCAAAAGAGAGCACTACTTCTAGAGATTGGTAAGTGTCTGCAAGAAGGGGAGACTAGTACTCCATGTCCACCTCGCTGGGTACATGTGGAGAAACTTTGAGTCTTCTCTGGGCCACTTTGCAGCTGAGAGAGTACTATAGAGAAAGCCCTCTCTGGCTTGATACATATCCTGGGACTTAGAGGGCAATGTGGAAATGCAACCATGTCTCCTTACTGACTTGAGAGTCCCAAAGTCCTAGATGTTGTCTGAGCAGCCCTAGTAACAAGGTAAGGAGAGAGGGCAGCTTGCACACTGCACTTGACTCAATAGGTATGAGTGAGTTTTCTGTAGGTCAAGTGCTTATTGCAGAAAATACTGGGTTGGACCTTCTCATTGTATCCTGTCAGACAACGTGGTCAGGATACAATATTATGGATGTCCCATCTGGGGTAGGAGTGGAGGGAGGTGTTCAGGAGGTTAACCGAGTGCATCCCCATGTGAGGGCAGTAGAAAGGCACCCACAAAGAACCCACTCCTGTAGCCCGTGAGAGAGCCAGCACTGAAACGCCTCTGCCCATTGGGGCATTGATAGCCAGCCCATAAGGAATCACAACAATTCATACAGCTAAGTAAAATTCTCTCTCTTTTTTTTTTTTTTTTTTGTTCTTTGACTTTCCTTCCTTCCTGCCCAGTGAGAGTCAGAAAAAGAAGAGAGAAGAGATGGAGGAAGAAGATAAAAAACAGACCATACCCTCTTCACTTTTGATCTTGACCCAAAGGTTGGACCTGAGCAAAGAGCAAGTTGGAAACTTTGAATTGTATATGTGATTCAAGTTAAGATTTATACTGGAGTGTGTTTTTGGTTATTTATTTATTTATTTTGAGAGAGAGAGAGAGAGAGAGAGAGAGGTGGAGAGGGACAGAGGAGAAGGAGAGAGAGAATCTTAAGCAGGTTCCATGCCCAGCACAGAGCCTAACCCAGGGCTTGATCTCACAACCCTGAGATCACGACCTGAGCCAAAATCAAGAATTAAATGCTTAACCAACAGAACCACCCAGGTGCCCCTGGATTGTGCTTTTTAAAAGCAAAAGGGGAGTCTATCCCAGAATGGAACTTGTTTTTGTTTTTGTTTTTTGTTTTTTTTTAACTAGAAGTGCTTGGAAAGGTATTGGATCTGCTCAAATTGAATCAGAGGTGATTTGGAAGTGCATGCAGAAGACAACTGTGGATGAGAAAAAAAACTATTTCATACTTGTACTCTATTGAGACTTTCCAGAATGTTCAGTAAACCAGTTATGCTTGTTAAGATAATTCTTCCAAAGTTTTCATGTTATGGCACAATAGAAAATGGTAATTCCATTTGCAAGTCAAATTGAGGTCACTAGACATCCTAGAGGTCACTAGAGGTGACTGGTTGAGGGTTTTCATCCCTCCAGTCTGAGGCTCTGCCCAAAAGGCTGATGACTATGCCCATGGACTGGTACTCTGTTTTACACTATATACGCTCAGAGTGACTGGAGAGAATTCCTCATCTTTCTTTATGGGAGAAAGGATAATTTGTAGTCCCATATATAATCTTAAGATGGCATGGATCATGGAAATCCCTAAGTTTTAATTCTCATTTGCACATTAGTATAGCAGACACAAAGATTAATGGAACAAATATTGGCTTGGGAGACAAAGTTCCAGCATTGTCAATGACCAGCTTGGGCAAGACACTTCATCCCTCTGGGCTTTTGTTTCCTTAACTGCCAAATGAGGGGACTAGGGAGCAAGTATTCAATAAATGGCAGCCATCACCAGCATCATTACCACCATTCTTTAAGACTGAGCTCTAAGGCAATGGGACAATAAACATCTGCTTCAATTAGTTCATCAAATTTTGACTAACTGCCTACTACACATGGGACATAAAAGGTAATAGGAAGCTCCCCTGAAGCATGTAGAGTGGGAGGTTTTGTACCCTAAGGCTACAGAGCTCTCAAAAGTCCTCAAATGATGATCACATGTCTCCTGATGGTTTCTGAGACCTTTCCATGACATTTGTTTACTCCATACAGCAGCAGATCCTGGCCACACACTGGGTGCCTATTGGATCAAGTTGATGGCATGCTAATCTCAGAGCTCCTCTCCTCTGGTTTTACAAGCATCCAAAGGAGGCAATATGCCCAGTAGAATGCTCATCTTCCTCTGCTGCCTGAAATATTCAAAATGGATTTAGGATATCCATGGCATATCATACCATGTTGGTCAGATATCAAATTTTAGCTTCTATTTGCCTAAAGGTCTAGAAATTATTGGGGGGGGGGTGGTATATGTGCCTGGTTGGTATAGGGATCACTTAACAGGCATCCATTTTTCTCATACAAGGAACTCATAGTCAAGTATCTGGGTAGAAAGAATTCTTTCCTATTAACTGAGTCCCATCAGTAAATTAATACACATCAAGTAATTTATTCATTACCTTCTTACTTTCTTCCTTCCTTTGATCCCACCGATTTAGTTTGGTTTCCCTTAAAAGCAGAACTTTGAGAGTAAGCCCTGCAGGCAGGTAGTTTATTTGAGAGGTGATTAGAGAAAGAGGAATGAGGGAACAGGGAGAGTAAAACAGGGAAGGAGGATAGTCAGTAGAAGGATGTATTATTGAGCTCATTGCTGTAGAAATGGGCACTTGATTCCTCCAGATTTTCTGAGAAGCATGTAGAAGTACTCTGAGTCATCCACTGGAAAGATGAGAGACTAGAGTCTTTATTCACCAGCTTCCTTTCCGCATTGTTTGATATTACCCCAGTGGCATTACCCCCCCTGCACTTACAGGTTGCATACGTGCACTAGCATGGTGAACTTCCAGGACTTTGGAGAAGACTAGAGCGGAACACACCACCCTTGAGGAGGGTCACTGGTCTGGGAGCTGTTCACTCATTGTATGCTGATAGAAGATGTGGGCTGGGAGATGTGACCAAGATACTACAAGTGCTTGCTTCTTCTTCTTTTTCAAATATTTTAATATTTATTTATTTATTTGAGAGAGAGAGAGAGAGAGGGAGAGAGAGGGCACAAGCAGGGGAGAGCAGAAGAGGGACAAGCAGACTCCCTGCTGAGCAGAGAGCCCAATGCAGGCCTTGATCCCAGGTCATGACCTGGGCCAAAGTCAGATTCTTAACCAACTGAGCCCACCCAGCTGCCCTAAGGGTTTACTTATTCTAAAAAGCATTTATGGTGGCCTGCAAATATGTATATGTTAACATACATTTTAATACATATTTAAATGAGTTAAAAATGAAGACCCACCATTTGCTTCAACGTGAATAGAACTGGAGGGTATTATGCTGCGTGAAGTAAGTCAATCGGAGAAGGACAAACATTACATGGTTTCACTCATATGGGGAATATAAAAAAAATAGTGAAAGGGAATAGGGGGAAAGGAGAGAAAATGAGTGGGAAATATCAGAGAGGGAGACAGAACATGAAAGACTCCTAATTCTGGAGTGGGCGGGGGGATGGGTGACTGGGTGATGGGCACTGAGGGAGGCATTTGACGGATGAGCACTGGGTGTTATACTATATGTTGGCAAATTGAACTCCAATAAAAAATGTACAATAAAAAATAAAAATAAAAATAAAAAATGAAGAATCAGTAATAACGTTATTATAAGAACAGATGCCATTTAATATTATTCACTTCTTGGATGTTGGACCTAAACAAAGCCTCTGGACTTTGAAACAGCCAACATTAATTGGAAATCATGATAAAGTACAAACTTCACAATGACCAAAGACAAAAATAAACCAGTTGTTCAGTAGAAACGTCAAAGAGAAATTTTTCCTATGGATCACAGAGAGGACAAGAGAACATGATGAATTACATCCTGGTCAAAATCTTTGATGTAAAACTTGGTGTAAGTTTCATAAAGCTGTTTCTTATGTTTGAACAGGTGAATGGCTTCCTCCCTCCCAAACCCAAGTATGATCGATCAGTAAAAGTAAAACTAAGATGGAGGGTAGGGAGGGGGGATACCTGTAAGATGCAGGGCACTTGGTGGTTCTCTGGTGGCCCCATTAATAGATGGACAGTTTTGGAGATTAGACGAATGAGCCAATGACCTGTAAAGTATGAGGGGTTCTTTTTTTTTTTTTTCCTCTCTTTTCTCAACTCTTATTCCTATTTCCTTCCTTTTTTAGAATAACAGAAAAACATGCTTTGAAGTAAAATTCAACTCTGAAAACTCATAGCCTATTCATCAATTGCTAATATAGGATGAACAAATGTATTATCTTTACTCTCAAATTTGCTACTTATTGGTTATATTAGCTTTTTATTATGGCAAAACAGCACATTTTCTTTTAGAAAAATTTTTAAAAAAAGGAAAATATAAGAAAACATTTGAAAAGCATATGCACCTTAACTATCCATATAAAAAATGATGGTTGAACTATTACATTTTGATAAATTCCTTTCTAGTTTTGTGTTACACAGTTTTGTATGTTATATATAGTGTTTTTTCTTAATTTTTACTTCATCATTATATTATGAATATTTTCACATGCTAATGAATATATACTGACATCACTTTTAATGCATTTTCATCCAGCAAATGATGTGTCATCATTGTTTGATCATACTTGATTATTAGATATCTAGTTTGCTTCCAATTTTGGATTATTATAAAGTCATGATAACCATCTTTATACATAATTCTGTGCATTTTTCATCCAAGTTTTTCTTTAGAATCAAACCTTAGATTTGGAATTACTGTAATAAATGATGTGAAAATTGTAGGGCTTTGATACATTTTGCGAAATTGCCTTTCAGAAATGTTGTATCCACTTACTCCTCTACCAGCAGTGTATCAGCATGCCTGTGTCCCAAACTTATGACGTATGATGACAATATAGACAGAGTATGTATCATGGCTATTGGCTGGTTTTGTCTAAAGTTAGGTACCAGCGAGGGAAATAGAAGCCACTCTATGTGTTACAGAAAGAGAGAATTCAATACAGATTTTGTGTGCATGTGTGATGGGAGAGTTGAGAAGCCAAACAGGATGCTATGGACTGAATTTCATCCCTCCAAAATTCATTTGTTGAAGCACTACCCTCCCATGTGATTGTATTCGGAGATGGGGCCTTTGGGACATAATTAGATTCAGATGAGGACATGAGTGGGGGCTTCATTATGAGATTAGTCCCTTATAAGAAGAGACACCAAAGAGTTTGCTTGCTCTTTCTCCACACGTACCAAGGAGAGGAAAGGCCATGTGAACACATAGCAGGAAGGTAGTCATCTTCAAGCCAGGAAGAGGGCCTTCACCAGGAACCAAATTGACCAGTACTTTGATCTCGGATTTCCTATCCTCCAGAACGGTAAGAAATATATTTCTATTGCTTAAGCCACTTGATATATGTTATTTTGTTATGGGAGTGTGAGCAGCCTAAGACATAGGCTAACTCAGATCACCACAAATGGAAGCCCACTACTTTCCCTAGGACAGAGGAGGGAGGAAGCATTGCCAGAGCCCAGAGCCTGAGGTCATCTGAAGGAGGTAAGAACTAGGGTAGCCTGTCACTTGGGAGCTGGAATGACAGAGATGCAGCCTGAGCAAGAGAAAAATGGGGAGAAACACACTGACCTTTTCCCTTCATCCTGTCCTGCAACCTCTCAGCAGGGTCGCCCACTCCAGAACAATGTGAAGCCATCTGACAAGACGGGATGGGAAAGCCACAGAGCTCTGGGACACAGAGCAGGGAAGGGTAAAGATGAATATAAGGACACACAGATCCAGGAGTGCAAAAGATGCTTTTTTTTGGCTAGAACAGTATCTTTGAAAAGCTCTGCTGTCTTGCCTATGGATGAGGCCCGCTCTTTCAGGCCAGGTAGTATGTCAGCACAAACTCTAACGCAGCTGCTCCACCCTGTAGGAACTGGAGTTTGCAATCCCTGCTTTGGTTGATGTGCCCGCGTCAGATAGGCCACGGAGGGCCAGGGAGTGCATTTGAAGAGTGCAGACAGTATGGGGAAAGGCATGGGGGCTGGAATGGAATGTCACTGAAGCCAATTTCTACACTTTTTCTTAGGTAACCTGGTCCTCTAAAGTTGTAATTTCTAAAAGACATAGCCCTTGACCATTAGTATTCCATATTATAATCTGGAGAGTGAGCAGGTTTCAAAGTGTGTCTGTGTGCGTCTTCTGTGGTGTGAAAATCTGTTTCATGTGCATCTGGAGTAAACTAAATTAGGTGGTATGATGCTCACATTGGCTCAGCTTCATTCTTTGTAAATCGTTACAGATGTTTAGTGAGCGGGCGGGTACATAATCACGCTTGGCCCTGCATGCCATTACTGATGCTAGGGCTCACATCTGTGAGCCCCCACATCCAGCCAGACGTTTTTCTGTGCACGCCGAGGGGAACTCAGCAGATGTTTAGCAACGGGGAGAGGAAATGAGGATGCTTGAGAACTTTAACCAAGGCCAAGGGAAATGGTGAGGTTAGTTAATTTGGCAAAGACGGGCTGGCGAGACACAAACTGCAGGCGTTGGGGGCTTCTGGTCTGCCTTACTGCATCGTAGCCCTATACAAGACTGGGGCCTGGTGCAGGGCTGTGGCTGCCTGGAGGAGGAAGGCAGCACTGGGTTCTAAGTTAGATAAGGTGGCCTGTGGTGGCCTGTCAAGGTCGGCCTGCCTGCTCATGCAGTAGAGGTCCTGGTCTTCTTTCAAAGGCCTCTCATGAAATCAACTTCTCCTGTTGAAACACTTCCTAATGCAGAGGTAAGTGGGCATTTCTGCTACAGCCTAGACTTCCATTGTAACTTTTCTTACCAGGCGATGCTCCAGCTCCATTTTCACATCCCATTTTGGTCTCCTGTTCCAATTCAATTTTGCTCATTTGTCTATTACTTTGAGCTAGACTCTTGCTTTGGGATGGCCTGTTTTAGCTTGAGAGGAGCAAGGTATGGGGACAATGCACCTTGACAAGCACTGGCCGCATAAGCCACAGACACAGGTGCTTCCAGAGCAGGGTGGTCTCAGGAGCAGATTAAGCAGGCAAGGGGAGGGGACCTGTCAATCCCATCTAAACGGACACTCTTGGCCTGCGTTGATTCTAGGCAGTGGGACCTGTGACCCCATGTTGTTGGCTTTGTTTTTTTGTTTTTTAAAGGAAATTTGGAGACCTCCACAGATGTTTTCAAGAATGGAAAATTAAATCTAAAAATAAAAAGCCATGTGTAGGCTATAAAATCCACTTCTCTGGACGGAATCTGGCCCAGGGGTCAACATCTTGAGATCCTGGACTTTGGAGTGTATCCTGTGCCAGATACTGGGCTGCGTGCACTGCCAAGGTGATCCAGATAATGTCCCTGTCCTGAAGGGGCTTCTGTGGAGCAGGAAACTGCAAAATCCAACTCTGTCATGAGGCAGAACAAATCTAAGACATGCTGTAAAGTGAGATTCTAGGAAATGCTATAGGTGCCCCAGTGGCAGAGATTTTTATGAAGATACTTCTCTTTATAAAGTATTAACATGAAATATTAATTCCCTCTTAAATAATTGATCCTCAAAATGTAGGAAAACCTATTTATTCTGCTGTTTGTGTGGTCCATGATATGCGACAGGCCTAAAGGTGAGACTGCTTTAATAATGAAGCCTTTTGCTACTTCACTAAATAAATCCCCTGGAGGGAAGGATTTATACTTTACTGATTTCCATTCTGGAGTGTTACACTGAAAATTCCTGTGTAAATAGTGAAGTAGGATTTTAAAAGATTGGTTTTTGTTTTTGTTTTTTTTTCTAGACAGGATGACTAATGAGAGAGGTAATCTCTTAAGATGCATCCACATATTCAGCAGCCCAACCATTCCAGAACTCCCAAGTGTGGAGCCTGGAGAGTAGTGGCAGAGCCAGAATGGAAGAGGCACCTGGGGCAGGCTTTGCTTGGGGGCAGATCTAGGGCTGGGGAGAGAGGCCAGAAGTCAGCAGGACACTCGAGTTAAGATGTGGTGATTATCCCATCATCCCTGGAGCCCCAGGGCACTGAGCTCCCCACTCTTCCTAGGCTCTTCACACACTATATTGCAGTGATCTGTACGCTCTCTCACCAGCAGGCCAGGAGTATCTTGGTGCAGGGCCAACGTCTTTATATTCTAGTGCCTAGCAGACTGCTGGTATAAGGAGACCTATTGAATGTCAGTTGAATACATAAATAAATGATACACTGAATTAAAACCTTGACAAGTGTAGGGCACCAGGGAGATTCAGCAAGCGGGGGCGGGTCAGTGGGTGGAGTGTGGCAACAGGCAGTTTGGAGCTGGGGATACGCCTGTGGATGGAGGGTGAAGTGAAGGGCAAGCCCTTGCCTTAGGGCTGAGGGCAGGTCCTTAGGGCAGGGCTCAGGTAGGAAGAAACACAACTTGAATTCAGTTAGTGCGAAGTAGGGACAGAGCACAGCTCCAGGGCAGCAGAGAGCAAAGGGTCAGAATGGTTGCTCTGTCATCAAAGCCATTCAAATTGAAATTTTCCATCTTTCCTAGCTGGGTGACTGGGCAGTTTATTTAATGTCTCTGTACCTCAGTGCCCACATTTCTTAAATGGGGGTGTAATTGTTGAGAAGATCAAATGAGATATTGTGTGTGAAGCACTTAGCACACTACCTGGCAGAAAATTATTAAGGCAACGATGGATAGAACCTGATTAGGCACAGGATGCTTGGTGCTAGACTTCTGAGCAGTGACCAGGAGCTGGGGAATCCAACTGGCTCATTTTGCAAACTTTACATCTTCTCAACCTCACCCCAACCTGGGTGTTGGGAATAAATATTGTATTTCAAAAGTTCCTCAGAGATCCTGATAACTCTCTCGTGATGCCCCCTTCTGGGCCCCCTTACATTTTTATTTCTTTAAATCCTCTCCACCACAAAACCAGTGTAAGTCTCAACCTCTTATTAGGGGATTTGGTTAGTGGTGAAAGTAAAGTCCACTCATTGTGGGAACTAAAAGGATTTTGAGACAGGCACGGATGTATCAATGAGACCCAGTGTACACAGTGGGCACCACAATACTTTCGGGGACCCACAAAATGGTTTCATTTCTTTTAAAATGAGAAGAAAATGAACGTTCCGGTTGAAGAAAATGTTTATATATTAATTTTTGTATTTATATATTCATCTTTATACTGATACAGTTATAAAATATGCTTTTTAATGTTTTTTATTTATTTATTTTTAACGAAGGAAGTAGGCCACAAAGGCCTGCAAAAGTCCCTCCATGAATGTCATAATGTGGCCCTGGAGACAGAAACTCCAGCAAATCATTCTCTAAGAGACATGGGAAGTACTTGATTGACAGATTTCTGGGACCCATTCCAGAGTCAGGCAGCCTATGGTGAGCTCAGGAATCTGCATTCGAACAGAAGCCCAGTTCATTCTGAAGCCAGGTGCAGGAGCCTTGAGATACCCGGATCCCACTCTCCATTACAGTCAGTCCTCCCCTGGCAGTATGATTGGAGGGTGCTGGGGAAGAGAGCATCCTGTCCACACTGGCAAATCCATCAAAGTGTCAGCCAACCCAGTCAAAAGTGAGATCAATTCAATAAACAAGTCAATCTGATTCTGTAGCTCAACTCACTACTGGATTGATCGAATATTTCTCCTGCCGTCTACATGTTAGGACCTCACATAAATATCTTATGGCTGAAAAGTGAAATGTTTGAGGCAGCTCTTCTTTCAATGAATGTGTTGTGCCATTGCGAGATGTTACTTTACATCTGAAATCCAGCTTCAAAAAGTTATTTTGCAAAATCCTTACACAGAACTTCCACATTAAACATGGGCATTACACAGGCAACTGATTTTGCTCCACTCTGCACGAATAAGCAGATTCCTTTAATTAAATATATGATTTTCTTTAATTGCAGCAGTTAGAGAGGTGATAACTAAATAAAATTTTATCCTGCAAAATTTATAGAGTAAAAGCGACATTAAAATAACATTAACGTTGTAGGACAGACTCCGTGAAGGAGCAAATAGGCAGAAAATTGACAAATCCCTCACCTTAATGACTTGCAGCCATACTCTGTAGAGAAAGGTGTGATTTTTATTTGCATTTCTTTGCATTGGTGACTCTTCCCAATAAAATTCAATACTCTTTTAATACTCTTGTCTCTACTGTTATTATCGCATGAATGGTTCTCTTTACTTTCACGAATTTGCAGAAGAGTTTATCAGTGGGGTTGGATGATGACCCAGTTGGATTGAAGGTAATTTCCTTGAGTTGGTTTTAAAACCAAAATCTAGATAAGACCTTTCTCACTTTCATAATTCTAACATTCTCTATTTTTCCTTATTGAGGTGTAATTGGAATATATTCATATTAGTTCCAGATGTGCAATATAGCAATTTGACATTTTTATACATTGAAACGTGATCATGATAAGCCTAATTACCATCATCACCATGCAGAGTTAATATGGTATTATTGACTGTATTCCCCAAACTATGAATTACATCATCATGACCTCACTTATTTTATAACTGGAAATTTGTACTTCTTATTCCCCTTCATCCATTTTGTCCCCCTACCTCCAGCCCTCTGTCTTCTGGCAACCAATTTATTCTCTGAATCTATGGGTCTGGGTTTGGTTTGTTTTTTTAGATTTCCATTTTAAGTGAAATCATGTGGTATTTGTCTTTCTTTGCCTTACTTATTTCATTTAGCCTGATATCCTAGAGGTCCACCCATATTGTCACAGATAGCAAGATTTGATTCTTTCATATAACTCAGTAATAGTCCCTTGTATATGTACACCACATTTTCTTTATCCACTCATCTATTGATGGAAATTATCATAACTATTGTAAATAATGCTGCAATGAATATAGATGTGCGTATATCTTTTTGAATTGGTGTTTTCATTTTCTTCAGATAGATACCCAGTGGTGGAATTGCTGGGTCATATGTTCTATTTTTAATTTTTGAGGAACCTCCATACTGTTTTCCATAATGGCTGTATCAATATATATTTCCATCAATAGTACATGAGTATTCTGGTTCTTTTTTCCATATCCTTGCCAACACTGGGTATTTCTAGTCTTTTTGATACTAGTCATTCTGACTGCTGTGAGGTGATACCTTGTCGTGGTTTTGATTTGTGTTCCATGATGATAAGTGATGTTGAACGTCTTTTTGTGTGTCTTTTGACCATCTGTAGGTCATCTTGGAAAAAGTTTATTCAGGTACTCTGCCCATTATTTAATCAGACTTTTTTGTTATTTAATTGTATGAATTCCTTATGTATTTCAGATTTTAACTCTTTATCAAATATATGATTTGCAAATAGCTTCTCTTCTCCAGGAAGTCACCTTTTCATCTTATTGATGGTTTCCTTGGCTGTCTAGAAGCTTTTGTCTCTGACATGGTCCCAGTTGTGTCTTTGTTTTTATCATCGTTGCCTTTGGAGTCAGATCCAAAAAAAAAAAAAAAAGATTCATTGTAAAGAAGCTCACTGCCCATTTTTTCTTTTAGAAGTTTTATGGTTTCCAGGTTTACGTTTAAGTAAATTTAAGTAAGTAATTTTTTTATATAGTGTAATGAAGTGGTCCAGTTCTTTTGAGTTCTTTTGCATGTAGTTATCCACTTTCACCAATAGCATTTATTAAAGAGACTGTTCTTCCCTATTGTGTATTCTTGCCTCCTTTTAGTATATCTTGATAACTTTATGGAGGGGTTATTTCTGGGCTCTTACTCAGTTCATTGATCTATGTGTTTGTTTCTATGCCAGTACCTTACTGTTTTGATAACTATGGCTTTTGCAATATGGTTAGAAATCAGGAAGTGTGCAGTAGAATATTCTGACTTTGTTCTTAATATTATTCTGGCAATTTGAATCTTCTGTGGTTCTATATAAATTTTAAAATTGTTACAGTTTTGTGGATAATATCAGGAATTTTGATAGCAATTGCACTGAATTTGTGGATTGCTTTGGGTAGTATGGACATTTTCACAATATTCTTCCAATTAAGAGCATGAAATATATTTCCACTTATTTGTCTCTTTAACTTCTTTTATCAATGTCTTATAGTTTCTGTGTATAGGTCTTTCAGCAACTTGGTTAAATTTATCCTAGATATTGAGATTATTTTCTTGATTTCTCTGATACTGTATACAAACACAACAGATTTTGTATGTTAATTTTGTATCCTGCCACTTTACTGAATTCATTTTTTCTTTTTGGTGGTGACTTTAGGATTTTCTAGGTATAGTTATCAATATTTTCTGTGAAGAGTGATAGTTTTACTTCTTCCATTCTTATTTGTATGCCTTTTATTTTTCTCACCTAATTGCTGTGGCTAGGACTTCTGATACTATGTAAAAGTGAGAAGACGGGGCATCCTTATCCTGTTCCTGATCTTAGAGGAAAAGCTTTCATCTTTTCACCTATAAATATGATATTAGCTGTGGATTTGTTGTATGTTGATATAAGTGGTAAGTATTCATCCTTTCTGATAGCTGACTAATATTCCATTTGTGTGTGTGTGTGTGTGTTAATGCCACATCTTCATTTATCTGTCAGTGGACATCTGGACTCTTCTCATAGTTTGGCTATTATGGACATTGCTGCTATAAACATTGGGGTACATGTACCTCTACAGCATCCTTTCTTGACTAAAACTCTTCAGAGTGTAGGGATAGAGGGAACATTCCTCAGCATCTGAAAAGCCATATACAAAAAGCCCACAGTGAATATCCTTCTCAATGGGGAAAAACAGAGCTTTTCCCCTTAAGGTCAGGAACACAACAGGGATGCCCATTCTCACTACTGTTGTTCAACATAGTACTGAAGTCCTGGCCTCAGCAATCAGACAACAAAAAGAAATAAAAGACATTCAAGCTGGCAAAGAAGAAATCACTCATTCTTTGCAGATGACATGATACTTTACTTAAAAAAAAATTTTTTTTTAAAGATTTTTTTAACAGAGAGAAAAAGCACAAGCAGGGGTAGTGGCAGGCAGAGTGAGAGGAGAAGCAGGCTCCATGCTGAGCTGGAAGCCCAATGTGGGACTCAATCCCAGGATCCTGAATCATGACCTGAGTCAAAGGTAGATGCTTAACTGACTAAGCCACACAGGCTCCCAACATGATGTGGAAAACCCAAAAGACTCCACCCCAGAATTGTTAGAACTCCTAAAGCATCTCAGCAATGTGGCAGGATATAAAATCAATTCACAGAAATCTGTTGCATTTCTATACACTTAACAATAAGGCAGAAGAAAGAAAATAAGGAATTGCTTCCACTTACAATTCCACCAAAAACTGTAAGATACTTAGAAATAAACCTAACCAAAGAGGTAAGGGACTTGTACTCTAAAAGCTACAGAACACTTATGAAGAAACTGAGGAAGACACAAAGAAATGGATTAACATTCCATGCTCATGGATTGGAAGAATAAATATTGTTAAAATGTCTGTGTTACCCAGAGCAACCTACACATTGAATGCAATCCCTATCAAAGTACCATTGACTTTTTAAAAAAATTTTTTTTTAATTTTTATTTATTTATGACAGTCACACAGAGAGAGAGAGAGAGAGAGGCAGAGACCCAGGCAGAGGGAGAAGCAGGCTCCATGCAGGGATCCCGATGTGGGATTCGATCCCGGGTCTCCAGGATCGCACCCTGGGCCAAAGGCAGGCGCTAAACCGCTGCACCACCCAGGGATCCCACCATTGACATTTTTCACAGAGCTATAACAAATAATCCTAAAATTTATTGAAGAATTTAGTCGGTTTGCATTTCAAGTAATTATTGATAGGTGTGTGCTTATTACTATCCTTAAAATTTTTTTCTCCTCTTTTGTGGTTTAATGACTTCAGAGTTGTGTTTAGATTCCTTTTTCATTTTCTTTTGTGTATTTACTATAAGCTTTTGCTTTGTACTTACCATGAGGTTCACATATATCATCCTATGTATATAACAGTTTTTGATTTTTAAGTTGTTACCAACTTAAATAGGAAGACATTTCAACGCTACATATTTACTTCCCCCCTTTTATGTTTTTGATGTCCCAATTTACATCTTTTCACATTATCCCTTAACTAATTATTGTAGTTTTTTCAGCCAAAGAAAGTTCCTTTCACATTTTTAAGGCTGATTTGTGGTGATGAACTCCTTTAGCTTTTGATTATCTGGAAAACTCTTTATTTCTCTTTCTATTCTGAATGGTAACCTTACTTGGTAGAGTACTCTTATTTGGCAGTCTTTTCCTCTCAGCGCTTTGAGTATATCATGCCACTCACTTGGCCTGGACATTTCTGGTGAGAAATTTGATAGCCTTACGGGGTTTCCCTTGATGTAATTATCTTTCTCTTGCTGCTTTTAAGATTTGTTCTTCATCTGTAACTTTTGACATTGTAATTGTAATGTGTTTTGTTATAGATATCGTTGGGTTCTTTGTATGTGAAACTCTTTGGACTACCTGGACCTAGAGTTTGGTTTCCTTCCCTAGGTTAGGGTAGTTTTCAGCCATTATTTCTCCAAATAAGTTTTCTGCCCTTTTCTCTCCTTTCCTCTTGAGAAACCTATAATGCAAATGTTATTCTGTTTAGTGCTTTGCCATAGGTTCCTTAAGGTATGTACTTAAAAAAAAAAAAAAAAATCTTTTTTTCCCCCTGCTCTGTTTTGGTGAATTCTATTGCTTTATCTTCTACCTTCCAAATCCATTCTTCTGCTTTGTCCAGTCTGTTGTTAAACCCCTCTTGTATATTTTTAAATTTGGTCATTTTATTCTTCAGCACTGTGACGTCTGTTTGGTACTTATGTTTTCTACTCTTTGAATTTTACTTTGCTCATCTATTCCTTTCTCAAGTTCAGTGAACATTTTTATGATCATTACTTTAAATTCTTTTTTTAAAAAGCTTTTATTTATTTATTCATGAGAGACACAGAGAGAGGCAGAGATAGGAGAAGCAGGCTCCATTCAAGGAGCCTGATATGGGACTTGATCCCGGGACTCTGGGATCATGCCCTGAGCTGAAGGCAGATGCTCAACCACTGAGCCACCCAGGTGTCCCTACTTTAAATTCTTTATCATGTAGAATTTTTTACTGTTCTCTGTATCATTAAGGTCTTTTTCTGAGGTTTATGTCTTGTTACTCTGTTTGGAACATATCAAAATACTACTTCTTCATCTTTCTTGACTGTTTCTATATATTAGACAAAACAGCTACTTCTTTCAGTCTTGAAGAAATAGCTTTGTGTAAGTGATATAACTTCTTATTCAACCTTGCCCTAGCTCTTGGCTAACTCTCTTCCTTTTGTATTGGACATATCAAGAATATATAAGGCAGTTTAGACATTGTTAAGTGTGTGCTAAAACCTGTCAGTGTTCCAAGCGGAGGAATATCATTTAGCACCTAATTTCAGGCTGATCAGAAGACACTCCCTCAAGCAGCAGCTTTTACAGTATGCAAATATTTGGTTCTGTAGGGCCACAGTCCTAATCCCTACTGATTTCCAGACCAGGGTATCTGGAGGCATCCCCTAGGCAACCGTGGAAAAGATAGGACCTCAGAAAGGTGTATAAGCTCCTTTCTGGGAAGCCTCACTGAGCTGTAGGAAGGCCAACAGTGTGCACAAGGATGGTGTCTCCCTGCTTATGTTCCCTGGGAGTGCCTCCTTAACCTCTAGATGTGTGGGCTGAAACCTGTCCCTCAGGTTGATACCTCAGATTAAGTAACTTGGACTTTTTTTACAGAAAGACTGGGGTTGTGCTTTAATCTGCTCTCTGTGCAATGACCTGGGTTTGGTAGCCTATTGAGGACTGTCTGGTTGTTATAATCCTATGGAGATCAGTAACACCAACCCCCTTAGCCAACAGGATCAGGCAATCAAGTGGATGGCACACACCTGCTGGCTTTAGCTAGACATCTGGAGAGTGTAGGGGATGGGGTGTACTACCTGGTTTCAGAAAGGCAGGGAGAAAATATCTTGAGTGCCATGCTTGCGGGCTTCAGGAATGCATCAGAAGAGTGCTTTGTCTGTACATACCTACTGGTGTTAGGATGGGAGCAGGAGAATGCCATGACCATTTGTGCTGTTCTACCCCAGCCAGGGAGTGGGGAAATGATGCAACTGCCCATATTCTCTGGCTAGTAAGGCAGCAGGCAATTCTGTGACTGCTTGCTCTTGCCTGTCTTAGTAAAGTGGCAGGAGGATACCATATCTGAGCTCTCCTACCTGTGCTAAAAGGAGATAGAGCATTCAATGATGGCATCCGCTAGCACCTCCATCTCCAGGGATAGATTCAGTTGTTCACCTGAGCCTCCAGCAGATGCTTTTTGATTAGCGAATGAATCTTTTTCACATGTAATCAAGGTGCTTTTCAAGCTGCTGATTTATGTGGAGTCTCAGAGTTAGCGAGACTATGTGCAAGTCTTTTAGAAGAGTAATCTCCATTCCTTATGTCCCTGTGGGTCCTGTGGATATCAGTTACATTGGTTTTTTAAGTCAGATGTTTTGGGTCTTGTCTCTCTGGTGCAAATCCCAGGGGTTGGTGTGACTGATAAAGGGCACTAACCACTAGTTCCTCTGGAAGAAGCACCAGACTGGTAAGATTCCTACTAATTGTATGTCATCATGCTGGGGGGCGGGGGGGGGGGCATTGGTGAGACTGTATCTGTGCCTCTCCTATCCAATGCAGTGTGGTCTTTTTATCCTTTGTTGTGAAGGAGGAGTTCATCTTGTTTTCCAATCTATGAAAAAAGGCAATGATTCACATGTAACTCTAGATCTGGTGAGTCTGTGGGAGGTGAGTTCACACTCTTCCTATGCAGAAGTTTCCACTCTTTTCATAGAAAATATTTTATAATGCCCCCTTCATCACCCTGAAATAAATTTCATAGATAATATTATCTACCTCCTCATATTTGTAAAATGTCAACATAATGCCTTACCTGTAAGATAAAATCTAAGAGATAAGTAATTTATAGTAAATGTGTATTTCAAAATGTAAATGCTGGAGCAGGACTATATTGGGGACATAATGAAGTTGTCAAGAGTTTATATCTCTATGAAGAATGATTAAATGCAAAATCCTACTGATCTGTTGGTGATTTAAAAACTAGATGGCATTACTTTCATTCATGAGATTTAAAAAAAATACTAATTTTTTAGAGCAACTGTAGGCTCACAGCACAATTGAGAGGTACAGAGTTTTGCCATAGACCCCCAATCCCAATACATGCATAGCCTCATTCATTATCAATATCTAGTGATACATTTGTTAAAATGGTGAACCTACACTGACACATTTAATCACCCAAACTCTTTTTGTTTACATTAGGGTTTACTCTTGATTTTGTATATTTTATGGTTTTGGAGAAATGCATAATGACAGGTCTATTATAATATCATACAAAATATTTTCACTGCCTTAAAAATCTTCTGTGCTCTGCCTGTTGATCCTTCTCCTCCCTTACCCTCTGCAACTAATGATTTTTTTACTACCTCCAGCACTCCAGTTTTACATTTTCCAAAATATCCTATAGTAGAATTATGTTGCTCATAGATTTTTCAGATTAGCTTCTTTCACTTAGTAATAGGCATTTAAGGTTTTCTCCATGTCTTTTCATGACTTGATAGCTCATTTCTTTTTAGTGCTGAATAATAAATATTCTATTGTCTGGATGTAGCACAGTTTATTTATCCGTTCACTTACTGGGTTTGGCATCTTGTTTGTTCCCAAGTTTTGACAATTATGAATGGGGTTGCTATAATGTGCAGTTTTGTTGTACTTAAGATTCTAGTTTTGGGGGGTAAATACCAAGGAACATGATTGCTGGATCCTGTGGTAAGAGTATGTTTAGTTTTATAACAAACTGTTTCCCATAGTAGCTATATCATTCATTCCCATCAGTAATATATGAACGTTCCTGTTGCTGTAACATTTGGTGTTGTCAATATTTTGAATTTTAGCCATTTTAATAGGTACTCAGTGGTATTTCATTGTTTTAATTTGTAATTCTCACTAACATCCTCACTAACATTTGGTGTTGCCAATATTTTGAATTTTAGCCATTCTAATAGGTGCTCAGTGGTATTTCATTATTTTATTTTGTAATTCCTTGGTGACCTATGATGTGAAGCATTTTGCATATGCTTATTTTCTATCTGCATATCTTTGTCGATGAGATGTCTGTTAAGATCTTTGGCCCATTTTTTAATCAATTGTTATTTTTGTATTGTTGAGTTCTTTGTTCTTTGAATACCTTAGATAACAATCCTTTATCAATTGTGTCTTTTGCAAATATTTTCTCCCAGTTTGTGTTTTGTCTTCTAATGCTCTTGACATTGTCTTTTACAGAGCAAAGTTTTAAATTTTAATCAAGTCTAACCAATCAATTATTTCATGGATTGTGCCTTTGGTGTTATATAAAAAAGGCCTTGCCATGCCTAAGGTCCTCTAGATTTTCCCTAATGTTCTAGGAGACTTAGAGTTTTGTGCTTTACATTTGGAGTTAATTTTTGTTAAGGATGTAAGTTTGTGTCTAGATACACTTTCTATATGTGGGTGCCCAGCTGCTCTAGCACCATTTGTTGAAAATGCTGTCTTTGTTCCATTGTATTGCCTTTGTGTCTTTGTCAAAGTTGTTGACTACATTTTTGTGGGTCTATTTCTGAGCTCTTTGTTCTGTTCTACTAATCTATTTGTTCTTTTACCAATATCCCACTATGTTGATTACTATAGCTTTATATTGTCTTGAAGTTGGGTAGCATCAGTCTTTTAACTTTATTTTTCTTCAATATAGTGTTGGGCATTATGGGTTTTTTCCTCTCCATATAAATTTTAGAATCTATTTGTTCATATTCACAAAATAACTTGCTGGGATTTTGATTGACTCTATAGATAAAGTGGGGAAGAACTGACATCTTGCATGTATATAATTTTTCTGAAATTATGAAGGATATCTTCATCTGCTTGGGTTGCCATAACAAAATGTCATAGACTGGGTGCTTTTAAATGACAGACATTTATTTCTCATAGTTCTGGAGGCTGGAAGTCTATGTTCAGGGTGTGAGCATGGTCAGGTTCTGACAAAGACTCTTCCTACTGTGCAGCTGTCTGCTTTCTTGTTGTATGCTCACATGGTAGTGAAGAGGGGAGAGGGCTCTCTGGTCCCTTCTTATAAGAACAGTAATCGTATCAGGAGGACCCCACATGAACTCACCTAAACCTAATTACCTCCCAAAAGTCAGGTAATTACTATCTGGAGATAACAAATAGCAGTGGAGGTCTAGGGCTTCAGTATATGAATTTGGGAAGACCTAATTCAGTCCATCACAAAGGACTTCTGGTAAAGTTCCATATAAGGCAAAGCACATTCTTTGCTCAATTTCCCTGGTAGTTGTATTCTTGGAAATGTAGCGTGTATCACAAATGGTGCATAAATACCTGTGTCTCCATTAAAAAAAAGAGGTTTTAGGCTAAGATATTTTTAAGCTATATTTCACCCTCATGAATGTGAAGATTCTTTATTATATGAACCATCACTCTTAACTTCTCGGCTTAGTGAATCAAAATGATGGCTTAGCACCATCAAAAATGCCATTATAGATTTTCAAAACTCACTGTGTTAAGAGTCACCGAAATAGATGGAAAAAAAGGAGGGGACATTGCATAGAAAGAAAAAGGAAAGGAAAGATGACAAACTAAAACTTATTGAATGTCAGGGCACAGAGCACAAACATAGAGACTGAATGGGATTTTGTTCTTGAAAAACAGTTTTAAAAATCGAATTTGAATGCCAGTCCACCACAGTTTATATCAAAACCTCTACTGCCTTTATATACCCTATTTTACTTATTTGTTTTGCCTTCTAGTCTTCTAAAGACCTTTAAGTTGTTTTTGTTGGTTCATGATGACTCAGGAGCTGAATATCTAGCTACTTGTTTGATCCCTATTTCTATTTATCCAAGGAGGAATTCTACATTCTCCATTTGACAAATGAAGAAACCAAAGCTCAAAGATGTTCAGTGACTCATTCAATATCAAACAGCTTATAAGTGATAAAGTCAAGATTTGAACTTTCTTTAAAAGATTTATTTGAATTCAAAAACTATACCCTTTTCACAACACATTCAGCATGTTTACCTGTGATTCATCCTGTGTCTGGCTGTGGAGAGGCAGCTCTTTAGAGTTGATCTTGGAGAAACACCTTCCACCCAGGTCTTGAAAGTGGTGCCCTGATTTCTGACACTGTTATCTGGGATGAGTGAGTGCTGGTCCTAGGATAGGCAATATATGATCATAGGTCTGATTGTTCCAAGGGAGACCTGAAAACAATGACCTCACGTTGCATTTCGTACCTGCTGTGTTTACCCATTTCTGTTTAAGCAGCCTGATGGCATCCGTAAAGATTTTTCTTTATGGCGTGCTCCTGTAAATAAGTAGTTCACCAAATAAAACCTTTCAACAAAGATTGTGTAGACATGCCATATCAACGGCCCATCACTGTGTTGTTCCTTGTGGGGATCTTTGTGAGAAAAGTCTCCTCCCATCAACAACTGTCTTTGCTGAGGGTTGTGGCTTAAGAGGTTTTTGATGAACTTGGTATGAAGTTCATTTGAATAATCCCAGTCTTCCAGTTCCATCCCAATGAATAACTTCTTGGAATTCAATAAGGCACTGCAAAACATGATAAACACAACCAATTTCCCTGGGTTTTTCTGTAATTACCTGGGAGAGAAATCTCACATATATGAGAAGACAAAGTTATAGGATGAACTAGATGATATTTATCCTGGTATTTTGGTCAATAATAACCATAAAATTTGGGACGCCTGGGTGGCTCAGCAGTTGAGCATCTGCCTTCAGTTCATGGCGTGATCCCTGAGTCCTGGGATCAAGTCCTACGTTGGGCTTCCTGCACGGAGCCTGCTTCTCCCTCTGCCTCTCTCATGAATAAAAGCTTTAAAAAAATAACCACAAAATTCACTTATCAAGTACTTGGGCAGTGTCAGATACTATAAGGATACTAGAAAGACCATGTTTATGCTTTGTGTTCCTGTACCACTGCCACAGCTGGCTGGACCAGGAATGGACACCCCACCCAATTTGAATTTACTCTGGGGATTTGGAATTGTGACTGTTAATGGATAGTCAGTATTCATTGGATGACATTTTGGAGGGTGAGTGGGAAAGAGGACCTCTTATCCCATAGGAGTAGAGAGGCATAAAGAAGAGTGAGGTCCAGGATCAGAGAGAGGCAGAGGTAGGAACCCGTGCAGCTCCAGGAAGAGAAAGGAACTTCTTGAAGTACCACCTGTTTCTTGAATGATCTTTAGTCATTGGTTTTGGTCTCACAGGAGGCCCAAATGCATGTACAGCTTTTTTTATTTTTTTATTTTTATTTTTTAAGTAAAATCACTAATCTTTAAATTTTCTCTTTTGCTTAAGTAAATGAGTGATTTTTCTACTATGTTCAAGCAAACAATTCCTGACTAAAATAACTAGATTCTTTAAATTCTTTATTTTGTTTAATCCTTTCAACAACTCTTTGAGGTTAGATACCACTATTTCTGTTATACAGCTGAAGAAACTGAGATTCAGAGGTATTCAGTAACTTTACCGAGGTCTTATAGCCACCAAATGGCAGAGCCAAGAAGATAAACCCACAAAAATTTTTTGCTGCATGTTAAAATAATCACTTATACTTGTGTTACATGTTCTATTTCCAAAACACATGTTTTGGATCTAAGGAAAGGGACATTTTACATATGGGCATATTGAGAGAATAAGTAAACAACTGAATCTGAAATTATATATATAATATATATATATGTGTGCGTATACACATTTTAATTCTTTAAAAATTGAAATAATTACCAATATTTCACACATATAAAGAAATATGGAAATAAGGTATGAAACCAAGTGCAATGAAGTTCTATTCATACCACTCTATGTGCAAAGTTAAATGTTACTAATCTAACTGAAGTCTCCTGTGTTCCCTTCCTGATCATAGCCCACTTCCCATTGCCCCAGGATAACCAATATTCTGATTCGAGTTTATCTATGCTGTTTATTACAGTTGTTTTGTTTGTTTGTTTTGTTTTACGGTTTGCTTATTTGTTTTAGAGCAAGAGTGAGAGAAGGAGGAGGGACAAAGAGAGGAGGAGAAAGAATCTTTCGCAGGCTCCACGCTGAGTATAGAGCTAGAGGTGGAGCTCCATCTCAGGACCCTAAGATCATGATTTGAGCCAAAACCAAGAGTCAAATGCTTAACCAACTGCACCAGCCAGGTGCCCCTGTTAATTACAGTTTTAGATAATTAATATATCTTCAACAATATATTAGTTTTGTTCCTGAATTTTGTATAAAGAAATGCTGTACATATTTATCAACTTGTTTCTTTCCCCTAACACTGAATTTCTGAGATTCATTCATGGTCATGCATGTGAAGACTTTTCTTTTAATTGCTATAAAGCATTCCAATTTATTCATCCATTCCCTTGTCAGTGAACATTGAGGTTATTTCCAGTTGTTTTTTTTTTTTTTTTTTTTTTTTGTAATTATTAACAATGCTGATTTGAACATTTAGTATTTGTGCCCTGGGGCACAGGTATTTAGAGATTTTCTAGAGTACATATCTAAGAGTAAAATTTGCTGGTTTGTGGGATATGTGCCTCTTTAACTTTACAGTAACTTATCCAAACAACAGTGTGAAAAACAGTGTTATCCAAAGTGATTATATCCCTTATACTCTTGCCAGAAGCCTATACAAGTTTTTATTACATCACATTCTTGTAAACTTTTGGTATTCTTTGATTTGAAAATTTCAGCTAATTTTGTGGGTATGAAATGGTTAATCAATTTATATTTTCTACACATTTTTCTGTTAGCATATTTGTCTTATTGATGTATAAAGGCTCTTTTATATATTCAGGGTATATATGTTAACAAATTTGTTCTTGTTTGTGGCTTATATTTTCCTCTCTTATATCTTAGCAAATGGAAATTCTAAATTTTAATATAGTCAAATTTATTAATATCTTCCCCTTTGGTTTATGGTTTTTTGTTGACTTTTCCTCTTCTGCAGACAAAAAGACATTCCCCCGTATCATTTTATAAAACATTTACAGTTTTTCTTTTTCACACATAATTAGATTATATTGAATTTGTTTTTGTACATGGTATAAGGTAGTTTCCAGTTTTGTTCCTTCCAGATTATAAGCAGATGTCTGGGACTACTATCTTTTTCCTATTTATCTGCAATGACCTTTATAGTATATATCAAGTTTTCATCTATTCGTGGTTCTTTTTCTGAATTTTGAAGATTGTTTTGTCAATTCATTTCTCTGTAGTGTTTTATATATATAATTACATTATATAGAAACATATAAAAATATATAGTATAATACATATTATAGAATATGCGTGTGTAGTTCTATATTGTCTTGAAATCCAATAGGATTAATTCCCTTACCTTCTTGTTTCCTTAGAGGTGTCAAGGCAGAGTAGTTAGCTGTTCCCCAAGCCTAATTCTACTTTTCCTGGGGCATGTTGCTAGACTTTAGTCTCTAGTCTCTCTTGTGGTTAAAGGTTTCCAGCTGGGGTGATGTGTGTCACTGCTGGAACAAGGCAGATTAGGGACAATTTCTGTCTGTACTGGTTTCTCATTGGCCAGCTAAATATGGGGGCCTTTCAGTCCAAAGGACCACATGGAGGGTAGGTGGCTGAAAAGATCCACCTGTGTTGGATTTTTATGTGAGAAGCAAATCATCCTGGAAATATTGAATTGAATGTGTTTGCTCTAGGAACTAACAATATACTAATTAATATATATATGATGGTTATTTTGACCTTGATCTTCAAGATAAAACTTTTTTTTTCTCTTTTCTCTCTCTCTTTTTTTCAATTAGCAATAATCACGCCTCTGATAAACCTCATTGGCTACAATACTGCCATTGTGCAAAGCTTCTCTCTCTCTCTCTCTCTCTCTCTTTGGTATATTTTTTTTATTGGAGTTCAATTTGCCAACATATACTATAACACCCAGTGCTCATCCCATCAAGTGCCCCCCTCAGTGCCCATACCCAGGCACCCCAACTCCCTGCCTCCCTCCCTTCCACTACCCCTTGTTCATTTCCCAGAGTTAGGAGTCTCTCATGTTCTGTCTCCGTCTCTGATATTTCCCAATCATTTTCTCTCCTTTCCCCTTTAATCCCTTTCACTATTTTTTATATTCCCCGAATGAATGAGACCATATAATGGTTGTCCTCTGATTGACTTACTTCACTCAGCATAATACCCTCCAGTTCCATCCACATTGAAGCAAATGGTGGGTATTCATCCTTCCTGATGGCTGAGGGATATTCTATTGTATACATAGACCACAGCTTCTTTATCCATTCATCTGTTGATGGACACTGAGGCTCCTTCCACAGTTTGGCTATTGTGGACATTGCTGCTAGAAACATCGGGGTGCAGGTGTCCCGGCGCTTCACTGCATCTGTATCTTTGGGGTAAATCCCCAACAGTGCAATTGCTGGATCATAGGGCAGGTGTATTTTTAACTCTTTGAGGAACCTGCACAGAGAGGCTGCACCAGTTCACATTCCCACCAACAGTGCAAGAGGGTTCCCCTTTCTCCACATCCTCTCCAATGTTTGTTGTTTCCTGTCTTGTTAATTTTCACCATTCTCACTGGTGTGAGGTGGGATCTCATTGTGGTTTTGATTTGTATTTCCTTGATGGCAAGTGATGCGGAGCATTTTCTTATGCGCTTGTTGGCCATGTCTTCTTTGATGAAATTTCTGTTCATGTCTTCTGCCCATTTTATGATTGGATTGTTTGTTTCTTGGGTGTTGAGTTTAATAAGTTCTTTATAGATCTTGAATACTAGCCCTTTATCTCATAGGTCATTTGCAAATATCTTCTCCCATTCTGTAGGTTGTCTTCTAATTTTGTTGACTGTTTCTTTTGCTGTGCAGAAGCTTTTTATCTTGATGAAGTCCCAATAGTTCATTTTTGCTTTTGTTTCCCTTGCCTTCATGGATGTATCTTGCAAGAAGTTGCTGTGGCCAAGTTCAAAAGGGGTGTTGCCTGTGTTCTCCTCTAGGATTTTGATGGATTCTTGTCTCACATGTAGATCTTTCATCCATTTTGAGTTTATCTTTGTGTATGGTATAAGAGAGTGGTCTAGTTTCATTCTTCTGCATGTGGATGTCCAATTTTCCCAGCACCATTTATTGAAGAGACTGTCCTTTTTCCAGTGGATAGTCTCTCCTGCTTTGATGAATATTAGTTGACCATAGAGTTGAGGGCCCATTTCTGGGTTCTCTATTCTGTTCCATTGATCTATGTGTCTGTTTTCGTGCCAGTACCATAAGCTGTGTCTTGATGATCACAGCTTTGTAGTACAAGCTGAAAACTGGCATTGTGAGGCCCCCGGCTCTGGTTTTCTTTTTCAATATTCCCCTGGCTAGTAGGGATCTTTTCTAATTCCACACAAATCTTAAAATAATTTGTTCCAACTCTCTGAAGAAAGTCCATAGTATTTTGATAGGGGTTGCATTGAATGTGTAAATTGCCCTGGGTAGCATTGACAATTTCACAATACTAATTCTTCCAATCCAAGAACATGGAATATTTTTTCCATCTCTTTGTGTCTTCCTCTATTTCTTTCAGAAGTGTTCTGTACTTTTTAGGGTATAGATCCTTTACCTTTTTGGTTAGGTTTATTCCTAGGTATCTTATACTTTTGGGTGTAATTGTAAATGGGATTGACTCCTTCATTCTCTTTCTTCAGTCTCAGTGTATAGAAATGCCACTGATTTCTGGGCATTGATTTTTGTATCCTGCAACCCTGCCAAATTGCTGTATGAGTTCTAGCAATCTCAGGGTGGAGTCTTTTGGGTTTTCTATGTATAGTATCATATCATCTGCAAAGAGGGAGAGTTTGACTTCTTCTTTGCCAATTTGAATGCCTTTTATTTCTTTTTGTTGCCTGATTGCTGAGGCTAGGACTTCTAGTACTATGTTGAATAGCAGTGGTGAGAGTGGACATCCCTGTTGTATTCGTGATCTTAGGGGAAAGGCTCCCAGCATTTCTCCACTGAGAATATTTGCTGTGGGCTTTTCGTAGATGGCTTTTAAGATGCTGAGGAATGTTCCCTCTATCCCTACACTCTGAAGAGTTTTGATCAGGAATGGATGCTGTATTTTGTCAAATGCTTTCACTGCATCTATTGAGAGGATCATATGGTTCTTGTTTCTTCTCTTGTTGATGTGATCTATCACGTTGATTGCTTTATGAGTGTCGAACCAGCCTTGCATCCCAGGGATTAATTCCACTTGGTCATGATGAATAATCTTAATGTACTGTTGGAACCTATTAGCTGTATCTTGCTGAAAATTTTTGCATCTGTGTTTATCAGGGATATCTATAATTCTCCTTGGTGGGGTCTTTGTCTGGTTTTGGAATTAAGGTGATGCTGGCCTCATAAAATGAGTTTGGAAGTATTCTATCACTTTCTATCTTTCAGAACAGCTTTAGAAAAATAGGTATTGTTTCTTCTTTAAACGTTTGATAGAATTCCCCTAGGAAGCCATCTGGCCCTGGACTTTTGTGTTTTGGGAGGTTTTTGATGACTGCCTCAATTTCCTCCCTGGTTATTGGCCTGTTCAGGTTTTCTATTTCTTCCTGTTCTAGTTTTGGTATTTTGTGATTTTCCAGAAATGTGTCCATTTCTTCTAGATTGTCTAATTTATTGGCGTATAGCTGCTCATAATATGTTTTTAAAATCGTTTGAATATCCTTGGTATTGGCTGTGATCTCTCCTTTTTCATTTCTGATTTTTATTAATTTGTGTCTTTTTTTTCTTTTTAATGGTTTATCTATCTTATTAATTCTTTCAAAGAAACAACCCCTGGTTTTGTTGATCTGTTCTACAGTTCTTCTGGTCTCTATTTCATTGCGTTCTGCTCAAATATTTATTAACTCTCTTTTTCCACTTGGTGTAGGTTTTATTTGCTGTTCTTTCTCCAATTCCTTTAGGTGTGAGGTTAGCTTGTGTATTTGAGTTTTTTCCAATTTTTGGAGGGATGCTTATATTGCAATGTATTTACCTCTTAGGACTGCTTTTGATGTATCCCAAGGATTTTGAATAGTTGTATCTCCATTTTCTCTAGTTTCCATGAATCTTTTTTATTCTTCTGTAATTTCCTGGTTGTTCCATTCATCTTTTAGCAGGATGCTGTTTAACCTCCATGTGTTTGAGTTTCTTCCAAATTTCTTCTTGTGATTAAGTTATAGTTTCAAAGCATTGTGGTCTGAAAATATGCAGGGGACAATCCCAATCTTTTGGTGTCGGTTGAGACCTGATTTGTGACCCAGTATGTGGTCTATTCTGGAGAATGTTCCATGTGCTCTTGAAGAATGTGTATGCAGTTGCATTTGGATGTAAAGTTCTGTAAATATCTGTGAAATCCATCTGGTCCAGTGTATCATTTAAAGCTCCAGTTTCTTTGGAGTTGTTGTGCTTAGAAGGTCTGTGTTTTGCAGAAAATGCCATGTTGAAGTCTCCCAGTATTAGTGTATTATTATCTAAGTATATCTTTACTTTGGTTACTAATTGATTGATATATTTGGCATCTCCCACATTAGGGCATAAATATTCATGATTGTCAGATCCTTTTGTTGGATAGACCCTTTAAGTATGCTATAGTGTCCGTCTTCATCTCTTACTACAGTCTTTGGGATAAACTTTAATTTATCTGATATGAGGATTACTACCCCTGCTTTCTTTTGAGGACCATTTGATGGTAAAATGTTCTCCAACCTTTCATCTTGAGGCTCTAGGTCTCTTTAGGTCTAAAATGAGTCTCTTGTAGACAGCAAATAGAGGGGTCTTGCTTTTTTATCCAGTCTGAAGCCCTGCGTCTTTGGTGAGATCATTTAGCCCATTGACATTCAGAGTTATTCTTGAAAGATATTAATTTAGTGTCATCCTAATACCTATTCAGTCCCTGTTTTTGTGGATTATTTCTTTGGGCTTCCTCTTTCTTTTACAGAGTCCTCCTTAATATTCCTCGCAGAGCTGGTTTGGTGGTCACATATTCTTTCAGTTTCTGCCTATCTTGGAAGCTCTTTATCTCTCCTTCTATTCTGAATGAGAGCTTTGCTGGATAAAGTATTCTTGGCTGCATGTTCTTCTCATTTAGGACCCTGAATATATCCTGCCACACCTTTCTGGCCTGCCAGGTCTCTGTGGAGAGGTGTGCTGTTGATCTAATACTTCTCCCCATGTAAGTTAGGGATCTCTTGTCTCTGCTTTAAGGATTTTCTCTTTATCTTTGGAATTTGCAAGTTTCACCATTAAATGTCAAGGCGGTGAACGATTTTATTGCCTTTTTTTGGTGGGGGGAGCTCTCTATCTCCTGGATCTGAATGCTTGTTTCCTTCCCCAAATTAGGGAAGTTCTCAGCTATGATTTGTTCAAATATGCTTTCTGTCCCTCTGTCCCTCTCATTATTCTCTGGAACCCCAATTATATGTAGATTTTTCCTTCTGAGGCTGTCATTTATTTCCCTTAACCTTTCCTCATGGTCTTTTGTTTTTCTCTTTTTTCTTCAGCTTTCTTCCTTGCCATCAACTTGTCTTCTATGTCACTCATTTGTTCTTCTATCTCATTAACCCTCATCATTAGGACCTCCAATGTGGATTGCATCTCATTTAATTGATTTTTAATTTCAGCCTGATTAGATCTAAATTCTGTATTCATGAAGTCTCTTGAATCCTTTATGCTTTTTTTTCCCAGAGCCATCAGTAGCTTTATTTGTGCTTCTGAATTGGTTTTCTGACATCGAATTGTAATCCAAATTCTGTAACTCTGTGGCAGAGAGTACTGTTTTTGATTCTTTCTTTTGTGGTGAGTTCTTCTTTCTAGTCATTTTGCTCAGTGCAGAGCGGCTGTATGAGTGGGCTGAGTCTAGAATATTAACCACGACCTAAGTAAATTTAACTCTAGATGATTCTGACGAGGTCAGAGACCAAAAATTGAAAACAAAGATGAGAACGAAATAAATGACCAGTAAAATGAAAAGAAAATTTTAAAACAAAGTAGTAAAAAATAAAAGACCAGGAATTGTAAAGAAGAGAGAAAAAAAAAGAAAAAAGCGGGGGGACTGGGAGATGGTGGTAGTGACAAAGTCACTAGGAGGGAGAATGTAGTCTACATGAGGCATTTGAGAGGGTGATCCTCTTGGTTCTGAGTTATTAAGTTCTGTATGTTAGAAGATGGTCAGTCCCAAGTTTATATAATCCAGAAATACTTGTAGAGGGCACCAACATTGACCACCAAAACACAAATGAGATAAAAGAGGGGGGCAGAATGGGAATGAGGCATCTCACAGAATGAACCAGCATGGCATACCACTTGGTTCTGGGTGCATACTGGTCATGTTTTAGAAGGTATTAACTTCTGCCAGTGTAGAACAAAATGAGGCAGAGAAAACCACAAAACAAACAAACAAACAAACAAAAAAACAGATCTTGTATATCTCCCAAAATTAAGTTGAGTATGTTAAAGGGAATCTAGAAGTGGAAAATATATCTAGGACCTGTAATTGCAGAAATATGAAAGTCAAAAAGGAAGAATCTTAAAAATGAAGAGGTGGTAAAATATTGTAGTTAAGGTTGGAAAAGAGAAAAAAAATTGGAAATTTACAGTCTGATATAAAAACGCTTTGTACTGGAAAAAGGAAGAAAAAAAATAGGAGGGGTATCCTCTGGTTCTATATACTGTAAATCCGTCGACTTCCCCTGGAGCTTTCCAGTGCTGCTGGGTCCGGGGCTCGCCCTTCCCCCGTCCTTCCAGCTGGTCTCCCGGGGGCGGGGCCTGCGGTGCTGTCTCAGGTGTGCGCCCCTGGGGGATGCCCCGCCCCCGCCAGGTGCCCGGCTAGGCAGGCACCATTGCCCCCCAGGCCCGTGTCCCCTGCCCCCACCCCTCCCGGGGCCCCTGCCCGACCCCCGGCTTCCCCCGAGGCCCCGGGGTGCGCTCCAGCCCTGCCCCGAGATGGGCCGCGGTGGGGGTGCGCTCTCCCCCGGCTCCCTCCTCTGCTTGTGACCCCGGGACCTGGGGGCTCCCCCGCCCTCCTGCCGGCCTGCCCGACCCCCTGCCGACGCCCTGGAGGCCTTTCCCTCCGGGGAGAGGAGGGCGGGGTGGAAAGTTCCTGCTTCTCGGGGGCTGGGCCTTCCTGTCCCCAGGCTCTCCCAGCCCCCTTAGCTCGGCTCCCCAGGGGCCTCCCCTACTGGATTTTTTTTTTTTTTAAGATTTATTTACTTATTCATGAGAGATACACAGAGAGAAAGGGAGGCAGAGAGAGAGGCAGAGACACAGGCAGAGGGAGAAGCAGGCCCCATGCAGGGAGCCCGACGTGGGACTCGTGGGACTCGATCCCTGGTTCCCAGGATCACACCCTGGGCCAAAGGCGGTGCTAAACCACTGAGCCACCTGGGCTGCCCGCCCCACTTGATTCTTTCTTATACTCCCCCGCTCTCCCCTTCCTTGTTAGAAGCAAAAACCCTTCTCCCTGGAGCGTTCCAGCTGTTCTCTTTTTACATCTCAGTTGGAGTTTGTAGGTTTCCAGAATGATTTGAAAGTTATCCAGGTAAGTTGTGGGGCCCGGTGAGCTGAGGACCCTACTCCTCCGCCATCCTGCCCTCCCCTCCCCAGGATAAAACTTTTGAATCCACTTTATAGATGCATACACACACTGAATCTGTTGGGATTTTAATAAAATTTTATTAAATCAGTGAGAAGAATAGATACATTTATGATTCTTAGGTTTCCTGTCTATGATTATATTCCATTTATTTAAATTTTTAATGAAGTCAATTAAGTTTTATGATTTATTAAACTTCATTACATTTATCACAGGTTACTTTATATTTTGGTTGCCATGGCAAATTATCTTGAAAAAAATCCCCTATTTCTTATTTGGTACTTGTGTATAGAAAAAATTTCTCTATATTGTGTATAAATTTTTACATAGTGATCTTATGTGCTGTAACTTTGACATTCGTAGTAATTACAAATATTAAGATTTTCTAGGAGTTTTCTATTTAAAAATCATATCACTTAGAAATAATGAAATTCCTTTTCATCTTTTACACTCTATTTTTTTCCATCCTTTTATACTTCTAGGAATTACAATACAGTGTGGAATAGAATGGGCGACCTCGACTTGGTTCTTATTTTAAAGAGAATGTTTCTAAATTTTCGTCCTGAAGAATGTTTGCTGTAGGTTTTTGGTAGCTATGCTTCATTAAGTTAGAGAAATTCCCTTTATTTCTTAGTTTCTATGAATTTTTATCAAAAAAACTGAATTTTATCAAATTTTTCTTCATCTGTTGATAATCATACATCATTTCTGCTATGTTACACTCATATATTTTGAGTTAATAGAAACAACATCCTCCTAAGTCAAATTTATGAGATATACCCAACTAGGTCTTGATACATTATATTTCTTAACTTTTCCTAGACTTGCCAATATTTTGATGAGGTATTTTGAATCTATGTTCCTGAAAAGAGCTTGGTCTTCCCTTTTCTTTTTTCACACTTTTCATCCTTTTCTTTCCCTCAGGGGTCCCTGAGTAGGCCCCCCACATTAGAGCTAGTCATTCCAGCCTCTGATTTCTAACCTCTTCTTCATACTTGCCACCTCCTTGTCTCTCTGGGATGAGTTCAGTGTAATTCTTTTAGGTTTGTAATTTCCTATTAATCAGTGTATTAATTCTGTTCAACTCACCCATTTTTAATTTCAGTGCTTATTTTTAAAATTTTTTTATTAGCTTCTTTCCCCAAAATCTATCTATTTTAGGAATCTTCCTCATTTTTTATGTAACATATTTTTTTCTTTAAACTACTTTTGTATGTTTTTATGTGATAATACTAAGTTATAGTACTTTAAGGATCCTCTATTGTTTCTTCATTTATTTTGATTCTTATTCATGGTAGCCTGTTTCCTTATAATGTTTGGTCATTTTTTTTTTATTTTTATTGTGAGCCCATATTTATCTGAACTTAATTTGTGAGTTTTCTAAGAGGGCCAAGGTTGCCCTGTTTTCCTCCAAAGAGAATTTATTTGATTTCAGTTAAGGACAAGAAATAATACTAACTTTGTTCATTTTTCTGGCCATTAGTGTAATACATGTTCAGTATTCAGATCCATGTGGGGCCAGGCCCATGGTTACCTGTACACAGAGATGGTGTGTTTGTCATTATTACATCTAACACAGCTGTGGTGGAGATGGGAGGATGTCCTTGTCCTCTCCCTTTGCTGCCTGCAGGCAGAGTATTATTTTTTTCCCCGGCTTTTTATTTTCAAGTCTTTGTGTGTGTGTGTGTGTGTGGTGAGGAGAGCATCTCAGGTCCTTAGATTGGGTTTTGCTCATACTTGGGCAATGCTAGTTTCCAATTTCCTGCATGGCTAGCTATTAATTCCAAATTGTGTAATTCTTGATAAAGGCATTTGATTATTTACTGCCCTGATTTTATTTACCCTAACTTTGTTGTGTTTGCTGGTCTTTTGCCCTTGGGAATTTCCTTTAGCTCCATTTTTGTGAGCTCAGCAATGCCTTTTGTTTGCTTTTATTGAAGTATGGTTGACATACAATGTTAAATTTCTTTTAGGTGTACGGCATAGTGATTTGATGAGTTTATTTATTATACGATACTCATCACAGTGTGGATCCCATCTGTCACCATACAATGCTAATACATTACCATTGACTATATTCCCTGTGCTGTACCTTTCATCCCTTTGACTTACTCATTCCATAGCTGGAAGCCTGTACTTCCCCCTTCCCTTAATCTATTTTGCCCATCTCCCCTTCTCTTCTCCTCTGGCAGTTTGTTCTCTGTATTTATGGCTCTAATAATGCTTTTTGTTTACTTATACATTTGTTATTTTTAGATTCCACATATAAGTGAAATTGTATAGTATCATTTGTCTTTCTCCATCTGACTTCTTTTAGTTAGCATAATATCCTTTGGCTTCATCCAAGTGGTTGCAAATGGCAAAATCTCATCCTTTTAATGGCTGAGTAGTATTCCATTATATATATAAAATCACATCTTTATCCATTCATCTTTTGATGGACACTTGGGTTGCTTCCATATCTTAGCTATTGCAAATAATGCTGCAATAAATACAGGGATGTGAGCTCAGCAATATTTTTAACTTCGTTGTAATTTATCTAACATCTAGTTCTTTTGGAGTGAGCCTTTTTTCCTTTTTGGTCAGAGTATCTAGTCCCTCTTCTTGCTAGAAACAGAAGTTTTATGGCACCCTATTTTTTCTCTGAACTCTACTCTTTAGTTTGCATGGAGATAAAATCTGATTGTCCTTCCTGGGTCAGAAGATTACATTTTGGAAGTAAATAAAAAAGGACCCAAAATTTAGCAGCCACAGATCCAGGTCCAGTTATAAGAGCCCAAACTAGGAGACAAAGTAAGAATCTGACCAAGCCCATGTGGGCCCTTATTAGATGCATGAAGCAGTCTTATGCTTTTGCACTTGTTGGAAAGCAGTTGGAGGCTTTTTTTTCTCTAGAAGCTTTTATAGAGGTCTCTGAGGTTGATGTTGCTACTTGTGGTTGATTTGTTTTGCTCATATGGCAAGTCCCAGTTATCAATGTGCTTACCTAAACCCTGGTGGTCAGTTGCCTCTGAAAAAAAGAAAAAGAGCAACAATCTCAGAAATGGCCTGTGTGTGTAACACAATTCAGAACCCCCAAAATATTCAGATTGCTGTGACTGAAATCAGGTGTTCTAAAACAAATTTGGCATTTTTCTAATTTCTCCTTTATCTTGAAGTTGATTTTTAAAAATCATAATATATACTTGAGGTAATCAAAAATAGATAATTGTGTTCCCCTAGCCTCCTGAGATGGGGTAAAGTAGGAGGAGGGAAAATTTGAAGAACATATAAATGGGACACACAGGAGGTTAGTCTTGACTTTTCCAGACAAATACATTTTCTGAAAAGAACTGCATAACTTTAGAAAGCTACTTTGCAAGGCTAAGATCATTCTTTCTTCTTCTTTTTTTTTTGAAATACACCTTGTTATTTGGTGAGATTTTCCATTACCATTTCCTACTACATGAAAAATAAACCAATTGTACCTGTTTGTCTACCCAATTCCCTTGAAAGTACAATTCAGGGATCCAATAACAATCCAGCCAATTCTAGAAAAACCTTGCAAGTTAGAAATTGAGTTCAGTGGCTAACAAGAGTTAGAGGCAGTTAATTAGAAATATAGCATACATTATGTAATTTTACTAAGGAAGAATTCACCGTCCAGAAGGCTGGCTGAATTACAGATAGTAAGAAAACTTTTAAACACCCGAATCAAGTGATTCAGAGTCCCTACTATAAAATCCTGGATTAGTGAAGCAATTTTCACTATCCTTTATTTATTAAACTGAAGTCTATTTGAAAAGGGGAGGTGGTGTTGAATGTGGATTTGCTTTTGCTGCCAATTTCAGACATAAAATCTTTTTAGTACCTGGTAAAGGTAATGATAATTCTATCTAGTGGAAAATGTGGGTATATGTGCAGGTGTTCCACAGTTACTTGTGAGGGTGGGAGTGTTTGAACACATATATATGTATGATTTAGTCTCTATCACAGAGTCATCTTGTAGGTTCTGATACTGTATACAAGTTTCACATTCACTTGTCACAAAGAAGATAATGGTAAACTGCTTGTTCTCTGCTTACATTGCCGTGCTCTGTGATTATGTGCTCCCAGTGATGTACATTGCACATCTCCTTACAGCAATGACGCAACAGCTGAAGAAAATGGTCAAAAGAAAGCTTTTGGTGCAGTGCGCATAGCTTACCTGTGGAGACAACCCATATAATCTGGAAAGATGTGGAGCTATTCCTGTTCAGAAGGGTGACTCAGACCCACTGCTGCCGTTTATCTCTGAAGATTCACATGCCCAGTTATCTCTTTTGTAGTTATAGAATCAGAAGTCTTCATTCCTTCTCTAGCACACTTCCTGTTTAGCCTGATCTTGGAGCCCTCTCCCCAGGGATGGTCACTAACCCAAGGGGCTAGCAGTGTGGGCACAGCAACACATTCTCAAACATTTTTAGAAACCACCCAACAATCTTAATTTCATGGATGACCCCTTTCCCTAGCCCATGAAGCCCAAGAATAATTTAATGGAGCATCTACATATTCTATGTGTTTAAGTGTAGGTGCTCTAAAGATGAGGCAACCTAAAGTTTTGATTCAGTCTTGTTCTGGACTTGCAATCTTCTTGTAGTTTACTCTACACATTGTAGTATTATTTTGGGGGAAGATTTTGAGAGAGAGAGAGAGAACATGAGCTGGGGGAAGGACAGAAGGAGAGGGACAAATTCCCTGCTGAGTGTGGAGCCCAATATGGGGCTCTGTCCAGGACCCTGAGATCATGACCTGAGCTAAAATCAAAAGTTGGGCCCTTAACTAGTTAAGCTACGCAGGTGCCCCATGAACACATTGTAGTACTTCAAACCTCTCTCCTTTGCATGTGATGTCACTCTGCCAAGAATGCCCCTTTATCTTTTCACTTAGAAAACTCCTATTCATTCTTCAAAGTCCTTCCTTTTCTGTAGAGCTTTCCCTGAATATTTCTGACAGAGAATAACTTCCTCTCTCAATAACTTTTGTGACTTATTTATCTCTTATTGAAATATCATTCTAAATTTAAACTGATATTAATGAGTATTAATTGTTTGTCTTACCCACTGGACTGTGAGGTCTTTGGTGGCAGAGACTATCTTCCATCTACCTTTGTATTCCCTGTCTCTATCACAGCAAGTACTGGGCAGATAGTACAGCTTCTTCAATAGGATTAATCCTGTTACAACAGTAGGATTGCTTGTGTGTGTCTTTGGGCAGTCTGTATGTTTACCAGTTATAGAAATAGCTGCTCCAATCCCCAGATCTCTGCTCTATCTCAACCTCAATTCATAACACAGATTGAAGCCAGCCGACAGTAGAGGGTATATTTTTGCTTCTGATTTTTTTCTGGCCTCCCAAGAAAGTGGCTCATTAATCTCATTCCTGTAAACTGTGAAATAGGTAGGTCTTGGGTTAGAGTTAGAGGCTATTTCCATTAATTAGGTTGCCCACAACTCAAGTCCATGGCTTTCTGGGGGCACTTTTATGCCAGAAGGGCCACAGATAATGGTTTCCAAATAGGATCCAAAGTCTAGATTACCTTCAAACAAGGTGAAATGTTCCTAGAGCTAACAATTAAATAGATATATCTTTCTTCTTTTTTCCTGGATCTTTGTCCTAAAATCCACTGTGGTTAAACTGCTAGTTGGTCAGACTCTCTAAGATTTATGAACATTTTTCTGTATCATTGAAACTGACTTTTAAAGAGCAAATGATTTCCCACCAGTAATTGGAATCCCCCAAAGATAGTATCCTCTATGAATTCACAACCTGTTAGATTCCTGGCCTGAGGGACTCTGTGTTTTGTTCTGCCTCAAGAGATGTAAGGGAGAGATTACATTCTGTGTTAGTAAGTTTCTGACTAAAGTGACCTTTAATTAAAATCAGGCAATTAATTGTAATTACCATTTTTTTTTCTTCAAGTGTTTCATGCATTCATTTGTTTAGTATTTTAGGTGCATTTTTAAACTATTCTGTTACATTTCAAGGGAAATGAACTATTATGATAATGATATGGTAGGTTAAGAAAGAATGGAATGCCTGCATGGCTCAGTTGGTTAAGTGGCTGGCTCTTGGTTTCAGCTCAGGTCTTGATCTCGGGGTCATGGGATCCAGCTCCAAGTCCTTGGGCTCTGCGCTCAATGGGGAGTCTGAGGATTCCCCCCTCTCTCTCTCTCTCTCTGCCCCTCCCCCTGCTTGTTCTCTCTCTTAAATAAATCTTTAAAAAAAAGGAAAGACCCTTTTTATTTATTTATTTATTTTGAAAGACCCTTTTATTTTATTTTATTTTTTTTTTAAATTTTTTTTTTTTTATTGTTTATGATAGTCACAGAGAGAGAGAGAGAGGCAGAGACATAGGCAGAGGGAGAGGCAGGCTCCAAGCACCGGGAGCCCTACGTGGGATTCGATCCCGGGTCTCCAGGATCACGCCCTGGGCCAAAGGCAGGCGCCAAACCTCTGCGCCACCCAGGGATCCCTTGAAAGACCCTTTTAAAGCATACTTTCCTTCCTTCCCTTCCTTCCTTTTCTTCCTTTCCTTAACAAAGAGCCTTGGACACAAATATAAATAATGCCAAGTGCTCTCAACTAGTTTATAGTCTGGCAGGGGAGAGCTCATTAAAGGAATGACACTGATGAGGTTGGGGGGGTGGGGCTTGAAGATGAACTGGGCCCACAGAGAATTGGCACCTGATCACTTCTATGGCATGGGAGAAGTGGTCAGGGAAGACTTTGAAGAGCCCTGACCCATCTACCTATTTTCTACCCTGACAGCACACACATCTCAGAGGTGGTGGATCCAAGCTCTGACTCCTGTTCTAGGCAGGAGGAATAGCATGTACAGATGAGGGAGGCCTAGGAAGAAATAAGGATATCTTTTTCTTGGGAGTAAGGGGTTGACTCCTGCTACAAAATTTGTCAATTCTAAAGTAAATCTTAACTTACAGCAAGAAAGGAGCAAGCAGGCATTACAAACAACTGAAGCCAGAGATAGGGGAAGAAGATTCTTGGACCAGATAGTGATTCTGGGGGGAAAAAGAGATCAGGAATGCTCTCTAAGGAGAGCAAGAGGGCCACATTTAAATGTAAGGATTGAGCAACAGCCCATCACTTCAGCAATGAGCTAAGGATTGACTCCACATCAGTAGTCAGCCAATCCAGTCTCCTAGGGTCTCTGGACTCTAAGCTCTGGTCCAGTGTTCTTCACCAATAGAGGGAGGGTGATGGTGATGATGGTGGTGATGTTTCCAGTTGCTAGGACATGTATGTATCTCAGAGCCTGGAGGTGGGGCAGAGTGTTTTTTAGCTCCCAGATGAGAATTAATAAAGTAATAAGGATGGCAACCAGACATTCTCTGAATGGAGCCCACTTCAAATTTTCAATAATATGTGTGACATTTTTCTCTCTACATCAAAACAATTTTCCTGTTGAGCTTTGTTATTCTCTGCTCGATGAAGGCTTTTTGAAATGATAAAACCATGGACAATGTTGGAAAAATTTCATTGAGAACAGGAAACTACCCTTGTGTTTTTGGAGGCAATTAGTAGGCTTGATTGACATTTGGGGAAAAAATGTCCTGCAGTGATGGGTGCATTGTATACCAGCAGAGATTAAGACCTTAAATGGATGAATTTAATTAGTTTTAAGTAAATGAACTTGAAACAGGTAATGGTACCATGTCATAGGTTAATTCTATAGCCCAAAAGGAGCTTGTTTGTCCTGAGGAGCATCTGGAGTTCATAAGGGCTGCCAGCGGGTTCTTTTTTTTTTTTTTTTTTTTTTAAAGAACCCTTTGTTGTTACCTGCTTTTAAGCCAGGTGGAAGCCCAGGCCATGTCAACCAGAGTCTAGAAACTTCCTAGAGACATCGTTGTCCTAGGGTTCTCATCAATCAGCGGACAGCCTTTTCAGCTTACCCAACCCACCGTCTAGCCTAACTCATCAAGAGACAAGGACAGTCACACTTAGGAAGAATAATGGTGTTATTGGCACTGAGCATTACTTTGCCATGACATAGGCAAAGGGATGACATAGGGATTTTAAGGAAGAGAAATGCCTGGTGGCTTAGGCATACTAATAAAATATACTATCCTAGGCTAATTTTACTACAATTTGTAATGGACCTCCTGTTCCTCAAAGCAGATTATATCAAAACCATTTATGAATGTATGGTTTCAGAATCTTTTTTTTTTTTTTTTTTTTTTTGGTTTCAGAATCTATGTAGAACAGAGTTGAAGCAAACCTAATTGTTGTCTACAGGGAACTTATATTCTTGCTGGAGAGAGAAGCAATAAGCCACTTATAATATTTAAATACTTTTTATTCATTACCACTTATAGAGACAAAGTGAAAGCTCAAAATAATAGTTCGAAACACCAGGAAAAGAAATGAATTTCTTATGAATTCTACAAAGGTCACAACCCAGCAGACCAGAGCTATATTTATTTGCCTGAGATAGTGTGTCTTTTTCTTTTAATTAAATAGAGATGCCTTTAGGGGAGACAGGTTCCCTCCAGTTCTCCCAATTACCCATTTCTGCTGCCTGACTGGCTCTTGGAAGCATAGGATTTGCATCTTTAGGTAAATGCCTTGTTCAGAGGGGAAAGAAAAGAAAAAGTGTTGAGGAGCAAAGAAAGATACTAAGGCAAATATGGAAAATCTGGATGCTAAAGGGTAAGATTTGGATAGAGAGTTCGAGAAAGGATTAGGCAAGAATTCCTCCTCTTTTAGCTACTCAGTTTCACATCAATTGAAATATAGATACAGGTACAGGCAGGAACTAGATGTGAACAGTAGCTTTATCATATGTATGTTGGTCAGGACAGGTTAGGTTATTCTGTGTTATGAAACCTCTCCAAAGTCTCAGTGGCTGTACTACAACCAAAACATCCATTACTTCTGCTGCACACCAGTATAGGTTTGCTGCATGCCCCGCTGTAGTAATGCAGGGGCACAGACTGGAGAACCAGATAGGTCTTTGAACCTGGGTGTGTGCGCTGTGGGGAAATCAGTTTTTAAGTCCTCAGCTTCCATATGGCTTCTTTCTTTAAAATTGTCTGTCTGAGAACTCAGTCTTCCCTTCCACAATTGCATTTGTCCACTCTTTAAAATAAACCATATCTTTGACCCATACTCAATTTTACTGTTATCCCCTTCTCCAGGGTATAAAAATCTCTGGTGTGCTTAAAAAAAAAAAAAAAAAAAAAAAAAAAGGTGGGACAATTTGGAAATGTATAGTTCCTGAGAGAAAATTCTGGGAAAGAGACTTTTCAGCTAAGGAATATTGAAGGGAACTGGTTCAGAATCATGGCCACACACCCACCTACCTACCTTCCTACCTTCCTTCCTTCCTTCCTTCCTTCCTTCCTTCCTTCCTTCCTTCCAGCTATCTATCCATGTATCCATGGTTTTGTTTTTGTTTTTTTTGTTTTTGGAGGGAGAGAGCATATGTGAGGGTGGGCATAGGGAGGGGTAGAGAGAGAGAATCTTAAGCAGTTTCCACGCCCAGCATGAAGCCCAACTTGGGGCTCAGTCTCATGACCCTGAGATCATGACCTGAGCTGAAATCAAAAGTCAGACACTTAACTGACTGAGCCACCCAGGCGCCCCGAAAACCATACTTTATCTTGGAATTCAAACTTAGTTTAGCTGACTCATTTGACGGTAAAGACCACCTTGTCCATTGGGTTATATGGCAGATATTTTTTATGAATTAGATAAGCTAAAATGGCAGCTCCAAGGTTTTAATGAAAATATATTTAAAACATATTTACAATTTACAGTCTGAGAACCACATGCCTTTTTACTGTTAAACATATGATAAACATTTTAGAAGTAAACTTAAAAATTTATGAGGGGACCTGAGCACATAAAGTCTTTTACAGAGCGTGCTAGCCAAAAACCAAAAACCCAAAACACAAATTATGTTTAAAGACCACTATCTGGTCTTCTTGGCACAGTGACTGGGCTGGCCTCACTCTAGGTTGATGCAGCCGTGTAGGTAGTGGTTTTGCAAGCAGTCTTAGGGAAAGAAAAATGGACAGGAGGACCTTAAAAGAGCAGGGGCAAGACAAGGACAGATGAGGAGAAGGTGAGGGCCAAGAGACAAGTGTCACAAAGTGGCCCCCAGTGGCTTCTGCAGGGGCAGTGAGGGCTGGGCTCATGGGCCCAAGTTTCCAAGCCTATCCTCCAATACCCAGAGCCCAGAGCTTCCCTTTGGCTGCTCAGGCTATACATCCACTGCCTCACCTAGGTCTGTGCGGTCACAGGACCACCAAAGATGCCAAGTTTGTGTTTTAGCAAAAGGCTATCATCACTAATATAAAAATAGTTTAACATCCCCAAATGGCAAGGTCAAGGACATACCTGGGTGAGGAGAGCAGCCCTTTAGAACAGATCTGTGAAAAGCACTTTAAAGATATGTTGATGATGAGATGGAGGGAGCCAGATGTCCCCGTGATTGTACATGTCATCCCCCCCACCCCCACCCCTTAGGGTTTTCTAGAGAGCACAACTAACCTCTTGCTCTCTCAGGGAACTCCCACAGCGGGTGTCACCAGGGTCAAAGACCCACACTTCCAGGACAGTATCTGAACTATTGTCCATGCCAAGTGGTGGCTGCTTGGGAGACACTTTTATTTTTCTCATTTCTGGAGAAAAGCATATAGGTGAGCTGAATGTAAATAAACAATAAAGGCTATCTCTGCCAGGGTTACTTTTTCTTTTTCTCTTCACAAAGAAAAATAATTAAAACATGTTAAGAAATGTTGATAAGACTTCTGTGAAGGGAGACTGAAAATGAGAGCGGACCAAGGGGAAAACATGTTGTATCTTAATTAGAACATTGTGAAGGGAAGAGGGAGCATCTGACCTGCTCATGTGGTGTTGGATTTCTGATTTGGTTCCATTGCACCCCAACAGTGTGCGGACCTCAGAGTGGGCAGCACTGCCCTCGGCCTCTGCTCTGGGATTGGCAGGGCTGGTCTGAGGTGGGAGGACAGAGCAAGGTTAGAAATTAAGGTTTCTGGCAGCCAGACCATGACTCAGGGCTCAGCTCCACTGTCACTGGGGGCTTATCCTCTTAACAATAGTTATTAATACCTGAATAATAACAATAATACCTTCTAACACGTTTGTGGAGTGGTTAATATGTGCCTAGAGCTATGCTAAGTTTTTAATATCTGTTGTGAAACAACCCTTCTAAACAATCCTATAAAAATTCTACAAGGAACCTGAGCTTTAAATTGTGTGCCCAAGGTCCCATGAGTTGTATGTCAAATTCCAGAAGCCACACTCTGAACCACTGGGCTATGCTGTTCTGGTTTTCTACACTGTATGTGAATACCTCTGTAGTAGAGTTATGAGGATTTAATGAGCTGGTGGGTGTGAAGCAAATGGCATAGAGACTGATATTTTATTGAATTAACAATAAGTGCCGATGACTGAAAATGCTAAACACCGATATATATTGCTTGCTTACTGCATACCAACCATTGTTCTATGCTCTTTGGGGTATTTGCTCATTCAGTCCTATCCTCTTATCAGCCCCATGAAGTAGGCACTGCTGTTATCCCCACCTTACAAATGAGGAAATTACGAATGGAATGGTTAAATAACTGCCAAGGTCACAAAGCTAACCAACAGTAGTGCTGTCATTTGTACCTATGCCATCTGCTCAAATGCCCCAGCTCCAATTAAGCAGCACTCTCTTTATTATTACTATTATAGGATGTAGTGGCCAGGGCTCTCTAGAGAAACAGAGCCAATTAGGATCTATGTATAATATACATAAAGAGATTTATTATAAGGAATTGGCTCATGCAGGTATGGAGGTAGGCAAGTCCCAAGATCTGCTGGGGTTCAGATTTGAAAGACGTAAAAAGTTTCCCAGGTGGAAAAGACCTAAAGTAGACCAGAAGAGAGCAGCACGCAGGAGGAAAAATCTAGAAAAGTAGCCCCAGGAGAGCTGATGAGGGACTTTGATATAAGTGCTAGAGAGTAGGTACTTAATTTTCTCCTTTGTGAGGATCTGCTGAAAGATTTTAAACAGGACAAAGGGATGATCTGATTTGCATATTAGAATGATCTCTCTTGCTGCACCGTGGATGCAAATTATTGGGTGGGGTGAGACCAGAAACTGGGGGCCACTTCAGGACCATCACTATGAAACAGGCAGTGATGCTGGGAGTCTAAATCATGCTATTGCTGGGGCTTGCTCCCTTCCTGAGGAGGCTGCGTGAGCTTTGTGAGAGCTGGGTCCCCCCCACCCCCAACCCCTCGGCCTCCTGCTGCAGTGTCTGCTTGGCAGCTCCATTTGTAAGAGGAAAGAATAACTTAGTGTTAGCAATTGCATGTTGAGCTTAGATGTTCAGCTCTTCCAGCGGACATTTGATAGAAAAACAAAATAAAGGAAGGCTGACAGGAGCAAAGACCGAACAAATAGACTAGTGACTACCAGGTGTCTCCTCCCTGTCTTCTGGAGATAAGTTTAATGAAGGAGGCACTATCAGTCGAGCTCAGGGAAGGATGTGGGGCGATGTTACAAATGTGTAAGGGTTCTACTTTCAGGGCTGTTATCTCAGTAAGCTCTCTCGCCTGAAGGATACGAGAAAAACAGTTACTGGGAAAAACTTAAAAAGGAAGATATAACTCTAGGTGAAATGAGGCACTGTTCTTTCTGCATTATTTTTATGGCTGCTGATCAGGACTAAACTAGTAAAGTATAATAGAAACAGGCAAAGTTGTCAAGAAATTGTGGGCTAAACACTATGTGTCTTAAAATGACTTGTTCCGAGACATCGGGATATTCCCTTTGTGTTGCCTAACCAGGAGAAAGTCCCCTTTTGTTGTGTGGACACTGTGGAAGTTACTCTGGAGAGCAAGGAGGCATTTTCCTAGAATCTTCACGCACAGATGCCAACACCAGTAAACCTACAGGGAGAGTGCAGCCGGGGTGAAATGTTAAGGGGCACAGTCTTGGGGCTGCTTCCGATGTGGGGTATTATCACTGCAAAGCCCATTCACAGAATGACTAAATTGTGGAGGAAAGTTGGAAATTATAATAAGGAAGCATAGGCTGGATGGAGAAACTGCATGACTGGGCAAACCATTTCCTCTTCCCACCTGTTTTTGTGGCTTCTTGGGTGATGCTTCCATCTACCTGGGTGCCCAAACCTGAAACTTTCAGGAATCCTAGATTTCATCCTGGGTCACGTAGGCTATGCTATGCTACGCGGCAATGACAAATGGCTCCAGGGTCTTTGTATCTTTCAACAACCAAATTTATTTTCTCATTCAGGCTGCATGTCATTCGCATTTGGCCATCTAACTGGACCCAGACTAGTGGAGCTGCCTCTCTCTGGAGCGTTACTGATCCCATGGCAGAGGGAAAAGGGAACATAGTGATCATGCACAGGCTCCTGAAACTTCTGCTAGGAAGTGATGCTTGTTTCTTCTGCTCACAACATATTAGCAAAAGCCTAATGTCGAGATGGGAATATACTCTTTCCCAGGGAAGGGCAGCAGATATTTCTGTTCGTAAAGGCATTGTATCTGGAGCCACAGAAGACAGAGCTCTAAGAGTCCAAGCTCTTCCAATTTCTAGCTAGGCAAAGTGTGCTTGATTTCCTTATTTTAGGTCTTAGATATCTGGGGTCACCACATAACCTGTATGGTGAAGACAGGGACTTTTTAAAAATATCACTTTGCTCATCCCTAATCCATGGGGTATGTGCTCGGTTGAATGACCACATAATTTAATGCAAGTCAGACTTTCCTGTACTAAGACTTGGAAGTGGGTATCTTTCTTGATCATTCCCCACTGACACTTTCAAGTCTTTTTCTTTTTTTTTTTTTTTGTTTAAGGTTTTATTTATTTATTCATGTGTGAGAGAGAGAGAGACAGAGAGGCAGAGACACAGGCAGAGGGAGAAGCAGGCTCCATGCAGGGAGCTGAATGTGGGACTCGATCCAGGGTCTCCAGGACCACACCCTGGGTGGAAGGTGGCGCTAAACTGCTGAGCCACCCTGGCTGCCCTTAAATCCTTTTTGCTGCTCTTTCAATTAAGGCTCAAGTTCCACCAAAGCCTGTGTCATTAGACATTACTCCCCGGTACCTTTCCTTTTAGATTTCCCCTATAGACAGCGAACTGTTCCTTATTGTTCCTTAAAGCCAATAGGGGCTGTTCCCTCTTACTCATTCAAGACTGTAGTGGTTGTCTTCCCCTGAGTCTCCCCCTTTTTTCCCTCCTTAACTATTCCTGTCCTCTTTCTTGGGAACTTCAGCATCTATATAGATAATCCCAATCAATGTCTTAACTCCTTGCTTCCTTTACCTCCTTGCCTCTAGGGATGTTGTCCTCTGCTCCACTTCAGTCACCCTTCCCCCGGTCTTATTTTAGATTTTGTGACAACCAACAATTATGCCATCTCCAAAATCTCTATTGTGAGATAGAGATTGTAAGACTACTCTCTGATCACTAAGCCTACCTTATCACATCACTCCCTTTACAAGTACAGTTCTTTACAGTGGGGCCTTTAGTCTGTTGTCCCTACTCCTTTCCCACCACCCATCTCCCACATGTCAATATAGCCTTCTATATCCTATCTAAACACCACCCTGAAGTTAGCCAAATTGTGAGGGAAAGGGCATAGTCCTTCAAACCACCAAGTCTGCCCAAGACCCCCAACACCAACTGTAAGTTTGGGAGTGTCTTATATCCTAGGGGCTGCTATAACAAAGTGGCACCAGCTGAGTGGCTTAAACGGTGAAAGTGTGTTGTTTCAGTTATGGATGTTAGATGTCTAAGATCCAAGTGTCAGGAGGGCTGGTACCTTCTGAGGGCTGTGAGTGAGAATCTGCTCCATGCCTCTACCCTAGCTTCTAGTGTTTTGCTGTCAATCTTTGGCATTGCTTGGTTTGCAGGAGCTTCATTCTAGTCTCAGCCTTCATCTTCACATGACTTTCTCCCGTGTGTGTGTGTGTCCGTCCAAATTTCCTCTTTCCGCATCAGTCACAGCGGATTTGAAGCTCGCCCTACTCCAGTTGACCTTACCTTATTTTAACTAATTATATCTGCAATGATCTGTTTCCCAACTAAGATCACATTCTGAAGTTCTGAAAGTTAGAACTTCAACATAGGAATTTTGGAGGAGTACAAATCAACCCATTACAGGGGTTTCCAAAACCATCCTCAGGTTTGACAATTTGCTAGAAAGACTCAGAACTCACAGAAAGCTGTTCTCACAGTTATGTTTATTGCAAAGAAAGGATATATTAAAATCAGCCAGGGGAAGAGATTCATATGGCAGAGTCTGGAAAGGTTCCAAATACAAATTTCTCCAGTGTTATTAGGACAAAATACTCTCCTAGAATTAATGTATGACAATACACACACAGTATTACTAACTCAGGAAGCTCATCCGCACTTTGGTTTATGGTACGTTTGTATGTATTTTGAAGATTTTATTTATTTGAGAGAGAGCACACACAGTAGGGGGAGGGGCAGAGCTATAGGAGGAAGCAGATTCCCTGCTGGCACAGAGCCCAATGGCTTGATGCAGGGCTTGATCCCAGTTAATCCACTGAGCCACCCACGTGTCCTTATTTTTTTTTTAAATTTAAATTTGAGTAAAGCTGATACACGATGTTGTATTATTTTCAGGTGTACAACATAGTGATTTGACAAGTCTCTAAATTATGCTGTGCTCAGAAGGGTAGCTACCATCTGTCACCAGACAAAACTGTTACAATACCAGTGACTACATTCCCGGGGCTGTACCTTTTATTCCCATGACTTATTCATTCCATAACTGGAGGCCTGTACCTCCCACTCGACATCACCCATTTTGCCCATCCCCCACCCATCTCCCATCTGGCAACCATCAGTCTGTTCTCTGTATTTTTGGGTTTGTTTCTCTTTGTTCATTTGTTTTTTAGATTCCATCTATGAGTGTAATCATATGGTAGCTGTTGTTGTTATTTGCTCTGGAAATCCTGCAGAAGGCAAGCTCACTTGTAGCTGGGCTGGATTTCCAGGAGATGTGGTTTTACCCAGACTTTAGAGGATGAATAAAAGATGAAACAGATGTCCCTGTAGGCAGAGGTAGTAGCAAAAACAAAGGTGCAGGGGCAATCCGGGCCGTGTTCCAATGGAGACAAGCTTAGAGTTTTTATTAGTGCTTCATTATTTAGGAATGATTGATTAATTGCACATGTGGTTAAGCTCTGCCTCAAGGGTGACTGATACTATGTGACCCAAAGTCTCCCCCTCCCCCACATAACAGATGTGGCCAGTCCTACCTTGAACCATCTTGTTTCCATAAACTATTAGGTGTGGTCCTAAGGGCCCACCATGAATAACAAAACACAGTCCTATCACTAAGGAAATTCCAAGGGTTCAGAGGTTAGCTTCCAGGTTTCTGAACAGAGGCCAAACCTCTCTTTTGAGAAGCCAAATTCCCTATTATGCAACAGCCATCCTTTGCCTGCTGATTCCAGTGAACTCCTCTCACTAAACCCTAACCTGGTGAAATCCAGATCTTTTTATTCGGGGACTACACCCAAGCAGCTGAGCTTTGCTGGAGAAAATCTCCAAATAGGGTAGACTGGTCTTACTTCATGAGCATGCATCTCAAATGGGTGCTTGGCTCTGCCACTCTTAGTACACTCCCCTGGCAAAGCCCCTATATCTTTCTAAGTTTGGTTTTACTATCATATATATATATATATATATACATACACACACACCTCCTGTCCCATTTCTACAAACCTCTCAGGTGATACAGCTCTCATTTTTCATTGAAAATAATAGTTACAGTAAGAGTGACCTCATATTTCCTTCTCCAAATTCATCAAACTTTGAGCTACTTGACCCGACATACTCTGTTTACCCTCCCGATACATAAACTCCCCAGTTCATGGCTCTAAATAATATCTTTATCCCAGTGGTTCCCAAATGCCCCAATTTCTCTCCTAATCATCCAGGTCATATATTCAGCTCTCCACCTGGACAGCACCTCTTGGATGCCCCATATCCTTCACATTTGCCATGGCCAACATGGAACTTTTGATTCTCCTACCTTTGTTCAGAAACTGCATCTCTCCTAGACTTCCCCATCTGAGGAAATTCACCATTTTCCTTCAGGCTAAAACTCAAAAATGAGGAGTTATCCTCAATTTTTTCAACCTTCTCTCCCATTTAGGCTATAAGCAAGTGTATCAGTGATACCTTCAAAACATAATTTGAATCTGACCACTTCTCACCATCTCTACTGATAAAGCCTTAAATGCAGCTCTCTACCTGGGACCAGTACATCCATTTCTTTTGCTTCCATTATTTATACTTTTCCAATCTATTCTGTATGCAGCAGCCAGAGTAATCTTTATTAAATGGAAATCATATATAATCATCACCCTATGCCAATTAGAATAAAATTCATCCTCTTTTCATGACCTTTGCACATACCAACATTATTTCAGTCTTGGGACTTGTAGCAAACACTGCCTGGTTGTTGAATAAACCATTTCTCTTTTATTCTTGGTCACACACACATTTCCTTGCCTCCTCACAGGTGGGTGTCTGAGTTCTTGCCAGCAGAATGTGAGCAGAAATGATCCTTTCCTATTCTGGTCCAGAAAACCGTTCACATGCAAGCTTATGTTCTCTTTCTTTCTCTCCATCTACTACTTGAATACAGAGGGGGATGAAGCCTTAATAATGGTGAATCCACATTTTGAAAGAAGCCTGAGTGTCTGAGTAACTTTTGTGGAACAGAGCTCCTCCTCACCTCTACCTTGAGGACTTCATTGTACTGTGCTTTAGTGTAAGTGAGAAATACTCTTTTATTGTATTAGAACTTTGATATTTGGGGGCTGTTAGTTACAACTGTTAGCATAATTTAACAAATACAAAACTCTTGTGCTTCTTCTTCCTCTTTTTAAAATTCTCTTTCCCAAGATCTTTGTATGGCTTCTTCCTCAAGATTTAAGGCTCAGCTAAATACTGCATCTACCTGAGAAAGGTTTCCTCTGGTCCTTCTATCTAAAGAAGTTCCCCAGCTGTACCTCCATATTGAATTGTCCCACTTGTGCTCTTCACAACACTAACCACTATCTGAAATTATAAATGTGAATATGAATTTATTTGTCCATTGTATATACATTCATATGTCTGTCTTTCTAGCAGAGTGTAAATTCCAACTGGGTACAAATCTTGTCTGTCTTTTGTATCACTATATTCTCAGCTTCTGGAACAATATCTGGCACACAGTAGGCATTCAACAAACACCTTTTTGAATTAGTTAATGTATTTTTAAAAATCTCAAATAGATTTTAGAGTGATAGTATGAATTCCCAATTTGATGTGACTCTTCTACCTAGAGGAAAGACTTGCTTTTAATGTTTTGTCTTACAAATAAGAAGGGATTAAAATGGACAGTGCTAGGAAAAGAAGTGTGTAGTATAATAAAAAATAAATATTTGGTCTTTGTTGCTGGTACCTGGCACAGAGCTCCCAAAATGCTGGGGATTTCCTGAATAATAGGGGTGTTGGAGTGTTTTCTGTATGTTAATGAGAGGTTCAAGAAAGGAGTGTACAAGATAGCTCCAGGATTGGGGTGGATTATCAGGAAAGACATCCACGTGATTAGAGAGTTGGAGCCTTCTGCTGCTACTTCCTTCCATGTCCAGAGAGGGGCGAGGGACCTGAGATTGAGTTCAGTCATGAATAACTAATGGTGTAATCAATCATGCCGAAATAAAACCCCGTGAAGGCCCCCAAACAGTAAAGTTCAGGGAGCTTCCAAGTTAGTGGACATATTTGCTTACTAGGAGGGTGGTGTACCCCAACTCCATGGGGACAGCATGGAGACAGAAATTCCTGGGCTTGGGACATTTCTGGACCTTGAACTACGTACCTCTTCATCTGGCTATTCATTTGTATTCTTTATGCTATCCTATACAATAGTATAGCAATTCATACTCTGTGAGCTGTTCTAGTGGGTATTGAAAACTGAAGGAGGGGTTGTGAGAATGCCTGAATTTATAGCCAAGTTGGACAGAAGTGCAAGTAGCCTGGGGACCTGGGATTTGTGACTGACATCTGAAATGGGACAGATCTTTTGGAAATGAGCCCCCTCCTTTGAGGGGTCTGCAGCAACTCTGGATAGTTAGGGTCAGAATTGAATAGAATTCTAGAACACCCAGTGGGAGTCAGAGGACTACAGAATTGTTTGGTACTGGAATGACATTTTCATGTTGAATACCACGCAAAGTGGGAGTTCATTGGCTTCATGTATTAAATAGCTGGCTTCATACCCAAGGCTTACTCTGGAAGAAGGGCACTTGAGTTTTGTCCTTCAGGTTGCAGACAAAATAGTATTTATAGAAGGCCCTAATCCTACCCTTGAGTGCATTTTCCCTACTTAGTGATACTTCTGTGGTGTTAAGGACATGGTTTAATAATATGGATGAATAGAAGGAAGCAAAGAGTAAAAACTCCATCTTTATGTCTACTCCAGTACAAGCTACTCTCATTGCTTTTTCCAGGCCACAACATTTAGATTCCAGATATTATACTGTCCCCTCCATATGTTAAGTGTTCCTCAATCCCAGTTTTTATCCACCCAACAGCTGGAGTGACCTTTCCAGATATGGTTAGGACAGTCAAGCAATGACGTATTGTTCAAGGTCCTGTATCACCCACTCAAGTTCACTGCTCCAACCTATGTCTTCTATGCTTCACTAGGACATTGAGCTCCAGCTATCTTTGTTGACTATATGGTTAATGTCTTTTCTTCTTACTGGAATCCAGGAGGTTAGGGATTGTATTCTTTGTTGTTTGCCATTTTGTCTTCAAATGCCAATCACAGTGCCTAGCAAATAGTAAACATTCAATAAATCTGTGTTTGAAGGAGTGGATAAAAGGAAAATGAATGGAATTCATGTCCAATAATAAAAGTTAAGGCTCTCAGAAACAAGTCAATGAACTCTGTAAGTGGAATGGACAGAAAATTCTGATATCACATTAGCTGTGGACAGTCTATAAGGGTCGGAGGCAGTAACCTGGATATTTAGGTTTCTGATACGAAGGTGGTCAACCTCTTGCTTACAAACTGCTTGGAGTCATTAGATCCCACAAACAGTGTGATATTTCAGGGAGAGGAAGACCTATAGGTGATCCCTGGAATCTTTAATGATCAATCTTAGTCACTTGCATCATAGCTTCTGGTCATTATGGTACAGGCCAATTGAGTGACCTTGACAGTTTGATGGATTTAAAAAAAAAAAATGTTTGTGTCAGCTTTTCAGACCGTGGCCTCCTACTTGTCAAGTTCACATCTTACATTTATGCTCTCTAGAACTAGTGGGAAAAACAGAACAAGAAATTCTTACATTAGTCATTTTGCAAGAGACATAAACTAACAAACATGCCAGAAGATAGGTTGAAGATATAAGGAGTATAGCCATTGATCAAAGGGGAAATCAAAATAACTAATAAACATAAAAAAATCTGTTCAACCTCCTTAAGAATCAAATATAATTGAAAATAAAAAGATCTAATTTTTTACTCTAATGTTTAAAGTTCTTTTAAAAATGATGTCAGCAGGATTGCACGCAGTAGACACTTTGATGCTTATGAGGGTGACTTAAACTTTTTTATAGCAAAGTGTATTGGTGATAAAAGGATCATGGAAAATATTTTATACCTTTTGCAAATCATCTTCCCAAAGTCAATCCAAAAGATGTTTGACACGATGTTATTTATATTAAAAACTAAAACCTCATGAAAATCCACCCTGAATATCTAATAACAGAGGAGTAGTTAAAAAAATATGGCACAGAGTATGAAGAATTTCAATAACCGAAAATGCTCAGAAGATTATTTAGTAAAGAGAGCACAGTACAAAGTGTTAGGTATCAGCTATGAAAGAATATTTGCATACAATAAAAAAAGAAAATATAAAATGTTTTATGTTTAGACATAAAGAGGAAAATAAAAGCCAACATAATCTCACAATTCTCAGTACAGATATAAGATAACACAGTATTATTATTTATATATAGATTTCCAAAATGTCTAAATTAATCATGTAAGTTTCAAGTAACATGGAAAAAAATTATTAATCACTGACAGTGATTAGGTCCTGATCTTGGTTCTGTTACTTCTTACTGTGATCTTGAGCAAAATGGTTGGGATCTGTGGGTTTCAGTTTTCTCATCAGTATAGTGGGTATAAAGTATATAGGGTTCGGAAGTGGGGAGGGCACAGGACAGTGAGGACTCGCCTGCTGCTGGGAGCCCCCAAGCTGTGCTGATCAGTGCCCCCCTCCAGTCGGGGAGCATCTAGGCCAGTGTGGACTGGGAAACTGCATTAGTTATTGCAGGGAAATGATTCCAGAGCTGGAGACCTGGCCGCTGCCAGTGGGGTAGTTCCTCCTTGTTCCACCTGGTGCCCAGGAGAGGCGAGACCACCAGGGAACATGGGCCTCGTGAGGTAAACAGGTCCCACTGAGCCGGGACCTGGTGGGGGCGGGGAAGCTCTCCCAGGTGAACACACCTAAGACTCAACACCACAGGTCCTGCCCCAGAAGACCAGCTGGAAGGACAGGGGAAGAGCAAGCTCTGGACCCAGCAGCTCTGGAAAGCCCAGGGGAAGTCGAGGGATTTACAATATATAGAACTAGAGGTTACCCTTCCTATTTTTTTCCTTCCTTTTTCCAGTACAACTTGTTTTTATATCAGACTGTAAATTTCCATTTTTTTCTCTTTTCCCACTTTAACTACAATATTTTACCACTTCTTTATTTTTAAGTTTCTTCTTTTTTGACTTTCATATTTCTACAATTATAGGTCTTAGATACACTTTCCACTTCTAGATTCCCTTCAACATACTCAACTTAATTTTGGAAGATAAGCAAGATATGTTGTTTTGTTTTGTGTTTTTTGTTTTCTCTGCCTCATTTTGTTCTATAATGGCAGAGTTAATACCTTCTAAACCATGACCAGCATGCACCCAGAACCAAGTGGTATACTGTGCTGGTTCATTCTGTGAGATTCCTCATTCCCATTCTGCCCCCCTGTTTTATCTCATTTATGTTTTGGTGGTTTCATATGTTGAGGCTCTCTACAAGTATTTCTGGTTTATGTAAATTTGGGACTGAGCATCTTTTAACATACAGAACTTAGTATACTCACAACCAAGAGGATCACCCTCTAGGACCCCTCAGGTAGACTACATTCTCCCTCCACTACGAGTTCATCACCACCACCATCTCCCAGTCCCCCTTCTCTTATTTTCTTTTTTTTTCTCATTACTTTTGCTTTTTTCTCTTCTTTTTATTCCCTTTCCTTTTTTTTTTCTTCTTCTTTGGGATACTTGGCCTTCTATTTTTTATTGCTTTGTTTTAAAATTTGCTTTTCACTTTAGTGGTCCTTTTGTTTTATTTTGTTCTGATCTTTGTTTTCAGTTTCTGGTCTCTGACCTCATCAGAACCATGTAGGGTAAAATTTATTTACATGGCAGTTGATACTCTTGACTCAGCCCACTCATACAGCCACTCTGTACTGAGCAAAATGACTAGAAGGAAGAACTCACCACAAAAGAAAGAATCAGAAACAGTACTCTCTGCCACAGAGTTACAGAATTTGGATTACAATTCAAAGTCAGAAAGCCAATTGAGAAACACAATTATAAAGCTACTGGTGGCTCTGGAAAAAAAGCATAAAGGATTTAAGAGACTTCATGAATACAGAATTTAGATCTAATCAGGCTGAAATTAAAAATCAACTAAATAAGATGCAATTCAAACTGGAGGTTCTAATGATGAGGGTTAAGAAAGAATAGATAGAAGAAAGAGTGAGCAACATAGAAGACAAGTTGATGGCAAGGAAGGAGGCTGAGGAAAAAAGAAAAAAAAAAAAGACCACGAGGAAAGGTTAAGGGAAATAAATGATAGCCTCAGAAGGAAAAATCTATGTATAATTGGGGTTGAAGAGAATGCCGAGAGGGACAGAGGGGCAGAAAGCATATATGAACAAATCATAGCTGAGAACTTCCCTAATTTGGGGAGAGAAACAGGCATTCAGATCTAAGAGATAGCAAGGTCCCTCCCAAAGTCAATAAAAACCATTCAGTACCTCAACATTTAATAGTGAAACTTGCAAATTCCAAAGATAAAGAGAAAATCCTTAAAGCAGAAAGAGACAAGAGATCCCTAATTTCTATGGGGATAACTATTAGATTAACAGCAGACCTCTCCACAGAGACCTGGCAGGCCAAAAGGGATGGAAGGATATATTCAGGGTCCTAAATGAGAAGAACATGCAGCCAAGAATACCTTATCCAGCAAGACTCTCATTCAGAATAGAAGGAGAGATAAAGAGCTTCCAAAATAGGCAGAAACTGAAAGTGAATGGGCTAAATGATCCCATCAAAAGACGCAGGGTTTCTGACTGGATAAAAAAGCAAGACTCATCTAGTTGCTGTCTACAAGAGACTCATTTGAGACCTCAGGACACCTACAGCCTCAAAATGAAAGGTTGGAGAACCATTTACCATTCAATAGTCCTAAAAGAAAGCAGGGGTAGCAATCCTCATATCAGATAAATTAAGGTTTATCCCAAAGACTGTAGTAAGAGATGTAGAGGGACACTATATCATACTTAAAGGATCTACCTAACAATCATGAATATTTATGCCCCTAATGTGGGAGCTGCCAAGTATATCATTAATAACCAAAGTAAAGACATATTTAGATAATAATATGCTAATATTGGGAGACATCAACATGGCATTTTCTGCAAAACACAGTTCTTCTAAGCACAACAACTCCAAAGAAACTGGAGCTTTAAATGATACACTGGACCAGATGGATATTTACAGAACTTTACATCCAAACGCAACCAAATACACATTCTTCTCAAGTGCACATGGAACTTTCTCCAGGTTAAACCACATACTGGGTCACAAATCAGGTCTCAACCGACACCAAAAGATTGGGATTGTCCCCTGCATATTTTCAGACCACAATGCTTGAAACTAGAACTCAATCACGAGAAGAAATTTGGAAGAAACTCAAACATGTGGAGGTTAAAGAGCATCCTGCTAAAAGATGAATAGGTCAACCAGGAAATTACAGAAGAAAAAAAAAAGATTCATGGAAACTAATGAAAATGAAGATACAACCATTCAAAATCTTTGGGATACAGCAAAAGCAGTCCTAAGAGGGAAATACATTGCAATACAAGCATCCCTCCGAAAATTGGAAAAAACTCAAATACCCAAGCTAACCTTGCACCTAAAGGAACTGGAGAAAGAACAGCAAATAAAACCTACACCAAGTGGAAGAAGAGACTTGTGGAACAGATCAACAAAACCAGGAATTGGTTCTTTGAAAGAAATAATAAGATAGATAAACCATTAAAAAGAAAAGAGAAAAGACACAAATTAATAAAATCACAAATGAAAAAGAGATCACAACCAATACCAAGGATATACAAACGATTTTAAAAACATATTATGAGCAGCTATATGCCAATAAATTAGACAATCTGGAAGAAATGGATGCATTTCTGGAAAATCACAAACTACCATAACTGGAACAAGAAGAAATAGAAAACCTGAACAGGCCAATAGCCAGGGAGGAAATTGCAGCAGTCATCAAAAACCTTCCAAGACACAAAAGTCCAGGGCCAGATGGCTTCCCAGGGGAATTCTATCAAACGTTTAAAAAAGAAACAATACCTATTCTACTGAAGCTGTTCTGAAAGATGGAAAGGGATAGAATACTTCCAAACTCATTTTATGAGGCCAGCATCACCTTAGTTCCAAAACCAGACAAAGACCCCACCAAGAAGGAGAATTATAGACCAATATCCCTGATAAACACAGATGCAAAAATTCTCAGCAAGATACAGCCAATAGGTTTCAACGGTACATTAAGAAGATTAGATTATTCACCATGACCAAATGGGATTTACCCCCGGGATGCAAGGCTGGTTCGACACTCATAAAGCAATCAATGTGATAGATCATATCAACAAGAGAAGAAACAAGAACCATATGATCCTCTCAATAGATGCAGTGAAAGCATTTGACAAAATACTTTTAGGAATGGTAACATCCATTCCTAATCAAAACTCTTCAGAATATAGGGATGGAGGGAACATTCCTCTGCATCTTAAAAGCCATCTATGAAAAGCCCACAGCAAATATTCTCAGTGGAGAAATGCTGGGAGCCTTTCCCCTAAGATCAGGAACATGACAGGGATGTCCACTCTCACCACTGCTATTCACCATAGTCCTAGGAGTCCTAGCCTCAGCAATCAGACAACAAAAAGAAATAAAAGGCATTCAAATTGGCAAAGAAGAAGTCAAACTCTCCCTCTTCGCAGATGATATGATACTATACATAGAAAACCGAAAAGACTCCACCCCGAGATTGCTACAACTCATACAGCAATTCGGCAGGGTGGCAGGATACAAATCAATGCCCAGAAATCAGTGGCATTTCTATACACTGAGACTGAAGAAAGAGAAATGAAGGAGTCAATCCCATTTACAATTACGCCCAAAGCATAAGATACCTAGGAATAAACCTAACCAAAGTGGTAAAGAAGTACAGAACACTTCTGAAAGAAATTGAGGAATACACAGAGATGGAAAATTTTTCCATGCTCATGGATTGGAAGAATTAATACTCTGAAAATGTCAATGCTCCCCAGGGCAATTTACACATTGAATGCAATCCCTATCAAAGTACTATGGACTTTCTTCACAGAGTTGGCACAAATCATCTTAAGATTTGTGTGGAATCAGAAAAGACCCCGAATAGCCAGGGGAATATTGAAAAAGAAAACCAGAGCCGGGGGCATCACAATGCCGGATTTCAGCTTGTACTACAAAGCTGTGATCCTCAAGACAGTGTGGTACTGGCACAAAAACAGACACATAGATCAATGGAGCAGAATAGAGAACCCAGAAATGGGCCCTCAACTCTATGGTCAACTAATATTTGACAAAGCAGGAGAGACTATCCACTGGAAAAAGGACAGTCTCTTCAATAAATGGTGCTGGGAAAATTGGACAACCACGTGCAGAAGAATGATACTGGACCATTCTCTTACACTTTACAACAAAGATAAACTCAAAATGAATGAAAGATCTACATGTGAGACAAGAATCATTCAAAATCCTAGAGGAGAACACAGGCAACACCCTTTTTGAACTCGGCCACAGCAACTTCTTGCAAGATACATCCATGAAGGCAAGGGAAACAAAAGCAAAAATGAACTATTGGGACTTCATCACGATAAAAAACTTCTGCACAGCAAAAGATACAGTCAACAAAACTAAGACAACCTACAGAATGGGAGAAGATATTTGCAGATGAGATATCAGATTAAGGGCTAGTATCCAAGATCTATAAAGAACTTATCAAACTCAACACCCAAGAAACAAACAATCCAATCATAAAATGGGCAGAAGACATGAACAGAAATTTCACCAAAGAAGACATACACATGGCCACCAAGCACATGAGAAAATGCTCCGCATCACTTGCCATCAGGGAAATGCAAATCAAGACCACAATGAGATCCCACCTCACACCAGTGAGAATGGCGAAAATTAACAAGTCAGGAAACAACAAACATTGGAGAGGATGTGGAGAAAGGGGAACCCTCTTGCACTGTTGGTGGGAATGTGAACTGGTGCAGCCACTCTGGAGAACTCTGTTGAAGTTCCTCAAAGATTTAAAAAGAGAACTTCCCTACGTGCCAGCAATTGCACTGTGGGGGATTTACCTCAAAGATACAGATGCAGTGAAATGGCAGGAAACCTGCACCCTGATGTTTCTAGCACAATAGCGAAACTGTGGAAGGAGCCTCGGTGTCTGTCGAAAGATGAATGGATAAAGAAGCTGTGGTCTATGTATACAATGGAATGTTCCTCAGCCATGAGAAAGGATGAATACCCACCATTTGCTTCGACGTGGATGGAACTGGAGGGTATTATGCTGAGTGAAATAAGTCAATTGGAGAAGGACAAACATTATATGGTTTCACTCATATAGGGAATATAAAAATAGTGAAAGGGATTAAAGGGGAAAGGAGAGAAAATGAGTAAGAAATATCAGAGAGGGTGACAAACAAGAGATTCCTAACTCTGGGAAACGAACAAGGGGTGGTGGAAGGGGAGGTGGGTGGGGGTTGGGATGGCTGGGTGACAGGCACTGAGTGAGGCACTTGACGGGATGAGCACTTGGTGTTATACTATATGTTGGCAAATTCAACTCCAATAAAAAAAATATACAACCCCCCCCCAAACAAGCAAACCAAAAAGTATATAGGGTTGCTGGTAAAATCAAATTAAACATAATATGTGAAGTGCTTAGCATAGTACATGACATAGACTAGGCTTTCATGAATATTAGTATTCTCATCCTAAAATCACAGGATGTGAGAATTTAAAATGCTGGATGATGTCTTATCCAACCTTCAAGGTAGAAGGGGAGGGCACCTGATGATAAGAGAGGACACTGGCTCATTTCCGATGCATCGGTCATAAGCATCCAAGCTGTTTCTGAACCTCAGCCTCTAGATATTGCAAACCTCTTGTTTTCTTTTTGCTAAAATCCCTTGATTCCCTGGAGGAAAAAAAAATCAGCTTTAAATTGCTCCTTTTTGGTTTGTTTGGTTGGATTTTATTTTATTTTTTTTTATGCTACTCATCCCTGCAAAGGAGAACAAATTTCCTAGAGTAATTATTGATGCTAAAGCCTAGTAAATTACATTCTGAGAGAAGAATTTCAGTGACAAATACCACCTATTATTAGTTGAGAATCACTGAGTGCAGGAAGAATGACAGGCCAAATCAGGGTAGTTGGGTTAACCTATGTGGAAAGTTAAGTTACCTTGTAGCAAAGGAAAAGGAACTTGGGAAGGAAGGTCTTTAATAGGCCCGGAGGGACCCTACTGAGTGGCATCTTTCCTCTGGCTTCTCTTCTTGTTCAGTTTTCATATTATGGACAAATGAGCTGTATACAATTAACCTCTGCTTAAGATCACTTCACGCCTTTTATTGCCTGCAAGCAAAACCTAGACAACCTAGCCCAACCCTTCACAATCTGCCAACTATTTATCTTTTCTACTTTATGCATTTTCTTGGATTGCAATTTCTCATCCCTTTATCAGTCTATCTGAAAAGCTCTTACTCCTACTTCAAGACACAGAGCACTGTTCCTGGACCATAAGTTCCTGGACTAGACTGTAAGTCCATAATATCAGGGAGAGGGTCTCACTAATCTGTGCATTCTGGGTTTGAATGTTTCAGCTGCAAGCGATAGGACACCAGAATAGTAGGTTAACAGTCAGGCCTTTATCATCTCATTCAGCAGTAAGTCTGGAGATGGCAGTTCTATGATTGGCCCTGTGGCTTGATGACTTTGTGTCTTCATCTTTTCCCTCTGCCAATCTCAGAGGCCTAGCCATGTTTCTTCTTCTAGTCATGTGATAGCTGCAGCAGCTAGAGCTGCCAGGTTAGGTTCTCTTAGGAAGGAAAACATGTATGATATTAGGTGGGCAGGACACTCTGCAAGTGCAGAAAAGCAGAAGTGGTGGACCAAAGGCTTTTTTTCCTGAGCCTTCTTCTGATTAATTAATTGGATAGAAATTTCCCAGCAGCTATCTAGATTTTTCTCTTATGTCTCATTGGCTAGAAATGGGTGACATCATTATTCCTAAGCCCATCGCAGGCAAAGGGGAATGGGATGGCCATGACTACTTGGACCAAACTTGACTCTTCCCTTTGGTCTGGATCTGTCTTTTCAAAAATCTGCTTGATATCTGAACATCAGAGTGGTGGTGTTAGGAAGGAAAGGTATAGTGATATTAGCTGGGTCACCAATAGCTTTTACCAAGAGAACCTGGTATTGTATCTGATTGAATGTTCTCTTAAAACCCTTCAATCCTTCTGTGAAGTTCTTCAATACTCTGTCCTCTGTGTCTCCACAATCTTTTACTGTCACTGTATCAGAATTTCTATTTTCCTGTTACTGTATCTTAATTGCCCATCTGCTTGTCTCCTGCATGGAACTATGAACTCTTTGGGGTCAGTAAGCATATTTTATTTAGGGTTCAAAGTCAAGCATTTATTGATTGATTTTCTGTGCAACTGCTATCAAATCTATTTTTTTTCTTTTTCATTTCCTTTGGTGTCCTGTCTTCACTGAGGCCATTAATAATGTTATTAGTGCTTGAATTTCCATATTTTTGAATGTCCCATACCTACAGTCATACTTAGAAATGCAGTGCTGGGGGGATCCCAGGGTGGCTCAGCGGTTTGGCGCCTGCCTTTGGTCCAGGGCGCAATCCTGGAGACCCAGGATCGACTCCCATGTCGGGCTCCCTGCATGGAGCCTGCTTCTCCCTCTGCCTGTGTCTCTGCCTCTCTCTCTCTCTCTCTCTCTCTCTCTGTCTATCATAAATAAATAAAATCTTAAAAAAAAAAAGAAAGAAAGAAATGCAGTGCTGGTATCTGTAATGAAGCCTGAAGTCCTCCTTCAGGTGACAATAGTTACATAAAGTAGATTTTTTTAAAAAAAATTATTTATTTATTCATGAGAGACATGGGTGGGGGGAGAGAGAGAGAGACAGAGACACAGGCAGAGGGAGAAGCAGGCTCCATGCAGGGAGCCTGACATGGGACTTGATCCCGGGTCTCCAGAATCAGGCCCTGGCTAAAGGTGGCGCTAAACCTCTGAGTCATCCAGGCTGCCCCCATAAAGTAGATTTTGACTGAAAAAATTTATTAATGATTCTTTTCTTTGGGAGATAAAAGCCTGCATTTAACTTTATCAAAGACAATATAAACTCAAAATTGAAAAGTTCAAATCTTTTGCATGAGAAATGAGTTTCATGCAACCCAAAACCAAAACAAACAAAAAAAGTTAATCCAGCTTTCTTGAAAATGACAGCTTTAGTCAAGCTGATTTGTAGTTTCTAAGGGGCTTTTGTGGCTCTCTTTTATTCTCTCTCTATACCATCCAATTATATGTATACTTGGAGAATGTAACTCTTTACAGTGGAATGAGTGAGGGGCTGTCTTTCTCTAAATGACCATGTCTCAGAACCTATAAAAGAAATTCTATGACATCATTTGTGCAGTAGGCATCTGTGCATGTGTGTGAGAGATTGCATAACTTAATGTGGCATGTAATAATGATATATCACATCTTATTCTTCATCCAGAAAGCTTTTCCTGACCTTTGCATCTGTGTTAGGAAATCTTCCTTCCAATACCCTTAACACACTTCTTACTCTATAATTATCTACCAAGCTTAGCACAGTGCATGTACTAAAAAGTGTTGAATAGAGAAGATTGTACAGGGGAGATATATGTGCATTTCTAAATATATACAGTTGTTTATTTAGCAAACACATATATATAGCACTTACGCTATGCAAGGCATGTTTCTAAATGCTTTACACATATTCATACAGAATTTTACAATTTACCAAAGCACTTTTGACACATTGGCTCATTGATTCCTCATTTTCACTTTAGTGAGCAGATGGATAGAAATTATCCCCATATCATAGCTAAGCAAGCAGATTCAGAGAGGTTCATTTATTTACCCAATATTACATGGTTTGCAAATAGCAGAGTTGGGATTTTTGAGCTACTTATTCTGACCCTCAGCCCAGTGCTTTGCAAGGAGAGCCTTTCTGGAGTCCTTTTAACATTTTGGGGTTGCCACATCTGTGATAGATGAAAACTGAAGAGAAGCTTTGGCTATTTTATGAAGTTGTTTAAGGAAACAAAGATTTTTTCTTTAAATGTTTAAAATGAATGTTAGCAAATGCTACATTGTTGCTGCCTAACAATCCCTAAATTCAGAGTCTAAAAGAACAGAGCCGGTTGTCTAGGAGGTGGCTGATAAAGGTTGCAACCTATTGGTTGCTGGTTAGTTCTTTATCAGGCGGTGGATTTGACAGGACTCCGGTCTTCCAGGTAGCCTGGGTTCAGGGCTATTCCATACATGTTCACTCTGGGGTTTGAGCTATTCCTTGCAACATAGTAATGGGAGAAGTAAAAGAATTCAACCCAACTACACAAACCCAACTCAAGGCTCTGCTTGTGTCACATTTGCTAATATCCCATTGGCCAAGGCAATGTATACAGCCAAACACTGTATATTCAAGGGAGGAAGCACATTCTACCCACCGTGAGGCCAGAGCAAGTTACATGACTAGGATCAATTTTGGTGGAGTGGGAATTTAAGCTTCCACGATGAAGATGAGGGAGATGTTAGGTCTAAATATTTTTGGACACCAATCTATTCTACTATAAGGTAATTCCAAGTAGGATTGTCAAATATAAAACCAGTATTACCAACAAAACTTAATTGTCAATAAAATTCTAATAAACCTGAATTTCAGAGAAACATCAAATATTTTTAGTATAAGTATACTCCAAATATGGCATGGGATATACTTATACTAAAACATATTTGTAGTATATCCAAGATTCTAATTTAACTAGTTATTCTGTGTTTTATCTGGCAATCCTAGTTTTAAATGAAACAGTTGTTCTTCACAGGGTTAGACTAATAATAAAAATATGTAATTGACCAGATTATGCAAAAAGTATACTCATGTTGTTTTTTTTTCAGCAACTACCCTTCTGCCAAGATTGGCCTTGCTCCCAGAGAACAGGGACAGGATTCTCTGAAAATACCATTAATTATTTCAAAGGGGAGATAAATGGAGTTCTCAAGCCAGTTAGCCACTGGCCTTCTTAAACTTCCAGTGAAAGAGGCAGTAAAAGGTGCTAGAGATTTTGCAATTTTAAATTGTATTGGGGAGCAAATCTGGGCAGCCTGTCCCTATAATCTTTCTCTGCAGCAGGATTCCAGGCTTGTTAACTATGTTTTGAGAGTGTTTATCTTCATCATGGCTTTTGCCTCCTCCATACTCACCTAAGCTGAAAAACTATGGGTGTCCTCAGCACTAGATGAAGAATGGGGTGCTGACTAACTGGCCATAAAAGCCAAAGCCAATTCATTTTCATTTGGGGAGACTCATGTTGAAGTGGTATGAAATCTTTATTTGGAATGACCCCTTCCCCTTCACCTCTCTGTTGTCCCTTACCCTCAAATAATTATTTATGGCCCACATACCTCTGCTGTGGCTATTGAAATAGAAGGACAAAAAATACACTTGTGAATTGCTCTCATTAGCCATCTGAAGGGATCTGTTGGAGCAAATTACTTTGTTTTGTGTTTTTTTTTTTTTTTTTGTTTTGTTTTGTGTTTGATTGTCATAGTGCCAGTAGTTTTTTGAACCAGTACATAGGATCTTAAATTGTGTGTGTGCTTGTTTCTAAAGGTTGAGGAGCCAGAGTGGAGATAAATAGGATATGAGAAGTTTGGGATTCTTTCTCTACCTCTTGCTTTTCATCCAGAAATATTTATATTGAAATGTGCAGCCTGGTTTTTGTAGATGAATGCCAACCCCATAAACTTAGGATGTTAATTTTCATTTCTGCAGGGATTGGAAGTGATTCATGGTTTGCTGGAGTTAGAGACACCAAAGCATTTTCTATTAACACCTGGAGCTGACTGCAGAGGTGAAAGGCAGGTCTTGTAGAAAGAAAGATATTGTCCAGGGAAGAAAAATGTCACTTTTGTAGGCTTTTTCTTTCTTTTGTGTGTGAAGATGAGATTTTTTTTCTTTGAAAAATAATTTGTCTTGTTGCAAAATGTCACAGCAAAAATCTGCTTGAGAAAATGGTGACTTGTCCTTCTGTTGATTTTTTTTTTTCTGTGTTCATGAAAATATCACCTTAAGCATGTGGTGAAAATTAAGGGAAAATGAGCCATTTCACTTGGTTTTGTAAATGAGTACATTCTTTATATTGCTTGGTTCCATGAGAGTTACAAAGGAAAATTTCCGTTGGCTAGCTGATTAAATAAACATTTATTTGTTGAAGCAGTCAGGAGGAGAATGGGCAAACAAGTGGCACAATAAACAGGCACTTAAGTAATCATTTCCGTGGGCAGCAGCTGTGGCCTGAGTCAAGAGAGCAGATTTTATTCTTACAGAGGCACAGATTTTGACATTCTTGCTTCATCCCTTTAGACTATTAACTTTAATCAGTTTTCAAGGAGTCTTGAGAATTATTAAGTGGATAATGATAATGATAAATACATTGATAAAGTAATGATACAAGTAATTATTGCTCTTATTAAATAATTACTAACTATGGTAAAAATACTATGCTAAACACTTTTTGTACTTTGTCTCATTTTTAATCCTCTCAAAATCCTAGCATGAAGATGATATTACGGTCTGATTTCACAGACAAGGGACCAGGGATTAGGAAAGTCAATAACTTGCATGTGGTTCTGAAGGCATTATGTAGGTAAGCCATAATTTGAACTCAGGCTCTCTAACTCCAGCACCAAAATATTTTAACTTGAAATTCTATCACAAGCTTTGGTCTTGGTATAATATAAAAGACACTCTAAGATCTAACCATGTCTCCCCTAATTGATTTATGTCCTTGCTTGATGTGCTACTTTTTCTGGGTTATTATCTTGAGCTTTGCTTTTTTGGCCTTGGCAAGTTGCATGGGACGTCAGGTAGGGAATAAATGACATGAAAACTTTCTAGAGCCAAGGATTGAGAATTAAGGTAGTCACAAAGAGCTAAGAAAAGCAGAGGGAAGAAGAGAGTATTATATTCAAGAGGGTTTTCAAGTGTCAAAGTGTGACAATCTGAGAAATGAGGATAAAAGGTAACAGGATAATCCAGAGTGTTTGCTGAGAATAGTTCCAATCTCCCCTTCGTCATGTGTGTCAGGTTGTGGTGGGCACTTGGGTCAGCCCTGTAAAGATCAGGTGAAGGTCAGGGTCAACAAACTTTGACGTGATGAGGATAACATCCTTACTCATTTTTATGTTACTATGGATTACTCAGATGCATGGATTTTGATATGGGGAGGGTCAGGGGAGGAAACATCAAGTGGGCTAAGTTTTGAGTGGGCACAGGCCTAGGTTTGGCCCTGCAGATATAGGAGCTGGGTCTGCATGACACTGGGTACTTGATGGGTGACAGCTAAATGAGGCCCAGAGCTTAAACTTTCTACTTCACAATCTCTACCAGGAACAACACTGCATTCACCTGTCAAGTTTGTGGATGGGTCAGGAGAAGTATGGGGGCACCTGCAGCATGCCCAGTGGAAAATCATTCCAACCTCCAGCAAAAGATCATGAAGGAACAGCATAATGGCCTAGTAGATGTTCTACTCTTAAATCCCTTGTGCTATCAGTGGCATGTCTACTGTATTATGTCTTTTTAGACTTACAGATATACAAAAGTCAAGAGTTCTTTTTTTTGTTTTGTTTTTTAAAAGTCAAGAGTTCTAAAAGGAGGGTGCTATGGCTCTGTAACATGGTTGGACTTGCATCCTTTTATGATTAGTATCCAGTTTCCACTGTACCAACTGGTGGGTGAGAAGAAAGCATTCTGTTGCTCAGAGTTGTGGTGCTGGCTCTACCAAAGGGTATGTGTTTTGAACTGGTACTGGCAGAGACCCAAAGATCTTGGCTCCAAGCATGGTGCCACCATCAACCTGGACCAGGACTCTTAGTAGAATGGAAAACTTCAAGGGACAAAAACTTCCCTAGATAGCTGGCTAATGGACACAGCCCTAGAGAACTTAAGAGCACTCTTCTGCCTCCCAACCCCACCTCGTTTTTCTTGGCAATAAGAATATTGAATAACTATGCTGTCCATTGGAACTTTATGCAATGATGGAAAAAGTTATGTATCTGTGCTGTTAAACCACATAGTAGCCACTAGCCTTATGTGGCTATTGAGCACTTGAGTTGTGGTCAGTGAGACTGAAGAATTAAACTTTTAATTCCATTTAATTTTGTCTCCTGTAAATTTAAGTAGCCATGTGTAACTAGAGGCTACTGAGTTGTATAAATATACTTCAGAATAATTTTATGGCTTGGAGATGGCATGGCAAACAACACATGCACGTACACACACACACACACACACACACACACTCTTAACACTCTACCAAGTCTGTGCCTATCTTTTGCTTTATTATCACATCCGTTATCTCTAATACCCTACGAGGGTGATGTTCTTATTTTTTTACATTTTATAGGTAAGAAAACTGAGTTACAGAGAAGTACTGTGTTTTATCTAAGGCTATTTAGTAAACAAAAAGGGAATCAAGGCTCCAACCAGGCTTGTTTCTCAATCCAAAGGGCTGTAGGTGATCATCGATCTCTCAAAAAAGATTCAGCCTCATAGTTCTCTTGTCAATCTACTGACCACATGCCTGGGACAGCCCTAAGGTGCTTCACTTGAAAAGTAGAGCCTAGAACAATGGCTTGGTTCTCATAATTTGTTTTGGGAAATGATCCTGAAAGAACAGAATTGAAGAAGGTCTGGGAAGTGAAATAGAAAAAGAGAGAAAGCCTATCTAGGGGTATGTTACTGAGAGTAGGCACTGGGGCTCCCTAGGAACTATCTAAGGAATTGTGCAGAATGCTCTTTAAAGTTGTCCAGCAGACACGGTGAGGAGGGGAGTATTTATTGTTAACTCCTTGCATCCCAGGGTTTACCATGTGCTGGCATAGTTGAGTGGGCATCTGCTGGGGCCCATGTGGGGGTGCAGAGCAACCCTGGGCAGAATGCAAGAGTCACCTGGTAGACCTGAGGTGGGAGTTGTTAAGTTATACTTGTGTGCAACTTGCTGCTACAGCAAGAGCTAGAGCTTAAAAAGTGACCTGGAATATGTGAGATGGGACATAAAAGATATCTAGGGCCCAAGGGGAAGGAACTATATGGAGCAGCTGGGGGAAAGTCCAAAACGGGAATTAGGAAAGTCCATGAAGCTCTGAAAATGATTCCTCCAATAAAAAATTTAGAACAGATGGGCCTAACCTTTGATACTGTCAGTGAGCTATGGTCTACTTGGTTGCTAGCACAATGATATTACTTTTGTGCAACATAAACGACACTGTTATAAAGTAAGGCTTGAATCCTCCATTGCCCCCATCTTTTCCCAGATGACTTCTTTATGCCACATAGATGGAGTGACCTCAGAGAAACCAATAATTCAATGTATTCTAAATTTAAATAGTTATAATCTTATTCAGTCATTTAAGGAAAGCATGACATAGAGGTTAAGAGCATAGCCTCTGAAGCCAGATTGCTGGGTCCAAATTCTTGCTGTACTTTCATACCAGCTTTGGAGACTTGGGCAAACGACTTAACCCATCTGAGACTCAGTTTGTTCATCTGGAAATAGAGATTATAACCTATTTTATAGAGTAATGATGAAGATGAACTAAGTGAATATATTTGCAGGGCTTAGCACATTCCCTGGCAGGTAGAAAGCACAAGACGCATGTTTGCAATTTGTTCATTCACTAATTGATACTGAATTATTTAGTGTCTTACACACACAAGGCTCTGCTCTCCTTGATCAGTATGTGAGCCTGGGCCTGACAGTATGTTGCTCACTCTAGCCTTTTGAAATTATTTATGCTGTACACTCTCAGACCACTACTCTCCCCTCTTTTTCCTTCTGTTTTCACTGATCAAACCGTATTTTACTTTGCTTATTTCTTTTCTCTCTCTCTCTCTCTCCAACCTTTAAATGTTGGAGCATTTTGGGGCTCACTCAACCTTTGGTTATCTTCTCTTAATCACCACTATCTCCTGAAGTAATCTTGTCTAGTGTTGTGATTTTAAGTATATCTGTATGTTGACATGTCCTGAATCTGTCTCTTTTTGACCTCTCCCCTCCAGGCTTATCATTTTAACTCCCAATTTGGGATCTCCATTTGAGACTTGCTAGGCACCTCACTTAACATGACCAAAAGAGAACTATTGATTTTCTTTTACACTCACCTCATCCCACCACAGGATCCTCTTTCCATCTTCCCCATTTTGGTAAAGTAACCAGTTGCTCAGGCCTCAACCCAGCAGTCATCTTGTCCTCCTATTTCAGTCCAATGCTATATCCAGAATTGCCTCCAGTCTCAATATAAACACTTCTCAATATAATCACTGCTAGGATCTCCATCTATGGTGGTACAGACTGCACTGCCCAAGAGAATTCCCAATAACATGACAGACATCATATATTTTTATTTTTTTTAAATAAAAATTTTCCATTAGGTGGCCTAAATGTTTCCTCTTCTCAAAAAACCAGAATGTTAGTCTAACAAAGAATATCTTGAGGACTAAGTGCCTCTTTTTGGATGAGATCGGGCACATTCAAGCTGATATGACTATAGACTAGGTGCCTCTTTTTAAATTCTCAGAATAGTGCTATGAGAGCTGGCAGTGACCCAAATCATTGCTACAATTCTAGTTTAGATCACCATTATCTCTTGCTCAGATTATAACAATAGCCTGATAATCAATACCTCATAATCACCTTTCCTCTTTGCCTCCTCTGTGGTCCATTTCCCACAAGGCGGTCAGAGGAATCCTCGAGTATAAATCAGATGGTACTAATCTTGTTCTTAAACTCCTCTGTATTATCTATTGTCCTATGACAAATTAGCCACAAAACTAGCTTAAAACAACAGAAATTTATCATCTCATGATTATTATAGGTCAGAAGTTCAGGAGAGGCTTAGCTGAGAAGCTCCAGCTCAGCATCTCTGATGGGGTTGCAGGTAAGCTGTTGACCGGGGCTACAGTCATCTGAGGGCTTGACCTGGAGGATCCACTTATAAGCTGGCTCACTCACATGGCCAAAGCAGGAGGCCTTAGTGTTTTGCCATGTGGGTCTCTCTGTAGAATTGCTTCAATGTTATTACAACATGCCAGCTAACTTCCCTAGAGTGAGTGATCTGAGACAGAGAAGAAAGTAGGAGGTATACTGTCTTTTATGAACTAGCTCCATGGTTCTCAACCAGGAGTGACTTTGGCTCTCTTCCCTCCCCCTGGGACAGTTGACAATGTCTGGAGATATTTTTGGTTTTCATAATTCATTGGGGGGGGGGGTTGCTATTTGGTATCTAGTAGTCAGAGGCCAGGAATGTTGCTAAATATCCTACAATGTAAAGGAACACACCACCCCCTGCCAAATGAAAAATTAGCTGATTTACAATATCAACACTGTGGTGGTTGAAAAATCCTGGTCTATCCTCAAAAGTCACATATCATCACTTCTAACATATGCCTTTGTTTACACAGACTAAAGCTGATACAGTGTGGCAAGGGCTGATATGAGGGCATGAATACTAGGAGGTAGTGATCATGGAGGCCACCATTGGTTACCACTACTCTCCAGTGATGGCCTTGCAATTAGAATAGAAAGTAAACTGCTTACCATGATATTCAGGTCCTGCCTGGTTTGGCTTCAGCCTCCTTTTCCCACTTCAACTCTAACCATGCTCCTCTTCTTCCACTGTGCTCCAGCCACACTAGCTTTACATCTCTCAAACATGCCAAGCTTGGCCCTGTTTCAGGCCTTTGTCTCTACCTTGAATTATTCCCCCCCCCCCCGCCGATCTTTGGGTGGCTACTTCCTTCTTATCATTCAAGTCTAGTTTAATGTCCCCTTTCTCAGTCACCTAAGCTGAAGCTGAGATGCTCCCTGAGCCGACAACAGTTACTGTTTATCCCATAGTCTTATTTCACTGCATTCATAGCATTTCTCACTATCTGAGGTTATTTTTATATGTGTTCAGATATTTATTTCTGTCTGCTCCCATTAGAATGAAAGCCCTATGAGGGCAAGTACTTGTCCAGTATTTCCTGCCCCTAAGGTAGTGCTTGGAACATAGTAGCTTATCTGCAATTATTTGTTGAATGAATGAATGCATGTGCTCTTATTTTTTAAGGGTTACATGTAAGGTCTGACAGACTGTGTGGATGAATTTATTAAATATATGGGAAAGAAGTGAGACAAGGAGTGGAGAAGTAACATCCTTTTGAAGCAATGTCCTTTCACAGAAACGTCAGAGAGAACCTCTGCTTATGTTTTGAGTTATTTATCCTATTATCACTGGTCAATTTACTATTCCATATTTCCTTCCTTTTCCTTCCTGTATCCATACCCCCTTGTTGCTACAGCATGCATATGCAGGAAAGTTAAAAGGCATCATCTTTGGACATGGAATAGGACAAGAGAATTGATTGCCTGACCTTGGCTTCATTATTCTAGTACTACAGCTGTTGTCACTAACTAGCAGAGGACTCACAAAATCGAGTCCAGCCACATTAACTGCTTTGGGAAATTTTGACTAAGGAGCTATTTTTACACAGTATCAGAATGTACTGCAAACAAAGAATCAGTCTTTTATGGGAATAATTAAAAGCCAAACTCAGCGTGTCCCCACTACGATGTTAGTAGAGTCTGTCTGTACATTTCTGCCAGTCCCTTGGGTATTTTGAATTTATAGACACTCTTTATCCTTAGTTTACTTTTGGACTTGGCTGTCTCTGGAGCAGTGATTCATACAACTCTAGTACAAGAATCACCTTCAGATAGATCACAGCTGAATTCCTAAGCCCTCAAATCTTTACTCAATGTGACACTTTCAGACAGCTCCAAGGAGGGAAGATGCCTGCATAGAAGAAGTTGTCTATCGGGACAGGAACTACTAACTGTGATGATGAAGGAAGCAATGCCTTAGTAGAAGGGGACTCCTGGGCAGAGGCTACTGGTCAACCCTGTCTCACAATTATCCATTTAGACACAAATCCTTCCCCTGGTGGCATCAAACCTCGAGATTTCCGTTAGAAGCCAGAGCAAATGCCTGTGGATTTCCCATTTATTGGATTGAGGACTCCTGGAACTAGACTATTCTGTGGGAGGGCTTGTGAGAGAAATCATTACTAGCATTTGAAACCAGAATCTGAAAATTCTTAGTTGCTGAGCATCGGTGTGTCACTGAGGTGACCCCCTTTGCCATGCTGGGGAGCAGACTAGCTCGGCTTGAAATAACATAATTATAGAACTTGGCAAAAAGTGGAGGACAACAGAAGTGAAGTTAGAGGATTCAAGCACATCAGCCAGTCAGAAAGGCAGAAAATCTCTATCTAGATGTCCTGGGTGAACACAAGGTGACGGGGTCTGAAGTACACATGGGCAATTGTGCTAAAAATGGCAGCTGCCTCAAGCAGAAATTTTTATTACAGGACCAGAAGAGGGATTCATCCGTACATTCATGTAGGTGAATGAGTCAATACAAGTTTCTTTCTAGATTCCTGGGTTATAGGCTCCAGGGAGGCTTTGAAGATAGGAAGGCATAAAGTCAGAATATAAATTTTTGAGGTTTGGGAGGAAGGTGATATGAAAGTAGGAGTCTAATGGGATCAGGTCTCATCTCTGTCACTAACTTGGAGCTGTCTCTGCTATTACTTAGGGGCATTGATGGATCCCTTAACTTTCCATGGTCTGTGGAATCTTCAAGTTTTTCTACTAGAAAAGCCTCATGGCCCAGAATTCCACAGGTCTTTCCTGGCAGAACTATAGATGCTGTCTTTGTTTTGTTATCCTCTGGGACATTGCCGGACAGGAACTCTGGTGGTAAATGAGAAGAAATGACACAGATATTTTTGGTGTGATATACTTACGAAGCTGTTGCTATCAAGACAGTTAGAAGCCAATCAAATTCTGGCCACAGAGTTCATCTCCGCAGGCTTCAGTTTTCTTGTCAGCAAATCAAGAGGATAGAGCTAGATAACTTTCATCATTCCTTATAGATCTAATTTATGAGAATTTCCCAAATTAAATTAAAAAACTGAAGTCATTAAACTGAGGATTTTGTCTACCTCATTTATTCAAAAATGTTTATGGAACCCCATCTATCAGCCAGGGACTGTATCAAGATTTGGAGTTTAGAGATCAGTGTGCATGGTCTCCCCTTCTAGGAGCTTACCTTCACTTAGAGATAATCAAGCAAACATCCCATTGTAGACCATATGGTGATGACTATAATGGGGAAAATACCATAGCATGCACTTCATTCTAAAATACAGGTTTGTATACATAGATCACATCTTTATCCATTCATCTTTCGATGGACACTGAGGCTCCTTCCACAGTTTGGCTATTGTGGACATTGCTGCTATAAACATCGGGGTGCGGGTGTCCTGGCGTTTCACTGCATCTTTGGGGTAAATCCCCAGCAGTGCAATTGCTGGGTCGTAGGGCAGATCTATTTTTAACCTTTTGAGGAACCTCCACACAGTTTTCCAGAGTGGCTGCACCAGTTCATTCCCACCAATAGTGCAAGAGAAAATACAATGGACTATTACTGAGCCATTAGAAACGACAAATACCCACCATTTGCTTTGATGTGGATGGAACTGGAGGCTATTATGCTGAGTGAAATAAGTCAATTGGAGAAGGACAAACATTATATGGTCTCATTCATTTGGGGAATATAAAAAATAGTGAAAGGGAATAAAGGGGAAAGGAGAAAAAATGAGTGGGAAATATCAGAAAGGGAGACAGAACATGAGAGACTCCTAATTCTGGGAAACGAACAAGGGGTGGTCGAAAGGGAGGTGGGCGGGGGGGGTAGGGGTGACTGGGTGACGGGCACTGAGGGGGGCACTTGATGGGATGAGCACTGGGTGTTATTCTATATATTGGCAAATTGAACACCAATAAAAAAATAAATTAAAAGTTTAAAGAGATTCAAACAATGAAAAAAATAAAATAAATAAAATAAAATAAAATACAGGTTTGAATGAAGGGTCTTGTTGTGTTCATTTAGTTGCTACCAGATTCTACCTCTCCTATTAAAAAAGACAAAAAAAATCAAAACTTTTAAACGCTAACCTTCAAACATATTTATCTTCTTCTAGGGAGGGGAAGGCATGATTTAAGCAGATGGCCACATGGCAGGCAGAGGCACTAAGCAAAGGCAGGCACTTTGCGTCGGCCTGAGAAAGGAGGCCCTCTCCTCAGCATGTAGCACAGAGAAACTGCACATGTGGGCAGGAGGGGAAGTTGCCAGTGTACCAGGTTCTTAGTTAGGCTCCATAATCATTTGTGAATTTTTAGAATTCTGGCTGTTATGCAAATACATGAGTCCAAATACTTTCCAAAGCTTAAGTAGAAACAATCTTTAATTTCCCACCATTTTGGAGTCTGCATGCTTATCTACCCCTGCCCTTTATCTGGGCGCATACATAGAAATTGAGTATATTCTCAAATCTCCAGGTGCATAATACCTTAAGACCAAAAGGGAGTGTTGGGAGAGGTCAGCTTCGTTTCGTAATCCAAGATTTCTCTATTTTCCATTTATTTTGTCTGTATTCAACCCATGAAGATATTCTGTCTATAGCTTCTTAACAAACCCTTTAATTCCACCCCCCACCTCTTTTCTGGAGCATGTGAACCCAACTTGCCTTGCTCTGTGACTGCTGTTGCCACAGTGAATTATTGCACCTCTGAACTCTTTGCTGAAGAGTAACTCCCATCCTTCCAGATTCATTTATGTCTTTCTGCACATCTCTGACTAAAATGACAACAGTCAGTCTCACAGGCCTGAGCCCAGTGGAGGAGGCTAATAAATACTGCTGATGCTAATGAAAAATAAAATTTAAAATATTCCTGGCAAAGAAAAGTTTTTTGAAAAGAGAATTCTGTTAACTCACCCTCCACACTAATGGAGGGGGGCAGTAGTGCAGATAATCCAAATGTCAACTGTATTTAATTTTGCTCTGCCTACCATATTCTCTGCATAACTAAGGCATAGAAGCTAGGTAGAGGCCTCTGCAGGTGGCTCAGAGGCCTGAAGGTTTCTCTCTTTCTCTCTCTCTCTTTGTTTTGTCTGTTTTGTTTCTTAAATTCCACATGTAAGGGAAATCATATGGTGTTTGTCTTTCTCTGACTGACTTATTTCACTTAGCATTATACTCTCTTCCTCCACCAGTGTTGTTATTGCAAATGGCAAAATTTCATTCTTCCTTATAGCTGAATAATATTCCACCATATTTACATAGTCTTTATTCATCTATCGATTGGATACTTGGGCTGCTTCCATAGTTTGGCTATTGTAAATAATTCTGCAATAAACATAAGGGTGTGTATATCCTTTTGAATTAGTGTTTTTGTATTTTTGGTGCAGTAGTGCGATGGTTGCATCATAGGGTAGCTCTATCTTTAGCTTCCTGAGGAAACTTCATACTGTTTTTCATAGTGGCTGCACCAGTTTGCATTCCCCCCAACAGTGCATGAGGGTTCCTTTTCCTCCACATCCTGGCCAATATATTGTTTCTTGCGCTACTGATTTCAGCCATTCTGACAGGTGTGAGGTGATATCTCATTTTAGTTTTGATTTGTATTTCCCTGATGATGAGTGATGTTGAGCATCTTTTCATGCATCTGTTGGCCATCTGGATGTCTTCTTTGTAGAGATATCTGTTTATGTCTTCTGCCCAATTTTATTGGATTATTTGGTTTTGGGGTGTTGAGTTGTATAGTTCTTTACGTATTTTCGATACTAACCCTTTATCAGATATGTTATTTGCAAATATCTTTTCCCATTCAGTAGATTGCTTTTTAGTTTTGTTGATTATTTCTTTAACTGAGCAGAAGATTTTTATTTTGAGGTAGTTCCAATAATTTATTTTCGCTTTTATTTCCCTTCCCTCAGGAGACATATCTAGAAAAATGTTGTTTTGACTGATGTCAGAAAATTACCGCCAGTGGAATTTATGGTTTAAGGTCTCACATTTAGGCCATTAATCCATTTTGAGGGTTTTTTTGTGTGTGTGTTTGGCGAAAAAAAGTTGTCCAGTTTTATTCTTTTGCTGGGATCTCTCCAGTTTTCCCAACACCATTTGTGGATGAGACTGTTTTTTTTTTTTCCCATTATATATTCATTCCTCCTTTGTTGAAGGTTAATTGACCATATAATTAAGGGTTTGTGTCTGGGTTTTCTGGTTCACTGATCTGTGTGTCTATTTGTGCCAGGATCATACTGTTTTGATGAGTACAGCTCAGTAATATAACTTCATGTCTGGAATTGTGATATCTCCAGTTTTGTTTTTCTTTTTCAAGATTGCTTTGGCTATTCAGGGTCTTTTGTGGTTCCATGCAAATTTTAGGATTGTTCTAGTTTTGTAAAAAAATGTTGTTGGTATTTTGATAGGGATGGCATTAAATCTATAAATTGCTTTGGGAATTATGATATTTTAATGATATTTGTTCTTCCAAACCATGAGGATGGACTTATTTCCATTTCTTTGTGTCATCTTGAATTTCTTTCATCAGTTTTTTATAGTTTTTAGAGTGCAGGTCTTTCAACTCTTTGGTTACATTTATTCCTAGGTATTTTATTGTCTTGGCTATAATTGTACATGAGATTGTTTCTTAATTTCACTTTTTGCCACTTCATTGTTAGTGTATAGGAATACAACAGATTTCAGTATATTAATTTTGTATCCTGTGACTACTGAATTTATTTATCAGTTCTAGTAGTTTTTTGGTGAAGTCTTTAGGGTTTTTTATATGTAGTATCATGTCATCTGCAAATAGTGAAAGTCTTACTTCTTTCTTACCAATTTGGATGCCTTTCATTTCTTTTTCTTTACTAATTTCTGTAGCTAGGATTTCAGTACTATGTTGAATAAAAGTGGTGAAAGTGGACACCACTTGTTCCTGATCTTAGGGGAAAAACTCTATTTTTCTCCACTGAGGATATTAGCTGTGGGTTTTTCATGTATGGCCGCCTTTATTATGTTGAGATGTGTTCCCTCTAAACCTACTTTGTTTGAGGGTTTTTATCATGAATAGATGTAGTTTGTCAAATGCTTTTTCTGAACCTATGGAAATTATCATATAGTTTTAATCCTTTCTCTTATTGATATGGAATATCATGTTAATTATTTTCTCATTGCTTAATATAAAGATTAAATTCCTTAAAAGAGCTCATGTCCCTGTGAAGTCTGATCTTTCTAGATCCCTCTTGTACCATGTGCTGTTGCTCTCAGCATTCCACCTCTGCCTCCTTTGGGCTGTTACCTTATACATGCTATATCCCCTCCTAGCTGCAAGCCTGGGACCCTCTCCCTTTTCCACCAGGTCAAATCACTCTAATATAGACTCTCAAAGTGGCATTCAGTTTGCATCTTGACCATAGGATCTCAGGATCCATTGGAAATGTGTTACAGTGAGCCTGCTAGGAGGACTGGTTTGTTCACCCACAGTGTCTGGAGAGGGGGTGGTACTAGCTCTTGGCCTGCCTCGTGTTCCCTGAGACACTGAATAGCAGAACAGACTTAGGCCCATGATTGGAACAATCTCCCTCCCCATGTGACTGTCATTCCTGTCTCCTTTTTGCTGTTGTGCCTGGAATTCAGTACTCCCAGGAATGAACTTATCATCTGAATGCTGAAGTCTGAGCATTATATTTGGTCCTTTTCATGGTCCACTTTTCTCTTTTTTGACCAGTTACTCAGCCTAATGCTCTAGATTTCTCTAAGGCAGGCCTGACCCAAACTCTTCCAACAGAGCTAGGTTTGTACATTCCAGCCTCTCTGTGTAGGTGCCTCATCTGGTGCCCCAGCTTGGTGGCAGGAACTCCTTTGAGTGTACACACCTAGCTAATGACCACCTGTCAGTTAGTCTCCTGAGCATTGCCTATTACCTGGATTCTTTACCACCATTGCCTTTACCTGCTCAGGTCTTCAGCAACAGTTTATGGGATGGTGCCTGAGACTATAGTGTATCCCTGGACCTCTGCCTTGGGCAGAGGGTAACACTTCTGAGTCTCAAAGCTGCAACACTCTGCCTTGAAAACTCTGCTGCTAGAGTCAGCCTTACAGCCAGACAGATTTCCCAAACTCCCATGACCTCCATGGTAAGAAGGCTTTAAATTATCTCAGTGTTACCTTTTCCCCATCATGCATGTCACAAGATACCTTTAGGATGAGATCCATATAACTCGGGATCAGTAGCCAGGAGATAGCTCTGGTCTTAGATTTGTCACTATTGACAAAATCTTTACTTTTGTCACTATTGACCGGTCTCTTTACTTCTGTTGGTCTCAGCTTCTTCATGAAGGAAGGAAGGAAATGATACAGAAATGAAAAAGAAGGAAAATAGAAGCTTTTTGTCTAGATCCAGGTTTCCCAAATAGTTACAGCAATAAAAGCATTCGGTGGCCAAATAAATTTGAAGAACACTTAGATTAAACAAATTTTAACAGCTTTCCTGACAGCAGGACTTCTCGGAGCCTTTAATGTGCTAATATGTGTTGTGACTCTCCATAACAGATAGATAGAATTAACAGTTTGCCGTATTTACTTACACACTTGTAGAAATCAGTTTGGAAAATACAGATTAGATTGTTTCTGGTTCTTCTAAAAGTCTAATCTTTTAATCCAGAGTTTTGGCTTTCTTATCCATGCTATGAAGTGTGACACCTAATTGTGCCATGGTCTGAGTATTTGAAGAAAAAAATGATGCTGCTACTGAAAGGATGTATAATTGAATGGAGGCACTGCATTAGTTCAGGTCAAGACTTCTGGGTAGAGCATATGGTTCTCCAAAAGAGAATGTGTACTTTCCATCTTGTACCTTCTCCATAGAGGCAAATTCCCTCCCCATGTGAATGCATCATGGAAGGTCATTAACCTAAGATCAAGCACTCATTTCAAAAAGTGACAGTCCTGAAGACTTAGTGGCCCAGGTCAGGATCCACTTTAGAGGGTGGCAACTGCTGGAGTTCACTGACCCAATGCTAACTTATTAGCAGATCTTCTCTAATCCTGAGAATGTTGGGCTCATTTGTCCAGATGATATGAATTCTAAATGGAAAAGCAGAATAACAAATCCTGTATGGTTTATAGATCAGAACTTTTCAAGGTCTGCCCCTTGGCCAAGATGGGAGCATTTTACCTCCTGTCCAGAGCACATGAACACAGACCTGAAACTTTAAGTTTTGCTTAGTTTTTGCTAACTACTGGCTTCTTCAGTCTTTTGATCTCTGACTTCATGTGGACTCACAAATTCTGTTGTCCCATGTAGCAACTCAAAACTCCCAATTGTCCACCTTGTTTTTTGACTGAGTTTTCTGATTTGTTTTCCTTTTGTTAAAACCTCACTTACTTGGTAGTCCTTAAACCTCTCACCCATTCACTGCTGCTGAGGACACTCCCCCAACCCATAGGTTTTTCCTAGTCTTTCCCTACATTCTCCAGTTTTCAAAATTAGACCAGAATCCATCTGGTATAGCTCTAAAAAGTCATATCTGACAATTTTTTTATTTCTAAATAAAAAGAGGGAGAGAGACAGCCGCATTTATTAATGGACCATGACAAACACAGGCTACTTCCTTATAACCCTTGGTATTTGTCTTTATTTTTAGAATGTCCTCATGCTCCTTTTACTATCACTCTCTATTTGTTTTTGACAAGGATCATAGAACAAGGGAGACAGAAAAGAAGCAGGAGTGAGTATAAAGAAAGTTCATTTAAAAGTGTAGAAGAAGAAGAAAAAGAAAAAATATAAGCTATTACCACCACCAAGTCTCAGCCTATAGGAGCCCGGTGATGCTCTTGTCTTTTTGGTTAGCATCATCCATCACCTGCTATGACCTTGGTTCTCATTCCTCTGTGCTGGTATACTGAGTCCTGAGTAGGATGCACCATTTTATTTTGATAACTTTTTTTTTTTAAGATTTTATTTATTTATTCATGAGAGACACAGAGAGAGGTAGAGACACAGGCAGAGGGAGAAGCAGGCTCCATTCAGGGAGCCCGACATGGGGCTTGATCCCTGGTCCCCAGGATCAGGCCCTGGGCTGAAGTCAGCGCTAAAACACTGAGCCATCAGGGCTGCCCTGATAACTTCTTAAACTGACAGGCAACACAGAAGTTCTGGTGTGGTTGGAACATAGGAAAAGAGGGTCAGTGTTGCTCACCATTGAGGTATTATAAAGCTTTTGTTTTCTTCTCTTTTCCTCTCAACAAAAATGACTATGGCTTTTGGATGTTTGGGAAAACCAAAGGAAGATCAAAAGTGGACTGCCCTTTGGAAGAGGGATCTTGTTGCTTCCCTGAAAGACTTTTCCTAAGTAATGATCACCGGTAGTCCTGGCTGTTGGTACTTCAATGAGAAACCAGTAACTATTTTGTAATGTCTTCTGTAAACTATGCTAGAAGCTATTGTACATGAAATGTCTTAGTAGGGTTTATGATGTGGTCGTGGATATAAAATATAGACAAAACATTAGAGAATGATGCTAGATGGTGTAAATTACAAAACTTTGGCCTCCTGTGTGGAATCATGTCAGAATACAAGGTCAAAGGATTGGATAAATTTTTCCTCCTTCATTACCTCTCCTCTCAGCATGAATCTTAAACCACCTTCCATCACAAATAGGCAACTGCTACTAACACACATACATTTGCCACCTGGTGATGTGAATATCACTCAACTCAAGCCAGCTCCTTTGTGATGCTTTTAGACTTCCACTCTTTAGTACTCCCAGTTAGCTCTATCCAGTATAGGGGACTTCATCATAACACCCACGACTCTTTATTACACATACTTATTTGTGGGATGCTTTCCTCTAGTGAGATCCTGGAAGGCAGAGATCTTTCTTTTTCACTGTGAGTCCTGGAACTGTCCTGACTAGATGTGTGACCTTAAGCAAATAACTTACCCTCTCTGAATCCTAGATTCCACATATATCAATTAGGAGTTAATATTGTCCTTATTGCATTAGATTGTTGTTAAGTCTTAAGTGAGACAATAAAGATAATGCGTGTAGCCCAGCACCTGGAATATAGTAAGTGCTCAAGAAGAAATAGATGAAGCATGAAAGAGAATGACTGCTTTCTTAATACCAGTGCAGCCAGGGATCATACATAAAAGATTCATAGTCATGGCCAATAAGTAACTGAAGTAAGAGTGTCTGAAGCAAGAGCTTTATACAAGGGAGACTTCCTGCAGATGTATAGTTTCTAAATGCATTATTCTCAAGCTGAAGATAAATAGTGATATGTAATTTCCTTTCAATTAAGCATAAATCTTCATACCTTTTTCTTATTACTTCTAAGAAAGAAGTGCAAAATTTACTTAAAAAGGGGAGGGGGAACACAGCCCTACTGAATGGTTCAGGAGGAATTGCTGAACAGGCAAAGAAAAGTACCTATATTGGTTAATCTGAAATTTTGGGCAATGCTCCACTGGACAGAGGTTTCAAAGGTGGTCTGGCTTTGTTCTTAGCCAATCACAGCCTGAACAGCACCCTGTTTTCACCCCCTGGGTTACACATGGTAGTCACAAAAAACCTCTGGATCTTATTACTTGCTAGCTTTCTGACAGCATATCTGCTCCACATGAGAGGAAATGAATTGGGGTCTGGGTCTCCACAGTATACCAATAATAAATGGGCAGTAAACTTCTGGACCATACCCAATGAATTTTGAGTGAATAGGAAATTAGTAAAGTATGAAAGTGAGATCAGTCAGAGGGAAAATGGAAAAGCAGGTAGAATGTGTTGCTTACTGTCTTCTTGTGCTGCCTCTTCCCTCTTGGCACTCTTCCCTTTTTGCCATTTACCCAGCATCTCTGGGTCTTACAGACCTTCAGTCTGGCTCTGTCATCTCCATCTTGCTCAGCTGGGATATGTGGTACCTAGAGAAGAGTAGCCCCAGGAATTTGTGAGTCTGTCTCAGCCCAGAAAGGGAAGCTGTTTTGATCTGGATCAATGACTTGGCTGGGCACACCGGCATTCTGCTTGGTGCTTGTCCTCTGGCGCATGCTTTGTATGCACTTGGCTGTCATTCTGTTCTAAGCTATTTGTGAACAACCACTGCCCCCTTCCTGACTCCATGTAATCAACCACGAGGGGACTTCTGTGTCTATGTTTCACCCCATAGATCAGATCCCCATTGGTGTGGATCCACATTTAATTCGGGTCAAGTTCATCATTCTTCTTGGACAGTATAATCTAAACTGATGACTTCTCTCTACCTCCCAGGACACAGATTCACAGTTGTGTAATCTCCCCTCTTCTATATGCCACAGATATTAGAACTCCTTTCCTTCTCTACTGCTTATTACTAAAGTCCCAGTATGCCTGTAGTTAGCAACAGTTATGGACTAAATGATTGTGCCCCTCTAAAATTCATGTTTAAGTTCTAACCATTAAGGTGATAGGGCCTTTGGGAAGTAATTAGCATTAGATGGGGTTGTGAGATTCAAACCCTCATGATGAGATTTATGCCCTTATTGGAAGACACACCAGAGAGCTTACTCTGTCTCTTTCTCCACCATGATGGAGACATGATGAGAAGGCAGCCTTCTGCAGGCCTGGAAGAGAGCTCTCATCAAGAAACGTATAGGTTGGCACCTTTACTTTGGATTTCCCAGCCTCCAAAACTGAGAAAGAAATGTCTGCTGTTAAAGTCACCCAGTCTATAGTATTATATGGCAGCCTAGACTGACTAACACAACAACCCACTTCTGCTGGATTTTGCATAATCTGCTTTTCAGTAGAAGGTGAGTTAGAAAGAGAAAAACTAAATTTCATGAAGGAGACACACAGACACAGAGAGGCTGTTAACCCAAAGTGATGGTGGGATCTTTATGCTCTGATGACTGGTTACTGGAGGAACTGGCAGGAAATAACAGACCTTACCTGCCTCCTTCAAATTTTCTTCCATAAGTTGTTGGCTGCTCTACTGCCAACCAAAACTGACCTGGTAAAAATCTATTTAGTAAGTTAATGTTTATAAATGCTTTGCTCTGGTTTTCCTCCCATCTCACAGGGTTTCTGCTAATTTTAAATGACAGTGCCTCTTCACTGGAGATTAACAAGATATGAAGCAATCCCAATATTTTAATCAGTGTTTGGAGATGATTCCTGCTGAATAGCAGGAAATGTGGTTCTTCTGGAAATCCATTTTTCATTTGTTTTCTCATTTGCATCCCTAGTTTAAAGAAAATTGACTTTTTAAAAGTGAGTGATAATTAATCTTTGAAAATACTACAATTGTTTGGCTTTAATGCTACTTAATTTTGTTTCTAAAAACACATACCCCAAAATACTCAGCATATACCCAAGACAAGCAGAACTTTGCTTTTGGGGCAGTGTTGGAAAGAAAGGGTAAGGAGCAACAGTGGAAGTATGCGGACTCATTGGCATTAGGCAGAGTGCCAGTCCAGCTGGTGGGGAGGGGCTGGGAGGCATAAAGCCAGTTCTCCCCAGCCCCCTTAAGTGGTCTGAGAAATACTTGTGCTTCTCTGAGGCACTTCACAGTTTTTCTGTAAGTGGAGAAATGGCCTGTTCAATTCAGATTAACTGCAAGGCCAGACTGATGGATGGTTCAGAAATGTATTGTAAAAATTAGATTATAAAGGAATAGATTTCATCTTCAGCAATATGACACTAGATGGGCAGATAAACCCCTTTAGATATAGAACAGATAAAATGCAGGATAAAATACTTCAACATGTATTTGTAAAGCAAGATTGAGCCGGTATTAAAGTAATAAGAACAATCAAAGTCTATTAATAACAAGAACTTGCTATATTTTACAAGAGTAAGCCAGCATTAGAGCTGGTGATTATCCTGAGGGCATATGTTTCTAGAAAGACCTGGTCAAAGGTATTTTCATGCAGACCACAGCTGGCTGTGCATATTAAATGAGAGCTCAGAGCTCTGATATCCTGGAGCCTGGGTTTTTAGAAACCATGAGGGTGCACAGTGAACAGACGATAAGGTTTGGGGTCTGAGCAGGATAAGTTGGACTAAAAACTCGTACACAAAGATCGACACATTCAGTAGGTGAACTAAAACATAATCTTCCCTACAAAAGAGTTGTCTGCTTCTGCTTTGGGTCTTTGTGGAACAAAAGGTAAAAGAAAGTTCCACTAAGAACTCCTATCTCATATGCCCACTCTTCATGTCTAAAGATGGAATTCATGCCACTTGTGCAATTAAAATGAAAAGTAAAACATAAAACACACAAACACATTCGATCTATGTATACTCATGTTGAAAATGACAAGAATAGCCTGACAGATGTAAAGAAAATCCTCTCTGGAATTACACACTTAAAACTCAGGTCCCAAATAGAATTTCAGGGAACTGAAGCTTACAGTAAGAAAAAAAAATCACCAGATAGATATACAGGGAAAAAAGCCACCATGAGTGAGAGTCAGTAGAAACACAAACTACAGAGTCAGACCTATAAATAATACAAATATTACAATAATCAGAGAAGATAATACATATATATTTCATGTATTTAAAGAAAGATTTGGGAAGGGGCACCTGGGTGGCTCAGTGGTTGAGCATCTACCTTTGGCCTGAGTCTTGATCCTGGGGTCCTGGGATCGAGTCCCACATCGGCTCCCCACAGGGAGCTTACTTCTTCCTCTACCAATATATCTGCCTCTCTCATGAATAATAATAAAAAAAAAATCTTAAAAAAGATTTGAGAAAAAGTAAATATAATACTTAGAAACAAATTAAAAATAGTTGAAATTTAAAACTTAATATATAGCCTAAATAGCAGATTGGCCACAAATGGAGAACAAATGAACATTTCAGAAGATAGATCTGAAGAAGTTACTCCAAATGTATTGGAGCATGGGATGAAAACTATGAAACAGGTTAAGAGACACAGGAAAATATGAAATAAAACTCTGCTTGTACCTAATTGAAGTTCCAGAAGGAGAAAATTTAAGAATGGTAGAGAGATGATATGCAAAGTAATAATATATGAGAATGTTCTAGAATCAGTGGAAACACTGAACACCCTGAATCCAACACCAAAGTAGGGCAGTACAAATAAGGAAAATTGCAGACTAGTCACACATGGGTGCATGCAAGAAAGTCCTCCTTGAAGGAATTAAAATATATATTTAGCAATGTATAAAGGAGATAATAGTACATTATAACTGGTCCTAAGCTATCTTCTCTCTCTCCTAGCCACTTTATCACAGCCTATAAGATTGAAATATCCGATTTATGCTATTGAATTCTGCATTTATATATCTAACCCAGAACTCTTCTTAGGGTTTAAATTCAAGTATCTTACTACCTAAATATCAGAGCCATCCCAGCCAAAATAAGTCCAAAATGGAGCCCTAGAACTTTCTTCCCCTGTTTCCTAGGCCCTGGTTTTCTTCCTCTCTCACCTCCAGAGCTTTCCCTTGGCTTTTCCTGATCTCCTTTCATTCTTTTTATCTAATCTATTGCTACTTGTCCTTGATACCTCAAGTTTCTCCACCAAGAAATTTTTCCTCATCTACCTTTTCCCCTCAACCCCCAAAATCTGGGTTAATTGTCCCTCCTGCAATTTTTAGAGTAGCATTTACCATGTGGTATTGCAATGGTTGTGTACTTGCCTGTCTCTCTCAATAAAAGCTTCCTGAGAGAGGGATCCTTATTTATTGAGAGAACATTAACTGTGAGCATAGAATCTGGTCTGTAATCGTTAATTGCTCTGTAAATATTAGTCAGCTAACTGAGTGAATAAGATAGGAAAACTATTAGAGTTATATACAAGGCAATAAATAAATTCAGGTGAGAGATACAGAGGAATATCCTTCACTCCAATCTGAGAGATGTAGCCCAAGAAATATTTGAACTGACTCTGCTAATATATGGTAGATGCTTAGCCATCTGAGAGGGAGAAATAGGGTGTAGAGAAAAACATTTGAGATAAAGCGAATGCCATGAGCAAAATCTCATTTGGGGAAATGTAAGCAAGATACCTAGAGCTAGGAGTCTGTGTTTGGAAAGCACAAAAATGTTTCTGGAGAGGTTAGGTTCTCTAGAACTTTGAAGGTCTTGTCTCAAAATTTGGCCGTGCTCCGTCGAGTGAGGGAGCTGCTGCAGGATTTTTAAAGGAAGACCCACATGGGCAGATTTACCTCAGAAAGATCACTCTGGAAGCAGCGAGATAAATGGTTCAGAGACGTCTGGAACTGGATGCAGCAAGTCAAGTTGCAGGACTTGCAGCCACCTAGTTGATAGATAACAAGGGCTGGACAAGGACAATGATGGTTTGTCAGTGAGGCAGGGGAGCTAATTGTTCTGATCGAAGTACTGTGGGTAGGTACTAGTGGTGGACCTGAATATTCTGTTAGGACTGTCATTTGGGGGATTATCCAGCTGTCAGCACATTTACTGGCCTGGCTGGAGCTAAGCTGGTCATATTTGTGCCTCCCTAGAACCACTGCTGGAGTTGGTGGACACCTCTCCCCACTCCAGGAACCATCTGGAGAAGGTCAGTCTGACCTGAGGGACTTATTTTCATTAAAAAGTTCACAAAAGCACAAGTCATTGTTCAGAAAGGGAGAGATTACATCAACTTTGATCCTTTGTGCTGTTCATTGCCTTTTCTTGGTTTTATTATTATTTTGGCACCATTCTTGATTTTGAAGCTGAAAACAAATAGCGGTTATGTGTCCAATATTAGTTAAATATGAAAAGATATGTTAATCCTCGGGAATCTAATTTTGATGTTAAAATTAAAACCTGTGCAGACTTTAGTATTTAGAATGCCTTTTGTGGAAACTGGTGACAAATTGTTAGAGTTATGCTTCATACACTGATGATACTGCATTCTTTTTTTTTTTTATAACTGTCCTTTTTTTGCACTGTTTTAGAAAATACTGATTTATTAAGCAAACACTGTAATCTCCACAGAGTGTGATCTAAATATTTAATTTGCATACTGAATCCTACATACATCTGATAGGGTAGAATAAGTGTGATTGAATTCATTAATATAGATGTTCCAAGATGAATGGTCTTCCTGTGTGCTGCACTGTGATGTTTTTCAACTCAGATTTATATTAAAGCCCACTGGCTTTTAATGTCACACATTACTATCTCCTCTATCTTTAATGGATAATGTCAATACCCCTAAACAAGCAAGCGCTAGGTAAGGAGTTGTGTATATGTTCTGGCTTTTAGAAGGGGGCCAAGTGAGTGGTGGGGATTGAGAGAAGTGCATTCCAGCAGCCTTACCAGAATCCCAGGCACAGCTTTGTGTGCTTATCTGCACTCAGCCTGCCAAGCAGGGTTAGACGACCCTCAAGGCATGCTGGGGGAATGGGCCATAAGATGGACTCCGGAGGAAAATAATTCTTTGCCTAAATGAGTGGTAGGGAGCTCAGGAGGAAACTAAGACTAAAGTATAGTGTGTTACACAAATGCATGTACTAGCTTTACTGAAAAACAGTATGGCATAGAGATTAAGGGGATAGACTTTAGACTGAAACTTCGTGGATTCCAATCTATGCTTCAGTTTCCTCATTGGTAAATGAGGTTCTTAATATTTTCTTAAGACTGTTGTGAGGGTAAAATGAATGAATGCATGTAAGGAGCTTAGAAACTGTCCATCACAACATACTCAGTCTTTTTCCTTTTTGAATTGGCCCTCTAGCACAGGGTCTACCCTAAATTCAACCCACTGGCATTCAGTACACACTACCTGAACACCCAGTAGGTGCCAGGCACTAGGAAGACAATGATAAACAAGACACACTTTCTGCCTCAAAGGAACCATAATCTGGTAAAGCAGGCAAGCATGCAAATGGTGGATTCAGTTCTGTGTGATGAAAGGATTAAGAGAAGCAGATATGTATTTCCAGAGTAGAGGTAGGCTTCATTCTGAGTTAGGAGGTTGACCTAGGTTCCAACTACTTTACTGGGCTTTGAGGTGTGACTAGGAGTTAGACTGTTAGGTTGTGAGTGATAAGAAAGAGTAAAAGAGTTAAAGAAAGCAGATATTGAATGAAAAATAAGGGAGGAAAACATACTATGCCCTTCATCCTTTTTGTTTGTTTGTTTCTTTGATTTAGCCATGAGATTTATAGTTTTGGAGTATTACCAGTTCTTAATCTAAATTTGGAAAGAGTTGTATGCCTAATGGAAGCAGAAAATTGGAGAATTCCCTCTTATTCTAGGAACAGGCATGCTGTTGTCCAGCTGCCTGTGAACTGCCATTTATAGACTGCTGGCTTCTCTCCAAAGACAGAGTCTAGACTTGGTCCATTATTATGCTTCTGAGATGATCTTCTGGCCAAACCAAATCAAGAAGCTGTTTGCATATCAAAGCCAAATTCTTAGCTATTCAGAGCTTCATGCTTCATTCTTTTGGGACAAATGAAATGGCAAAAATTTGAAGCAATTTATGAATTTCAGAAATAAACATCTCCTTTGTGGGCTGGAGGATGGGAGTAACAATTCTCACAATTCTCTTCTCTGTTTTTTCTGCCCTTTGTAACTTGCCGGTCTTTCAGCATGCCATCATAGTAAGAAATGGATTTAAAAACACCTCAGTTTCCAATTCATTAAAGTTAAATGTGTCACATATTACAAGTGAAAATATAATTTTCAGATGGAAATGAAAACATTTTCCCTCCTATTTTGCTATTAGTATCTCCACAGACTCACAGTTGGCAGTCTTGACTTCAAAAGTGGTTTCACACAGGTGGGCACAAAATTCATATTGGGAACATTAGGAATTGGCAGCAGGGCTAGTATGGTGCTCTTGAGGGAGCCAGCCTGTATGAAGGACCTCTAAGCTGACCATGAGAACCATATCCTTTTTCTTATGGTCTTGTCTGGTTGTAGAGTGGATCACTGACTAAAGCTGAGTCAACTGGTAGGTCATTTTCCCAATGCTATTAAATATAAACTGATGTGTATTGTTTCTAGGCTGGTCTTACTCTTGTCCCTGCTTCTACCTACTGGCAGAAGGAGAAACATGAAACTATCCATTTTCTTCCCTAAATATCCTCTTCTTAGATTCCCAGTCTTTTTTTTTTTTTTTTTTTTTTTTAGATTCCCAGTCTTAAGGATACCACCATCTTCCCTTTTGAGAAAACACGGGAGTCAACCCACACTTCTCATTGTTTTTAATCTCTCAACCATCCACCATTAATTCACTATTATTTCCATCTCAACCCACCCCCCCCAAATTTCTCACTTTATTCCTCTATGATTATATGGATAGATGGAAATTCTTAATCAAGAGTCACCATTTTTTTATTGCATGTTTCAAAACATCACTTAAATGGACTTTTGTAGTAGCCTATCATTGGGTCTTCCTGCCCTTGGTCTTATATCTTCATCTCAGATTAGAACTGATTATGTCTTATACTCTCATGACTCTGAGACCAACTCTGAACTTCTCACATGGTGCTGAAGGCCTGTATCTGCCCATCTTCCTCTCCAGCTGTCTTTCTGTCCTCTCACACGTATCCTGTGCATCAGCCGTACATAACTATGAGTAATTCATTGGGTGTGCCTTATAGTTTCTCTTCCTGCCTTTGCATACTCTCTTCCTGCATCTGGATTTTCTTTTTTTCCTCTAATCTCCCTGTCAAAGCCCTTTAACTCATCTCTCTATGAATTCTTCCTTGAATCACCTGTGTCAGTCACCTTCTAGCAGGAAATAGCTCATTCAAAGGGATAACTTAAGGGAGACTTTAATAAAGAGAATATTTATAGAGATGTGGGCAGGATGTGGGAGAACTGCACAGGACAGAGTAGCAAGTCCCCCGAGACTAAAACAAGGGGCCGGCATCTGCTTCCTCCCTAGGGAAGAGAAGTGTCAACAGAACCCAAACGAAGGGAGCTGTTTGAGAGGTGCAGCCAGCCTACAGTCCTCACTTTGCAAAAAAGGAAGCTAAAGGGACAAACACCCTAATTTTATTCTCTTCCCTCCCTTCAGTCTCCTGCAAGCATTCATCACTGGCTGAAACCAGTGGAAGCAGGAGAGGAGAGGGCAAGGAAGCCTTTCATACAGATCATACTGGTAAGATCATCCTGGGGCACAGAGCAGGATGGAGATTGAGGAGTGGACCTGAAAGGGCAAACAGAAAATACCTAGCACCCTATCCAAGCAGAAATGATCGCTTGTCACAAGCATCTGTTTTACACTACTTGTATTACCATTATAATGCCACTTTGCAATTCCTTGTTTGTGTATTTCTCTCCCTCGCCATGTTATGACCTGTTAGATAGCAAGAGGCATGGGGGTTTTGATTTTTGGATTTTTTTGTTTTAAATCTTTGTATTTCTGTTACTTACCACAGTGCCTGGCATACAGCAGAGCAAAGCTGTGGAGGGTTAGAGAACTCACTCTTCTTGGATATTGGAGGGGAGGAGACATGTCACATGATGCTAACAACACCTCTTCCTGCTTACTGCCTACTGTGTCTGATGTTTTCCACTTCTATCCTCACCTCCTCCCTCTAATTCCTTGATCCACTTTTTTAAAGGATACCAATGTCTGGAATCCTTAAATCTAAAATCATTAGGCACATTGAGGTGCTAAAAAAGACAAAATATCCAATATGATGGCTCTACTTGGTTTTCCCTATGCCACAAATACTGCATATCTGAACTGTACCTAGATTTTTTTTTTTTTTTTTTTTGTACCTAGATTTAGATTGCAGAGGGAAAGGCTGAGGTTTTGGAACCAGGCTTTGATGAATGGTGAAAAGAGCATCTGAACAGGAAGGAGTAAAACAAATGTCCTTGTGTGGATGAAGCTCCTTAGCATGATTCTTCGAGTGTTTCCTCTTTGTGGTGGTGACTATAGCTCACTGAGAATGACATTGGAATTTTGCATGCTGTAGACTTGTCTTTTCTACCATCACCATCATAAAAGTTAACAAATTAGGCAGTAGATAACTAAAAAGTCTTTTTACTTGGGACTGTCTTCAACACACAGGAAAAGGCATGTGATACCAGTGTCTATGGCGATGAGCCTCAGTCTTTGTCCCATGGAATAGGAGATGAGTATAAAAGGGAAAATGGTAATGAAGTTGAGGACATACAGAGGAAAATACAAAAAGCCTCTGGTGTGGGTATCTTAGCCTGGGATGGGTGTTATTGCTCTGGACTTCCTGTTCTTTCCCTATAAGATCCCTTAATATACTTTATTTTAATTTCCTTTTTAACGTCTGCCTCTTCCACCAGACTATATGCCTATAGGGTAGGGAGTTTGTCCTATTCATAATCCCAATACTTAGTTCTGTGTCTGAACTATAGCAGATACCCAGCAGTTACTTGTGTAAAATAATGGATTCACACAGTTTGAAGAATGTCTTTGTGTCAATGTGTGCCCTTCACTTTGCTCAATAAGTTAGGTCAAGTCTAGAGTGTGCTGGGTATATAGCGCAGCTATGGGAAAGAAGATTCTTTTATTTCTCCCGACTTTTTTATTTTCTTATACCTGTATAATAAGACCTAGACAGATGAGATGATTATGATATCACCTGCTTATTCTGATTTGAAGACTCTTGTAACCTCAAAAAATCACCCCTTATTACTTGGGTTAGTTTATTATCAGTCTCTCTCAAAATGAAAATATGGAATAGAGGCATGATGATTCATCATAGACCATAGAGTGTTAGTTCTAATATTAGATCAGTTGACATAAAATGTAGGCCTGAGGCACAGGATGGCTATGTTTTGATAAAAGTGAGCAATAAAGGAGTATTTTACATATCGGCCCTTGGTGTAGGATTAATATAAAGGAAGACAGTTCCATAGGGGTTGGACCCAGATTAGCTGCTTCTCTGACTGAGGTGAATTGGGCTGTTATGGTGGAGCAGTTTCGGGTGGAACACTTCATCCAGGCCAGACACCTACAGAGCCAGGAGAAAGTAGATGAGGGGAGGAGTCTGCAAATATTTCAAATCTTACCTGGCATTCTGTTTGGAAATTTATAAGTTGTGCTAGGTAGGATGCATGGATCTACCTTTGACATTAATGGTTCTAAAAACACACACAGGCATAAGCTCAGATGAGAAATGGAGGCAAAAGGAAGCCTGTTGGCCAAAATGGATTCAGTGCAGTTCACAGTGATCATGAACACTTATTAAATTCAAGACACCATTTTGGATGATTATGGGGTATACATAATACATGTGAGACACTATCCCTTTCCCCAGGGATCTCACACTATAGTTTTGAAGACTTTATAACAGAATATCAAACCAACCACTTTTTTGCCTTGTATTTAAAACGTATCAATCATTGCTCAATCAATAACATAGACCATCTGCCTTCCAGACTCTTGTCAGAGAAAATAACATCAAATTGTCAGCTATCTAGCACTTATCAGAATCCAATCTGAAGAGATATTTAAGGAAGATAGTCTCTAAGGAATAGTTTTCAAACTTTTTTTTTTTTTTTTTTTTTGCAACAGGTCTTTCACTTCCAATGATAATTTACTTGGCAACTCAGTGTGGGAAAATAGGGAAGAGTGGAGGCGCTCTGATTGAGAGGTCAAGAGTCCTCTAAAATACCTACCCCCTCTTTGATACCTAAAGCATTTGCATGTGGCCCCACTGCTTTAGCGAATGCACTTTGCAAGCCACATATCTAAGGGAAATCTAAAATCTTTATTCCTCCACAAGTTCTATCCTTGTAAACCTGTGGGAGAAAGCTACAACCAGGACTCATTTAACTTAGCATGTGTAAAACTACTTTCTCTAAGTTATACCCTTAGCTGAGTTATGCTCCTTGCTTACCCTAAGGGCAAGAGCAAGAGTGATCTTGGGTTTTTTTTTTTTTTTTGTCTTTTATATATTTTCAAAATGATAAGAAAAAAATTATAAAGAAATTGTGTTACTTTTTTTAGTTTGGAAACAAAAGCAAAACAAAGGGATGATGTGATGAAAGCAGTACCTTAAAAAGAAGATGGTCTGGTAGTAAACTTAAGGGGAACATATGAGAGACTGCAGTCAGGGACAAGAGGTTGAAAGCTGGTGTCATGAGCCAGGGGTGACTCTAGATACTTGCACCAGGGTGGTGGCAGGTACAAGATGGAAGTCACTGTCATGAGACCCATTCACTATGAGGGTAGATGGACAAGGGGATATAAGAGACACTGGGAGAACAGAGGACAGAGGGGCCCTGGAAAAAATGGTCATCATTGGGGAAGTCCTGAGGGATTTGATCAGCAGGGTTTATGCAAGGAGGGGATCTCGCTGTCCTTAGAATTCAGGATCAGAGAGAGCCATGATGCAGGACCAGAAAAAGCCCTCATGTCACAAGGGCCATAGAGCCAAAGGGGCCAAAAATGAATTGTATACTTGGAAATGAAAATACCAAATACTCACTGGGGATTCTAGTTACTGACATACGATGCTTCCTGCCAAAACTCTTTTTAGAGGAGAGAGTTGCCTACATTCTGAAGTCCTCTCTGAATAATAGTTTAACCAGATCCTAGTGAGTCATTAAAATAATAATCATTTGCATTTACAAACATTGTGGATAATATATTTTTTCCAAAGGGATTTCACATCCATCTTCTTGTTTAGCTTTTCTGACAGCTCTGTGGGGAAAGTAGAGCTCATAGTATCTTGATTTTTGTGACAAGAGATATGGGCAGAGAGGTAAGTAATACATTTGTAGACAATAGTAGAGCCAAGTCTGGGACCCATGTATTTGACCTATAGCCTCCACATGCTGCCCCACCACAGAGGCTCACCTAGTAGGAACTGCAACCTTGTCTATATATGGGTATGCAGCAAGTAGCAGACTCTTAAAGTCATTCTGAGTTTCTACTCTGTTTGGTAGTCTGCACATCACCTTTCCAAACTTTCCCGAATTGGATATTGATGTTGGCCACTTGGCTTGAAGGGCTATGTTTCATTTTCCCAATGTCTCAATTTTATTCATTGAACTGGTATCTGGTCTCTCCTTATCCATATTTTATCTACATTAGCACCATCTCATGTGTCTGAGCTCTCATTTAATATGCACAGCAGGTGTGGTCTGCATGTAAATGCCTTTGAGGATGCCTTCCTTGAAGTTTCTTGTCCTCCCATTCTGGATATTTTTGCTGGTCCTGTGGTGGCCTGTCTTTGATTCTTGTCAATATGCTTACAGAGATGTCCTATATATCTTGTGTAAATGTGACCTTTGCAATGTTTTAAAATTGACTTCTTTTACATATATAATGTGTGTATGTGTTATTTATATGTTATGTAGAGTATGGATGTGTGTGTATATGTATATATCTACTTATTCACACATACAAATATATGAATATTACATACAAGAATAGGTCTTAGGTCTGAGAACACTCCCAAGAATGACCTTGAATATGAAGTGTCTGGGAGAACATGGTCAGTTTGGTTTATTCAGTCTCCTGAATGAGTTATTTACACAAAAGGGAACTTTTACTTAGAAGTACTGAATTTTGGACCTACAAGTCATCCTAGAGGCCATCAAACCCTAACTGTGATTTTGTAGTTAGGAAGACCAGTTATGGAATTAGCTTAATGTCACCCATCTATGATTCAGTTGGGATTGGAGTCTAGGAATTTTTTAAATCTCATTTTAATTTCTTCCCTATATCTGTTTGTCTCTTTCTTGTATGCATCTTTGTTTTTCAATAAATGCCATATTTTAGGAGAGAAATTAAAATTAGGGTTGAAAATCATCATACTATAACATTTTATTATGGATGTTGCTATGAATGACCATGTTTGATCCTAAATTCTCTGGGGACCACAGAGTGTCCAAGAACATAGAAAAAAGAGGCAGAGAATTAAGAGCCTCAGAATGAAAAGGAAGAAAAAATTTTAAATGTGGTAAGCAGAATACAGGGCTTGGGGCAACCTCTAATGAGGGGCACCACTTCCCCAAGCTGTGGTGGATACCATCACCTTTTCCTCATACCTTTCTCTCCTCATTCTGTCCTACATATCGGAGCCAGCCAGCAGTTGTGCAGACATATGTTTCTCTGCTTCACAAAGAGGGTATAATTGCTAAAGGGTCATCTGTTCCTACCATCCTGAAGTTGTCTTTTTGCAGTCCTTCCAGGCCAAGAAAAGACACTGGCATTGGGTAGTTAGGTTTACCCTGTGGTGATAGAACACTTGATTTATGTGGTTTGGTCAGACACATAGTAAAATCACTGAATAAAACCCAAATTGGCTGAAACTATTAGTGTTTGAAACATCTGGCCATTTGAATCAGAACCCTCAGTCTGGCAGTGTTGTGCTAATATAATATCGGCAGAGCACCAAACCAAGCCTTTGTGCTCATACAGTTTTGATGAAATAATAAAGCATGTGTACATAAACTTGTATAGACATTTGAAAGGGAATTATTTTTAAACAAGCATTCTGATAGGGATTTTCTGCTCTAGAGAAAGGAAATTGAGAAGGGTAAGCTCTGGTAGGGTTGGGCCAGCATGGTGCTACTTATGTACCTGGCTAGGGGCTGAGGCAGGTGGTGTATTCAGATGGCCAGTTGTGATTCAGACTACTTAGACCTTTAGATCACATGGCCTGGTTACCAGCTCCTAACTACATAGTGAGTCATCAGTTCAGCTAACTGAGATTAACTTGTGGTATGTATAAACATAGCCAAGGCCTCCTATTTTCATGTTTTATGGACAGAGCAGGTCTGGACTTGCTCTTGGCTTGTGGTTTCGGAACCTAAACTAACTGAGTGGAATTATATAAATGTAGTCTAGTTGTCTCTATGACCAGGTAACCATAAGACCATTACTCTCTCTTCTTAATAATACGTATTGTTAATTTATTTATTCAATCATTTTTAAACTTTGATTTGGAAATAATTTTATATTTACAGAAGAGTTGTATTTTCTCTTTCTCTCTTCCCTTCAAATACCTCAATATATATTTCTTAAGAATCAAGGCCTTATATAACATAACGTAACGATAAATAATATAACCACAGTACACCACATAAACGGTTTGTCATCAAACTGTTAACCATTAGTTTTGGCATCTATAGATGTTTTTTTTCTAGGTTATCTATTCTGTTCCAATAATCTATGTGTCTGTTTTTATGCAATTACCATACTGTCTTGATGATTCCAGCTTTGCAATGGAGCTTGACATCCAGAATTGTGATGGCACCAGCTTTGGCTTTCTTTTTCAACATTCCTTTAGCTATTTTGGGTCTCTTCTCATTCATGCAAATTTTAGGATTATTTTTTCCAGTTCTGTGAAAAAAGTAATGGTATTTTGATAGAGGTTGCATTGAATGTATAGATTGCTCTAGGTAGCATAGACATTTTAACAATATTTGTTCTTCCACTCTATGAGCATGGAACATTTTTCCACTTCTTTGTGTCTTCCTCAGTTTCTTTCATGAGTGTTCTATGGTTTTCTGAGTACAGATCCTTTGCCTTTTTTTGTTAGGTTTATTGTACCAAAACAAATAAAATACCCAGGAATATACTTAACCAAGGAAGTGAAAGTCCTATACTCTGAAAACTATAAAACATTGATGAAAGAAATTCAAGATGACATAAATAAATGGAAAGACATTCCATGCTCATGTGTTGGAAGAACAAATATTGTTTAGAATGCCCATGCTACCAAAGCAATCTACAGATTTAATGCAATTCTGATCAAAATACCAGCAGCATTTTTCACAGAACCATAATGAATAATCCTAAAATTCATATGGAACCACAAAATACTCTGAATAGCCAAACCAATCTTGAAAAAGAAAAATAAGACTGGATGTATCACAATTCCCAGATTTCTAAATATACTAGAAACATATACTCTCAGAATAGAGAGCCCAGAAATAAGTCCATGATTATTTATATAGTAAATTAATGTATGACAAAGGAGGCAAGAATATGCAACAACAGAAACGTCTCTTCAACAATAGTGTTCAGAAATCTGGACAGCTAGGTGAAAAGAATAAAAGTGGCTCACTTTCTTACACCATACACAAAAATAAACTCAAAATAGAGTAAAGACTTAAATATGAAATCCAAAACCATAAAAATCCTAGAAGAAGAGCATAGGAATAATTTCTCTGACATTGGTTATTAGCAATAATTTTCTAGGTATGTCTCCCACGGCAAGGAAAACAAAGGCAAAAATAAACTATTGAAACTACACTAAAATAAACAGCTTCTGCACAGCAAAGGAAACAACAAAACTAAAAGTTTACTGACTAGGGAAAGTATTTATAAATGACATAGCCAGCAAAGGGTTAATATACACATTATATATAGAACTTATAAAAACACAAAAAACCCCCAGATAATCCAATTAAAAAAATGAGCAGAAGACATGAACAGATATTTCTCCAAAGAAGACATACAGATGCCTATGGATGCATGAAAAGATGCTCATCATTTTTAATTATCAGGGAAATGCAAATCAAAATCATGATGAGATATCACCTACACCTTTTAGAATGGCTAAAATAAAAAACACAAGAAAAACACGTGTTGCCAAAAATGTGGAAAAAAAAGAACCCTCATGGACAATAGTTGGGAATGTAAACTGTGATGCAACCACTGTAGAAAACAGTGGTTTTCTCAAAAATTCCTCAAAAAATTAAAAATAGAGTTACCACATGACCCAGTAATCCCACTACTGGATATTTATCCAAAGAATACAAAAACAGTAATTCACAAAGATATATGCCCCCCTATCCTATGTTCCTTGCAGAATTATTTACAATAGCCAAATTACGGAAGCAGCTCAAGCATTCATCAGTAGATGGATAGATAAAAGAGGATGGTGTGTGTGTGTGTGTGTGTATACACACACACACACACAGTGAAATATGATTCAGCCATAAAAATGATAAAATCTTGGCATTTGCAATAACATGAATGGATCTAGAGAGTATAATGCTAAGTGAAATAAGTCAGTCAGAGAATGATAATACAATATAATTTCACTTATATGTGGAATTTAAGAAAAAAAAAAACAGATGAACAAAGCAGAAAAAGAGACAAAAATATATATTCTTAACTATAGAGAACTGATGGTTACCAGAGGTGAGGTGGGTGGTGTGGTGGGTGAAATAGGTGAAGGGGATTAAGAATATACTTAATCATGATGAGCACTGAGTAATATATAGAATTGTTAAATCACTGTATTGTATACCTGAAAGTATACAACAACAAAAAATGAAGAAGAGACCAAAATAGCCTCAGACTCTTAACTATAAAGAGCAAACTAGTGGTTACCAGAGGGGATATTGGGTAGGGTAGTGGGTGAAATAGGTGGAGGAAATAAAAAGTACTCTTATCATTATGAGCACTAAGTAATGTGTAAAATTGCTGAATAGTTATATTGTACTTGCAACTAATATAACACTACATTTATACTTAAAAAAGCACTTTCAATAGTGCTGCATCATGATAAAAAAGAATGAAATCTTGCCATTTGTAACATGAATGGGCCTAGTAAGTATATCATGCTGAATGAGATGTAAGATAAAAAGACAAATACCATATGATTTCATTTATATATGGAATAGAAACAAAAAGCAACAACAAAAGAGAGAAACAAATCATAGAGAACAAACTAGTGGTTGCCAGAGGGGAGGGGTGTGGGAGGATATGCAAAATAGGTTAAGGAGATTAAAGGCACAAAATTTCAGTTATAAAGAAGTCACAAGGATGACTAAATCCAGCATATGGAATGTAGTCACTAACATTGTAATAACTTTTTATGATGACAGATAGTAACTACACTTACCGTGGTATTTCATAATGTACATAATTGTTGAATCACAATGTTGTACACCTAAAACTAATTTATGCCAACTGTACTTCAATTAAATAATAATACTAATTTTTTATCTTAACTACAAAAAGAAGAGAAGTAGAAGAAAGAAAATAGTAAAGACAAGCAGGAATTAAATCAAAAGAAGAAGAGAGGAGAGAAAATTGATGAAACAAAAAAATTCTTTTAAAAAATGAATAAAATTGATAAATGTCTAACAAGACTGACAAAGATAAAAATAGAGAAGACACAAATCACCAATATTATGAACTAAAAAGAAGATATCAGTATAGACTCTACAGCCATTAAAAAGATGTTTAAGGAACACTATATAACCAACTTTATACTCATAAATTTGACAGTTTAGAAGAAATTAATCATTTTCTGAAAAACCACAAATTATCAAAACTCAACCAAGATAAAATAAATAACACAAAGAGTTCCATAACCATTAAAACATTTAATTTGTAATACAAAAGCTCCTGGAAAAGGAATCTGTAAGGCCCAGATGGCTTCACTGGAGAAGTATATGAAATGTTTAAAGAAGAATTAACATCAATTTTATACAATCTCTTCCAGAAAATATAAGAGGAAGGAATATTTCCCAACTCATTTTATGAGACTAGTATTATTTTGATACCAAAACCAGACAAAAGAAGTAAACTGACCAATACCAAGTATGAACTTAGATGTAAAAATCTTTGACAAAATAATAGCAAATTGAATTTTAAAAGTGTATAAAAAGAATTTTTCACCATGATCAAATGAGACTTAGTCCCAGTATGCAAGGCTGATTCAACATCCAAAAATCAATCAATTGAATCCATAGTATTAACTGGCTAAAGAAGAAAAATCAGTGGATATAAACATATCATTTGGCACAGGATAAAGCAATGTACAAAGGCAAACACTCATGCATAATAAAAAACCCTCAAAAAATAGAGGGAATATTCCTCACATAAAGAGCATTTACTAAAATCTTTTGCAAACATCATAATATTGAGAAACTAAACAAAAACTCTAAGGTTGGGAATGAGGCAAATACATCCATTCTTACCACTCTTGCTTAACATTGTACTGGAAACATGATCTATATAAGAAAAAAAATGGACAAACTGGAGTTCATTGAAATTAAAAACTTTACCTCTGAAAAACTCAGTTCAGAAGGTGAAAAGATAACATATAAACAGGAACAAAAATATTTGCAAACTATATATCAAAAAAAGGTATCGTCACTAGAATATATTTTTTAAAAACCTCTCCAAATTCAACATTTAAAAAGTTAACAGTCCAAGCTAACATAAAAAAAATAATGACAACAGGTTCTGAGAAAAATGCAGAGAAGCTGATTCCCTCATGCATTGTTGGTGAGAATGTAAACTCACACAGCCACTCTGGAAAACATTTTGGCAGTTTCTCAGGCATATATTCCAGAGTAACAAACTTATTTTCACAAAAAAATCTGTATGCAAATACTCATGAGTAGTTTATGAGTAGTTTAGCCTAAAACATGAAAACCCAGATGTCCTTCATGAGGTGAATGGTTAAGTAAACTGTGGATACATCCATACTGTGGTACACGACTCAGCAATGAAAAAGGAACAAAATATTTATAAGCACAATTTGGATGAATTTCAAGGGAATTATGCTGAGTGAAAAAAGATAATCCTAAATGGTCACATACTGTATGTTTTCATTTGTGTAACATTCTTGAAATGCCAGAGCTGTAAAAGTGGAGAACAGATTGTGATTTCTGTTGAGGATGGAGTGGAGGTGGGAGTGAAGTGACTGTGGCTATGAAAGAGTGGCAGGAGGGATCCTTGTGGTGACGGAACTGTTCTATATCTTGATTGTATCAATGGTAAGCATCCTGACTGTGATATTATAGTACAGTTTTGCAAGATATTATCATTAGTAAAGGACATGAAGTCTCTATTATTTCTTATAACTGTGTGTGAATCTACAGGTGTCTCAGTAAAAATTTTATTTAAAAAAAAAGCAGAGGGAGCCGTATTTTTTTAAAGGATTTTATTTATTTATTTGAGAAAGAGCAGAGTGAGAGAGCATGAGTAGGGGGCAGGGGCAGAGGGAGAGAGAGAGAAGCAGGCCTCCCACCGAGCAAGGACCCCAAGATGCAGGGCTGGATCCCAGGACCATGGGATCATGACCTGAGCTGAAGGCAGATGCTTAACCAACTGCGCCACCTAGGAAGCTTTAAAAAATACTAATGCTTGGATCCCCCAAAACATCTCCCCTCCTAGTTCCAAATTCTGATATAAATGACTTTGGGTAGGGGCTCTTCCCCTGTATTTTTAAAATTTTCCTATGGGATTCTAATTTGTGGTAAGGGTCCAGAACCTCTGGCCTGAATATGAATTGGTTCAGTCAACACAGTTGGGGAGGTAGCCTCACCTAGCCACAAGTTCGTGTCCTTTCTTCATCCAGCTGTGTCACTTGACCTTGATAAGCTTTCCAAGTTCAAGGACTGAGTCTGTGAATCACTAGTATAGCATCTAGCTCTATCAGAGAAGCATTTATTCTGCTGCTGAGGATGATGGAGGTGTTGCTGCAGCTAGTTATGGGTAAGGTGGTAACCATGAAATAACTCACCTAATTGTATTTCTATAACCTGTTCAGGCAAATCTAAAGAATGAAATAGCAAAATTTCCATGACTATTTTCATAATGGATCTTCAGGAAATCTGAACAGGGTGAAGGGATAAACAGGCACACTGCCTCTCCTCTTGCATAAATCATAACTACTAGCTTATGCATTCTGAACGTAAGTTTGGTAACAGTTATGAGTTGAGCATATGTTGTTTTAGGAGATTATTTAAATCCTACTCCAAATCCAAAGGAATCTTGTCTGAATCTAAAGAGGCTGACAAAGCACTCTGAGCAACCAGAGGTGGTGTCATGAATTCTAGCCTATTTTTTTTCCAATTGCATTGAACCACATGTAGGTTTTCTGAATGTAAGCTTGGTCATCCTCATTGTTCCAGGGTTCTGATGAGATACTATTTTACTGTAATAGATGGCTATTGCTTTTAATTCTTAGTAATTTAAAAAATTACACTATTAGTTTCATTGTAAATCAAAATTTATAGCTATTAGGAATAGATAAAGGTTGTTGGAGTGGTACTCACTGAGCCTGAGACTCACACAGCAAATATTTGTTGAGTGTCTGTCATGAGCCAGGCACTCGGCTAGGCACAAGATTCACAAGGATAAATAGTTAACAGGCTCCTGACTTGCCATGCAGTTCTAATAATTTGGGAGCAAACATATATTTATAAAAATTAATATCATCCCCGATCATAATGTATTTTTCTTCCATGTTGGGTTGATTGGTTTTTAACTTCTCCTTAAAAGTTGTAGCACTATCTAGACAAAATCACAGAGGAAGACAAACCATAAGAGACTTTCAATCATAGGAAACAAACTGAAGGTTGCTGAAGGGGGTGGGGTGGGGAGAGGGCTAACTGAGGGATGGATTAAGGAGGGCATGTGATGTAATGAGCACCTGGTGTTATATAAGACTGATGAATCACTGAACTCTACCTCTGAAACTAAAAATATACACTATATGTTAATTGATAGAATTTAAATCTTAAAAATTATAGCACTATCATTTTCTTTTCATTTAACCCCCCCCCCCCAAAAGTACTCCATGCTGGCTTCATCTTCAAAACCCCTACCAGTACTTTCCATACCTGCATCAGACATCATCCCCCTCCCAAACCCTCATTTCAGACATGGTCTCCAACTGTGCCTCCTTCCTACCATGAGCACCAAAAGAAGACCTTCAGAGCCTACCAAAGCTCATTTTATCAAGTAGATTTATTCTATCCTGTTCCCTCTGGTCCGTGATTTTGCTTCATTACTTTTTGCCCCTTCTCTCTTATAACTTCACCCTTTCCTGACTTTCAGCAAGAAAACGTACTTAACTCAATTTGGTGGCCTCTTTAATTCTTCCTGTAGCTGCTGACCCATTTCTCTTCGGTCCTTTTCATCCAAATTTATTAAAGGAGTTGTCTTAAACTCAGTGTCCTTCCTAATCCCCCATTCACTTCTCAATTCATTACACAAATTGGCTTCTTCCTGACTCTACTGCAGCTAACTTCTGTCCACACTGATGCTTCTGCCTGTGTTGCACTTTCCCCAAGAGCCTCCACTCTGAAGCTTTCTCTCAACCTACTGGCTTGGTTGGATGCCTCTCTTTGGACCTCCCTGGGGATGCTGCTATTAGGGAGCTTACTATTCCTTAGTCTTTTTGTGGAACTCTAAGACTCTTAAAGGCATCTTTATATGTCTAGGCCCTAGTAGTCTAGAAGCTAATAAGGTAGACGCTCAGTAAATGATTGTTTAATGAATGAATTAATAAATGAATGAGGGAAAACTCCCAAATATGTATCCCAGTTATTTCTATGTGTTCCTGAAGCAGAGCCAACCAGGTACCAAATGTCTGAATGTTTTATCAGACTTTCAAACTCAATGTATCCAGTATTAAATTTATCTTCTCCAAAAAACTGACTTAATTCTGGGTCTTTGTGAAAAACACCATCATCAATCTCACTGGATAGGAAAAAAAAATCAGAGTCTTCATAGACTTCTTCTCCCCCCACCCCATCCACTTACTTGAATCAGGTACTAAGACTCACCTACCTATCCTTCTATGTATATTTCAAAATCATACATTCTTGTATTCTCAGTGCTATTGCTTTAGCCTAAAAATACATCATCTCACACCTCAATAGTTTTAATAACCTCCTAACAGGTCACTCAGCAGCCATTATCTTCCCTTCCAATTCATTTTCTGTACTTCCTTGGCAATGCTCATTTTAGAACTCAAATCTGATTCATTTATTTAATAAATATTTATTGAATACCTACTAAATTCTAGATGCTATTTGAGCCATTAAGGTTATAGTATGAAAAAAATAACCAGACACACCCTTTACCTTCATGGATTTACACCCTACTGAGATATGATTATACTGCTTCTCTAATTATGACCTTTCACCAGTTCCCAATAGTCTTTGTAGTAAAATAAAGGAATCTTAGAGTTCTGTTGCCATCCAGCTTGGTATTTTCAACCTGTGCGTGCATTTGAGTTGCCTGAGTTCTTGTTAGAATCTTGTTAGGAGATTCTAATTCTGTAAGTCTGGGGTGTAGTCCCCAAAGCTGCATTTAAACAAAATGTTATTTTAATTTTGATGCTATTTAATTCCAATATCATTAACATACAGTGTTATATTACTGTCAGATGTATAATATAGTGATTCAGCAATTCTACACATTACTCACTGCTCATCATGGTAGGTGTACTCTTTAATCTTCACCTATTTAACCATCCCTTCATCCACCTCCCTTCTGATAACCACCAGTTTGTTCTCTGTATTTAAGAGTTTTGTTTTTTGTTTGTCTCCTTTCTTTCTTCATTTTTTTTTGTTTCTTAAATTCCACCTATGAGTGAAATCATGTGGTATTTCTCTTTCTCTGACTTACTTCACTTAGCCTTATACTCCCTAGATCTGTCCATGTTGTTGGAAATGGTAAGATGTGAGCATTTTTATGACTGAATGATATTCCACTGTGTTTGTGTACATATATATATATACACACACACGCACATATATATACACACACGCGCACACCCAATGGAATTCAGTCATAAAAATGTTCTTTATCCATTCATCTATCAAGGGACACTTGCATTGCCTCCATAACTTGGCTATTATAAATAATGCTGCAGTAAACATAGGGGTGCATATATCTTTCTGGATTAGTTCTTTCATATTCTTTGGGTAAATACCCAGGAGTGGAATTATTACCACAGATTACCACTATTACTATGGATCATATGGTAATTCTATTTTCAATTTTTAAGGCACCTTCATACTATTTTCCACAAGGGCTTCTCTGGATTGCATTCCCACCAATCTCCTAAGAGATTCTGATTCTGTAGGTCTAGGGTGGAATCCCCAAAACTGCATTCTTAGACTCCCAAGTGATTTGAATATAGGAAGTTCATGGGCTACACTTTGAGAAACACTTATTATTTGTCTACCCATCTAGCCCCACCTTCTGTCATTTCTCCCTATTCATTTTATAGCAGTATAAACTATTTTTTGGGGTGCCTTGGTGGTTCAGTCAGTTAAGTCTCTGCCTTTTTTGCTCAGGTCATGATTCCAGGATCCAGCCCTGCATCTTGGGCTCCCTGCTCAGTGGGTCGCCTGCTTCTCCTGCTTCTCTCTCTCCCTTTGCTCCTGCCCCCTACTCATGCTCTCTCATTCTGCCTCTCTCTTTCTCAAATAAGTAAATAAAATCTTTAAAAAATGGTTCATTTTAGGTACCACCTGATATTTCATACCTCCTTTCACTTGGCTATGCTGGTTATATTATTCAATCTAATTAACACCAGCTGCTGTGATAACAACAAAATCATGCCGACTTAATAGAATAATTTATTTCTCTTTTACTCAAAGTCCAATGTAGCTATTTCTGAAGAGATACCTTTTCTAGGTGGCCCTCTTTTAAGTGGATACTCAGACTCCTTCAAGTGTATCTAGGCTCCTCCTGAGATGCTGTCAATATGTGGCCTCCAAGGTATCTATATAAAGGGAAAAGAATATGGGAAAGGAAGATAAACTGAATACTTAACCACCACAGAGGGGAGGGATGCTCATAATTTCTGCTGATATTCCATTGGCTAGATACAGTCAGATGGACCCACTTAAATGCAAGAGGGGCTTTGGGAAATGCAGTTCTACATTCCTAGCTAAACTCTACTTACAAACTTTTGGTCATTAGTAAAAGGCTCCTGCTACCCTCTATACACCTGGTCACTAAATATCCATATGTCTCTATATTCCCACATACAACACACATTTGCTTTCTTCCCTACAAGGGCTTATCAGAAATCCTGTCTAATCACTGTATCCAGCTCACAGCCCACGATTTCTGAGTGGTGTATAGTCCTTCCTGTCAGGTTCGGATGAGACCTCTTTTGCCCCAGAAACCTGTGAACTGAAAGGATAAGTTGTCTTTCTTGCTCCTACCCCACACATCTAATATGCAGTGGTGGAACAGGCACAGGCTAACAGCACCGACTCTCATTTGGGAAAAGGAAGCATATAAGGCATAGCACAGCTAAGTACCCTTAGCACTTCTGGAATCACAAGTATTTTTGAAGGCCCTCCTATTCTAATGGTCGGGGATTTTCTTGTTTAGGTCCTGGTATCATTCTTTGGGGGCAGCTGTCTTATTCATTGTTCTCCTTGCTCCCGGATCTGCCCCATGTTTTTCTTTCTTTTGCATGTCTTCCTTGGCCACACCTGAAGGAGGTGTTGGGGGCATAGCCTCCTTGGGGACTGTATAGCTTTTACACCCTTCTTCCTGCTCTAAATTAGAGGACCCCAAATTTATTGTACCACCGGAATAGTCTAAGACTTTTGTTTAGCAGTGATACTTGTTTCTTTAAAAATTGGGCATCGTTGATTTCTTTGCTTCTAGTCAATTCGAGGTGCCTATAAGCATGCTCAAGGATTACTAGATATAACAGTTGATACAGATTTATTTCATTTTTTTCCTCTTCTCCATGCCCCTATTTCAGCTGACAATGACACCTTAAATTATACATGGGACAGATATAACCTTAATATAATCTTTATAGTAGTCATTTTAATCAAAAGAGGTTTTAAATATTTGTGATTCTGAACTGTTTTTATTTTTTAAATTCCCATTCCTTAGTGTTTGGTGTCTTGAAGCCTCAGCTTTTCAACCATGCAAAGCCTTACATATTTACTCTCTATCCTCTCTCATTTCTGCTTGCAAGTCAGCCAGTTCTTTCCAAACCAGCATGTTATTACTAACACTGCTTTTTAGCTTCTTTTCTTAGAGCTGTAGGCTGAGTGGGCCTGTCTGCCTCCATACTCACCATATGAAAAATTTTGACAGGTGTTTTGCTTCTATATAACATGAACTGCCATCTTTCTAACCTCTGATAACAGTTTTCTTGCCACTTGAGAGCCAAGCCAATGTCACATTGCTCTTTTTCATTCTTCAATAAATATACAACCCCAATTGCTTCAGCACCCACCAGCCGGTAGGTACCAATGGCATCCCATTAATGGTATTATCTCTAATGTCACTAGATTATGTTCAGAGTCTTGCATAAAGACCCTGAAAGATCTTACTTAAATATATGGGAATCATAATGGGTTTCCAGACAGGTTGCCTTGAATTAGACTGATTCTTCTCTTCTGCAAATATTTTCTGGGCACTGCATATAGGTTTAACTTCTGTTATTTCCTGCTAGGTACCTCCTGGGCATTTCCATGTTCATTGGGCATCTGCCATCTCCTGCTGAGCAACTCAGTTTCTCCTAGTGTTCTTCTAACTTGTCTTCCCATAATTAACTAAATTTCCTAGTGCCAAAGAAGAGCTCTACTTTGTACTGATTTGTCTCCTATATTTGATAGACTCTTTGTTCCCATTCCTAATGCCCATGTACCATATTTCAAAATTTCCTTATGTACTTTTGCTCCTCCATCTTATTTCGATAAAACTCCCTATTCATAGAACTCAGACCATGCTATCAAGCCCGTCCTTGGTCCAGATAGTACCTGTTACATACTGGCTTTCTCATCTCTATCTCTAGGCATGGTCACAAAACCTTCTCCTTCCAGCTCCTCTTCTCCTGGATAAATCAACTTGTTCAACTGATCCCTGAGGATCCTCGGGGTCATACCCTTAGTCATTTTTAAATCTATGATTAGAGTCTCCTATGACCCCTCCTACAGATATATTATGTCAGAGAAGTGTTTAAATGTTCTCTTTTCCTAGATTGTACTTCTTACTTTGTTTAGCCAGAGAACTCCTGGTTAGTCATTAAAACCTCATTATTTAAGTTCAAGGATGACCTTAGTGAACTATCCCGACCATCTCTACTCATTACCAGAGAGTCTTACTCCTTGCTCTGTGCTAACACAGTTTATAGCTTATTAAACCAATGGGTAAATATTAGCTTGCCTGTCTGTTTCCTCTGTTATAGTGAGATCCTTAAGTATGTTCTGTGTCTGCCATGTAGAATGTATTTGGTCAATGTTAGTTGAATTTAATTTCCCTAAATTCCATTTCTTAAGCACATGTTATGTTCACAGGTGGTAAGGCCCTTTTTGATCTGTTCTCCTTCTGTCATATACATGTGGATTAACCGGCTGTCTCCAGCCAGCTTGTGTGGAGGGTTGGAAAGTGAATGAGGCCCTATGTGATTCTGAGAATAAAGTAGTACATAAAGATGTGCCCCTCACACTGCTTTTTACCCAAGTAGTTGGCCACCCTTGATGTGTCAGGTATTTATCTGCTCCTGGTATTTCAGAAGTACTGAGATGATGAACTTACAGAGCTGCATGTAGCAAGGAACATTTTGTCTTACAACATTGCTCGAGTTGTGACATAGAACTCCTTGACCTAATTCATGAGAAAACATGATACAATTTTGATCTGAAACCTGCTATAGAAAGTAAAGGTCCTTTGAAACATATCTCGAACAATGCAGATAACCAACTTAATTTTTCTCCTTCACTACTTGTTATTTATGAAGCAGGGGCTAAGAGAAGAGAGATGTTTTCAGATGAAAGGTGAAATATTCTATTGTGGAGTATGTTTTATGAGGAGAAGAAAGAGATATATAATTTCTGACTCTGGGTTTGCATAGACTCTAGATATCTTTTCAGTTACCATCTCGGCACATTATTTAAGGCTCTGTTCTCGGGATCTTGAAGACCTGTTTTATTTTTTGATATAAAGTCATATCATTTCCAGGGTAAATGCTCCCCTAACAATCACCAAGCCAAGAGCCGTTTTTTATCCTTCCATCTTCAAGGTTAAGGGGTTCCATTTACTCAGAATGTATTTAATGAATGTATCTTATCACAAAATATGCTTTTAATGATATTTGGCTTATAAAATTCTATTTTCCACTGATTTCTTTAACATTGGTGCCCTTCTATGCTGTGGTTTGGACTCTGGAGTAAGAACCTTGAGTAGAATGGGAGATTTAAAAACACATCTAAGGCCCTGCATGGGAGAAACATTTTCAGGGAACTCTCTCAATAAACTTGGTTCTAGCCCAGAATGGTCAGGGCCTCTGACTCCAAGCTCTGTCCCCAAACCCCACCATTTCATGGATGAGGTGGTTGCTATAGGAATGGGGCATATGCAAGGCTGTTCAGGCATTTGAGAAGTTCCATGGTTGAGGACAGTCCCTTTCTTGCTGCCTCTCTCTCTAAATGAGGTGAGTCCTGAACTCACCTCATTTGGGCTAGATGACTCGTTGCTGAGGAGGGAGTTGTCCTATACATTGGAGGATGTTTAGCAGCATTCCTGACCTCTACCTACAAGATGACACCAAGCACCACTTTTTTCTCAGTTGTGACAACCAAAAATATCTTCAAACATTTCCACATGTCCAAAATATTTTCCAAAAATACACCCAGTTGAAAATCAATGCTATACGCCAACATGGAGACAAAAATCGCATAGCTCTGAGCCTGTATTTCATTCAGAACATTCTAGAATATGACCTTGGTATCTTGACCTGTTCTCCTAGATCTCAGTCTTGGTCTCTCTGGACAATATACCTTAAACCCAAATGATGACCCTCATGCAACATGAAGCTATTGCTTTCTGATTCCATCACTTGGACTCCTATTTATAGGATTTTTTTCCCCCTGTAGATGGAGGCCTATTTGTGAACTATGCATAGAGCAGGAAGGTATGGGGGCATTTGAGAAGAATTAATATGAGAATTTTCAGCAGGCCTGATTTTGGATTATCTTTCTGACATGTAATAGTTGTGTTACTTTGAACAACTTACTTAATCTCTGTAGTCCTGTTTTCTCATTGGTAAATCATAATTTTTAAAAAATAACCCTTACCACATCCCAATAAGACCTTTTGAGGAGAGTTAATGTATGTACAGTGATTTCCATATCACAGATTCTCAATGAATAAGCAGCAATGATGAGTATGGTCACATCATTGAGTCAGTAGATTTGGCGTAGTACATAAGACTGATATGAACACAGACAGACCTGAGACATGAACCAGAGAAGAGAGGATTATAGCTGTATTGCTGCTCCAGTTTATCATAAATTTGTTTTAGGGCCAGCTTCTTATCAGCAATATGTACAAGGGGAAGAATCCAAAGAAATGCAGGCCTAGGCCATGCTTTCTGGGAGCATCAGAAATCAAGTGTTCATGCTGGAGCCAACAGGACAGGTATTATGTACCTGAGGTCTCAAAAAAAGTGGGATTTGAGCTATATCTTTGAGCTTTTTGGTTAAGCATGAAAGAGTAGAGAAAGACAGTCAAGGTTCTGAGAAAGAAGGTCTTAGGTATCTTTCGGGAAGGCCGAAGAAGCAAGCCATTCTACTTGCCTGCACAGGAGGAAAAGCAGCACAGGAAGTCTAGGTTCTACTGCTGTGAGGGCGGGGCTCATAGTGAACTATATAGTTCAAGGTGCACTTTAAGGGAGTCTGCGTGGGGGCATGAGACTCAGTGATGGTCAGTTAGAGAGAGACAGTGAGGGACCGACAGGACCCAGAAGGTGTCAAGCCCAATAGAGGCATGATGACAGAGAGGTGTCTACCCATATACAATCTCTGTTTAAATTACAGAGGTTTAAAAATGCAGTTTTATCTGATGACTAAATATTAATACGGTACTAGCAGTTTGAATTGCTAAAACATTGCTGAATTTTTCGACTACTTGCCCTTTTCTCATTTCATCTTAGCCAATATTTTCTTCTATGATATTCATTTACTTTTTAATCTCAATGCAGGCTTATTGAGAATATACCATCTTCAGACCTTTTCATTTTATAGTGTAGAAAATGCAACCCCATTTCTTTCATAATATATTTTTAAAGAGCAATAATGAATCTCTTGGAATTTTTAACTAGCTATTTAATGGTAGACTTACCTTGAGCTCTAAACTCTTCTAGACAATCAATAATTGTTCTATAAAAATGCAGGAATATTCGTTATTGCTGATACTAACTCTCATTCTCCCAGCTGCATGATCCAATTTGTTTAAAGCATTACTCGTCTTACACATGAGGCTGGGAATAAATAGGACAAGAAAGTGCTAAATTAATGATCACCTCATTTCAAGACAGGCAGACTCTTCTATTTTCCTGAATGTGTTTTTAAGATTGAATAAAAATCACTGATTCCTGTGTGACTGGTAGGAGCTGAGACACGAAGAGAGATTTTGGAAGCTCACAGGAGAGCTTGCCTTGCAGAGCTAGCAGATGCTGTGTGTGTGTGTGTGAGAGAGAGAGAGAGAGAGACAGAGACAGAGACAGAGAGACAGACAGGCAGGCAGCCACCAATGGAAGAAGAGGAGGGGCTAGGGGCTAGAGGTCAAATTTGGATCAGAAACAAGCCTTGCCATTGACAAAAAGGAAGAGGTCCTTCCTCAGTCTGATAAAATCAAGGTAGTGTTTTGGTTACTGGAATCAACCTCAGGATGTCAGATTTTCAAGAAGCTATTCAAGAGGTATTTTGAGTATTTATTATGTGCCAGGTACTATTCTAAGTGCTAAGGATATGACAATCAACAAAACAGACAAGGTTCTGTCCTCTTAAAGCTTACGTTCAAATGGAGAACAGGTTTTGTACACCAATAAACACATATATGAGGTTATTCTAGAGGTTGATAAGTGCCATGAAGAAAACAAAATAGGGTAATGTGATAGAGTGGACAGGCCTTGGGTTCTCAGGGTGATGAATGAAGGAAAATCTCCTTATGTTTCTGGCAGGGAAAGGGGAAAAAAAAGGCATTTTGGAATATATCCAGAATTTTCCGTTCTCCTTAACAAAAGTATGCTCTCAAAGAAAATTTCTTTATCAGAGTCTAATGGAAATGGTTTTACCAGAGCCTAACTAACATGGGAGAAGGCAAATATGCATCACCAGCCTCCTCCAGCCTTTCTGTCTTACCTCTCAGGGAAAAGCTGAGAAGCACTAGTGAAGGTCACGTCGCAGGGCCACAGGCCTACTAAAAGACTGAGATCTGTCATGGGATTATAGAATGCTCCCCTTCTCCCCACACCTTACCCCCACATCACCAGCACTCCTGTATTGTAATAGGGGAAAACAATTGGAAGAATGCAAAGCTCAGACTCTATTTAAGAAAGTCTCTCTAGAGAAACCCAAAGAGGAAACAGAGACAAGGATACTGCAGAAAATTTTAGCCTTTTATTCCTACAGCTACAGCAAACTTAAGTACAGCCCCACTCTTAGCCAAATAAATGGAAAATCTCACACTGAAGGCCTGTTCACCACAGTTCCATTTACTTAGTAATCATGCCTGGTTTTCAACAAAAAGTTCCAAGGCATGTGTGATATTGTGATATAATAAGAAATATATATTTGGTTTTTATTCCTAGTTCTTAGCACAGAGCTCCTAAAAGCTTTTTAATCCCTGGAGTGATGAGTGCTTTTTACATGAGATTACTGGTGACTGGGGCCTCTAGATAATTTCAGGATGGGGGCTGATCATCAGAAAAATCAAGGCATGATTACAGATTTGGAATTTTTAGCCCCACCCTCCAGCTTCTGGGAAGGGGAAAGGGGCTGGAGATTGTGTTAATCACCAATGGCTAGTGATTAATTGATTTAATTTAAATGATTTAATTAATCATGACTATGTAGTAGGATCTTTATAATTGTTCTAAACAACAGGATACAGAGAGCTTCTGAGTTGATGGACACATTGAAGTGCTGCAGGGTGACAAGCCCAGAGGGGGTATGAAAATCTGTGTGCCCCTTCCCCCATACCTTGACCTATGCATCTCCTCCATTTGGCTGTTCCTTTATAATAAACCAGTACTTGTAAATACTTTCTTGACTTCTGTGAACCATTCTAGCAGCTAATGCTATCTGAGGAGGGAGTTGTGGGAGCCCCTCATTTATAGCTGGTCAACCAGAAGTATGGGAGGCTTAGGACTTGTGAGTGGCATCTGGAGTTGGTGAGGAAGGGGAGGCAGCTGGGTGGCAGTTCTGTGATACTGGGCTCTTAACTTGCAGGGTATGCACTAATTCCAGGTAGTTATAATTGAACTGCACTATAGGACACCCAGTTGGTGTTTGGAGAGTTAGAAAATTGGTTGATGTAGGGGAAGAAGGACCCACACATTTGGTATCAGATGTGTTGTGAGAGAAAATGGCTCATAGCATGATAGAAGGTAATGGGGCTCCAGTAGATGAAGGTCCCTGAGCTGAAGTCTACAAGATGAAAGAGCCATTCACAATCAGAGGAAGACTAAACCAGGCACCAACGAGCAAAGGCAAGGCACCAAGGTGGGATTGAGCTTTGCTCAAAAGGAAATAGAAAGGGTGGCTGGTGGGAATGAGCAAAGTGGAATTGGTATGAAACGAGGACATGACGGTGGCCATGTCCCGTATGATCTTGTAGATTGTGGTTAGAAGTTTGGATTTTACTCAACTTTAACCTAAGTATCACCTACTCTTCCCTTCCTATAAATGCACCAACATGGCTTCTCAGGAAAGACATGGCATAGGCCCTGACCCAGCAGGACCAGACTCTGTCCTCTTTCCCTCTCCTATCCCACAATAGGCAGGCTCCTTTAGAACAAATATATTCTCCCTGTGGGAAGGGCTGCCCAGTAAAACCCTGCTGAATCCCATTATAGGCAGCCCTTGGCAGCAAACTTCTACTGGCCTTACTTACCTGGAAGCCTGCTGTACCATCAGCCTCCTATGTCCCTGTCTGTGGCCTGATGAACAAGCACTTGCCCGTTCTGTCCTGGATGTACATTTGGCTCCCAGGTGTAGGAGTCTCTCACCATGGTCTTCCTCCTGCCACCTAAAGAAAACCCCAGCATGGCCCCTTAATCCTCATTATTTTGTTTTGATCCATTTCTTAATAAGGTAGATCCAGATCTACAATGGAGGCTCTGGTCCTGTTCTGAGCTTTGTCCTTTACCCATAACTACCTTCTGTGGCCCACTGGGACAGGAGGAAGAATCATTTCTTCAGTCCTGCACCACCTGGACTGACTTTCAACCACCTATATGTGTTCCCCTATCAGTGTTGAAGGCCCTCCTAGCTTGTCCTTCCACCTCCAAACCCTGGCTCCCCTGTAGTCAGGTAAAACTTACCTCTGGAGCTTACCTTCAGGTGTGGCTGTGACTGATGGCAGAGAGACAAATAGATAAACAGATCAAATAAAATAATCATCAGGCTGCTGTCACTTCTGGATTCTTTATTTTATTGATTGATTTCCATAGAATAGGGCTGTTCTTTAATATAGTGCATTTATCTGAATATCCCAGCTGACAGAGATAATCCTGGGCCCCATAAACCAAGAGGAGGCACATTTATGCTCATAAGTATAGCAGATATTTAGCCATTTGTCCTGGTTTACATTTGTTCTTTATGAGCTATTTTTTTCCTTTTGTGGTAAGTTAAAGATCACTCTCAGATATTTATCAGGATCTCCCCCATCCTCTTTAGCTGTTATTATTAGTAATAGTGGGGTCATAGCCACCACCATTCACTGAGCTTCTTTTACATGCCAGGATTAAAACATGACACCCTTCATACTCACTTCAACATACTATACACACACACGTGCATGTGCATACACACACTCCTTATGGCAAGGCTGTAATGCAGAGACTTTCATTCCCATTTTCAGAGTAGGGAACTGATATTTCTAGATGTTAGGCAGTTTGCTCAAAATTGCCTCAGGAAAATAGCAGATTTCAAATCTTGGCCTTTTAGAGTAAAAAATTGATGTTCTCTTATGTGTTCTCAGCCTAAAGCTCCTGAGACTATCCCCAGAGGTTTACACAGTGGTGGGAATTTTCAGAGTTTTATAGTACCTACGGTTTCAACATTTAGGTCAAAAATACTTTTGGGTTTTTGTGTTTACATCATAGAAAAATGAATAATTTTGCTGCAAATAGACATATGGTGGGTTTAACTAGCTGGATAAGAATGTATCATGTCATATTCCTGCTCTATGCCACCTATCATGTTGTATTATATTTTCTATATTGGAGTCTGAATCTTCTGCTAGTCTGGGAACTTTTCTAGGACATTCCTCATGACTCACCCATCCCTAGTGAGTAAGATGGTTGGTGCAGAGTCAGCTTTCTGTTAAATGAAAGACTCATCTACCATCTTATTCAGTGGCACTTCCTCTGCTGCACATCAGCCCTGGATCCACCCCCTGCTCAGTCCCCACCCTCCCAGGACTCATTCTTTCATCTTCATAGAGAATTTTAGACCACTGTTGTTATAAGCCAGCTGGCATCATTTGATTTCTTTAAAGTTTTATGCTAATAATATTGATTTTTATTTTTTAATGAGTAATCACATGCATAGTATAGGGTTCAAAAGTTTCCAAAGGGTGTATGGTTATCAAATAAATCTACTGCTGTTTCTCACCTATCTTCATGTTTCTCATGTGTCCTTGTAGAGTATATGTATGCATCTATAAGCATGCAGAGGCACCGAGGTGGCTCAGTTGTTTAAGTATCTGTCTTCCACCTAGGTCATGATCCTAGGGTCCTGGGATCAAGTCCTGCATGGGGCTCCATGCTCTGTGGGGAGTCTGTTTCTCCCTCTCCCGCTCCCTCTGCTTGCTCTCTTTCTCTCTATGCCAAATAAATACATGCAATCTTTTTTAAAAAAAAAATGACAGGCATACAGTTTAAGTGACCCCTTCAGACAATTGCATGTGCGGTATGCTATCATTTATGTTAAAAATCTTTCATTTAGACTATTTCTAATGCCAAAGTACCTGATACATTTACTAAAAATAACTTGGTATTATTTGATACAATGCCATAAAACTAATCATATAATCTCTACTTTGGCTGGACCAAATACAAACTCTTAAGCAATGGAATTGGTAAATGACTTTCTGGTGATCGCAATGGACCATTGCAGATTCCAAATGTGCCTTCATGGAGTAAACCCAAACTAGACTACTCAGTGATGTTGCCCAGAAAAAGAAATTCAAGTGGTCTCAGGCAGCCCCTGATCTCTGGTTACTAGTTTTGGCTTTCCTAATGTCTTTGCTATCTGAAGAGCTACTGAACCAAATTGCAAGACACAGAAAAGCAGTGGCAGAGTGGTCAATTCCTTTAAGCAAGTGTCAGCCTTGCTGCAAAGTTTAACTTTCATAAATGGGAAAATAATAAAGAAAAACAGGAAGAGAGAAGTTTTATTTAGGATGTTCAATTGAAAGCTTATTTACTTATTTATTTAAAAGAAATTCATGTTTCTAATGTTTTACCTTGGCCTGAAATTATGCCATAAAGTATGAAAGTGTTTCTGAGGTCATTTGTTCTTATATGATTATTGGTGTAAAACATTTTGTTTTTGTAATTCTGGGGACCAGGTTCATTAGGAGAATAAAATAAAAGGAAACTCAGACTAAAGAAAAAAAGATAAAAGATTCTTTTTTTTTTTCCTTTTTGTCAGGCTTTCTGACTTCATAAAGAATTTCTCTAAACACTCTCCTCAAACTGTCTCTAAGTATGAGCCTGCTTTTGGTGATAGAGCAAAGCCATGCTAGCCTCTGATCCCTTTTCTGGCAGGAACTATCTTCTAAAAACAAAATCTTCAATTTGTTGTTCCATATCTAGCCACTATTGAATAATGGCATAAAATTAAACATTGGTGGGATATGTTATTCAAACAGCATGTTTACTGAAAGGAAGTGGGAAATAAACATAAAAGATAGAAGTATTTCAACTATGTAGTGCCCAAATCTGTCCCTGCCCATAGTTTCCATTCAATAACTAATGCATAGTTTAATTACTTTTATTTATTTATTTTTTGGTGAATAGGGATAATACGTGATTCCACTTCTATAATTTTTTGGATCTCTGAGTTCACCAATAAACATAAAACAGTGTAAGTGCTAGACCCTTGGTTATTGAGGAGTTTAGAAGTACATTGAAATATCAATTTGTAATTCTTTAATTCTATAGATTATATAGTTATAATAATCATGATAATGCTATTATTATTTACTGCCCACGTGTGTGTGTGTGTATATATATATATATATATATATATTCATTATATTGTATACTATTATAGTACTTCTGTAACTCTATAAACTTGTAGAGGAAAATAAGGGGATTAAATAAGGTAGTGAAATGCATGAAGCAGAACTAAGCATGCTCTTAAAGTTCACACATGAGAGAGAACCACAGGGACCATAGTAAATAGGGAAGACTCTTAAAGAGGTGATATAGCCAGAACAGGTCCATGGACCCATATGGGGGTTCCTCAGGACCAGCCAAAAGGATCCTTGGTTTCACACAGGATAGATATCAAATGTGAGCCCAGAAGAAGTGAGAACAGAGTTTACTAAAGATATAAACAGAGGGAAGATACGTAGAGAGCATCCAGGAGACTTGGAGAGGAAAAGAAGAATGAGTTTCATCATTGCTTGTGGGCTGGGTTTTTTTTCTTTTTCTTTTTCTTTTTCTTTTTCTTTTTCTTTTTCTTTCTTGCCTTTTTTTTTTTTTTTTTTTTTTGAGGATCATGGTCTGGTGTACATGTCTTCTCAGGCATCCAGGAACTGGTTAGAACAAGGACAAAGGTACAGGTGTCCTCCATAAGTCACTAATTCTTTGGAGCCAGGGTCCCTTGGCATAAAGATGTCTAGCACCGGTGGTCTGGAATTTACACATGATGGCTTTGTTTGGTCATTCTTGCCTGGTCCTTCCTTAGATGTTATCTCTTGTGCTGGAAGGCTCTAAAGAAATCCATAATTCCTTGTCCCTTACAAGGAGGACATAGGTGATGAGGCATATGTAAGATGGGGGTGCAGTTTCTCACAAGAATAGAAGCAGGAAAAGGAGCAAAAAGTAGATTTTTATGGAGTCCCTTCACCTTTCCTATCTCAGAGGTAGGACTTGAGCTTAATTTCTGCTGGACAGAGACTGGCACCCTGCGCTCTAGCAGACCAGTTTGTATCTGATCAACTGTCCTACCAATACCGCTAGAAAAGTTGGGTTTAGAAATTGTTGTTTAAAAGCATAGAAAGCTTTTAAAGCAGCAGACTTGAGGGTCCTGGAGAAAAGGAAAGTTCAGAGATGCACAGGTAACAATTAGCACTGCCTTATGCCCCAGGATTTTTGAAAATGCTAAAGTAGTAGCTGAAGGTAGTTTTGATATTCTTACGGGGTTGAAGGAACAATGGAATTAAGCATCCATCAAGGGAGAAAAACCCTCGAAGCCCTTGAGACTTTTAGCTGGAAACCCCAGAGGGCTACATTCTAGAAGTAAGAACAAACTAGATATAGACTGTCACACCAACTGAAACTCCATTTAAATCACCTCAATCTCAGATTAGGTGATCTGCTCCTCTCTAATTGTCTGCCACAAGCAAAAGCAAAAACCTCTCTGGAGGAATATAACATAGTCAGAGCTTCAAGGTAATGATGGGAATAGGAACAAAAACCAGGCATGCAAAAATACAAGAATTAACCAAAAAAAAAAAAAAATCAAAAGGATAAAAGTCATATATATCCAGTTAGCAAATTCAAGTAACTGTTATTACTGTGTTTAAGAAATTAACAAAATGGAGAATTCTGGCAGAGAAGTAAACATTATAAAATAGGATCAAGTGGAGATTATAAAGTTGAAAAATATAGCAACTGAATTTAAGAACTTATTATATGGGCTTAACAGCAGATGAGGCACAATTTAAGAGTAAAAAAAAGAGACAAACATAAGAAAAAATAATACACAAAAGAGCGTATAAGATATATGGCAAGTAGTGAAAATGTCTAAAATTCATGCCATTGGAGTCCAAAAGGAGAGATAGGATAGGTGAGAAACAGTATCGGAAGAGCCATCGCTAAGATTTTTCAAAACATACAAAACTTCAAGCCAAAAGATCTAAGAATTTCTCCAAATACCAAGTAGGATAAATATAAGATACACATGTTTAAGCATATCATTGTAAGACCATTGAAAACTAAAACACAAAAGGCCTTAAAAGCAGTCAATAGAAAAAAAAATATTACCTTTAAAGAAATAAGAATGTCATATAGTAACAATGGGAGCCAAAAGACTATGATTGACAGCTTTAACATGCTGGAGGGGGGGTGGAAATCACTGCTTACTTAGAAATCTATACCCAGTGAAAATATTCTCAAGGAAAAAAAAGGCAAAGAAAAGATAATTTCAGACTAGCCAAAGCAGAATTTATTACCAGTAGAACCACACTGAAAGAAATAATAAAGGCACTTCTCCAAGTAGAAGGAAAATGATCCCAGGTAGAAGCATGAAAATACAGAAAGAAATAACAATAGAAAGAATAAATATGTGGGTAAATCTAAATGAATATACCCTGTGTAAAACAAATATAATAAAATATCATTGAATTTAAAGAATGTTCAAAACATGGCAGCAGTAGATCAAAAAGAGGATGGAGTTAAAATATCCTAAAGTCTTTGAATTTTCTGAGATGAATTAATTTATATTAGACTTTAGTAAGTTAATGATGAATCTTGTAATCTCTAGGGTAACCACTTAGAAAATAGTGAATACAGGAGAAACTTATTATACATTGAGTTCACCTAGAAGTAGTTCCTGTGACAAGGGTTTAAATAAATGAAAATGGTTTATTGGGAGATGATCCCCAATGAAAGTAGGGTAGACAAGGAGCCAGACAGGGATGGGAAAGGGAGCAGTAAATCACAGATTATCAGGAAACTTACCTGTGGGAGGAGCTGGAGCTTTCTTTATATTGGAAAACACTGGGAACCAGGATGAAATAAGAATCTTAGAGTTATCTCATCCAAGGGGCGATCCCATAATTACTTTTCCCAGGTTTGGTATTTCCTTGGCACTTCTGGCCTTCTTAGTGTGTAGGCAGAGACGACTCTCATGGCCAGAGACACCCTTCGAGTGTAGAATCACAAGCGTAGGCAGTTGGCAGTTGGGCTACAGTGCCAGGAAGTGAACTCCAGAGGATGTGGATGAAGTACTAGCAGATGCTACAATACTCAGAAAAGGGTATACATGTCTGTACCAATGACACATGGAAGAACATAAATAGTAGCATTATTGTAATGGCCTCAAACTAGAAACAACCCAAATTTCCCAACAGTAGAATAAATAAATGTTAATATATTCATACAATGCCATATTATACAGCAATGAAAGCAAACTGCAGCAATAAAAGCAAGAACATGGCTGGGTCTCACACATATAATGGTGAGAAAAGAAACCAGATGCTGCAGAATGCATACTGAAGATTCCATTTATATAAAATTTAAAAATCTGCAAAAATAATCTTTGGCATTAGAGTAATAGATGACTTTAGGGACGAAAGAATTTTTAAATGGGTGGGGGATAAAAGAGGGACTTTCTAGGACGTTGATGATGTTCTGTTTCTTGATCTCAGGGTGAGGGTTACACAACCTTGATCTCTTTGTGCTAATTCACAAACTGTACATATTTATGATATGTATACTTTTCTATGTGCACATGAAACTCCAACTTAAAGAGTTTATTAAAATGAAAAAGAAATTAGCTGGGCGAAGAAGCAAGGGCAATGCAACTGCCCATACCTGTGACTCTATACTTGAAGGGTCTCTTTGGCCACAAGAGAAATGGAGAGAAACAGTCAATCACAGGAAGATAAGAATAAGCAAGATGAGTGGGTGATCGTGAAGAGGTTTATCTATGGGAACTGGAAAATCTGTGTTAGATACCACTGGGAATATCAGGCTCACTTAGTGAGTTAAGACAAATTGAGAGAGAGTAAGGAATTTGTCCTTGGCATCACAGGCTATATAAATTCATTGTTGCATGTGACACTCCAGGCTCTGTTCCAATCCCTCTCACTCTTCACAAATAACCCCATACTTGAGAGAGTAGAGGTCACTTCTACTTTGCTAAGTTGGTAAAATGCATAACACAGGTAGAAACTTAAAGGATAGGGATGAAATTAAAACTAGCAATGCTGTAGAACCTAAGTTTACTTAAAACAGAACGTGGACAATATTGTACATCTCCTCTGATGGTTGTGAAAATATTCTTTTGGAAATTTCAACCTTTTCTTTTGAAGGCACCAAATTAGACACCAGGAACACAGTGGTGGTTCAGCTATGTAAACCTGTCGGACCCATATCATGAGTGATGGAATTTACTCTCTGTGGCCGCTATAAGAGAGAGTGAGTAGAGAGACCAGTTTAAAGTAACTTAGTCTAATTTAGGGAGGAAAGTGTTTTGAATACATATATGAACAGATTTAATGATATCGTATGATTGGTGGCTAAGGCAGTGTCTATTTAAGGAAGTGCCCTGATGGTGACAGACGGAACTTTCTTAAGAAGGGAGTATGTTCTGGTCCATCTGCCACTTTGTCTTTTTTTCCCTTTAACACAAAAGACAAGTGAAAGTTAAAATGGAAACTTCTGGAAGGGGCAAGAGATGAGTATTCTAATTATTAAAGATTCCTTTCAAGCTTTCAGATAGCACATGGAGTTGAAACTGCCTCTCTTCAAATCCCATTAAGAGCAGAACAGCTATGCCTGAGATTGTCAAGATGGGGTTTCATGCCAAGCCTTTTCTGTCAGCTCCAACCTGAGGAGAGGAGAAAGTGAAGTTCTTTTCTGCTTAGAATGCAATCCATCTTGGGAAATTAACTTCCTTATTGTTAAGGTGATAGAATGGATGCCCCTGTAGCAATGAACATTTGCCTGTGAGGCTTTGTCAACTGAAGGTCTAAAGGTAGCCTTTTTTTCTTTAGATGAAAGAGGGGGCAGATGATACAATCATGTAAACATTCTAGACTTGGAAAAATGAGAGATTTCTCCAGGTTCCAAAGGATATGGAGAGGGTAGTACAGTGGACAAATTATTTTTTCACAAGAGTAGAAATCTATATGAATTTAATGGTGATTGCTTGTTTATTGACTATTCGTGTTGCAACAGCAGCTATTCGCCTCCTTGTGAACAAAACAGTCCTTTCAAATTGTGATCATTTCAGTTAAGACTGTCAGCAAAAGAGACTAGACTTTAACTGTCACAGCTTGCTCCATGTTTTAGAGTATTGCTTTAAAATCTAAGGCCAGGTCTGCATAGTGTTTGTTTTTGCAAGAGCTAGTGTCTACAGGTGGTCACAGTCAGAAACTGGATGGGAGAGGGCCATGGACCCCCCATTGCTGGACATCCTGGGTTCCCTTGCCCTCCTGGCTGGATTCCACATTCAACCCTCAAGACTTCTGACGATTTCTGTGCTGACATGCAGAGCAGACAAGCTCTGTCAGAGAGCACAATACAAACACATGTGCAGCACTGGGAAGCTGCCTGCTAAGTGTGACAAAGGAGCCCTCAGCACAGCAATGGCATATGGAAAGTAAGCATGAAATTATCCCATGCTTGGGCTTAAGAATTGTGCAGGCTTTTTCTATTGAGCTCAAAGTGCTGGGTAGTTACAAGCTCCATTTTGCTCCAGCTGTGAAAAAGCTGGCTAAGTTGTCTTTGTCTGATAGAACATTACTAATGTTGAACAAAGTTTTCCATCTTCCTTCTCACTCTTCTATGTTGCTTTGGCCCTGAAGTGGTAGCTTGCTTTCTGGATTCACAGGCAAAATGAGTGTATAGTTTATGTGTATGTGCATACACACACACGCACGCACATACTTAACATACACACATACATACACACATACAAATAAATGAACAAACTAAAAAATCTTCCTGTTGAAAACTTCTCTTCGTTGATGAATTGCTTAGCTCTCCTTAAGAGACAGAGAGGCCTGCCATGTAAGCCCTTGTTCCAGGAAGAAACCCTAATTCAAGGAAATGTACTTTCATCTTCAGAGAACTTTGAGAAACTTCTGTGCTTTAAAGAAATTCTGCTGAGAACCCTCTGCCCAGATGCCAATCCCCACTGGATGTGAGAATCCACAGCCACATTCTACCTTCAGGGACCGTGGAGGGCACGCACATTGAGTAACTGCTCTGGGAAGTTGAAGGAAATAAGGGTGAATGGGGAGACTAAGTAGAGGTGGAGTGGGTGGAGGAGGGAAAGTGATATGAACAAGAGTCTACTGTTCTTTAATCCTAATTTGCAAGTTACCAGTAGGATCAAAATGCAACATTCCTGTCATCTATTTAATATTTAAATCAAGAATTGGGCCTAGTTGGCAGACATGGCAGTTGATAGTTCCATCTAAATAGATAATGGGTGGGACAGTTTTCACCTGGTATGCTTTGACAGCAGCAACTAACATACAGATATAAAGAAGTGAGTCAACTCATGTTTCCTCCTTCTGGCAGGTTGTCTTCCAAGTGTTCAAAGTGATGGGAGTCAGGACCTCGTGAAGAACAGCTTGTCCTATGGAAGCTTTTTTACTTAAATCACTCATTAACTCTGGAGGGTGAAAAGCACAGTGTCATGGAAAACTTTGGACTGACATTTCAGGGGTAGGACTTGAAGGCAGTTTAAACACGGTGTGTGGGTACCTGTTCCCTGGATGATGCTCAGAGCCATTGATGACTGTGGGAGGTTCCTCTTTTGTGGCTTCACTTTTGAAATAGACAAGACATGATAGAGGGAAATGAGTTCTTCTTTCTCAGCCTCATTCGAGCACTTTTTGTATTGTAGTTATAGAACTCAGATAAGCCGATAAAAGCTAGATCAGCACTTCCAGATTTTTGGTTTGCATAGTTTTATAATTCAACTACAAATACTTATGGGAAGAAATGAAACACACAATACCTAGTGTGTTTCTAGTAGAAGAAGATAGTTTTCCTTTTGAATGATTTCTTTAAAGAAAAAAAGAGAGTCGTGTTGGTCCCTAGTGTCCTCTGGGCCTTTCCAAGGATAGCGTCAATGATGATGAAATGATGAGCCTTTCTCTTTCTAAAAGTTTTAGGAAGAACATTCTTTCTTAAATCTAAAATGTTAGTATAAATAACTTCAAGTTTCACTCTTTGAAGACATTATTTTTTCTTTCCCAATTTGTGGCCCAGATGAGATGAAAACCCAAAAAAACATTCAACACATTGAAATTTAAAAATTGTGCTCAGATTTCTCTTATCCAGTCATTTATATCTCCAGTTACCTAACACTGATTTAGCATTTTACTTTGCTAGACATGGAGGACCAGCACAGGTAAGGCAAATCCTTACCCTTAAGGAAAACAGATAATCATAACACACAGTGATTCAAACAATACTAAAAGTAGTAACTGAGTAACATGGTGTTATGGAGAACATTCTTAGATTAGAGTGGTAGGTAAATTGGTCTCTGAGAAAAACTTTTGTGGAAAGGATCCCTGAGTTAAATTTTAAAGACTAGAACTTAGCCACATAGAGTGATGTCAGGCATTCCAGGTAGGGAGAACAATCCAATCAAAGGCAGGGAGGGGAAAAAAAAAAAAAAAGGCAGGGAGGAATTGTACACAGGCTAGTAGTGCTAGGGAGGCAGGCATAGGAGAGGAGTGAGTCTGAAGGTCCTGGAGGACCTTGTTAGCTAGACTAGAGGCCAGGCTACTATTGGGAAGCTATTACCAACAGCCATGTTAAAATTGATAACATTTGAGCTAGGGTAGCGTTAGATTGTAAGAAAAAGAAAAGACAAGTAAGAAAAATAGGAATTTAAAACCTATTCAAGAGATAAACCCAGCAGAATTTGACAGGGGATGAAGAGATGAGAAAAGTCCAGAATGCACACCCCCCCCCCACCCCCGCAACCAGGTTTCCAGCCTGTCTATCTGTCTATCTGGCTGGATGTTGGTTTGTGTGTAGGTGATAAGATGACAATGTATGCAGTTTGACAGAGGCTGGAGTTGAGGTGCTGACGGTATCCAAGTCAGCACGTCCCATGGAGAGTTGAATTGAGTCTGAGGCTTAGGAGAGAAGGTCTGGTCTGGAGATAAACTATTGGAAATCATCAACATCTAAATGACGTTAAAACCACGAGTGTAAACAGATTGGATTATCCAAGGGAGAGACAAGAGTGAGAACAGTGTACTGAATACAGAACCATGAGGAAGACCTTCTTTTAAGGATAAGATGGAAGGAAACAATCCATGGAGATGAGACAGAAAGCATGCTCAAAGAAGTATTAAAGAAGCAAAGTAAGCACATTGTCATGGAAGCTAAGAGTAGATCACAAACAATGAAGGAGCTACAGAGAGGTTTAAGATAAAATGTAAAACACATCTAGTGGATTTAATCCGTTTACTATTCAAAGTCTCAACATCCCCTTTTCCTGACACCAGCTTATCTTTACCCAAAACATTACTAAGAGAGAAACAGAAACAGCAAGCAGATGTGTTAACTCTTGTTTTGTCTGCTTCATGCTCTGTGGCTCGCCCCAAAGACCAAGTTCCCTGCAAGGCTGCAGCTGTAGCAGGTACATAAGCCCATATCTTTGCATGGTTCCCTACCACACTAGCGTTTGCTCTGCCCTAAGCAGGCGGTCTAGCAATTCCAGGTATCCAGAGGCAAAATACACCATACCTAAAGGTTCCAAGTAAGTTTATTTCATGGATACGTAAAGATTATTCACACTCAGCTCTAATGATTCAAGGTCATTGCTATCATACACACAGAGATGCTGTGGCATGCAATGAGATCTAAGTCTACGTCAGACTGTTCCATATGCCCCTGTCATTTTTAAATAGTTAAGCTTGCTTTCTTGTTTTAAGTTGTAGTTTTAAGCTGTCTTGATCTGACTCTAATAGCTTCTAACCTGCTTCTGACTTAAGGCCTCACATATGTGATGGGCATGAAAGACATGACAGAAATATCCTTTTGAAATGGCCACTGCCTCAGTCCTGGAAGATCTAGCTACCTTATTTTTGGAATGACCTGCCAGGATAAGGATAAGGAAGACCTGAAAAAAGGCATGTAGTTTCCTAAGTGAGAGACGATGTGCTCATATACGCACTGTTTGGGTTCTCATCCTATATTCATTCATTTGGGGCATGTACTATTAATTGTTTGCCACGTGCTTATCCTGAGTTGCCACTTCTCCACATGGTTTCCGTCGCAGAGATGGCAACGCATCCTGCACTGGTCACTGTGCTCCAATTCAGTCTCAGAATCCTGTCCACACAGAACTCCTTGTAGCCCCTGGGAATTGCTAAAAGCTCTTTGCTGGTTGTGGCCTACTGTATTCTAGTGCTGAGTCAGGAGCTACAGATATTATGAAAAAATCAAGCACATTTATTTCCCAGGTTGTTATAATTAAATTGAAGGGACAAAATCTTTCTGAGTAATTGAAAGGCTATATTCAACTCTGCTCACTGCGGGGGAAGGAGAACCAGAGTCACTATATTTGATTCTTTAATATTCAAGTATTGGCTAGAGGGTTGGAGTAGATGTCATTGAAGGGCTTTTGAAACTTTGGGAGCTACTGCTGTATCAGGGACCTGGGAGTACCACAGCACTGGCTATCAATATTAATATGTAAAAGAATCATGTGAATAACTCATTTAAAGTACAGATTTCCTGGATCCTACCTGAAGATGCTCCTTCTATAAGTATAGACTTAAGCCCAGGAATTGAGATTTTCTTAAAAAACCTGTTGATTCTGGGGTGCCTGGGTGGCCCAGTCAGTTAAGCTTCTGCCTCAGGCCAGGTCATGATCCCTGGGGTCTGCGATTTGAGCCACAGGTTAGGGTCTGCACTCAGTGGGGAGTCTGCTTCTCCCTCTTCCCCTCCCCCTTGCTCGTGGTCTCTCTCTCTCTCTCTTTCTCAAATAAATAAATAAATAAAATTTGAAAAAATAAAAAAAAAACTAACCAAACCCTGTTGATTCTGCTATAGATAGTGTAAGGGCCCCACTTTGAGAAACATGCTATTAGAGTAGTGGTCTCCAAAGTAGGGTTCGTACACTCCTGCTATAGGCGAGAATCGTTTATGGTCTGAGAACAAAATTTTAGAACTTATGTTTATAAAGAAAGTTCTTAAACTTTGCTGCTGATTGGCATTGGCATTTTCATTGAACCTGTCTGACAATCAGCTGATCAGGTCCTGGATAAAATGTGCAGAATGAGCTGAGTAGGAGTGAAGTTAAGTTTTGCTTATTGTGATATAGTAAGATTTATAATGCCTTGGCAAGTGGATTTAAGGGTCAGTGATCTTGCTTGATTAACATACCCCTTTCAATATGGGTGAATGCCTTAAAACAGATTTCTACAAAGAACCTGTGAGTTGATAATAATGCTAAAAAGCATCCACAAGGTAGCAAAAGAAAAGGGCCATGCTGGCAATTGTTCTGCTCTTTCAAAGCTCCTGTTTAGCGACATCAAGAGTAAGAGACAGTGACAATCTAACTGGATATGACTACCAAGAAGACTGTTTGAATATGGGTTTACAGACACTATCGTTAATAATAAGCTTCTTCCCAAATGCCCATCATGTCTTGAGGGATTAATTTATGCCATCCGGACCAGGAGAGCAGAAAAGCGATTAGGGAAAACATCAGAAGAATTAGAAGCCTATGGTGCAGAGGGTAGGTTCCAGATACTACAGCCAGACTCCTGGTTTGAAGTCACGTTCTGGTGCTTACCAGCTGTATGACCATGGATGACTTCGTTTCCCCATTTGTAAAATGGAGAATAATAATAATACTACCTTGGGGGGCTATTATGAGGCTTAAATAAGTTAATGGGTGTAATGTGCTTAGCCAAATGCCTGCATATGGTGCAAGTAATACAAATATTAGTTTAAACATAGTTTATCCTATTTTGTTTCTCTTTTATAGATTTCTATTTTTTATATATGGGTGGACTTTATTAAATTTGTAAATAAACACACTGATACTGGTGGTACGTGCTCAAGCATTGTGGCAAGTAAGGGTGAGCAAGTAAAAGATCCATAGTTGACTTTCCAGGAGATACTGGCACTCCTAAAATTTTCCCAGACCTCTGGGAGTATCAGTAGTTATGCACATCAGCCTTCGCTGGGCCTGGGGGCAGAGCCTGTGCTCCTGGATGGCGGGGCCTGGGTATAACGGCAAAGACATATCACTCTTTGACAATCTTTTCTCCATATCTCTTCTGTACATTAAACATTCTGACCTAATTGTCGCTTTATTCTAAGGTATGTCACTTTCATATCTTATTTTTCTGGTCCTCATGTCTGTCACACCAAGATATGACATGACAAAGTATTTGGAAATGTGCTACTTTGGAATAACAAACTACTGAGGAGCTGTCCTGCTCCCCTGCTCCTTGTGTTCTTTCCCTCTGGCACCTGACCTTCTGCCCAAGGGCCTCTTCTCAAGGGCCTCTGCTCATGAGCATCAATGCTCCTCAGAGCCAGACGTATCCAGGCCATGCAGACGAATATATTTATAAACACAGTTCTTCCCTTTTCCACGCAGTACAGCTAGGTGAGACTGATTTTTTTTTTCAAAAGCAGCATTACTGAGAAGGACATGAAAAGGAATAAACACAGCACCAAATGATTGAAATGAGAATGTCCAGTATTTCTTTCCAGACATCGTTTAATAAATATTCCTCCATATTTTTTCTCAATCTGCTTGAGAAAACTCCCACCAAGATGGCTTCAGATTGGATCATCTATGCGTCCCCAGAGTCTGTTTTCCAGTTGTCAAGTCAGTCCAGATTTTTTAAACTTTCACTTAGTTTCTTCCATATTCTGACTCTACCTTAAGGGTTCATGCACAGGATTGCCCTGAAAGACCTTAATTATCTCCTCCAGGGGCAGCCTGGGTGGCTCAGTGGTTTAGCACCGCCTTCAGCCCAGGATGTGATCCTGGGGACCCAGCACCAAGTCCCACGTCAGGCTCCCTGCATGGAGCCTGCTTCTCCCTCTGCCTGTGTCTCTGCCTCTCTCTCTCTCTCTCTCTGTCTCTCATCTGTCTCTCATGAATAAATAAATAAAATCTTAAAAAAAAATTATCTCCTCCAATTTTCTCTGTCCCTATCTCCCAGGAGACTCTTCTCTACCATTTTCTGAACACATCTAGCTCATTTGCTCATGGCCTCTCCCTAGAGTCGTCTCCCAGTGCTCTCAGCTGGGACAAATCCTATTTGGCTCCCTAGGACCCTCAAATGTTTCCTTTCTTGAAGACTCTTCTAGACCAGAGAAAGAGGCAACCTTTGGTGCATCTCAAAGAATACCCCAGAACTGGCTGTCTACTCTGTAGACCTGCATCATATGTCTTCACGCAGCGCTACTTGATTTGGAGTGAAGTTTTCAGGGGACCTTTTTAAGGTGTCTTTCTTTCTGGCACTGGTCTGCAATATCCAGATCCATTCTGAACATGACCATGTCTCATACATCATGGAACCCCTGATCTCAGGTTTGAAAAAGAGTTTTTCTCCTATCTATACCCAGTGTGTGAGTCCTCTCTGAGCATCACAGTACATATATCCTTATATTAGAACATCACCCAATGGTGGTGACTTCACTATCTCTCTAGCCATCTCATTCCCCAAAGCAGAGAATATCTTTCATTTATTTTAGAATTGACGTCATAGAGCCCAGCCTGAATTTCAAGACAACACAGCAAAAAGTAAAAAAAAAAAAAAAAAAAAAAAAAGTTGAACTAGTGATGAATTTAGCATGTGATCAGACTGTTTGGGTGCTCTGGAAACATACATTGAATAGAGCTAGATTATGGAGGTTTAACATTTGTTTAATATGCATGTTTGGCTAATTTCTCCTCATGTGAATGTTGAAAGGTAATGTCCTTTGAAATAGATGGACTTGTTCTGGAAAATGTTAGCATTCTAAAATGGTTAAAGGCTGGAGGGCAGAGAACTTCTGTCCTTTGAAAAGTAGCCTTCTTTTCTAGGCACTGGAAGACTTAATAAGACTAAGCTATTATAATTTATTGGTGCAGTATTGACAATAGGCTTGTTGCTGTGTAAAATACACACATACATTAGCTTTGCTTTTGGGACATACACTATAGATGTGGAATGCCCATTGACAAAGTTGATTAGATTATTTTAAGCATACAGATAGTCCTGTTTTACAGTGTTTCATTGCTTTGATATTATTTTCATCTTTATAGCTTGTCTCCATCTCAAGGGAGCACTGTTACTCAGGTGGCTCTTCAAAGGCCTTTATCAGCCACTTCTCCAGCTTCTACTTGCTTGAGATCCGGGTGTGAAGCTCCTCTGTTGGTCTGATCTATCAGCACTGATTCCTTTATTGATTTCTTTTTTGTGCAGTGGTTGATGATATTGAGAACACAGTCAAGGTCTTAAACATCCTTAGACATGAATATGCATCTTATTAAATACCTTAAGTGAGCTAAAAATGAAAGAAAAAGGTAGAACAATCACATTACATTTTGTTGTTGTCTTTCACGCGTCAAACAATAACAACTAAAGGCAGGAGAAATTGTCGAGTCCCTTTGTGGTAGGCAGCAATGCTCCCCTCCCCGGGAAATGCCTATGTCCTAACCCTCCAAACCTTTGACAATGTTAATTTACATTAAAGATGTAATTAAAAGTGCAGACCTTTAGATGGGGAGATTATCTCAGCTTATCTAGATGGGCTCAACCTAATTACACAAGTGTTTATTGGAGAACCTTTCCCAGCTGTGGTCAGAGGGCAGGCAGCGTTACTATGCAACAAGAGTCAGAGATTCAGCTTGCTGGCTTTGAATTCGGAGAAAGATGACCACAGGTCAAGGAATTTGGATGGCCCCTGGAAGTTAGAAAAGGCAAGGAAACATACTTTCCACTAGAACTTCCAGAATGGAATGCAGCCTTGTCGACACCTTGGTTACAGTCCAGTGAGACCCACGTTGTACTCCTGACATACTGTAAAATAATGAGTTTGTGTTTAAGCTGCTGTGTGGTAATTTGTTACAGCAACAACAAAAAAAATGAATATACTGTTTTTTAGAGAATACAGTGAAAATAAATATGTTTATGAAAATGTTTTTCATATTTATTGAGAATATGGTGGTTCTATAAGAGACTTGCAGCAAAGTCAAATACAGTCTATCCATGTAAAGCTAAGTGTGTCTCTAGGAAGTGTTACTGTCTAAATGCCCTGTTTGCTATTTATTTTGGAATAATTAGAGTGGAAGTAACTGACACTTCTACAAAGTCTGGGAACTGCTTGGCAATCCAGCAATCACCTTCGCTCGTGAGCCGGGAGCCTCTTCTCTCCATGCCTACTCCGATTCATTCGTGACAGCACAGACACCTTCCTCTCTAAGAAGACATCTTGTCACTCTCCAGACATTCCCAATACTCTCTCCACTTACCTTCACAACCACAGGAGCATCTCTCATACTGTTAGGCTGCATTACCTGTCTATATATATTTTTTAAAGATTTTATTCATTTATTCATGAGAGACACAAAGAGAGAGAGAGGCAGAGACACAGGCAGATGGAGAAGCAGGCTCCATGCAGGGAGCCCGACGTGGGACTCGATTCCGGGTCTCCAGGATCATGCCCTGGGCTGAAGGCGGTGCTAAACCATGGAGCCACCCGGGCTGCCCACCTGTCTATATTTTTATGAGCTTTTTATAGACCAACAGTATACCTTTCATCCTTAACCCCGATGACTACTCTTGCAGCTGCCTGGCACATAGGAAGCACTTAAGAAGCACTTGTTGAATGAAAGGATGTGCCGTATTCTTATTGTCTGTGAAAGCCCTGCAGCCTAGATTAGGAGTCAAGAATTTGGCTCAGGTATTTGGAAGGTACAGTGATTCTTTTTTAACACTTTTGAGGGAATCAGAGATTCCTAATTCTTCTGATATCCCCACAGTATATTTCCCCTAGTTTGAACAATGCAAGGAATTATAGGGGAAAAAAGAGCAAAGTTTGGTGTATGAATTTTTAACCTGGAGCACAAGGACCTCCTAGAAATTCCATGAATGAGCTTCATGGGGGCCTTGCAGACCACCTGAAATGTAATAGTATATATATATATACACACATATATGTATATATGTGTGTATATATATACACATTATATGTATATATATAATGTATTATATATACATTATATATATATTTCTGTTTTGGAAGCTTTTGTCACATTTGCACCTAAAGGAAAAAATTATTTCTGTTCTTGCTTAATAGGCAGTTTGAGGAGGCAACTTCCCTGGAATGGTGGTCCCGGCTGATATTTCTTCCATACGGGCAGTGGGGAATGTGATTCTAACACTCTTCTAGTAAACAAGTGGAACATCAGGATCAGGGTGGCTTAAACACAGTCATTTATATGGGATTTTACATTCTTTTAGAACTGATAGGGCACTCTGAAGTGTCACTTAGTTTTACCACCTGCCCTGAAGAAAAATTTCAAATAAGCCATTTTATCCCACTTGCAAGTATGCTTCCCCTGCCCCTGAGAAGGTGGTTGTCTAATCCTACCCAGTGCAATCCACACCAAAAGGGTCTCTTGGTGAAAACCAGAGATCAGTTGCTTGGGGAAAAATCTAAGTCTTGCCTCTTCCATTAAGAGTGAAGAAGTAGAGATGAAATGTAACCATGGGTTTAGATCCTTTGGTTAAACGGTGTGCAGTCTTCCTGAGCCAGGCACCCAATGTGTTCTCTAAACAGCCAGCATACCTGTACGTGAAAGCCTTTCTGCAAATAAACTACAAAGTTACAGGCTTGGGCACAGCATTTGAATAAGAGCAGTTAGAGAAAAAATAGCCTTTCCTCAAGGTCACCATCTTTGTCTCTGTGAACTCATTTTGGGGGCCTGAAGAAACTATCTTGGTAATTGGGGCATTTTTCCTTAGAGAAGGATGAGTTTCTGACTGCTGTATCCAAAATTCATCTAACACTGTCAAAACTATGAGACCACAGCAGGGAGAAGCTGGCCTTCCTGCCATTCTGCCTCAGTTAGTCGTTGTCTGCATTGAGTGCTGCAGTAGTGATTTGGGGGTGTATCTGAAAACTCAATATAGCAATTGGAATCCATTGCATTTGTTCATTTATTAAAACGTCAGTTATTTAGAACATCTAATTGTGAGGCAAGCACATGCTAGGCCCTGAAATTCTCTTAAATAGATTTGGCTAGAAGGATCTCAGTTATTTTAATAGAACAAATCAAATATTGGCTCTCAGCTTTGTCCTTTTTGCTGAATATTAGTTAATCCATCTACATCCATTAGATTCATATTACTCTTCTCCCACATGCAGAGCTTTGAGAGAGGTGTTGGCGGAGATACACAGATGGAGATGAGGGGGTTGCCCATCCTTAAGAAATTTACTGTCTACTGTTTACTGTAAGCTTTACTGTAAGCCCTCTTTTAGAAATAGCAAGTTATACACTCTAAATAAAAGTGTTTTTCCTCCCCCCTCCCTCCCCCTTCCTTCTGGAGGAGCAACTTTAGTATAAGAGTTTTGTTTCTAGAGTTTGCTAGGAATTTGCCTATAAGTGGTTGATGCTCTCTTGCACCAACTAAGGCTAACTTTCAGGTTCTCCAAAAGTCTTCAGACTTCATGGAATTAGCAAACAGAAAACAATCATAGGGGGTTATTATCCCTCTTCTTTTCTCTACATAGAAGATTATCTCAATTAGTCCATGAGACAGAACTTAATTTATTTCATTATTCCATGTATTTCTTTTTATTTATTTATTTATTTATTATTTATTTATTTATTTATTTATTTATTTATTTATTTATTTATTCTATTTTTAGAGAGAGAAAGAACACATGAAACAGGAAGGGAGGAGCAGAGGGAGAGGGGGAGAGAGAATCTTAAGCAGACTCTGTGTTCAGCACAGAGCCTGACACAGGGCTCGATCTCACAACCCTGAGATAATGACCTGATCTGAAATCAAGAGTCAGATGCTGAACTGACTGAGCTACCCAGGTGTCCCACTACTCCACGTATTTCTAAAGCCCTCTTTCCTTCTACCTCCCAGCATCATTTACCTTTTGATGTATGGATTAACACTGACTTTCTTGTGTTTCTTGGAGCTGGGACTTATCCCTTTTCTGGAATCACGGTGAAATCTACCAAACCTTGATGCTTCTTCCCTGTGACAATCCTATGCAAAATTTGCTTTTTCTTTTCTGCCATTGACTAATATTGGCTCTAACTTAACGTCAAACTATCGTTGACATGACTGATGACTACCTTCTCTCTGTCACTGTAGTTAACATAACATATATGTGATTAACCACACACGTAGAGTTAGCTGCCTTCCGGGTCTTACCTTCCCTAATTTTGTGTTACCTCTGTCCTTAAGTATACCCCTTTGAAACTAAACATAAATCAGAACACTTTTCAGTGGATATTTATCTAACTCCTGAAGATCATCTTTGAACTGGGCATTTGCTACTGAGCTAGAAAATAAGGGATTTTAAGAGTATGTAAATAATGTCCTTTGATGTTGAATTTGAGACAGTTTCCCTAGTTAAGAGAGGTCATATTTAAAATTCTTTGTAAACTCTAACTTTATTAATAAGCCCGGGAGATGTGTGCAGTTCTTTTCAATGATTTCTGTGCCATTTTTAAATGCTTATATGCTATGTATTTAGAAGAAAATATCTACCGATTGGTTTGAACAGAGGGAAAAGATTAGTTAGAGAGGCTAATAAAGGCTAATAAATCCCTGATATCTTTCAGTGGCAGAAGTTTGGTACTTCTAACTCCAGATAAGGAATAAGGTGGCCCTTTTTTGTGCCAGCAAAGCATCTAGTGTTTGCATTTATTATAAGATTTTATCACACTGCCTTATAATTATTAGTATTCTTGTTTGGTTAGCTATGCTTCTTGATGACAGAGAATATTTTTTACTTTGTGTCATTGCTTTCAATGTTGGAATATCTTTTGGCTGCAAAAGAGAGCAACCCAACTCAGACCATTTTAACCATAAAAAGAAATTTATTGGCTCAAAGATCGAAAAGATCGAGGCTCCAGTCAGGCCTGGGCTCAGGGAGCCACATGATTTTTATTAGCAATCTCTCTGCCTCTCCTACAGATGGCATATTAGCCACATTTTCTCTCCTACAAGGCTCCCCCATATTAACCAGAGAAGATGGCCTCACGCAGCTGTTGCATACTTGGAACATGTACCTTGTGATGGAAAAGTTAGTATCTTAAAATTTCTCTGATAGAATACTTTCACAGAGGGCTCTTAACAGTTCATCTTGGGTGCCATGCTTATTCCTTGGTGGCAGAGAGAATGGAGGACTTCATTGCCCATGCTTGAGACATGTGTGTACTCCTGAGGCAAATGGATGTGGTAAGCCCACTCAAACCACAGGAATTGGGAGATTGATGATTCCTAAAAGGATTAGATTTCGGGAAAACAGTCACCCTGCTAATTTAACATAAGTTTTTGTATCTAAAAGATAATCCAGTAAATGTTAAATGAAAAGATGAATACCTCTTCATCCATTTGGTTATTAAATCTTGTCTCCCTTTTAGAGTCTAGTGTGAATCCCTTTTCCCAGATACCCTAACAGTTCCTTGCAACCATGATCTGCTTTTACACCATTGGATTCATAGTTGACCTTGGGTGGGGTGAGGGGAGCATTCATTTTAGAACATTGTTTGACGCTTTTCTATATTAACTTGCTGTGATATCTGAACTCCAGCATTACAATTTAACTTTTGATATACTTATGAAACTATCACTAAATACTTACAGATTTTATTTAATCTAAATGTGAGACAAGATTCCATCAAAATCCTAGAGAAGAACACAGGCAACACCCTTTTTGAACTCGGCCATAGTAACTTCTTGCAAGATACATCCACGAAGGCAAAAGAAACAAAAGCAAAAATGAACTATTGGGACTTCATCAAGATAAGAAGCTTTTGCACAGCAAAGGATACAGTCAACAAAACTCAAAGACAACCTACAGAATGGTAGAAGATATTTGCAAATGACATATCAGATAAAGGGCTAGTTTCCAAGATCTATAAAGAACTTATTAAACTCAACACCAAAGAAACAAACAATCCAATCATGAAATGGGCAAAAGACATGAAGAGAAATCTCACAGAGGAAGACATAGACATGGCCAACACGCACATGAGAAAATGCTCTGCATCACTTGCCATCAGGGAAATACAAATCAAAACCACAATGAGATACCACCTCACACCAGTGAGAATGGGGAAAATTAACAAGGCAGGAAACAACAAATGTTGGAGAGGATGTGGAGAAAAGGGAACCCTCATACACTGTTGGTGGGAATGTGAACTGGTGCAGCCACTCTGGAAAACTGTGTGGAGGTTCCTCAAACAGTTAAAAATATACCTGCCCTACGACCCAGCAATTGCACTGCTGGGGATTTACCCCAAAGATACAGATGCAGTGAAACGCCGGGACACCTGCACCCCGATGTTTATAGCAGCAATGGCCACGATAGCCAAACTGTGGAAGGAGCCTCGGTGTCCAACGAAAGATGAATGGATAAAGAAGATGTGGTTTATGTATACAATGGAATATTACTCAGCTATTAGAAATAACAAATACCCACCATTTGCTTCAACGTGGATGGAACTGGAGGGTATTATGCTGAGTGAAGTAAGCCAGTCGGAGAAGGACAAACATTATATGTTCTCATTCATTTGGGGAATATAAATAATAGTGAAAGGGAATATAAGGGAAGGGGGAAGAAATGTGTGGGAAATATCAGAAAGGGAGACAGAACGTAAAGACTGCTAACTCTGGGAAACGAACTAGGGGTGTTGGAAGGGGAGGAGGGCGGGGGGTGGGAGTGAATGGGTGACGGGCACTGGGGGTTATTCTGTATGTTAGTAAATTGAACACCAATAAAAAATAAAAAAAAATTTTATAGAAAGAAATGCTATGACATGATAACTTTGCATACTATCCTTTAATCTCAACATTTAAGATTTGGAGGTGAATGCACTCGTTATGTGTAGGCTTTCTTTTCCATGGTGTTAGAAACACTGAGGACTCGTGATACAAATTAAGCTAATGGATCTCCTTCTTACTGGGTAATGAAGAAATTATCTTCTTTACCTTCTGTTTCTCCATATGTAAAATAAGGACAACAGAACCTTTTATTCCAGGCATTTGTGATAATAAATGATATTACATTTTATTTAATTGCCATCAGTATTTTGACTATGTTTTGTCAATAATGAAAAGTGGCTGGTATTCAGAATACCAAATAATGCCTCATTGTTATGGGAGTAGGAAGTGTAGGTCTAGAATGGGGCTAGGGAATCTAACAGGCACTCCAGAAAGCTGTAATATAAAACTAAGTGGGTCATAAAATTTAAGATTTCACCAAGATGTAGTAGATATATGACGTGTGTGTGTGTGTGTGATCTTTGATACTTATTCGCCTCATACTTCAAATAATTTCTATTATTTAGCAATTCACTCACTCATTTATCCATTTCATATTTATTTATTTGTTGCTGAGGACAAGTAAGACCAGATTCTTGGCTTCTAGCTCTCCAAGAGCGGCTTGAAGATTGCAAGCAATGGTTTTGAAACATTTGTGTGTATAAGATTCACATGGTGAGCTTGTTAAAATGCAAATTATAGGATCTCATTCCCAGAGAGTCTGACTCAGTAGGTCTGGCGTGAGATCCCCCTACACCTCCATTTGCTCATACCCCAGGTGGCCTTTGGAACACACTTTCAAAGCCAGTACCCTAATACATGTGAAAATTCTCTGAAGTGTAATCATTATTCTGAGGAAGTAATGAGGTTATTCTGTTTGATTTCACTACAGGAATGGATTAGCGGACTTAGAGGAGAAACTTGCCACCCACCATTTCCTAAGCCACTCCATGATGGGCTAGAAAAAAATGCCCAAATATGTCTCAGAGGAACCCAATGCCCTTGAAAACAGGGTCACAGATCAAAGTTATAAAACCGGGCTGATATTAACAGTTTTATTGCCAAGTGGAAGTAATAGTGAGGGAATCCCTGAATCATTTCTATTGAGTTTCTTAACATAGAATTCAGCCTTGTAAAACTTGTGGGTGAGTCAAACCTTTATCCCTCCAGTTGCTGGGAGATCAAAGGTCTAACAGGAGATTTTTCTGGCTTTAGATATCGATTCTGCCAAAACCTTTATTGGTCATCAGCTCCAGTTTAAGGGGCCATTAATAAATGTGTTTCTCTCTAGTTTTCTTACAGGTTACCCCCAACTTATGGTGATCTTACAAGCTATATTTTTGAATGGAATGGCTTAAAATTTATCCTGAATTTTAAATAGTCACTTCAGATGTACATAGCTTCATCAAAATACTTATCATACCAACCACTTTCCCAGCTCAGCAGGCCTTTCTCTGCAGTCTCTGTGTTGGGCTGCTTGGCTTCTGAGCCCTGAAAGACTGAAAGATTGCAGAATTTTCTTTCTTCCATCCATCTGGAGACAGACCAAGTCCTCGGAATTGTTCTAAGGTTTCTTTCGTTCTAGATACACTTGCTTAAAACAAAAAATTTAAATTAGGATTGCATTTTTCTTTTTGTACAGCAAGAGCATCAAGTTGCATTGCAGTTGTAGACATAATTGGATAATGAATATTTTTGAAAAGAGAATTCAAAACACAATAGAAGCATACGTCCCCCAGATAGCACTTTCCCTTAAAGAATCTGCATATCTATTGCTTATATTCACCAAACTCAGTAGTTAGTGGATCCTGCTAAGTGAATATTTAAATTTTTAACAATTTGTATGGTTTATTTAGCTTTCTATTGCATCCTCTTTTAGTATTCCAACAGGTAACATAAAAAGCACAGGAACTGTAAATTAGACACCAGTCCCAAATGAAATACGATTTATCACCTTTATAGATAGTAAAAACACAATATTTGTATATTCTCAGGCTTCAATGTCATATTAGCCACCAATTAAACAAACCAACGTTTTCACTGGGATGTTGCTTACAGAGGTACCATTTAATAGTTTCTATATTGCTGAAGACAACTGGATAATGGACATTGTGTGTGTGTGTGTGTGTGTATTTTAATTAAAAGATATACAATTATTGAATAGGTTTTCTTCTTAAAGAACCTGAACATAGGCACTTTGGAATGTATGAATTTGTTTTGAAGGGTCTGATATTCAGGGACAAATCTTGATTTCTAATAACCCTTTAAATCAGATCATGGCTTTTTCTCTCAGGGGTCAGCGAGGGTCTGGCCTCTCAGCTATCCTGGGTTTAAATAAACAATCATCCAAATAAGGATAGAGGCCATTTGTCCAGAGCTTGCTAAAGCAAGAAGTCACCCACCATCATTTTGTGTTTGGCAGAGACTCAAAGGCTGGTGGAATGATGGGATAGCTTTATGGTGCCTAAAGGAGATGGTTTTGTCTACGCTCTGATGGGAAGTTGTTCAGGAAGCCTGTGGTAGGCTAACTAGAGGGTGAGTGCAGTCATATGTGATTGGTTTGAGGAGTGTATTTGGTTTTCTCTGGTTGTTCTTATGTTGGAAGAGGGGACAAAACAATAAGGAAGCTGGCAGTCAGTGACAAACTCCTGGCCATTATAGGCCAATTGCTGCAGAGTCTGTGGTTTCACTTTCAGGGTGGTTGTTGCAAAGTTGTGGGCCAGAGACCTATTGTCATCTGTGGTCTGGCCATTGTCCATCCAATATATATTATATATATATATAGGCCATGTCCAATGTATATTCATTTCTTCATTCCCCCTTTTGATCATTCTCTCAGTTGTGAGGATGACTGTGTCACCAAGCTCTAGATTCAGATCTTCTCCTTTGAATATTGTGCTCTTATCTCCATAGACAACAGTATCATGAGGTTTGCTTGACTCTATCCACTATTGTCTACTAGCTTTTTGCTGTTATATCATGATGGAGATCATCTGTGGAGAGAGCACTTATGCAGAAGCTTTTAAGGCACTGGATAGAATACAGCTGTCCAGCATCATTATCACTATGATAAGAATAAGAAGAATTAATCCCTGTAAGATTCTTTGAAACTGGGAATCCCAACTGCTCAACCCAGGCCAAGAGTTCAAGTCTGATAGGCTGCAATATATATAGGCCATTCTATGTTACCTGTTTCATTGATCCAAATATAGGTAGAAGTATTACGAACAGTGCAGACACTACCATAGTTGGACAAGAAATCTAGAGCAGTCCAAATGCTCATCAATACCTGTGACATTGAGATTAGATTGCTTTCTGTTTCATTTAGGGCAGAGATGGTATTGTTAATGACTTCTTCCAGAGCCACTGATAAATTCATTACAGTCCTTTCTATTTGTATAATTCCCACCAATGAGAATATGACTTTGATTTTTGACATAAAGAATGAGTTTTGTGAACACCCAGGTAGAATGCCTGAATAATCAAGGATGGACTTCATTTTGGAGTTCTTGTCTGAGTCGAAATTTTGAGCCTTGGTGATTTATAGAATTGAGATCTCTGTGTATAAAAAGTATCGGCATACTCTTCCTAAAGTACATGAGGTTTTAGTATGAGGCAAACAAGATCGGATATCCTAGCCACAAAAGAAGTGGTATCTTCTAGTAATCCTGGCATCAGGAATGAAGAAGTGGTTTATGAGACAAGGTCGAAACTACAACCTTACTACAACCTTACTGGGACACCAAGGTGGCTCAGTGGTTGAGCATCTGCCTTCCGCTCAGGGTGTGATCCCAGAGTCCTGGGATGGAAACCCTCATCAGGCTCCCTGTCGGGAGCCTGCTCCTGTCTCTGCCTCTCTCTCTGTGTCTTTCATGAATAAATAAATAAAATCTTTAAAACAAAAAACAAGAACAAACTTTACCTTAACTGTGTTACCTAGATTCTTAGAGGTGGCAATTATTTGACCCATCAATATGAAGGTTGCTGAATTCAATTTTAGAATTACCTAGAGTCTGATCAATAGATTGTAATAATTGGTTATTTTTTTTTCTGGGAGAGAGGGACACTAGCATAGTCAGATTGATTTGTTTAAGGTCATTTGTCCATGCAGGTGAGGTGTAAATGCCATCAGATATAATTCCCTATGGTCTCATTTGATGAGACTAGAATTTGCCAGAGGTTTTTACCATGGGGGTCTGGCAATTGATGACATATCCAGCAGTCAGTAAGAATGAAGGCAGAGGCTGCTATTTGGGATAATGTAAGATGGCTTTAAAATGAGTATGTTCTGAACTAACAATTTTAAGAAGGAGGAAAGAAAAGAGCAAAAGGTCATTATAGGAATAACAACTAGATGTTTATAGAAAATGAGAAGAGAAATTATTATAAGCAAGCAAAGGCCAAAACGGGAATTAGGGGTCTTAGTCTGTACTGGGTGAAAGCTGTCTACTATATGAGGTTGTTAGCTTGTTTTGAAGATCTTTGGTGAGCTGACTACTACCAAAGACTGGCTGCTATTAGTGGATCTCTGAGAATCCTCAATTTGAAAGTGTGTATTGGAGTAGCCTTCCAGTTGGGTCAAATTTGAAATTGCTTCTTTAAGTTGTGAAATATGAGCCCAATGATAGATTACCTGGAGTTTCTCTACTGAATTTATTAACAGAACTTCATAAGGTTCTTTCCAATGTGTAAAGAGCAGTTTTTCTTTGAAGTCTTTTCCAGTAGATAAAAACTTCTGGCTCACAATCATGAAGATGGGTATAAGAAGATGTGGAAAGGCAGCCTTAAACTTTCAGTGATAGGACTGGATAGAATATATGAGTCCCTTACAATATTTCGCCGTAATTGCCCACAGTAGGGCAAGCCTAGTATCAGAGGTGAAATCCTAAAATGCCTGGACTAGTTAACACTTTATAGGATGATAACTGATGTGTCCTCAAGGGAATGGACTATATAGCTATAAGCATTTGTGGATTTCCTTTGGCCAGAGGATTTTAAGGGTTTCTGAGAGTTTTGGTGATTTTAATTTAAATATTACAGTGATTCTTTCAACTTCTCCAGAAGATTGTAGTGATAAGGGCAATATAGTTTTTGAATAAGAGGGTAATACCTTACAGAGTTCATCGATAATGGTTCCCATAAAATGTATTCCTTAGTCACTTGGCATAAAAGTTGGTCTATTCTGGATCAGAAACACAAAATCAAACAGCTTTCTTTTTGCAACTGTAAGGAATGTAGCTTTTTGCAAGGAAATTCTCCAGCTCATCCTGAAAGTAGATCTACAATAACTAAAATATATTCAAATCTCATGGAGAGTAGAAGTTGAGTAAAAACCATCTGAAGATGTTCAAAAGACCCCTAGAACTCTTGATTCTTGGTTATGTTCCACCTTAATAGTTTTTCCAGGATTATGTTGTTGACAGTTCACACATGACCTGAAAATAACTTCAACTCTCTTTTTAAAGTTTTCTCATAAATCCTGATTTAAGATAGTAACCAATTTGTCTACACCAGGATGAGTAATTTTGTGGAGAAATTTAGCAAATATCCATCCATTTGAAATCATTTGATGCCATCATGTGGTTTCCTTGAGAGCACCCGAGATTGAGTGAAAGGTGAAACTAGATTTTTCCCATTCTTTCTTTTTTGAGGTTAAGGGCTAAATATTAATATTTTATGAATTCTTTGAATCTTTTCAGACATTTATGCTTTGAGGATTTGCATAGACTCTTGCAACTTTGGTTAAGGCAACTTGTTTGATATAATGAGTTTAAGACATTTTCTTTACCTTCCATATGATCCCTATTTTTGATGGAGGTTCCAGCAGCAGAATTATTCTTTGTTTCCAAAATGTCCCCAAATGATTCCAAGAGCATACCTGCTATTGTATATTTGTTTACTCTCGAATCTTTGGCTATCTGGGCTGATTTTATCTCAGTAGGGGTACTATATTCTAAAATAGAACTTAAGTTAGTGATGTCAGATCCTACTTCATAATATCTGGTTTCAGTTTTCCATCAACAAATAATATTAGGTCAGGATTCTCAATGGAGTTTGTAACTAATCTGAGTAAGGTACAGAAAAGTTCTCTGAGGTAAGGCAATCATGAGGTTCCCCTTCTGGTGGTGGCAAGTAAGTGTCAGAATTCAGGGTGTGGCTGCAGTGAATAGTAATGTGAAGGAGAGAATAACAGTGTCCTAAGAGATTAATTGGCTGGCTGAAAAATGTGTTCTCCCAGTACTAATATGGTTGTGTTGCATGAGGCACCATGAGGTTCCATTGCCCTAAGACAAGGGTGATAAGCCTTTGCAACAGGGTCAAGGATGGGGATATTGCAGGTGATGGGTTTTTGATGGTTCACCTGAAAGTTAAATTAAAATCCCAAGAGCTTATCTAGAACACTCATGTACAAATAGACAGAGGGATCTTTTGTAGTTAAGGATGTCTAGGGAAGGAAGCAGAGGAAGAGCCTTCACCAAGTTACAGAAGGTCTGTTTACGTTTGGGCTTCCAGAGGAGAGGATCTCTTACTCAGGACACTGTCACCTCATATGGAAATGTCACAATCTCAGAAAAATTCAGCACTCCTTACCTGTAATATCCTGTTAAACCTGGAAATCTTCTCAGCTGTCATTTTGTAAGGTATCTAGGATAAGTTAAGATACTCTTAAATATATCATGGGAGTGTTTCTCCCTCCTGGGATGGATCATGCCCTAAATGATGGACTGTGTTTTGACAAAAATTGTATGTGCCTTTCTTGCTAAGGCTGCAAACAAGAAAACAGAATCCTCTTTACAGGATTCCTTGTTGACTGAACAAGGATTAACAAAGGTCATCTACATATTGTATTGATACTGAATCACAAAGGGACTTTAGATAATTTAAGTCTGATTGAGGAACTGGGAGATAGGAGAGGCTTTCAGTGACTAGCTGTGCATGCCTGTCCAGGAATATTGTTTTTATTCCTGGGTGAAGGCAAATAGATGGTTACTGTCTTGGCCTAGAAGCACACTGAACAATGCAGAAATCTCTGTAGTAAAGCCATTGACTCTCCTTGTTAAATTTCGGGGGTGATATCAGAAGGCAGAAGGAATGTTTTTCAGTTAAGGGCTCAAGTTAAGGCATTGGACATAGAGAAATCTGTGGGTTATTTGAAATACCTAACACCTGTGTGGTATGATTATTCTAAAGAAGAAGCTGAGAAAAGGTGGCAGAGTTTCATGTAGAAAGAGTAACCTTCATATCTACCAGGAATTGATAAAGTTGACCATCTATGTTTTTAATTAATTTACCTTCAGTGTTTAAAGATGAGACAAGGTCCTGGATACTTTTTCCTTCCTTAGACCATGTTCACTGATGTGAATTTTCTGCTTTTTATTTACATCTTGGTTTCTATTTTGCAAGACTGGACAATCTTTTTTCCAGAGTCCTTTCTGTTTCTGATATCTATAACTGTCCTTGTCAATAGGTGATTAGTAAGGAAGTGGGTCATCTAGCTGTCTAGTCTGCAGGGCCATTAATTTATTTGGGGTATTATCTGGTTTTTGTTCTTAAGGTCTTTCAAAATGTTCTGTCGGGAAAAGGGGCTATTTCACATCCTAATTTCTGTTCTTTAATTAGGTCTCTAACATCAGATTTAATCTCAATGACAAAATGAATTAAAACAGCTGCTCTTACCTCAAAACCTATGTTAGATCCCAAGTGTTGTTTGATGGTGTTTTCTGGTGTATCTTGAAAAAATCATATTTCATCTTTTATCTGGTTACATGATTTATATTATGGTCCAACCAATTTTTTTTTTGGAAAGTTTTAGGTGTGAGTTTTAGGAAACTTTGACTTACATTCTGACTTTATTTTGTTTTCTTTTGATTCTTAAGCTTATGGGAAGAGAGTTTCAGTAGGTCCCTCTCTGAGTCAGTTCAATAGGCTTTTGCTATTCAAGGCTTAGTCTCTGAGGGTCTGTCTAATAAATGTACAATTCAATATACATCAGGCAACCCTGAGTCTCATGTATTCCCTAAAATTCTAAGTTCTCTTCTGTATAGTTTCTGGACTTCTCTGAGTATAGAGAAATCCTTAATTATAACTCTTAGTTTGGCTTGGGTACAAAGTTTAAGTTCTGTAGTTGGCCTGTATACCTAGCTCATAGGAAGATGGATCTTTAGAGGCAGAGACACAGGCAGGGGGAGGAGCAGGCCCCATGCACCGGGAGCCCGATGTGGGATTCAATCCCGGGTCTCCAGGATCGCGCCCTGGGCCAAAGGCAGGTGCCAAACCGCTGCGCCACCCAGGGATCCCAGGAAAATGGATCTTCAGAGGCAGTCAGCATTTTGGAATCTTAGGAGAAACACTGGGAAAAAGTAGGAAGTCTGGGCAAGGGGAAGAAGAGAGGCGTTCATAGAGGTAGGGGAGAGAGAATGGAGGCCAGGAGGGAAGTGGAGAGCTGGATGTAGGGAGGCAAGTAGAGGGAGGAACTACTAGGAAATGAGTCTAGTTTTTGTTGCTTAAGTCTGTCAAATTGCTCCTTAGCTTGGCCAAAGATATTTTAGTGAAGCTACGTTTGATCAGAATTTGGAGGCCTCTGTCTACCAATAAAAAAAACCGCTGCCATTTGAGACTATGTTCTCTTTCTTTCCTAAAATGCTTCTCATATGAACAATTTTGTCCATTTGAAGTGTTTCCTAGAGCTGCCCCCGAAGGCCCAAATCATCCTTGGAAAAGTTATGCCATCTAGAAAAATAGACATAAGAATTCAGATTACAATGAGAGTTTTTCTTAGAGGAGAACCTTGAGACTTAGACACCCCCAAGAGGAGTGGCAACTTGTGCACCCACCCTGATATTTGTCCTTCTCCAAATGCAAACCCAACAATCCATAAACCCAGGAAGAACACAATCTCTCAAAGCCTGGCTCTTAGGACACAGAAAAGTTTTATTGGCAACCCGGAACAAAGTTTGTTCAAACTGAAACTAGTCTGTGAGAGCCTCAGTAGTCTAGGAAGCAGCTCGATCAACAGTCTTATAGAGCTGGTGCCTGTGTTTTACCCTGTTGATTCTCCTTCTTATGAAAAGCAATGTTTTGAGACAGCATGACACAAAATAAAAGCACAAAAAGGAACAAAAGTGATGAAAAGGAATGTCCTGATTCTATCAAGTGTACCAAACAAATGGAAACCAATAACAAAACCCAGATACCAAAATGAGAATAAATAACTGAGGAACAATTTTTAAGGCACAATGCTAGGTCCCCTGCCCTATTTACACAAAGGGCTAAATATTGCACATTCTCTAGCCAATGGGTATTTGTAGAATATGTACATTTTATTCTGGGTCATCAATTTTTCCTGTTCTACTGGATTTTTCCCATCAGCGAGTAAACATGTACTACATATTTTTAAAAAGTCCTCCTTGACTGCATAGTACACATCACACACACAGCATTATTCCATTCTGGTTATCTCTGTAGAAAGATTAATCATAAATTATAGTCTATATCCAGCAACCTCTTCCCTTCCTTAACTTCAATCCCCTTTTTCCTATTATCTCTTGAACCCACTGTGACCAGGCGTGGCACCACTCCAGCAAACATGCTTTTGTCAGGGTCACTAATGACCTCCATGTTGCCTGATCCAGTCTTAAATCCTCAGCTTGCTCCATCTATCAGCAGGATTCGACCCAGCTGATAACTTCTTCCTTCTTGAAACACTTTCTCTGATAAAACTTTCATTGGTCTTTTTTAGTTCTCCTATCTCCTTGTCCTTCTTACTCTTCCTTGCTTGTTTCCTTGTTTCTCATCTCCCATGACATCAAAATAAATATGGCCTCAAGGCTCAGTCTTTTCAGTTCTGCTTTTTAGCTACACTGATTCCCTAAATGATCTCATCTACTCTTAATGGCTTAAAATAACATTATAGACTGTGGATCCTCATATTTGTATTTATAGTCTGAAGTTCGATACGGAAACACAGTAGGATGCTGTCCTTTACATTTAGTAAGCACCTAAAATGAAATATGAATAAAAATTCACTGGTGTTTTTTTTTTCCTTGATGCTATTGCTTCCACAGTCTTCTCCACTTTAGCTAAAATCAATCCCATCTGCTAGTCATCCAGACCAAAACCTCCGCATCTTCCTTCACTCCTTTCCTGCTCCTCCCATTCCACATCTGATTTCTAAGTAAGTAAGCATTTCTCACCATTTGTCCTACTAGATATTTGTTTATCTGTTTATGTACATCTCCTACCACTAGAAAATAAGCTTCATGAAGGCAATGGCTTTGTTTTGTTTACCGCTGTATCTCTATGCTCAGAACAATCCTTGGTACAGGGTAGGTATTTGACAATCTTTGTTGAATGCATGAATGGATAAAACCATTATCCAAATAAAAATATTATTAAATGTCCATTACATGACTCCACTACTATGTTAACTACCCTGGGAGATTGAAAAGGAAATAGAAGGCAGTCTAAGTTGAGAAACAAAATTGTCCAAAAATGAATTAAGAAAATAATCTAGTGAATGAGTGCTGGCGTGACTACAGATATTATGGAAATTCAGAGGAAGGACCGATCTTCAAGCTTAGGTAAGGAGGACTTTTTACAGAGAGTGGAGAAAGTGGCCAAATAGGTATCCTGAAGTTAAGGAGAGAAGCCCAACAGAGGAAAAAGATATCAGTTATGCTCCATCCCTACTTCATATTGTGAAAGCCATTAAGGCCCAAAATTGAATGGGCAGGGATTCAGCCTAGACATGGAACCACATTACTTTATAGTCAAAAGTTCTGGCTTTATAGTTCTCAGGATAAATTGTAATGGCTTCTTCCCTAATGAGTCATTCTTTGTTCATGCATCTTTTCATTTTTTCCTCATTCTCTCATTTATTGAACATTTATTTTTATTCGACATTGTGCTAGAGCTGAGGGTGATACAAAAATATATCAAAGATATGATCTTTGAAAGATTCTACAAGCCAGTTGGAGAGAAAAAACACACACAAAGCAGCCAGCAGAAGCACAAGGCAGCATGTAACGACATGCCTAACGACTGGCAGAGTGAAGGTTGATCTGTTTTTGGTATGTTTTACAATTCACCACTTGGCAAAGATAACATGCCTGTGTCACAGTACTTCTGTGCCTCACACAAGCATTCATATAAGGAAGTAGTGTGCATACTATAGACTGATACTCATTTACTATCACTATCTGGAAGCAGGGCAAGGGTAGGCAACTCTACAGAATTGATCTGTGCTTCCAGTGAGAAAGCCATAAAGCTTGAGAATCCTTAATATGAAGATCTTTAGCAAGGGCAATAAACTTAACTTCCTCAGACTTCCAACACAAGTGAGAACATGGCAAATTCAGGAGCCAGTGAGAATCCACCCTTTTCTTGAATCACTTTTGGGGAAATGCACTCTTTATAGGACATTCATAAAATCAAACTCCGTAGATTCCACTGTTTAAACTAAGTCTGGTAAGGAAAAGTGCTATGGGAGCAGCACTTCCTAGTTATTTTCTCCCTTCTAGCATACAAATGAGTGTAGTTATGAATGTGTCCTCCTGGCCCAGCTCAGACCTCCCTGTGCAGGGCACCTACTTCCAAAATGCATATATTTACAAGAATTACACCTCAGGAAATGATCATTACCAGGGAAAACAATCTGTTAGAACCTCTCTTCTTCCCTTTACCAACCAACTTACAGTGACTAGTGGTTTTTGTTGTTTTGTGTATGTGTGTGTGTGTTTTTTTTTTTTTTTTTCATTTTCAAGAATTGATGAAATGCAAGGCTTGTGGGCAGGGTGGGAGGAGCACTTAGATTTCAGAAGGGAGAAATTGACAAACTTTTTAGAGCTTGAGAAAGTTCAAAGTGGGAAAGGAGTAGGGGCATTTTGACACGTACTCTTTTAAAGTATTGATTTTTTTTTCTCAATTGATCTGAAAGCATGACAAATGTTTACTCTGACACCCAATACAGTATTAAAAAACCCAAATGTCAGGGTGAAAATCTGGTGGGCTACAACCTTAGTGGAAGAAGGATAAAATATCTTATATGACCCAGAGTTGCCTTATTTTTCTCTATCCAACATTTTTGTCTTTCTAATTTTTGTTTGTTCCTCTCAGTTGCACTCATCTAGGAAAGAGGAGGGAAAAGCCATCTCTACCACTAATGTTGCCAACAAAACTTTGCTACTCTCAAATGAAAGGGATTTTTTCCTTTTAATTAAAGTAGGAATGAGTAAACTTGTTAATATTATACCATACTTACTCTCTCAGTAATAGATGTTCAATCAGTAGGCATCTACTTAGAGGTGATGAATCAGCAATCTATGGATACAAAAGGCAGCTATGCCATGCTCAGTACTTTTCCTTGCAGACCTCCTCACAAAGGTTCTTTGAGCCTCAGAACATATTGATTTCATTAGATGTTCTAATTTAGCAATTCTCTGGTTTGAAGACCATAATTACAACACAATACATAACCTATGTATATAGACTCTTTACAGGGAGAAAAAACTTTTGCTCTCAACTTATAAACAGCAAATTTACACATTTTTTTTCTGCAAATGTCAGTTGTAAATCTCCCTTATGTACTCACAAGGCTCTCTTACAGTGACTCTTTTATTAATAAACTGAATAATTTCATACAATGTTAATGAGTTAGTGCTTATCTCTTGCTCTGTTTTATGCTTAAAATGTACTGGAGAACTGGACAATTTATCTAAGCATGTGGGTGACTAAGGTACATGACAGTTTTAATAATTAGGTTGCATCTATCTCTATTTTCACTGATGAAAAAATGTTACACTTGATTTTCTCATTTTCATAGCTGTATCAGAGTTCAGAGAAAACAAATCAAACAGTAATATGATAATAGAGCTGAATTATAGAGCATTTTCACTATAAGTGGATTTTTACTGCATTCTATGTTTCCTGTGTTTTTGCAACAATTACTAAGACATGAGGAATAAATTAGGTTGTTCTTTGTTATCTTTTAGAATACTTTTAGAATACTAATTTTATTTAAGGTGCGTCTCCTTGTTTGTAAATGCTCTTTTCCTTGCTACTCTATGTCCATTTTTTTTTTTCCTTGAGAATCAATTGCATACCTACCATGCACTGGGTACTATGTAAGGAACTTCACTTTGTTCTATCTACTTAGCTAGATTTATTGGGGTGCAGGGGTGCTAGTGGACGTGTGTATATGTGTGTGTGCTGCCCTCTACTGGACCTGATTTCTAAATAAGTATTTAGGAGGGTTTTTTGTTTTTTGTTTCTTTGAGGGAAAAGAGAAAGGAGAAAGAAAATTTAGGAAGGACTGTATTTATTCTTTATGTTACTAATAAATGCTTTGGGAGTGGGGACTGCATTTTACATAGGTTTAGGAATCCCACAGCCTAGCACCGTATCTTATGCATAGTAGATGCTCAATAAATATTTGTTAAATAAATAAGTTAATTGTCTCAACCTTGGAAGCTATGATAGATTCAGGGGGATAAAAGACATAGATCTTATTAGAGACAGGGTGAGTCTACATATAAGCCCACATTTGAGTGATCAACTTTCTTTGGAAATTTCAATATTAATCATTTGGTATTATGTAGCTAGGGATCTAGGAGCAGAAAGAAGAGTAGCCACTAAGATATTGGCTAAAAATTTTACCAGGTAGACAAGAACTTGAGACATGAATATGTGTCTGTGAATAAAGCAAACATAGTAAGTAGAGAGATTACCCTTTCATTAAGTATCAGCCACATAGCAAATTTCACCTATCTGAAACCCAGCCAAAAAAAAACAAGAGGGAAATATACAAAACAAAACAAAACAAAAACACCAAGAGGGAAAGTCTTTTACAGGTATGCTCTAGAACAATGTAAGAGAGATGGCTATTTGCCTAATGCAGTTCATTTGCATCATCCAAATGATAGAATTTTAGCTGGAAATGACTGTAATCAGGGGCTGAATTTCCAACCCTCCTGGCATCTAGATATGGCCTTGGTTATACCAGTCACATCCTGATTCCCAGTGGTGAATGGCACTTCTATTCAGGATTTTCTAAAAAGATTTATTTATTTATTTATTTATTTATTTATTTATTTATTTATCTATCTATCTATCTATCTATCTATCTATCTATCTATCTATCTATCTATCAAGGTTAGGAAAAGAAGGAGAGGGAGAAAGAATCTCAAGCAGACTCCATGCTGAGCACAGAGACCCATGTGGGGCTCAATCCCATGACCCTGAAATCATGGCCTGAGCTGAAATTAAGAGTTGGAGGCTTAACTGATGATATATTCAAAACTTTTAGAAGCTGTTGTACCCCTTCTACCTTCTCTTTCCCTTTCCACTGACTGGAGCTGACAACACATGGCACAACATGCAATGAGTCTGGGAACCTACCTGCTGCAGTCGTGAATTAGATGGGATAGTCCTGAAAAATAAAGGTTTTAAAAATTTTTTATTTATTTATGAGAGAGAGAGAGAGAGAGAGAGGCAGAGACACAGGCAGAGGGAGAAGCAGGCTCCATGCGGCGAGCCCGATGTGGGACCCGATCCCGGGTCTCCAGGATCAGGCCCTGGGCTGAAGGTGGCGCTAAACTGCTGAGCTACCCGGGCTGCCCTAAACAGTTTTTATATTGAGCTTCCAGGATTTGTCTGCTGGTATTTGTCACAGCAGCTAGCATTATTTACCCCACTAATACAGAAATATATTCAGTATATTCTTCTAGAAGATGTTAATATGCTGTACTATGCTAATACTATACTGCATTATATTATACTATAATACTAATACTGTACTGTACTATAATACTAATGCTATACTATATCTTATATTAAAGTAGAAACACATTTTTAAGGAAGATGTCCAAATGAAATTATTAAAATTAAAACAATAACACCAGCAATAACAACTATGTTTAGTTTTCCAGAGGACACATGTCCTAGGGGTTTCCGAAAGCCAGAATAGCCCTGTAGCCTGCACTGATCCTTAATTGGGTATGTGGCTCAAGCAGGGATGGTCACAAATAGAAAGGGCACAGGCTAAGGACACATGGAATATATGATATTGGATACACCAGTGTCTTGTATAACAGAGAGGCGGCACTATAAGTGCCCATGGGATCCAAGCATGAGGGGGAATGGGAAAACGAATGCTATTTTTCTGCCAGTTCATTATGGAAAAGCCATCTCTACTATCACTGTATAGCTGACTCTCCACAAAATCAGCATCTTCATCCTCGATGGACAACATAGCAGTAGTTTAGGATATCTTTATTTAATAAATTAGCTAATTAAGTTAATTCATTATTTTCCTTCGTTTGTAGTGAATGAAGAGATTTGACTCTCTGTTTTCATAAGCCTGATACTGTGAGAAAACCTGATGCTGTGCTTTGCTGGATGCAGTTGAGATATCTTGACCCCTGCTGTATGCAGAAAGCATCTAATAATGAGCTAGAGTATAACGGAATTCTGACACATGCACTTCAGGCCCTGTTGTTATCATCCTATTTTCATAAATGATCTTTGCTTTTTTTTTTAATGGAAAAAGTGTACAAAATAACTCACTTGCTGGGTTAGAAGGTGCTCAAAGATATTATCCTTCTCTTCCTTTTCTTGTTCACATTTTTATTGTACATTTGCCCAGAGGCTCTTGAACAAGACCATGTTTATTAATCCAATAAAGGAGTACATGTAATGATGATCGTTTACTCCTGACCTATAAGAAATAGATATTTATTTTATTGGTGTAATGAAGTTTTATAGTTTCAGGATTTCTTTGCTCTTTAATTTCTCTTAGAGTCCAGGGTTTGCAGTTTCAAAAATGTAAAATGAACATGTGGATGCAAATCTAGGTGCCCAGAATGAATCTTTTGCCTTCATGTAGCTTTTTGAAATTCTCTTCCCATTTAAGTTTTCATTTTCTGGCCCATTGCAGTGTTTCTTGTTAAAATTTTGCCTTATCGAGCACTGTGTGAAATAAACTGGCCAATTGTTGGATCAGAGGGATCTTTTAATCATTTGGAGATTGGGATTATCCTGGTTATAATAAGATTTGACCTGCAAACACAGACAGAAATGTGTTCTTGTTAGCTTTGTTGTAGTTCTGCCTGGAGGCAAGGTTATAAACTAGATAACCTCCTGAGGTTCACCATGACTCCATAATTCTACGATACTAATCTCCTTGAGTGAATCCAACATTTTTATTCCTCCTTTGAAGATACTACTAGCCTGTGCTTTGAAAATATGTCTCTCTTTGTTCTGGAGGCACCAGAATATGTTGTCAAAGAACAAAGTGGAAACTTTCAGGAAATTTGTGAGCATGAGGTCCACTTCATTTTTCTGAAAGAAAGTGAAAAGATGCAACATATCTATAGTTTCCAAACTTTATTTCAGTTCTATTTAATTCAGTAAACAAGTACTAACTATCTATTTATTTGGCAGGCATTGTAACTCAAAAATGAGGAAAAATGGCTTATTTCACATGTTTGTTGTAAAGATGAAATGAAATCACAGATGTGCACAGAACTTGGCATATAGAAATCCCTCAATAGATAGTAGTTATTTTTGTCTATATTAGGAAATACCTCAACAACTTTGGAGCACGTTGAACTGTAATGTCTAGTTGATGCCACATTCTCTTTGTCTGTAGAATATTGTTCTAAACAGTATTGCATGAAAGGCAATGTTGAGTCTCTAGCAGATCTGGATTTGAATCCTATGTACATCCCCACTCTATTACTCATGTAATTTTCTTATTTCAGTCTGTCAGCTTTTTGAGTAAATAAACTAGTTCATGGCGAGCTGCTGTTCACAGGTAACCATGGTATGATCATGAAGTTCTCCATGTCTTAGACTGAGTCCTCCTCAAAATGGAGCCTGAGTCAGAGCCTTTGGGTATGGGTAGATGATTTGGGAAGTGAGTCTAGGGAATGCACTCGGGACTGGGAAAATGAAAAAGGGAAGGAGGAAAACTAATATCAGTGGCTGAGTGGGCCATTGCTACAGGTGACATAGTCAGTCTTGTCAGGACCTTCTGGAGAGCCTTATGAAATGTGTTTCAAATTTGTCTAAGAAGGGAAGCATGCTATCAGGAGTCTCCAGAGAAACAGAACCAATAGGTTATAAAAGAGATTTAGCATGAGGGATTGGCTCATATGATTATGGAGATTGAGAAGTCCCACAGTCTGCTATCTATAAGCTAGAGACTCAGGAAAGCTAGTGGTATAATTTGGTAAGTATCTGAAGGCCTGACAACAGGGCAATGATAATGGAATTCCAAGTCTGAGGGTATGAGAAAATATGAGATGCCCCAGCTCAACACTGAAACAGGAAAAAAAGAGATGACTCTCCTTCCTCTGCATTTTGTTCTGTGCAGTCCTCAAGGGATTGGATGATGCCTACCCATGCTGGGGAGGGTAATCTACTTTACTGAGTCCATGGATTTAAATGCTAATCTCATCCAAAAACACCCTCACAGACACACCCATAAATATGTTTAATCCAGACACTTCTTGGCCAGTCAAATTGATATATATGTGGTTGACATCACCACTAATGGCTCACAGGCTGTGGTGGGCAGGAAGGGAGGGGTGTGGGGCTTGGGCTTAGGCTTGGGGTGTGCAGCACTGTCAGGTTGCATTCTAGTGAAGCTGATGGTTCAGAAAACTAGATGTTACAGTGGCTCAGGCATGGGATAGGGTCACCAGAGAGTGCATTGGCACACAGGGGGGTCTGAGAGGCTGGAGGATGTCCATGAGAGCTGAATAAGGTGGTCACACCATGTGCTGAGTTGGGAAGAGACGCACATCAGTAAAGTATAAAATGTACTTAAAAGGCAATAAACTGAATTTCATGTGAGAATTCAAGGATCTGTTGGTCATAGCAGGCATGTTTCACTTGTTCCTGCTGCACATCCTTTGAACCTTGTTCTCATATTACATCAGCTGTCAGGGTTTGGGGAAATAAAAAGAACCCAGAAGGTTCCCAACCTTGAAATGTAATAAAAACTACTGGAGTAGATCATGTTTGCTGTCTCTTCTCACTTTTTAATATTGTGTAAACCATTCTCCTAAAGCAGAACTCCAAGAACAGAGCTTCTTGGGTTTAGGTTGGTCAGCAAATCTTTAACTAGAGGAGGAAAATGAAATATAGATGTCTTGAATTGTAGGTCTCTTCAGAAAAGAGCCCTCTTTACAAATTTTTTTGAACCAAAAGATTGTTTAATCTTTACTGACTGATGGAAAATGATTTTAAAAGGAGAGAGAGATGCTTTCCATTCTCCTACCTCCATAGCTATTAGAATTCACATTTATAGCCACTTTTTGTCTTCTCCAGAAGATAACCTTTATTCACCTATAAGAATAGTCAATGTAATATTAGCCTTCACAGGTTTTCTGGTAAGCTGCTATAAAGGACTTCTGTATTTCTATAAAGTCTGTAAGTGTGTGCTGCCAGAAGCTGTAGGCATTGGAAGCAACATTCACAATGAGGGAAAATTTGAGACTGTTACCCAACTGCCTTTCAGCTTTGCTTTGACCATTGTATCAAGAGAATAAAGATTCACTCTAATATGATAGGCTCACCATTAAAAAAAATCTTTGCAAACATATAATTACATATGTCTGAGAAAGCAGCATATATTACCTAAATAATGAAAAAGTCATGATCTTATACTACTTAGTGAAAAATTTTAAGGTGATAGGCTGTCATTATTTCATGAGAATAAGAGCTAAAGATTGGTTGAAAATAGCATGTAAAAACTTTTGTCTCTTTTTTTAATGCTGTGCCACCGTTGAAATTTTTTTGTTGTTATGATATAATCTGTGCAAAAGGAACAGAAATTATGATTTTAGGATTTCTAATTCTTTGGTTGCTTTGTGTCTTACATATAACGTATTTAGAATTATATTTTGAATTATATTTTATTTTAAATTCCATTTAACATACAGTGTTAAATTAGTTTCAAGTATACTATGTAATGATTCAACAATTCCATACATCACCCAGTGCTCATCACAACAAGTGTACTCCTTAATTCCCATACAGTTACATTTTTATTATAATGTCATAGGTATGTGTATGTTAAAGATAACATGCTTTACTTTCAATAAGATGCATTTATACTTAAAATACTTTTATTTTATACTTAAAATAAATGTAATATATGCATTTATAAAAATATACATTTTTATATTCTATTTAAGTAAAAATGTCTATTAGTATGATTTCAGTACAGTAATGAATAAGTATTTTTAAAAAATGATTATAAATTCAAGATTTTAATTTCATTAAATGTCTATAGTTTAAAAGAATTGACCATGATATGATTGCTTAATATTTTGGAGATTCTCTTCTAAAAATATATAAAAATCATCAATCATATCATAGGTCTTCTTTAACAAACTGGACAGATTGACCTATCAAAAAAGATGGGTTTAAATCAACTTTTAATTAGGAAGAAAAATTAAAATTCCTTAGTTGCATTAACAACAAACTGGTAGTCCATGATCAACTTTAGCAATTAGGGTGGTTCATTTTCCTCTATTCCTGGACATCTTTTGTCTTCCTCCTAATTACTAGAAATGCCTGTGTGAAACTTAGAAATTCAATCAGAAGATGAAATACTGAAATAAGTCCTTCTCATTCTTTTCTATTGACTTGAGATAGAGACACAGTTTTCTGATTCTCACAATAATGAGTTGGAATCCTTATTTTAAGAAGCTCAAGTAGAATATTTTTGGATAAAATGCTGAGTGAATTAACACCATTTCCAGAGTTAATTAGCAATGCCTATGTCTGCACAGAATTATTAGTTCGTTTCTTTTAACTGAAATAATTGGTCACTTCTAACAACAAATTTGAGAGATTTTAACATCAAAATAAAAAAAAAAGACAAACATTGTTTACATGCATTATGTAACCACAGGGACTGAATTTTCCACTGTATTGACTAAATAACCTAATTAAGAGCTAGGTTTAGTGTTCTGTTCACATAGGGTGACCTTCCAAGGATAGCTTGCGCATGGAGAGTAGAGGGCCAGTGTCCCAAGACATTCATTTTGTGTGAGGACAGGCCTTGTTCTGGTGGAAAGGTAGCTGCTTCCCTTTAATGTTGGTAATTGTGTCTAAGCATGTATTCTCCTTTTATTTCAAAAACATTGCTGCTCATAATGTATCTGTATTTACCCAGGAAATGACATTTCTAAGAATAAGAATGATACTACCTTGGGAGCTAAGGAATGGTCAAAAGGCCTTTCATCTTTTATAATTTTGGAGTCTAGCCTGAGTAAACTGTTGGCCTCATTTCAAGGACTGTGTCTTTACCACTCCATCATGTGGGAATGGTGAATGAAATATTTAGGAAGTGTTTTTGGAAGCTTCCACATATTTGGATATTTTTTATCTCCTCTTTCTGACAAAACATCTGAACAAATGAATGCAGATGCTCTCCTAAATTGGGCAAATTTGAAAGCTGAGCCACATACTTTCAAAGTGAACTGGAAGATTAAAAGAAGTACAGTATTTATGGTTCCCTCTGGCTCTACTTGCAGAGGTTTCATCTCCCTTCAGACCCATGTGTACATGTCAGGAATTGGCTATCAGTTCATTGTTATCAACTCTCTTGGAAGGATTCATTAATTTTATAACACAACATCTCTTTGCAATGAATAGTTCTGCAAACTAGGAGCTTCATTTTATTCATCTTGAACCTGCTTGGCATGCTGCAGGATTCTTTGGGAATAGAGTTTTGTAGAATGAGATTATTCCCATTTTAAATAACCCATGCAGGGTCATCAGTAAAGCAAATAATAAACCACTCTCAAGAAAACCTATAAAGGACTCCCCTTCCCATCCAAGCTGGCACATAATCCTCCCAAAGATCATGGTACATTATCATGGCTATTAACCAGTCAAACCATGGAAGGAGAATGGAAAAAGATGCCTGAGCTCTTAGATCTGGCAAACCTGGGTTCAAATTCTAAACCTTGGAATTCTTCATCTCTCTGAATTTTAGTTTCCATGTCAGTATGTTGGGGACAATGGTGTCTTTAGCATAGAACTGACATAATAATCACATGAGATAATATTGTAAAGGGTGACTGTACATGCCTAATTATTGGTCATTATTTTAGTTAATAGCTTTATGAGTTAGAATATTTAGCATTCCAGGTAATGAAAATCCAATTCAGATGGCTTAATAAGATGATTTATAGGTCACATGACAGGAGGTCTGGAGGTAAAGCAAGTCTAAGGTTGATGAATTGAGTGGCATGGTGATGCAGTAGAAATCCAGGTCCTTCCAACTTCCCACTCAACAATTGTGAGTATTCTCTTGGGCTAACCCTCTTCACAAGATGGTTTCTTTAATTTTAAGCACATCTTCATCAAGAAATATCCCGAATCAGAAAATGGGGCTTTTTAATACTTTATCCCTTGTCATTGTTATAAAACCTTTCCCAGGGCCTATTCTTCAAAAGTACCTTGGCTAGAATTACACTTCATTCCCATACTCTCTGCTCCCCAGTCCCTGGGAAAAGAAGTGGGATTACCATGATCAGCATTAATGAATTGTGATTTGTCAGTGGGCCTGGGGCTGGACCCCACTTACTTTAGGGGCACCTGAACATGCTTACCTGATTGAAGTCTAGGTACTATTAACAAGATTTGAGGTGAGAAAGAGCTACTGGAGAGGCCCCCCACCTGTATCTGCTACACAAGTATTATCTGAAACTCCATCATAGACTTACATGGTACCAAATGCCGAGAGAACACAAAAGTTGCTCTCTGTAAGGTATATGAATTGAGTTGGAGGAGACAAAAGATTTGAAGCAGACTCTAACAAAGACTTACATGGCATAGAGCACTGCTTCTCAAACTTGAATGAACATATGAATCACTTGGGGATCTTAGTAAAATGTAGAATTTGATATAGTAGGTCTAAGGTGGGGCCCAAATTCTGCATTTCTAACAAGTGTCCAGGTGAGGCTGATGCTACACTTTGTGTAGAAAAGGCATAGATAAGTTTGATGTCAGATATGTAGGAAGAATAGAATCTGAAAGATTCTAGAGTGCTTCCCAGAGGTGGCAGGACACCGTGTAGCCCCTACAGCTTATACAGTTTTGCTAGATGGAGAAAACAAGGTATTACATGTTTTGAATGTTTTATAAACACATTGTTAACGTGATAATACCAGGGAAAATAATGTGGCGATTAAGATACCAAAAGAGAGTATAAAGTTTCTGGACTAAACAGCAGGCATATTGTGCAGGGAAGCCATGGCTCATAGGATTACCTGCCCTTCTTTAAATCTTAATGCCCGAAAAAGAAATAGACATAATGACAGTGCACCTGTATCCCAGAGCAAAGCAGTGAGCTAAAATAATTCAGCCAGAATTTGGACATATTTTCACAAACAGGAGTGAGCCTTTTCTTAAACACACACACACACACACACACACACACACACACAACCTCTTTAGGGTTTTTCTTTGTTTTATCCTTTGCTTCTCAAAGAAGACAAAACAATACCACTATCTTAACTTTTGCACCTTTTCCTTCTTAATGCTATTTGTTTTGTGAATAAGTTAGATGAGTCGCTTCTTAAATCATGAAGGGAAATGAAAGAAAACAGTGGATATGTTCTTAAAATCAACTTTCTCTTTGAAAAGTATGTATATATGTAGGTAAAAAGGCAATTAGGATAGTTGGAGCTGACCAGTCAATATGGCCATGGAGGTAACTTTGTCCCCAAGTTATAATGATGCCGGTTTTTTCCTTTGGGGTATAACTGGAGATTCCTTGAGAATTCAAGAACAATAAAGCCATAAGAGATCAAAAGGGAGAAAATACAGTTATGGAACATCATTGATTACACAACAAATTTGCAGACTTTCTTAAGAAGCTTTCCTTTCCTCATCCTGTGAAGTCCCGGAGGCTGGTGTTTAGTAGTATCAGGGAGGTTGCTTCATCTTCATCTGGATTAAAATGAGTAGGAATGGGAAGTAGAAAAAAATAGAAGAGATCCTAGCTCCAAATTCTGGATTCTTCTGCATTTGGTGGATCATACTCTGAATCATTGTATTTTACTATGATGCAGTGTTGATCAAATGAAAAAAAAAAGATAGGATTAGGTCATCAAAATACATTAAGCCTGGAGATCAAGATGCTAGTTCTGGCATTATAATGAATTCATTGTCTGGTTCTCACTTTCTTGATTTGTGAAATGGGGAAGTTAAACTTGACAGTGCTCCCTAAACCTGCTGAGCATCAGAATGATAAGAGGAGTTCGATGCACAAACTCCTTAGGCTGTCTTGAAACCTGCTGAAGGAGAGCTCTTGGGGGTGGGGCCCAGCAACTGTGGACTTTGGAAAGGATCTTGGCTGATGCTCATGTAGCCCTCTCTCCCCAAGTATGAAGACCCCACTTTTGGAACCCAATTTGCTAGAAAATCTTTTCCAATCCATTCATCTCCAAATCCTCTGATTTTAATGCAATAGCGAGAGTGCTGATTTCAGAATAGAGAATGATGGCAAGGGAAATTATTTGGATAACCACAATAATAGTATTTTTAAATTCTCGGTTTACCGTGAAATGGTTTTCACAGTGGTTGGGCTCTGAGGATTCTACTTCAATCTTGCCTTTACCTCACCTTTGCCTTTGGGAATAGCCACCCATCAGTACAAAGCTGATTCTAGAGGCTGGGCAGTGGAGGGGGTGGGGGCGAGGGCAGGGGCAGGGGGTGAGAAACCACTTTCTTTGCATTCACAGATCCTGGTCTGTATTCATTCAAGCACAATTAAAAACAGTAGGGTTTCCCAGTTAACATTTGATAAAGTTCACAAAACATTGTTATTTTGCTTATTGTTTTTGAGAAGCCTGTGGGGGAGGAAACATATTTTGACAAAAGTATCATCTTAAATCTCCAAATGTGAAACTGTGTAAGGGTTTATGCATCAATGTCCTTCTAAAAGACTTTGTGGTCAACTCTGCGGGCCACTTGGGAGCAGGAGCTCTCTCTGCATCTCTTCTTCATTAGCTGCAGTGCATGTATTTCTTAAAAGGACAGGAGTCTTTGCTTTTCCTAAAAGAATGATGCATTATTGCTGGAGCTTTGTGTTTCGGCAGCGCTTTTACCTTATTGACTGTTAAAAACATACTCTGGGAAAGTCTCACTCTGTGGTGTTAATCTTAAAAATAAAACCGTCTTTTACCAGTAAAAATGAGTTTATGTGGGAATAACAGAAAATTGCAATTCGAGACATGCAAGCTATGGCAAAAGCACAGGCAAGACCAATAACAAAAGTGAGGAATGATATTTTATGGATAGGGGTGAGGAAGTAGGGACAGTTTGTTTTAAATGGAAGTCCATTAGAAGAAAGGAGGAGTTCTGGGTGATGACAGTTTTCCATTGGCTTAGTTGTGGGGCTGGTTAATTTCCTATAGGAGGTGCAACCTCCATCTTGCCCTGTTCAGGCTTCTGATTGATAATACTTCCCTGCTGACTGTTCTGTTGTGGTCTATAAATGATAATTCTTCCTGTAGTAGATGTTGAGTGGTAAAGCTCCCCATTGTAGCCTTCTCTTCTGTCCTCCCGGCTTTACTTTGTGGGGTTTCCTTGAATTAATTTTCATGGTGGAAATACATCCAAATCTCATCAGGTGAATGGGCCTTCTTTGTCCTACTGCCTTTAAACCAGGCCAATCCTCAGTCCACATAGTTGGTATCCAGATGTGAAGAACTTTGCCATCCTGGCTGGCTTGATGGCAGCTTGATGGCATCCTGGCTGGCTTGTGTATTTGTGACAGTTATCCTGCAGCTCACCCCCATGTCCCACTTTTCCCTCCAGATGGTTCCTGGCCATCTGCCTATGTCTTCTACTCTTAGTCCTGAGGACGAAGTTAGATTCTGAGTGTTGTTTTTGTCCATCTTTTATAAACTCAGATTGTACTTCTTGTCTTCGGATTGCTATTTCAGGTAAACATCTGCTGAATTCCAGCCCCTAAAATTACATCCCTGTTGAGTCTGTCCATCCTCCTCCCTTCTTCTCTTGCTCCGTCATCTTCCTAGCATTCCCACTCTATGCCTGTGCACAGAAATGAGGTTGTTGTATAGGACAAATGTGTATTTGTCTTATTAAAGACTGCAGTACGGTAGCTAATAGTAATAACTCATGGCTTCTCAAACTTCGATGTACAGATTAATCACCTGGGAATCTTATTAAAATGCAGATTCTAATTCAGTATATCTGAGGCTTTTCTAACAAGCTGCTAGGTGACGAAATGCTGCTGGTCTGCAGACGGTATTTTTTGTAGGAAGGGTATAACTAACCCCAGAGGCAGTATGATATAGAACAGTGTATTCAACCTCTCCTCTGTTGACTGTTTGGACCAGACACTTCTTTGTTGTAGGGCTGTTCTGTACATTATAGGTGTTTAGCAATATACCTGGATTCTCTCTACTGGATGCCAAGTAGTTCTCCCTTCCTAGTTGTAACAGTCAAAACTATCTTCAGGTACTGTTAAATATCCCTTGGGGTAAAAATCACCCCTGGGTCAGAGATTCACTGATATAGAGGTTATTACTAAGGACTCTAGACCAGACTGTTTGCATTCAAATTCTGGCTTACCACAATGTCCTTCAACAGATGGATGATGGATAAAGAAGATGTGGTCTATATATACAATGGAATATTACTCAGCCATCAGAAAGGATGAATACCTACCATGTACTTCAATGTGGATGGGATTGGAGAGTTATGCTGGGTTAAATAAGTCAGTCGGAGAAAGACAATCCTCATATGGTTTCACTCATATGTGGAATATAAGAAACAGTGAAAGGGATTATAAGGGAAAGGAGGGAAACTGAGTGGGGAAAAATATGAGAGGAAGACAGACCATGAGAGACAACTAACTCTAGGAAACAAAGGGTTGTGGAGGAGGAGGGTGGGAGGATGGGATGACTGGGTGACAGACACTAAGGAGGGCACTTGATGGGATGAGCACTGGGTGTTATACTATACGTTAGCAAATTGAATTTAAATAAAACAAAAAAAATCAAACAAAAAAACAAATTCTGGCTTACCAATTTACTAGATGAGCTTCAATGGGCAATTTAGCTAATATTTTTTGTGTCTCAGTTTTCCACTCTATAAAATGGGGCTAATAATAGTGTCTACATTAAATATTCATATAATTACTATGGGGATTAAAAGATTAAATATCTATGAAGTGCTTAGAACTCTATGCATGTGTATGTCTAGAAATCAATAAATGTCAGCAAATATTATTCACATTTTGCTCTGCACTGGAATTTTCATTAAGGGATGCTATTTTACTATGAACATATTTTGTTCAATCAAAAAAAAATAAAAAAATTTACATATTCTTGAGTTAAGACAATGTGGTTTGTTTACTTAACTAGATTAATACTGGGAAAACAGCTTATTAAACATACATTGTGGTATTTTATGTTGATTTAATGTATAATTGTGATCTCATATTTGGCACCTAGGAATATCACTTGAACACTATCTAACAAGAAGGAGTGTATATAGAGTGCCTCTGTATCGGACTCCTAACAGAGCAGCAGCTTACCTAATCACCATGGAATCCAAGGAAATCTGAGACTTGTATAATGGTCCTGCAGTTGTTCAAACATCTCTTAAAACTTGTTGCCCACACCCCTCCTGGCTGCAATAAATATAATAATATTTTCCAGGCTGACAGGAGTATGACTTGATTCAGTTTACTCATGTTGCTATATTCAACCCTAATTAAAGCCACTGGTGTGCTTGGTGGACTTTTTATTATAATTTTTTTGAATCTTTCATTATCAACACCAAGATAATAGTTTACTTTGCAGAATACTCTCAATCAAGATATTTGAAAGATTTTTTTCTTAATCAAATGCTACTCCCTGACCTTGCACAGAACTTTAGGAATAAAATTTCGTAGACTTTATCGGTTTCTATGAAGCACCTAAATTTACAGAACAAGAAAGTGCAGTGTGTCAGAGGAAAAATTCACTTAGGGCATTTCTACCTGGTGGTCATTTTATTTTATTTTATTTGTTGTTTTTTTTTAATTTTTATTTATTTATGATAGAGAGAGAGAGAGAGAGAGAGAGAGAAGCAGAGACACAGGCAGAGGGAGAAGCAGGCTCCATGCACCGGGAGCCCGACATGGGATTCAATCCCGGGTCTCCAGGATCGCGCCCTGGGCCAAAGGCAGGCGCTAAACCACTGTGCCACCCAGGGATCCCATAGCTGGTCATTTTAGTGGGAATAAGAGCCACCGGTATTTGATTTTATGTAGATTGAAAACAATTGGATGAAGAGGAAAAAAGTTAAAACTGTTGACTGAATTTTTCACTTGGTATCATTGCATTGGTTCTCTAAGCAAAAATGAAGTGAGATTCATAGCAGTTTTATCCAAATAGCAGTTCTATCCAATCACAGTCATGTTTGACCAACAGCTGAGTACTTACTGTGTGGTACTCTCTGTATTAGTACATGATGTGCATTATCTGACTTGGTCCACATTCTAAAACAATGTGTTGGGGTCCTCTTTTTTCCCCCTCTTCATTCTATAGGTAAGTAAAAAGAGGTCTAGAGAGATTAAGTATCTTGCCCAAGGTCACAGGGCTAGTAAGTAATGGCTTTAAGACTGAAATATTTAGACTTAAGAACTCTCTCCCATGATGCTACCTCCATCAAGCTTTATTGCACTGATTTTGCTGTAAGACTTCAATATTCACACCCAGGATGACAATAACTACTCTGTGAATGTGTTAAATGGAAATTCCCTGGTACTTTTGAAATATCATTTAATTCACATAAAAAACAAATAAATATATTCTGGTTGGATATCGTTGGCTCATTGCCCAATCTCATTATCTGTGGATATTTTGAAGACATCTCTAACAATATCTTGACTTCTTGGGAGTACTTCTCTTACTTTCATAGGATATTGTGTTTGCTATCTGTTTTCATTTTCACAGCAAGGGAAGACCAATTTGCTGCTCTACCAACTATCCTCTTTTACTTATGAAGATAACTGTAAATTCAGAGCGGATGAAAAGTGTGAGATTGATAGTACTGCTCTAGGAAGCCACAGAAAGGAAGTGCAAACCTTCCCCTCACTTCCTGCCAATAATCTTTGACCAAAACCTGGAGGGTGCATTTTTAGAAAGGAGAGACTAATTCGTGGTCTGAGGTAGTCACTCTAAAATTTCCTTGAAAGCCTCAATTAGGAAGCAAAAGTATACACTAAAGTATAGAGGAGCTTAAGCCTCTAGAATCATAATGATTAAAAGAGAAAACACCTTTGGAAAAGAGACTTTGTATTTATTAATTACCTTTCACCTGTTCAGAAGGATGATTTCCTTTTTATCTTCAAGCCTTAGGGTAAGGTCATTAAGTTTCTTAATGGCCCAGAGGAGGTGACCAGAATGAGAGCCATTCTCAAAACAACATGATTTTGGAACTGTTTTGTAAGAAGTGCGATGTTTCATTTGAAGAAGAGAATAATGAGGAGCCTATCATAATTATCCTAAAATATTTAAAGAGATGCTATGTTTGTAGTAACGATGACATTAGTAACAATACCGACTAATAATATTAGTAATAATAATGATATTGATACCTCTAGGTGTTAGTCACATTGTATATAATTCCCACAGCAACCCAAAGCATGAAGAATTATTATCACCCCCATTTTACAAAGAAGGAAATAGATCACAGTGAGGTTCATGGCATAGTCACGACTTCATCTAGTTCTATCTTCTTTTGGTGCCCTTTCTCTCAACTCCAATACATAGTTTTCTTTGTGAGTGGATATTCTTATGCCACATTTGGCCCTTAAGAACAGATGTATTGCTAATGGATAAAATTTTCTGGATGGCATATTTATATGGCTTAGTATAACTAAATGTAAAGTAAGTAAATTTAAAATCATCTATTTTTCCATGCTAAAGAGTCTGGAATTTATTCTTTGGGTAGTAGGGAGCCACAGAAGGGTTTTCAGCAGGAATGTACTGAAATTGGAGAAGGCAAAGAAAATAAGATTATCTTGTGAGAAGATTATTATAAGAGTCTAGGCAAAAGATTATGGAGTTGGACTTTGGGCACATGATGAAGGGATAGAGAATAGGAGGCAGATCCCAGAGATGGACAGGAGGGACTGGTGATTGGCTGGATGTAGTGGGTGAGGTGGAAGGAAGAATCAGAGAAGCTTCTGAGGCAACCAAATGTCTAGAGACACTATTAACCAAGATAGGTTGAGTAGATTATAAAAGAGAGATTGAATCGGTGTCGCGTGGAAAGTAATATATCTTTAGACTTGCTGGGTTTGCAGAGCCTGTGCCACATCAAGGCAGAGATACACCATGGGCAGTTAGAAATGAGTCTAAAGTTCCAAAGGAAGCTCAGAGCTGGAGACTGAGGTTGGGCCCATCTGGTGGTACCCGTGGGAGTGGATGGACACTCCCAGGGAGAATATGAAGAACGAGAAACCTAGAGAGCCCAGGACTATGAACAGAGTAGTCATGTCTGTTCTGGCCATTTAGCAGGTGTTTGCTGGTGGAGGAACACCACAAAGAGAAAACTAGATAATAAAGCCTCAAATCACAAGAGAACATGTTGTTTTTTTGAGATTGTCTGCTAAATAAAGCAATTTGTGTGCAGCTGAAAATTTCCAGTTTTCTCTTACAACAGGCTCCCAATAGGATAGGAGCAGGGGAAACCGGTTCCAAGGCCTCTGATTTAAGCTGGTATTCTTAAGACCTCTCTCCTACCTCCTCCCCTGCCCCTCCACCCCAGTGATCTGGGAATTAGCCTCTTTTCAAAATTATGTTCAGAAGAATTTCTGTGTTAATGACATACCATCCTTGAAGTGTGATAAAATATGTTGGGAAGACATCCGTTCAGTGTGGGTTTTTTATTTTATTTTTTATTTTTTTTGTATAAGAATCTAAAACCATTTCTTTTCCTTTTTATCTTTTTAAATACTTTTCTTCCACTACAGGTGGAGTGGTAAGAAGGCCATCTCACATGTTTTCTCCTCTTCTATTTCTTGACAAGCTGTGACCTTGTACAAGACACCTCAGTTATCTAGGGCTCAACTTCCCTTATCTTTTAAATTCAGGAATTGGACTATATTTTCTCTGAGGTATCTTTCAGCTCAAAAGTTTTGGGATTCTATAATTCAAGCCCTGCACATAAATGCCATTTAAATGTCATTGGTTAGATCACCAAAAGGCTAATAATTGTATAATCAGGGATAGATCAAATACCATTGAAATAAGGTTCCTTAAAGATTGAAAAAGTTCTCTTTATAGGAATGAAATAAGAAGCTTTTTTTTTTTCATGAGGTCAAAATCTTCATTTTGGTATGAGCTCTAATTAAATTAAATCCTGAGAAATTTAGACTGGAAATATGGAAGACCTCCTTTCTCCCTGACTGACTCTAAAGGTTTCAAGATAATAGAATTTTTTTTTTTAATGCACAGACTTTTAGGAAAGATGAATATCGTTTTAGCTCAGGCTGCTATAACAGAACACCATAGTCTAGGTGGATTTACCCATAGATATCTATTATCCAGGTAGAACTGGACACTAGGGGGCGCCTGGGTGGTTCAGTGGTTGAGCATCTGCCTTGGGCTCCGTCAGGATCCCCAAGTCCTGGGCCTCCCTGGCTCCCTATGGGGAGCCTGCTTCTCCCTCTGCCTTTGCCTCTGCCTCTCTGTGTGTCTCTCATGACTAAATAAATAAAATCTTAAAAAAAAAAAGAACCAGACACTAGAGGATAAACTGCTTTTGGTCTCTGGGCATCCTTATTTTAGTGAGAGGACACTACTAACTAAAGAAGGGGTTATCTTTCTTTCCTTGAGGGCTTTAGAAATTGGACCAAAGTTCTATAATGTTGTGGTATTAAATTAAGGTGTGCCTGTGTGTTATGGCACTTTCATTTTCTATTTATTTCAGTGGGCTTGGAAACAGACCCTCAGATGGGTCCTGTCTCCTGTCCCGTCTCTGTCCCCACTTCCCACCCCCTATTCTAGGTGAGCCATCTCGTTCCAGAACAGTGACAAGCCATCACCAAAATTGAGAACTCAGTGTGACAAAAGGGCTGTTTTCACAGTTCTCTGGCAAGGTAATATATAAGTTCACCACATCAGGCACATCATCTTAATCACTGGGGTCAAAAGGACCTCTAGATGTGACAAGTAGCTGGCTCTGTAGTTAACTTCCACCTTCTGATTGGCAAGGAGAAGACTGCAAATCACCAACGCATAGATGATCACTTCACTATTTTATTCCTTTAGATTTGTTTCCATCAGTTCAAATAAGGATTTCAGCCTGAGTCTTTTGTATCAAAAGGATACATGGAAAAGAGGCCAGTGCTCACTCTTAAGATGAAGGTGAGACTTAGCAATGGCGCCAGAGTTTCTAAGGGCATTGATGAATGCGTTTCTGTAGTCCATGTCTATTGAACACCTGTTGTGGATGCCTCTAGGCACTGAGGGGTACAAGGGTAAATGGGAAGGGAGAGTTTGGCTCCCATCAAGCCTATATTCCTATGCAGAAACAAATATGGAAATAGAAAAATATCAAATAGTGACAAACACTACACAACGAACGAGGTAGGTGGGTGCGATGGAGAATGACTAGAGGTTACTTTACTTAGATGCCCAGAAAAGCCTCCTGGAAGAAATGACATTAATTCTGAGATCTGAATGACAAGAGAGGAGCAGCCCATGCAGGTCCAGGAGTGAGCATTCCAGGCACAGCACGGAGTTGGCTCAAAGGCCCCAAGGCAGCACTGAAATTGGCATTAAAGGCTGTGGCTTAGTGATGACAGAGAAGTAAGAGATGGCTTCTAAGGGAAAAGTAGGAGCCAGACATAAGAAATTCAGAATTCATCCTAACAGTATTGGGAAATTATTGGAAGTTTTTAAGCCAGGAAAAGATTTTATCAATGTACTGTTTAAAGATCACCCTGGCTGCTCTGTAGAAAATGAAATGCATAAGGACAAGACTGTAAGAAAGCAGGCGAGTTAGGAAGTGGTTACTGTCACCCACCCTGAAAGACTCTGATGGTTTAGCTCACTATTTTGGTAGTGGAGATGAGGAGAAGTGGATGCATGTAGAGTTTATTTTGAGGATAGAAATAACATAATTAGTTATTTCCATGTGGATAAAGAGAAAGAAAGAATGAAGAGTAATTCTTAGGGCTTGGGTTGAACAGCTTAACAGATGGTTGTATATACTAAGACTGGAACAGAAGCAGGTTTTGGGGGAAAAACCAATGCTCAGTTTGAAGTATACCGGTGATGTCAAAAAAGATATAAAGCAAGTACTTGGATGTACAGTTGGAGCACCAAGGATGCTCAGTTTTAGTATGGCAGGAAGAGTTATTGTTCACTCTATATGCATGTGCGTTTCTATATTTTTGACTACTTTGCATTTCGGTGAGGGTCATGTAACTACTCTGGTCAACCGGCTATGTCACCTTGGGCTGAAGCACTGAAGAGGGAATTTTAAGTTCTCTGTGATCTCTACTTCTGCCGGAGTAACCAGCAGTGTTCCAGATGGAAGAGTGCTTTTCAGTCTGGGTCCCTGATGAATGTTGAAGCAGAATCACTATTCTCTCTGCTAATCTGTATTGGTCACAAGGGGTGACCTTCTTGTGTTAAGGCACTGGGTTTGGGGGTTCATTTGTTATTCTAGCACAGCTGAGCCTGTACTGACTAGGACAGCCAGATAAATGCATTTAGGCATTTTCAGTAAAAATAATATATATATATTTTTAATATTTTATTTATTTATTCATGAGCGAGAGAGAGAGAGAGAGAGAGAGAGAGAGAGAGAGGCAGAGACACAGGCCGAGGGAGAAGCAGGTTCCATGCAGGGAGCCCGATGTGGGACTCAATCCCAAGTCTCCAGGATCACCTTCTTCAGCCCTGGGCTGAAGGTGGCGCTAAACCACTGAGCCACCCGAGCTGCCCAGTTAAAAAAAAAAAAAAAAATATATATATTATATATATATAAAAACATATATATATTTCATGTAAGGAGAAAGTACAGATGAAGAGGAAAAGGGAGTCCAATCTAAAACTCTAATGTACTCTAACGCAATGAGCTTGAACAAGAGCAGAGAAGCCAGAGTTGTGTGGTATCTCAAGAGCTAAGAGAAGATGAAGTGTAAAAATAGGAGTCTGAATCCTGAGCATGTGAGCATAAGGAATGATTTTGCAGTATGCATAGACATTGCAATGGGAGTTGTGTCTTCTCTACTTTGTTGGTTGTAGGAGAGAGCCTGGGCTGTGATTGCTTGGAATGCAATCCAAGTGGGGCACAGCATACTGTAAAAGGCTACCTTGGTACACTATTTCAAGCCAGCAGGTCACAAGATTGGAGGATTTTTTTTTTCTTGGCTCTGGATTTGGGCAGATGCAGATAGATCCAACATGGACAGCTTTTCCTGACTCATCCCACACTAGGTGATGCTAGAAGCTCCTTCCTGAGGTTTCCACCAGGTCCACAGGAGGTCTCTGAGGCTTGTTATATTACAATTTAGGTGTCTTGTTTTTTCAGATAATCATTTCCTCTAGGACTCCCCCTAGCACTCATGAAGGTATCTGTCAAGAAGCAGATTCTCAGTCAGTGTTTGTTCAATGCATGGACAGTCTTTCCTGGCACCTGGCAAGGTCATCTCCTACAAACATGAGGTGATAAGTAAGGGTGCTGGTTGTCACAAACGTAAGGCAGTATTTTTGTTAATGTCCTATGACCAAAGGAAACCTAACTTTCTTGTTCAGATTCTTCACATACCTAGTCCATCAACAAGTATTTACCAAGTGCCTGGTGGGTACCAAAAATTATGCATTAAAGGGAAGATAGAAAGTATCTATCTTAGCTTCTACTCTCAAAGAAGTAACAGTGCAGTTGAGAGGATGAGGCTAATGGCTATGAACCCAACAGAGAATAGTAAGAGATGATATAGAGTTAATTGAAAAAGTGAATGCCACAGGCAATGAGCATTATAGGAGTTTGATAAGGGGAAGAAATAAATGAATGTGAAATGAAATTAGATCTAGGAAAATATCATAGAGAAGGTGGGACTTTGAGGGCAGGTCAGATCCGCAAGGCTGGGGAGGGACACAGAGAGAGGTGCTGAATCAGAGATGATGACTGTGAAGGGGCAAGTGAGGAGACCCCTGAAACCAGAGAAAGGGTGTTTATCAGGCAGGCAGTGGCCACAACCATGGTTGGAAAGATAGAGTGGGGTCAGATTAGGCAGGATTTCAAAATCAGCAAACTGGTAATTCATTTATTAACATATTCATTCACTTGTGAAACGTTTTTTAAGTCCCTACCATGTATCAGCCACTATTGTAAGTATGGTGTGCGTGCGTGCGTGTGTGTGTGTGTGTGTGTTTCCATGGGTAGTCTCTGACCTCATGGAGATGACATTTGTTGATGAGAGGATGATAAAAACATTGAAACAACTATTTAGCTATATTTCAGATTGTGATAAACACTATGAAGCACAGTCGGGCAGATTAAGGAGATACAGAGAGATAGAACATGCCGTTTTCTATAGGGGAGGGTCAGGGAAGGCTTTTCTGAGGAGCTGATATTTATGAAGAGACCAACTGAGAAGATGAAAAGAATAGTAGATTCCTGGGAATCACAGTGATGTGGCAAAAGGTATTTCAGGAAGATAACATATCATACAGAGAAAGGTGGAAAGTCAATGCAGAAGCAGCAAGAAAAATCGCATAATTCAGAATCTATGAAGAACATGCTAGAAAGCTTTAGTTAAGAAATTTTCTCTTATATAAATTTTGTTTTCTACATTGTATTGGGGACTTTTTGTAATCTAAATAAGTGGATATTATAGCTTAAATGATTAAGAAATGAGAAAAACCTCTTCTATTTGTTCTACACCACGTCTCACACTCACAAACACAGTAGCTTGCGATCTATTAACAATCTGGTCATTTTCCAGTGTTTTCTATCCTTCCTAATTACAGAGGGACCTGCTGCCCATTAGATATACTGGTGTCCTTGAAAAACAGCAAAATAGAAGATATAGGCTCTCATGCCCATCTTGTCAAACTTAGGCCTGTGAGTATTGCATGGCTTTGTGCCCAGTAGAAGAGGATTAGGGTTGCCAAATCTTTGGATAATAACAAGCTCCAATCTACATAACACCTGGTCTTTACAAACCAAGTCATTATGAATGTGATCCAAGTTGTCACTCCAGGGGTTTTATTATTTTCAAATTAGTCGGAGTTGTTTCTTATATATATTGAAGTTGCCTGCCCCAGTTCTCTTGTTTAGTGTGGATTGTGTGACTGCCTCCCCTGATTCTGCTATGGCTTGGTGATGTTAGGGAGCAGTGGGGAAGAAGATGCCATCATAAAGAGGCCATCATACTCTTGATTTCTTGGTCAATAAATATTGTTGGCGGATAAACAGTAGAACAAAGAACTCAGATAATACTGGGTCTGGAAGGGGCATACTATGATAGTGCTCAGAAGCAAAGGTCCCAGAGCTGGGCAAATGAGGGGGCTCGTTGCCACTCATCCTATCTACAATACAAATACACACGACAATAAAACAGACCTAAGATCCAGCAACTGATATAAAGAATTTAGGATTTTGGATCCTGAGGTAAAACTGCATGTCAGACTTGGGGAGATCTGGGAAGGCAGAAGTAGAAATGAGGAGATGAACAAAGTCTTCCAAATATCCATGTTCTCTCCCTTTCCATTAAGAACCCCATCATCTCTTACCTGCACAACTATTCCAGTCTTGCTGTTTGTTGTCTCTGTACAGCATGCTGATGATCTTTTAAAAGTCTAAATTAGATCATATTGCTCCACAGAGTTAAAACCAGCCATTGGCTTGCAAGGACCTGCAAGTTCTGGTCTTCGCTTCCCTCCTGCCCCACATCATATCACTGCCCTCCCCCCCGCCCCCCAGGCTCACTAGTCTCTATCTGCTTTGGGCCCTCATAGGTTCTTTATGTACCAAAGTCTTCTAGCCACAGGTCTTTGGTCATGTTCTCCCCTTCTCCTTTTCTTGGCTGATGTCTACTTATATGAGATTCAATGCATCTTAGCAGTTAAACATGTACATGTGACAGATTGCATGGCCAAATTCTACCTTTTCTACTTACCAGCTGTGTGATGAAGAAGTTGCTTATACTCCCGCTGCCTCTCTTGTAAACTGGAGTTGATAATAATGCCTGCCTCATGGGCTAGTTGTGAGGTTTAAATGATACATGTAAAGGACTTAACCCAATGCCTAATAGCTAGAAAAATTTCAATAAATAATATTACTTCTTACTATCTTTTGGGTCTCAGCCTAAACATCATTTCCTCTGAGAGAACTCAACTGAGTCTGATACTTCTTTTTCAATTCCTTTCTACTGTATTTCTTTTTCATAAAACTTGTCACTCTCATTTTATATGCTTATAATTGTTTGTGTGTCTATTTATTGTCTGATTCCCCCCATTAGATTATAAACTCCATGAGGGCAAGGACCCAGCCTACTAGATCACTGTATAATGAATGTTGTGCTGCAGACATTCAACAAATATCTTGCTAAATGAACGACTAAAGCTAATGGTTCAGGACTAAGTTTGTGAATGCTGAGTGTCTGCTGGGAAAGCATTGGCACCTCAGAAGGACTGGGCTGGGCCAGAAGCCAGTGGAGTTCCACTACACTACTTTTCAATACATTATCTTTACATTGTATTTTAAGATGTTGACACATCAAAATCAAATTACTGGACCAAGCTCAAAACTTACATTTGTATGCCAGGATTAAATGCTCTTTTTTGGCTGAAAAAATGTTCAGATTTGCCATGGCATCTCACCCAACCTGGAATTGGCCTGAATGAATTGTGTACATTTTGACAATCATGGATACTCCCCCTCACCCCACTCTGGTGTTGCCTACCAAAGTGACTGAACTTTTGACTCAATTCATTGCTTCAATGGTTGGGTGAGTGTAGATCCAAGGACTTCTGGCTAGTTGGCCCAAGATGTTGGTTCAGGCTTGCATTTCTTGCTCCTATTTTACTTTGGGCTTCTTTATCTATATGCCTTCTTTATCTCTTAGTTATTTAATGCCAATGCCTCTCTCTTTTATTTACACAGCACTTTCCCATCCTAAGCTTGTTAGGCTGTATGGAGAATATCATGTTCAGAAAGAATAATGACAAATACACACACAACAACAAAAATGAACATTTAAACCCCAGCAGTATTTGGATAGTACAGGGTTACTTTCCTCTGTGGCTCCCTCTTGGTTCTCACTAGTGACTTGGTCCCAAGAGACCTTCTCCTCCCACCCCCTTTCCTCTTCCATTGTTCTATTGCTTTGTTCCTTATTCACTGGAAGCTGGAGGTGATTGGAGCTTTTGGAATCTCTGTGTGTGGGGTTGTGGGTATTAATAATCTCTAGCTTATTTTTCTACATTAAAACACTGATCTATTCCTTACATATAATAATGTCACCTATTTTTCATGGCCACTTCTTCCAAATCTTGTCTTTGGTCAATTATATTGTAAAATTCCCTCTCAGCCCCCATCAGTCTTCACTGACAATGTTTCTTTTCCTGCCTATGTTATTCTCTTAATGTTTATAACCTGATCTAGATTTAAAGGGCAGTGCTTTTAGTAAGGACTAAAGTTGACTACCTTGGCAAGAAACTCATATTATTAGTAATATATGTATATAAGACATAAATTGGGAGTTTGGGTTAGAAATGCCAGCCTTTTCTTTTTACTAGATTTGTATGCAATTGAATGTTAGAGAATGTTCGGGCACCTTGTATTATTTGACTATACTGAAATAACCTGTTGTTGGCATAGCACCTTAATAAAAAGTATTTAGTAGTTGAAAGGAGTCAGTAAGCTAGCAAAATCTAGCGATGTTTAAAGCTCATAGCTGTTTGTATTTTAGAAATCATTTAGATTTCATTCTTGAATTACTTGGTTTTGATTTTAAGAAGCCCAATGTCTAAGACATAGTTGCCTTGTAGCTATTATCTCTTATATCTAGATTCAAAACACAGGGGACCACAGGCAAGCACTAATGACAGAGGAGGAAAGTCATATCTTAGGAATCAAAGTATTCTTATGAGTACTGCAAGTGATCACTGACTTAGAGCAGGCAGGTCTAGTGAGAATCAGCTAACATTAAATTAGAATGCATGTTGAAACCAAATTGCCAGCCTAAAGAAAAATATACATATCACTACTTCCGAAGAGGGAGGGGGATACATAGCTATAAAGATGTCCATAAATGACATATTCAGAAGTCATCCTTGATGGCCTCTTTCCAGAAGGATTGCAAACACAGATCTTTCCACCATATGGCTGTGCGTACATGGGATGTGGTCTGAAAACGCTTCGTTGATTCTGGGAAGACCGAAATCTGGGAAGGCTGGATGTAACAGTTCAGGAAAACAGAAATGTTTTTCTTTGGCTGTTGTTCCTGAAGTTACTTAAATGAGACTCATTGGCTATTGATCTGTATATATTGAGATTACAATAAAACATAATGGACCCGTTTCTCTTTCCCCTGGCTCACAGAATTGGCATTTTATTTCTTGAGAGTAATAAATCACAGTCTTGGATTTGAGGAAATATTCTAGGATCTGGATGGCAGCTGATTTATTTTTAAGACAGTGATGTCAAAAAGAAAAGCATAACCCAGAGTGTGACGGCAGTGCTCACTGGGAGAATAGAGATCGCTGTTTAAAATATTAAGTAGGGTGGGTTCCCTCTTCCACTTTCTGAAGGGATCTGATGCATTCCAGCAAGATGGATCAGAACCCCTCACCATTACATCCATAACATTCACGGTTCCCTTATCAGTGGCACTTACATTCTTTTGATTCTTTTCCTGTGACAACCCTAGCTCCTCTATTTATCTCTTTAATCTAATTTGCGCTATGACACCAAGCCTTAATTTTCTCATGATTATTTTGCTTCTTTTTAAGCACCCATGGTGTGCCAAGCATTGGATAAAATCGGAAAGATACAATCCCTGCTGTCCCTGGGCTCACACGTTTAAAGAGGTATGACAGGCAAAATATCCTGTAATTGGCAATAGGTGGTCCTCGTGCTTTCCCCCCTTTCTCCCTTTTGAAGAAACTTGTTCCTCTCTCCGAAGGAGCCTAAGAAGTTTCTTAGATCAAAGGTGTCAAAAACCAGTAGGGTTTGGAACAAGTGTCGGAGAGTAAGCAAATGACTAGGAGCCTGTGCGCCTGGCCTGCCCACGTGCTCTGCGCCCCGCTCACCTGGACCCACTCAACTCTCCCACCTGCCCTCCGAGATCCTCCTGCCTCCGAGGCACCCGCCCTCCCTCCTCCCAAGCTCCAGGCGTAAAAAAAAAAAAAAAAAAAACCCTTTAAAACAGAGGCTGGTTCTTCCAGACTCCAGTCTGCAGGAGCTGACAGCCTCTGACAGCCCCACCACGAGGGGACGTCCAGGCAGGTGCGGACCCGGGTTCAGGTGTTCCCCGGGAGTCACCCCAATTTCTTCCTGTCTCTCTTTTCTGCATATCCCGCTGGGGTCTTCTTTGTCTTTTTGCCCGTAACACTAAAGCCGTGTCGTGCCCGGGACTGCGGAGGAACCCGGGCCATCGGACCGGGCGGCCTGGCTCTCCGTGCGCGCGCTGTACGGTGTGTGTGTCCGTGTTCGCACGCGTCTCGGTACTGGGGGGGTGGGGGGGCTATAAATGATGAGTAACGCCTCCCCCCTCCCCACTCTTTCTTCCTCCCCCCCCCCATTACTTCGTGGATCCCGAGGCACAAAGCGCTCGCCCCTGTCCAAGGCGATCAGCGACGTGGGGACCCCGGGCTCAGGCCCGCGGGGAGGTCCCCGTCACCCGGCTTCACCTGCACCCCGGAGCTTCAAAGTTGCAGGGAACAGTCGCGGGGAGCCGGGGGCTGCTGAGGTCGAGGCCGGCGCGCTGGCGGCTCCGGCCCGGGGCAGAGGAGGGAGCGGAGGGTCGGGCGGGCGGGGGCGCGGGCGGGGGAGCAGGGGGAGGAGGCGGGCGGGGGAGCAGGGCGGGGGGGGGGAGGCGAGGCGCAAGGTGGCTCCGCGCGCCCCGCGCCCGCGGCTCCCGGGGACGCACCCGCCAGCCAATGGCTGCGCAGAGGTGTACAGCAGATGGCGTCCGACTGCGCCGTTCCTTCCTCCTCCTCCTCCTCGTCCTCCTCCTCTTCCTTCAGTGCTGAGGTTGCCAGACGCTGGAATGGGTGGTCTCCCGACGCGCAGCACCATCTTTCCTGCGCTCGGGAAGCTCGGGGCTCGGCGGCTCCCGGCGGCTGCGGCGGTGGCGCGGGCGAGGCGGGTGAGTGCGGCTGCGCTGCGCCCCGGGCGGGGTGGCCCTCCGGGCGGCGCGGGAGGGGTGGCCGCGGGGCGCGGGGGGCGCGGGGGGCGGGGGCAGCCTCCCGCCCCTTCTCCCCGCCAGACGCGGGAACTTGGAAGCGGAGCTTCTGCGTCGCCTCCGGCCGGGTCGGGGCTGCGGGAAGGGTGCGGGGCGGGCGGAGATGCCCCGCGCGGAGAGCAGAGCCGGGCACAGACCTCGACCACAGGACCGAGCCGTCGGATTGGGCCGGCAGGGTCCGTGGACGCCCCTCTCCAGCTTGCTGTAGGGTTGACGGGTGAAGGGAACCGGGGGTCCCCGTCCTGCGCCGGGAGCCTCGGAGCGCGGGGAGTCCTGCGGGCTTTGCGAGCAGGTGGGCTGCGGGTCGCTCTCCGTGGTGCTGACCGGGAGCAGGTGGGCTGCGGGTCGCTCTCCGTGGTGCTGACCGGGAGCAGGTGGACTGCGGGTCGCTCTCCGTGGTGCTGATCGGGAGCAAGTGGGCTGCGAGTCCCTCTCCATGGTGCTGACCGGGAGGTCGGCGGGGGCGCTCAGGTGCCCGGGGATGGCTGAGCGAGGCCAGAAGTTTTGCAGTTTCCTCTGATGTCTCAGGGGAGTGTCAGGAGGCTGCAGCAACAGTTTACATTTTCACTACCCCTGTTGGGGGCCGGGGGCGAGCCGGGGAGAATGGGACTCCCGGGTCCGCCGGTGTCATCTCGCAGTTTACCAAGACAAAACTGGGAACAGACAGTGAGAATGAGGGACAAGAAAGAGGACTCACGTAATTCCTAAAGCATCACCCGTGTGTTCCGTCCTCTTTCCTTTCGAAAGGAAAGGTATTAAAGTTATTCGGATATGCAAATGAACCTCCCCTTTTTTCCAAGTCTGCAGAGTTTTGAGTCTAGAAGTTGGAAAGCTTGGGGTGTGCATGTTTGGGGAAGGGAGCTTTAAGCTCTCTCAATCTTTTTAAATACAAGGGGAAAAACACTTTATTTCAGGGGAAAAGTGTGTGATGTGTCTGGTATGTTTTCTTGGAAATATTCTGTGTATGTCTTAAGAGCAATTACAATTTTATTTGGTTCCCTATGGTCAAGGCGGAGTTTGGTTTAAGATTATAGTACTTGGGTGTGTTCTGTGGAAGATGCTAGCATTATTCGGTGCGCTGTTCATTGCCAGGTGGTCTGCTTTAAGTGCATTTGTGCTCTTGCAATGACAGCCTGGCTGGAGGAGTCTTGTTGGTGTTTTTCAGGACTGCACCTGTGGGTGTCTGTCATCGTGCAAATGGTAGGGTGCATGTCAGCTAGGCTGTGGTGTGTGTGTGTGTGTGTGTGTGTATAGTTGTGCACATGTGCATCTGGGATTTCCTTTTGACAGTCTTTGGATGTCAAGATGATACATTTATCTTTCAGGCACTGTCAGGACAGTCTGCGTTTGTTAGGTAACTGGGAGGCAGTGATCTCCAGGGAAGCCTTTTTGCACTCTGGTCTATACTACAGCCATTGGTTAAGGCTTCCTGAAAGCCCCTTAGAATTACTAACCAAATCAAGAAGTCCTATATAGTAGTGAGTGAAAAGCTCATGTATTTGTGGGTTGAATGCTATATAAAGTCCTTGTCTTGAGACTTCACTTTCAAGCACTGCTGTTTTTAAACCTCAATGCTATTAATACCAGTAATCTTCTTTTAAAACTTAATGTGACCAGTTTTTTCAGCTTTCTCTGGGTAGATGAGCCTACTGGGCAGATTCCCTGTAATTGACTTCTTATGCCCGAGCATTATGGTTTTTTTCCCACCTAACTGCTGTAAGTTAAGGACTCTTCTTCATTCAAATTTAAGTAAAAAAATAATTGTGAAGATAATCTCCCTGACATGTAACAACACACACAAATATAACTGCTGACTTAAAAATTGTGGCATAGTCTCGCACGTTAGCACCAACCAGTTCTCGCATTGCTGAACACCTGCAAACCATTCAGAGTTCTGAAGTTTTGAGATTAATCCATGACAAGTGCTTGGAGATGTATCATCTAGGAAAGGACTGCCTACTGCTGATGGAGTCTGGTAGTCCAGATTTTGAGGGTTCAGAACAAGTAGACTTCATATCTACCTTATTTATATCAATACTTGAGAAATGATCTTTACAAGGTTTCTTATTCCTCTGTGCCACCACTCCCCCCCCCCCCCATTGTTTTAGTCAAAGTTGGTTGGTTGTTAAAGAGTTTGAAGGGCTAAGAAACAGGAAGTTTGAGGCAGGTGAACAAAATTACTGATCACAATAAAAGTACGAACACAGATTCCACCCTTGGAGTATTAATGTTAATAAATTGGCAAATAAAGCACCTTTCTGGTCTCTGCTTAGTGTGCCTTTCAAGAGAAAGAAAGCAAAGAATTAAAGAAAGATGTTACTCCTATAATGTACCTTATCAGAAAAGCTATTAAGAACCTTGTCTACTTTGCTGCAGCTCTTGTTTTGGAAGCAATGATTCTTTTATTAATACCCATAAAAGAAAAGTTTGTCCTTAAATAACAGACTGACAAAGCAGCATGAAAAGGAGCTAAGTTAGTGGAAGGGAGTGTTCAAACATGAAAAATTCCAAAGCACATCAGCGCATTTTAATTACATTTCACAAACTGAAGCTGAAGTCGTGTGATTTCTTCAAAGGAAAACAATCTTGCCCAAACTGCAGTTTCACTGTTCTGCACACCTTTATAAAGATTAGGCGTGAAAGTAATAACATTGCTTCAGAAGTTTGAATAGAACGATGAAGAATAGTTGACTGGTCCTATTGAATTAAGAGTCAAAATGACAAATGGTACAATGTATTAAGTACACGATCAAGACAAACAGATTAAAGGATCCTAAGTAGTAACAGCTATACCACTTGGTGGAGAAAAGAACAGCACCATTAACAGCACAGCTTCAGAGATACTCTACAGACAAAGGGTGAAGGATTGGTCTCCGACTAACTAGCGGGTATTACAGTATTCAGAACTATTTATGTGAGCTGTTTAGATATACTTCTGGATTATTGAATATGAACTACACATAAATGCTTTACATTTTTAAAAGGAGACACTTTTCCAGTCTATAGCTATAAAAGAAGCAGCTGCATTGACTTTGAACACCAGGCAGCTTCCTAAATATAACACAGTTCCTTAATATAGAGCTGTTAACAAGATTAATATCTAAGTGATAATTAACACGTTAAACCTGTGAAAGTAGAAAGATTTTAAACTCTTAATTCTAGAAATTTTGGAGATTGTGAGTTTGAGTGGGATCAGTGTTTTAGCAGATGTTAAATCTGTGGCATGCTTGCTTCAGTGATAAACATTTTATTCACCTGTTAAAATTTCTCCATTAATTGGGATTATTTTGTTGATGTTTTTACTAGTATTCTCATGGGTGGTTACTTACAATAGTTAACAATGGCTATTGATGAAAGCAAGTCAAAGGGGATTAGGTGCAGTTCCCGGTCAGCTTGTATGTAGCTCTGGGCTATGGAGCAAGTAGGGATTACAGTCATTGAATTCCTAGGATGATGCCTTCATTCTAAGCCATCTTACCTGGAGTGGACCAGTTATACAAGATAGAAATACTTAGTTTTTTTCAGTTGACCCACCCATGATTTATTATTAGCATTCCATAGCTACTAGATCAAGGAATTCATTTGTAAGGGAAAATAGAATATTCGTGAAATCTTTCTCCATGTCCTTTGCTAGGCTTCTGAAACCAGATCTGGAGGTGCTGCAGAATAGAGTTTCAGTGCTGGTAGGAACTCAGAGTTCTTGCAAGGTAGAGAGTTCAGTCCAAGTCTTGGTTTGTAATCTGACAGTTAAGTTATCCAGGATATATAAGAACTACTGTATTTTAAGAGTGTGTGTCTGCTCTGGTGATAAGTAAAACCTAGCACATTTAAAGGCGTCACTATCCATCCTAGGTTTTGGTCATTAGGTATGTTTGCAATTTGTGGATTCTAAAAGTACAACTTTTTGCTGTGATGGGGTAATCTGTAGAATTTTTTGAAGTTAAAAAAAGGAGAGGTTCCCATATCAGGAAAGTTTGGATATTTGACCTACACTTAAGGATCTGTAAAATGCGGAACTGTTTCCTATGAAGAACAAAAGGCTGTGATTGTAGAATGTAGGTATTTTGTAGCAAGGGACACGATGCTTGCTTTTGATTTTGCCTCTCTAGACATATTTTAATTATGAGCCTCTTGTAATTAAATATGTTGTAGCTAAAAACAGAATCCTAAGTAACTAATGTACAAATGACTCTTCAGTGCCTGGACTGGAGAGAAACTCTGCCATGTTCCACCTGCCTGCATGAAGGTTGGGTGCAGATTTGTACCGTAGTGTTATATTAGCGAACAGCTCATTACTTCTGGAAGAATCATAATGTTGAGAAAAGCTCTCAGCTTCATAGCAGTTAGGCACCATCTCCTTGTCTTAGACTATCGTTTTGTAGTAATGTGTATTTAAGGATTTTTTTCAAGTGGGTGTTTTAAAAACCATACCAAGTAGCACATATAAATGGAAGATTTTAATTATAATAAGACTAAAGCTTGCATTAATCTCTCCTTGCAGAGTTTCCTTCTGGGCTCTCCTCTATTGATTTCTACCCTGTATGCTTACATTAGATGTATTCAAGGTGATTTAGTCAGTGTACACTGAGACAGCCTTACTGGTAGTAAAAATATTGAAGTACCTCTGTACCACTTGGTAAATGGTTACTGTTCTAAGCTCCCTGAAGGCCTATAGGCCACTCCCCTAACACCTCTTAAGTTATCTCTTGTTTTAGTCACTAAGAGAGTCACCACTTAGTACGTATGGCAGGGAGGCCTTGGGTCCAGCTCCAGGGCTGTTGTCCGAGCTTATTGTAATCAGTTGGTGCTTGAGCCCTAGCACTTAGCAGACATTCTTTATCATCCTTTGATATTTTTTCTTATAACATGAATAAATGTAACCATTGGCACTATCAAGTAGCTGAAGTTCAACTCTGTTTAAATTTACGTTTTAATTTTTTTATGTCTAACATTTATACTTGTTAAAAACACAAGTATTATCTGCGTATATTTAGATTGCCAAAGAGCTCAAAGGTACCCAGATCCCTTTTAATTGAGTTGCCATGGCATATAAAGCCACTGTGCCTTCAATTTAATTTGTTTCCCACCAAAACATAAACCACACATTCTAAGTCATACTGTAGCTTAGTTAAGGGGGCCAAACTAGATTTTCAACCCAGCTTGTCTGCTACAGCTGTACTTTCTGCTACCACACAACCGTCTCAGTCTTTTTAATTAAAAAGTATGTATGTGGAAAAAAAAAAGTATGTATGTGGGAGTAGTTCAACAGGCTTTTTTTCTTTTGGAGAAAAAGTAATTATTTTTTTCCATCTCCATTTCTAGTCCTCAGAATTAACTCAATTTATTTCATATTGACTTCCATTCATTTTTGTGATTCAGAATTGTTAATCAGCTTAATCTCACCTGACTTGACCCATTCCATAAACTGGAATGTCTTCTGGCCAATCACAGAGAGGAATAGGCTGTTGTCGACTTCACAAACTCCATAAGGAAAAATTTGGGGGACTTTCTTCTAGATCTCTTCTAGCTAAAAGTAAAAACAAACACTGCTAGTTGGGCCCTTAAAAAACACGACTCAAACTAGGCTTCCTTCTTGAACAGAAAAAATAGTGTTGAGGTAGTACGACAAATATACTCAGGCCAGCCATTAACTTCCTCCCACCCACTTTCCTCTATAAGGTCTGCCCACTTTAAGTCACCTACAAGACCCACACCTGCTTAAAAAGACCCCAAATGCTGCCTTCTCCACTCCCAAACTCCAGTTATCCAGATTCTACCTATCAATCAGGACCCAGTTTTAATTATACTTCCACTGAGCTTTCTCTGATTGCCAATTCACAAAGCCCTCTCCCTGTCCGAGCAACTCAGGTGGTAAATTCTAATTTTAATGTTTGATTGAATCAGTTTTCTTATTAGCATCTACTCGTGGAGGTCTGATGGTAAAGGATTTGAATGAGAAAGGGCACTGTTTTTTTTGAGAATTCTAGAAACTGTTGGAGAGCAGGGTGTGATAGAAGGTAGGGCTGTCCATAGTAACAGCCCTTTGAGCATCCCTGAGGCACGGCTTAATAATATACTGGTAGGCAACAAGAGGGACTCCTAATTATTGATTATTTACAACTTACTGTGTACCAGACTAGGTGCATTAGATTCAGTAGGTCTAATCTTCATGATAATGCTGCAGCATGGGTTTTTTTATTTAGTATCATTTGTTCATACTAGGAAACAGGGCTGAGGGACCTTTGTACCTGGTGTGAGGCTAATGCAGCTGGTAAAACCGCCAAGCCAAGATTCCCATCCCAATCTGTTGGACTACATGGCCTATTCTGCTCCTCATACACTACATTGCCCTAGAGCCTGAAGTTCAGGTCAACAAATGTAGCTTTCACCTCAGCTGATATTTCTCCCAAGGCAAGAGCACACTCATACTGCCAGTTGCCACACACAACAGAGGTGACTCACAGGAAGAGTATTGCTGAATTACTTCTACCTGGAGGTGAAAGTGTCACTTGGAAATATTGGGAAAGGCTGCATTTTGATTTGACACAGATCTTCTGCATGAAGATGGTAATGTCTCAGAATTGTAAAGAACTCAAGACATTCATATGTAAAAGTGTGGGCTTCCTGAGGAGCCACTGGAAGATTCAGAAGATCCAGGCATATTTAGGACATCCACATCATATTCCTTTTCATTAATGGCTTATCATTACGACAGAATTGTTCTGCCAAATGTGCAAAATATTGGCTCTTAAAATTAGCACAGAGAGCAGGAAAGAGGGACGACTAGTTTTCACGTAGAAGTGTGGGTGGGGATCCCTGGGTGGCGCAGCGGTTTGGCGCCTGCCTTTGGCCCAAGGCGTGATCCCGGAGACCCGGGATCGAGTCCCACGTCGGGCTCCTGGTGCATGGAGCCTGCTTCTCCCTCTCTCTGCCTGTGTCTCTGCCTCTCTCTCTCTAACTATCATAAATAAATAAAAATTAAAAAAAAAAAAGTGTGGGTGGACTGGCAGTAGCCTTGGCCACTCCTGTGATCAGCCTGAGCAGTCTGGTCAGGTGAGAGCCTGTGTCTACTCTCCTTGGTCCATATGCATCCTTGGTTGCAAGGAGGCAATACTGCTAAGAAGAGGAGGCTGGTTCTTTGGGTAAGCATGTACGGACAAATCATATTTCTGAAGATCGGTTCCTTAACAGCATTTTGTTGGGTCAGCATAAAGTCTCTTGACGTGAACTTCCATGGGAATATATAATATCCCATTTCCAATACCCAAGTCTCTTAACAATTTTCATAGAAATACAGTGTTGGAATTGGACCAGTTTCTCTCTTTGCCTCTGGCACAATCATATATAAAGAAGCTCAGAAGATTCAAAGTTGTAAAGAGAGATTTTTACTTATTCCACGATTGAACTTTTTCACATTCAGAGATGCCTAGAAATGCCATAGACTGTATCAAGGAAATATGACTTCCCTATCTTTGAAGGTTTTCAAACCAGAGAAGCAAAGACATCCCAGGGTATTTATTCTGCATTGGACATTAATGACAGATTTATTGAGCATTTACTACATGCCAGATATTATTCTACATATATTAATTTATGAAATCCTCTAAAAAAGCTTAAATCTGATTGGATTATTCTTCCTCCCACTTTAGAGTTGCAGAAATGGTAAATGCCTTGCTTCTGGTCAGGATCTGCGCTCAGGCAGTCTGAGCTTACGAGCAGAACTCCTCAATAGAAATCGAATGCAAGCTGCAAATACAATTCACATGTGCAATTCTAAATTCCCTAGTAGTCTAGGGATTGAAGTTGAAGAAGAGTGTGTTTTATTAACCTAATATACCTAGAATATTATCTCAGCATGTATCAATTATGAAAAAGTTATTTTTCACTTACAAGCACATCTCTGTTCAGACTAGCCATGTTTCGAGTGCTTAATGGCCACCTGTGCAGGGGGTGGCCACCATATGGGACATGGCTAGAACCCATACTAGGAACATTTCTACTCTACCTCTCTGTATTGACTGCCAAGTTTCCTTCCAGGGCATCACATCAGTCTGTGTGTGTGAGGCCATTCATCTATGTATTAATTTTGCCCCTAAATACCAGCATGAATTATCTCTTAAAAAAAAAAAAAAACCTTAAAACACTTACCATGACTTCTCTCAGGAACATATTTACTTTAAAAACCTGTAAAATAGGAAGATCTCTCTGTATCTCATCTGTTACAAAATGAATCCCATATGTCTTTCATTTGTGAAGATGGAGCGTATCTGGATTGCTTCCACTTTACAACTATTCATACACATTATGAAATTGCCTCGCCCTTCTCATTTCCAGGCTAAAGAACACAGTTTCTTTTGTGGTTTATTATTTTTGCTTGTTTTTTATTGGTTTGCTAGGGTAGCTGTGTAGGCTGATGCATAGGAAATGGGCACAGCTGAGAATCTGCTTATTTCTAGTGAGAATGAGAAGGAAAAAATAACCTTTACCTAAGAGTGAACTTAACCAATTTTTTCTCATTTATACTTCATGCGTATTTCTCTGTTCTCTTTTACTATACCCTTATTATGATTACTGCAGTCAGAAATTACATGCGGCCCACCAAAGTAATATTTCTGACCAAATTGTAGTAATTTTTTTGGTAGGTTTGATTCATTTCCTGGCAGGTAGCATTCTTCCCAGTGATCTGAGCGCCTTTCTCAAGTCGGATTTCTGACAGTAACCGACCCTCTGGGCTGCGGCATGCTTCAATTGAAAAAGCAGAATGTGACATGCCTTTCATTGCGTGGAACACACAAAAAAGTCCTGTGTCTCCTTTGTTAGTGCAGCCACTATTCAGCTATACATGATAATGTGAAACATTTTAATAATTCCAAGTCTCTTTGGGGGGGCATATTACGTGGGTACCTTAAATCTGACTTCAGTTGCTTATTAAAAGAAAAATATTAGGAACAAGGCTTCAGTTGGAAGAGAGAAAAATTCTAAACTTCATAGGGAAGAATTTCCTTGTGGGGACAGACTCTAAGGATGTGTCATCTAATATGTGCATGAATATTAGATATTTCATTTGGATTATAGAGTTGGTGGAATTAAAACATAATGCTTGTGGACATAAAATATCCCCAGTGAGGCACATCTTTCAGTATTTTTTTTTAAATAACTAAACAGTTTTCACAGAGCAAGACAAACCAATGGAAAGCGCAAGATGCAATTGTTTGTGAGCTATATGAATAAATTTAAAGGTAATTTATCGAGTCCCTTTTGTGTCCATGGCATAGAGTATGAATATAAGTATAGGATACCAGCCCTAATTTTCAGGAATTTGCAGTCTAACTGGGGAGATGTGACATGCACATCTTCTGCTATTAGCAAAGCCAAATTACCTTACTTTATATGTCTACCTTTCTTACTAAGTATGAGTTCCAGAAAATCAGGGAATGCATCTTACTTATATTTGGATCTTTTTCACCTTACAGAAAAAAACTATGGGTATGTGTTAGAGAAGGGGAAGTGGTACATTAATTTTGTTTATACATGTGAATTAAAAAATAGCCAATACACCATATTTATAATGAGACCACCTATATATAAATAATGAAGATGAATAAAGTCTAGTCTCAGTGTCTTTGCTACTGTGCTTACTGTGCTCACTCCTCTGCTGACTCCAGTTGGTGACTTCTGACAGTTCAGCTACAGTTGAAAAAGATGGTGTTAACTTGAAGGAAATGTGGGCCTCTTTTCTTGGAATGCCAGTGTCATAGTAGGATTTAACCTCAGGTATGGACTCCTTCAGTGTAGAAAATATAATATTTTATATATATATAATAATATTTTGTTCTGGAGATGAAAAAACTTGATATTTAATCACATTAAAAATTCTCAGAAATGTGGATATGAGAGATGGGGGGTTGAGTAGGATAAAAATTATGTTTACATATGCCTGTATAAGGTTTCAGATGACTACTGAATAAAATAGTGCTATAAAAGACCCCAAACCAACAAAGATTGTGAGAAAGAAGAATGCAGCAGGAGGTATCACACTTCCTGATTTCAAGCTCTACTATAAAGCTATAGTCATCAAAACAATATGGTACTGGCGTAAAAACAGACAAATGCAGCAATGAAACAGAATCACAAGCCCAGAAATAAACCCAAGCATATGCAGTCAACTAATATTTGACAAGGAAGCCAAGAATAGTCAATGCAGAAAAGACAGTTTCGTCAGTAATCAGTGCTGGGATAATTGGATTTTCATGTGTAAAGGGTGAAGCTGGACCCATATTTTGCACCATTTGAAAAAAAAAATCAAAATGGATTAAAGACTTAAATGTAAGACCCCCAAATCATGAAGCTCCTAAGAAATAAATCTCCTTGATGTGGGTCTTGATAATGATTTTTTGGATATGACATCTAAAGAAAAAGCAACAAAATAAAAAATGAACAAATGGGACTACCTCAAGTTAAAAAGCTTCTGCACAGCAAAAGAAACCATCAACAAAATGAAGACAGCCTATGGAATTGTAAAAAATATTTGCAAACCATACATCTGATAAAGATTGAGATCTAAAATGTATAAAGAACTCATATAACCCAATAGTGAGAAAAGAAAAAAAAACCCAAATAAAAAATGAGCAAATGACCTAAATAGGCATCTCTCATAAGAGGATTTATGAAAGGCCAACAGGTACATGAAGGATGCTCAACATCGCCAGCCATTAGGAAAATGCAAATTAAGACCACAATGGGCTATTACCTCACACTTGTTAGAATGGCCATCATCAAAAGAGTAAGAGACAAATGCTGGCATGGATGTGGAGAAAAGGGAACCTTGGACACTGCGGGTGGGATTGAAAATTGGTATAGGGCAACCCCAGTGGCCCAGTGGTTTAGCGCCGCCTTCAGCCCAGGGTGTGATCTTGGAGACCTGGGATCTAGTCCCATGTTGGGCTCCCTGCATGGAGCCTGCTTCTCCCTCTGCCTGTGTGTCTGCCTGCCTCTCTCTCTCTCTCTCTCTCTCTCTCTCTCACATGAATAAATAAAATCTTTAAAAAAAAAGAAAATTGGTATAGCTTCTATGGAAAATAGATGGAGGATTCTCAAAAAATCAAAAATAGAACTACTGTATGATCCAGCAATTCCACTTCTGGGACTATATCCAAAGAAAATGAAAACATTGACTCAAAAAGATACCTACACCCCCATTATTTATAGTAGCTAAGACATGGAAACAACCTAAGTGTCCATTGAGGGATGAATGGATAAAGGAATTGTGATACATATACACACAGTGGAATTTTATTCAGCCATAGAAAAACAAGGAAATCCTACTGTTTGAGACAACATTGACAGACCTAGAAGGTATTATGCTAAGTGTAATAAGTCAGACAGAGAAAGACAAATACTGTATGATCTTACATGTGGATTCTAAAAACAGAAGAAAACAAAGCTCATAGAAAAAGAGGTCAGTCTCTTGGTTACCAGAAGTGGAGGATGAGGGAAAGGGGATTGGAGGAATGCGGTCAGAAGGTATATAATTCAAGTTATAAGATAAACCAAATCCTAGAAATGTAATGTACCACATGGTGATGATAGCTGAGACTGTTGTAGAATATACAGGAAAGTTAAGAGAGGAAATCCTAAGAGTTCACGCTATGAGGAAAACATGTTTTTCCTTTTTTTTCTTTCACTTCTTTTTATTGTATCTATATGAAAAGATGTTTGCCAGTGGAATCTACTGGATAATCATTTCACAAGAGATGTAAAAAAAAACAAACCAAACAAAACTATCATGCTGTATGTGTTAGACTTATACATGATAGGACATCAATTATTTCAAAATAAAAGTGGAAAAAAACCCAGGCCTCAAATCATCAGTTAGAATTACTAGTTCTCCAGCTTCTAGATAGTATTTTTAAATCTGTGGTTTGCTTAGCTGAGTTCTGCTGTTTTTTCCTTTCATGTCATCAGTGTTTTCAGACTCTCTATATCTAAGAAATTCTTTTATTCTGAAGAATAAAAAAAAAAATCCCAAGAATAATTCAGGAGCTTCTTTCAGTGTGTTGGAACTATTCTTGAAGGAGGTAGATGCTCAAAGAGATGAACAGAGGATTTGTCTTCTGGCCATCCTGCTCATTAGGAGCTCCAAGGTGCTCTTCTGCTACAGAGCCCTCAAGTCCAGAATATGATAGTCCTGGAGTGACCAGGAGCAATAGGGTAGGCTTGGGGTTGGTGAAAGGGGCAATGCAGAGGGATTGGGGACAGGTATGGGTCTAGGTTGTTTTGAACTTTAGAAGTGTATGCAGGATTTAGTGATGAAAACACAGATACAGAAGATAAAGTGACTTAGATTTTTTCAGATTGAATACCAGACTAACAAGTAACAAAGTTCCAAAGACTTTTTTTTTTTTTTTATGAAGAGTTTTGGCATTGTGTGTAGTAGCTCGTAAAAAAAAAAAATCTAGAAAATCATCAAGATCTTTTGAAAAGACTATATACGGAATGAATATATACATATATATATTTTAACTTTAATTAATAATGTGATGATATTAAATTAATTCAGCAAATTTTTCTTGACTATTTATCACATGCCAGGATCTTGCAAAGCAGTAAATGAAAGAGACAAGGCCCCTGCCCTTCTAGGATTTTTGGTTTAGACACATGCGGATCAATAAATGTGATAGTTATTAGATGTGTGTGACTAGTGATCTCTTAAAATGTGGCTACTCCAAGCTGAAATATACTTTAAGTGTAAAATGCATGCTGGATTTCAAACAGTATGATAAATGAAAGTTAAATACCTCAATTTTTTATACTGGTCATATGTCGAAATGGTAATAGTTTGGATATATTGGGGAAATAAAATATGTTAAATTATAAAAAGAGAATATAGTGCTAAATAATACCAGGTTGACCACTTAGTATTTGTGAACAAAACGGAATCAGCTAAAAATTAGCAAGGCTATATAACCTCCAGAGGTGGAGCCCCCTTGGAATATCCCATTAAGTGCATAGATTATGCTGCACTGCTAGTTTGGCTATCTGAACTGCTTGCAGAAAAAATGGTATAAACTGGGCATTGTATCATCAGGAAAACATTTCTTTAGCATTTTACATGCCAGGGTTTTAATATATTTTGATAGGTTAAAAGAATTCTTTCCAGACTACAGGATTCCTTGAAGAAAATATTAACCAATAGAAACACTGTGCTACTTTGATGTGCCGTTCACTATGTTTTGGGATTGTATGGCCATACTCAAGAATTGGCCATCCTTAAGGAATTTTCATGGAGTTAAAAGATAGGAGGAATAAAGGAAGGATGCTTCAAAGATTAAAAAATACTTCTGTGCAGTTTTATAGATTAGTAGATTCAGTGTGGGAAGGAAAAAAGTGAGATGTCTGTCAACCTATTTGTTTTTCACAGTTTTCTCAACATTATTTCTAGTTCTGGGTCATATACTCTAGTCTCTAAGACTGGTTATTTATATTTTCTTTAATATGAAATCTTATTTTATATAGTGTTTTGAAGTCAGTGGCTTAAGAAACCTCTTCAGGATTCATTAAAAACAACAAGAACAACAATACACTCCTCCACAGCCTGGCAATGTGGGCAGAATGGCTTATCCCTGGTTTACTGGTCTGCATAGAACTTGATCGCATTCTCCAACTCTGTGTTTTGAAAACTTGTGATGCTCGCAGTCTAAATAAAGTGAGACCCAAATCCTTATAATCTAAGGTAAACAGTTTTGTCCTGGTGTGTGGCAGTGTGTGGCAGGAAAATGTACACAGGGATAGAATTATCCATTGATCTGGCAACAAGTTTGGCAAGTGTAGATGTTTGGTAAAATCCTACAAGTTAAAAGCATTTGAAATAGCAAAGTAGTCGATCAGCCCCAAGAACTGAAAGCTAAGGGATGCTCAAAATATTATCAAATCATTTATGGTGTGAAGACTATAGGAAGTGAGCTTTTAAGATGATGGGAATTTGGTAGGGCACATGTGTGAGCATGCACACACACATATTACACGTTCACACCAAAGAAAGCATACATGTATTTGATAAGGGAGTGATAGCAAATACAAGATGAGAATGACATGGGAAAGAGGAGGCAAAAACTTCCACTGGAAGGGGAAGAGCACTGTCACTTGTTGGAACTAGACATGTGTTCAGAAATATCATTCAGTTGAAGCTAGCAGATGAGTCGGTTTGAAGGGAGAGAGGAAAAGCTTTCAGAAAGCAAGCATACTGCAGCAGAGGCTGGGCCTGTGGCAAAGGTAGGAGAAATCCGTACACCCCAGTCAGATTATGCATTCTCTCGGATCTAGAGATGCATGAAGAAGAGCAGAAACAAATGGGAGAGAAATAAGGCAGTGAGATATAGCAACATTTAGTTCTATCTATAACATCCCGTCGGAAGTTCATATGTAGTATATGCAAGCCCAAGTCTTTCCAATTCAGTCTTTCTGAAGTTATGAATGTACTCTTGATTCCCTTCCCAGTTATCTCCTAATCTCTTGCCTTCCCCATTCTACCTTCCGAAACTGCTAGAATCTGCTGTCTTCACTGTGCATTTGCTCTTCAAATCCCCCAGCCTGGACTCTGCCTCGACTGCTCCAATTGAAAAGGTTCTTGCCAAAGTCATGAATTGCTTCTCAGTTGTCAAATCCAATGGACATTTTCCAGTCTCTTTTTATTGTGATGATTAAAAGAAGAATCTTAGTATATTAGAGAAGCCAAGAATGGATTGGCAAAGTTCCCATGATCCTACCATTTTGATTCTCTATTTTAAAGCTGCCAAAATAACTACAGAAGATTTAGACAAGCAAAATGGGTAATTTTGGACTACACATAAACTGGAAAAGATTGAAATGTATAACATTTTGCCAAAAAGAATAGTTCTGAAATAAAGTTGAAATTGGAATATCAGCCTTTGGAAATTGAGCAAGATATGGGTAAGTAAAAGGCAATTTAATTAGGATTTATTAGTAGACAATATAACAGTCCTTCATGGAAGATAACCATGTTAACTCGCCAGGGGATGAGGAAAACGTTGCTTAGTATACAAACTTGTATACTAAGACATGTATACTAATCTCCTATTTCTAGAAGATTTTGAAGCCTAAGAAGGAAGTAAAAAGGGGTAAAATTTTAAGGAATGCGTAAAGACAAACATGCACTAAGACACAGATGTCCTTATGAGCACCAAACTTATTGATTCAGTGTGGAGCGGATGAAGGATGTGCTTGTAGACTATTCTGGTTGACACATAATCATTGGAATCATCTTTCAAAGAACACCCTTATCTAATAATTGCTGGTGGAGGTAGGGTTTCCCAATTAAATTCTTAGATACCTATTTATAGATACTCTACATTTATTTGATATATACATTTTCCTCATCTTTTTTGTTTTTGTTGTTCAGAAACTGTCACTTTAAGAATTTCAAGAGAGTGGAGCGATCAGAGGGAATAAATGTTAAGTCAGTCCCTGTAAAAGAAGAGAGACATACTAATGTCACCATCATCATCAGGAGCAGACATTTATTAAACACCTGCCATGGTCCTCTAAGTCAGCTGTAAGGTCAGTGAGAAATTCTGAGTGCTCAGATGCTCTGCAGGGAAATTTATCTAGAGAAAAAGAATGCATCAGCTCATTTTTAAAAAAGACTCATGCCATCAAGTCATCCCCAAAGTACCCTTTTAAATCCAACAAGTCAAGCAAAACTATGGTTAATGATATGCTTGTGTTTATCAGAGCTGGCATTATAGCATTAAGTAAAATTTATGATACATTAGAGTTTACATTAGAGTTTTATTTTTGTGCTATGTATACACTTGAGTACACTGGATCTCATTGTGTAATTTCTACATAATTATTATCCCATTTTGGGGATGCTTATGTTAAGTAGCTACTAGGATTTGTTGCAATTTTTATTTATTTTGTGACATGTTGCTGAGTGTGTGTGTGTGTGTGTGTGTGTGTGTGTGTGCCTGTGTGCATTTCCTTTTAAATGCCAAGTCCTTGATCAAGAAACAACCTCCAGCCATAATTTATAATATTTTTCCTTTGGGAAATATAATCTAATTTATGACCTACTTTCTCAGGACACATTAGAGTAGAAAGAAAAGTGTCTTTGTTGGCGTGTGGCATTAATATAAGTATTGCTATATTGTAGCTTAATTTATGTTCTGGCTTTTCTTTTCATATGAGTATTGTAATTACTTTAAGGTTCCGAAACTTGTATTATATTTGGATTCTCTCTTTTATGCTGAGCACATTACTATGTATATAGTAGGAGCTAATTTAAGCATTTCTTCAGTGAATCATGTTAGAGTCAGGAAAAAATACTTGGAAACTTCATTGAACATAGGTTAATCTTGCTTTGATGATTTAGAGTTCCTTTAGAAACTTGGAGTATTCCCAGAAATACTAAGAAAATCAATTACCACTGAATGGTGCTATAAATTCTGTTTATTTAAGTTTTCTTGGGTTTTAGACATATAATAAATGGGACTTTGCTATAAATAGAAATAGATATGCATGCACACGAACCCATTCAGTCTCAGCAATCCTATGGAAGAATGCAAACAGACTGGCTATTGATGCAAATAGTGCTAATCTGATGGAGGGGATGGATGCCAGACCTTCTGCTAAAGGTGTGTACTCAGAGTACATGGACAGAAATTGTGGGAGAGCAAAGGATCTGCTCTGAATCTGGGTGAAATGTAAAGGCCAGAGATGCGGGAATGGATTGGCAAGGGCTGCAGACTCTGCTCACTGCAGATATGGATCTTTGGGGTGTGTGTGTATGTGTGTGTATTCTTTCTCGTTCTCTGTCTGCCCCCAGTCAACCCCAGCTAAACTTGACTTTCTCTTTACAGGGCAGGAAGATTCTAGCTTGCCCCATAGCCCAGCACTCTCCCATGTCTGACTTTGACTTGCTTTTCATTTTCACTATATGTAAAGGACTCTTCTCCAATTTATGCCTTAGTAAAAATCGATTTTTACTAAGAATTGGTAAGAATCACCTACTGAGCTTTCCTAGAAGACTCTCTTTCAAATGCATAGTTTTTAAATAAGAATTTAAACATATGTTTTAAATTCCTTATCCAAATCTGATATCTTTGGACCAGGGCCAAAAAGGTCCATTTTTTTTCTACCTATAATTAAAGGAGAAATAATTAGAAGGGAGGTACCCATTGTGAAGATAAACACTGATGCCAGCAGTGCATATAGAGGATGTGAAGGTCATGAGTAAAATGCTTCATGAGATGAGTGACGGTAAAGATCAATCTTTTAAAAATGACTCTGTGAGGGGCACTTGGGTGGCTCAATTGGTTAAGTGTCCAACTCTTGATTTAGGCTCAGGCCACCATCTCAGAGTTGTGGGATTCAGCCCTGCCTCTGGCTCCCCGCTCAGGGAGTCTGCTTTAGATTCTCTCTTTCTCCTTCTCTCTCTGCCCCTCCCCCCTGCTCTTCCATGTGCACCTGTGCATGCTCTCTCTATATAAAAAGTCTTTAAAAAAATAAAATTACTGCATGTTTTCATATTATATGATCTTAAATATGCATTTGTAACAAAATTAATAACTTGAACTTTTACAAGTAGCTATTTTCCTTTTTTTTTACAAGTAGATATTTTCAATTTAATACATATCCCCAAAGGGGTGTGTGTGGGTTTGTGTGTGTGTGTGTGTGTGTGTGTATAACTATTCACTTTGGTTCCATATTATTTTGCATTTTGTTGTTGAGAAAATGGAACCTTTAGGTGCGCAGCTCCCTTCAGCTAGGACTATGTCCATCATCACTTCCCACACCTGGTGGGCATCACAGACAGTCCCTCTCTACCACTCCAGCTCATTGGCCTTCTTGCCAGACTATACTCCTGTCTCTGTTTTTAATTACCCTGCCCTAGCCTTCCTGGTTCCTTGCACCAATGCCCTGTTTCCTCTCCCTTTTCTCTTAGTATATGTATTCATAGCACTGTTGGCCTTTCATTCAAAATAGAGTCAGTTCTGTTGAAATACAATGTTTACATTTAAAAAAATTACCAACTGTGCAGAATGGCACAGTGAAAATCCCAGGGCTTATGGGAAAATGCAGTAGGAACACAAAATTTCCAAACTTCCCTGAGTAACACATATAGGAGACCAGAAGCTAATACAAAATGGTAGTACACGGGCAGCCCTGGTGGCTCAGCAGTTTAGCGCCACCTTCGGCCCGGGGTGTGATTCTGGAGACCCAGGATCGAGTCCCACGTTGGGTTCCCTGCCGGGAGCCTGCTTCTCCCTCTGCCTGTGTCTCCGCCTCTTTCTCTCTCTCTCTCTCTCTCTCTCTCTCACTCTCTCTTTGTGTCTGTCATGAATAAATAAATAAAACTTAAAAAAAAAACACAAAACCCCCCAAAACCCAAAATGGTAGTACACTTTTGTAATGTGAAATCCTTAAGAAATGTGTAAAGACAAAAAATATGGCATCTTACCTTGAGAAAGACATGGTGTTTACTTGTGGAAGTGGGCTTTGGAAAAGCTGCCGCTTGTGAGTTGTGGAGTGGTGGAAGGAAGGCCATCTGAAGTCCTTTGGAAAGTTGTACTACTAGATGGGTGTGGCCCCAGGTGAGCTGAGGTAGGTCCCTGGAAGTGGTTTGTGCTTATGTTCTGTTTATGTATTCCTACCTGGCTCTGTTCAGGTGGGTACAGATGTAGATGCGTGTTCATTTTGAGTTCCTCATGGATGAAATCACTGCATAAGCAAACACAAAATCATGCTATGCTCAAACTGTTCTCTAATACATCAACTTCACAGTTTCAAAACAGGTGTCAGCAGAACTGAGTGGATGCTCTTATAAACATACATGTATTTGTGTGCTTTTTCATGAATGCCCATCTTCTCCCATTAGACCAGACACTATAGAGGCAGGGCTGTATTTGTATTTGGTCATCCTTGTAACTCCACAATCTGGCACATTGTCTGCTTAGTAGTAAGCGCTTGACAAATAAGTGAATCTTCCTGTCCAGTTTCCCTTCATCTTCTGTATTCTCAGACTCTTATTTCTGTTAGATACCTTATTGAAAGGTTTATGGCTGATTATGGGTTTGGTGTTTTGTTATTTTCTTAAATTTAGAGAGCTAACCATATATGATGTTTTTTTCCCCTTAATTATCCACATGTTTCCTGTATTGGACAGAATTGAGGTGGAAAAGCAAAATTTACATCAAGATGTTCGATGGAGGAGACTTAACATGGGTATTTATTAAAAAGGTATTTTTCAGAGCTAAAAAAAAGCCTAAGTATCTGTTGATGGATGATTGAGTAAAGAAATTATATATACACATACATACACAATGGAGTATTGTTTAGCCTTGATACAAAGGAGATTCTTCTATTTTCAACAACACAGATGAACCTGGAAGATATTATGTTAAGTGGAAATAAGCCAAACACAGAAAGAAAAAAAAAAAGATGATCTCACTTATATGTTGAATTTTAAAAAGGCAAATATATAGAAGCAGAGAGCAGAATGGTGATTATCAGGGGTGGGGGCATGGGGCAATTGGAGAGATGTTGGCCAAGGATACAAAGTTGTTGTTATGTAGTGTAAATAACTCTAGACATCTAATGTACAGCATGATAACTATAGTCAATAATGCTGTACTGAGTATTGGAAATTTGCTAAGGGAGTAGATTTCAGGTGCTCTCATCACAAACACAGTCACCGAGGAGAAGATATATCAATTAGCTTGATTATAGTAATCATCTCACTGTGTTATGTGTATCAAATCATCATGTTGTCTACCTTAAATACATATAATTTTTATTTAAAAAGAAAAAGCAAAGTGCATGGTAAGGCAGTTCAGAGGTTGACTACAGCAGAAAGCTGCTGCCCACCCTAGGACTGGAGAAACCAATGAAGGGGGTGGTCTTACTGGACCCGAAGGCCAGAGGGACATGGCACCCAAAAGGGGGGACATGGTCATTGATGAAAATGCTGCCTAAGCAAAGGGAGAAAGAGAGAGAGAGGCTAAAAAACACCCAGTTTCTCCTGTCCTTGCATCATCCCAAATCCCCAGCCAGTGCCTCCCATTGTAAGAACTTCCCTTAGATGCCAGTTGGTGAGAGAGTGTGGAAGTGTGGGTTGCAGAAATGAGTTCCCTACCCTATAGAGCAGGGCAGCCACAGAAGAAAGGTGAAAGGAATATCTTGAATTGAATGAGAACAAAAATAGATAAGACGAAGTTAGCCCATAACTAGCATGGCTGGGGAAGGAGAGCACAATGGGGCAAAAGATTGGTGTGGCTCCACAGCTTCATTGCATTCTTTTCAACAAATGAAGTGACCAGTGGTGTGAGTGCTGTCTAATGGGTCATTTTGTGACATTCTTCTTCATCAGTTTGTGAGAGAAATACACAATAGTTAGGACTTCAGAGTTTCCGTATAAAAAACCTTACTGGTTAATGGAACATTTATACGTGTTTGTCACATGGATCTATCTAACCAGAGGGGTGCAATATGTGTCCTGAAGAAACTTTTTTCCTAATGAGTCATGATACAAAATATTTTTTTAAAAAAATGGTCTCTCTCTAGCTTCAAGTCATAAGAGCAATGCTGTGCTTCTCACCTTTACCCTGTCTTATTTTCCTTGCAGTTTATAGGCAATTTTGTCACCTAGAAATTATATTTCCACCTGAATCTTAAAGTATTCTCCAGGGCAAAACAAAAGTAATCAAAATGGGGCTTTTACAAATAATGATTTTGAGCAGACTATCCTGGAGACTGAAAGCATTCTTTCTATTCGGGTTGCCTTTTTCATTTGGTTCCTTCCTTGTATCATTTAGCACACCAATGCTATATACTGCAGAAATGGCAAGGTACAGATTGTTATTATTATTTTTTGGGAAAGATATTAAAGGGCTCAGGTCAGTGAAAAGACTATACAGTCCTTACTTTGTAGATTCCATTCTTTGTTTCGTTTTTGTAAAATACATGAAAGAAAAGCTTTTAAAATCATTGACTAATTCCTCCTTACAAGGAGGAAGTACAGTGAAATAAAAAAAATGCAATTTAATTTTAATAAATGTATCTTAAATTTCGAAAAAAAATTGTATTTCTGTGTATTCTGTAGCTCTACTTCAGAGCTAACATTGAGCTTTGGTTTTCAAAGGCGTTATACGCCAGATACGTTTTTTTATTCTTAGTCTATAAAATTGTGGTCATGGTGAAATATTTGTTATCCTTTCCTCTGTTAGTAGCACTGCAAAGTGTAATTTACAAGGCAAGTTACACTGACATCCACTGGCTCTGTAAACCGGGATAAGTTATTATACTCGCTACAGTATTTTAAGTCCCATACTTAAGAGTGCAAATAAGTAAATTTCTTAGTTATGGGGTAACTTCATCATATATATATATATTTTTTTTCTCATTCAATTCAAGATATTCCCTTCCCTTTTTTTTCCTGGCTGGCACCTGTTGTGGGAGGCGTATCTAGCTCCTGGGGGTCTGCCAAGGTCCAAGTTGACATTCTCTGAGATGTAAACCCTTGACCCTGGGCATTGTCAGGCCTTCCTCATACTGGCTCCTGCAGAATATTCCAGTTCCTACCCACGCTCCCTTCAGTTGGTCCATCCTGCCCTTTCCAACAGCATCCTCTCTCTTGGCGGGGGAGGTCCCTATTGTCTGCTGTCTTGTCCTGCTGTCACAACCTTGCCCCTCTTAGTGATGAGGGTGCTGTTTGCCTGCACCTCACATCATGCAGTGAGCTTGCTGAGGCAGCCTACCTGGTATTTTGGGCCACGAGAGTGTGAGAACAGTAAGATGTGGGGGGCAGAGGGTCACTTACCATATCTGAAGGCTCCAGAAGGGAAGGAAGACATGACAGCCGGGGGTGGGGGGCAGGGGGTGGGTCCTAACTGTTTCCCTCCTCCATCCTTTTTAAAACCCAAACTATATTTAACTCTTCTGTTTCCCTTTAAATGTTTCTGAGCTCTCAAGAAACATATTTACAGTGCCAATTTTTAAGCCTAAAAGTTAGGACTTGGAGACTTTTGTTTCCCTGATTCTCTTCTAGAACATGCCCTTTAGGACAATTCAGTAGAGGTCCTGTGGGGAAAGGCCTATGGTCCCAGTGAAGAAATTCCATTAAGCTCGGATGAGGGAGCCTCACACAACACCCCATTAGCTTTCTTAAAGCCTGTTGTGTAACCCTTGGGGGCCTATTTCCTCATCTGCCCAGTTTAGCTGGCTATTATAAAGAATAAGTGTGATAGATCAGGTCAGCTGCCACATTCAGTGACTAGTCAAAAAATGTTAGTTCTTTTCCACTTATCTTCCCCCATAGTTTAGAGAGACAGGGCGGTTTAACTGAGGTAGATACACAATATCAAATAAAATCAGAAAGGAGATTCAGGGCTATAATTCAAAGTGTTACTCCTATAATTCTGGAGAGGCAAAGCCTAGAGAAGTCTTGTGTTAGTAGAGAAGCAATACATATGTGCTAGAGGAAATTGGGCACCACTGACAAGCAAAAATAAGAAAAAGTCACCATATTCCCACATGCAGAGATTACTACTTTTAACAGTGTAGCATATATTTACTTTGATCTCTCTAGTTCTCTCTGTATACATATATATGCATACATAAATTTATAACATAATTTTCATCTCATTTGGAGCCAAAGAATGTTCTCCTTTTTCCTTGTCCTCAAAATGTCTTTTGCTGCTGGTTATCCCAGTAAGCATCCAAAGAAGGGGTGCAGATTACCTGTGTTTGTTATGTATCTTACATCCTATTTAAGTAAGAGTGATGTATTTTTTGTTGTCATTGGCCTGTTGAGGAGACCTGTCCAGTTGTCTTGTGGAATGTCTTACCTTCTGGGTTTGTCCTATTTCTTCTTCAAGATGTTTCACTTGTTCCTCTGTTGTTTGTTGACAGGACATTTTGTCTAAAGTTTTTTTTTTTTTAATTTTGTTTAACTTGGCTTCATTGTTGATGCTGTAGATCACTGCATATCAGAATACAAAATCTTAGTGGTGCTAAAATTAATGGCTGCATTAGGGTGACAGCTCTCTGACGCTTTCACTGTGCAGTTAAGTATTTCCCATTCTGTCTAGTAAGTGATGTGTATGAGGTTATTTTGGCATTCTTTGAATGTCTAATTCCTCATCTAGCATTCACCTTATAGTTTTAGCACTAATTTTAATGAATAAAGCTATTTTTGAATCAAAAGAAATGACAGTATGTTACAGAGATGGAGATTGGCGTGGAGGATTTTTAAAAAGTAGCTGTATCAGCTATATAAGCTTTCCCTGTTCAAGTTAGGAAGGAGGCCAGATCTTAGTAGTCTTTGGCTAAGACATATCTTTTTGGCCGAGACACATGGGATTGCCAGAAATATAAAGAATTGAGCCTAAAATTCAGAAGGAAGCGTAGGGTCACTTTAACCGAGAATGATTTTGAGTTTGTGCATGGGATGAGTGTAAGGGGAGGGTGAAAATTTAGAAAATGATGGAATTCCTGATGAAATGTTACTCAAAAAATTCAAGGCACTTTAAAAATGAAATCTAAGGTACTTCAAAAATTGAGGTTGGATGACTCTTTTTTTCAAGGGAAGTCTCGAGTTGGAATTCTTTTTTCCTTTTTATAAGTATAGTATATTTTGATGAAGTACCAGGATTTTATGAGCTCTGACAATTTCTTCATAAGCCCTCTCTTTTCTGCTCTCCAGATGTAAATTATTCTGTTCTGTTTGCCAGGAGTAAATTACCCTGTGCTCTGGCGCACTGACTACTTCTAAGCTTGTTGGGAGGATTAGATGTGTATCGGATTCTTAAAGAGCTTCCAGATCTAATTTTTTAGGAACTTGCTGCTTTGGAAAATGTACCCAGAGTATAAGTTTGGAGGAGGAACCAACTTTGATGGTCTGTTTGTCCCCTTGGGTGACAAGATTCAAAGTCCTCTGAAGACTTGGAACAGAATTTGAAGTTTTGTTTGTCTTATAAAGATGGGTGGTTTTAAGAGGTATGGTGGATTATATTGTTGTGTTATTACCTTCTTACTGATTATATTATTAGAAACATATTTCTGTCCCTTGCTCAGGTGTCTCCTAGGCGTAGCTTAGCTATGTGACTTGCTTTGGCCAATGAAATATGAGAGTAAATTATGAGTGCCATTTCCAAACAAAAGTTTTAGGAATCATCGTGCTATTCAACCAATGTTCTTTTCTTCCTCTGCTCCGAGACTGGCATGCCCCAGGTAGCAGATGCTCTTTCAACCTGGCTCTTAGATCTCTGACGAATGTATAACATATTTGAGAAATGAACCTTGTTTGTGGTTGGAAGCCAGTAACATTTTGGTTTGTTTGTTATTGCAGCATCACGTAGCCTAAACTGACTGCCACAGAGGAGATGTGAGATGTGTGAATGCAGAGGACTGTACTGATACCAGCTAGAGGGCATGGTTGAGAATTTTAGTTGGTGATCCTCAGCACACCTGTCTTGAAGACATCTGGATTTTCTTTCAGTTCTGTGATTCAATAAAGTAAGCTGCCAGACTAGAACGGGGTTAAAGTGCCCATGGGGAGTTGCGTTAAGCTACTAAAGTCATGCATAACACCACAAATCAGAACTGCTTGCAAGAATGAGAAAGAACTTTCTCTGATTGGAGCATTAGTCGTCTTTGAGGTTAGCACTAGTGATTTGTTGGAACAATTAACTGAAAGTGAGCTGGAACTTTTTAATTATTTTTCTTTCAGATATGCTATTTGAGATAGTTATTTGAATTGCAGTGTCACATTGTGAAATAACACAATCTGTTGCTTTTATAGTCACACAAATTAATTTTCAACTGAGGTATAAATGTCAGCTGATGTATGTCCTACTCAGCTTAGGAAAAAAAATTCCTTTATACTTGATTTTTTTTTTAGGAGAAAACATGCTCAGAATAAAGTTTGAGAGCTGTGAATTGAGAGGAAAAACCATTCTCTCCTCAATGGAAATTAATTTCTCAGAACTGAAGCAGGATAAATACTCCTGCTGAAGTGTGTGCCTTAATTACAAACCTCAGGGATCTTAAGTTTTATGGCTCAGTTTAAGCATCCAAACCTGTGCAGCATGCCTTAAGTTAGCCAAGTTAGCCAAGTTACTAGGTGGTTATAAATCATTATTCTGCATAAGGAGAGTCACATACAAATTAAGAATTAGAGACACATCACTGTTCACCTCATCTGACTGAAGCTGGTGTTCAAAAGGATGTTCTTTCTCAGCAGATCATTTTGCTATGTATTGGAAATTTTCGGATATAGGTAATTAAGAGAATCAAGAAACAGGAGAGTCTATAATTTATAACTGAAATTTAGCCTTCAGATTAGCTTCATTAGTATGCAGCTGATTAGGAAGTATGTATTTATTAAATGAAATGACCTCTAGATTTGCATTTTCAGGATAAAACTAGGTTCTTGAAGGTGTAAGGATATTTAAAATCACTATTTAAAGGGATATTATTGCCAAGATTTAATAATTAAAAAGGTAACAATTTGGTTTTTAAGGTTTTTATAGTTTTTCAAATTGCTTCGAGGCCATTTCCTTCTACACTTCAGTCTTCAGCAAAAAGTGATCCTTTTAACATAAAAAAGGGTGAATACACATTGCTCAATCCTAACAAATTGATAATCACTACTTATTGTGAATTTGAAGGACTAAGTTCAGTTCACTAAATTCCTCCTGAGTGTTGGTCACTATGCTAAACTGGTGTTACAGTGATGAAGAACTTTGCTCCCCACCCTTTGCTTCCCCCAACCTAGGAAGGAAAACACACTAAAAAAGAAGCAGTATGTAGCTTGATACACAGCATGATGGGAATATTACAGAGTAATTCTATTATGGGGAAATAGGGAAAGATAGACAAAACATTATGAAAACATGTTGTTTTCAAAGTTGACACCTAAACCTAGAAAGCAGCAAAGTTAAGATATACATTATAAAAACTGGCTAGGGGATAGTTTAGAGAATAATGGATATGTAACTATTACTAGTTCTTATAGCATGTGACATTCTATAAGCAAAGGATTCTTTTGTTTCAAGAGACAGAAAGAATGGTATCCTATACTCTTTTATTTCCCAAACCTATCTAGAGATCTTTCATGCCTAGGGAAGGCAAGGGGCTTTGTTCTCAGGACCTAACAAATCCTTAGCTCAGAGGTGTTTCCTATCTAACTGTCTATTGCTCCCTAGTACCCAAGAAGCTCTGTGTGCACGCGTGCGTGTGTGTGTGTGTATTGAAATTTCTCCCCCACCTGACTTTGGATAAGTTATGTTGCCCCACAGGTAATAAACCCCATTGATTAGATGGAAGAAATCATAGATAATATAAAAAAATGTGAAGGAAAATAAAACCTGTTTAATATTTCAAAATACTACAATAATATCTGGTTACTTTTATTGAACTAGATATTGTTGCAACATCCAGGTTTCAGTTCTACAACAAATCATATTTGCTTGTGAAAGTTAAAATAAAATTCTGCCTTCTTTATGAAGGTTTTGTCAATAATTTGTCACAGCTATCTCCACTTTTATTCCAAATTTCTATAACATTTACAATTTCTGTATGTAATGGAGCTGTCAATTCTGAATTGCCTTATATCTCATCTCCTATTGTCTATGTTAAAACATTTTCTCCCTAAAAAGATGAAAGTCCTTGGAGATTTCAAGGACTGTAATTTACACTATCTCCTCTGAGGTAGTTGTAAACATGCTACATAGAGCTTCTAGGTTCCCATTGCGTGATAGCATCTGCCTACATCCAGATCTATCCATACATCTTCCAAAGAAAGAATACAGATTAACAAAGAAAGCACATAAAACCATAGCATAACTATGCGACCTAGGACACTGCAGACTTCAAATTACCTCAAGTTAAAGAAACACCCAAGTCTAGCAGAGGAAATCAAAAGAGAGGAAAGGGAAACAGTAGGGTTGATGGAAGCGCGGAATATATTCACTAGCAGGAGGGCAAGTACCACCTACACTGGAGCCTTTAGGAGAAGGTCTAAGACTTGGCATATCAGAGTGTTGGCTGGTGGGGAATTAAACGGGAATGATTTGAATATTTATGGGAATAGAGATGGCTTTCTCAGGGAGGCATTGCATCTAGTGGATATGCGTGTGGCTTGACATAGGGAGCATTCACTGCAGACTTGGTAGTAAGGCAAAAGAAAGAAGAAAGGGAAAAAACTAAGGGCCCTCGAGAAACAAAATCACAAAATCGGAAGATGTGGTGACTCCTAGCCACCCATCCCCCCAAAAAGCTGTACCTCTTCATGCCGATAGATAGTGCTCTTGGACAAAAAAACCCCGGGAAAGTCCGTAGTTATGCAACCATCTCCACAAGCTAGTTGATTCAACTGCATCAAAATAGCAGGTTTGTTCTTTTTTTAATACAACAACCTTCTTGAGGTGCAATTCATATACCATATGATTCAACCATTTAAAACGTACAACTTGGTGTTTTTTAGTGTGTTCACAGGGTTGTGTAACCATTACCACAGTACGTTTTAGAACGTTGTCATTACCCCAAAGAGAAGTCCCATTTCCATTAATAGTGAATGACCCAGTTTCTAACAAGTGTTCTCCTTCCTGACCCTTGACAGCCCTACTTCTAGGGCTGTTATTTTTCTATAGGTTTTCATCTTATGGAAATTTCAGATAAATGGAACTATATGGTATATATGATCTTTTGTGACTGGTGTCTTTCACTTAGCATAATGTTTTCAAGGTTCACCCATGTGGATCAGTATCTATCAGTATTCCTTTCCTTTTATTGTCCAGTAATATTTCATTGGCCGAATATACCACATTTTATTCATTACTTAATGGCCATTTAGGTGTTACTGCTTTTTTAGCTATTATTAGTATTATTGCTATGAACAGTCCCGTACAAGACTTTATGTGGGCCTATTTGAATTTCTCTTGGACATTTCCTAGGAGTAGTATTGCTGGACCATAGTCTGTAGCTGTACGTTTAATCTTGTGAACTGCTATACTGTTTTTCAAGACACCATTTTGCATTCCCACCAGCAGTTCCTTAGAGTCTTAATTTTCTATATTCTTGCCAACTTTTGCTGTTACTTGTCCTTTTGACCCTAATGGGTGTGAAGTGGTATCTCATGCTTTGGATTTTTATTTTCCTGATGACTCTTGATGCTCAGCATCATGAGTCACAATCAAGGGTTAAGAATACTTTCATCATCCAATATGTTAACTAACTTGAATTTAAGTTAAAAAAACTAAACTAAAAAAAGAATAATTTTATCATGCCTCAAAAATTCTTCTGTGAGGAACCCTAAATGCGTATCACTAAGTGAAAAAAGCCAAGCTGTAAGGGCTACTACATACTTTAGGATTCCAAATCTATGACATTCTGGAAAAGGCAAAACTATGGAGATGGTTGGGAGGGTAAAGAGTTGAATAGTCAGAGCACAGAGGATTTTAAGGGCAGTGAAAATTATTGTGTATAATACTCTAATGGTGGATACACACATCATACATTTGTCAAAGTCCATAGGGTATACAACATCAAAGGTACACTCTAATGTAAACCCTGGACTTTGAGTGGTAATGACATGGCAGTGTCGATTCATCCATTGTAACAAGTGTATCCCTCTGGTGTGGGATGTTGATAATGGGGAGGCTATATATGTGTAGAGGCAGGGAATACATGGGGGAAAAAAAAATCTCTGTACTTTTCTCTCAAATTGGCCACAAACCTAAAATTACTCTAAAAAAGAACATGTTTTTTTTTTTTTTAATGCTTCTCTCTGTTAATTTTCAGTAAATCCCCATTCCAAACTTAAGCAGCCATTGATCTTTTTTATTTTTTATAGTTATACTGCCCTTCTTAGAAATTTTATAGAAATGGAATCATGCAAACATAATCCTTTTGTGTTAGGCTTCTTTCTCTTACCAGGATGTTTTTGAAGTTCTTTCAACAACATGAGAGAATATTGTTCATGTATCAGTAGTTAATGCCTTTTTACTAGTATCCTACCTCAGAGGTATATGACATTTTGATTATTATTATTGCTATTTTTTACTGTGTTAAAGCTATTTGAATTACTTCCAGCTTTTGGATGTTATGAATACTGTGACTATGAACATTGGGTGCCAGTCGTTTTGTGAGGGCATATGCTTTCATTTCTTTAAATTAATAAACACAAGTGGAATTCTTGTGTTGTATGTTAGGGTATGTTTAACTTTTAAGAAACTGTTTAACCCTTTAGCAGCATAGCAGTACCGTTTTAGACTCTTATCACTAATGTATGAGTTTTCCAGTTTCTCCACATCCTTGTCAGCCCATAATGTCCATCGTTTTGATGTTTGCCATTCTTTTGAGTATGTGATGCTATCTCATTTGTTTTTTATTTACATTTCCCTGATTATTAATGATGTTGAACATTTTTCCATGTGCTTATTTTCTATTTGTGTATTTTTTTTTTTTGTCAAGCATTTGATCAAATCTTTGGCCCATCTAAAAAAATGAGTTTTTTAATTTTTATTATTGACTTACAGTGGCTCCTTATATTCTGGATAGAAGTCATTTATTTTATATATATGTTATACATTTCCCCCAGTGTATAGTTTATCTTTTTCTTTAACAATGTCTTTTGAAGAGATTACTTAATTTTGAGTCAGTACGATTCACAAATTTTATTTTTTATTATTCGTGCTCCATTGACTGATGTTTGAATATTAAACCAATCTTGCATTTCTGAAATAAAACCACTTGATCATCTTATATCATTTTTCTTATGTATTGCCGCATTTAATTTGCTAAAATTCTGTTTGGGATTTTTGTATTTATGTTGATGAGGGATAACAGTTTGTAATTTTTTTCTTGTAATATCCTTCTTGAGTTTCAGTGTTGGGATTATTCTAGCTTCAGAAAATAAATTAGAAATTATTTCCACTTTATTTATTCCATAAAGGAGTATGCTTAATTTTGGTATTGTTTCTTCCTTAGATATTTGAAGGCATTCATCAATAAAGGCTTGAGGCTTGTGGGCTTTTGTGGAACAATTTTTAATTATGGATTCAATTTTTATTTATGTTTCCATACATTTTGTTAATTTGTATTTTTTTGTGAATCCATTTCATATAGATTGACAAATTTATTAGCATAAGTTTGGTCATAACACTCTCTTACTATCTTTTTGTCTGTAGTGATGCCCCCTTATTACTGATATATGCATTTGTATTTTTGTTTTTTTCTCTTGATCAGTTGGCTAAGTGTATATTAATTTTGTATATCTTTCTTAAAATTTATTCATGTGAGACAGAGAGAGAAAGAGAGAGAGGCAGAGACACAGGCAGAGGAAGAAGCAGGCTCCATGCAGGGAGCCCGGGTCCCCAGGATCAGGCCCTGGGCTGAAGGTGGCGCTAAACCGCTGAGCCACCCAGGCTGCCCTAATTTTGTATATCTTTTAAAAGAAGCAGCTTTTTCCCTCTATTGAGTTCTGTATATTTGATTTCTTCATTAATTTTTACCTTATCTCTCTTATTTCCCCTCTTATACTTTGTTCAATTTTAATGTTTTATTGTTTTCTTGAGACAGAAACATAAATAATTGATTTTTTACCTCTATACATTTCTAATACTCTGCATATAGCTAAATTTCCCTCTAAGCACTGCTTTAGCTGCATTGTGAAAGTTTTGATAAGTTACATTTTCAATTTTATTCACTTAAAATATTTTATAACCTCTTCCTTTTCTTGCTTAGGATTGTACTTTCAAACAGTTGATGGACTTTTCTAGTTATTTTTCTTCTTTTTATTTCTAAATTCATTCCCCTGGGATCAGAGCACATTGTATGATTCATTCCCTTGGGATTTTTTTTTGGCTTTATGATCTACTTTGCGAATGTCCTATATGTAGTTTGAAAGTATGTATGTCCTGCCAGTTATTGGGAATTGTTCTATATACTTTTCATTAAATCAGTTTAATTCACTCTATTGTTCATATTTTCTTTATTACTGTTACCATTTTTTTTGTCTGCTATTCTTTCCCTTCTTAATGGAAGGTTATTAAAATCTCTAATAATAATAGTGAATTTATCTTTCCCCTCCCTCCCTCCCTCCCTCCCTCCCTTCCTTCCTTCCTTCCTTCCTTCCTTCCTTCCTTCCTTCCTTTCTGTTAAGCATAAATGTACATAATAAACATGTGTGTGTGTGTGTGTGTGTGTGTGTGTGTGTATGTGTGGTCTAGTATTAATTTAGCCACACTTACCTTCTTTGGTTTTATATTCTTGATATATCTTTTACCATTCTTTACCTCTGACTTACCTATATCCTTATATTTAAGATGTTTCTCTTATAACTAGTTGTATTTATTTTCTATTGCTCCTGTAACAAATTACCATAACTTGTTGATTTAAAACAGTAAAAAAATCTGTATTTTTTATAGTTCTGGAGTTTAGATAACCAACATGGGTCTCACTGGTCTAAAATCAAAGCTTTGGCAGGCCTGCATTCCTAATGGATTCCTAATGGGAAAATCTATTTTCCTGCCTTTTCCAGCATCTAGAGACTGTCCATGTGTCTTAGCTCATGATCCCCTTCCATATTCATGACCAGCAGTTGCCGGTCCATTTTTTCTCATGCTGGTGACTCATGATGCTAACTTTCCTCAATCCTTCTTTCATTTATGAAGATACTTGTGATTACGTTGGGCCACCTGGACAATCCAAGATAATCTTCCTGTTTTAAGATCCTTAATTTAATCATATCTGCAGAGTCCCTTTGCCATATAAAGTAACATATTCACAGCTTCTGGGAGTAGGACAGGGACATCTTTATGGGAATTGTTATCCTGCTTAACAACCAACATGTATTTGCTGTTATTTTTATACATATATTTGCTGTTATTTTTATACATATTGACAGTTTTTGTCTTTTGATTATTCATCCATTTATGTGTGATATAATTGATGGCTGAAGTGAATGTATGTGTAACATTTGCTCCTCATTTTCTACTTGTTGCCCTCTTTATCCTACCTTTTTGTGGGTTAAACAAGTATTTTATTTTCTTTTTTCTTGTCCAGTCTTTATAGTTATGTATAGTTACATGACTTTTAGTGGTTATCTTAGAGATTTCAGTATGCATCCAGGACATTAGAGATCATCTTGAAATATTTTTTATAACATATTTTTTTAAAGCTCTTGTATGCTATCTCTAATAGCTGAACTATATGTGAATTTGCTTTTATTTTTATTTTCTTATTGATTACCAGTCTCATTGACATATTGAGTACACACAGACATAATATCTTACCTTCATTTACCCTCTTCACACCTAAGAAGTGTTCTTGCCTTTGTGTGATTTTAGTCCATTTAGCCTTCATTATTCCCACATCTTTGATATCTTTTAAAATATGATTTTTGAAATTTGTTTGTTTATTTATTTATTTATTTATTTATTTATTTATTTATTTTATGGTAGTTGCAGCAGGACCTTAAGAATCCATAGCATGACATGTCCAACCATACTAAAAGATAAGTCAGGAAGTATCATTTATGAGGGATAAAAGGTTTTTTTTTTAAGATTTGTTTATTTATTTGAGAAAGAGAGAGTGGGGGGTAAAAGCCAGAGGGAGCAGGAGAGAGAGAATCCTCAGCTGACCCTATGCCTCTCCTGGAGCCTGACAGTGGCCTTGATCTCATGACCCTGAGATCATAACCTGAATTGAAATCAAGAGTCAGGGCAGCCCTGGTAGCTCAGAGGTTTAGTGCTGCCTTCGGCCCAGGGTGTGATCCTACAGACCCGGGATCGAGTCCCACGTCCAGCTCCCTGCGTGGAGCCTGCTTCTCCCTCTGCCTGTGTCTCTGCCTCTCTCTCCCCCTGTGTCTCTCATGAATAAATAATAAAATTAAAAAAAAAAAGAAAACAAGAGTCAGACACTCAAATGACTTAGCCACCCAGTAGCCTCTATGAGGGAGAAAAGTTAAAGGAGTTCTGTGGAACATGGCAGGCTGATTGTTAGGTAACTTGGTATAGACGTTGGCTTGACCTGAGAAGTGGCACGATCTGGTGTATGAGGACACTTTTCCTTTTGTTTTCCCATGACTTTAGTAGTTTCTTCCTATGAAGGTTAGTAAATTTTGACATGACGTGAATTCCTGCTGGGAACTGTGAAACTTCAACAATAGACTAGATGGCTATGGCTGTCTAATTCACACAGCTCTCAGTGGTACTGCTTGGAAACTGGTCTAGTTTGCTACACTCCCACTGAAATCTTTTTAAAATGGATTGCAAGGGATCCCTGGGTGGCTCAGTGGTTTAGCGCCTGCCTTTGTTGGACCAGGGCACGATCCTGGAGTCCCGGGATCGAGTTCCACGTCGGGCTCCCTGCATGGAGCCTGCTTCTCCCTCTGCCTGTGTCTCTGCCTCTCTCTCTCTCTCTTTCTCTTTCTCTATGTCCATCATAAATAAATAAATAAAATCTTTAAAAAAATGGATTGTAAGAGTTGACTATTACCTATAGGTAGCAGGAGAAAAACATTTAGTTATAAACTCTAATTCAAGCTGTTCGGTGATTAATTAGTCAATGATAAAATTGAAATATTTCTCAGTATTTTAAGCTTTGTGCTTCCAATCAGTTCTGGGATTCTTGAATTCTTCTGAAGTCAATATTTGTTTAGGTTTGGAAAGGGATTCTTTGTGAAGTTACAGACATGTCACAATATAAATTTTATCGAGACTGGATAAAATTGTCATGTCAGGATTTTGTCCTTCTCTTTGAAGAGCTTCCATTTTTAACGTTAGGCTTCTTTAGATAGCAATTTAAAATTATAAACAGAATTTGCTCTGTTTATGTATCTGGGTCATTTATGAAGAACCCTTAGTTAAATTTTGGAACTGTTTGGCAGGATAAAACATTGTCAGTTTGACTACCCAAAATATTAAAATATTTGTTTGTTGACCTGCAAAAAAAGAGAAGTGAAGATTCATTAGTCTTTCTTAAAAAGGAAAGAAAGTATAATTAGTAATAAGTGAAGTGTCTGGGACATCTTTTGTAAAAGTCAAATTTTGTTCACTCAAGAGACTTTGAAGAACAAGAGAGTAGTATTCCTGTGTATCACTAACCTTCAGATAGTGGGACAGGTTGAGAGAGGGTGAGAAATTTTTTTTCTGGGAAATCATTCCAGTCTCCATGAGTTGGTTTAGATACTCATCACTCCTTTTCACCCCCAAGTCAAGGGAAAGATTTAAAGGACCACTTCTCTAGCTCTTTCAAGGCCACAAGTCACTAAAGCACACAAATTCATTATATAGCCTCTCTGCATTTTGAATTAATGGACTTAAAAACAATTGGAGAGGACATAAGTCTTTTCACAGGCAACTTCATCAGAATGAGCAAACTCAGAGCAGACATCTGCCCAGTGATGTCTCACTAGTGCAGATGAAACATCAGGGTAAAAACTATGGAGTCGGGCTTATTTAAAATGGACTTGTTCATCTGTTGCAGATGAATAGGCCATTGATTACACATAATGACTGTTCACGATCTTTTTGAGACTGGTCAGATGGAAAGCAATACAGCTCTGCACACATTTTAATCATTTTTATTGAGTGTTGGCACTTCCATTTTTCTGAACCTTTAGGGGAATGTATTATATTTGCTTTTTATTCATCCTTCCTTTCAGTCTTTTCATTCAAACCAAACATTTAGCCTGATATCAAGTGATGCTCAGGTTTCAAAGGCTTACACCTTCTTACAAAGCAAATGACATTTCCAAGGGTTCTCTACCATATGCAAACACTTATAGTTATTTATAACTGGATTTTACATGGGGTATTTTGCATGCCTATATCAAACGGGCTGCTGAATTTTATGTTTGGCCATTTAATGTATCTGACTTTTGTTTGGAGGTGATTATATACAAGATGAGCCACCACCTTGCAAAAACTGGTGTGTAGAATGATTTCCAGAGAACTTAAAGGGCTATCATTACTAAAATTATAAGAGGAGAATCTAGCAAAATTATGCATTCTGTTAAGTTTGTTTTCTCTCTCTCCTATACTGTCCTCTATGACCATTTCCTATTTGTAATGTCATTTCTTGGACCTACCTGAGACTCAAGGATGCCTATTGTGTGAGAGTGCCCTGAGCTCTAAAATTATGTTTACTCCATATAACTTTCTTCAGTTTGACTCTTCCCTCTCTTATTAGAACAGGATTTGGAGGCTGGATTCCTCCAATCTTGACTATTTAGTAACACCTCTTTACACATTATTATATGCCTGAGTTGCTTTTGATTGTGGACTAGCCCTGACTGGCACTAACCAGTTGGGAACAATTCCTTGAAAGATTTGCGTTCAGTTTTTGGGTCTCTTTCCAAGGTGGCAAAGTTATAGTGGTTGCTTTAGACTCCCAACGATTGGTCTCCAAAGGGAGGAGATTTTGTGGGTAGGGAAATATACCAGAATTTTTTAATGTGGTTGTTAACAGCAGTTGTTTTAGGACCGTTAGTGTCTTTGCCCTCTTCCCTGTCTTCTACGTGCTACCTTCAGTCATGTCTACACACATTTCCAACAGAGCCCTTGGGGACGTGGCATTATAACAGGTTGAGAGCCACTGACATATCAGCACTGTACCAAACCAAAACCAAACCAACACTTGCCAAACCAGTTGGCTACACATTTTTACTCTCTTGTGAAATCAACACTGGCCAAGGCCACAACAACTATGGCCACTCTTGTGGATTTATGTAAAAGCAGTGATCATTTGTTTACAGTTTATCTAGCCAGTTTCCTTTGAAAACTCAAATTCCTGTAAACGTTGGTCAGATAGATAAAAGAAGTAGTTAGTAATGTTTTCTTCTTGGTTTTATAGTCTATGTTCATTTCCCAACTTCCTTTAGGCCCTATCGAGGGATTCACTTGTCAGTTTGAACATCTTCCTTGTTATACTTTTATGTAGCTGCTTTCAGCATGAATCTGTAGATTTTTGGGTTTGTATAAAGACTCGCTTTTTAAAGCTTAATTTTTATTGATGGAAGAACTCCTTTTCCTACTCTTCTTTACTAACCAGAAGCAATAAGTTCCATCTAAACTTACTATATAGGATAGTGCTCAACACGTATTTGTTAGCTGAATAAGAAAAATAATTTATTTTCATATAGCAAGGGAGACAGTGGCTGGCTCTGGGATTTTACTATAATGTCATTACTGACCTATGCTGTAATAGTCCAATTTTTAGTACAGAATACCTTTTGGAAGTGTTTTAAAAGATTGAAAAAATAATTTTAAGTTTCACAAATGTTAGAAATGTTTCTTCTGAACAGCTGGAACCATTAAACAGAGCCTGTTTATTTTATTTCAGTGACAAAAAAAAAAAAATCCCTTACTTGTTAATCAATAGTTTCCATAGATTGCTTTTTTTGCAACCCAATTTCACCTTCAAATTCACTGACCTGTGTTCCAAGCAAGTCTATAATTTAATTCAGGTCAGTTGAGATGTATTGTAAGTCATTACCTCCTTTGCAGCCAATCAGCATTTGATTTTTCAGAGTTCAAAGTCACTTTTTACTTGCTAAAAGTGTGACTATGCATGTGTGTGTGTGCATTCACACATGTGCACACATACACACATATCCTACATAGATATCCAGGCACGTCGTTTTTTTTTTGTTTTGTTTTGTTTTTTGTTTTTTTGTTTTTTTAAAGATTTTATTTATTTATTTGAGAGAGCACGAGCAGAGGGGAAGAGAGAGAAGCAGGCCCTCCACTGAGCAGGGAGCCTGATGCAGGGCTGATCCCAGAATCCAGAGATCATGACCGGAGCCAAAGGCAGATGCTTAACTGACTCAGCACCTAGGCGCTCTAGTACATCTTTATTTATATGTTACATATACTATTTTTGTCATTGTGGAGTACTTCCCCTGGATTAGTGTTACTTTAAAAGAAATATAGAATTTCCAGAGATTGGAGTATTGCCTTTTCAATGGGATCAACATAAGTTTTTACTACCTTCCTCAACTAAGTTGTTCTTAAAGACTCATTGCTGTTTATCTCTATGCATACAAGGGAATCTCCACTCTTCTGGCTCCCAAGGTGGGTCACTTTGATTTTACTTCTGCTCTTATAACATGGACATTATTGAGTCATTGTGCAAATAAAATAACTATGCAAATATTACTTTAAAATAATGTTTGCAGGAAGAAAGCCTTTTAAAACATATGGAGTTTCTTTTTACATATGCATCCACTCTGAGTGGAATGAAAAATATTCTGATGAGTGGTAGTCTATGGAAATTTGATTTTATTTGAAAAGACAATTTTATATTCCATGATTTAAGGAAACCCTGATCTGTTTGTATCTAAAATTCCACATCATTTCTTTCTTTTTTTAAAGATTTTATTTATTTATTCATGAGAGACACAGAGAGAGGCAGAGACATAGGCAGAGGGAGAAGCAGGCTCCTCACAGGGAGCCTAATGTAGGACTCAATTCATGGATTGGGATCATACCCTGAGCCAAAGGCAGACGCTCAACCCCTGAGCCACCCAGGCGTCCCTCCCACATAATTTCTTATAATACATTATGTACTCTAATCTTTTATGTAGTATATACTTAGAAATATTTTCCACTCCTGGGCCACCAGAATTTTACCCAGCCATCATATTTGCATCAGTTTCAAATATTTTTACAATAAATGTGTGTGTGTGTGTGTGTGTGTGTGTGTGTGACTACCTCCTTCTTTTGTGAGGTAAACATATTAAGCGTAAGACCTTGGGTGAGACTGCCTGGTTTTGAAGTCTGTATCCACCATTGCATGACTTATTTCACCTCTCTGTGGCTTATATGCCGTATCTATCAGTAGGTGATTTTTTTTGTGGGATCTTCTCCACAAAGTGGGGTGCAATATTGTATGACTTGTCACTGCCAGCTCAGAATAGGGCACTGTAAAACTAATCAAGGGGGGAATGTTTTTTTTTTCATCTCTTAATCACACAGCTAAGTGAATCTCTTTAGAGTGGTAGATTGTACAGCTTGTACTGAACCTGCTGAAACGGTTGTATTTTGGAAGTAAAGTATTTGCGAGATGAGCTGTTTTCAAGGAAAGATTTGTATAGATTTTCATAGTTTTCTCATGTTTTCTGTCTTAACGTTTGAGTAGTGCTACTAAGAGTCTATAGGAGCTATATGAGAGATACGAGAGAAAGAAGACAGAGAGGGAGAGAAAGATACCAAGAAGGGGATATTGAGAGAGGGAGAGAGAAAGAGGGAGCCAGAGAGAGCGACTTTTCAGATTTTCTTCTCCTGAATTTTCTTGCTTCTCAGCACAAAAGTTTTGTAGTGCTCAGAGTACCCTAGGATCTTGAAGACTTTCACTATTACGGCCCATGCAGTTCCCTGGGCTTATCGTGAGCTCACCCTGTATGTCTACTAGATCTCTCCTACTCATCCTCTCAAACACATGCAGAGCCACCTCATTCATGAAGCTTTTCCTGTCTTTCCCAGGTAAACCTGCAGTGTTTTCTTCTGGTTTTCCCTTATCCTCTCTGTATGTCCATTTTAGGAACAGTCCTAAATCTTGATGGTTTGTATATCTCTGCCCCCAATATAATTTATGACTTGGAAGGCAGAGACATTTATTCTGTTAAGTGATGTAACTTGTAATCTGCCTTGACCCCTGGAGAAACAGACATACGTAACTTTAGAACTAAAATAAACCTTGACTTTTTTTTTCTGTTCAGATTTCTCATTTTAGAGATGGGGAAAACTGAGGACCTTCCCCAAATGTAATTTCCAGTCTGTAGACCTGATTGTATCCAGAATCATTTGAGATAGCCCTGGATGGACACTTTTAGGATATAGCCCGTTTTAAGAAAGAGAGATGATGGGTTAGTTTGCTTTGTCCTGAGCTCTAAGGAAGGTGTATTTTGATATCAGCTGGAAGTAGTTAAGACCACCTGTTCAGAAAGGTTCACGCAGTTTGTTCTTCCTCCTTCTGTTCCCTGTTTCAGTATTCTCTGGTTAACATGTACATTAGGAGAAGAAAAATGGCAGGAAAGCAAAGGAAGGGCCCATTAAAGGGCTCTAACAAGTCTAAGAGAGCATTTTGAAAGCTGGGAGGATGGTTTGAATAATATTGTAATGCAATTGGCAAGGCAGTGAGTGGAGTTGTGTCTGAGGGCTGGGATGTGATTGTACAGCTTTGAATGGCTAAAATGAAGGCAGTAATTTTCAACACATGCTGTGATCTGGAGGGCTAGCACTAAGAGGAGACTTCAGAGAAGGAAATGATAGTATCTTAAACCAGAGCATTATTTCATTTTGGTTGCATAATGTAGACTCGGTGGTTAAACTGTTATTGTAGCAAAATGGCTTATGCATATTTAGTGAGCTGCTTGTATCAAAATGAGTGGCTGTTACAATAACACAAATGCATGTGTGGTTTCCGAACAGTTAATAATTGTTTAATAAGCAATTCCTTGAAAACCTCCCTGAGTCACTGTAACTCGGGTAGAGATGGATTATTCTTCCCCATTATTAGGGACAGAATAAGAAATAGCTGGTAATGAGGGAAACACTTTCAATATAAGGGGAACATTAATGGGGTAAACTGCCAATTACCATCACGAGAGATATTCAGAGCCGACAAATGCACCATGTGGGAAAGGAAGTGAGAAGAGCCAGAGGCAATAGGATCCCATGGATCCTTGGAGAATTATCTTCCTTTCATTTCCAAATAGATTTTAGCAATATATGTTCAGTGAAGGCAAAGGGGAGAGCTATTTTGTAGCGAGGGAGCCAGAATATTTTGGCTGAAGTACTGACTTCCTTTATAACAGAAGCAGTGAACATGGTTTCTCTTGATTTCAGAAACATATGGAGCAGAAGTGAAGTCTCCCTGTCCTCAGGTCGCTTCTCCCGAGAGAATTACAAAATAGGCCACAAACAAAAGGCTGTAATTGCTCTATTAAGACCTGGTGGTATGGTCCTTCAAGCATCCTTACATGTGTACTACTGGCTATATGCCTTTAGAAATGATTTATGAACTAAATTTATATATACCTGTGGTATTTGATCACTGCTTTTGTACTGAAGTGGGTAAAACCCACTATGATTTGTCTATAATGAAATATTAAGCAGCCCACTAAATATTTAATTCACCTGCTGAACTGCAACAGAGTGGTTTCGAAATGTGAGACCTTTCTCTTCACTTAGAGGGACACTTGCTATATAACCAAATAAATTTTTAATGCCATTATTATTATTTGGGTCTTATTATCACCTAATGATGGGCATGCTAGGAAACATTTCTTCTGAAACAAATAGGGCTAATATCTAATAATAGATTCTAGTGCTATTGTTTTTTAGAGAGTGAATCTAAGCTCACAAACATTATGAGTCATAGCTCAGCTTAAGAAAAAGATGCTTATTTAAAAAAACAAACATTTGATCCTCTAAGAAATGTCCTCAATATTATGGATTCATATTTCATGGATTTAGATATATCATGGATGAAATCATATTTCCTGGAATATAGATGCATATATACAAAAGATGTGTTAATTTGTTTTGCCTGAATTTTCATTAAGCATGCAATAAATTCATATAATGAACACTCAAGACCATAAAAAGAAGGAAAAGGCAAATTCTCTATAACAACCTAATTGAGCTATTGTGATGGAGTCTTAATTTTGATGCTGGCTTTCTTGGCAGTCAAGACTGGGAGGTGCACTAGGATGGAATGCAAAATTCTTGTTATGAGGAAAAGGGAGAACATGTCATTTCTTAAAGATGAACTTCTGTCAACACAAAATCCTGAAAGAATTATTTTATGTAGGACCATGTGTAGAAGACTTTGGGTATTATGAGAGTTAAATGTCAACAGTGGCTGTTTGATAGAATAATGCAAATGTAATTTTTTGCTTGCTTGTTTAATGTAGAATAAAGAATGATATCGTATGCTGCCATACAAAGCTTGGTTCAATATGGCCTCTGAGGGAAATCTGGTGTATTAGCAACGGCTTGCCATGTGAACACTAGTTTGTCCTTTTATATCTGCATGATCTTCAGCAATTTAATTATGCTTTCTATGCTCAGTTTCCTCATCTGCAAAGATCTGCCTTATAGAGTTATTGGAAAAGATATAATGAATTAATGTCTTTATGTAGAGATTGAAACTCAATGTCAGTTCATTCCTTGGTCTTTTAGCCCAGCATTATAAGTGGTTGTACCACACACATCTTTTTCATTTGAGATTCATCCTTGAATATATTCATGCTGGGAAAAATAGATCTGATTCTTTATTAGATTTAAAGCCATGATGATCAATATGAATATCAAAGTTTAGCTTAGGGTGTTTTAATAATGTTATGGTGTATAACATTATTACAAGGTTGTTTGCCAGAATGTTAAGATCTTGGGCATTATTCTTTGAAAGCTTTTGATTGTATTGAAGAGGAGGCTACAGATCATCCTTTTTACAGACAACCTGGGGCTCCTTAGTTATTTGGATCCTTTTCTTGAGGTCCCCTTTTCTGTTTGGGTACTTTAAAAGAAATGCCTTTACAGTAACTTCTATGGGCACTTTCTCTTAAGTAACTTTAAAAGAACACTTGTTTAATTATTAAGACTGAGGGGGTCATGCTGCTTCCAGGTAGTGGTAAATATGACTTCCTTAGGGTCTGGGCCACCACTCTGGACCACTCTAGGTTGGTCAGTTCACTTTTTGTTCTAGGGAAATGGTGCCCCCTGCAGTCATTAAGGAATGATCCTGCAGGAGTTGGGCAAGCAAGGACATTTTCAGGTTGGTGGCTAAACAAACTTAAGTTGGAATTGTAGGAAGTGAAACCATATGATGATTGTCCTTCTCCGATTGACTTACTTCACTCAGCATAACACCCTCCAGTTCCATCCACGTCAGAGCAAATGGTGAATGGGATTATAAGGGAAAGAGGGAAAATGAGTGGGAAAAATTAGAAAGGGAGACAAATCATGAGAGACTCCTAACTCTGGGAAATGAACAAAGGGTAGTGGAAGGGGAGGTGGGCAGGGGGGATAGGGTAACTGGGTGATGGGCACTGAGGAGGGCACTTGATGGGATGAACACTGGGTGTTATATGTTGGCAAATTGCACTCCAATAAAAAAAAATAAACTCATCCGCGGAGTTCTTGATTTCAGATATTAAAAAAAAAAAGAAAAAGAATTGTATGAAGTCCACATAGCAGACTGGTAAATGGAGCTAAACCTTCAAGGACTCGGGGCATGACTGCTCTTCATTCTCCCTACAAAAACATTGAAAGTACAAGTGATTCCATACAATTACGATTGTTGTTGCTCTTGGGAGTTGATCAGATAAGCAACACTGTCTCTTATCAGCTCCCTTCAATGCTAAACCTTCTGTCGGAGTAGACACCTGTATATGTTGCATTTAAACAATTCAGTGATCAAACTTCAGTCTTTTAAAATTTTCTTGAATTCGAAACAAAGGGGGGGAAAGTGTTGTATATTTAAAACAGCGTTTTTGTGTCTCCACCAGGGGGATGAGAGAGGTGATCTGTTTTGGGAGTCTAAATAGAGACAGCCTCTAACTCTCAAATGGCAGCAATGAGAGTGGACCTTGCTAGGTTGAGCTTGCTCAGAGTCTTTGGAGCTGTTTGGAGGTAGAACAGCTAACCAGGTTCCCTGCTGTGTTGAAGAGCTCCTGTTTGCCCCTCCAGATCCATTCTTCCCTTTTGTTTGTCCTTCCATGAGCTCCAGCAGGCAGAACCATATTTGCTTCATCTTTAGTCTCCTTTGCCCATTGGCTTCTGACCGGGTTTGGCTGGTGTGGGGAATATAGGTGGGAGAAAAGTAAGGTTGGTTCCCTCCCTGTGAGGTCTATAGCTCCCGTCAGATGGCCTTCTTCATCTGACTTTTATCTCAGGCTCTAGTAGCTTCTCTGCTGTCTGGTCGCTTCAGCCTGGGGGCTGATAGCAGCTCTAAGGTTGCTACCTCAGGGATATCCCACAAGTCCTCTTTGTTTCTCTATATCCAGCCCACACCTATGCAAATAATTCCTTTATTGAACTCTCCTCATATTACCCAACTTGAGAGTGACTTCTGTGTCTTCCAGGGCTTCTGATTGCTGTTGTCCTTTAATGTTGATGTCTACCTAGAGGGTAGAGGGAGCCACAGGAGATTCAGGTTAGGGGTGATTCTGGTTTCTGGTAAATAGAGCCAAATATAACTTGGCTAAGGCATCGCCAAAGTTGATTCTTTGTCTCTTGCAGGTCATAATATTGATGCTGCTTCTTGAGGATTGTAGAATCAAAACAAGTTTTTTTGCCTTTTTCTGCTCGTGATATTTTAGAAGTTTTTGGAATTGTATTATGGAGGAGTCAGAATGGTGTATAGGCTCTGGAAGCAGGAAAATATGGGTGTGAATTCCACCTCTCCCACTTCCTAGCTGCATGACTCCTAGGTACTTTATATAATCTATATTTCTCCATCTATAAAATGTGAGAATAATACTTGGCTCTTATGATTGTTATGAGACTAAGTAAGATGATGTATGTAAACCACCAAGGATGGTGTGTGTATATACGGGAGACTTGCTAATGAGGGATGACACAGCTTAGCAAGAGGATACAGAAATATTTTATTTCCAGTTTTGAATTCATTTTCTTAAATGCCTTTAAAGTTGGGAATAGTTTTAAAGAAAGGGTATAAAGGTAGAACAGGGGTTACCATACCCCTAGCATCCAGTTTCCCCTGTGGTAATATTTTATGTCACTATAATACATTTCTCACAGCTGTTGAACACCTATTGGTCTATTTTGAACATCTACTGATGAACACTTACTGATCTATCATGATTAACTAAATTCTATACTTTATTTCAATTTTGTTGGTTGTTCCCTGATTTCTTTTTTCTCTTCCAGGATCCCATTCAGGATACTACATCACATCTAGTCATCATGTCTCCTTAGCTCCTTTGGACTATGACAGTTCCTCACATTTTCCTGGATTTTAATGAACTTGATAGTTTTGAGGAGTAATGGTCAGGAAATCTGTAAGACTTTTAAAAAAAATTTTGGATTGCCTAATATTTTTCTCATGATTAGATTGGAGCTATGGATTTTTAGAAGGCAGGACACATAGGTGAAGTGTTCTCAACATGTCAAGGGTGCATGCTATTAATATGACTCGTCACTGTTGGGTTAACCTTTTAACCTTCATCAGCTGGCTGAGCTCATGTTTATCAGGTTACTTTTTTCCGTGTTTTGCTCTCTGGAAGCAAGTCACTAAGCACAACCCAAACTTAAAGGATGGAGAAGTTGTGGTCTACACCTTGGAAGGGGGAGATATTTACATAAATTGCTTAGAATTTTTTTGTACAGGAAATTTATTCTCCCCCTCTCACTTATTTACTTATCCAATTGTTTATGTCAGCATGAACTCATAACTATCTTATACTTTGGGTTATAATGCAATATGATACTATTTATTTTGTTGTTCACATTCTGATTTTGGCTCTTGAGTATTCTTTCATTTGGCTCTTATGTCCCTTTGATACATTCTTTCATTTTTGGTTTTGAGCACATCTTTACTTTCTGGCATTATAAGATGTTTCTGACTCCCCTTCTCTGTTTTTCATCCCATCTTAGAACTAGCCATTTTTCCAAGAAACCTTTGTTCTTTTTATTTGAGAAACTTAGTATTAGAAGCTAAGATCTGGGCACAGGGTGTGCTCTTTGCTACTGTGGTGTCAGTGCTTCTTAGACCCTTTCAGCAGATAGAGCTAGGAAATATATGTACAGTCATAGTTCAGAGATATTGCAGGTTTGGCTCCAAATCATTGCAATAAATGGAATATTGCAAAAAAGCGTGTCAAAAGAATTTTTCCCAGTACATATAAAGGGTTATGTTTACACTATAGTATAGACTATTAAGTGTGTAGTAGAATTATATCTAAAAAGCAATGTACATATCTTAATTTAAAAATACTTTTTTGTGGGCAGCCCAGGTTGCTCAGTGGTTTAGTGCCGCCTTCAGCCCAGGATGTGATTCTGGAGACCCGGGATCAAGTCCCATGTAGGGCTCCCTGCATGGAGCCTGCTTCTCCCTCTACCCGTGTCTCTGCCTCTCTCTCTCTCTCTCTCTCTCTGCATCTCTCAAGAATAAATAAAATCTTAAAAAATATACTTTATTGTGAAAAAATACTAACCATTATCTGAGCTTACAGCGAGTCCTAATCTTTTTGCTGGTGGAAGGTCTTGCCTTGATGTTGATAACTGCTGGCTAGTCAGGGTGATGGTCATCGAAGGCTGGCCATTTCTTAAAGTAAGACAAAAATGCAATTTGTGCATCAATTGACTTTTGCTTTCATGAATGATTTCTCTGTAATGGAGGATGGTGATAGCACTTTGCCTCATAATAGAACTACTTTCAAAATTGTTATCAGGCTTCTCAAATCCTGCCACTGCTTTATCAACTAAGTTTGTGAAACATTCTAAGTCCTTTATTGTTATTTCAACACTATAGCATCTTCAAGAGTAGATTCCATCTCAAGAAACCATTTTCTTTGTTCATTCATAAGAGGCAGCTCCTCATCCGTTCAAGTTTTCTCATGAGATGCCAGCAATTCAGTCACATCTTTAGGCTCTACTTCTAATTCTAGTTCTCTTGCTATTTCTACAACACATTCAGTTACTTCCTCCACTGAAGTGTTGAATCCCTCAAGGAGGAGGGTTGGAATCAATTTCTTCCAAACTCCTGTGAAGGTTGATGTTTTGACCTCTTTCCTTGAATCACGAACATTCTTCATGGCATATAGAATAGTGAGTCCTTCCCAGAAGTTTTTTTTTTTTTTTTTTAAGATTTTATTTATTTATTCATAGAGATACACACACACACACACAGAGAGAGAGAGAGAGAGAGAGAGAGAGGCAGAGACACAGGCAGAGGGAGAAGCAGGCTCCATGCAGGGAGCCTGACATGGGACTCGATCCCTGGTCTCCAGGATCACACCCCAGGCTGCAGGTGGTGCTAAACTGCTGCACCATGGGGGCTGCCCCCAGAAGGTTTTTAATGTACTTTGTCTATCAGAAGAATCACTGTCTGTAGCAGTTGTAGCCTTACACAACGTATCCTACATAATAAGACTTAAAATACAGATTTGCTCCATGATCCATGAGCTGCAGAATGAATCTTGTCTTAGCAGACATGAAAACAATATTAATTTGGTTGTACTCTCTCTGTCAGAGCTCTTGGGTGACCAGGTGCATTGTCAGTCAGTGAGCAGTAATATTTTTAATAGAATCTTTTCTTTTTTCCTGAATTAAATCTTTTTTTTTTTTTTTTCCTGAGCAGCATATCTCAAAGTGGGCTTAAAATCTGTAAACCACATGGCAAATAGATGTGCTGTCATCCAGACTTTATTGTTCCATTTATAGAGCACAGACAGAGTGGATTTAGCATAGTTCTTAAGCACCTTGGGATTTTCGGAATGGTAAACATTGGCTTCAACTCCAGGTCACCAGCTGCATTCGCCCCTATGAAGAGAGTCAGCCTGTGCTTTGAAGCTTTGAAGCCAGCCATTGACTTCTCCTCTCTAGCTATGAAGTCCTAGATGGCATCTGCTTCCAATAGAAGGCTGCTTCATCTACATTGAAAATCTGTTTGATAATTTGCTGTATAGCCACCTTCATTCTTATCTTAGCTAGATATTCTGGAGAACTTGCTGCACCTTTTACATCAGTGTTTCCTGCTTCACCTTGCACTTTGATGTTATGGAGGCTGCTTCTTCCTTAAAGCTCACGAACCAACCTCTGCTAGCTTCAGACTTTTCCTCTTCAGCTTCCTCCCCTCTCAGCTTTCATAGAATTGAAGAGAGTGAGGATCTTGCTCTGGATTAGGCTTGGGTTTAAGGGAGTATTGGGGCTGGTTTGGTCTTCTGTCCGAACAACCAAAACTGTTTCCACATTAGCACTCAGGCTGTTTCACTTTCTTATCATTTGTGTGTTCACTGGAGTAGCACTTTTAATTCCTTTAAGAATGTTTCTTTTACATTCTTGTTTGGTGCAAGAGGCCTAGCTTTTGGCTTATCTTAGCCTTTTCAACATGCCTTCCTCACTAAGCTTGATCATTTCTAGCTAGTGAGAAATGAGTGACACTTCCTTTTACTTGAACACTTAGAGGGCATTGTAAGGTTATGAACTGACCTAATTTCAGTATTGTTGTGTCCCAGGGAATAGGGAAGCCCGAGGAGAGGGAGGGAGACAGGACAACAGCTAGTAGGTCAGTGGAGTAACCAGAACATGCACATTTGTGAATTAAGTTCGCTGTCTTATGTGGGCATGGTTTGTGACAACAATTACAATCATAACTCACTGATCACAGATTATGACAGCAAATCTAATAATGACAAAATAGTTTGAAATACTTCAAGAGTTACCAAAATGTGATGCAGAGACATGAAGTGAGCAAATGCTGTTGGAAAAAATGCTCACCAGTAGACTTGACACAAGGTTGCCACAAACCTTCAGTTTGTAAAAACAAAACAAAACAAAACAAAAAAACACAATTACCTGCAGAGTGCAATAAAGTGAAACATAGTAAAGTGAGATGTATCTGTAGGTAGAGAATGTCAATATTAAGCTAAACCTGATGACTTCCTACTAGTATCGCCAATTATGGTCTGTTACTACATGTTTACTCTTCTCCTCTTGCTTTTTTCTAATTTCCTACTTAATAGCAAGAAATCTGGCTCCCATGATCAGTCACACATTTATTTACTTGTCTAATTCAGGTATCCATGTACAGTGCTTTCAGAATTGTCAACCTGTGTCCTCTTGAGAAACAATGTTAATAATTAGAGTGTTATGGACAGTTCCTTTTGTCTATAGTTTTAACAGTTTCCAGTCATTTCTAAAGTTAGGTAGGTCGGCACCTCTTTTCCCTCAATCCCTTCAGTGAAGGTCTGTCATACATATGGAATAAAGTTTCAGTTGTTTGTCACAGTCTGCATTCCATCCTGGGATACCCCAATTTCCTGATTGATTTTTTTTTTCTTATTTTATATGCACTGAACTTCCTTCCTTATGTTGTATAAAATCCTATAGGTTTTGGAAAGGCGCAGTGTCATGTGTTCACCATTAAAGTATTACATGGAATAGCTTCACTGCCTTAAAAATAAAATCCCATGTGCTTCACTCATTTGAGTCTCTGTCTCTTCCCCTCAGACACCTGGCAATCACTGTTCTATTGTTCTATCTATAGTTTTGTTTTCTGTAGAATGTCATATAAATGAAATCATACAATATAGTGCTTTCCCAGTCTAACTTCTTTCATTTAGTGCTGTGCATTTAAGGTTTATCCATGTTGTTATATGAATTAATAGCCTGTTCCTTTTCGTCACTGTGTAATATCATCCGTAGTATGGTTGTACTGCAATTTGTATATCCATTCACCTACTGAAAGGCAATGTGATTTCTTCTAGGTTTTGATAATTATAAAGAAAGCCACTAAACTTTTGTGTGTGAGTTTTTGCATAGATACATGTTTTCAGATCAGTTGGGGAAACACCCACGTGTGAGACTTCTGGTCTTTTTTTTAAGATTTTATTATTTATTTGACAGAGGGAGAGAGAGCACAAGCAAAAGTGGCAGGCAGAGGGGGAGGGAGAAGCAGGCTCCCCGCAGAACAGGGAGCCTAATACAGGACTTGATCCCAGGACCCTGGGATCATGACTTGAGCAGAAACCAGCAGCTTAACCAACTGAGGCACTCAGGGGCCCTGGTGTGGGACTCCTAGAGTGACTGCACCATCCTGCATTCCCTCCAGCAGCATGTGTTTCTGTTCTTCCACATCCTCATTAGTGCTTGGTATACCAGTTCTTTCCATCCCTAAAAATACCCCAATTTAAACACACGCATTTTCTATTTTTGAACGATTCTATAGCATCTGGCCACAGTTAAAGCTACCAAGGGTCTTTAGGCCTTCTTTTGGATCTGTGTCCTTGTGCTGGAGCTTTGACCATGTTGTCAACTAGGGCTAATTTTCTGGCAGAAGCCCAAAGTTCCCAAGTTATCTTTCCATTGTTGGAGACTTGCCTGAGCCACTGTTCACGAGAAGCAGTAGTTTTATAAAATGACTCGTTTATCAAGTTTTTATTGAATGCCCACTATATGTTGAACCTTGGGGATAGAGCAGTGAGAAAAAAGTGACAAGGTTTCTGTAGTTAACAGAGCTTACATTTGTGGGGAAGAGCAACTTTTCATATATAATGTATATAATGTAATATGTGATAGGATACAATATAAGGAACTGGTAAGTGTTATGTCTGAACTAAAGTTGGGGGATGCCTGGGTGGCTCAGCGGCTGAGCCTCTGCCTTCAGCCCAGGGCATGATCCAGGGGACCTGGGATTGAGTCCCACATCAGGCTCCCTGCATGGAGCCTACTTCTCCCTCTGCCTGTGTCTCTGCCTCTCTCTCTCTCTCTCTCTGTGTCTCTCATCAATAAATAAATAAAATCTTTAAAAAAATAAACTAAAGTCAGGTCTAGGACTTTAGAGAACATAAGAGTTTTGGGGGGAGAGTGGAAAGACTCCTGGAGAAGAGGAGAGTGAGTAGGTCTCTAAAAGTGGTGAAGGGATGAGCCAAGTGGATGTCCAGAGGAGTGAACATTCCAACATAGAGAAGAGTGGGAGCAGATACACTGAAGTGGCAGTGTCCTTGTCATTTTTGAGTAGCAGTGAGGTATCCAGGGTGGCTGAAATGGAGTAAGCAAGAGTGGTAGGATATGAAGTTGGAGAGAGGGTAGGGACTGGGTCTTATTGGATTTGGGAGATCACTGCTTCTTAAAATTTTCTGTGCCCAGGCATCACCTGGGAATCTTGTTGAAATGCAGATTCTGATTCCATAGGTCTGGGGGGGGTGGGGCTGGGATCATTTCTAATACGCTTCTGGGTAATGGCACTGCTGCTGGTCTATGGACTACAATATGAATAGCAAAGTGGGAAACTCTTGTCGTGTTTTTTTTCTGAGCAAAACTAGAAGTGTGAGGAAGATTCTCAGCACAGGAATGATGTAACTTGCTTTATAATTCTGAAGTCTCCTCAGCTCATTGTGTGGTGAGTCCTCTGAGGAAGTCAAGGAGAAAGCCCAGAGGCCAGAAGGCTGCTGTTATAGTCTGGGTGAAATATTCTTGTGCTTGGTCTTGGGGTGGTGGTGATGGCAGTAATAACAAAAATGCCAGCCAGCACAGTTGTGTAGCTTGTGCACTGCCCAGGATACTAAGTGTGAGTATATTGAGCTGGAGATCCAGCTACATTCCATTTGCTAAGCTTTTTATTTTGTAATTTGTTAGCTGAGAGGGAGACATCTCTTCCACAATTCCTCCCTTCAGAAGGAAATGGATGCCTTCTTAAAATTCATGCAAAGGCAAGGTGTGCTTACACGGGTGCTCTACCTAAGAAGTGGTTGGGTTTAATTTAGGAGACTCTGGGTAGTTAACATGTGGGAGAAAGGGGTGTAGTTAAGAGGCTTGTCTTTTTCTTTTCACTTCTGCTGTCATGTGCTGCTGCCTGAGTTCATGGCCCATGAAAGCTTTTCCTGGAAAGCAGAGTAGCCACGGAAGAGCTAAGCTGAACTTTGAATTTTCCAGAGAGTAGTCTTTCAAAGAAATTGCACCTGCCAGAGGAGAAGCAAAACAGACCCACGTCATTCATTTCAGGCTTCTCTCGGTGAGCAGATGGAAGGGATATCTCTTTAAAAATGTCTCTGTGTGACTATAAAAGCGGTCACTAAGTGCAAGAGGAGAGAGCCATAGATGCCTATGCCAGGTTCCAGGCTGTGTCTGGTAGTTAATCTCCCACTCCCCACTGCAAAAGTAGCCTGAAGATATGTCTTGTCCAAAAATGAGACCATAAGAGGTACATCATGTTTTCTGTAGCTGCTGAAATGGGGTGGTTTCTCTGGGAACGTCTTACTCACGCTGCTTGTTGAATAGTGCCTGCACTGGGTTCCTTTATGAAGGGTCACTTCACCCTTCAGTGTTTTCTGGCAGTGCGCTGGGCCCTGCCACGTGGATGGTTAGCTGTGGCGCCCTTTAGCGCTCTGCACTTGCGCTGGTTTGGATTCCATTTTTACTTAGATAAATATGGTCTGATCCATGAGGCATGTTCCTTGTGGGCGATGCATCAGCACTGTGCCAAACCTGTTTAAAAGGTAAAGAAATAACATGCGATGATACTGTAACCCTTGGGGTGGCACTGGCACCAATTCCTGGCAGGAATCATTTGCATTTCTTTATGGGGGTATCATGTTTGACTTCTGCTCCTGCACCGAATGTGAGGTGATAGGAGCCACCTTGACAGCCACCTTAGGAGGTGCAGTTAGTCCCTGATGGGAGAGTCCTGGTGAGATTCCTTTACTCTTCAGTTCCCCTTTGTCGAGGTGGTTTCTATTCTTTCTAGAACAGTGTTTTGTGGGGAGGGGGTGAATGTGTTATTTTAGCCTGTCAGTGGGGTCTATCCATAATTCATTTTATGTTCGTTTAGGTAGGGGTTGAAACTAAACTCTCAACTATAAAACACGGTCTTAGAGAAATTTATCCTCCAGAGCAGTGGACCCCAAATCCACTACCACTGAGATCAGGCATGTGACCTAAAGGAGTAGAGATGACTGGGAACACAGCCTTCAAAAGAGAACTCTAGGAAACAAACTGAGGGTTGCTGGAGGGGAGGTGGGTGGGGGTGTGGGGTAACTCGGTGACGGGCATTAAGGAGGGCTCATGATGTGATGAGCACTGGGTGTTGTATGTAACTGATGAACTATTGAACTCTACATCTGAAACTAATGTACTATATATTGGCTAATTGAATTTAAATAAAAAAAAATAGAGGACAGCCACTCCTGAGCACCTGTTGTGGTCACTATTTGCAAGTGTAGCTGCCATCTGGAGACATTTCAACAGAAGCCCAGAAATCACAAGTCTTATGTAAAATCTCCTGATTTTTAAACAGTGGAAACTAATTAAAAAAAGATTCTAAACCTAGTTCAGACCAAACAAACCATGTCTAAAGGCTAGATTCAGCCACTGAAATGCTTATTCTTAATTAAGCTCCACCCTAGTGTATGAATAGCCTGCCTTTTTCAAAATAAAATGTGTTAAGGGTGGAAGCTAATGAGCCAAAAAAGAGCTGAGGAAAAGAAATTTTCACCAAAAATAGTTTTTGTGAACATTGAAATTAATATAGAGAATCTAAAAAACTAACCCAGTGATAATTGCTGAGCATTCTGTGATCTAGATAATAAACCACCCCAGGAAGGCAGAGGGCAAAGCTTTAAAGTAAGACAGGTGTGAATACTCCCCTCCATCCCTTGACTATTTCACTTGGCACTTTTTTTTTTTTTTTTGCCTGCCATGTAGTGGACATTTATTTTAAGGCCCCAGGTGAAGTACTACTCTCTACTACTTCATGAGTTCATAAAATAAAATCCAAACTCCTAACTAAAAGAAGATACCTGTCTAGTCCAATGAGGGGGGCGGAAGCCCCAAAGTCCAGGCCATATCTGAGGTGTCTGGTAGCAGGAAACATGGCAGAGATACCCTCTGTGCAGAGTCAAGACTGTGCTTTGCAGTTAAGAATTTACTTTCAACTCCTATCTAAACAAACATGAAATGAATTGTTAAGTGCAATATAAAGCAAATTACTTGATTAGAGCACTGGTTTTCAAATATTTTATGATCTTATGGATCACATATAAGTGATTAACACTAAATAAAGTATCTCGGCTGCTTAAATATCAAGAACTTCAAAACTCATTCTGGAGTCCTTTTGAAATTGCCAGAGCGCTCTTTAAGCACGCTTAGTTATTTCAGCCTAGAAATGGTGATTTCTTCTCTTGTTTAATTGGCCAATACTTTCCTGTTATTTGACTAATGATTGTCATGAAAAATTTTAATGGCATTCACAGGGAATTATCTGAAAAGAATATAAAAATTAATAGCATTAAGTTGACCCAGTGCTCGGTGGTGGTTGACACTATTTTTTGTATTTGTTTGGTTCTTTGTAATACAAAGAGCATGTTTTCATGCTGTAGCTTACATGATCGGGATAAGTTCTTGGGGAAGAAGCTATAAGCTAAAACAGAAGTTGAGCAAAATGATCATGATGATCATGATGATGGTGGTAATTATAATAGCAATAACAGCTACTATTTATTAAGAAGTTTCTACGTGCCAGGCACAGTGCTAAAGACTTTACAAACATCTTGTATACTCATCAGCCCAACTCAAAGAAGTGGGCACCAATATCTTCATTTCTGAGGTGAAGAGATGGAAGTTTGGAAACTTGAAGAAGTTTATTACAGGACATACACAGATAGGCAGTGGAGTGGAATTTGGCCTCAGGCTTGTTTTGCTCGAACATCACCACTGTGAGCTTTCTAGGTTATTCTACTAATAAGTGACAGTACCAAATCTTCTAATTCAGGATGCTGTTGCTTATTGGATTACAAAAAGCTTTGTTCTAAAGGTAAGTTATTTTTGAAAGCTCACTCAAGCCATTTTTGTTGGGTGAATATGAATCCAGTCACAGATTTCTAATGATGCAAACGGGCAGTTTCAGTTGGTGTTTAAGCAGCAGTAAGTTAAATTCCCCAGCTATTATTAAATCAGGTGATTTACCAAATAAAATAACAATATGATTGGGTAAAAGTGTGCCTTAGGTACCACATTTTTCTTCTGCTTAATTACTTTTTCTCTTGTTAATTAATATCCTTTCTGAGGCTTCATACTTGCTTCATTTTGATGAATATGCAATGGTTTTTCCCCCAGTATGCCTACATAGAGTTTGAAGAAAAATATTGACCTATGTGTCAAATGATCTTTCTTTTTTATTATTATTCTTAATTAAGGCCATTTAACCTGCCCTCAGACCTGCTGTGACTTACTGGAGTTCTTTGTGCATTCAGACCCTTTAGATTAGCCTCACAGTATGACTACAAGGCTCACATTGGTTGGAAAGTTAATGATGGATACTTCTCATTTCCCAAGAGAAGGAAAAATAGACCTCCTCTCTTTTCGGTGACTTAAACAGAATTGACAAATGGCTTGAGGGAATTAACATGGGTTTTAGTTTGCAGACAGCTGAAGATTTCTAATTCTCGATTTCCCATTTGATTTTACACAACTTTGAATGTCAACTGTGAAATTAAGAATAATATTTATCAAAATGCTGTGATTCAGTTCAAGTGCTATTCTGTTATTTATTTAATTTTAGTGAGCACTGCAGAGTGAATTTTTTGTTCTATACCAAAACACAGGGTTAAACGATGACCATGTTCTTCCAAGTGAAGTTGTGTTACTTGATGAGCATGATCAGCTTATTTCTGTGCTCATGACTCTGCCAAATTTCTCTTTTAGATTTCATTAATTTTTGCATTATCCTTCCCTAAAGGATTTTCTTCTGCGATTCTCAGAAAAGTTTTGTAAATTAAGTGATCCTCATTTTACAAATGAAGATCTGTGACTCAGTGAAGTGACATGGTGACTTGCTCTCTGAGCTTGGTATGTGGCAACACAGGACCGGTGACCTCGGGTTTTCTGACTTGGGCTATTGTAAGCTCTCTTAATTCTAATTCTCAGTATCTCCCAGTGTTCTGTTACACATGCTTTCCAGAACTGCCAGTAAGGAACTTTGGCTTCTATTATTCTTTGATCTTTGAATTGGGTCAGAATTTCCTTAGAGTAATCATTGAATAAGAGTTACATGAACCGCATATATTGCTTTGTTCTTGGATGAGGATGTCTAAATTCCCACAAAATGAAAACAGGCCTTAAATGGGAAGTGGAAAAGTTAAAGCTCTATTATAATGTATACTCACTTAGATTAGTCTCAGAATGGAATTACTGTTAATTATATATGCATAATTAAATGGTGCCAGTTGTAATTCTTTTTTTAATAAATTTTTAAATTTAAATTCAATTAATTAACATATAATATTGTTTTTAGAGGTAGAGATCAGTGATTCATCAGTCTTATATAATACTCAGGGCTCATCACATCATGTGTTCTCCTTAATGTCCATCACCCAGTTACCCCCTCCCCATATTCCTCACTCAACCAGTGACCCTCAGTTTGTTTCCTATAGTTAAGTCTCTCATCGCTTGTCTCCTTCTCTGATTTTGTCTTGTTTTATTTTTTCCTCTCTTCCCCTATGATCCTCTGTTTTGTTTGTTCAACTCCACATGAATGAGATTGTATGATAATTGTCTTTCTCTGATTGACTTATTTCACTTAGCATGATATCTTCTAGTTACATCCATGTTGATGTAAATGACAAGATTTCATTTTATTTTTCGGTGGCTGAGTAATATTCCATTGTGTGTATATAAATTATACCACATCTTTTTTATCCATTTATCTGTTGATGGACATCTTAGCTCTTTCCATAATTTGGCTATTGTGGACATTGCTTCTATAAACATTAGGGTGCAGGAGTCCCTACAGATCACTAATTTGTATCTTTGGGGTAAATATCCAGCAGTAAAATTACTGGGTTATAGGGTAGCTCTATTTTCAACTTTTTAAGGATCCTCCATACTGTTTTCCAGAGTGGCTGCACCAGTTGGCATTCCCACCAACAGTGTACAAGGGTTCTCCTTTCTCTGCATCCTGACTGTCATTTCCTGACTTGTTAATTTTAGCCATTCTGACTGGTGTGAGGTGGTATCTCATTGTGGATTTGATTTATATTTCCTTGACAAATGTCTTGACTGAATTAACATGGGTTTTAGTTTGCAGACAGCTGAAGACTTCTAATTCTTGATTTCCCATTTGAATTTACACAACTTTGAATGTCCTAGTGATGTGCCAAGTGATGTGGAGCATTTTTCATGTGTCTGTTGGCCATTTGTATGTCTTCTTGGAAGAAATGTCTGTTCATGTCTTCTGCCCATTTATTGACTGGATTATTTGTTCTTTGGGTATTGAGCTTGATAAGTTCTTTATAGATTTTGGATACTAGTCCTTTACCTGATAAGTCATTTGCAAATATCTTCTCCCATTCTGTCAGTTATCTTTTGATTTTGTCAACTGTTTCCTATGCTGTGCAAAGCTTTTAATCTTGATGAGGTCCCAGTAGTTCATTTTTCCCTTTGTTTCTCTTGCCTTTGGAGACCTGTCTAGTATGAATTTGCTGTGGCTGAGGTTACAAGTGTTGCTACCTGTGTTCTCCTCTAGGATTTTGATAGATTCCTGTCTTACATTTAAATTTTTCATCTGTCTTGAGTCTATTTTTGTGTATGGTTTGAGGAAATGGTCCAGTTTCATTCTTCTGCATGTGGCTGTCAAATTTTCCCAACACCATTTATTGAGGAAACTATCTTTTTTCCATTGGATATTCTTTCCTGCTTTTTTGGAGATTAGTTGACCATAGAGTTGAAGGTCCATTTCTGCCTTCTATATTCTGTTCCATTGATATACGTGTCTGTTTTTGTGCCAGCACCATACTGCCTTCATGATTACAGCTTTGTAATAGAGCTCGAAGTCCGAAATTATGATGCCACCAGATTTGGTTTTCTTTTTCAATGTTCCTTTGGCTGTTCAGGGTCTTTTCTGGTTCCATAGAAAATTTAGGATTATTTGTTCCAACTCTGTGAGATAAGTTGATGGTATTTTGATAAGGATTGCATTGAATGTATAGGTTGCTCTAGGTAGCATAGACATTTTAACAGTATTTGTTCTTCCAGTCCATGAACATGGAATGTTTTCCCATTTCTTGGTGTCTTCCTCAATTTCTTTCATGATTATTCCATAGTTTTCTTAGTACAGATCCTTTGCCTCTTTGGTTAGGTTTATTCCTGGGTATCTAATGGTTGTGGGTGCAATTGTAGGTGGGATCAACCCCTTAATTTCTCTTTCTTTTGTCTCATTGTTAGTATATAGAAATGCAACTGACTTGTTCATTGATTTTATATCCTGCCAATATGCTGAATTCTTGTATGAGTTCTAGCAATTTTGGGGTGGAGTCTTTTGGATTTTCCATATTAGAGTATCATGTCCTCTGCAAAGAGTGAGAGTTTGACTTCTACTTTGCTGATTAAGATACCTTTTATTTCTTTTCTTGTCTGATTGCTGAAGCTAGGACTTCTAGTAGTATCTTGAACAACAGTGTTGGGAGTTTACATCCCCTGTCATGTTCCTGATCTTAGGGGAAAAATTCTCAGGTTTTCCCCATTGAGAATGATATTGGCTGTGGGCTTTTCATAGATGGCTTTTATAATATTGAGGTATGTTTCCACTATTCCTAGACTCTGAAGAGTTTTAATCAAGAAAGGATGTTATACCTTGTCAAATGCTTTTTTCTGCATCCACTGAGAGGATCATATGGTTCTCATCCTTTCTTTTATTAATGTGTATCACATTGATTTGCAGGTGTTGAACCACCCTTGCAGCCCAGGAATAAATCCCACATGGGTGTGGTGAATAATCCTTTTAATGTACTGTTGGATCTTATTGGCTAGTATTTTGGTGAGAATGTTTACATCCCTATTCATCAGGGTTATTGGTCTATAATTCTTTTTGGTGGGGTCTTTGTCTGGTTTTTGGATCAAGGTAATGCTGGCCTCATTGAAAGAGTTTGGAAGTGTTCCTTCCATTTATATTTTTTGAAACAGCTTCAGTAGAATAGGTATTACTTCTTCTTTAAATGTTGGTAGAATTCCCCTGGGAAGCCATCTGGCCCTGGACTCTCGTTTGTTGGGAGATTTTTGATTACTGCTTCAATATGCTTGCTGGTTATGGGCCTGTTCAGATTTTCTATTTCTTCCTGTTTTAGTTTTGGTAGTTTATAAGTTTCTAGGAATGCATCCAGTTCTCCAGATTGCATAATTTGTTGGCATATAGTTGTTCATAATATGTTCTTATAACTGTTTGTATTTCTTTGGTGTTGGTAGTGATCTCTCCTCTTTCATTCATGATTTTATTTATTTGGGTATTTTTTTCTTTTGATAAGTACGGCCAGAAGGTTATCAATCTTATTAATTCTTTCAAAGAACCAGCTCTTAGTTTTGTTGATCTGTTTTACTGTTCTTTTGGATTCTATTTCATTGGTTTCTGCTTTAATTTTTATTATTTGTCTTCTCCTGCTGGGTTTAGTTTTTTTCTGCTGTTCTTTTTTCAGTACCTTTAAGGGGAAAAATTAGGTTGTGTATTTGAGACCTTTCTTGTTTCTTGAAAAAGGCTTGTCTTGCTATATGTTTCCCTCATAGGACTGCTTTTGATGGATCCCAAAGGTTTTGAACGTTGTGCTTTCATTTTCATTTGCTTCCATGAGTTTTTAAAATTCTTCTTTAATTGCCTGGTTGACCCATTCATTCTTTAGAAGGATGCTCTTTAGCCTCCATGTATTTGGGTTCTTTTCAAATTTCCTCTTGTGATTGAGATCCAGTTTCAGAGTATTGTGGTCTGAAAATATGCAGGGAATGATTCCAGTGTTTTGGTACTGGAGGAGAACTGATTCATTACCAGTATGTGATTTGTTCTGGAGAATGTTCCATGTACACTTCAGAAGAATGTGTATTTTGTTGGATGGAATTTTCTGAATATATCTCTGAAGTCCATCAGGTCCAGTGTGTCATTCAAAGCCCTTGTTTCCTTGTTGATCTTCTGCTTAAATGATCTGTCCATTGCATGAGTGGGGGGGTTAAAGTCCCCTACTGTTATTGTATCATTATCAATGTATTTCTTCAATTTTGTTATATATTTATATATATATTTATATATATATTTATATATTTATATATATTTACTTATATATTTGGCTGCTCCCATGTTAGTGGCATAAATATTTAAATTCTTAGACCTTGTTGGATAGACCTTTAAAATATGGTATAGTGTCCTTCCTCATCTCTTATTACAGTCTTTGGTTTAGAATCTAATTTGATGTAAGGATTGCCACTTCAGTTTTCTTTTGATGTTCATTAACATAATAAGTGGTTTTCCACACCCTGACTTTAAATCTGGAAGGGTCTTTGAATCTCTTGCAGACATCATATCCATGGATCTTGCCTTTTGCCCAATTTGATTTTTGTCTTTTGATTGGGGCATGTAGCCCATTTGCATTCAGAGTAACTATTGAAAGTTATGAATTTAGTTCCATTGTTAATACCTGTAAAGTTACTGATTTGTATATTATTTCTATTTCTTTCTGGTGTATGTTACTTTTGGGCTCTCTCTTTTAATATTTCTTGTAGGGCTGATTTGGTGTTCAAAAATTCCTTTAGTTTCTGTTTGTCCTGGAAGGTTTTTATCGCTCCGTCTGTTTTGAATAACATCCTAGCCTGATAGGCTTAGGCTTAGCTGAATATTTTTCTCATTTAGCATCCTGAATATCCCTTCTGGCCTGCCAGGTTTCTGTGGATAAGCCTGCTACCAGTCTATTGTTCCTATCCTTGTAGATTACAGACCTCTTTTTCTAAGCTGCTTTCAAGATTTTCTCTTTGTCTCTGAGATTTGCATGTTTCACTACTATGTTTTGGGGTATTGACCTATTTTTTATTTTTATTTTTATTTTTTTTATTTTGAGGGCTGTTCTCTATGCCTTCTGGACTTGTATGCCTGCTTCTTTCCCAAGATTAGGGAAGTTCCCTGCTAATTTGCCCCAGTATGCCTCCTGCTCCCTCCTCTCTCTTTCCTCTTCTTCTGGGACTCCAGTTATTCTAATATTGTTTCATTTTATGGTGTCACTTATTTCTTGAATTCAGCCCTCATGATCCAGTAGTTTCTTTATCTCTCTTTTCCTCGGTTTCTTTATTTTCCATCATTTTGTCTTCTATATCTCTAATTCTCTCTTCTCCATTTATACTAGCAGTTATAGCCTCTATTTTTTTATTGCATATTTAATAGCTTTTTTAATTTCAACTTATTTAGATTTTTAGTTTTTTTGTTTCTCCAGAAAGGGATTCTCTAGCGTTTTTTATGCTTTTTTCAAGCTATCTAATATAACCTAGCTAGTATCTTTATAACTGTTATTCTGAACTCCTGTTCCGATATCTTATGTCCATTCTGATTATGTCCCTGGCAGTCAGTACTGTCTCTTGTTCTCTTTTTTGAGGTGAGTTTTTCTGTCTTGTCATTCTTGCAGAAAGTGGTCACTTTTCTATTTGTAGAGATGCAGCTATTCTTTTCTTAGATCTATGGTTGAGTTTGCAGGTGATCAGGATGATTTCATAGCTATCTAACTGAATTCCTGGGACTCGATGAAAGTAAGGTCTCCTGCTCCTCCACCATCTTTGACTCTTGTAATTCTTCTTAAAAGTTTTAAAAAATATATTTTAAAATAAAACACATGTTCTTATTGCCTTGATACATAATATTTTGTGTTTGCAAATAAATCTTATGGAAAAATTGTTATAAACACTTGGATTTTGCTTTCATCAGTTTATATGAGTAGTAAAATTGCCAACCCTGATGGTCTAAAGCAAGTGTTGGTGAACTGTGGCCCATGAGCTAAATCTAGCCTGTTCTCTGTTTTTGAATGGTTCTCAAGCTATGAAAAGTTTTTATTTTTTTTAAATACTTCTTGATGGTCGAAAATAAATAAAAAAAAATATTTCATGACATGTGAAATTATATCATATTCTACTTTTAGTATCTAAGAATAAAGTTTTTTTTAGAGGACCACAGCCATCATTCATTTATGCACCATCTCTTTTTACTTTTGCATTGTAATGACAGGTGAACAGTTGTGACAGACTGTATGATTTACAGACTCAAAAATATTTATTTTCTAGTTCTGTCCCCAATAGTTTGCAAACACTTGACCTAAGGAAAATTATAGGAAAGTGTATTAGTATTTGAATACATCTTTTATTTCCTAAATAAATGGTATTGCCTCTTTGATTTTGGAGAGGAGAAGCATAGGATTTACTGATAGGGCAAGAATGGCTATAAGATAGCCCCTGCCAGCCTTCCATGATTCTTAACTTGGTGTTATGAGAGGCATTGATTTGGAGTAAGACACTGTTTCTCTTGGTAAATCCTGTTAAACTATATCCAGGTCACCTGTCAGCATCTACTAAGTTGGTGTTTCCTACATGTTTCCTGCTGGAATTGTTAGCAGTGATCTTCGTTTATGAGGTGAATTTATTCAATGTTTTTTTTTCTTTGATGAAGCTATTTGACTTATAATTGTTTTTTTCTAATATATTTTAACATCAAACTTTTGGTTTCTTGGGTGATGTGAGATTAAATATTTACATAAAATATGAGCTGCTATAAAGAAGAAGTAGAGAGTAATAATATGCAAATTTGGTAAATATTGTGAACTTTGCAAAGAAATAACCAAATTTTGTAAAACATGATTTAAAAAAGATAAAAATGATTAGGTTATGAGTTTAGTTGTAAGATCCAGGGCATGTCAAAAACACATAGAGAAGTAAATTTTGACTGAAGAAATGGTATGAAGGAATGACCAGCTGAACGTGAGGCTCTTCTAATAGGGAGCAAGGATCAGGGAGGGGACATTAGAATTTAGCTTTGTGATTATTTGGAACATGAAGAAAGCATTTCTGTGCCCCATGCTTTTTAGTGTTTCTTTCTTTAGGTTTTGAGTTTAGAGACCTTTGACATTATTTCATTATATCTGATTGCATCTTAGGGGAGAGATTATTTGTTATATTGATGCTTGCAGATTTGGGGACTTTAAGAAGCTTGAAAATGTGAAGTATCTATTATTACATACATACTAATTCTGAAATAGGGAATATTCTGCATCTTCAACTTGGTATCCTGCTTCAATAGTTTATTGTTTGAGGCTGTTTTATAGTCTTGAAAATAATGATTTTATTAGCTGCATAGGGTTCTACTACATGAATGAAACATAGATTAGTTAGTTCACTCTTCCTAAAATTTGGATTTTTGTTTTGCTATCATAAATAATAGTGAGATAAAACAACCTTCATCTTTGGTTACATTTCTTATAATTTTCTGAGGATAGATTTCTACACAGATAATGGCAAATTGCTCACCGGAAAGGTTGTATAGATTGTGTTTCCCTTGGGAATGTACATGAATGCCCTGTTTGTGTAATGTTTATATCTGTATATCTGAGAAAAGTTTCGTGTTTTTTTATGGACTGGCACATTTCTCATGAATATTATACTCAAATATTTATTTATTTGTTAGTATGACGAATGAGACTCTTTATTTCATTATTTTCTATTGACTTTTTTGCTGGTGTATTAAGAAAACAATTATTTTTGATGTATTTTATATGTGGTCATATTACTGAATTCTACTATTCATTCTAACGGTATTTGAGTTGATTCAGTCAGTTTGCATTTGGACAACACAGAGGTGAGAATAGATCCTAGGAATAAAAATCTTCTATTTTTCTCACTGTATGTGAAAGTGCACAGAAAAACCTCTGTTGTTGGTACATTCTTATCTAAGTCAAAAAACAATGCTAGTAAGTAAAATGCTGCTAGGATCTAATTTGGGTGAATACAACCAGATTAATTGGTAATTTTGAATGCTATTCTTTAAGAGTAGAACTTTTTAGAAATACTAAGGTCTTGTTTAGTGTTGCTTGTCATATTTGCTTAAAAAAAGAGAGAATATGATTTTTGTAAGGAAAGGGTTGAATTGTGTTCAGCATTACAAAGAACCTGGAATGGGTTAGGAAATGACTACAGTCCTTTGCTTCTTTTAGCTTAAAACAGAATTTATGCTTTAATTTAGTTTTTCAGCCTTTATGTGAAATTGTTTAACATGAGTGTTAAGGCCAATGATATAATAAAATGTCACTGATTCTTCAGTTCTAATTTTTTCATTTAGCAATGTCCATTGGCTATCAAATAAGTTAGTTTTTAGGGCACTAGATTTGGCTGCTTATAACTCTAATAAAATGATGCTGTTATAAAGGAGAATTGTCATTTTAGGTACTATCAGACTTTTGTACCCTTGATACCTTGGCATCTCAGTGGAGAATTAGGTATTTATGCATGGGTGAAAGCAGATTTAATGAACATGAAAACCACTGAGAAGCTGTGTGCTTAATACCTTGTTTTGCTTATTTCTTCTCAATTCTCCAATGTCAACACTGGGAACAAAAGGATTCAAGCTAGTGTCCTTGAAAAAAAGTATAATGGGCAAAATATCTCAGTCAAACTGTCATTTATCAGGGGCTTTGAAAGTCGAGATCATTATTATTTTCTTAAGGATACAAAGTGTCATTATGTAAATACACTAACCGTACACATCTGTTGTTTTTCTTGCTCAGTACACCTTCTTCCTTTAGAATTAAGACCTTAATCTGCCTTTGGAGAGAATCACACTCATTCTCTCACTGTGTCCTAGGGTAGAATTGACCTCACCCTTAGGCTATCTGAGTTGGGTTTGTGGTCCTGACCTTGTCAATCCAAACAGCCTCCCCTGCTCTTCTCTTTCACCCCTACCTCTTTAGGATTTACTCAGGATTGGGACATGAGCCAAGCAAGGCCAGCCCACATTGTTCTCAGGCAGTGTCCTCAGTCTTCTGGGAGGCGGCATTCACTTCCCCCTGGGAGGACTAAATGAGGTAATGAAAGGCTGCGCTAGGGATGGCCATCTGAGCCACCACTTGGGGAGAAGAAATCAAAGACCTAGAGAGATACAGGCTCCTGAGGGGCTTGCTTTAGCACCACCTCCCCACCAGCTGTGGCTGAAACAGCCTCTTCCATGGATGTTAAAAATCATGTTCACCAATACATTTTCCTTTTTTTCCACCCTTTAAATTCATTGTAGAAGATTAGGGACTATTTTGGTCTTTCTGTAAAGGAAAGACTCCTGAGAAATCTATTATTCTCCTAACCCCGCTTATTCTGCTTCAGCCACACTGGCCCTTTGCTGTCCCTGAAACATGTCAGGTACCTCGGGCCATTTGCAGTTGGTAGTCCTTGTGTCTGGAAAACTCTTCCCTCCCCATGGCTGTGGTCCTCACCCCTTCACATCTGTGCTCAGGGATCACATCCTTAGGGAGGCCTTTCCAGGATCCTTATTTAAAATGCAAGCATATACATCCTTCCATAACCCCTTTTTAACTGCTTTCTAGCATGCTAAATCCCTAATATTTGTAAATCATCAGAATTCTCTCACATCCACTGTAATATGAGATCCTTAAAGGAAGGAATTTGTGTTCATTTTATTTTCTGTAGTATCCCTAGCATTTGAAGCACTAGCTAGGGTGGCTGCTCAGTAAATGCTTGTTGAACTGTATAAAAATGGTAGCTAGTTTCTCCAGAGATTACTTACTAATTCCAAAGGGGAAGTGGCTAACACAGTACAGTAACCTGGAGGACACCATGTTAGCTACGTGGTCAAAGTCAACGTCACCAGGAATGGGACAAGTCAGTGTCACGTGCCTCCTGAATCAATGCACTGAGGTCTGTGTCAGCTTGCCACAAATGAAAAGAAACATAAAAATATCAGAAAATTCCAACCTGAGAAGCATTCTGCAAAACAGCTCGCTTCTGTTCTTCAGAGATGCCAATATTATAAATGAAAAAAAAATAAAAGCTGAGAAACTTTTTTTTTAAGATTTTATTTATTTATCATGAGAGACAGAGACAGAGAGAGAGAGAGAGAGAGAGGCAGAGACACAGGCAGAGGGAGAAGAAGGCTCCATGCAGGGAGCCCAACAAGGGACTCGATCCCAGGACCCCAGGATCATGCCCTGAGTTGAAGGCAGACACTCAATTGCTGAGCCGCCCAGGCATCCCTAGAAACATTCTGTATTAAAGGAAATTAAAGAAATATGGTGACTAAATGCAATGAGTGATCCTGGATCAGAAAAGTTAACATGAGGGTCGTTACTGGAAAATTGGAAGAATTTTAATATGGACTGTATATTATATAATAACATACCAAAGTCAAATCCTTGAATTTGATAATGATACTCTGATTAAATAAGGTATTGCCTTTATTCTTATATAATACATACAGAATTATTTAGAGTAAAGCATTATGGTGTTTGCAACTGTCAAAAGTTTCAGGACTGTTTGTATCTATATATTTATATTTATATATCCATATTTATAGCTATTTGCCAAAAAAGTAAATGCTATAAAATATTAGCAATTAAAGAATTTAGATGAAGAGTAAATGAAAAGTCATTATATTAAAAAACCTTACCTCTAAATTATAAGAATAATACTAGGTGAAGCCATATGAAACTACCAGTATTTGATCATTTTTTACTTATAAAAGTGGAAATTTCATATAGTTTATTCAATACTCTTGCAACTTCTCTTTGAGTTTGATTTTTTTTTAATGAAAAAATTTAAAAAGGAAGCAAATATGGTAGGTATAACTGGACAATTCTTACTGGATAATGTATTTATGTGGATCATTTTTCTGGTAATTTATATCAGCTCAACTTTTTAAGGTTTCATATTTTCTGTATTTGCTGAGGGAAAGAAAGAAAGAAAATATAAAGTTGCCAATTAGTGATTTCCCAGTCTCTAATGATAATTTTGTCATACTTGATGTTCATTTATAATCAGTTTAAAACTCCAACCTTCATCCTGCGTTGTTGTTCAGAGCTCCCTGGTCCTGGCTCCTCAGGAATGTATCTCTTAGACTTGCTTCGAGGGGGCTCTGTTCTCTCCCCTCCCTCCCACTGTCCCTCCCATCCCACTCTTGGAACTGCTCCTAAGCAGTGGTGGCTGGGTGGCTGTGGGAGTGGCAGTGGCGGAGAGGGGAGTGTGCTCTTCCATGACTGACAAGCACAGTGGCTACACGGGTGGGAGAGGTTCCTTTTCTGTTATCACTTGCCTCCCTGGCTGTTGCTGGAGGTGGATGGCCGAAAACTTCTGCAAGGTCTCCTTGCTGTCTTCGGCTGTGGTCTCCTGTGCATTTCTCCTGTCTTGGTGTTCTCAGCACATGTAATTTTTTTTTTTTTTTTTTTTTTTTTTTTTAGCACATGTAATTTTTGTGCCCTGCCTTGATTTCAAACTTGTTGATCTCTAGTGGAGCCTTTATATCTTTTTATATCCTTTTACCAGTGATACCTACCACAACCCACCCTTGACTATGACTCTGCTTGCTCTCTTGAAAACCTTAGCAGGACACAGCTTTGCAAGTGTTCACGGGATTTGGTAAGAGTTCTGTAAATGTGTGCTGGCTGCAGAGAGCACAATGAACTATATCAGGATGTGAATGACCAGCCACATAATAGATGGCTTGGCCCTAGATTGTGGATCATTTAATTCATGCTTCTCTGGAGAGGGAGAGTGAGCCATATTCACACTAGATAAGACAGAGCAACTCTTGCATAACTAGGAAGAGTTAGCAGTTGTAATGAGGAAGTTCCATCCTCTTCCCTCTTGTATTTCTATAAATGATACAGAGACCAGTGCGCTACCCTTCCTGGAGAGTTGATTGTTCAATTATGAGGACTGTATTGCTGAGACCACATCTAGACATGCTTCCACCAAACACACTTTAGGATGATTTAATTTAGCCAGGAATCCCTTGGGACCATAGGAGTGTGTACGGAAATACAAAAGCCAAGAGGCATCTTATCCTCTTAAAAGCCATCATGGGCCTCCCCTGAGATGGAGTCCTATTACTGCTACTGGTGCTGCTGCCACTTTGGGCACCCCTAAAGGTCCATTATTGAGGGATAAATGGGCATCAAGCACTCCTCTAAGCACCTTACACACTTGGAGTCCTTTAGTACTCAAAGAGCAAATTTTTGAGATAGGCCTTATTGCTACCAATTTACAGATGAAGAAACTGAGTCTTAGGGAAGTCATATGGTTATCACAGTTTATAGCAAGGTTTTGACTCTAGTTCTGATTGATTTGAAGCCTGTTGCTCTTGAGGCTTGTCTTAAAATACGAGTAAGAATGTCCAATAAAGGAGGAAATGAAGCGTCCTGTGGAAGGAGCAGTGGTTGAATGCCCAGGGCACATGCTTTATTTATTTTTTTTTAAATTTTTATTTATTTTTGATAGTCACACACACACACACACACACACACACAGAGGCAGAGACATAGGCAGAGGGAGAAGCAGGCTCCATGCACCGGGAGCCCAACGTGGGATTCGATCCCAGGTCTCCAGGATAGGGCCCTGGGCCAAAGGCAGGCGCTAAACCAATGCACCACCCAGGGATCCCCAGGGCACATGCTTTAATGTACTTGAATATCACCATGAAGCAGTTTTAAATGGGAGGTGCCTACCTCCAGACATCATGACTCAGTGGACTCAGAGTGGTGTTCTGATAGTTGTAGGAGCACCCCAGGTGATTTGGATGTCTTAACTACCCCAGAGAATTTGCTAGACTTAACTGTGTACATCAATTACATTGTTTATTCTAAGTAAACATGTGGCTTCTAATTTATTTTGTAGGTGTACTATTGGGGACCTTTCCTTGAAAAAGCTTGAGCTCTAATTATTAAGCAGCATTGTCAATTAAGCACCTTCTCTTAGAACATGGGCAATATTTAGAACATTGATTGGCATGGTACCTGCTTTCTGTTAATTGGTTGGTTCTTTAATGTGGATGAGATGTGTGTCATCTGGAAGAGGTGCAGTTCCACGTACGATAGCTTTCTACAAGATGGCTTTTCAAAGACAAAGGCAGAGATAATGGATAACCAAGGAGAATGGGGCTGTCAGTAATAACATTTGGAAATTCCTCAACTCTCATCCAGCGTGAGCCATTAAGACTCGGCTGATTTGAAGATATCCAGCTGCTAGAGGACATTTTAGTATGTTCTCTCTCAATTTTGGTTTCATTTTCTTTTTACTTGTGACAGACGGTACTTACTCGCTTTGGAAAGCAGATGATACTTCTTTTTAAATTATCCTTAAAATTATCAGTTAACCTTTCTTCCTTTGTCTCTCTTTTACTTCATAAAGTCCTCTTTGTCTTTTGCCAGTAACTTTTTTTTTTTTTACATTTTCTAAACTTGTATCTTCACAATTTACTTTTTTATACATAAAACCTGGCCTAATTTTTGCTTTTTTTGACATTCCCATTTGCTCTTTATTCTCCACAAAGATCTCATTTTAGCCAAAGTTTTCTTTTCTAAAGTTCATTTTTATTGTCTTCCTGATTTTTCTCCTCCTTTTCTTATGGTTTTTGTGGTTGCTTTAACATTTATACCCTTAAGAAATGTATACCCTTGAAAAATCTATACTTATATGACAAAGAACATCTGGGTAAGTATCTTCCTATGAATTGTTTCTTACTGATATTAGGAAATTGGCCAAGACATGGAAAAAAAAAATGGACCTCATGAACACTGATACGTTAATAGGATTCTTTAGCAGATTTTGTGGTAAGTTGTTCCTGCCATGATTATCATAATTGATAAAAGTAATTCTTAGTATATGTTGAGCACCTACTATGGCTCAGATGCTGTGGTGAATATTTTGCCACTATTCTCTCCTCTTATCCTTGTTAACGATGTGCTGAACTCAGTCCTTTTATTCCCCCTTCTGTTTAGAGAAGGAAAAGGTACTGCTTTACTGAGAATGAGGAAACTGTTGGAGCTGGGGTGGTTTGAAGGTGGAATCTCCTCCAAGGGAACAGCCCAGAATAGGTGGTTTCTTGGGGCCCAAGAATATCAGAGACTGTTTTATGGGCTTCCCCCACCCATTGAGACACCAATCCATGCTGCCCCTTGCCCAGGGTTCCAGGGAAGCTGAGAATGTAGATTTTAGTCATTATGTGATTGCTGTTCACCGATGTGCATTCAGACCATCCTTCCTGGATGTTGGTGCCACCAATGTAAATGAGGTCTCACACAGAGACACTGCAGCTGGCCTATTGAGGACAAAAGGGCCAGGCCACTGGTAGGAGAGTTGGAGGGAGGAGAAATGGAGGGGAGGAGTGGGGAGCAGACTCCAAATTTTAAATGCTACTTAAAATAAAAAAATTTTATATGCTATTACCTATGAGGAAAGTTATGTGAAAAGCAATTAAGTAAATTTCCCAAAGATACAAATAGTAGATGGTATAGCCAAGATTTGAATGTAAATAGTTGTTTTGGACATATTCTATTCTCCTATAGCCAAGATTTGAATGTAAATAGTTGTTTTGGACACATTCTATTCTCCTCTGCTTTTCTTTTCTTTTTATTTTTTAAAGACTATAAACATATTAATTTTGGAATTTGTACTCTTTTGTTACATGCAAGTACCTCTACTTAATATTATATGAGGTTAAGATTCTTTTTTTGTTTATATCTAAGTGATGATTTTCTGTTATGTGAGATTGGAAGCTCAATTCTTTGGACCCAACTAAAATATAAACCCCTAAGTTATTTCTTTTCGAGGGCTATTCCCGGAGTGTTGACAAATCATTGTGTGTGGCTGGGCTTCAGTATTTTGAGTGTACCAAATATAATCAGTGTTTGACTGATTAAATATGTTACTTGCAAAATATTTTATTAGGTTTGCAAACTCTAATACATGGCCTGCTGTCATGTTTCAGATAGCCAAGGGTGGGTGTGGAAACTTTTAATACATAGACTGTCTTCTCTTGCTGATAGATGTTTCTGTAAAAAAATGGATAAGGTGATGAGATCAGAATCAACTGTGTTTCTTATGCAGAACCAGTGCTTGAGATGCATGCTAAGTCCCTAGCTATGCATCTCATTAACTTGCCTAGCAGTTGGAGATCTGCATACTGACTTTGAGAATATTTCATTACTGTATTTTTCTAAGGGAGGCTTTACATTTGCCAAAGAACTGACAAGATATGTGTCTCTATAACTCAACTAGTTTTATATTATGATCAATATGAAAGATTGCCTCTGATTACCTGGGGACACCATGAAACTGTTAACATATATTAGGCTTCTGGTTTATTTTCTGATTGACTGAATTCTGTAAAATTTAGGAAGGGAAGGTGCATTGAAGAAAATGTTAAAATGCTATTTCTTCCTACTCAGTTCTTTAAAGATTTTGTCTAGCTTTTGCCTTTTAATTTTTGCAACAATTTAAGGAGAAATGACAATTGTCCCCATTCTTGCAGATGATAACATATAAAAGGGAAGACAAGTTAGTTTTCTATTGCTGCTACAACAAATTATCACAAACTTAATGTCTTAAATGGACAGATTTATTATCTTAGTGATCTTTAGGTCATATTCTGACTTGGGTCTCAGAAGGCTAAAATCAGGGCATCGGCAGGGCTCTGCTCCTTTCTGGAGGCTCCAGGGGAGAATCTGTTTTCTGGCCTCTTCCAATTTCTGGAGGCTGCCTGCATTCCTTGGCTCATTCCCCTCCCTTGGATCAAGCAACAACAATCTAGACCTTCAGATGCTTCCAGTCTCTTCTTCTTCCCTCTCCTCTCTTTAACCCACCCAGCATCCATCCCTCTGCTTTTAAGGACTCATAAAATTAGTTTGGGCCTGGCCTGATAACCCAGGATAATCTCAAGAATCTGATCCTTAATGACATCTGCAGTGCCCTTTTTTGTTATGTAAGGTAACCTATTTGAAGATTCTGGAGATAAGGATGTGACCATCTTTAGCAGGGTCATCATTCTGGTAGTGCAGGTTCCCCAATGTCATGACATAGATTGAAGAAGAACTCTTTATTATGTACTAGTCTCATCCTTTTAGTTATGGAATTATAGGCTCTGAAGTAGACTTTCTGAAATATAAAGTAGTTCATAGTTATTTAAATGTACTCCAATGAAACAGATTTCAGGAAATGGCAGATATGAAATAAGGAGGCTCTTATTTACTAACTTCCCTCAGGTTAAGAAGCCAGTTCTCTAGGATTAGAATTGAGAGAATTTGTTATTGTTTTCTGTGGTTTGAAACGATTTTGTGCATTTGTGGTAGCTCCCAAGTAAACCAAAGAGATAAATGTGACTCATCTAGCCTTCCCCAAAAGGTCATGCTCCATGCCGAGCCCAGGCTTTCTTGTTCATTTGTTGATTGCTGTTAATAAGTTGTTCAATTACTAAATAATTGCAGTCAGGCTGACCAAAGGAACATTGGGCAAGGCTCAAAGGGTGTTTTCTGATTTGGGCCTCTTTTCCCTCTCTACCATTCCATGTCACACTGTCCCATATCCTGTCCTCTGGAAGGTATGGGAGCTTATTGTCCTAGCAAAAATTGCTGTCAAATTCTTTACCCATGATGCCTGGCAAAATGTTTTTGCATTGCAATATTCATGAAAACTACCTGAGAGAGGTGATGAGACTTCAGATGCATATAACAAATGGAAGAGGAATTTCTTAGTGATAAGGGTTTCCTGGTGGTCCTCAAATCATACTACACTCCCTATTTCCTCTGCAATGGAAGATGTCTCCATTGCTACATGTTCAGTGATGGAAAAAGGGTGATCTGATATATTTTAGTAGTAGCCTTGAGCGTAGTATCTGACTCTGGGTAGACACGGATTTGTTGGTTAACTTATATATTTATATCCCTGTCACTTTGAGGATAGAGTTTCTGGCTTTTTATACTGCAGGATATACTGATAAATAGAAACCTAGAATTAGAAAACCAGAAACAGTGCAGGAAAAGAAAACACGCAAGTATTAGTGTAGTTAATATAGTTTCTGTGATTAACAGGCAGATTAGGACCTTATAGTAACTACAGCAAATAGAATAATGAGAAGTAACCAATCCCATTGGTCATGCTAGGTCAGCTCCAGACTTCTCCAGGATTTCGGACTCATTTTTTGGTGGAGTCTGTTATTGACTTAGAACATACAACATAATAAGGAGTGCTGCAGGAAGTATCCCAGATGTCTAAAATATCCATATTTATGGTACTCTGGTGTCCAGACCTATGTGAGCCGACATCCTAAAATGTTGGGGACGACAGAACAAGAATCACATGTGAGCTTAAGCAGCAGCGGGGAGAGAAATTTTAGTTTTCCAGGTAAGGCAAATGGCACTGATTTATGTCTACACTAGAGGGTGAAAGTCAAGTCTTGTTTGAGGAAAGAATGGCCCTTACATAGCCAGCTTCTGTTGCTAGTGTGTTGCCGCAGTTTAACAGAGGTTGAGAGTAGGGTGGTGAGTGCCAGAGAGGACCTCTCAGCCTCAGACACTGGATTGAAAACCAAGCAGAAGCTCTCCTGGTGCTAAGAATGTGTCATGAACCACTTTCTTTAGTGGAAGATACAGGCAAACTTCTTGAGTTGATACTTAGGTGTAAGCATTAGTTGTCAATAGGAAGATAGAGCTAGAAACCGTTAGTTACCCTGAAAAGAGAGTTGGGGGAGGGGGGGTGAGGGGAGGAGAGAGACTTCTGAGTTTCCTTACTAAATCCCTTCTCCCTTCTGTCTGTCACATAGCAGCATGAGACTCCCCAGTTAGTGATGGTGTCCTACTAGACTGTGAACTATGAGAGCAGAAACCTTGCCTGTGTTAGCAGCTGATACAGAGTGTGCACTCAGTAAGTATTTGTGAAATGAGTGGAATCTTCCACTCTGAAGTCTTCATTAGCTATTCATACTGTGAAGTTCTCCCTTTTCAAGGTTACTCTAGTGTTCATCACTTACGTGTCAGTGTCCTGTTCTTTCCTTTATTGTACATTAGAGTTTTCTTCTAATTAGAGAGTCAGTTCTAAAAGGACAAATTTTAAGTTCTCTGATGACGGGGAACATATCTTATGCTTAAAAAAAATTCTCCAAGGGGTGTCTGAGTGGCTCAGTCAGTTTAACATCTGACTTGGGCTCAGGTCATGATCTCAGGCTCCTGGGATCACGCCCTGGTGGAAACTTGCTTGGGAATTCGCGCTTAGCATGGACTCTACTTCTCCCTTTTCCTCTGCCCCTTCCTCCCACTTGTGCACACTCGTGCCTATTCTCTCTCAAATAAATAAATACTATTTATATATCTATTAATATATAGATACATATGTAGCTATATATATATATAGTTGTAGATCTATATCTTTATTTAAAAAGTTCTTCAAAATGCCCCAAATGATCCTGAACACATTGCAGGTTTGAACTAGGACCTGGGGACTGGTTTCCCTTTGTTCACCTGTATGTGGAGGTTCAGCCATTATCTTTTGAACTTGGTGCCTCTTTTCTTGGCTGAGTCCTCCAGCCCTCTTATATATAGGGCTTGTGAGTGGGGACAGAAGAGAAGAGAGAGGGCATAGAGCCATTGACTGAGACCCCCTTCTTTGTGGAAGCTTAATGGAACCCAGAGAGCAGCCTTCAGCTCTTCACCTTTCAGATCAGGTAACTGAGACCTGGAGAGGAGAAGGTCTTGCCTTATACAAGGCAGATGTGCAGTAAATTGGACCAGGTTGCATAATTAATTAGAAGAAAAGTTGTGGCCGTAACTTGGGTCCCCTGACTCTAGGCTCATTGTTCTTTGCTGGGTTGTCTCATTTAAATTTAGAGAAGAAAGATTAAGCTTTCATTAATAAGATGAGGCACACATGCTGGGAATTGCAATTAATAGGGAAAAGGAAAGCCAGGAAGAGCCTGGAAGAAAATATGGGTGTGTAGGTGAAGCCAGGTGAAGGGTTATATATTTGGCAAAAAACATTGTTTAGAAATTACTTTTGTTAGAATCATATGTGTTGTATCTACTTCCCTTATGCTTTCCTACTTTAATTTTTATTTATTGAATAAATTATCCATTAAAACATCCCTTAAAAAAATCTCCTTTTCTCTCTTGCCTCTTTTTATATTTTTTATATGTTTGTGTATAAAAGCTATAAGTTGTCACCCCACCGGGTCTCATAGTATGTAACTCAAGGGCTCGTGTGTGTAGCTTAGTTTATGTTCACACGCAAATCTCATTGCATTTCCTCACAGTCCTTCTGCTCCTTTCTTTCCTAAGCACCAGATGTCATTTTCTTTTTTGTGCACCCGTGTGTTGATGCGCCCGTTCATATGCACACATCCACCCCTTCTCCCCACATACACACACCTGAATGTGCATAAACAAAGATTGAACTAAAGTGAAATGCTGTGACATATGGTACCTGAAAAACCAGAGTCTCAGTAGCAAGGCTGTAATCAGGGTGCAGATGTTTGGCATTTGACAAATGAAATTCTTTATGTAAAACTGTTTTAGTACATTAAGCTAAAAGATGGAAAATTAGCTGCATACTGTAATGAACATTTCTTCCATTGAAAAAGAATTAAATGGGAAACTTAACCAAACAAATAAGTTAGGTCCCTAGTGATCTTCTGAATATGTTTTTCCAAGTACTCAGATTTCATTTTATTTCCTCTTGGGGGTTCTTTCCTTCTGCCTTTATTATTCAGCTTACACAGATAGTGTGTTAAGGTGCTTTGAGTTTCTCTAGCCTTAAAGTATTTGGAAAAGAGTTTCAGTAAGATACTGTAATGTTTTCTTTCTCTAATGTCAAATTATACCGTAAATGCAATTTTTTTTTTCTCTTTGCCCTTTCAGACTTTTCGGTTACTCATTTTCTCCCAGTTTCTAAAACCTTTTTTCCCTTCTAATCACCTGTACCTAGATATTTTAAATAGTAGCGTATTTTAAAAATATGTTTCAATGGCTATATCATGGTCTTTGACTTTCGTTCGATACACAATTTGTCACTTACTAACCTCCAGTCAGAATTGCTCCTTGTTAATGTTTACTAATTTTTTACTACATCATTATTGTAGATCTCTTGAAATTAGGAGTTAGATCTTGTGGTAAGTGATGTGTAAATACCCATTGATTCTTTTTAGGTTTTGTTTTTAGAAAAGGAAGGAGTCACATTGCTTAGCAGAAAATGACATATATGGATCAATTATAAATACATAAAACAATCTTCAATTGGTAATTGCTATCAATAAAATATTTGGTCTTTCTTACAGTCTTTTGGAACTGTACCCCTATTTCCTACTTTGCCTTATTTGGGTGTTACTCTGGACTTCTGGGTCTGCAGAAGAATCCTGTTTAGTTACGTTTTTTTTGCCAATGAATTTTTAAAAATCTCTTCATCAGAGGCAACTTGAAATGCAATTATCCTAACAGTATCTCTACATTAAGAAGAAATAAGGACCATAAATATTATTTATGGTCCTTATTTATAATAAGGACCATATAACTAATATTAATAATAACTAATATTAATTAGTTATTAATATTTTATAATATTTTCATTTGACCCTTACAACAAACAACCTAATCCTATAGGTAGGCAGATATTTATATTCTGTTTATGAATGAAGAAACTGAGGTGTTAAATGATCAAAAACTATATAGCTGTTGGATAGCAGAGCTTGAGCTACAACCCACTCATTTGTCTACAGATGCTTTGGGCTTTTCTCTGTGTATTTCCCTATGCCTTTGGTAGAAGAGCTGACCTGTAAGTGGGCAGTGGCTGCTTGAAGTTCTGTATAAAGAGCTGTTCTCCAGAAAACATGATGAAGACATTTCTCTATGGTAGAGACATAATCTGTTAAAATATTTTGCCTAGTAGTGCAGACTTGATCCTTAATCCATGGATATCAGCTATTGGTAGACTTGCCAAAGGTTCATGTACCAGAGAGAATTCAATAGTTAGAGTCAAATGGTTTTGTAGGCTTTAGGAGAATTTGAGGCTCTACCCAGCATTACCCTTTGGGAGTATCTTCCTTAGTCTTGGTACATGATCCTTGGTCTACCATTTCCCTTTTCTGCCATAGACTACTTAAATAATTTTTTGTTTGTTTGTTTCTTAGAGTCCAGCATAACCCTTCTTTGTGGGCCTTCTCCATGTTTCCCGGGACAATAGGATATCTTTCTTTTGGGACCCTCCTACTATAATTGTCTGCTCTACTCCCTTAGCACTTAGCAAATGTTAGCTTAATTTCCTTGTAAATGCTTTGCTTCTTTGACTATATTTGAGGTCTCTTGAGGATGGAACTATGCTTAAACTTCCTTGTATTAACTGTTGGTCAATAGTGGATGGGTAGTACTGTCCTCAGTGGTCCAACCACTTTGTCACTGGCCATGCTCATCTATAGTCATTTATATAACCTTTTAAAAATACAGCAGTCAAAAATAAATAAATAAACAAACAAACAAACAAATAAATAAATAATAATAAAAATACAGCAGTCATTTGTCTTCCATCTAGTAAATAGCAGGCACTATGCACTATCTTTATGGTGTTGGTTTCCCATTTTATTTTATTTTATTTTTTTTTTTTGGTTTCCCATTTTATAGTTGAGACACTGCAGCTTAGGAAGTTGAGTAACTTGCCCAGGGTTACCAAGTAAGTAGCAGACTTGGGATGTACTCTTTCTTCCATCATACTGTCTCTTGAAGCTTTCCCAGAGTCCATTCTCTAGATATAACTTTAAACTGGCCTTTGTCTTTGCCTTTTGTCTGTGATGAGTGGTTATCTTGCTGGTAGAAATCAATTCTCTAAATTTGAAAACACAGGGCAATTAGGTGTATAGATCTTGATTATTTTTAGGATTATTAGTATTATTTTTTACACTTAGCTGTTTGTAATTTTAACGATTCATCTTTTTCCTTGTTAGATTTAAGACAATAATTAGAGCTAATCTTGGCTGGATAACTATGAAGGGTCAAATATGTGTCTCATAATTTAAAGAACTTTTCAATGAATATTGTGAGAAATATCCTACTTTGCAATTTTACTTTTGTTTATTCAAAGTCACATTTCTGAAACTTGCTGATTTAGAACCTAGTTCATAGAAGGTGAAAAACCTAGTGTTTTTCACTCAGGCTAAATATAAGAGGCAAAGTAGAATAATTTAGGGCATCATTAAGCACTTGTTTCTTTTCATGTGTTATCGGTGCACTTGTTCAGCCTTTGATGAGGGCACAGAAATGAAAGGCACTGGAGAGCAGATAAAAGGAAATTTTGTTGAGACAAGTGTTAATTCATAAAAAAAATTATAAAATTCACTAAATTAAAAACAATAAAAATATTCGTTGTAATTTTACTTCCTTATCTAAAATGTGTGGAATAGTCTCCAAATCCACATAGGTCTTTTTGAGATTTATTTCTGGAGTTTGGAGCTCAGAACTATGGGAAGAACTCAAATCAGAACTTTTTTGGCCAAAGAGTTGTTTCCGTGGCTAATATGTAGGTAGTACACAGCAGTATGACCACATTACTTGTCAAAATATTGAAATATTTTCTGGTTGGTTGGTAAAAGTTACTGCCCCTACTTGTGGAAACTTCTCAGAATTCAAGAGCTAGGGATATGTCTAGTACATTAGAGGCCACCAAGGACCCTGCTTATGGCCAGCATCCATCCTGGTGATGGCTGTGTTTTGAATATCACCTTTGGTTGTTGTTTCACAGTCTTTCTGCCATAACATGCGAAGATGTGTAACTTAGAGGCCATATCTCTCTCCTGTTCTTGCCAATCTGAGAGGTAGCTTTTGAATGTTCTTTTACAGATATTGTTCCAATGTAAATCAGTAATAGAATCTTCCAACTGGTAAATATCATGCTTTTTTAAAAAACCCTGTATAACCAGGCAAAAGTGAATGGAATAATGCTTGTTTTTTTATTTTTCTGTCTGGTTGCTAGCATTATTTCCCAAAGGAATGCATGTAGGTTGATTGTGTGAAATATTTGTGGAGCTCTCAGAGTTCTATGCTAGAGATGTTTAGGATTGGGGATTATAGGTAATATTAGCTCTGAGTATAGACACAAATACATTCTAGAGGTGGCTGAAATGCTTTAACTCCAAGACTCATTAAAGGGCTAAATTGGTGGCTTCTGACAAATTTATGTTACCTTCTATATATTATGTAGCAGTAAAATATCTTAAATCATTAATGAAAACAAGGTTAGATATAAATAAGTATTCAGATGTACACACTGCCTCATTTTATCCTTATAAAATCAACAAGAAGGTGCTACTATATGTTTTTTATACAGATTACATGACTTAATGGAATCCAGATGCTTTTGAATGATAGTTAAAGTTAAGACCTCAGATCTAACCCCAGAGCCCACTGGAAACTCACTCCCCACCCCCCAGCTCAGATACTAAGACTTACTGCATTATCAGGATCCTATAACCATGTAATATTTAAAATAAGATACCTGTAAAGTTAGGGGGAATTTCCAGGTCATGAAACAAACACAATGAAAGAAAAGCACTAAATGTAAAAAATGAATGTCATATTTATTGTTGAATGTACATCATTCATGGAATGAGAGGGCAGTAGGGTAATATTCTGAACTCTTTGATTGAGTCCAGGCATAATTCTCTGGAGATTTCTAACCTATATCTTTTTATCTTTTTTTAAGTTATTGAGTTAGGTTTATTAATGCTAGCTTGTCTCATAAGAGATATTATTGAGTGTTGTGTAACTTTTAAGTTAGGAATATTGATGATGTGAATTATCATGATGTGGAATGTGAATTATTAAGTTTTGTTGCTGAGAGAAAGCTGTGGCTGTAACATCTGTCCCTTCACTGATGTCAGTAATAGTTTAGGCCCTTTGGCGAGCTGTGTACCTTTCCCCTCTTCACTCTGTGAATAACCTTTTGAATTATATCTTTATTTTCTTAGGGTGTTAACCCTATTGTCAATAATTTCTTTTAGCATTTTAATGCTTAGGCATGAATAATATCTAAAATATCATCTCTTAGACTTTTAGTTTCCCTACAGACAATGGGGAAATAATAGACGTACATTTTTCAATTCTGAAAAACATGCTATACTTCTTGAATGTTCTACACTTTGAGAAGAGAGACTGGCACACATTTGGAATGTTAGATAAAGGACAGTATCTACCCTTGATATTGATACAGGAACACAGAAGTTTGAAATGGATAAGGACAGAGAAAATGAGAATTAATGTCTGTTTATCTTTGCTTTCAGGGAAGAAATTAAACTAATCTCATCAAAGATATTTAGCAAGTTTCTGACTGTACTCTTTAATCTTTGTTTCAGAAAACAGCAGACTGCATTATTAAAAAGATCATTGCATGTGGGAAGAACATTCAGCTGGTGTATGTTTTCAAATATGAAATTAAAGAATTTGAAGTTAATTTCAAAGCTGAAGAAACTGCTAGTCAAAACAGTGTAGGCCATTTGGGAAATGTTATTACATTATTTAAAACATATCTATTCAAAAATGCGTATGTGTGCTGCTATACAAATATCCTATGGGTGTAATCACAAATGAAAACTTCACTGATGCTGAGCTCCAGCTACAAATTGGGCAAAGGTATTAATTTGGTTTCCTTTTCTGAGTTGGTACATAACTCAACTTTTGACAGAGTTGACAGTATGTGCACATAATATTTTAACTTCATATTGTCTAGTTCTGTGGTTAGTAGGGAGGAGATTCATTAGCTTATGTGCATTCATGTTTTATATGTGTTGAAACCAACTTGCAACCAACCTTACGTCCTCCAAGAGAGTTTAGCACTGCTTTCTGTCCTTTCCTGTCACTTTTCTTAGATCCCCATCCTTTATTGGCCTCTGAGTGTTGGAGTGCTGCAAGGCTTAGTTACTGGACCACTCCTTTCTGTAACTATAGTCACTCCTTAGATGCTTGCATCCAAGCCCATGGCTTTAAATGCCATCTACATGCTGAAGGTGTCCAGATTTTTGTTTCCAGCCCTAGTAGCTCCTGAATTTCAGACTTTTATGTTCATTGTCTGCTGTTTATCTCTCCTTGGGCGTCTAAAGTCATCTCAAACTTAGTGTACCTGAAATACTAAATGCTGATTTCTGCTATACACACGAACACATACACTACCCATCTTATTCCTATCCTGTCTTCCTGACCTCGTGAATGGCATTACCATTTACCCAGTTGCCCAGGCTCAAAAACCTAGGGATTAGCCTTGAACTTTCTCTTCTCATCCATCTCACATTCAGTCCATTAGCAGGTCCTGTAGCTATGCTTTTAAGATCTGTAACATGCATGTTCCAAAATAAATCCCAGCAATTAAACAGTTATCTTCTTGCATTGGACTGGCTTCATTTTCCCAAAAGATCTGTGTTCACTATTAACCTGATGGTGGTCACTATTCCACCTTCTGTGTTTAGAAGGAATCATCAAAAATATAAAATTAATCCTATCACTCCCTGTCTTCTAAAGGAAGACTTTTTGTTCTTCTGGGAATGAAGTCTCAAGTTCTTTCCATGGTCTGCAAGGTCTGCCATGGTTTGGCCATTGCCTATCACTCTTTTTTTTTTTTTTTTTGAGATTTTATTTATTTATTCATGAGGGGCACACAGAGAGAGGCAGAGACATAGACAGAGGGAGAAGCAGGCTCCTGGAGGGGGAGCCTGATGTGGGATGCGACCCTAGGAACACACCCTGAGCCAAAGGCAGATGCTCAACCACTGAGACACCAAGCTGCCCCTGCCTATCACTCTTTATTCATTTTCTACCATTTTTTCTTCTGTCCCCAACCACATTGATTCTTTTTTAGCTATACTGGCCTCCCTCCTGGCCCACCAACTCTCCACCTAAGGCTTTTATTCCCTTTGCTGACAGTGTGCTTCCCCGAGATAAATGCATGGCTTATTCCCTAATTTAGAACTCCTTTCTCTTCCCCCCAGTTATCTGCAGGCTTCCCTTTCTCATCTCATTCAGGATGTTCTTTTGACTGCTCCAGTTAAAATAGCAATCCTATCACTCTCTACTGTTGCCTAATATTTTATAGCATTTCACATTACCTGAAAAAATATTGTTTTTTTTTCACTTATTTGCTCATTGTCTGTCTCCCCAGAAAGTATGGAAGCTCCATTTGGATGTGGCTTTGTTTGTATGTCTGCTGCTGTGTCTCCAGCAATGGTATCTGGCATATGATGAAGGAATGAATACATGATACATTTACATTCATTTTCCTTCCTGATATCCTTACTCATTCCCCAGTTTTTATCTTGTGATAATTTAAACTGTCTCTTTATATCCCATCCTAAGTAACTGTGAATACTCAACAATGTTCTGGTCCCTGTAGAGGAGAGGAGCATCCGATTTAAGAGGCAGTTGAAAGAGCATAATGGGTCTAGACTCAGGACTTGGAAAGAAACAGCTGGGAGTTTAATGTTGCCTAATTACTGACTTTATGATTTTTGGACAGTTTGATTCACTTCCCTTGACCTCATTCCTCATTTGTAAACTCGGGGTAATGATACCACATTCATTTGTTTGTTATAAAGAATAAAATCACATATAGTAAAGCTCCTAGTATAGAGTTAATGCTCTAATGTGCTTGCTACCTTTTTCTTATTACCTTAATTGCTAGAGAATATGTAAACAATTTTTTTGCTGGTCAAATCTTGATCCACATAATCACATTTGTCAGTCTTTTTGTTTGATGGTCTGGATGTGATTCTGGGTTTTCTTAGGATCTGCTTTCTTGGGAGAAGGAAGGAAGGTGGGCAGGTTACTTGACCGCTTATAAATGAGAAGTTTGGGTTTGGGTAGAAGTGTGGGCAGTTCCTCTTTTATCATTTACATATGCAGTAGAGTTGATATTTAAACTAAAACAAATGAAGTTTGCAACAAATGTAATTTATGCATTTTCTGTAATTGATCTCATCTTGCTTGTTAGCCTCCCTTCATCAAGTATCAGAATTTGGGAAAACATAACCTTGCTAATGAAAGATATACTAGTCTCTTCTCATTTTTTTTACAGAAAAGGGCTCATATTTTGGTCACTTAATTTTTTTGTGGGTACATATCCAGTTTTCCTGAATTTTTCTTCTTTCCGTTTTTCTTCCAAAGATTGGGTCCATGTGGCAGGAGAGGCTTATGAGGCTGGCACACTGACTTCTTTGCCTTTGTTGGAGTTCAGTAGGCTGTGGCCATTTTGCTCAGGCCTAGGGCATCTGGGCATTGTGCTTTCAGAGGTGAGTCAGGCCTGACCTGCATTTTTTAGGTACTCTACTAGCACTCATTGCTGATTTTTTTTTTATCATACAATCTTAGTTTCCTGCCTCAGGTCTCCACCAACCTTGTTCTAGAAATACATGTTTCTTTAGGTTCCTTCATTCTCTCAGCACCTGGAAAGCCCTGGACTGCGGGGGAAGATAGCAGGATCCCTCAGCTGCTTAGCTACATTCACCATGCTGGACTTCTAGAACCTAGGAAGAGAACACTTTGGCCCTAGAAACATAGAAACTTTTGCCATACATTTCTTTTTTTTTTTTTTTCCATCCATTTCTAAACTACTTTTGGAATACTGTCATGTTGCTCCCATGACATATTGAACAAAAGAATTCATAGAGGAGCTTGCAGATTTTTCTAGACTATGCTGTGAAGAGCAGAGACCAAGCAGCCCTTACACTGGAGCTACCTCATAAACTTGAGGATTTCTGTCACACTTCCCTCCACTCCACTGCCTGAGGTTTATTTCTGGCTGAGAGGATATGGTATATATCACCTCTTGCTTCCCCCTCTCTCTTGTTAGTCCCTACTAATCAGAATCAGAGGAGGAATTATTCTTTTTGCTTCCTTTCTTGTAGATGCTTCCCCAGTAGCGTATCCTCCACCCCAATCCCCTAAGGCTTATAGTTAAACTCTATATTTGAGTTAACATATTTACTTTTGATATATAAGTGGGGAGTTAATAATAATAACAACAATAATAATAATAGTAAAGAAAACCCAAACTAAATTTTGCTATAAACCTTTGCCTTCAGAATTATTATCTCACCATGGACTCAATTTAAACTTGAGACTCAGTGTGTAGCATTGACCTTCTTCCTTTAGGCTGAACCCTCCCTCCTCTTCTCAGGAGATACTTGACCTTCAAAGTGGAGGGGTAGAGGGAAAAGACTTTCAAAGGAATGATCAATATTTCTCTTTAATGTGTTGATAATATTATGGCATTACAATGTTTCATAATCCCCATTTTTTTTTCCTGGGTCTTTGGGGCCTGATGAGCATCTAGCTGTCACCTGTTTATGATGGTCCTGCTAATTTCATGATATCCATCAAATCAATCAAGCAGATCTGGACAAATGCATCTACCTGACTAGAGTCACTGAGCTTTAAAATAACATCTCTTACATATATGTCTTATACACATGTCTTATTTCAAGAACATGTGTTTAATAAGCATTTATGGAATGGTATGTGCTTGATACTCTATTATGGTCTGGGAATATAAATTGAAAAGACTTGGGTTTTAGCTTCAAGGAGAACCCAGTTTAGTAAAGGAAATAGGCAGATAAAAGAATAAGTATAAAGCAGATTGATAGCATACAACTACAGAGGCATGAATAAGAAGACATATAGAGCACAGGACAAGGAATTGCCAGTAATGTTGGGTAGTTGCAGGTCAGATCAGGGAAGGTTATCACTGAGTTGGAAGTTGAAAAACAGCTTGGCAGGCAGGCAGAAGGAGAGTTGTGCAAACAAAGGCATTGAGGCAAATGTGGTCAATTTAGAGTTTCAGGGATTCTAAATAAGTTTGTATTAGTTGGGACAGAATTTTGAAGGATTGGCAAGAAATGAGGTTGTCAAAGTCAACAGGGTCAGGTCACCAAAGGCCTTGGTTGTCTTGCAAAAGAGTTTGGACTTTATCCTAAAAATGGGGGGGGGGGGTGTGCATTGTAGGATTTTTTTTTTCTTTTTTCATTGTAGGATTTTAAACACAGGAAGGATAGGATCTGACTTGCATTCCAGGGAACTTGCTCTGGGTATTGTGTGGAAAATCAGCTGTAAGGTAATGAGCCTGCTAGGAAACCAGATAGGACAAGGCAAAAGATGATAGGGGAAAAGGGAAAAGTAGAGAGTCAAGATGTATGGAATAAGTAAAGTGACCAAATAGGAGATTAAGGTTGTGGGAAAAGAGATGGAAAATATGGCATGACTTAGAGGTTTGGGTTTGCTTGATTGGATATTAGGTGGTGTTACTGAAGAAGAGGGAAGTAGCAAAAAGATCTTCCTATATTATTATCAGTGCAGCTGGAATTTACTGAGCGTGTGTTATTTGTCATGCCTTTTGCATTTGTTATTCTTCGTTAATTATTCTAACAGCACTAAGAGAAAGATCATTACTGGTCCTTACTTTTTGAATTCAAGGGGTTAGATGCCTTGGCCAAAGTCTCAGATATAGAAGTGTCACAACTAGGATTTGCATCCAATCTCAATGACTTCATAATTTGCTTTAAAAGTATTTTAAATTTATACATTTAATGTTTAATATCATTCCCCTTTAAAGATAATGAGCATTCATTATATAAATGAGAAATTACCTAAAAGCAAGCGCAGGAAAAATAGTCATTCATAGTCTTGCCAGACAAAAAGCCGAATCTTGCCTCTCTTATTCTGAGTGAACTTTCATGTGAGGAGAGGAGTTTGAGATGTCTACAGGTTACACCACCAAGATAATCTTGTATGTGGTTGAATATATGAGTATGAATATTGGACTAGCAATCAGCTAGAAAACCATATTTGTTTCTGTCCAGTGGTAGATAAACCATAAAAATGGAGAAAATATGTTAAAGAAAACACCCAAAGTTTCTTCACTCTTGCAACTGTATGGACCTTGACCCTCCACAGAAAAATAAGCAAACAGACAAATAAGTAAATTGAGATTTTGTTTGAAGAAATGAAAGGATTGGTTTGTGTAAGCAGATTTGTATAGAACCTCATACTTACTGTAATGATCAAGTTTCCCTCAATGATTCTAGAGATTTCTAGATTTTTTCCACGTTAGTCTCTTGTGGATTTGTCAGTGTCTCCTGTTTCACCAATAATAGGAACTAAGTCCTCCTACCAGGCTAATTGAACTATAAAAATGACACTCTGAGGCAGCTAAATCTATGGAAGCATGAATTTGTCAAATAAAAGGATTTAAAGACAATTGTTTTTAAAGAATAGCTTGCACTCTTGCATTATCGCTTACTTTTTCATCCAAATGATTTCTGTGTTCTTGGGAAAATATCAGTATTCATCATTGTTAAGTTGGGGAAAAAAAACTGTAACCGGGTTATTTTATGGGTGTCAAAAGCTACAGAGGAACTGAGGAACACCATGAGATACTAACCGTGGAAACAGTTTGTGTTCCTTGTACCTTGTCCAAAAATAATTGACTCATTAATCTCAACTATATCAATCTGGTCCCATTATGAGGGTCAGAGATAGGTTAATTCTAATAAGTGGATGAATATCAGTTCACAAATAGCCATGCATTTAACATATATTATCTTACCAAGAAGGCAATAAATTAGAAAATTTATTTAATGAGGTGATTTCAGGGGAAAATGCCGTAAGTGGAACCCCCAATTTCTACCTCAGGTTTATCAGGAGAATAAAGCTGTGTTCCTAAAAATGACATTTGAAAGTAGAGTGCAAAGTAAATTTCTCTTCTCTATGGGAAAGTGTTTCCAAAAATAATAAGCAAAATATTTTCACTAAGGGAGCAATAATTTCACCCCAGTCACAGTACATTGGGGAGAAGAAATATGGGGATTTACATCAGATTGCTTTGTCTTTGAATCCCCACCCTATCACTTCGCTATTTGACTTTGGGCAAGTAATTCAGTCTTTACAAGTGTCTGATTCTTTCTCCATGAAGTAGAGCAATAATGTATTTCACAGACTTATTTTAGGGATTGAACAAGAAAATGTATGTGAAAGCATCAAGCATAGTCCTTCATGTACTATAATTGTTCAATAACTATTTTTTCCCTCCTGAATAACAGACTCTAATCAGGTACATAGTGGCATGGTCTCCCTTTAAAAAAAAAAAACCCACAAAAAATTATTGTATTTTTGAAGCTGAGCAAATAATTATTCACTCATACCAAGTGGTTTCTTTCTTTTTGCTTTTTCTTTTGCTTTCTACTAAGACATTGCTTGCTTTTCTTTTATTTAACTTAACATATTTAAAAGCACTGTTTATACTTCTATTGCCAAGGGTAATCATTCATTTGGAGTAAGGCAATGTCCCATTGTTACAGTTATTGATGCCTGCAGGGGGAATGTTAGAATTTTAGCAAGTCTGTTTAAAGATTACATTTCCTACATTTCCCAAGAGGAATCCTAGCTTCATCTAGAGTTCTCTCTGATGTTACTTTTATTTATAAGCTTATCCCTCATAATGGAGTCCTATTCACGAGTGTCCCATTGTTCTTTCCTCCTGCACCATAACCATTTCACATGCATAGGTAAACCATAAAAATGAAAAAAAAAAGTAATTTTTTTAACATTCAATGGAAAAGTAGTGAGAATTGACTTTATGTCATACACTTTCTTATGGTGGAATTTGATAAAAAGACAGAATTATTTCCATACTCCAATGGAAGAGACAGATATATGAAAAACCAACAAACAGCAAAGATAGTGCTATAATGGAGGCATATTATTATAGATATCTAAAGATGATCCATGTGCAGTAACTTACAACCTGGTTTGCAGATAAAAGGTACACGTGTTAGTAAGGCTGTTTCTCAGTAGTGGGCGGGTGAGGAGATATCCAAGGTACCCTTACAGTTTTGAGGTGGCTGCTTATATGCTGAATTCTCATATGGTTGGGTTCTGAAACACTCCTTGTTATTCTAGGAGCACTGGGTGCTCTTTGAGCTCTGGGAGTTTACTTCGGTTTGCATGATCCTGTAATCCAACAACCATGTGCTGAACCCAGCTGTGGGGGCAATGTGTAAAGTAGTAATTGAGGAACATCCATTGTGAATTAAACTCTGTGTTCTGAGAGCCTAGAGGCCTTTCTGGGACAGAGAGCACAGTGCTCCCAACTCCCTTTGGCCAAAGTTCCATGACTGATCTTTTTTAGATGTTGAGTTTCTACATACGGTCTTGTTTCTGAGAAAATTGTATTAGATAGGGTCCAGTCATCCAAACAAAAATTATTCTAGTTATTTTAAGCACAGAGAATATAGCATAGGGATTTAGTAACACAGGTGATGGAAGAGCTGAGAAGCCAAACAGTGGACAGTGTGGTAGCTATGAGGTGACATCTGGAAGCTACTATGTTTCCTAAGTCTGGAGAAACAAGGGGAGGGGAGAGGTGTAGCCAAAGCCCAGGAGCTCAGGGCACTTAGTGGAGGTTGGAGTTGTGACTGGCCTGCTTTATGGTTGCTACAGAGGGCAGGATTTTCTAGCAGAGCTGGAACCAAGGAGGAAAGCCCACCCATTAGAGACAAGGAAAGAAGTACCTTGGCTTCTCCTTTTCTGCTGCTCTTCAGTTGATTCCTATTGTAACCTAGTAAGGGAACTGGGAACTTGTGGAAGGTAATTCATAGAAGGGTCAAGATCACATCTGAGCTCAAAGAGGTGATTGCCACAGAGGCCGACATGGAGGTGAGCCCTGTTAGGCAACAACCAGCTGCAGGAAGTGTGGCTGGCAGACAGCCTCCAACTGCCATCTCCTTCAGTTTGTCTCAGCTCCAGGGAGCCTGCCTGCCTGAGGTCATCTGGTGCCTGAGCTAAGAGAATGATATGATGGCCTTGTCATCAGGTCTCCGTGTTACAACTCTACCAGTGGTGTTATCTCTAAAGCTCCAAGATGGGTGGCCAAGACCTTGTCAAGCCTGAATTGCAGTTTGACTTCTCCCTCTAACCACTTCTGCTTTTTCCTTCTTCCTTTCACAGGTGGAATACCTAATATGTCCCTTGGGCCTCAACTCCATTTCAATATCTGCTTTTAGATCACTTGAACTTGGGTGTACTTGTCAACTCAAATGTCAGGTGTGGTCTAGGGCAGAGGGAGAAAAAAATAGGTTTTGGATCTGAGAGGGGAAACAAAGCCATACAGATTAGGGAAGCACCAGAAAAGGGAGAGTCCCTTGAGCATTAGAGAATTTGAGCATGCCATCATAGAGGGAGGGGAAGGGAATAGGAGACTTGAATGGGTGGGTAGCAGTAAGGGGAGGTTCTGGAAGAGATGAAGAGCTCAACTGAAGGTGTAACAGTGGGAACTATTATGCTTAGTTCAAGAGGTTGAACAGGAATTTAGGACTGATGCCAGGTCCTAAATTCTGCTCTAGGGAAGGACTAGGAGCCATGATAAGAGAAACGTTTTTCTTTTAAACTTTGCAGCATTTGGGGGAAATATATTTTCACAGTGTGGCAGAAGGAGGTGTGCAGATTTTAAATAAGCTTTTTAACAAGATTTTGTATACTTGTTCATTTTTGTTTTTTGCCCCATGAAAACCTTTAGTCACAAAAGCGTAAATGAGCCAGATAGAAAAGTCATTGTTTAGATACAAATTCTTTTTTATTTTCTGGGATTTCATATTAGAAAGGAAGGAAATCAGAAAGGCACTATTATAAGCAATTACATAATGCAGTGGTGTGCTAACCTATTATAAACTTTGGTTTAAGAAAGGAGTTGCACAGTAGTACACAAAAGCAAGATATGCCTTTTTTGTTTCTTCCAGGGTGGATTTAGGTAGTCTGTGAACATGGATTTATCATGCTTCTACATAAGATAACTATGCTAAACATACAAATATTATCTCATGGCTGTATTGAGGCAGAGAAAGGTATCATCAAAAATTATTTCTGAATATTTAGGAGCTTAAATTGAAAGTTCCTATTGATTTCTTGTGTTCTTAGACAATCCTAGAATGTGTCTAAGATATAAAAAGAATATTTGGACCATGCTCGATGCCTGTTGGTGGAATGTTAGAGTTTTAGCAAATCTGTTTAAAAATTACATTTCCCAAGAGATGTGGTAGCCTCGTGAGGGAGCTGTGGTGAGTGTATGGGGGTAGGCAGACATTGTCCTGTCCTGCCCCTTATTTTGGCCCTGGGGAGACTCATTAGATTCCTGAGACCAATTAGAGACTTTCTTTTTTTATTAATGATGGTTACTTATCACCAGAGGTCAAATCAAGAGTAGAGTCTTCCTGATAAAATCAGGCCTTCGTTGCCATAAGTATATACATTTACAGTAACTTGGGCTTCAGAGTTGCCTCATCTCATAGGAATCTAAGTATGGTGACAAAGGAGATACCAAGCACTGAGACAAATGTCTGAAAGCTACTCTTGAATACCCTTTCTCGAATATACTTTCTGCTGAAGTAATTTGGTAATGAAATTTATATATTACATGAAGCAGGAGTAGCACCCTAGTACTTGTCTGATTTTCTTTAGTTATGAAGCTGATGCTAAATAATCAACATGACAATTGTTTATAGATGCCCTTGTTTTATTAAAAAGCACTTCATTATTCCATTTTAACCTTACTTGGTAATTCATTCAGAGTGCAGGCAACAAAGACATCACTGTAATTATACATTGAAAATTGCCCTACTGGGATATAACTTTTTTATTCATATGATGTAGAATTCAGCAAGAATAGGATCAGAGCTTGGTATGTGAAGAAAATCACATGCTGAAGCACTGTAAGGGTTTTATGATACACAGCTTCCCATATTAACTTTAGGATAACATTAGAATTTACAAGCAACTCTCTTTATTGGGATTCTATTGATGTGCAATAAATATCAATAATAAAAATAATGGTGAAAAGTTGAGATTTCAATTTTTATACATCCTGCTGGATCTCTATGTAACCATGTAGCTTATTTAGAATTTATATAAAGCTTAGCTCTGGTCACAGGAGACACATGTGAAAAGCTTTTATCTGACAATTTTCCTATTGTAGTCCTCCCTTCTGTATACACGCCACGAGAAAGACTTTTATTGCTGAATTAAAGGTGGGAATGAAGATGTATTATGAACACATGTTAGTTTGGATGGAAATAAATGGAATCATTTTGATTTAGAATCAACCTTCTGGCAAGAAAGCCTGCTGCCCTATTTAGAAAAAGACTGTGCTGCTGGCCAAGGTGCTGCTATGCTAATAAAGTCATGGAGAAACTAGAATGAGAAAGTCACATTTGGCCAATGAAATCTGAGGGTGGACCTTCCATGATGAAAATGAGTATTGAGGGTTGCTTTACTTTTTAGCTCCATCTAGAATTCTCTGGAAGGCAATCTTTGGAGGCCTCTGTTTGATGCAGACTATAGGCTAAAGGGGGAAAGGATAGCTGGGGGCTTCAGAGATGCTTTCTGTCTCCTGGAGCAAGGGGATGACTATTCCTGGGAAGGGCACCATTTATCTCTGTCTTTTCTTTTTTCTTTTCTTTTCTTTTCTTTTCTTTTCTTTTCTTTTCTTTTCTTTTCTTTTCTTTTCTTTTCTTTTCTTTTCTTTTTCTTTTCTTTTTTCTTTTCTTTTCTTTTTCTTTTCTTTCTTTCTCTCTTTCTTTCTTTCTTTACTTCTTTTTCAGATTTTATTTATTTATTCATGAGAGACACACACAGAGAGAGAGGCAGAGACACAGGCAGAGGGAGAAGCGCTCCATGCAGGGAGCCTGACGCGGGACCTGATCCCGGGTCTCCAGGATCAAGCCCTGGGCTGAAGGCAGGTGCTGAGCCACCCAGGGATCCCCTCCCCCCCCTTTTTTTGCCCCATGCCTTTCATAGAAGTCTTTAGTGGACAGTTTAGAAACAGGTGAGTATATGTCTGGAGTTAGTGTTAGCTTTGAGATAGTAAAATATGCAGGTTATCATAGACAGTATATTAATGTTCTTTTAAGAGGTTTCTCTGTAGTAAACCTGGATATGATTATCAGTTGATTCTCAGTAGGAGCATGGAATCCCTGAGTTTGATCGGTTCTCTTTGTCATATCATGCACGGATGTCTGTCCAAGGCCCACCTGTCAAAACCATATCAAAGAGCATATAAGCAGATCACTGGCTTTTGAGATTCTCATGTGTGTCTTCAATTTGTAGATACTGGCAGAGTCTTTCCCTTCTTTAGGCTTTTATTTAGTTTGAATGAATATGTTAGAAATAAATATGATGTAGAATTCTAAGATCATGCAGCCCAACTTGGTCTTATTCATCAATTCTTACAGGAAAATATTTGCCAAGATTACAGTGCATGTCTCAATATTTGCATGCCATTCTCATGCCATTCTCATGTCTGTCATGAAACTTTTGAGATGGAAAGGTCATCATGTAGAACTTCCTTCCCTGTGCTTTGAAGAACTTTCTCCATTATTTATACAGTACAGACTCCATTATTTATAGCATCAAAGATGGTAGGTCCTTTAGAGGTCTTCTAGTCTAGGCTGAGGCCAGTGTGAAATTCTTTGCACAATGTACCTCTGGCAGGTGTGGTCAGGGCAATACAAGTAACTTACACTGGCTGTTCCCTTGAGATTTGTACACTGGAGATCTCCTATTATTCAACCCAGTTCTTCTCAACTTGGGCCCACATTAGAATCACTGGAAAGCTTGTAAAACATATTGCTGGGCCCAACAGGTTGAAGCTTTTGATTCAGTGTGTTGAGGACAAGGCCCTAGAACTTGCATTTATAACATATTTACAGGTGTTGCTTGTCCAGACACTGTATTTTGGGAACAAAAATACAACCTGTCATTTTTGGTGGTTCTTGAGATTTGAAAATTAACAAAAGAACATGTAATAAAAAAATGCTAAATTACGTATACACCATGAACTCTAATAACTTTTTCAAGAACGCTTCTCATTTTAAAATCTTAATTTTAGATTTTGTTATGCTCCTTTGAATGTATTTGTTGAGAGCAATGAAGACTTAAGGCCTAAGCATTTATTACATCTTTCTATTCACTTTTTGCCAAGAAGTAAGTCTGCCAATCATTTTGAGAAAGCTGTAGGGGTTTTAGTTATGCAAAGTTTTGTTAAGGATGAAATGTTCTTATTCTCTTGAAAGTTTGTGCAGAGGCACATTAGATTGAACAAGATTTTTAGTAGTTTCAAAATACATAATTAATTTCTCACCCTGTGATCACAAATTCCCAATTTCTTCCTCTCTTCTCTCAGAATAATATTAATAGCAACAATAGCAATAGCAGCTACTATTTCTTGAGTGAACGCATTTCTCTGCCCAGCACTTTAATGTTTGGGGTCTCCAAGTCTCCCCGTCATTATGTAAGTTAATTTTTTTTTACTATTGTTTTTCAGATGAGGACCTTGAATCACTACATGACATATGCTATTTAGTGTTTTAGATTGTAAAGACTTTCATCTTCTCCATTAACCCCCCCCCCCATGATATATCTGCTTTCTGAACCATTTTGAGTTTGTGTATATCGATGTTAGTTGAAGAAATTTTAAGATGTACTGAGTGCCTTTTAGTTGCTATTCATTTTGTATATGTGATTTTATTTACTCCTTATTATATCCTGCAAGTGGAATAATGTGTTAACTTCATTTGAGGATGAGAAATCTAGAGCTTTGAGAAAGAGAAAGGGAGTTACATAAAGAATTTGAGGAGCATCATTTGAATCTGAGTCTTTCTGGCTCCTAAGCATGTACTCTTCATTAGACATCACAGTGCTTTCCTAAGGCTCGAAATGCTCTTACTGTAATTGGTATTAAAATTGATAACTGTTGTGGTTATTTCATCTAATCGTGGTCAGACTTAACTATGGGCACAGCAGGAAGTCTTTTTTGCTAGAGAGATTTGTGGTGTATGGGTAAGTCCTGTCCCCACCCTGCCTTTCTAGTAAATTGTGCAGGGACTAGAGAGCCTGCCTGCTAGTTATCCATTAGTATTTTAGAACTATAAATGCATCCTTGCTCTCTGCAGTTGTCTTCTGCAAATGCGTCCATCCTTGGGAGGGCTAATGCATTAAAATTCCCTCTGAGATTGCATTTCATTCTCTACAAAAATTAGCCGAATGGCCTTTCTTTAGAAAAAAAGGTTCAGATATTTTTGTTATAGAGTATTAGAGACATACAGAAAGGAAAAGAAATAATGTAACATTTGTGTGTGTACCACTGAGCTTTATCAAATCTTATTTTTCCATATTTATTTCAATTTTTTAAATACTCTAACACTTTTTTTTACATTGGAAACCTCTTATGTTCTTTGTTTCTTTGTTTCAAACTCATTTTTCTTCACCCCTTGCTGAGTTAAACACTAGCCTTTATCTGGTGCCTGTGGTTCCAATATGCATTTTTATACTACTGCTGCATGTATATTATATATTTTGAAAAATATCCTGTTCAGTGTTTTTCAACTTTACATAAATGGTCTCATACTTTGTGCATCATTCTGTAATTTGTTTTTTCACTCAACCTTATGTTTTTTGAGATTTATCTATGTTGATAAATGTAATTTTAGTTCATTGATTTTTTTGCAGCTTTTAATGCTATATTGTATGACTACACTAAAGATGATTTATTCATTTTCTTATGAATGGCCATTTAGGTTGTTTCCTGATTTTGCTATTAAAAACAGTGATAAAAAAATAAAAACAGTGATAGTGATCATTTTTGTGTATTTTTCTCCATGAGTACATTTGAATATTTCTCTAATATATACCTGAGAGAAAAGTAAAGCAAATAGTATAAGAAACTTAGAAGTGAAATTGCAGGGATAAAGTATATTCTGCATGTTTGATTTTCCTGGATGATGCCTGTTTTCTAAAAGGGTTGTACCAGTGAACACTACCACCAGCAGTTTATCAGAATTCTTTATTGTAAGACGATAATATCAGATAATTAAGACCTTTTCAGTCTGAGAAGTATAAAGTTGGTGTGTTAATGTGGTTTTGATTTTCATTTTCCTAATTATTGATGTTGGACCTTTTTTCATATGTTGTTTGGCAATGAATAAAGGATGGTTTTATCTATTTTTAGGCATAAAATAAACGCTATAGGCAATGTTTTATTATATTTTAATTTCCTGACTCATTTTTATCAATATTTTGTGCCCACTATCACTTCTTATGTCCTATTCCTTTATTTCCATTTTTTCTTTCTAAAGTGTATTCTTTACTAGCTTAGCTACATTTTCATTGTATTTGTGTGCCTAAAACTATATTGAACTCAGTCGTGATAATTTATTTGATTATAAATTAGAGATATAAATTTATTTTTTTCTCAACTATTTAAAGATACTGCTACATTTTTGTTATTGTTGCTGCTGTTGAGAACTCTGCTGTCACAGTAATTGTTCAGTTAGAGATCATCTCTCTTCTCATTCTGAAAATGCAGTCTCTTTTTTTCTATTTGTTGTGTCCTGTAGTTTTTCTATGATATATCTAGATATAATTTCATCTTTAATTTTCTTGCTTGATACTCAACATATCCTTTTAATCTGAGGGTTCATCTTTCCTAAATTATGTCAAATTTTCATCTATTATCTCTGTAAGTATTCTTGTTCATTATTTCTTATATTATTTTTTCTGTAACTACAATCAATTCCATGTTATATAGCCCTTTATTCTACACTCCATATCTTTGAACTGCACCTTCTTGCTATTTCTTCCTTTGTCTTTGATGGATTTCTTATAATACTTTCTGATTAGCTAATTCTTTTCTTTGATTATGTGTAAGTTAGCACTTATCTCATCATATTGTCAGCTATTATTCCTCCAAATCATCTTCCAATTCAGTGACTTAAATCTCTCTTTTTATTGTTTACCTGTCTATGGGTCAGCTGGAAATCAGCTGATCTTGGCTGGACTCAGCTGGAGTGGATGTTTAGCATGTGTTTCTCATCTTTCTTGAACCAGGGGGCTAGAGAGAGATATTCTTCACATGGTGATTATAGAGATATCAGAGGGCAAATGGAAACAGTCAAAAATTTTTGATGCAAGCTTAGTCATGCATCATTTCTACTTCTTTTAGTTGGGCAAAGTGATTCATATTGGCTGAGCCCAAAGTCAAGGGATGTGGAGATACATTCTGCTTTTATGGGAGGAATTCAGAAGATGATAAAGAAGGTTATAGCCCCAGGGAAAAATGAAGAATTGAGGCCAATAATGCAATCCATGAAGACTATGTTTTTAACAGAGTTATAACAGAGTAGTAGTCCCTAAAAGATTCTTACAGTCTGATCCCTAGGGATATGTTTTGTGGCAAAAGGAGATTTTGTAGATTTAATAAAGTCTGGTCTTTAAAGTAGGGAGATGACCCTGCATTTTTCAAGGGGACCAACTGAATCATGTGAACCCTTATTAGAAAAGAATGATGTTATAGAAGTGGAAGCCACGAGAGATGTAAGAGATGGGGCAGTCAGAGAGTCCAAGTTTGAGAATGGTTCTGAGGTACATGGGCATATAGACATGGAATAGGGAGAGAGCCTGTAGGAGCTAAGAGCAGTGCTGAGGTGATAGCCATCAAGGAAACAGGGACTGCAGTCTGAATGCAAGGAACTGAATTCTGTGTTACTTTCTGGCATACTAGGGTGTTGTAGGCTCATCTTTTCATCTTGTACTTTTCCTGACCTAGCCTATAATCAGCTACTTTTCTTGGAGGATGGTCGTTCAAGGCCAGATCAGGATATTCAGTATGCTCACTGCCACTGGAATGTCATTGCTCTTAGGATGACTGGATATCATTGCTCTTAAGAAGCTTGTCATTTCCTATTATATGACAGAGCTAGGGAAAAAAAACTCAAATAAATAATAAATAGATATTTATGTATGTATGCATATGGAATTATATAACTACATTCATGTATATTTACTTAAGTGTTTATTTATTTAAATCTCATGAGTTCATACCAACACTCCCAATTCCATTTGAACTCTTGACAGTTCTTCATCTTCTTTTTCCATGTTTATAGGTCTCTTCTTAGACAGTAAGAAGTAGCTCCCTTTATCTTTAGTATATTTACTACTTTACTCACTCAGTTAATATATTTGTTTAATAACCCACTTCCCAGCCTCACACCACTTTTTTCACCACCTGCCTCTCTGTTGCTGCCCTCCTCTGCTTTGTCTAATTTTCTCTCTGCACATCATCATAGTCTCAGTGCAGCATACTTTCTTCCTCATTGCCTTGCTTCCAAGAGCTTCCACAATGCTCTTTTTGACAAGTTTAGAAGGAGAAAAGAAGGAAAGATGAGAAGGAAAATTTAGAAGTGAAGATATGAAAAACAAGGCAGCTGGGTCATGTTTAATGAGAAGTGGCTCAGTAATTTCTCTCTGTCTCTTTAGTTATCCATCTTGGCTGAGAGTTTTGTGGTGGCATTTTGTGTTCCTGACTTGGAGTAATATTGGAGATGCAGGTGTCCAACCATGGAAGTGCTGGGCACCTTGGTTCAGTTTCTGGCTGCTAGTTTATGTTTCATCCCTTTTACCAACATTTTCTATAAGCCGCAGGCTCAAATGATGGTCAGCAAGGGTTTTCATTGTTTCAGTGTCTTTTCTAAATATGGAAAATGCTATCCCAGGTACTGGCTTAAAGTAATTAGCTTCACTTTTCTCCTTCACTTTTTTAATGTAATGTTACATTACATAAAGCATTTTTAGTTTCCTTTTCTGCATCGGTAGATGAAAGTTTGGCCACTTTGGCTACTTCTAAAAATGGAGATCAGCATTTTGTGGTTTTAGCTTTACTTACTGTTTACCTATAGAGATATGTCTCTTTGGTTTTCTGTATGTTTATGTATGTATTTTTAACGTATTTGGGTTTAATTCTATGTATATAATGAAGATGGGGTACATCTTGAGTACAATTTGAATATCTTCTTTCCCATGTACATCAGATCATATCACCCACACACCCAGTGCTTGAAACCTTATGCTGGTTCCCTGTCATCTTAGAATAAATTCAAACTACTTACCAGGACTTACCAAGCCCCATATGACCTGGCACCCATCTGTTTCCCCTCTTCTTCTCTCATCACTTTCTCCCTCACTCATTATGATCCAACCTCAATGAGCACCTTTTTTGCCCTCGTATAGATCAACTTCACCCCCTCCCTGTGGTCTTGTAATAACTGTCCCTTGTGCCTACATTACTGCTCTCCCTTTTCCCAGAACAATGGCTGGTTTCTCCTCACCATTCAAGTGTCAACTCAAATGTCACTTTCTCAAGGAAGCTTTTCCTGTGTACCACCCAGTTGTTATTCCCATCAGCACTTTCTATCACACCACCCTGTTTTATTTTCTTCATAGCACTTATCATTCTCAGAAAGACTTTGCACAAGTATTTGTTTACTTCTTAATTTCCGCAGGGTCAAGGGGAGGGCAGGACACTATTCTTACCATAGTCACTGGCACATTGTAGACTCTTAATAACTGCTGTTGAATGAATGAATGAACTATGCCTACCAGATGCATTGGACATTTAGGGAGTTGGCAGAGTCTAAATATAGGGAGAGGTTGAGGGATCTTCTAAAGCACACTTCAGTTACGTTTTTTTACAGGTTAACGCCAGCTTACCTGTTACCTTTCACTTAAAGGCTCTTATTATTGCATTGAGTGTGATGATTCTTTTCCAAATTTTCTTGAAAATGACTTTTAATGTCAGTGCTAAATCCTCTCTTGAACTTAGGTCAATTTACTTAGCTCTCGAAGAGATAGATCACTCAATTATAATGAGCTCCATATTTGAGTGGTGTTCAGAATTCCTGTTAATTGTTTTCCTTCAATCTTCATTTTAACATTTTCCCCTAGTCAGAGACAGAGAGGATGAAAGAGACAGAGAGGAAAGAAGGAAGGGAGGAAGGGAAGGGAGACAGAGAAGGAAAAAAGGAAAGAAGGAGGGAGGGAGAGCCCAAGATTTCAGATATTACTTTTTGATATGCTTGTCATTCCTTTAGTGATTTTATTTATTTATTTGACAGAGAGAGATTGAGAGAGAGAGAGAGAGAGCACAAGCATAGGGAGCAGCAGCAGGCAAAGGGAAAGGGAAAAGCAGTCTCCCTGCTCCACAGGGAGGACTTGATACCAGGCCCCTGGGATCATGACCTGAGCCAAAGGCAGATGCTTAACTGACTGAGCCACCCAGGCACCCCTATTGTCATTTCTTTAGAATAGAGACCTAGAATGGTTTTTTGATGAGATGTTACTCTGTTTTGAGCTGATTCATTTCACCAGTCACCAGAAATGTGGCTTGTCCTCTCTGAAAAGTCATTTGATGTATAAGTATTAAATTAAAATTCAGATGGACTATATTGATTTTAAATTGTCATCAACTTGAAAATGTGAGTTCATGAAATTATGTGACTGAGCTTAAATGTTTAATAACAAACAAAATGACAAGTTTTCAAGTTGCCAGAGTCAGCTCTCCATGTGACAAGAGTATGTTCACCACAGGCTCAGGCTGCGGGGTTGGAGTGCTCTGATCCCACAGGGTCCATGCTCCCACCGTAAGCCACAGGCCTACATTTCCATTAGATGTTGCAATAAGCAGCAACTTGTGCTGCTCTCTCCCTTACAGCCTAAAGTGTTAAAGCAGATGTCGGTTTTTTCAAGTTTCTCTAGGCATCCTGTGTTTCCCACCCCCTGTTTAATTTTTCACTCAGATCTATCCTATTCAATGTCTGTGAAATATTTCTATGGCTATGTGACATTTGCTGGCATGATTATCAAGTAGAGACAGAATCATATATCTAGAGGGTCCACCAGATATGGGTTGCTAAATTCACACAAGACAACTCCAACAAAATTTCACACAATAATCAAATAGTTTTACAACTGTTTGAGGAAAAGAATGGAGTCACGTCCTTCATAATAATGGTCTCCATTGTTGAACATTGATAGATCATCTTTCGTCCGTCCAAACTGAATCCTGTCTCCTCACCTGCAGTTTAAGCCCATTTGTTGCTGTGCTAGCATCTGTAGAAAATAGTGATTTGCTTCCCTTGTCTGTCTACTACCCATTGTATTGCTTGAAGGCAATTGTATTTATTCACTGGCTGTCTTCGTTTTTATTCTGAAATGTTTGTGGTTCCTGTAGCCTTTTTTCTTAAGCCTAATATCTCAACTTTTTATTCTGGATGGGAGTAGCATTACTAACAGATGTCTTAAAAACATAATTGAGCACAGCATTTGAGGAAAATAATTAACGATTTAAATGAATAGAGATTTGTTATTTAGATATGCTAATTAAAGCAATTTTAAAGTGATGATTATTAAGCAAATAGTTATGTAGGCTTGGGTAGCAAATTTTCACTGTTTTTGGAATCTTTTCTTTTGGGGATTGAAAATATCTAGTTTGAAGAAATCAACAAATCATGGTGATTTAAAATGAATCTGTAGGTCCATCCAATGATAAGTGGATCTAATTTGGGAATTTCAGACATGCAGAAATGTGGCTCATGCAGGTTTATCTTAAATTGTGATTGCCATTCTCCATTTGTTCTACACAATATACGACTAATGGTTCTTCATGTTTTTGTCCATTTTCAGACCATCCCTGGGCATCCTATGAAATGCTTAAGTAGTATATCAAAAATGTATTCTTTTATACCAAACACATGATCTAGATAGCGATGCTTTGCTTGATAGCACCTTCTGCCAACACTATATTTTATTTATATGATCTAAAACACTGGTGCCATCGTGATCATGCAGCTTCATGAGTCCAATCCATTTTTGTTATTATTTTTATATTCCTTTCAAATATGTGTTGGAATGCTACACTTGGAAATTGACCTAATATTTCCAGGTAATGAAGTACCCTTCTTTCTTTCATTATCTGAATTGCTCTTGCTACCCAGTGTCAAAATGGGGGAAAAAACAGGCTGACATCCCATCATGTTTTCCCATGGTTCACCCTCATTGAATTATTTCCAGGTGGATGCGACAGATGTTCATCAAGTCGCTCCCGGCTTCCACTGTTAATTGAACCATAATGAGAGTGACAGCAGGGAAGGACAAATTATAGGAGCAGAGATACAATTTGAACTCTACATTCTTATGACCTTCCTGGAAACTTGGGTTGGGCTGGCAGTTTCTGTTAACAGGTTACTAAACCAGGAGTCTTAACTATAAATCATGGCTTTAGAGAGGTCACTTAATGTTGTTCAATTATACTTTCATCATTTTTCTCATTATCATTTTCAAAAGGAAAACAAGATATCATCTATTTTAAAATGTCTGAAATGAGGCCTTTACATGCTCATGAATAATTTTTTTAAGGAGAGAAGCATTATGCATGTATTTGTTTTAAAATCGTTTTAACTAGAATTACAAATTCTCCACTCAAATAATTGGATTTGGTGCAGGAGGTGGACTCAAAGTTAGTCAAAATTGAGAAACACTGTGTTGATGTGCTAATACATGATGACTCTAGAGACAACAATCGGAGAAGACACTACATTGAGAATGAATTTATTGAGTTCAGAGAAGTGAGTTTAGAGAAAAGGTGAGTGGCAATCCCCAATAAGAGTTGGTATGATTGGTTGTGAATGCCGTACTTGTGGGTAGCATCCGAGAGAAGACTGAGCGGTCAGCATCTGCTGCCATAGGATGTTTTAATGTCATTTGCAAGAGCCTTCCTATAAGCTCTTTGATATATTTTTTAAGAGGAGTGGTATGACCCCAAAAGAGAAATCCAGAACTCAGAGTGTCAGGAGAGAAGGGAAGGAAGAATTCAGACACATCAGTTGAACTGTAGTGAGAATGACAGCAGGGATTGAGAATCAGTTTTCCCATTGTTTGTCAGTACACGAAGAGAACAGCTACAGAAAAGCAGATCATTCCAGGAATTGGAAGAGTTAAATATGGAGGCCAGTTTAATAAGAGAGTGGATTGGAGAAGGTGATTCATGGTTTATTTGAGGAATGGAGGGCAGTATCATAGGAGACCTGAAAAGTGGAAGAAGGGAGAACTCAGAAGACATGGAAATGTGAATAGAATGAGCACATTATTATTGATGGTTGGATTTGGTGCAGTCCTTGGTCTTTATCCTCACTCACATCACCTTGGTGGCTACATGTAACCTCACACTATTTGTAGCTGATGTCTTCTGAATATCACCAGCTCAGGACTCTCTCCTGAACTATGGATTCATGCATTCAATTTCCTTCATGTCATCTCTACTTGGATATATAATAAGCATCTTTACATCTGAATCTGAGCTCCTGATATCTTTCCTACTCTATATCTCTCCTCTCACCTCACATGCTGTGAGTTGTAATTCATTCTTTCATTTGCTTTATATCCAAAATCTTGATTCTTTTCTTTTACTCACATCCAATCAGGCAGCAAATATTGTTGGCACTTTCTTCAAAATATTTCTAAAACTTGACCAATTCTTACCATTGTCACTCATAACTGCCTCACATCTAGTCTCCCTGTTTCTGTATTTTCCCCTCCTGCAGCCTGTTCTCAGCATAGCAGCTAGAGAGATCGTGCTTAAAGGTAAATCACAACATGTCACTCTTCTGCTCAAAGCACTCCAGTGGCTCCCCATCTCACTCATAGTAAGTGTCAAATTATTATAGTGGTCTTTAAGGCCCTATACTCTGCTTTTCCTCTTGCTAACTTTACTCCAACTTCACAGGCCTTCAGGCCTCAGAAGCTGGGCACTTACTGTTCCTTCTGCCTGCAACACTGTTTCCCAGATATCTGTATAGCTTATGCTTATTTGCTTGAAGTTTTGTTTTGTTTTGTTTTGTTTACTGCTGTACTCTTAGCATCAAAACCAGTATGTGGCACAGAGTAGGTACTCACTAAATATGTATTGGTAGAAATGATTAATTAATTATTTAATCTATTTTTTTAATTAATTTTTTAAATTAAGAAATATGCCCAAAGGTGATTTGGGTAGCATGGGAGGAATTTGCCAAAGAAGTGAGATGGACCTATTTCACCATATGTAGGAGATAAGACTTTGTATAGAAATGCTTTATGTCAGGCAAAAAGTCTAATTTTAGAACCTTATTATTTTGTGGTTCACATTTTATAATAGCTTCTTCCACTTACTTCTTAGTCTCTTACACTGGTTTCTCTTTGAATTGCCTTTAGATTTTTATTTCATATTTGTTGAGCCTCTGCCATGTGCTAGATCCTATAATAATGTGTGCTCAAGAAATTTTATCTAAGATAATCCCACAATAACCCTGTGCTTTGGGTATCATTATTCTCATTTTGCAGGGCAGGTGGAAATAGACATTAAAGGATGAAGGGACTTGACCAGAGTCCTAGAGGAAGCCAATGACAGAATGAAGACTTTAATTTGGTTCTTTTAGTTTTGAATCAGATGCATGCCACTTTGCAGTCTCTAATCTATCAGCAGAATCAAGGGTCTACTCTGTAAAAGTCATTTCATTTACTATCCCTTATCACTTTCTTCTTTTTCTAGAGATCTAGAGAAATAGAAGGAACTTAAATGTATTAGTCATTTATTGTTCTGTAATGTATTACTCCAAAATTTGACAGCCTAAAACAACAATACACATTTATTATCTCATTCTTGTAGGTCAAGAATCTGGCTCTGTTTCTTCCATAAGGTTGTAGTTAAGACATCAGCTAGCACTGCGTTCATCTGAAAGCATGACTGGGGCTGGAGGATCTGCCTCTACAGGGACTCACACACATGCCTGCCACATTAGTGCAACTTGTTGGCAGGGGGCCTTAGTTTCTTGCCATGTGAACTTGCAGTAGGATTGTTGGAGTGTCCTGATGACATGGTATCTTCGGTTACCCAGGTAAATGATCAAGAGAGCAGTAGGGCAAAAGTTGCAATGTCCTTTAGTAACCCACTATCTCTTTGATTATTTCCTATTTAGTGGGGAAGGGGATTATACAAGGTAAGAATAGCAGCAGGTGAGAATCATCAGAGGCCTTCTTGGGCATCTTTCCCACATGCAAACTGCATTTGCTCCCTTTCCAGGCCCCCCATAGTCTCCTAGCATCAGCTCAGAGTCCAGAATCCCATCATCTAAGTCAAATCCAGGTATTATTATTACACAAAATTTTGCAATTTTTGGTTCCCTCTTAGTAGGTCAGGTCATTTTTTTTTTTTTTCAATAAGCATTGATTAAATGTCTCTCTGACCAGGCACTGTGCTAGGAATGTAAAAACTAAGGCAAAATTTTTATCACTGTGGAGTTCACAGTGTAATGGATGAAATAAATGTATAAAGTATTGTATGACATACTTTAGGATTATAAATCGGATAGTGAATAACTCTGCCCAGATGAGCTGGAGAAGTTTCTACAGATAGGGTGCCATTTGTGCTACCCCTTGAGTGTTGCAGACAAGTTCATAAAGCTGTCAAGAAGAAAAGAGCATTTTGCCTAGAAAAGATAGCATAAGCAAAAACTGCTGCTGCTGCTTCCTCTTGAGTAGGAGCAGACTGAAGGGCTTAGCCCTTTCCTCCTGTTCTTTCAGTGCTGCATTCTCACAATTAGAGATCTTGCCCAATTTTTGTGCTTTTGTGGACTTCAATAACTTAAAGGGCCTGATTTTCCACACTGTATCTCTAACTTTGACCCCCTCTCAATTCCATTTCTTTAACTCTTTAATAGACGTCATTATTTGAATATTACATTATTACATCAAATTTGTGACAAAGAAAAAAAAATCATCATCACTTTCCTTAACCAGCTCTCCTTCTTCCAACTCAAACTTCCAAGCTTGAGGGGGATCCCTGGGTGGCTCAGTGGTTTGGTGCCTGCCTTTGGCCCAGGGCGTGCTCCTAGAGTCCTGGGATCGAGTCCCACATCGGTCCTTGCATGGAGCCTGCTTCTCCCTCTGCCGGTGTCTCTGCCTCTCTCTCTCTGTGTCTTTCATGAATAAATAAATAAATAAAATCTTTAAAAAAAACAAAAACAAAAAAACTTCCAAGCTTGAGACCTCATTGTTAACTCTGACCGTCTCCTTTCTTCCTCCACTTTGCATTTCCTTTGTTATATCTCTTGCTGCCCTTCCATTTTTCCTTTCTTTTCCCTTCCATTTTTTCATTTCCATAGTGGCTACTCTACCTATAGCATGTGTTTACACATAAGCCACTGCTCTAGTCTTCTACTTTGACCTTATGTTCCTTAATCTGCCCTGTTTGGTGCTGTCAGTTATATAGTCAGTTATCTGCTGTCAGATTTTCGTATTTAACATGTGGTTCCAATATCTTCCTAAAGCTTTATTCCACATTTCAGCATTTTACTTCATGTCATTTCTTCCTTAAAATCCCATTTGTTGCCCTATGTTCTGATCTTGTCTAAAATCTATTTATCTTTCAAAGTCGTCTTCTTCCTAGAATTAATTCAAGGAACTTCTAGAGTGTTCCTGGTCTGCAAATGGGAAATTGCCACTTACATAAGCAATTTTGTTTCGTGAGTTAAATCTATTACTTATTATATGTCCAGTAATTACAATTAGTTGGCAAACTCTGAAAAAGAGGGGCCAACTATCATCTTTCTTGATTTTACCTGAGCCTAGCACTGTACTTTGTCTCTACATTTGGGTACTCATTCAATATTTGGTGATGGCAGTATTTGTTAGGAAATACTGTGTTAAAGTGGAGCAGAATTATAGGATTCTGCTTATTGTGTCGCTATGACATAATATCATGGAGTTAAGTGTATGTTGGGTTTAATTGCATTCAAGGGACCACCCAGATCCTTTTGCACTAGAAATTCATATAATGTTAAATGAAATCAGCTGGCGATTGGCTGGGACAGTAATTATCACTGTGATAGAATTTGGCCTCAGTTTCTTTTTTTTTTTTTTTTTTTTTTGGCCTCAGTTTCTGAATGGACAGCCAAGTAGAGCAGAGAATGTTGGGAAAATATTTTTACAATGGATTTCAGTTGGCATTGGACTCTAGAAAGAGGGTCTGATGACTGGTACAACTGGAAGGAGTAGGAAAGGAAATTAGGTAGACATCTTGATCTCTGCTCGATTTTAAACTTTCATTATTAAACACAGGACCAGCTTCAATAGAAGTAAATCAAACTGAGATTACCTTCTTGAAAGAGGCAAATTGTTTACATTAATTTTACTTCTCATCATAAAAGATGTAAAAGTTATCCTGCAACCAGTTTTAATTATTTATGCAGTACCATGAAACCCAAGGGTCTGCTTCCTCTCTTGCTCCAGGCATTTCCATTAAAAGTTGATGGTAATTCTGTGTTAGATGAGTTTTGCAGAGCACAAAGGATTGGGGAAGCATGTCGCATTTTGTTACTTGGAGAGGAATGGCTACATGAGGAAACAACAGTATTTTTAAAGTGGTTAAAACATTGAAGTTTTGAGGAAACATTAAAGTTTCTTTAGCAATAGATTATTTTCCTTCCTGGGAAAAACCTTATTTCACTGACAGATTGCCAAAATCCACACAGTGCACTGAAATGGCCTTGCTGAGTTGGCTTCTTCCAATAGGCAGCAGATGCTTATTAAGCACTCAGTATGTGCTGCAAGTTGTACTGTATTTGGTGGTGGGCATATACCATGTGTTCTCTGGATTGTCTTAAAAAAATATCTGCATCATTATCCTAAAACTAGAAAAAGACAATATTAAAAAACTATAGGACAATATCCCTGATGAATATAGATGTAAAATTCTCAATAAAATACTAGTAAACCAAATTCAACAGCACAATAAAAGGATCATTCATCATAATCAAATGGGACTTATCCCTAGGATGCAAGGATGGTTCAACATTGCAAATCAGTCAATGTTATAGAATGCATTAGTAGAATAAAAGAAAAGAATCATACGATCATCTCAATAGACACAGAAAAAGCATTTCGCAACATTCAACATCCATTCATGATAAAAACTCTACAAATTAGGCCCAGAAGGAACCTCTCTTAGCATAATAAAGGCCATATATACCAATCCCACAGCTAATATCATACTCATTGGTGAAAAGTTGAAAGCTTTTTCTTGAAGGTCAGGAAAGATGGAGATGCTCATTTTTACCACTTCTGTTCAATATAGTACTAGAAGTCCTAGCTATAGCAATCAGTCAAGAAAAGAAAATGTATCAGAATTGTAAAGAAAGAAGTAAAGTTTCTACTTACAGATGACATAATTTTAAATATAGAATATCCTAAAGACGTAACCAAAACCTGTTAGATCTGTCAATGAATTCGGTGAAGTTGCAAGATACAAACTGAACATACAAAAATTAGTATCATGTCTATACACTAACAGCAAATTTTGTGAAAAAAAAAAAAGTAAGGAGGGGATCCCTGGGTTGCTCAGTGGTTTGGCGCCTGCCTTTGGCCCAGGGCGCGATCCTGGAGTCCGGGGATCGAGTCCCACATGGGGCTCTCAGCATGGAGCCTGCTTCTCCCTCCTCCTGTATCTCTGCCTCTCTCTCTCTCTTCTCTCTATGTCTATCATAAATAAATAAATAAATCTTTAAAAAAAATTTAAAAAAAGGTAAGGAAATCTCATTTATAATAGCATAAACAATATAATACTTAGGAATATATTGAACCAAGAAGGTGAGATATCTGTACTCTGAAAACTACAAGTTGTTGATGGAAGAAATTGAAGAAGATACAAGTAAATGGAAAGGTCTCTCATGTTTGTGGATTGGACAGGTTTTTTTGGCAAAAACCATTCAAACTATAGATTCAGTGCAATCCTTATCAAGATTCCAATGGCATTTTTTTTACAGTAAAGAAGTAGAAACATTCCTAAAGTGTATATGAAACCACAAAAGACCCCAAATAGCCAGGGGAATCCCCAAAAAGAAGAACAAAGTAAGAGGTATCACATTTCTTTATTTCAAGCTATAGTTATCAAAACATATGGTACTGGTATAAAAACAGACAAATAGACCAATGGAACAGAATTAAGAACCCCAAAATAATCCCAAGAATATACGGTCGACTGATAAGTGACAAGGGAACCAAGAATACTGAGTGGAGAAAAGGCATTCTCTTCAATAAGTGGTACTCAAATAATTGGATATTCATGTATAAAACATAAAACTTGACCCATTATAATATACCATTCACCAAAAAATAAATCAAACTGAATTAAAGCCTTAAATGTGAGACTGAAATCATAAAACTCCTAGAAGAAAACATAAGAATAAAACTCCTTGACATGGGTCTTGGCAGCGGTTTTTTGAATATGACACCTAAAGTATAAGCAACACAATAAAAAATAAACAAGTGGGACTACATCAAATTAAAAGTATTTAGTACAACAAAAGAAATCATCAATAAAGTGAAAGGACAACCTATGGAATGGTAAAACATATTTGTTAATCCATGTATCTGATAAGGGATTAATATCCAAAATATGTTAAAAACTTATACAATTCAGTAGTGAAAAAGCAACCCATTAGAAATATATCTGAAGAAGATATATGAAAGGCCAAAGGCATATTAAAAGATGTTCAGGGGATCCCTGGGTGGCGCAGCGGTTTAGCGCCTGCCTTTGGCCCAGGGCTCGATCCTGGAGACCCGGGATCGAGTCCCACGTCGGGCTCCCGGTGCATGGTGCTTGCTTCTCCCTCTGCCTATGTCTCTGCCTATGTCTCTGCCTCTCTCTCTCTCTCTCTCTCTCTGTGACTATCATAAATAAATAAATAAATAAAGATGTTCAGCATCACTAGTCATTAGATAAATGCAAATTAAAACCACAATGTGATGTCATCTCATGCCTATTAGAATGGCTGTCATAACAAAGATGAGATAACAAATGCTGGGGTGGATGTGGAGAAAAGGGAATCCTTGTGAACTGTTAGTGGGGATGTAAATTGGTATAGCCACTATGGTAAATGGTATAGAAGATTCTCAAAAAAATTGAAAATAGAACTACCATTTGCTCCAGCAATTCCATTTCTGAGAATATATCCAAAGGAAAAGAAAACAATAACTTGAAAGGATATCTGCACCTCCCATATTCATAGCAGCATTATTTGCAGTAGCCAAGATGTGTAAGCAAGGAGGCAAAGATGGATGAATGGACAATGAAGTTGTGATATATATTTATACGATGGAATATTATTTAGCCATAAAAAGGAAATCCTACCATTTGTGACAACACGGATGGACATTGAAGGCATTATAGAATGTCAGGTACAGAAAGACAAGTAGTATATGATCTCACCTACAGGTGGAATCAAGTAAAACAATGAAAACCAAAACCAAACTCATAGAAAAAGAGATCAGACTGTGGTTACCAGAGGCAGAAAGTAGAGGGAGGAGTAATTGGAGGAAGGTAATCAAAAAGTACAAATATCTAGGAATGAGATAAGTGAGTACTGGGGGTGTAATGGACAGCATACGGACTAGAGCTAACACTGCTGTGTGATACATAGGGAAGTTGTTAGGAGAGTAAATCCTGTGAGTCCTCATTGCCTAGAGACTTCCTACCCTTTTTTCTTCTTTTCTTTGTAATGTTTCTATATAAGATGATGGATATTAGCTGAATCTTTGTGATAATCATTTAACAATATACGTGAATCAAACCACCATGCTGTATACTTACTTTTAACTTATACAATGTGGTATATTATTAATTTGTTAATAAAAGTTGAAAAATATGTAAAATAAAGGTATTCTCAATTACACATCCTAATTTAATGTTTTTAAAACTTGGATAAGGGACGCCTGGGTGGCTCAGTGGTTGAGCACCTGCCTTTGGCTCAGGTCATGATCCTGTCCCGGGAGCAAGTCCCGCATTGGGCTCCCCCAGGCACTGCTTCTCCCTCTGCCTATGTCTCTGCCTCTGTCTCTGTGTTTCTCATGAATGAATAAATAAAATCTTTAAAAAACAATGTTTGGATAAATGAGAAGACAAGAATCAACAAAATCTCTCATTTTTATACTATGTAAATGAAACTAGCATCCTTAGTATGTTTTTTACCAAAAATTTAATGCATGGATTTTTCTCACATAATTTTAGTCAAAAATAATATTGAGGTTTTTTCAACTTATCATATACACATATTCCATATTTTATACTCTTTATAACTGTATAATATGGCTACACAGTACTCCATTGAGAAGGTGCAATAAAGTTAATTAATCATTTCTGTATAATAGACATTTCAGTTACTGTCTTTCTAATTAACATTACCATGTTTCTAATTAACATTAATAATAAACTCTGATATGAATGCTTCCCTGCACAGGTTATTTTTTCTCTTGTACTTAGAATTGTTTCTGGGGCAGTGCTTGTCCCATCCAAAGCCCCTTCACCTGACCAGCTACTGTGAATCTGGCTACTAGTAGCTCACAGCCTTTCCTTCTCCATAGAGTTGTCTTTCACTTTGTGGAGGCGTGTCTGGAGAAAAGGGCATGAAGGATGTTAAAGGATGTAGAAACCAGAAGCATGAATAATGGGCCATGAGATAAACATGTTGAGCCTAGAAAGGAGGATATTTGGAGTTTTGTCATGTGGCAAACAGATGAGATACACTTTTGCTATAACTATAAAGGGAAGAGTTAAGGTCGAAGGCTTTAGATACGAAAGAAGAATAATTATTCCAGTTGAGGTGCAAGTCCTAATTATTGAAGTTATCCCAAAATGGGATGGGCTGCTTTGTGGGGCAGAGTTAGTTCTTAGTCATTATGAATATTCCATTATTACTAAGAGTGTTAGGGAAACTGAAAAATAACAAGTATTAGGAAAACTAAATTATAGAGATCTATTCTAACATTCTTTTCATTCCTTGATCTTTTAAGTGTTTGTGTTAGTGTTATCAATAACCTCTTATATGTTGCAGTATTTACTACAACATTTATTTCATCTTGTCTTGTAGGACAGAAGGTGCAAGAAGAGTTGCTCTAGAGCAAGAGGAGGATCAGGTTTAGAATAGCAATTGCATGTGTTGGAAGTTGTTCAGGAAATGTAACGTTGTCATTTAACAATTTTAACTCTTTTTTCCAAGGTTTTGTTCTCACAGACATCTCTTCCTGACCTTAAGATTTCTGAGCATCATTCCTTTCCCCCTAGCTGACAGAAATTATGTCTATGTTGTTGTTAACATCCAGTGCTCTGATATAGCAAATATCGATGAATAGGGAGTTATATTTCGAATTTTAATAAAAATTCTATACTAAAACATTATTTTTAAAGATCAAGGTTCTTTGAAGGCCTCCTGAGAATCACCATTAACTCTTTTAGAGTGAGTGATGATTTTTAGAAATTGTAAGGCATCTGCCAGTTCAAAACTATTTGTCCAAGGGACATGAGGCATTTAGTTTTCTTTAAGAACTTTAATCATTAATTAATATTTACTTGTTTTATTGAAACACCCATTTGGTATTTCATTTTCTATGTACTGCTACACTCACAAAAGTTTTCCTCCTTGGGGCCTTAGAGCCCCTCCAACATTGCTTTTGGTCCTCATTCTAGCTTGAAATTGGCAACAGTCTGGAAAGTTGTATGTTAGAAAAGAAGAAAAAGTATAACATTAATAGAGTGACTAGCAAATGTTAGGTATCTAAAGAAGTATTTGAGAATGGAGTTCTTCAGTGTATTTTAAGGGCATTTGGAATTTTTTTTAATATATATATATAGAGAGAGAATGAATGTGAGTAGGGCAGGGAGGGGCAGAGAGAGAGAGAGAGAGACAGAGAGAGAGAATATCAAGCAGCTCCATGCCCAGTGTGGAGCCCAAAGCAGGTCTTGATCTCATGACCCCAATATCATGACCTCAGCTGAAACCAAGAGTCGAATGCTTAACTGACTGAGCTACTCAGGTACCCCTAGAATCAATTTTTTGTTTGTGTTTGAGGTTAATGGCTTTCCCAGTCTGATTCTTTTTGTTCATTATAATTTTATAAGATTAGAATATACCCTGCTGTACCTATTCACTTCATTTATCCTTCCCTTATTCAACATTTACTATGAACATACTGTCTCTAGTTGTTAGGCTAGGAATACAAAATGAACAAAATATGTCTTCTAAATTCAAGGAAAAACCCTTTTGGTCAGACACTGCAGAGACCACAGGGATATGCTGGTTTTTAACAACCTAGTATCCCAAGAAGGTAATTGAATGCATACCAAGAATAAAGTATAGACATGTGACATTAACACTCATCTCAGCCATCTACGTGGTTTTCCCAGATGGACGATGGTTAACACTTACTGGACCACTTTGGTGGTCACTGTTGGCTCTTTGCCTTCTTCTAAAGCTCGTGGTCTCCATGCAGTATGGAGCTACTGCAGGTATGGTTCGCCAAGGACACCATGCAAATAGTGAAATGGCTTTTCATTCGCATATTTCATCAGTGGACCTTCCCTCTCCTCCATCTCCACAGTTTTCTGCCCTCATAACTGAGATTGAAAGGTTTAAACATACTTTCCAGAGTGAAATTGTTTCAAAGAATATATTATATAGTAAATAGTTTTAATGAACTGTGGGTAACAGTAGTATCATTTCACAGAAGAGATCTATCCTATTGCTGTTTAATTAAAATCTTTCTGCTGATGGAAAGTTCTCTCTCTAGTGTTTTCTTTAATGCATTCATGATGCATCTGTCTGGGCTCCCTTACTAGAGATATCTTTCATTATAATCCACTTATCTAAGTTTGTAATTAAACTTCTAAATGTAAAATTTCCAGTGGCAAATTGCCAGGGTACCCAGTGAACTTGTTTTCTTTCTGAGAGAAATCACTCTTTGAAAATCTTGGTTTTGTGTTTTGATCATTTTATTATTTTAAAAGTATTTGTGTATGTGTGTACACATAAGTACATGCACAATAATAGTGTAATATAGTACATTAGGATGAGGAATGCCTTTTTAGTATCAATTTCTGCCTGTTTCTGTGAAGTTGAAGGTAGATAGTATTGATAAATGAATGTAGTGCATTTTTTAAGGTAAGAAAATGGTAAAATGAAATGTATTTCAAGGCAGCTGCCTTCAGGTTTTGTTGATATATTTAAAATATCTAGAAACAATAAAATTAAAAAACCCTTGGGACTTCTAATAGAAAGAATATAATCCATTTTCCATTGGTTAAGCATATTCTTACAACTTTCTTTGCGGCTTATACAACAAAAGAATCTAAAAACACCTTTTGCATTTCAACTTAATTTGGAATGTTCTCTTTCAGGGATTATTCCATTCTTTTGGGAAGAATGAGATGAGAAAGGATGAGAGCAAATTCTATCAAATCTTCTGAATCTAATGTGCAACTCATTAATGGTCAATGCCTAACCATAATAAGTGAAAACTTGTAAAAGATAATGGGAGATACTGCTAGAAAATTTTACAGGCTTATAAACATGTTACTATTTTTATGTCAACTGTGGACACATTTTTCAATAAGTTTCTTTGCAACAGTAGATGCATAATTAATGAAGAGAACACAAAGCTATATTTACAGTTTAACTGGATAATTCTCCTGACATTAAATATTTAGAATCTTACATTGCAGAAAATATTAATGAGTAATTAAGTATTTTTTTAATTTCAAAGGTCAATAGTATTTGAGAAGAGGATGTTATCTTATTCACACATTCTAGTTATACTGGATTCTTATAAAGCTCTTTAGAATAATTGTTAAATATAACCCTACACACAAAAAAATCACTCTCTGCATTCCTATATGTAAGACATTCATATATTATATATATATATATATATATATTTATTTATTTATTTATTTATACAATTTGGTAAAAAGAGATTATCAAATTCTCTTCTGCATCTTTAAGCATAATGAGACTAACACCATTAGTTGCCTATTTTATTTCTTAAAATATCTATAGAACAGATTGTACTAACTTTATTACTCTTTCTAGAATGTAATGCTTTCAAATTGAATGCATTTCCATTTTGTGATTAACCTAAGCTCCTCCAAAAAATTATATAGATTTTATTTTTTCTTTGGTGACTACCGTATGCCTTTTCATATTGTTTCCATTAAACTACTTAACTTTCATTTTTTCCTACTTTATATGAAGAAAGAGTCTTCACCTGAGTATTTAATTATAGGCAATATAGAACTTTTTTATTCTCCCGATCTTTTGGGGGTGTGGAATAGGATGTTTGTAATCTATTTATAAACTGAGAGGAATTTTTCAGCCATTTGGTGTAACTCACATGATTTTCATGGTTTCACAATTACTAAATTTACTGGGCACAGAGGAAAGAATTCCAAAACTTGAACCAAGGGAAATTCATAACATTATCCAGTTTCTCATTGGTCTGTTGAAAATCTGATGAATGTTATTTCAGATACAGTCTTTTGTTCTAAATTTAAATAATATCCATTTGTCTATAAACTAAATAAGTTATAGTAGCCATTACAATTAAAATGACAAGTATACATTTTAATCAAAGATTTCCTTTTTTTGCTTTAAAAGCAAGGATTGGGATCCTAACAACATCATTTATTGAAGCAGAACAGCATTCAGTACTGATGGCAGTTTCTGAATAATAATGCAAGGAAGATCCTATGATGACAAGTAGGAAACTATATATGCTATATATTTTTTTAAAGATTTACTTATTTATTTTAGACAGAGAGTGCACATGAGAGAGCAAGTGGGGAAGGGGCCTAAAAAGAGGAAGAGAGAGAGTCAGACTCCCCGCTGAGCATGGAATCCATATGGAGATCAATCTCAGGACCCTGAGATCACGACCTGAGCCAAAATCAACAGGTGGATGCTTAACTGAGTCACCTGGATGCCCCAGGAAACTATACATTTTTAGAAACCATGACGTTGTTTTTGTTGGTTTCATAATTTTATTTGCTTCCCATAGGAGACATAAAACTTTATGTTTGGGAACCATTTTGCACTTTAAAAAAAGTAAGTGATAATTTTTTCACCTAAAAGTATGGAAATATGATTCTTTTAAAATGAAGGTCACATTTTTATTTACTTATTTTTAGATATTTATTTATTTAAGTAATCTCTATATCTAATGTAGGGCTTGAACTCAGGACCGTGAGATCAAGAGTCTTGTACTCCTCTGATAGCCCCAGCCAGATGCTCTGAGAGTCAGCACTTTTAGTTCTCTCTTAAATTTGCAGCTGATAATTCTGTGTGCTGGATGAGACCCCATTATCTGTGTATTTGGACATGCTACATATGTTCCAAACGTTGGGATTTTAGAAATAATTTTAATATATTTCAAAGTAGTCTAATTTTTCAGCTATTTGATTTGCCCTTATATGTTAAAGCCTCTTCATCAAAATTATAGTTCACCATCAAGAAAACTTAACTAAAACAATTTACAAATGTAGACTCAATCATTCATTCACTCATTTATTTAGTGAATATTTATTGAACATCTCCCGTTTCCCAGTCAATGTACAAGGCACTGTGCATATAGCAGTGAACAAGATAAAGTATGCAGATGGTACCAGAGGAGATGAAAATAAAAAATAAATAAAATCAATACATACTAGGTTGTTAAATATTGATCTTTTCTAAGTGTTACAAACAACAAACAAATGTCAAGAGGGTAGATTGATTACAACTGTGCTGAACAGATGGTGGTCTGGGAAGGCCTTTGAGAATAATGAAGTAAGGAAGCAAGCCATGTGGATACCTGAATAACAGTACTGTAAGGACCTTGAGAAGGTGCATCCTTGAGAACAAGAAAGGCCAGCATGTCTGAGCGAGAAGAGTGAATGGAGATTTGTAAGAAGGAAGGGAAGCCAAAATCCAACCAGCAGTATCTATAGATTTTATTCCATAATGGGAAGCCCTGAAAGGATTTTAAGGAGGGCAGTGCATTTTTCTTTCCTAAGTATCATGCTGGATTTAAATGGAGAATGCACAGAAGGCAATCAAGAGTGAAAGCAGGAGAACCAGTCTCCCAACTATATAGGTGAAAAATGATGGTGGCTGTCACTAGGAAGGTAGTGGTGAAGGAAATGGGAGGTGGTCTAATACTGGACAGATTGTGAAGGTATTACCAACTAGGTTTACTAATGGATTTGTTTTCAGATGTGAAAAGAAGATAGGATTTCAGGATGACTCCTGGGCTTCTTGTCTGGTGAAATGTGATACCATTTTTGAGATGGGGAGAACTGGGCTGCAGGCTATATAAGAGAATTGCACGCTTCACTATGTGTGCTACACATGAGTCACCTATCAGTCCTTTGGAGATGTTCAACAGTAAATTAGATGCATGAGTTCAGGGAATAAATCAGGACTGGAGATATTGGATAGATATAGGGAAATGGGAACATGAAGCATGGCATGTAATGCTGGGGCACTAAATAAGATGACTTGGAAAGCAAGGAAAGAAGAGGAGCCTGAGGACAGAGTAAGAGATATGTCAGTGTGGATGCCAAAATGAGAGGAAATGCTAGAAAAGGAGGTTGAGAAGCAGCCAGTGAGAAGTAAAAAATTTTGATGTTCCTGTACCAAGTGAAAAAAAGTGATTGACAAAGGAAGTAGAAGTTTTCACAACAAGCAGGAACACAAGGGGTAACAAGGATATGTTTCTGTGTGATAATAAATGGCTTTCCATGGGGAGATGACAAGGTAATTCTCAAATAAAATGTGTCCATAATACCTCCAGAATCAGGGAGGGCTAATCCGCCTCAACGTGGGGGATAACTGCATAAATATGTTCTTAAATTGGACTATGTATGAGTGGATTTGTTCTCACTGGGGAATCTGAGGCAGCTTACCAGAGTAATCACTACCTTTCTCGTTTACTTACAGTTTATTATACAGAAGCACCCTTGACTGTAGTGACTCTTATGAAAAATGACAACAGATGCAGTGACTTTTCTTTGAATAATGTGTCTATTATCTGAAGTAGTCAGTATGGGAAATAAACCAACCTCACCTGGTTAGAAACAGGGACATCACATTCAGGTTTACAGAGAGTTTCAATGTGTTGCTGGAATCACGCGAGGTGTGTGTTTCAACCTGTAGAAGTCATAGACAGAGGGACACTCATACAGATAGGTCGATCTTTAGATAGACTCACTGCATGTTTGGACATGGGTAATGTAGGAGTTAGAGTTGCTTTCAGCTCATATACAGAAAATACACAAAAAGGTGGATTCAAATAAAGGGATTTATTTCTCTAACAACATGAGAAGTTCAGAGGTTGACAATCTAGGACAGTTGCTGTAGCTCCATTACGGTATCAGAGTCTCAGACCCATTTACATCCCCACTCCATCATTCGTGGTGGGCAGTGTTTATCGTCATGGGGTTAACATGGGTCTGATACCTACAGGCATTATATCTGTGTTCAAGGCAAGGATTATGGGAAAGGAGTCGATGGCAAAGAACCACACTTTCATATTTTCTCCTTTGGGATTTTATATTTTTATTGGAATAAAACTATATTTGACACCCAAACTATTAATCAGAACTGTTATATGGTCACTCTAACTCAAAGAAAATGTGGAAATGTGATCTACCACAGCCACCAAGATATAATTTTGAAGGTTTTGGCAAATCTGTTTCAAGCCCTCTTTCTATCGTGTCCTGTAGCAAAAGTTTGTTCAGAGATACATAAAATACTTGTGTGGACTTTGTGCAGAATCTTCTGCATGATGCAAACCTACTACAATTATTAATACAGAAAGCCGTAGACCACATGATTATATATTTTTTAGTGTGCTTGCAGATACCGCATGCTTATATTGACGTGATTTAGGATTCTACAGTGAGGCGTGTGGAGGAAGAAGGCTGGCGGTTAGAAGGCTTGAGGAAGTTACTAAACATCATGTCATCGTGAGGCCAGAGGTTACTTTCTCATAAAATAGAGATGATAATACCTGTTTTCTCCTTCACAGGGTCAGTGTGAATCTTTAATGGGGCTCTTGGTACAGAGTGCTTTTAGCTCTTCAGAAATACTGCACAAAGTCAGAAGATTGGGCGGTTGAAAAAAAATCATCTCTCATTCCTTTGCTGCAGGGCAGGATTGCATTCAAACTGTTCTTTAAATATTTCTAGAGTAAGAGTTTTTCTGAATTTTGAGAAAATGACAGTAGTAACAATGGTAACCTTTATTTAGCAAGTGCTCATTCTCTGGCTGGCCCCATCTAATACTTTCCACCCATTATTTGATCCCATCCTTGCCCCCTAAAGGTTAGGAGATGACTTCCCTCCTCATTTGGGAGATGAGAACCCTGAGGCTCTGAGGCCAGTTGACCTGCCAGGGTCACCCCATGTGATGCAATAAACAGATCAGGGCTGTGGTGTCAGGCGCATTTTGTAATCCAGTTTTGACATTTTCTAGCTGAGGTAACCTTGGAATAATTATTTAACATCTTTAATGATCAATCTCCTTTATATCTGAAAAATAGGAATAATTGCTCATAGTGTTGTATGAGGATGGAGTGAAATGATATGAAAATTGCCTTGCATAGGCTGTTGAGAGACCCTATATAGAGCTATAAAGAATCTCCATTTTCAGGGTTATAAAAAATTGCTTGCATTGATACAGGGTTACAATGCTGCTGTCTTTTGTTGAGGAGGAAGGCCATTGAGATCACTTGCAAACGACTTACCACCTCTGTGACTTTGGGCTTGGCACTTAACTCTCCATGCTTCAGTTCTCTCGTCTCTGAAATGAGGGAAGATAGGAATAAGTTAGGTACTTAGGTCAATATTTTGTATATTGACAGATTAGGAAAGATGAAATGGAATTTGCAGTATTGTGGTCTAAAATCAGGCTGAGAGCTAAGAAAAAGCAAATACTTCTGTGGTTTCTCCAATACTATTTTATATATATATATATAAATATACATTCAATATATGTATATATATTCAATTTGCTAACATATAGTATAACACCCATTGCTCATCCCATCCTGTGCCCCCTTAATACCCATCACCCAGTTATCCCATCCCCCCACCCACCTCCCTTTCTGTAACCCTTTGTTTCCCAGAGTTAGGAGTCTCTCATAGTTTGTTTTCCTCTCTAGTTCTCCACCCCGCTCAGTTTCCCCTCCTTCCCTTATGGTCCCTTTCACTATTTCTTATATTCTATGTATGAGTGAAACCATATGATGATGGTCTTTCTCTGATTGACTTATTTCACTTAGCATAATATCCTCCAGTTCCATCTCCAGTACTATTTAGTTGACAATCACTTGTAGCGGGCGGCTAGTTGGAGTAGCCATTAGTTGAATCAGCTGAGCGGGTCAGTCAGTGGGTCTTGTCCTCCGGCAGTCTCTCTGTTCTAGTCCCTGTCACTCAGCCATCTCTGTCGAACCATCTTGTGCCCAAGTTGCCATGAGATGGCACTATGGGGATATGCGTGGTCAAGTTTGCTTTCCTCCCTTTCATTACTGTTCCCTGCAGGCTGAGAGCAAATTGGAACAGCTTTTCTTTTCTTTTCTTTCTTTTTTTTTTTTTTCTTAAGTTTTGTGCCTTTTAAATATTCAAGGACTTCAATGATAAGAATACATTTAAAGGGAAATGAAATGCGTATAAAGTGTAAGACACATTTTTCATAGTTTGAATGGCCTTTAAATGATTAGAAAACTAAGGCTAAAAGGAGAAACTGTTTTTTATTTTTCTTAGTATTCATCATTTTAGAGCTAACCTTGCAAATATATTTTGGATGCTAAGATACATAGTAAATAAGTTGATTTGGAAACTAAACAATGGTCGTGATGTAAATTATTCATGCCATCGTGGGATAGCACATGCTTCCTGCATAGTATATATTTTTATAGCAGTTACAGCGTTTATCCATTTATGCTCTACAAATAGAGGAGTGGAATCTCTCATTGTTTCTTGTTTCCCCTCTTTTTTTATTGTGAATTCTTGTGTGGCTTTTCAAGTAATGGATACAAAAATGACTCTCAGTGTCTTTGAAGGAAGAATTGAGTAAAGTTTCAGGCATTTGGTGGAAAGATAGTAACACAGTTTAGTGGAGTAAGACAAACCTGAATTCAAATTCCATCCTGTGCTGTACATCAACTCGGCAGAGCTTCTCATTTTACTTATATATCTAAGACACGCAGCATGGAAAGTGGCAGCTTTACCAGATCTAGTTCCCCATCCTCTGTCTCTAAGCTTCTTGGGGAAAGGGAGGTAGTGAGGAATGGGATTATTGATTATACAGATACTAAAAATGTGTAGATGTTTCTAGGAGCAAGATTGATGAGGCATCCCAAATTGAAATTGAAATACTTTTGTTCATTCTCTAAGATCTGTATTTCAGATTTGTGTTATTGTTGTTAAGATCAACCTAAGATTTCTACTGGCACTATCCTTGTTAGTCAGTGATAGCCAGAAGATATAGTGACTGTAGGCATCTAGTAGGAGGCTCCCAAGCCACTCTGCCTAGGGATCTGCCACTGGCTTAGGTGAACACAAAAGGAACCTGAAAAGACATTGGATCCCTTTGCAGAGTCAGCACAGGGTTCTGGAACAGTAAGGAAGCCTAAAAGGAGATCAGGGTTCACAACAGCCTCTACTCAGGTAAGTGTAATGGTTTTATTTTGATTGTTTTTATTTTAAAGTTAAAATCCAAAGATTGATGCAAACTTCAAGATATTTAAATATGATTTTTTGACTAATCATTCCATCTCACATGAAGTTGCACTGGAACTCTTTAATTCTTTTAAATCTTTTTTGGCTTCCACCTATAGCTATTTAGAGTGTAGTAAATATGCTTTTGGTCCTCCTCTTTCATTTACATATTGATGATTTGAATGTTTTTAGATATGCTGGATACGTGTCTGTCACTGATGGGGATGGACAACGTCTCCTCTTATACCCTGATGATTTCCTGTCATAAAAGAAGTTTTCTTAGTAGAGAGCTGGTCCTGCTAGCCAATTAATTTATTAATAGTAATAATAATAGTTTAGGATAGACTACCCTAAGATGCAAATCATTTTAACCAAAAGTTCTATCCTTAGAATAAACTAAAATTAATATCCATGTTGCAAAAGCATAGTTGTAGCAAATCGTACTCTTGGATGCTTGCCACAGAGAAATGTGGCCAGTTCAGTTCTCTAAGCCTGAGGTTTTTGAATCATGTCCAGTAATGCTGCAAAGGTTCCGTGAAATAGTCTAACAGGCTGGTCTTGGGGGGCAGTCAAGCAAGAGAGCTCTATCTTATTTCAGCTGGATCACTCCACTTTGATGTTTCTCAGTATTGGTATGCAGAATTTGAAAAAAAAAAAAAAAAAAGGTTTTGGTTGCTTATTCAAGTTCCCTTTTCATTCCTGGATCCAGGCAGACCATTGAAGAGCTGTGCACTTGAGCTGTACTGCTTCCCTCCTTTGTAGAATCTTTTTTACTGATCTGTACTTTTCCACTGTACCCTTGCAATGTTCCAGGAGTGCCACAAGACTCTGCTGTATACAGCTTGCCACCGTTTCTTTTATTTGATGAGGTGCTGTGTTTCGCACATCGCTCAGCACATCATCTATGTTTATGATGAGGACTCGTGGGGTAACTTCTATTAGTGCTTGAGAGCAGAGCAGTGGCTCCTCCTAAAACAATAATGAAAAAAAAAAAAGATATAATTTTCTCCTACATACATAGGTACTTCTTTCTTTGGTCACTAGGAAGCTCACAGTCACATTCACTCCCTGCTTTTAGTAATGTTGTGGGTAAATATGTAGGGAGAGTAACTTCTACCCTTGGTATCCTTTTACCATTCAATCCTTTTGTCTTTGTCCGGCTATGTCTCTTAATCCATTTTTCTGGTATTGCACTGTGGCAAGTTATCTCCAATCTCCTTAGCTCTAGGTAGACTTTTCTTATTATCTTTTGGGAAACTACCTGGATATCCTATAGGCACATCAGATTTAATATTCTCTAAAGGAAATTCTTTTTGTCTTCTCTTTCAAACCTGCCTCTCTTTCCCTTTCCTCCTTTGGTAATGGGGTCCCATCTGTTCAGTCTTGTAAGTTGGGAGTCTTGCTTCCCTCTCATAACCCATGAGATCGTTAACTGAACCGGGCTGCTGCATTACATTTCACATCTTCCTATATCCTTTCATTCGTCAATTCTTGCCTGGACTATGCCTCATTTCCTAACTAGCCTCATCCCTGATGCACCCTGATGTCACTTATTTAAAAGTCATTTGCTCTCCTGAAATGCTTACTGTTGTTATTTGCAGAATGAAGCTCAACTCACTCATATGACATTCAAGGCTCTTCATAATTTGCTTCCCAACCTATGTTCTAAATTTCATCTCGGTCCATTCATCCCTCTGCTTTGCATCCCTCACAGCAGCCAATGGCCCACTCATCAACCCCCAAACACAAAATGCATGACAGCACCTGGTTCTTGTGGCCTGAAGTGCCCTTCTTGGCTTCTTCAAGCCCTTGTTTTCCTAAGGCTCCTCACAGATATTACCTGTATGAGATTTCCCTCTCTTTTTTTCTCACCACAGAAGACCTAATTGCATCCCCTTCTGTCTTTCCATTTCACTTTCTTAATACTACTGTTAGAGCATTCTTTCCCCTATTTTGGATTTTGCTTTATGTTCTGTTTATTCCCAAATCATGAGCTCCGCAAAGAGTTTGGCTAAATCGAAGGTGGGAATAGATCGTGTATCTGCCAACCTTGCTCTTACTGAATGGGGACTATAAAGTCCTTAAAACTGATAGTATCTTCAATGGGTAAGGATTGAAAGCATGGCTAATTAACCTTTGATCTTAAAATGTTAATAGTATAAGTATTCCTTTTATGGAAATGGGAGTTTGTAATGTCATCATGGTAAAGGTTCTAGCAGTCAATGTGAGTTTTTGTAATTTGTACAGAAGAAACTTATCTGGTTTTCTTTCTTTCTTTTCCTTTTCCTTTTGTTTTTGTTTTTGTTTTTGTTTTTTTTTAGGAATAGGCAAGTCAAGAGGCTGAAAATCTGAAGAATGTTTTCAAAGGGTAATCTGGCTGTCATTTGCTGGTTATGGAGGAGCATGAGGAAGCTATTTCTATTACTTTCTCTCTTGCTGTCCCATGCAGCTCATTTGGAAGGCAAAAAGGATAATCAGTTCATCTGGAAACCAGGTAGGAATGTCCTGGCTGTTGTCCTTTGTCCCACTTTCATTAATGATAAGAATATCCTCTGCATCCTTGTTTGTATTTCTGGAATAGTAGGAAATATCCAGAGAGGAAAAATAGACTCTTTCTCTTTACAATAAAACTTACATTTAATTTTTATTTCTGCATAATTGTCACCTCTTTCTGTGATGCTGTTACACTTCTGAATTTTCATGTTGTTGTCAATTAAAGTTATGATTTCCATAATTACATCTGCTTCTCCTTTGTCAAATGTATCACCACTGTGCAGCACATTTGTAGCAAAAATGACATCTGAATTTAGCTGATATCCTCAGCTAAAAATGCTTTGTACTAGTTCTGTATGTCTCTCCCTTTTAGCTGACAAACTAGTTAGCTATTTATTATTGAATATTTTTTAGCCTAGATCCTACAGATCTAGGTTTGGAGAGCATGAAGAATTGTCCTAACAACGTTGCTCATTAGTTTTGACTATAAAGTCTCCTTAATTTATTTTGAGATCCTCAGCTACCTTGTTCATAAGTATATGAATAAGTTGAATTGAAATTTGGAGGTTTGCATATAACTCATGTTCTTCTGTAAGTATTTCCTTAATTTGAGTGTGGAAAAGAGCTGTTAAATTTAATTTTAAAGGCTAACACTTTATTACCTTAAATGATGAACCCTAAACATCTTGGCTTCTTTGTATTACTGATGTGTTTCTTTGCTCTAGATTTTAATTTTTGTAGTTTCATAATCAAATCATTTAAAATATTTATTACTGTTTCAATAGTCCATTCTTACAAATACAGATAACTTATATACTTAATATCTTAGAATAGGAAAATGTTATGTTGTAGAAGATGTATGGTCCTTGAAGAGATTTCATTTTATTCTCATCGTTGTAAATTAAATAGACTGCAAATGTATTGTGTCACTATGGAAATATGTACAAAAGTGATATTTGTAATATTTAAATGACTTTGCAAAAATGAAAGTAAATTATACTTTAAAGTATATTAAGTAAAAACCTAGTGCCATTAGAGATATGGTCTGGAGGAAATTTAATTGCACTAAAGCTCCTATAAATTAATTTAATTGTGAGCTCTAATACTACATTAGTGATTTGTATTTTTTACCTCATGGTAGTTTTAGTAAGCTTTGGAATAGTTCTGGAAGTAAGTCTTGCAATTCTGTGAAAGGGGCTATTTTGTTTTAATCACAAAAGGCTAAACATTTTATCAAATCTAAATGAACACATTTATGTGACTTCACTCTTGTCTAAAATTCTCAAAAGAAAGTGCAATTAGGATGGAAGGAAAGTAGCAAATCTGAACTGCAAATGAGATGTATGAAGAAAAAGGGCTTATTTGGAAATAAATTTTAAAAATAAGTCTGCTTTTCTAAAAGCAGGTCGTTGGAACAAGATGGTACAGACCAATGCTGCAGTGGATGAATGCTTTGATAACTGTCAAACTTCAGTTTCAGAGATACATTCCTTCCCATCAGACACATTGCACTGTTCCAAATGAGTCTCTGTCATCACTCTCATTTCCCCTGGTGTTTATTACCTCTTTCTCTCCTTAACGTGCGATCAAAAAAGTGATAAATATATATTTCCCATGTGGGTTTGCTTCAAAATTACAAGTTTATTACTTGAATATGACCAGATATTTTAAAAGTAGAAAAAATTTAAAAGATGCAAAATGAAAAGCAAACGTCCAGACCATATATTCCAATCTTCAATCTCTTATGTATCCTTCAGAGATTTTCTTTGCACATGAAAGTATATATCCATGCATATTTATGTATATAAACCACATAAGATACAGACATACACACAAAGTACTACTATTGTTATTTAAAGTTCTGACAAAAAAGAAGCAGTACATGCAAAGAAGGTCATTGGGAGGAGTTTAATAAAAGGATTATTCATGAAAGTGGTCAAGTGTGAGCAGAGTTTAAGAACAGCTACAAGGAATTGTGGAGTACCCCTGAGCTAGTGTCAGTTTTTATGACTTCTGGATCTTCAGGGGCAAAAAAAGGAAGTGGTTTCTGGAATCTGGAAAGAAAACTTTAAGGAGAGGATGCCCCTCAGATGCCATGACCTTTAGAGGGATATAACTAACCAGCAGTGAGAAGTAGGAAAGGGGTCAGGGGAATATAGCTCTTGCCCTCACATCTCCTGCCAGAGATCTCATTGGCTGAATCCAACCAGAAGCCGCAGGGCCAGGAGACCTCATTGATTTATCTATACAGACCAGTCTCCTGGGCTGGAAGCAGAGTAAATAATGATGGAGAAGGTGGTCTTGAAAATATCTAATTCATACATACGTATATGTACATATATACACACTCTGCTTCATACAATAAGAATCATACTATGAACCCTTTGTAGCTTTATTTTATCACATAATGATGTCTTGATGAACATTACCTATTAGTGTACATGGGGCAATTTTATCTTTTAATGATTATATAGTATTCTTTTGTATTTTTATTCAATAATTTATTTAACCAGTGCCTTGTAGCTTTATCTTTTCTTTTCCTACTGCTTGGCATTTCAGCAGTTTTTGGTGTTTTGCTACTATAAATTATAGTGACATGAATGCTACACTATTATAAAGCTAAACAACATAGCATTTTGAAGAGGTATATGCACTAGAGCAATTCTGGGTCATTACTTTCAAGGCAGTTTTAGCATCTTAGAATCTGTTAATGTGCTTCTACATGATTTTATTATGTTTCATTTGGATTTTTTTAAAAAAAACTTGTATTGCTGGTGACATCAGTTATATTTTTGGAGTATGTTATCAAATCTGACAACTCAGGTCCAGTATATTCTAAAATTTGAACAGCTTTCCCAGAAGACCCAGATAAGTATATTTTAGAAACCTAGAAACCCTTCTCTCGGTTTAGATTGCAGTATCAACAACTTAAGCTTTTTGTTGGTGTCTCCTGTTTTCCCTGAGTTCATGGATGAGCTGTTAGTCAACCTCATCCAAACTGGAGGCATTTCTAAGTGATTCCGGGCTTTGGGTAAACAATGGACTGATGAATAATAAGTGAGTGGGATATTATGTTGCTAAGGATTTCTGTACTGAGAGAAAGTAGTGAGCTGTAGGATGTGGGGTCATTGATCTGGCAAAGCTGTTGAATGCCTGTTATCATTGCAATGAGCTCCTCTGATCTATATTTAGTGTCAAGCAATCTACCATCCATGCCAAGAAGGATTGCATCAGCAAGAGTACCAGATAAGGAGTGATGTTGCTTATTGCTTTAAGTAAATATGTAACTATTCATGCCTGCTGCTTTGAAGAGATCTGTTCATCTGAACAGATCATGGTTTCTAAAGCCATGGCAACTAGTGGTCTCAAAACATTTCTTAGTATTGGTTCTAAGAGGTTCATTCATTCCACTAATACCTGTCGAGTCCTTATTGTGTGTCAGGCACTGTTACAAGCACATGAGATAAACTGAGAATAAAACAGACAAAGGAATGGGGTAATGAACATGATAGAGAAGGTAAATAAACAGTATGCTTGATGGTGGTAAATGTTTAGAAGGAAAGAGAAGGCAAGGAAGAGGGATATGCAATAAGATGGAGAGACCAAAATTGCCAGCAGGTGGGCTGTGGGATGCTTCACTAAAGAGGTGAGTTTGAATCAATATCTGAAGCAAGAAGGGAGTCAGCCATGGGGATAGAGTAAAGAATTTTCCAGATGAAACAATCAACAGAGGCAAAAGGCCCTGAAGCAAGAGTGTGTGCAACATGTTTGGAGACCAGCAAAGAAGCCAGCCTGCTGGAACAGAGTGAGCATGGGGGATAGTGACAAATCAGGTCAGCAGATGGAATGGGGCTCAAATCAGGTGTCATACATACAATTTGGCTTTTGCTCTGGGTGAGACAGAAAGACACTGGGGAGTTTTGAGAGCGTGGTGACATGATCTTTATTCTTAATAAGATTATAGTAGAATCATTATGAGCGGTCAATTAAGAATGGTGGAAGCAGGAAGGCCAGTGAGGAGGCTTCTGTAAAAATAATGAAGAATGATGATATAGCTTGACCCAAGGTCATGGCAGTGAAGGTGGTGAGGAGAGATTGAATTCTAGATACATTTAAGGCCATGGTTTTCAACCAGGGGTGACTTTGCCCCGCACAGGACTTTTCTGTTTGTCACAACTGGGGTGAGCTACTGACAACCATAGGTAGAAGCGACAAGATGGCCCCCCCACAACAATGACCAAGCCCCCAAGGGTCAATAGTGCCCACCAGACTGAGAAACCATGATTGAAGGTAAAGCATCATGACTTATTGATATGAGGGTACAGGGAAGCAAAGAGACTCATGGGTAACACTGAGACTGCTCTGAACAGCTGGACCAGGGGAGCTGCTGTCACTTAACACAGGCTGACTATGAAGGAACTGGCATGGAGACACCATTAGCAACTTGGGACTGAACATGTTACATTGTTGAGAAATTTGTGGGAGATGCTGACTAGGATGTTGAATATATGGGTCTTTTTTAAAAAATATTTTATATATTTATTCATCACAGTGGGGGGGGCAGAGACATAGGCAGAGGGAGAAGCAGGCTCCATGCAGGGAGCCCGATGTGGGACTCGATCCCGGGTCTCCAGGATCAGGCCCTGGGCTTAAGGCAGAGCTAAACTGCTGAGCCACTGGGGCTGCCCGAATATATGGGTCTTACTTAAATTAGGAGAAAGTCTCTGCCAGTGCAGAGACTTCAGTGAAGAAGTCACTAGCAAAGTGATAGAATTTAAATATGTAGCCTTAGAACTGAAGAGGTGACCTTAAAATTTGTCATCCTATGCATGTAGAGGATACACTTTCACTGTGCTTCTTTTGTGCCCAAAGACATTAAAAATTGCAGTAGTAAAATACACATAACATAAACTTTACCATTGTAACCATTTTGAAGTATACAATTCAGTGACATTTAGTATGTTCACAGTTGGTGCAGACATCACCACTCTCTAGTTCCAGAACATTTTCATCACTCCAAATTACATCTTGCAAGTGAGTTTATAAAAAGCCTGGAAAACAAGTTTTGCTATGAATAATAAGGTATGAAAGGAAGAAAAATAGTCCACATTTGTCTCTTTGTGAGAAGTTCTTTTAATAGCCTTAAATCATCCTAAGAGATCCTTTGAGTATACGAAAGAGCTAGAGCTTTATACGCAGGCCGACCCACATTCGAATACTAGTTATCTAAAGAGAAGAGAGTTCAGCTCTATTTATCCATCCAAAAATAAGGATAATAAATACTTCATGGGACTTTTCTGAACATTAAGTAAAACAGTATATGGAAATACCTGTATATATTATACCTACTCAATAAATGTTACCTATTATTTTTATCATTATTAATAATCCAGTGTGTATAATATACTTCCTTTTATGTTATCCAATTTTTGCATACTTTTGCTCTTTAAACATACAGAAAAGGGGAGATCGGCTTGACAGTTAAATATATTTTATTAATAAGTAGTCATAAGTAATTTCACTAACTTTTTAGGCCTAGAACTTTCTATATGACATTGTCTTGGAAAGCTTTCATTTCAGTAGCTCCTTCTCAGTGAATGAAAAGGGGTGAGAATAATGACTCATGTTCTAAGAACTAAGTGGTTAAGTTGGAATTAATCTTTTTTCAGGGAAAAAAGGGGATTATGAAAATGACATTATATAAGGAAAAACGATCTTACATAGAGTAATATTTATAGCTTAAATAGTTATGTTTTCAGCATTGAAAGCACTTTAAGAAAAAAATAATACAAAAATTATATATATTACTTTTATGTAATATATATAACTTAAAGTTTAGGGATCCTAGAGAAAATATAATGTTCTCAGGAGAGAGCCAATTTCTTGCCTATGTCCGTGAAATATTTCTTTTGAGAATTTTATTAAATTGAAATCATTTAAATTACTTATATGGATATTAATCTTAGAGACAGTGCATAATATACTCTCAGTGGTGTGATTTCTTTGACATCAAAAAGCATAGACATATTTGGCATGGTATTCACTGCTAAAAATTCTAATTATTTTTCTTTAGAGACCACAGGTACTAATAATGGTATAATGCTCCCAAAAAGTCAGAACAAGTCTTTATTATTTAAGTAATATAAAATAAATTATTCTGCTTTTTTTCCTGAGTAATGCTATAATACACACTCCCTGAGGACAGGGATTTTGCCGATTTTATTCATGGATATGTACCAGGTACCTAGAACACAAATAACTGTTGCACGAAATATTCCCAGCACATTACGTACTTGCAGAGTGTGGGGAACTGTCTTCTGTGGGTTTGTCTGTGTAAATGTGTGTCTTTAAGAGGGTGATGAGACTGCAGAAATAGAAGGTATGATGTCCTGCTATTCTAGAACTCGATATAAATGTTAAGGAGAGAATATAAAATTAATAAAAACCAAAGTCAAACCTATAGATCATTAAATATGAAAATAGGTCTATATTTCCTTGTTGTTTGGTTCCAGGACTGTTTCTGATCATCTCTGGAAAAAGATCTTGAAGACACGTTTTTATAACGAGGAATGGGTGCTTAGCTCGAAATTTACTGTCCTCTAATCCTTCTGATGATGCATTACAGTTGCATGTCACCTCCCAGGTCATTTTCACAGGGGAGCCACTTCCAGTACCTTGTGCTATTTATCCTGATGTTCCCCTCGATGTTTCTAAGCCATCTGCTTGTTACTGACAGTTCTTGATTTATACAGACTAGATATTCCCTATTGATTTTCTGTGATGTTAGTTGAGGATGTATCCCTCATCTCCTGCCACTTTTCCTCCTTACCAACCCCCTTCAAACTGGTGAGATCACAATCTTTAAATCAGTGATTATTTTTACATGGATAACTGTTCTCTGCTGAGCCAAGCAGCGTACAGTGCTTCTGCATCCCTCTTCTCAGCTTTTTGTTTGGCACAGAAGTGAAAAATTGCCTCATTTTTCCCTTTGGTTTCCCCTTCTTTGAGCCTATTGCTGTCTTCCCCTGATGCTGGACTTGATGTGTCACACACCCATTGTGAAATTTTTTGAAGCACTCAAGCACGGCTGCAAATACTCTACCAAATGTTTTCTTTGGGAGATCTTTCCACCGTTGTTTTCTTGGGAGTGTTCCTTCATGTTTTCATCTGAAACCTCATGGTCCCTGCTCTGTTTCTCCTCTTTGCCTTTGTTGGCTTATTTTCTAGAATTACCAAACTTACCTGTTAGAACTGCTAAACTCGGGTACATTGGAAGTAATTTTTCCTGTCTGAAAGTGTTTCTGTATTTGTCATATACTTCACTGATAGCTCGGGTATGGAGTTCAAGGTTAAAAGGAGTGTTTTGTACCATTTATGCTTCCTCTTTCTTTTTCTCTTCTATTCATGTGTTTGTTTGATCATGGTCTCTTATGTGGGGATGTATGAAGTGTGCATAGTACACTTCAGAATTTTGAAGGTTTTTTGCTTCCCTGTGTTTTAGCTTCCAGTGTTGTTGCTAAGAAGTTTGATGTTATTCTGATCTCATCTCTTTGTACATCATTTACTTGTTTTCCTCTTTCTGGAACCTTCTTTTTATGTAGGATGTTCTGAAATTTCATGATTATATACTTTGGGGTACTTCTTTTTTTCCTTATTGTCCTGAACATTAGGAGGATATTTTAATTAATATGCTCAGGTTCTGCAGTGTTGACATTTATTTTGTATATGGTTTCCTCCCATCTGAAACTTCTCAAGACAGATACTTTAGCTCTCTAGCCGATCTTTAATTTTTAGATATTCCGTTTTTCTGTGTGCTTTCTTTTGTTTGCATTTTTATTTTAATTTCTAAAATATTGATTCTACTTAACCTTTCAGCCTTTCCTTTGAATACTTTTTATTTCAGTATCATGTTTTTGAATTTCTGAGGTCTCTTTTTTCTCTGATTATATTTTTAGTGCATCTTGTTTCATAAATGTAGTGTCTTTTCATTTAGAAAATGTTCGTAGTAGTTTAATTTTTTTCCCTTTCATCCTTTGTACCATTTATCCTTCCTCTAAATTTCTTCTTTTCTATTCATGTGTTTGTTTGATCATGGTCTCTGAGGTAGGGAGCTTTCTTTTAATGTCAATTGGTTATGGCCTATCTCCTTAGTGTTTCCCAAGAGTGAAGCACTAAAGACAAATGGGGCACTCTGCCTATATATTCCACTTGGGCTTCATGTCCGGCTTCTCTGAGTGATGAACTGGCCTTTTTATTGAAGAATGGGTTCCTCAAAAGTCTATATCTGTCAGTCTTAAAAGGCTTTACTCTGGGCCTTAACCATGGGTTTATTTAAGGTGAAGCTAAGCAGCCATAACAGATACACCCAAGTGCAGTGGTGTAAAAACAATAGCTCCTCCTGTGGCTCTCATGGGAAAGTCTCATGAAGTTAGTGGTCCAGACTGATCAGTGATTCAGCAACATGTAGTCCTTTAGCCATATGTTTTATTTCAGTCCTGTGGGAGGATATTATCCTTTTCTGCCCATTTAGGTGAGATCAGTCATTTCTATGTTCTAGTTAGTAGAAAGTTAACTTGTGTTATTGATTTGCAATTATTTCATTTTTAAAACATCTTTCTTAGAAATAAAAATTATAATCATGAAAAAAGAAAGTTAACTTCAACAAGTAACATATAAGTTTCATACATCTTTTCATTTCTCTATTTCTGTGCAACAACCCACTCCAAAATAATGGTTTCAAACATTGATAGTCATCAAGTTTCACTCTTGGGAAACACTAAGGAGATAGGCCATAACCAATTGACATTAAAAGAAAGCTCCCTACCTCGGAGACCATGATCAAACAAACACATGAATAGAAAAGAAGAAATTTAGAGGAAGGATAGACGGTACAGAGGATGAAAAGGAAAAAATTAAACTACTACATATATTTTATGACTCACACAAGACGCTCACACATCTGAGGGTGATGGTCCAGCGAGGTGTTCTCACTTGGGGTCTCTCATGCTGTTGCAGTCAGATGGTGGCATGGGCTGAGTCAAGTGGAAGTCTTCTTCACTCAGCTGCCTCAAAAAGCTATGGTTAGAATAGCTGGGCCTCTAGATATCTCTTTCTCTGTGTGGTCTGTATGCATGGTCTCTTCATATTGAGGCTTCAGGGAAGCCAGAATTCTTACATGGTAGCTGAAGACTCTCAGAGCAAATTCCAAAGAGAAACAGGCAGGAGTGGTGGAGTGGTATGGCTTTTTCTAACCTAGACTAGGAGCCATGCAAAATCATTTCTGCTACCTTTTGTTGGTTGCAAGGGAGTCTGTAAGGGGGGAACTTAGGTTCCATCTTTTGACAGGAGGTGAGTCAAATAACTTGCAGTCTTCATTACAGGGGTTATTTAGTGTCTGGATTGCTCAGGGTTCTCCAGAGAAACAGAGCATATAGCATGTTATACATGTGATATATATGTATATATGTGCATGAGTAAATATACCTATGTATACATACACACACATATATCTATATCTATATCTATCATGTATCAATCTATATACATATATATATAGAGAGAGAGAAAGAGAGAAAGAAGAGGGGAGACAGGGAAGGAGAGAAATATATAATTATATATATAATTATATATAATTATATATTATCTATTATAAGTAATTGGCCCACCTGATTATGAAGCCTAAGTAATCCTGTGAGCTGCCATCTGGAGGCCCCAGAAAACCAGTACTGTAGTTTCAGTTTTAGCCTAAAAGCCTGAGAACCAGAGGAACCAGTGGTACAAGTCCCAGTTCAAATGCAGAAGAATAGTGTCTCAGCTCAAGAAGTCAAGCAGAGTGAATTTTTCCTTTCTCTGTCTTTTTGTTCTGTTCAGGCCCTCAGTGGGTTAGAGGATGCCTGTCCAAATTGCGGATGGAAATCTGCTTTACTCAGTTTACTGATTCAAATGCTAATCTCCTCAGAAGCACCCTCACAGATACACTAATAAATAATGTTTAACTAAATATCCGGGCATCCTGTGGTCCAATCAAGTTGACACATAAAATTGACCATTATCCCTTCGTCTTCTGAAATGAACTTTTCCTTGACTGCTTATACTGCACTACAGAAATGACCAGGGCAGAATGACCTTGGCAGGGATGGTTCAACATTGAGTCCTCAACATTTCACTTAATTTCTCTCTTTTGAATAGCGTACCTCATCATTGTCTTCCAATGTGATGCTGTCCTCAAAAACGTTCTCTTGAGGAGATGAATTTTGCTGTCTGTTTTCCTGCAGAGATTGAGGAAGGAACAGAGAGAGGCATCTGTGGGGCTAATTAATTCTATTTATAGACTTTTAATTATTCCCCATATCAAGCCACAAGCCTTACTCCTTTCTGGTGCCCCTAGGTCCAAAGTCTGCCCAAAGTTCTGCAAGTATAAATTGGGTTTTTCTCTTGTTTCCATGCTCTTCTGTAAGCCCCTAATCCTCAGCTTCCTTTACTTTGTCAGGTTGCCTAGTGCTCCTCTGTCTGCTCTCTGTGCTCCAGAATTCATTGCTATCTGTTCTTCACCTCTTACTGAATATATTTTTGACTCTTATCGAGTTATATCTCTTAATGCCTTTATTGTCAGTTCAGTGGAGTATTAGGAGTGAAAATATATACTTGTACTCCCTGAGTTGATGAGAAGTCTTCTCACTTATTTTTCTGCCAGTTTTACTAAAGGTTGTTTATTGTAGAATGGAGAGGATGTCTAAATGCTAATTTTTGTGATTGACTCAGTTATTCTCTTTGAGCATGTGTTACAAAATCTGTCGCTAATAAAGTTAACTGGCCAACCAAACTGTACCCAGGTTAACATTTTTAAAATTTTAATTTGAATGTTTATTGTCTCTGTATGTTTTGGGTTGGACTGAGCTATTGGACTGGGGTTTAATCTGGGAACAGTTTCTCTCTGGAGGTCAGATTATCAACGGAAAGTTCTTTTAGGGCCACCTGGAAATATCTGCCTTAACTTTTCCTTCCATGGTAGAATTTTGATCCTTACATACATTTGAATTATTCTTAACTAGGAAAATAGAGGCTTCCGTGAAAGAAAGAAAAAAGTAAAAAATGAAAACAAGTGAGATCTATCAAAGTGGGATTGAAACATGAACTAAAGGCTAGAAGACATTATTATGAATTCAAAAAAGCAACCTTAAAAGCTTATTTAATTTATTTTATTTTCTTAAAGATTTTATTTATTTATTTGAGAGAGGGAGAGAGCATGAGTGGGAGAAAGGCAGAGGGAGAGAGAGAACCAGACTCCCTGCTGAGCTGAAAGCCCATACTGGGCTCCAGCTCAGGACCCCAGGATCATGACCTAAGCCAAAAGCAGATGTTCAACTGACTGAGCTACCCAGATTCCCCAAAAGCTCATTTTACAAACATATTCATGCTTATCACCTTAGGTACCATCAAATACAGTCAATCTTGATTGGAAACAAATAAAAAAAAAAGCCTGCCTTCTTATAGGTTGTTATAGATTTACTCAATCCATACATTGTTTTTTAAAAAGATTTATTTATTCATTCGTGAGAGACACACACACACAGAGGCAGAGACACGGGCAGATGGAGAAACAGGGTCCTCGCAGGAAGCCCAATGTGGGACTCCTGGATCCTGGGATCATGCCCTGATCCAAAGGCAGATGCTCAACTGCTGAGCCACCCAGGCATCCCCATACGCTTGTTTTGATACATCCACAAAGTTCCCCGGAATTTACAGTCACAGATGGCATCTGTGCTGCAGACATTAGATAATATCTGAGACTCAGAGAAAAATAACTCAAAAGGTATACATTTGGGGTACCTGGGTGGCTCAGGTCTTGGTCCTGAGTCTTGGGATGGAGCCCAGAGCATAGGGCTTCCTGCTTGACGAGGAGTTTGCTTCTTCCTCTGCCCTCACCCCTCCACTTCTCTCTCTCTTTCTCCCTCTCAAATAAATAAATAAAATATTTTAAAAAAAGGTATACATTTAACACTATTCATATTTACTATTCTCTTTAATGCTATGTACTTTTAAAGCTTATTTTCATAGCAAAAGTATGAATATGAATGAACCATCTCATCCTTTTGTTCCTTTGCTTCTTTGGAGTTACTATAGTAACCAAACTGTGGTTCATGTAGGGAGTCTTGATATTATTATCCCCTTATATTGATCATTTTCCCCCCAAAAGAAAAAGATAATAAGCTAATGTGGAATAAGTAGTTTTATCACCCAGTGGTGGATTTCATTCATGAATATACTTTACTACAAATGGAACATAAGAAATGATAAGAATAGCATATGGATATATTTTTTGTGTATGTATTTTAGCTCAGGGTTAATAATTTTTTAATTGAATGCAGCTGTTCAAAGATTTTTGTTGCTAAGTATGTGCACTGTGTTGAAAAGGAGTGGCTGCATTTTAAATCTTTTTTAGAAAACAATTTTGAAGCTTAATTACTTAGCTCTCTTTGTAAAGAACCTGTAAACAATAAAGATGCCGACACTATATATTAGGCGGCCTGATGGAATGGTCCTAAACTTGGACACCACAGTCAGATTCTCTGGGTCCTAAGCCAAGCTGTGTGTGACCTCAAGTTTATGCCTTTACTTTCTCATCAGTCAATGGGGAGTAAATGAGAAAATATTTGTAAAATATAGTTCATAGTCTATGGTACATACTTTAAGAACTTTTTCTATACTCAAAGTTGCAGAACCATATACCTGAGGACATCATATGAACTGAACCAATAAATGAATGGTCGATAAGATGTGGGTTATTGACAGCCAAAGAGGTCTCCCCAAGCCCTACGCCCCACACCCCAAGATCCGTCCATTCCTTCAGGGAGGGATAGTTTCAATTGTTCTCATTTGCCTTCTTAACCAGCCTAATCAACACTTATTGTGAAAATTAGATCCACCTCACAAAAAGTGTTTATTCTTGCCATCTGCATCATGAGATGTCTTAAAAACTAAATTAAATAATAAAAATGAATGATCTGAAAAAAAAAAGCAAAGTAAATATTGCACAAAGTCATGTTAAATATTCAGTGCTACTCCTTTATCACTATTAAATGGGTGCTACTGAGAGAGATTATGTCCTGTACCTTGCACATTCTGAAATGTAGAACCCGATTTAATTTGGACAGATAGACATGAAGGTATAATGAATATCATTTCTCTCAAGAGATGATTGGACCTTCTTTTTCTCCACTTTAAAATTTATTTACTAAAATACATATTTTTTAAGTTGTCATTTCGTTTACTTTTAGTGGCATTCCTCATGTACCTTAGCTCTTTCAAATATTGGACCTTCAAAAAATATTGTCCCCTGACATTTCCATTCATAAAATTCTACTTTATTGTTTCCAAGGCACGAGCTATGGGATGCTATCCAAAACAATTACCAGGAAGAATGCAGTCTCAGAGCTTTCTTAAGGGCCAAGAATATGTGGCCTGATTTTGACCAAACCTAGGTTTGAACTTAAATGGATTTATCTGATTGACTTCTATCTTCAGACTCAGAATGAGAAAAAAAGCAAGAGTACAAGAACACCTCAATATTTGTCAATAAGGTAAAAATGTAATTATACTGTAATGCCTTTTCTTTTATGTATTACACTTTCCTCACAACAGCTTGAGATGTTGCAGGCAGATTAAGGAGGAAACTCACTTAGAATAGCATAGGTATTAAGTGATGAGACAACAGCTGGCCCAATGACCTTGAATTTTCATTATGCAAAGGCCTTTGGTTTTCCTCTTTTGAAACTTCTGACTTAGAACTGCTTATGATGTTGCCATTCTCAGTAGAGAAGCCCATGAACCCCCAAAATGTCCACCTTCTCTATTTCCTCAGATTTCATATTAATTGCTTATCATTAATGCTACAGTTGATGATCCAGATAAACATGTTTTATGCCAAGTGGAGGCTTCTCTTTATAGCATTCTATGATGTTACAATACTAGTAATTATTAGCACGAATGATTATTTTTAAAATTCTAAAAATTTTATTAAAGTATAATACATATGTAAAAAATTACCCATTAATATGTATATTTCAATTATCTTTACTGTGTACCAAGTTTTGCAATCATCACCACAGTACCACTAATCCTCATTCCCAGCTGCAACCCCAGGCAACTACTGATCTACTTTTGGGCTCTGTAGATTTGCCTTGTCTGGATATTTCCTATAAATGGAATCATACAGGATGTGGTCTCTTGTGACTGGCTTCTTTCATATAGCATGATGTTTTTGAATTTCATTCATATTACAGCATGCCTTAATATCTCATTCCTTTGTATTACTGAATAGTATAATAGTCTACTGTGTTAATATAACTTCTTTTATTCACAAATTTGAGGGACTTTTGAGTTATTTCCACTTTACTGCTACTGTATATGGTGCTGCTATGAATGTACATGTGCAAGTTTTGGTGTAGACATATATTTTCTTTTTTCCTGGGAATGGATTTGTTGGGTTGTATGGCAAATAGATTGTTAACTCTTTAAGAAATGACACACCATTTTCCAAAGAGGTCATGCATCTTACATTCCTACCAGCAATATTTTTATCGTATTCTAGACAATAACATTTGTTATTGTCTATATTTTTGATTAAATTCATTATAGTCAGTGTGAAACAGAGTCTCATTATGGTTTTGATTTGAATTTTATTAGTGATTAATGATATTGTCTTTATATGTATTTATTAGCCATTTATGTATTTTCTTTGGTGAAATGTCTATTCAAATTCTTTTTGCATTTCAAAATTGGGTGATAATCTTATTAGTGAGTTTCAAAAGTTCTTTTATGTTTTGGATACAACTGCTTTATTAGACATGTGATTTGAAAATACTTTCAGTCTGTGGTTTGGCTTTTCGATTTTTAATGATGTCTTTGAAGTGCAAAAGTTTTGAATTTTGAAGTCCAATTTATCAGTGTTTTCATTTATAGATTGCACTGTTCAACCCATAGATAAAAAATCTTTGCCTTATTCAAGTTCTCAAAGATTTTTTCCTATATTTTCTTTTAAAAATTGTATAGTTTTAACTCTTATGCTTAGGTCTATGATAGATTTTAAATTACGGCTCTATATGGTGGGGGTAAAGATCTAAGTTCATTTCATTGCATGTGGCTATCCAGTTGTACCAGCACCATTTGTTGAAAGGCTATATTTTTTTCATTGAGTTGCCTTGTCATTTTAGTGAACATCAATTGACCATAAATAAAAGGATTTATTTCTGGACTTTTTGCTATATTCCACTAATTCCTGTATGTCTATCCTCATGTCAATATTATGCTGTCTTGATAACTGTAGCTTATCTTGGCAGCTTTATTATTTATTATCATTTTTTATTTTGATAACTTTATAAGAAGTTCAGAAATTGGAAAGTGAAAATCCTCCAACTTTGTTTTATTTATTTATTTATTTATTTATTTATTTATTTATTTATTTATTTAGAGAGTGAGTGAGTATGGGGGTGGAGGGGCAGAGGGAGAGGGAAAGGGAGAGAGAGAATCTTAAGCAGGTTCCACTGGGTGTGGAACCTGATGCAGGGCTCCATGTCACAACCCTGAGATTATTACCTGAGCCGAAATCAAGAGTCAGATGCTTAACCGACTGAGTCACCCAGGTGCCCCAAACTTTGTTCTTTTAAAAATTGCCTTCGCTATTCTGAGTCTCTTACATTTCCGTTTTAGGATCAATTTGTCAACTTCTACGTGAAGGTCTGCTGAAATTTTGATAGGAATGATGCCTAATCTATCAATCAATTTAGAAAGAATTGCCATTTTAAGAATATTGAATTTTTCAGTCCATGAACATGGAATATTTCTCCATTTGTTTTATTTCCCCTAGTAATATTTTGTAATCTTCAGGTTACAAACCTTTTACTTCCTTTAAATTATTTATAAGTATTTTATTTATTCTCTTTTTTTCATTTTTGGGGTAAGATTTTATTTATTTAATTGAGAGGGAGCCAGGGGGGGCACATGCAGGAGGAGCAGCAAAGGGAATAGGAGAAGTAGGAGAAGTAGGATCCCCACCAAGCAGGGAGCCCGGACATGGGGCTGAATCCCAGATCCCTGAGTTCATGACCTGAGCTGAAGGTAGACGGTTAACTGACTGAGCCACCCAGGATCCCCTGAATGGCGTTGTTCTCTTAATTACACTTTAATATTGTTTATTGGTAGTACAAAGAAATATGATGGATTCCTTACATAGATCTTGTGTCTTGCCATGACTGGTTATTAAGCCTGTTTTGATGGATTAAGGGATTCTTTGATTTAAAATGGATGATACCAGGGATCTATGTAGAATTTCCTTCTTTGGTCCAGAAGGCCACTCCTAGCACTGCATCATGGCAAGAGCCTTTGTTTTGGCAAACAGATCAATAAAGCAAATATACCTTAAAGCACCAATGAAGCGTGTTAAGGAAAATATCTTCAGTTAAATGAATAAGCTATTAAGACAGGGCAGCAGCTGGCCCATGTGTGTAGCTTATTGCGAAGAGTGCCTAGGAAAGGGAGAGGGGTATTGTTTTTCTGTTTCTTAGAACTACTTAAAGATCAGTCCTGGGGATTCCTGGGTGGCTCAGCAGTTTAGTGCCGCCTTCAGCTCAGGTTGTGGTCCTGGAGTCCCAGGATCGAGTCCTCTGTCAGGCTCCCTGCATGAAGCCTGCTTCTCCCTCTGCCTGTGTTTCTGCCCTTCTCTCTCTCTCTCTCTCTCTCTCTCTCATGAATAAATTAAAAAATCTTAAAAAAAATAAAAAAATAAATCCATGAAGAAAAGCATGAGCTACAAAAACAATGTGTAAGCAAATAATTTGGTAAGTCTTAAATTTAATTCTAAACAATTATTTTTGCTTTAACTTGAAAAATGACATCAATCTCATACCAAAGTCTAAGGTATCCTCAAAATAAGCAACAACAGTGAAGGCATATTTGCATTCTAGTTTTCTTATTAGGGAAAGAGAAAGTAAATATTTTTATTATGTCTTATTTAATAAATATGCCAGAAATATGAAAGTAGTCATCACACTATAATTCTGTATGTACATTTTAAACCATTAAAGGGGACAGCCTGGGTAGCTCAGCAGTTTAAGGCGGCTTCAGTCCAGGGCGTGATCCTGGAGACCCAGGATCGAGTCCCACATCGGGTTCCCTGCATGGAGCCTGCTTCTCCCTCTGCCTGTGTATCTGCCTCTCTCTCTCTCTCTCTCTCTCTCTCTGTGTGTGTGTGTGTATGTGTGTGTCTCATGAGTAAATAAATAAAATCTTACAGAAAAAAAAGATCAGTACTGCAGTCTATGTCTGGTGCTCTATAATTCTAGCCTCTTGGGAGTTAAATGTCTTACTTTTGTGTTAATGTATGTCTACCTCATGTATTATGATACACTTCAAGTAACTACAATTTGTCGTTCAACTATATGATGCAAAGATGCTTATTGAATTCCTAAATGTGATTTTAAAACTGTATTTTAACAGTGTAACTTTTCTTCTGGGAACACATGTCCAGTTTTATAAGGTAAGTCCATCGGACAATCTTTTTCAGTTGGTATAAATCAGTTTTGTACAAGAAAATGCCTGTAGTTTTCTAGCAAAGCACAGTTCTATGTAGTGTTCTGAAAGTGCAGGAGGTATTTGAAAGTTAAATAAGTGACAACTAGGTGACACTCTTGTTGATTACATTTGAGTGGGTTTATGTCACAAGCTGTTAAGTGGGGTTCCTAAAATTGCTGGTGGGGAAATTCCAGGCTTATGAATAACTAGACATTAATGTGTTTGATAGTTGGCAGCATTTATGTTAAATTCAGAAAATCAGATGGATTCTGATATTCCTATCTGGAGTGTTACATGTTGAGTATTGTAAGTTCATCATAAGATTCAATCATTGAATAATTTATTTATTATTTTTAATTATTTTTAAAAATATATTTATTTCCTTTGAGAGAGCAGTGCGAGGGGCAGAAGGAGAAGAGAGAGGCTCTGGAGCAGACTCCCTGCTGAGCATGGAGCCTGATGTGGGGCTCGATCTCACAATCCTGAGATCAAAACCTGAGCCGAAATCAAGAGTTGGACGCTTAATTGACTGAGCCACTCAGTTGCTCCAATCATTGAATAATTTAAAGAAAGCATAAGTTCTATAGTTGTTAACGTGTTGGTAACATGCTGGTGGATACTTAGCTGGCAGCTTTGGTAGTCCAACCTCCTGGACATGTAAGTATGTCTTATATGGCTAGTCATGAAAAATCACTTTTCAAATTAGAATTTAATAAAAACTTTCCTGGTCTGAACACTAAGCCCCACTCCCTGTGCGATTAGTGGTTTCATTTCTTTCTCAGCAGTTGGGTAATGATTATGGCTCCAGATGCAGTGAGAGTGATAAAGAGATTGATTAATTTCACTTGAAAGGGCATATGTTCAAAGACAGTCCAATCGGAAAGCCATGAATGAAGATCTGATATATCTTGCAGCTGAGTGTTGTACCCTTACTTGATGTCCCACTGATGTTGAGAATAGGGTCTCAAAACCAGTTACTTATCCACTTGGTCCATAAAATGTTAGGTCTTGCTCATAACCTAGTATACATGTGTGTGTGTCTGTTTTTGTTGCCTTTCTGTCTTTGTGATGAGCTGTTTGTGATGGTTAAAAAGATTCCTTGGCTCCTTTACCCTAGGGATGCCTTTGAGTTGTGTGTTGCTATTGATCCATAGAATCAAGGTTGCCTCTGAACATGGCTTAATTTAGAACGCACTACACACATACAGTGCACAACAAAACCATATTTTAGTATTTTAGCGTGGAAAACATTTTCAATATTACAGCAGTGTGATCGTACAGAAAAGCCTTTTATTGCATTTTATTTATTTTATTTTTTTATTTTTATTTATTTATGATAGTTACACAGAGAGAGAGAGAGAGAGAGAGGCAGAGACACAGGCAGAGGGAGAAGCAGGCTCCATGCACCGGGAGCCCGACGTGGGATTCGATCCGGGGTCTCCAGGATTGCGCCCTGGGCCAACAAAGGCAGGCGCTAAACCGCTGAGCCACCCAGGGATCCCTTTATTGCATTTTATTAAAAAAAAAAAAAAAAACATAAAAAACATCTGTTTGTCTAATGCTTTATCAGCTTACATTTACTTGGTACCTCATATTTCCAAAGAATACTTTTAATTATAAATATATCATTTATATACCACTCTTTTATTTTTATGCATTCTGTAACATTTAAATAAATATGTTATGGCAATTTAAAAGTCATTCAAAATTTACTTTTTAAGAAAAAAATATTAACATCCATCAAAGATGGTGCCTCAAATTTTGATGAAAGAAAGAAAGATTCACAGCTGTGATTTCAGCATGGCGCTTCAACTTAATGAGATTTATTTCTGAGCCTGTAAATGAGTGGGTGTGTGTTCCTGAATAAACAAAATGCAAGCCTCTTCTTTTTGAAAAGTGTCTGATCTACAAGTCTCTATCATAAGGGGTGAGGTGAAAAGATTATATAAATTCATGACACTTATGTAAAACTATCATAAGAACTTTTACTCAATGCTTCTGTAAATCAGGAAAGTGTTCTCATTCCTTGGATTTTATGATTGTTTTGATAGAGAAGCTTTGCTCTGACATGACTTAGGTTCATTTTCCTGCCTTTATGCTTGAATGTTCATTCTATTCGTGCAGCAAATAGTTCTTGGGCTTTCCTATACGCCAGGTGCTCTGCTGGGAGAGTTACAAAATGGAGCCAGACACAGTTCTTGTTTAAAAGGGGGGGGGGGCTGCCACTTTGTGATCTCCATGTGGAGCAAAGAGACTGTGGCCCTCAAAGACCCATTCTAAAAGAATGCCAAGAATTTCTAAGTAATATTGATGCACAACTTTGGACTTCTTAAGAATATACCCTTTCCTCAGTGCTTCTCTCTCTCTCTCTCTCTTTTTTTTTTTTTTTTGAAAGCCCTAGATTATAACCTGAGAAAGCCTCAAGTGCTTTCTAATCATTAAATTCGGAAGTAGGAGGCAGAGCTCAGAGAGGGCTCAGCGGTTAGCTGAGCGGATGGCTCAGTGGTTAAGTGCTGTCTCCAGCCCAGGGCGTGATCCTAGAGACCTGACATCGAGTCCCACTTCTTCTCCCTGCGTGGAGCCTGCTTCTCCCTCTGCCTGTGCCTCTGCCTTTCTCTGTCTCTCATGAATAAAAAAATAAAATCTTTAAAAAAAAATTCTGAAGTAGACAATAAGGACAGTAAAGGATGGTAACAAGATAACTGGAAAAGGGATGTTTGAGGAGAGTTTCATCGATATTTAAGCACTCCTCAGTGCTGAGGTTAAATTTTTGAAAATTACTGGGGAAGTGACTTTAGCTCTTTAAGTCCTTTTGCTATTTTAAAAACATTTCCATTAAGGTGAACTTTGACAAGAAGAGCTTCCCCAGAGAGTTTTATTTATATACTCAAGAAAGAAACTGCGTGACCATCAGGGATTCTACAAAGCAAATATAGTTTTTTTTAAAAAAGATTTTATTTATTTATGAGGGGGGGGGGGCGGGGAGAAGCAGGCTCCTCACAGGGAGCCTGATGTGGGACTAGATGCCAGGACTCCAGGTCACGCCCTGGGCCAAAGGCAGACGCTCAACTGCTGGGCCGCCCAGGCGTCCCGCAAATACAATTATTTAAAAAAAAAAAAAAACTTTTGTAAAGCATTCTGTATTAAAATCAGTGATGCATTAAAAGTTAGACTTTGCCATTTCTTATTCCATCTTTGTTAGACTATCTGATTTGTTTGTCCTTGATTGCTTTTGAAATAGATGAGCCAGCTTTCAGTGCAGGAGAATGATTTAATTATTACAGAACTCAAGGCCCAAAATCAGATTTGAAGGTATGTTGAAACAGTGTTCAGAATGAATTAATGAACAGATGTAGTGTATATGTCGCTGATATCTGATACCCCTCTGCTGACCGAAGGGTAGCACATTTCCCTTCAGGTCTTCAATTCTAAATGTCAGAGGGTCCCTCTTAATGTGAGATAAATTCATTTAAGTTGCATAATGGAAATTCTGGGTCCATTTAAGAATCTAGAGTTTAGAAAATGAAGGAGAGGACAGAAGTAGGAGATACTCAATTTGTTGACTGACCTGGGACCACATTGTAGGGTGATTAAATTAGCAGCCTGAACACTGAGGACTGTACTGACACCAGAGATGAGCTAAAGTTCCATTTCTTGTTTAGTAGTTTCAAAGATTACTATGGTTGTTTGTATCACTACAAAGCGTATATATGTCACTGTTTTCATGGAATTTTGGAGCTGGAAAGGGTCTTGAAGCTATCAAGCCTGCCTGCCTTATTAACAGCGAGCCAACCGAGAGCCCGGAAAACAGCTTGGAGCACCAGGGATGGAACTGGGGCACTGGGACAGGGGTGCTCTAACTCCACCCTCCCTTCTCTCTTTCAAGTGCAGTTCACTTTCTTAGACCACATGGGCTGATGGTGGGAGAGATCAAAGTATCATGGTCAGAGAATGGATGGTGAACCTTAGTGGTACCCATTCCACTTTTTACAGTCAAAATAGTAGGTAGTCATTAAAAATGGGAGACAAAATCAGTAAATTCAGATCATAGTCCTCAAGAGAAAGGGAAGATGAACAAATATAGCGGAGATGTCCAGAATAACTTGACAGGTCATGATTCCCCCATCGTAAGAGGGCAAGGAAGAACTTTCGTTCTTCTGAGAGATGGGGACTAGAGTTGGCAGCTCTGGAATCTGGTGAAAAGAGACAGCTACTTCAAATAATTATGTGGTGTGTGTGGGGGGGAGCCGATCATTTTAAACTCAGTGCCAAAAATGCCATCACAGTTTAGTCCAGCATGGGACATTTTGAAATTGGATGAATCCCATTTGTGTCTAAGCTTTGTCCTTGCCTGCATATGAGTTTGGGCCAGATGTGCATCCTTTCCACACCTCGATATTTTCTTCAGCAATTTATTTATTTCCACATTCACTTGGTAAACATTTATGTAGTATTTATTTATTTTTTTAAATTTTTTTTTAATTTTTATTTATTTATGATAGTCACAGAGAGAGAGAGAGAGAGAGAGGCAGAGACATAGGCAGAGGGAGAAGCAGGCTCCATGCACCGGGAGCCTGATGTGGGATTCGATCCCGGGTCTCCAGGATCGCGCCCTGGGCCAAAGGCAGGCGCCAAACCGCTGCGCCACCCAGGGATCCCTATGTAGTATTTATTATGGACCCTATCGTATCTTGCAAAATAAGATTATTGATCCATCCCAGAAAGTTTTTGTTTTTGTTTTTGTTTTTGTTTTTTAATGTGAATGGATAATGTGGTACCAAATGTGGCCTATAGTAAATGCATCATAGGAGATGAAATTGTTGCTAGTGCTAATCTGTTGGCATTGGAAAACCAGGTTTCTGGCTGGGAAAAACTTACTGGATAAAGAATTTAGGGTGAGAATGGCTAAAAGGTTATGGGGAGATGACATGGTTTTGAAACTCATCTTTTCCTGATTCTAAGAAGTAGCTTGGATTTGTCATGTTTTGTTTTTGTTCATTTGCTTGGTTGCCTTTAGATGCTTTTTCTTTTTTAGTTACAGGAGAGAATAAAGCATTTAAAATATGTTTTTTTCTTATGTACACCCCAGAGGTGATGCTGATTGGCTACTACAAACCTGGAGCATGGTCAAGATGGAGGTCTTTCTGCCCACTTCACCCCATCCTTCATTATAGTTTGTCTAAGGATTGATTCCTCAGACTCACACAGTGTTGAAGTTGGTACCACATTCCATTTTCCAACTGAGGATACTGAATCTGTGGGGAGGGAAGGGACTCTGTTCACTATATCTTTGGCCTTCATCCTCCCATTACTATCAACTATAATCCTCAGCAACCCTAGAATCTTTGTAGGTTATTGTCAGTTTGCACACGGTTGCCTAAGGCAATGCAGGAAATTATTGGTGGAGGTGAAATTAAAATCCAGCTTTCCAGAGAAGTGGTTGAGGTTGAGTGCTCTTATCATCATCTTACCTAGTATAGTAGTGAAATTTTATAAAACTTAATCCTACTTTCATTCCTTCACTTAGCTGTCAGATATGTATAGGGCATTTTCTAAGGTACTTACCACATTCTAGGCCCTGACGATACAATAATGATTTCCTTTTTTCCACTCTCAGGGAGTTTATCATCCAGTTAGTGACTTAGTACATAAATGGTCAATTACAGAAAGAAAATCTAACAGAGATACATCAAAAGCAATATGAGAATGTAAAGATTATATAATAAATATTGCTTTGAATGGTGGAAAGGAGCTATAATAGTCTGTAATACTAGGCACTGGGCTAAGTGCTTTGAGTAAATTATGCTGTTTATATATTGGAAAGACTATTTCATTGGTCTTCAATGCATAGCTAGGTATATAGTCATCCTTCCTAATCATAATAGTGTTTCTTCTCTTCACCAAGCTTCAGTAGAATGTTCTTTTATATCTTGTATAGTATTTAAGACAATGCAATCTAATACAATATTGTATATCAGGAATAACATATCACTTTTGGTTTTAGGCAGATAAACCAATGATAACCAATAATTTGAAACAAACTCATCATTAAACATGGAGAAACATTTTCAGTGTGGATAATAAAATTGAGGGAGCCTGTAGACTCATGCAAAGACAGAAAATCAATGAAAGTCAAATGGAAGAGGACAGTTGGGTCTAGAGTTGGAGCCTCTGATACTGGGGACTAGAGGGAGGCATGCAAGTGGCTCTGGATGTTGAATACCAGTGGGAGATACAGCTACCAGCAGAATCAAGCTGTGGTATTCGCTTGTCTGGGCAGCTCTGCAAGTATAGACTGAGGTTCTCACTCAGTTGCTGGTGGGACATCGCAATATTCTAACACATTTACCTGGTATCTATCCACCTTTTTCTTCTGCTCTGCTTTTTGTTATCCCTTTTTAAATTTTCTCTCCATTTCTTCACAGAAATCTTTAAAGATACTCTTTTCCCTCTTTTATCCTACTTCCTTGTTTGGAGTGAATTTCCTGGGAATCTAAGGTTTGGAGCAAACAACAAAAAAAATTCAACTGCAGGCAAACACCCTATGAGAGTCCCCTAACCTCAAAACATCTCATTTTTCAAAATGTTCTGTGTATTGGTAAAAAAAAAAAAAAAAGTGTTATGTGTGTATATACATATGAAATAATACATATAAAGAAATATATACATATACATACACATATATAGACACAGAGCGACAGGAAGAGAATAAGTATGTGTGTAGGGAAGAGATGTGTGGGTGCGGAAAGTGTACACACTGATTTTTTAGTCCTTACAGGGTGTTTCAGTAAAAAAAGAGGATGTATTGGGGGCAGAGGGGGTAGCATAAAGGAAACAGATTTTTGTGGTCATTTTTATATTTTTAATTTGTTGACTATGGCAACAGAAAGAGTATAGATACTTCCAAATAGTAATTTAGAAGTATATTTGCCTTATAAGTTCTGATAACTTTTGCAGAATCTCCATCTATTTTTGGTTTAGGAAATAAATAATTGAAAAGTAACTTTGTATATAGGATAGAACAGAAGATGAAGCATGATCTCATCTTTTAATCAGCTATAAAGGTAGAAAATACTGATTGTTTTAAAATTGTAAGTCACATTTTTAGTTTTTCTATAAAATATCTGCAAAGATAATTTTTGAAATACTAGTTTTAAAATGAAAATAGGGCTCCTGGGTGGCTCAGCGGTGTGTCTGCCTTTAGCTCTGGGAGTTATCCTGCGGCCCTGGGATGGAGCCCCGCATTGGGTTCTCTACAGGGAGTCTCCTTCTCCCTCTGCCTCTGTCTCTGCCTCTCCCTCTGTGTCTCTCATGAATAAATAAATAAAATCTTTGGAAAAAAAATAAAATGAAAATAATGTGAAAATTATTATTAGAGCTTGTGGAAAACAGGTTGAACAAATTGTTGTTTACCACTAAAAGTCACTCAAATGTATATACTTCCCTTACATTTCAAGGTATTGTTTTTACAGAATTTTTTTCTGTTTTAATAAGATATAATTGACATACAACATTGTATAAGTAATGTGTGATTCTATTATGGAAAATAGATAGTCTCAGAAAATTAAAAATGGAACTACCATCTGCTCAAGCAATTTCACTTCTGTATATCCAAAGGCATTGAAAGAATTGTCTCAAAGAGATGTCTGCACCTCCATATTCATAGCAACATTATTTACAATGGCCAAGACATGGAAACAACCAAAGTGTCTATTGACAGATGAATGGATAAATTTATATATAAAATATTATACATATTACATATACTATATTTACATGTTATATATTATTTATATATATATACATTAGAATATTATTCAGCCATTAAAAGAAGGAGATTTTGCCATTTGTGACAAAATGGATGGATCCTTGAGGGCCTTATGCTAAATGAACTAAGTCAGACAGAAAAAGATAAATATTGTATGATCTCACTTATATGCAGAATCAAAAAGTAATTTTTCTGGATGAGAAATATGAAAAAAGATTTCAATATATTTGTCATTTAAGTGAACAAAAAAGGAAATATGACAGAGGATTAAGTGGTCTTAGAGTTCTTTCACTGAATTAACTATAAAGGTAGAAAATACTGATGGTTTTTAAAATTGTAAGTCATATTTAAAAAACTTTCAAATATATATATATACAAGGGTACATTTCAATCTACACGTTTATTCACTTACATTGGGTCAAAGCAATGTTTAATAACCAAGAGAGAGAATAAATAAAGTAATAATAAAATGATAAATAGGAATCATGAAATAACTTCAATTTTAGCAATCTGCTATGGTAGTGAAAATCTACTTTTTAAAATTTGAGAATTTTTATTTTTTTTTTCTTTAAGAGAAACTGAAGTAACAATTACAGTCTCAAAAACTGAAAAATTGTCTTTTTCTTCTTTTTTGATAAGACAACTGCCATATTTCACTGGCCCCACAGATTTCAGTTTAGAGGTTTGTGTTTTTCCTTCTCAAGCTGAAAAATAAATGTCACCAACATTAAGCAGTAGGATGTCTCCTCGGGTGCAGTATTTTTGGTGATAGGGATGACACTAATAGTAGAGGAATTTGACATTGGCGGCTATAGCAGTTGAAAAACATTCATCTCAAGTTTTTGTATTTGCCTGAAAATTTAGTATCTTAAACTTCGCAAAATTGAGTGATTCAGTTTTTATTTAATCTTTTCAGGGAATTTATTTGACAGCTTTGATTTAAAATACTTTATGTTTTTTAATAGTTTTAATTTTTTTGCACAGAAATATTGAGTATGGCTGCCAAAACTTACTTCCCAGGCTCATTTAAAAATCTCCAGTGCTACAAAAGATGCATAAGAAAAGATGTCTAAAATTAATAATACATAAGAAAAATCTTATAAAAACTAGCACAAAATGTGCTAGAAATAATAGAGGCAACGATAATATTTATGTGACTGACCACTTACTAGCTGCCTGATTGCTTTCATATGCTTTATTTCATTGACTCTTCACAAAACTCCTATGGCATCATCATCCCCATATTGGGTCTAATGAAATTGACAACAGTGAGATGAGTAGCTGAGTTGGAATTTGAACAAGAATATTCTTGATAATAGACTCTTGCTTCTAAACAATTGCTTTAAAAAATGCAACACTGAGACTCTAGGTGGGAGTCTATAAAGAACCTTGGACTTTCATTTGGAAAAGACAACCCTTCCTGGGAGCCCTAAGTCTATAGTCATCCACCTAAGAGAGAGTCTGCGCTCACTAGCTTATAACACATACTTACTGAAGGGATAAATAAAGGAGAAAATAGTTTTGAATGAATGGCATCACATCTTAGTTATTTGTATTAACCACATCAAGGGCTCCTTGAGGCTTGGATATGGAGGATTGTGTTTTTTTGAATTCATACAAATAGAACAAGTAAGTAAACTTATGGGAACAAGAGGGCAGATGTAATTAAAAGTGGGACTGTCATAGAAAGTGCATTTGAATAGTCCCTTTCAGCTTATGGCACCATAGGGAAGGGCAAGAATGAGCCCTGAAAGTCTAGGTGCCTGAAAGATGGCAGGATGGGAGATGGTTGGGGAGCAAGGGTAGAGTGTGAGAAATGAAGCCAAGGGAAAGACAAGGGACGAACGAACATCAAGAGATGTTTCCTTGTTATGTCCATCCCTACTGATGGCTGGTACACCATTACACTCCTAGAATAGAAACACTTTGAGAGTGGCATCTTTTCTTACTCATCTTTGAATCCCTCATAATTTTGATTTCAGAGCCTTGCTCAGTTTTGATCTCCATAAATGTGTAGTGCACAGGAAAATGAGTGCATGACAAATACACATGACTGGAAAATGCAGTTTGAGCTTCTTTTTAACTGAGAAATCCCAAATATTAATCAGATTGTGTCTGACATGTAATGATACAAAATTATATTGGAAATAAAGAGAAAAGAGTAGATGGCATTATTAACTGAGAGCTTGTGAATGTGCCCTAACTGTTCAAAATGAATATAGTGATGGAATCTACATGGTGCTTTAGTATTTGTGTTATGGCTGAACTACTTAGGTCCTTTTCTGTTGTCACTGTTTCTCTTGTTCTGCTTTTGGTTATCATTTCTGTTTTGTTTTAGGAACTGAATTATTTATTTTTAAGTTTTTATTTAAATTTTAGTTAACCTATAGTGTAATATTTGTGTCAGGTGTATGAAATAGTGATTCAGCACATCTGTCAACACCCTGTGCTCATCACAAGTGTGCTCTTTAATCCCTATCACTTATTTTATGCACACCTCCTACCTCCCCTCTGGTAACCATCAGTTTGTTCTTTATAGTGAAGAGTCTGTTTATTGATTTGCCTCCCTCTCTTCTTTCTCTCTACCTCCGTTTGCTCATTTGTTTTGTTTCTTAACATCCATATGATTTTAAGAACAAAGTCATTTGGTATTTGTTTTTCTCTGGCTGACTTATTTCACTTAGCATAATACTCTCTACTTCTATCCAGTTTTTTACAAATGGCAGGATTTCATTCTTTTTTTTGTGGCTGAGCAATATTCTATTTTATGTATGTGCCACATCTTCTTTATGCATTCATCAGTTGATGGACACTTGGGCTGTTTCCATAATTTGGCAATTGTAGATAATACCACTATAAACACTGGGGTACATGGAACCCTTTGAATTAGTATTTTTGTATTCCTTGAGTAAATATCTAGTAGTGTAATTGTTGGATCATAGGGTAGTTCTGTTTTTAACTTTTTGAGGAACCTCTATACTGTTTTCCACAGTGGTTGCACCAGTTTGCATTCCCACCAATAATGCAAGAGGATTCCCCTTTCTCCACATCCTCACCAACACCTGTTGTTTCTTGTGTTCTTGATTTTAGCCTTTCTGACATGTATGAGGTGATATCTCATTGTAGTTTTGATTTGTACTTCCCTGGTGATGAGTGATGTTGAGCATCTTTTCATGTGTCTATTGGCTGTCTGGATGTCTTCTTTAGAAAAACATCTATTTGTGTTTTCTGCCCATTTTTAAATTGGATTAGTCATTTTGTGGGGTTATTGTTGCTATTCATTTTTCTGCATATTACCTTGGAGGTGAATACAAATTACTGGCATAATGGGATGACTTTTCTGGGAACTCTGAGAGTAGAATAGCATAGTAAGGAGTGTTGTTGGCAGAATCATTAATCCTCTTCTTAGGTATAAATTGACTCCAGGGGCCCTTTTAAGATCTGTGGGGTGGTATCTCCGCATGGTTTGAGCTACTTTCAAGAGCAGACCTAGGTTCTAGGAGTCCTGGAACAGTTTTCTGGGCAAAGAAGAGTTGAATTTTCTCCTTGTCAGGAGAAAGGAAATAACTTGAACTACAACCATCGAGTACTGAGTAAGGACTAAACATCATGCTAAGTAAGAGGTGCAGAGCAGGAGAGAGGTCAAAGACCAAGGTCTGAGAAAAATCAATGTGCAGTTGGTTCTGGAAGTACTCCTGTCAATGATGGCATCATTCTTTTTTTTTTTTTTAATTGAAATTCGATTTGGATGGCATCATTCTTGAATGCAGTGAACTTTTAGGAATAAGGGACTACGTTCTGAGAGGGACTTAGTCATATCCATTTAGGATATTACGATTCCTATATGGATTTGAGGATCTAAAGTAAATAAATTGAACCTCAAGAATGTTTTATTTTAAAAATGCCTTGTTTTCCAACATGTACAACATGTTTTGTGGTTATTGTCATTGTACAGACTTAGTTTAGTCTAAACCTCTATGATCCTGAAGCATTAATGATTGTTAATGAAAATATTCACTTAGTTGAAGGCTTTTTTATTTATTTTTTTAAAAAATATTTTATTTATTTAAGAGTGAGAGAGAGAGAGAGGGCAGGAGCAGCGGGGAGGGGTAGAGGGAGAAGCAGACTCCACGCTGAGCAGGGAGCCTGATGCCAGGGCTCTATCCCAGGAACCTAGGATCATGACCTGAGCTGAAGGCAGATTTTTAACTGTCTGAGCCACCCAGGAACCCAGTGGAAGGCTTTTTTATATATGGTAAAAAAAATCAAAGTGCTTTGCATGTACATGGATTATAAAGATGAGTTCTGGAAATATACAAACATGAATTTGAATGCCGACTCTGTCATTTGGTAATTATATAATTTGGGGGAAATTTCTTAAATTCTCTCTGCTTTCCTTTATGTATAAATTGGGTACCTGAACTATAAGAGCAAATGAGATAATGCAGAGTTCATGCTTTGTTCAGTAGCAAGTACATAATATGGGATGATGCTGAGAGAATTTGGAGAGATACTATTTTTGGTCAACAAAGTCACCTTTAAGGCCAGCTTTTGGAGAGAGCAATATGTGCTCTTTCCTGTAAGGGCAGGCAAATTTATGTGTTGTTCATGGCAATCTTTAATGTTTATGCCCACTGAGAACATTTAGAGTGATGATTATGTTGATATGACCCATATTCACATTGAAATTGCTCTTTAAATGCCATTCATTAATAATTCTTTGATCATCTTTGTGTTTAACAAAATTGATAAAATTGCTTTCACTGTTTCTTTCTAATAAAAACCTTTTGGCGTTCCTCTGGACATTTTATTGATAAACTCTCCCTTAAGCATACATCCAAATTAAATGTGAGAATCTGCAGCTAAAAGAAATTGCTTCAAGGCAATGATTCACTAGGATAAAAAATCAATAGCAGTTTCATTAAGGAAGGAAAGATAGTTTAGACATACTCCTACCTAGCTTTCTTCTTAGTGAAAGAAAAGGAACAATTGTTGATTATGTCTTTCCTTTTTAGATACAGTGTTCATATCTGAGTAGTGTGTCTGCTGTATGATAAGTCTGTGGGTGTCCCTTCAAATCTGCTGGGTTTCTTGAATAGAGCTAGTCTTTACATTTTGAGACACTGACACTCATTTAAAGTACTGTTTCTTTAATAATGCATGTCATGCTGAGCTTACTACAGGAGAGATCTTTACAGCCAACAAATCCTACTGATATATTTAAATTAGTTAAATTCCAAATTTCTTTCTAAGTTTATGCTTTAATTCTTTCTTCCTCTCCATCTATTTCTTGGTTGATAGCTGGTTGGAGAGATGGGCAGATAGATAAGAGGACATGTGGACGGATGGACAGATGGATGTGGCAGACAGGAAAGGAAGGAACTAGAGTGTAGCACAGTGGTACATGTGCTTCTAACTCTGTGCTTTCCAGCTCTATGACTGGGCAATTTACGCAAGTTCTTTCTGTGTTTTATCACCTGCACAAAAAGGTCATAATCATAGTACCTCGTAGGACTGTGAGAACAAAAATGAGTTATTTGAAGTGTTGCAATCAATGTCTGTTGCATGGTAGGCACTATATGGCTATATAATTTTGTGCTGTATTATTAGTGACATTGTTGAAAAAAGATAAAGAGATAGGCAAATACAATGAAATTTTTAAGATACCATTTTATACCACAACACTTAAAATCAATTGCATTTTAGCTAGAAGGAACAAAATATGGCTTCTGGGTTATATCAGATGGGAGCTGGACAGTTTGCGCCATGAAATGTCCCAAAAGGAAGATGTTTTTACCTACAGAATGGGATATTAGGTGAGGTGGAGCCATATCCATGCAATAGGGTGAGTACCTCTCTCTTTAAGGCATTCAGTATTAAGGAAACATTCATATGGGGACCACACTCTGCTTTGAACTGAGTTAAGGGACTTAAAATCTCTTTTCCAAAGCAAGGAGTAATGGTTAGTTTTTCAGAGTGTAGAATTAATCAGGACACTCATTCCAAAGGTAGAGAGAGAACTTTATCATAAGTTGTTGCATGTCCCATATCAGGTATAAATATATGTGTATATATATATCCTATCCTATCCTTAGTGATAGGATACTATTTCTCCTTTGATAGGCAACATAAGTATCAAAGAGTTTTTCAGTAACTTTATTATAAAATGTGATTCAAATTCTCAAGAGTTTAACTTGCCCAATCAGTTTTTACTTAGACACTTCTTTCAAGACCTATGAGATTCACTCAGTAATAACTAAGCAGAATTGATAACATTTACTACTTTTTCTTAACAGTCATGCACTGTTCCAATTGCTTAGCGTGGATTTTATATTATTTCTCCTCATTGGGATTGTTAGGAGGTTGATAATGTTACTATTTTGATTTTGTAGATCCGGAGACTGTAGCACAGAGATGTTAAGTACATAGCCCAAGGTCACACAGCAAGTCAGTACCAGAGCCCAGATTCAAACCCCATGTGATTCCAGAGCCTGGATACTAAACGATGTTTTATATAACAAGTGCTTGATATTTTTGAATGGTTATAATATCTAGTGTTAAATATAGCAAGAAAAAGATTTCTGCTTAACATGAGAATTCACTTCTAGGTTTGTAGGTTTGTGTCAAGTATGTGTACTTGAAGTACATTAAAAAAAAAAAGGATTTCATTCATTTGATAGAGAGAGAGAGTGAATGAGAGCTTGAGCAGAAGGAGAGATAAGCAGACTCTCCACTGAGCAAGGAGCCCAATGTGGAGCTTGATCCGAGGACTCCAGGATCATGACCTGAGTGGAAGGCTGACTGAGCCACCCAGGTGCCCCTTGAAGGACATTTTAAAATAGCAGAAATACCCATCTCCTTTCCCTTCTAGTACAAAAGGAGATAAGGAGCCCCTCTTACTTTGCCTGATAATTGTTCAATTGCCTTCTTTTTTATGTAAATTTTGCAGGAAGGAAGAAGTAGACTAAAGGTATTTTTATTCTTTAGTCCACTTAAGAAAAATGCCAGAAAAGCAAATTTCATTGTGCCTGTTAGTTATGAGATTGTTTTGATTGGTGGCCTGTGGGGAAGAGCATGTACTAACCTCTGCTCATGATGCCCAATATTTGTGTCCGCTGGTTCAGATTGAACTTTGTCTACTGGCCTTGAAAGGGCTTGGCAGCTGCATTTAAGAAATGTGCTATTAATGGAGGCCCCACCATGCAATGGACTAATTTACATACATTGACTCATTTCCTTACAACAACAATGCAAAGAAGGCCTGGTTATCCCTGTATAACAGGTAAAAAGAGCCAGGAATACAGAAATTCTAAAATTTGCTCAAAGTCACACAGCTCATGAGCAACAGAACTCAATTCTGGATTCACATCTCTGGGATTCCTGCCCACCTTCCACCTGCCCATAATGCCTTTTATTATAGTTCAAGTGTGTGATCTAGAAAATGCTTCTTCCCATTACTTCTCACAGGGCAGAAGGATAATTTCCAGCTGGTATGATTTTTCTGGAGTCTCTCACCTTCCCTTGCCTACTTTTTGATCCAGATTGTTCAGCCTGTGGAGACGGCTTTGTCACTGTATCTGGCTTTGCTCCCTGCTCACAGATAGGGATGGAGGAGGCAAAGATCACTTAATGCTTTATAGACTAAAAGGACCCGAAACCTGATAATGGTTGTCATGAGTCCGAGATTTCATTCCTCAGTCATGGCATTGTACTTGTTTGAATAGACTTTAGGGCTCCTATCTAGAAAATGAATAATTAGAGTTAGGCACCTTATGGTTACAGAGGGAACTCTTATACGCCTCCAAAAGAAAGTTTGTAGAAATACCTACAAGAGTAGCTTTTAGATCAATACTGGTGTTAACAGTCTCATATTGGAGGCAGTTAGGATAAATAAATATTAACTTCCATGAGGTGCATTTTTTTTTTTTACTATAGTATGATTTTGAGAGATGATGACATTATCCAATCTCAAACTTCAGGGCAACAACTTTGTATGAAATCTCTGGTTTGCAATAGTGCTTTTACCATTCCTCATTTGTTCCTATTCTCCTACTTCCTGTTAGTCAAAGGAAGTATATTTGTACTGTCACAGTGTTTGTAGATATAATTAATTTAGCTTTTTGAAGTGGCATGCTTTCTTGGGTTCTTTCAGTAGGAATGGACAAGACTGTTTGTGCGTGGTTTTGTGTATGGACTCCCAAAATCAACTCTAGTCTAATTGAGTCAGTGAATCAGCTTACATTTACAGAGCTGGAGCTCTCAGCTGGGGGTGGGGTGGAACCAGGCATTTTAACCAGAATTGAACATCTGCTCAGTGCTTAAGTAGCCTGAGCCTCCAGACTCTGGCCAGCCTAATGGACTTGCCACCGCATCTCTGCTATTGAACAGTGATTAGTATACAGATTGGGACATATTTGGTTTCAGTTCAGTCTGTTTCCACAGATGAGGCCTGAGTATGATCACATCATATAAATTATTTAAGGTACAGCATCTATGTAATCTGAGCCATAAGTAAAAGTTGGCCCACCGTCTGTTCTGTCACCCTGGAGGACTCTTTATTTTCCAAAGGAAATAGTCCATCTTGTGAACTGACATCATTAGAGTCATAAAAATTCAAATGTGCCTTGAGCGATTTCTTTACTTTGGCATAAGGTCTCAAGTACAATATCCAAAAGCTTAGCATTCTCTGTTGGCTTAGGGTTAGATGGAAGAAATTTCTAGAACACTAATTGCAGTTCCCAAACCGTGTTACTGGTTGTTGTCTGAAGAAATTTGAACCTGTAAACGCCATTCATTTTCACTGATGCTGAAAAGTTCAAGTTTTATTTTTTTTATTTGTGCAATTTAATTTGATTAGAAATGCATTTTGGTCATGGATTTTTCAGGACAGTGAAATCAACAACAGAGCTTATTCTTATAAAATCTGTTTAGTTTTTCTGTGAAAAACTACTGAGCTTAGAAACAAAATTGACTTGTCGAAGGGCACATGGTTAGAACCAGTACCCAAATGACCTGACTTTTGAAAGACCTTTTTTTTTTTTGTTACATCATCTCCCATCCACATCCTCCTATTTCAGTAAAGAATTGCAGCCCAGGCCTCTGTCATATTCATTCCCCCACTACGGTTTCAGTGAGTTGGAAATAGAAAGGGAAGGGGGAACTAGATCCATCTCCCCTTTCCTCCGTTGAATCACCTTGCCAAATATAGTTGCTACATTCTGTCTATTCTTATCCTGTCTGGATAAGACCTGCTCCTTGATCCTGTCCTTTTCCTTCTCCTCTTTTTCTTTTTTCTTTTCTTTTCTTTTCTTTCTTTTTTTTTTTCCTTTCTGAATACATGCAATGAAGACTTTGGGGTAGACCATGCCCAGTGACAGCATCCTTGTAGTTAAAAGGTCTGACAGTTACAGCCCCACTACTGAAAGGTTCATAACTCATGCTCTTCAGGAGGAAGGAAAACAACACAAGGTGTCTAGAGCTTTGTTACTCTCTTCTTTGACAGGGATTCTGAACTGGAGCTGCCTCTCAGGACCAGACGGGAGACCCTGGCCTCTTTAGTGACTTTCTGGAAGTGCAATTTTAATTTGGCTTCCCTATTTAAGAAAATAACTCGATTCAACCAATGGAGTTTAAAAAGGGATATTTGTTTCGTCCATTTGATATCTTTCCTTTCCCATCATAGGCTGTACTGGTCTCCAGAACTGGAGAACAAAGTACCCTTTACCTGTGAAGCCCTAGGGCACGACTTCTGTGAATGCTAGTGCCAGTGGGTGACTTGGCACTCTCTTCATGGAGGCATTTGCACCTCAGGCTCTTGGTTAGGCACTCAATTTAGAAGTCTTCTAAAAAGTGCCTTTAATTCAAGTTCTTTAAAGTAGTTCTTCTTAAGTCCAAAAGTGAAACAATTCCCCAAATGATGAATTCCTTAAAAATGCATGGAGTTTAGGACAGCAGTAGTAAATAATTGGCAATTCAATAGCTCTTAAGTCCTTTCTACTCTCTGGAAGCTCTTGACTAAAGATGGCACTCACATAAAACAACCACAAAGGACATAGTTGCTTAAAACAGTAATACCTTGGAGTCATTTTTTCTTCGGCCAAAATATATTCTTTGATTATTTCCTGGTAATTAGGACTAGCCTCCAGCAGAACCAAAGGCAGCAATTTCCCCTGCAAGGGCTGCCCCCTCTCTTTCCCTTGCACACTTGGAAACTTGCAGCCTGTCTGCTTTTTGGAAGACTGGCTTCCTTCATTCTGCTGACCCAGATCAGATTATGTTAATGTCTGTTTATAACATCAGTTGCTTCTCATAAAAATGCTCACCTCCCCTAGGTTTGTTTTAATGTGCAATGTCTTAAACCAGAAAACTAAATCTCTGTCCTGACAGTCAGACTTGTCTAAATTGCAGTTCAGGGGACTTTATGCTAGAGACCCCCAAAGAACACCACATAGGCCAACGGCTTACTCTCTTATGTGCAAGGCCACTTTTTTTTTTTTATTTTGCATGTACTGGGTTTTGTTTTTCTTATCAGGTCAGCCATGGCAGAGGTAAAATGCATTAAGCTAAGGAAGGTGGAAAGCAAAGTTTAATTGTGAAGAAGAAAGAATGTTTGGAATTTGTTCAGGATGTTACCAACTAACTGTACTGTTCTAAAAACTAGATGGCAATTTAAATTCATTATTTCCTTGATTTTCTAAGTTTTTAGATTCTTAACATTTTCTTAATTACAGAATTAATTAGCATGTTGATGGAAAAATCATTAGATGGCGGAATTCATAAAGCCTCTGTTTTTACGAACCATTATTTGCACAACAGAGCGCGGTGGTTTTAATTACAGTCAATAGAGCAATTGGGCCAAATTGCACCCTGTTCCTCGAGTCTGAGAACTCACATGTCTCTTATCTTTTGACTGGTTATCGTTTTACATAGAGATTGCTGTTTTCCTTGAACCTTCCCAAGGTGTAAAGATAGGGTAGAGAATTTGGAGCCTGGGGATGCTTTGTGCTTTTTCAATCTTCTTTTCGTAGTTTTTACTAAGATAAAAACTCAGGGATGCTTTTCTACATATTATCAAAGCAATGAAAAGCCCTAATGTTCTCCGCAGTATCCTATTATTGCTCCTTCACTGTCTGGACTCTTGGTTCTGGGCTACTTGCCCCCACCTCTGGTGGACATGAGCAACCAAGCCCAAGGGGACTGTGTGTGGAATTAACTTTACTTTTATTTACACTTAGCTGTGTGGTTTACAGTGAGAATTCAATCTGAGGGGCTACTGCAGCCCTGCTCTGACCAGGAGGGATTGTAGCGACACAATAGCATAATACCGTTATATAATCCTGTATTAAAATTTCTGCCTTTTTTCCCCCCACCTGATTCTACTGAGATCACACCTACCTCATCCTCCCCATAATCAATTTCTCTTGGCTTAGAAATTATGCTGTTCCCAGCTTTCTGAAGGTGGTGGAAAGGAGAAGGAAGGTGTGTCTAAAAAGCTACATTATTTGGAAGAGAGCATTCACTTAGTTGGCCATGAAATAATTTCCAGTTGATAATCTTTTCAGCCTATCAACCAGAAATTATACCTAAAAAATGTAATAAGCTTCCTTATCTCTTCTCTATGGTTTCAATTTTCAGCTTCTCCAGTGAGCTGGAGATATAGCTGTGAGACATACATTGTTTGTTATACTTGATTGATGAACCCTTGTTTGCTACATTTAGCTTTTAAAGTAGATAACCTTGACAGAATTCTACATTTTTCTAAAATTAAAACTTCCTAATGTGCTCTTTTCCACCACTAGTCTCTCTTTTCCTCAGGGTAGCTCTTGCCCACCTTGTCATTAAAATGACAAAGTGAATGATAACCCTCTCATTTGCATGTCAGAGACCACTGATGTCCTATAATACATTCTTTCAGCCCAAATGCCATCCCTCTGAACCTTCATGCAGTTTATGTGCATATGGATTCACAGGTACTCTGCTTTTTTGTTTTGTTTTGTTTTGTTTTACATTTTTTCCAAAGCCTTTTTTATTGTGGTAAAAAAGACATGCTTGTAAAATTTACTTTCTTAACCAGTTTTAAGTCTATGGCTCAGCATAGTCATTGATTTCCAGTGGATCTCTAGTCATTTTCATCTTGTTACCCTGAAAATCTATACCTACTAAACATTAATTCCCCATTGTCCTCCCTTTAGCCCCTGACAACCATTCACCTTTCTGCTTGCTGTTTCTATGCTTTTGACTACTTTGATGAGTGGATTTACACAGCACTTATCCTTTTGTGACTGGCTCATTTCACTTAGTAAAATGTCCATGTTGTAGCATATGATAGAATTTCCTTCCTTTATAAAGCTGCATAGTATTCCATTATATGATTACAGCACGTTTTCTTTCTCCATTCATATATCAGTGGATGTATGAGTTGCTTTCAACTCCTAGTTATTGTGAATAAAGCTGTGATGAACATAGATATGCAGACGTCTCTTCAAGATCCTACTTTGAATTCTTCTGGATCTATACCTAGAAGTGGGCTTGCTGGTTTTGGGTAGTTCTATTTAAAGTTTTTTTTAAAGATTTTATTTATTTATTCATGAGAGACCCAGAGAGAGAGAGAGAGAGAGAGGCAGAGACACAGGCAGAGGGAGAAGCAGGCTCCATGTAGGGAACCTGACGTGGGACTCAATCTTGGGTCTCCAGGATCACACCCTGGGTTGAAGGTGGCGCTAAACTGCTGAGCCACCCAGGCTACCCCTATTTAAAATTTTTTAAGGAACCCCTGTACTCTTTCCGTAATAGCTGCTGCATTTTGCATTCTCGGGAACAGTGTATAAGGGCTCCAATTTATCCACATTCTTGCTAACAATTGTTTTTTGTTCAAAAAACAATTTTGTTTTTTGTTCTTCTGATAGTAGCCATACTAATGGGTATGAGCTGTTATCCTATCATAGTTTTGATTTGCATTTATCTTACAATTAGTGATGTGGAACAATCTTTTCATATGCTTTTTGGCCATTCGTATATCATTTTAGGGGAAATTGTTTATTTAAGCGCTTTGCTCATTTTTAATTTTTTTAATTTAAATTCAGTTAGCCACCTTATAGCACATCATTAGTCTCAGATGTAGAATTCAGTAATTTATCATTTCCATATAACATTCAATGCTCATCACATCATGTGCCCTCCTTAATGCCCATCACCCAATTACCCCATCCCCCTACCCACCTCTCTTAAGCAACCATCAGTTAGTTACTATAGTCAAGAGTCTCTCATGATTTTTCTCCCTCTCTGATGACTCCCCATTCAGTTTTCCCTCCCTTCCCTTATGATCTTCTACATTGTTTCTTATATTCCACATACAATTGAAACCATATGATAATTGTCTTTCTCTGATTGACTTATTTTGCTCAGCATAACACCCTCCAGTTCCATCCACACGGATATAAATGGTAATGTAAATGGTAAGTATTCATCCTTTCTGATGGCTAATATTCCATTATATGTGTGTATGTGTACGTATGTGTATATATATACCTCACATCTTTATCCATTCATCTGTTGGTGGACATCTTGGCTCTTTCCACAGTTTGGCTATTGTGGACATTATTTCTATAAACGTTGGGATGCTGGTGACCCTACAAATCACTACATTTGTATCTTTGGGGTAAATACTTAGTAGTGCAGTTGTTGGGTCATAGGGTAGCTCTAGTTTTAACTTCTTGAGGAACCACCATACTGTTTTTCAGATTGGCAATACCAGCTTGCATTCTCACCAACAATATAAGAGGATTCCCCTTTCTCTGCATCCTCACCAACATTTTTTGTTTCCTGACTTGTTAATTTTAGCCATTCTGACTGGTGTGAGGTGGTATCTCATTGTAGTTTTGATTTGTATTTCCCTGATGTCGAGTGATATGGAATGTTTTTTCATGTGTCCATTGGCCATGTATATCTTCTTTGGAAAAATGTCTGTTCATGTCTTCTGCCCATTTGTTGACTGGATTATTTGTTCTTTGGGTATTGAGTTTGATAAGTTCTTTATAGATTTGGGATACTAGCCCTTTACCTGATAGGTCATTTGCAAATATTTTCTCCTATTTCGTAGATTGTCTTTTAGTTTTTGTTGATTGTTTCCTTTGTTGTGCAGAAGGTTTTCATCTTGATGAAGTCCCAATAGTTCATTTTTGCTTTTGTTTCCCTTGCCTTTGGAAAACTGTCTAGCAAGAAGTCACTTCGGGTAAGGTCACAAGGCTTGCTGCCTGTGTTCTCCTCTAGGATTTTGTTAGATTCTTGATGGATTCCATTTAGGTCTTTCATATGTTTTGAGTTTATCTTTGTGTATGTTATAAGAAAATGGTCCAGTTTCATTCTTCTATATGTGGCTATCCAGTTTTCCCAGCACCATTTATTGAAGAGACAGGCCTTTTTCCATTGGATAGTCTTTCCTGCTTTGTCAAAGATTAATTGACCATAGAGTTGAGGGTCCATTTCTGGGTTCTTATTCTGTTGCATTGATTTATATTTCTGATTTTGTGCCAGTACCATACTGTCTCAGCATTACCTTGATCCTCAAACCTTATAAAGACTCTATCAAAAAGGAGAACTACATACCAATATCTCTAACGGACATGGATGCCAAAACCCCCACCAAGATACTAGCCAATAGAATCCAACAGTACATTAAAAGGATTATTCACCACAACCAAGTGTGATTTATTCCTGGGGTGCAAGAGTGGTTCAACATTTGCAAATCAATCAACATGATACATCACAGTAATAAAAGAAAGGACAAGAACCATTTGATCCTTTCAATTGATGCAGGAAAAGCATTTGACAAAGTATAGCATCCTTTCTTGATTAAACCTGTCCATAATGTAGGGATAGGAGGAACATACCTCAATATCATAAAAGCCATCTACAAAAAGCTGAAAGCAAATATCATTCTCAATGAGGAAAAACTGAGAGCTTTTCCCCAAGGTCAGGAACACAACAGGAATGTCCTCTCTCACTACTGTTGTTCAACGTAGTGCTGGAAATCCTCGCCTCAGCAATCAGACAACAGAAGAAAAAGGCATTCAAATTGGCAAAGAAGAAGTCAAACTCCCACTCTCTGCAGATGACATGATATTTTATGTGGAAAACCCAAAAAACTCTACCCTAAAATTGTTAGAAGTCTTACAGGCATTCAGTAATATGACAGGATATAAAATCAATGCACAGAAATCAGTTGCAACTCTATATACTGAGACAGAAGAAGGAGAAACTAAGAAATCGATCCCATTTGCAATTACACCAAAAACCATAAGATACCTAGGAATAAACCTAACCAAAGAGGTAAAAGATTTGTAATCTAAAAACTACAGAAAACATATGAAAGAAATTGAGGAAGACACAAAGAAATGGAAAAACATTCCATGCTCATGGAATGGAAGAACAAATATTGTTAAAATATCTATGCTACCCAGAGCAATCTACACATTCAATGCAATCCCTATCAAAATACCATTGACAATTTTCATAGAGCTGGAACAAATATTCCTAAAATTTGTATGGAATCAAAAAAGACTCTGAATAGCCAGAGGAATGTTGAAAAGGAAAACTAAAGCTGGTAGCATCACGATGCCAGACTTAAGCTATATCGCTCATATTTTTATATCAAGTTATTTGTTTTGTTGTTGAAATTCTTTAAATATTCTGGATATTAACTTCTTGTTATATATATGAGTAGTGAATATATTGTGATTCTGTAGGTTGGTTGCCCTTCAACCTTATTGTTTCCTTTGATGCACAGCAGTTTTTAGTTTGATATAGTCCCATCTATTTTTTGTTGCTTGTTCTTTTGATGTCATGTGTAAGAACATATTATAAAATCCAGTGTTATGAAGCTTTTCCCCTGTTTTCTTCTAAGTTTTATAGCTTTAGTGCTAAGTTTCTTCTAAGTTTTATAGCTTTAGTGCTTACATTTAGGTCTTTAATCTATTTTGAGTTAATTTTTGTATATGGTATAAGGGTCCTAGTGCATTTTGTGCAGTGGACATTCAGTTTTCCCTATACCATTTGTTGAATGTTTAGTCTTTCCTTAATGTGTAGTCTTGACATTGTCTGTTTGAGGTCCTTTGAGATTCCATATGAATTTTAGATGGTTTTTATATTTTTTATGGTTTTTATATTATCTTTATAATTTAATATATTATATTAAAATGTCATAGAATTTTGATAGATATATTGCTTTGAATCTATAGATTGCTTTGGGTAGCATGGACATTTTAACAATATTAAGTCTTCCACCTCATGGGTATGGGATAACTTCCCACTTATTTTCCATTTCTTTGAATACTATTTTGTAGTTTTCAGTGTACAAGTCTTTCATCTCCTTGTTTAAGTATATTCCTAAGTATTTTATCCTTTTGGATGCCCTATAGTAATTTGTTTTCTTGGTTTCCTTTTAGGATTGGTCATTGTTAGTGTACAGAAATACAAGTAAATTTTGTGTGTTGATTTTGTATCCTGCAACCTTGCTGAAATTGTTTATTAGTTGTAACCATCTCCCATCCCCATGGAATCTTTTGAATTTTTTTGCAAATGAGATCATGTTATCTGTGATCAGTGATAATTTCACTATTTCTTTTACAATTTAGAAGCCATTTATTTTTTTCTTATCTAATTTCTTTTGCTAGGACTTCTAGTACTATGCTGAGTAATAGTGGTGAGAGTGAACATCCTTGCCTTGTTCCTGATCTTAGAGGAAGATCTGTTTTTTACCATTGACTATGGTGTTAACTATGGAGTTTTTGCATATGGATTTTATTATATTGAGATAGTTTCCTTACATTCCTAGTTTGCTGAATATTTTTATCATTAAAGGACGTTGACTTTTGTCAAATATATTTTATGTATCATTTGAGATGATCGTGTGGTTTTTATACTTTATCTTGCTTATACAGTTTATTGTATTGATTGATTTTTGTTTGTTGAACCATCCTTGCATATTTGTAAATCCCACTTGGTGTATAATCCTTTTAATGTGACATTGAATTAGGTTTCACTAGTATTTTGTTGTGGATTTTTACATCACTATTCAAAAAGGATATTGATCGAATTGTTTTCTTATTGTGTCTTTGTCTAGTTTTGGTGTCAGAATAATACTGGCCTCATAAAATGAGTTTTGATCCTTTTTGATTCTTTGGGGAATTTGAGAAAGATTAGCATCAATGCTTCTTTAAATGTTTAGTTGAATTCTCTAGGGGAGCCATCTGGTCTTGGGCTTTTATTTGCTGGGAGTTTTGATGTTACTCCCTCCTTACCTCATGTCTGAGGTAGATAGATTCCTTCTACCATTTTTGGTCTCATCTCTTCCCCTGAACTCTCCATCTGGTAATCTCTTTCCATTAACTTCCTCCAATAAGTAATCCTAATTCTGTTTCCCTTTCCCTTTTTCTTCATCCCTTAAAGAAATGCTTTTCTTTTAAACCTCATTTACCTTTATTTACTACTGGTACTTTTTCTGTCAAATTGTGAAAGACTATGGTAGATTCAAAATTCTGCTCCAGCATTCCCTTCTCTGGTTACAGAAACTACTTACATAAACCTTGTGAGCCTTCATTTTCTTGATTTAAAATAAAGACAAAAAAACCACAGTAATAATGATAATATCACCCTTAAATAGTTGGAATTGTAAAGGCTATCACATACATGTGCTGATCTTGATCTTCCTGGATATGTCTGATGTATTTGGAATATTTTCTTCCTGGAAATTGCTTCCTCTCTTGAAAATATGTTTTTAAAATTTCATCCTACATCTCTGGACATTCCTTTTTTCTTGATAAGTTCATTTCCTTCACTTGCCCTTTGGTGTCTTTATTCTGCAAGGGTCTGCCTTCAGTTCTTTTCTTCTTGTGCTTACTGTTTTCTGAACTCTTGCACTCAGAATCATATGTACATTTTTAATATTCATTTGGGGTACAGCATATATACTGGGGAGATAACATATGTACCCCCAAATTTCTTCTGAAATCCAGACATGCTTATGGTCTACAGGTTTCCCTGGATGCTATATAGTCACTTCAAGCTCAGTTGGTCCAAATTGTTGCTCATCAGCATCTCTGAGAAACTCTTCTGTTCATTCTATTTATCATTTCTGTGAATTTCTTTGAGACCTTCTCAGCCATACTGTTTATGTTAATAAAAAATTCCTTATCCCATCCACTTCTCACTAATTCCCTTTGCCCTGTCTGCATCTTAAGTGTTCCTATTTTTCTCCTTGTTTCTCAAATATGTTGCTATCCTATTGTTCATAAATGGTCTCTTTGTTTCCAACTTTTGAGTCGTTTCCAAGTTATTGTTATAAAACACAAACTTGCTTCTGAAAATTTGCTGCATAAAATCCTTTAGCAAGTAAACTGGGATAATCCTTTACCGGTTTTAGGATAAAATCTGAACTCCTTTGTATACCAGGAAGACTCTATGGTTTGTCTTCTGCCTCAGCTTTATATTCTGTGTTCTGTCACATAGGTTGTTTTTTTTTTTGTTTGTTTTTTTTGTTTGTAATTTAAAAAATTGAAGTGTAATTAATATACCATGCTGTATTGGTATCAGGTATAAATATAATGATTCAACAATTCCATACCTTACACGGCTCATCAAAATAAATGCACGCTTAATGTCCTTTATCTATTTCACCCATCTCCTTACCCACCTCCCCTCTGACAACCACTTGTTTGTTCTCTGAATTTAAGAGTCTGTTTTTGTTTGCTTGTCTTTTTTTCTTTATTAATTTATTTCTTAAATTCTACATATGAGTAAAATCATATGTCTTTCTCTGACTTTTTTTACTTAGTGTTATACCCTCTAGATCTACCCATATTGTTGCAAATGGCAAGATTTCATTCTTTTTTATGTTTAATAATATTCTACTGTATATCCATTCATCTGCTGATGGACACTTGAATTGTACCATTATTTACAATAATTAAGATATGGAAACAATCATAATATACAATTTTGAGCAACATGAAACTACTTGTCTTTCCAAGAAAGTGTATTTCTTTTACTTGATAGTTTTTTCATCTCTCCCTCTCATCTCTCCTTCTCCTTCTTCACCTTATTTTTTCTCTCCCTTCCTCCTCCTGTTTCTGACTTTGTGACTTTTTTCAGACTTTCTCTCTTATGTCTACATAATTAACTTCTTTTAGTCTTTCCAGAACAGCAAAAACATCTCTGGCTTCATGAGCTCTATCCTGATCACTTACCTCACACACATAGACATATGATTAGAATAGACCTACCTCAGCTAGGTACCCAGGTATGTTGACTTCTGGAGAGTTATCTTTTCATTGTTCTGCTGCCTAAGACATGGTTTGAGTTTCAGGCAAACTGACTTAGGGAATACTAACAAGAGGATTTTCTTCTATTGCTACTCAACTAGAACATACATCTTTTGACATTTAGATAATGTTGTGGGATCCTTATTAAATAATTGGCTGCAAGAATAGAGTGCTTGTTCAGAGTGTTGAACAGATAAAGTCAGCTGTGTAAGTAGCAAAGGGCTTAAGTCTGTCAAACTGTGGGGCATTTCATTAGCATTTCTGAGGAACAGTTGTTAATTTTTGAGAAAGGTTGACTTGATCATAGTAAATTTTGCCTCTATGGATGGAAGTCTACCTTGGTCCAAGCAGGTAGACTGTAAATAGTCAGGACTGACTGATGACAGACATTGATAGGAGACAATCAGTGCTTAGAAATGCAAGAATATTGACAAGAGTAGAGATTTTTCGAGATCAATTATTGACAACAGTTATTTCAATATAATTGTTTCTTTTTCTTAAGGGGTGGTCACCAAGTTAAAGTACTTCTAATTGTCTGTCAAGACACATTGGATTATATCCATTCTTATCATGTGAGTCCTCTCCAGGTCCAGAGGTTGGGAGGAAGAAGGAAAGAGTTTTATACATATTTTTTCTTTTGAAAATAGCCTCATTTGATTTTTCACGACTTTGCTTATATTTGTATAGTTTTTAATATTTTGAAAGCATTTGAATAGCATTTTTTTCAGTATAACCCACTGCATCTTATTTTTGGCATTATTGTAATCCAATTTATAATCATATGTTAACAAGATTATGTGTCTGTATCCCTGGCATACTCCAAAGAATATATATTTAATGCTCTAGGTTTGAAGAAGCATTCTTTATATGAAAAAGGCACTCATTTCTTTTGTTAATGATTTGTACAGAAAATAACCATGTTTTACATATAAATTTAAAACCTCCAAATTCATAATTGAATGATATACTTCTTTAATTTGTGGAAGTCTAATATTAAAAGATTGTCAGATAAAAGACAACTATTTTTTTAAAAAAGGAAGAAATAAAAAGAAGTTTATTACAGATTTTGAGGAGTCCAACTCAAATGTTTCTACAGAGTGGGTTGATAGAGTCATAAAATATAATACATGCAAAAAGAGAAATAAAGTATTGAAAAAAATCATTCTTCTCTTTTTTCCCTTTATCTTAATCAGAAAAAAATGAAAATTGTTCTATAAACATGAGTGAGGTAAAAAATATTACCAGAGTATTAGTTACTAGAGAAACAGAAATGAAATTTGGAAATGAGATTTATCATCTTCTCACTTTAATTTGTACTCCTGCTGTACTGTAAATGTAATAACCATCAACATGAAAAATGTAACAGATTGATAATACCATTGAGTTTTAATTAAACCACTGAAATGAAAAGGACCCAGATGGATAACTGGGAAATGTAGTTATCCTTTATGAAATGTGCTGGATTGCCCGTTTGTTCTGTTTCCTATAAATTAATGCTCTGCCAAAAATAGTGCTCCATCAGAAGATTTACTAAACATTAATCATTTAAGTTTATAAAACATATGGTTGCTTTAGTTTTTTCAATTTAGTTTTGAAACTCTTATCACTCCACATCAGCAATTGTTCGCTTTCCTGATTACTTCCTGTGACAACTTCCCATTTCGGCAATTTTCTACATAAGTAGAACAATAGAACTGAAATATGTATATATTGTTTTTCTACGAAGTCATTGGTCTGATCCATTTGCTTTAGATTGCCAGATTTGTAATCTAAATTTTGGTAGTTTTAGGTTCTATGAATTCAGGAGTTAAAAAAGAAAGGACACCTTAAGAAGCCACTCTGTTAGAAAGTTTTCATCACTCCTGGAAATAGCAACCACTGACATTGGTTCAGTTAAAACACAAAGCAGTTGTGATTGTCTTATCAGTTTGACATAAGGATGAATTGGCTACTTAGGATTTGGGAATCCAGGTTTTCAGAAGTTTTCAGAAAATGGTTTCCAGAGTCCACCAAGCAGACTACTACTTATTTTCAAACAAAAGCACCCTATGGGAGAGTTGTGGTTGTAAACGTGCAAATTTCCAGTTTTTTACTCCTCCTATGTCACATGACCATTTGAAGATGAACTTTATCTGGTAGCAGAACTGGACTTAAATGTTGAATTAGAAACAGCATTTTAATGGCAGCTTCGGAGAAGTGGGATAGATGAGTTTAATCAAAGAGCAATTCTGTGTGTTTTTATCTTAGGGTTAACCTATGTAGGGTATCCAAATTTTCTATTTGTAAAGGGCACAAAAATCAGTTGTTTGTTGTTGAGTGCCTATTATGCTGGCATTGTGAGGATGGTGTCCCTAAGTAAGATATCTGAGAGGAAGATATCTCTAAGTTGTGACTGTGCTCCCAGGCACAGAGAGATAGAGATAGCAAAACAAATAGGAAATAGGAAATTATTATATAATTGATTCCACCTGGATGCTATAAGTATTCAAGGGCAGGTGGGATCAGCATAAGTTGTTTATAAAAATAGGACTAAATTAGAACACTAGGTTGTAATAGATTATTGGAATTTGGAAATAGGAGAGTAGACCATTTTAACTAATGAGATTAGCACAGAGACCTGGGGGAAAATGATTATGATGGGACAGGGGATATTGAGTATTCAAGGAGAATGGTTCATGTTAAGGAATAGATGCAGAGAAGGTTGGCTGGACAGGGAAGGTCCAGGCATCAAGGCGATCTAAGGGAAAGTGGCAGAGTTAGATCTTTTATGACAGGACACTCCAAACCATTATTGTTTCTTGAGCCACGAAGTAATCTAAAAGAACACAGTGGTGGGCAGATGAATCTGGCAGTGGTACTTAGCTGGAAAACTACTACAGTCATCCAAGATAATTAGTGACTTAAAAAAACACACACACACGCACACACACACTAGAGAGCAAAGACTCCAAGATGTGGACTCAGTCATTGTATAGTCCAGCACCTGTATCTGCTTAGGATGCCTGCTCAGCCTCTTTGGCTGAGAGGCCTTGTGCCCCTTAAATCCTGCTCAAGTTGATTTGCCCTACACCTCCCAGGGCAGAGTGATTTGTCTCATGATGTCCATTTAACTCCATGTAAACCAGTAAGAGTGTTTTCCATACTTTTTTTTTCCTGATTTTTCTAGTTAGAGAAAGTCGTATTTTACCTTCTGCCATGAAGCAATAAGGATATGAGACTAGAACTGCCTGCCAGTATTGTTACAGCTTCTTGGGACAGCAAGCCCAAGAGAGTGAAGCCAGCATTCAGTAAGATGTAGCGATAAAATCAATGACTAGGCAGTTGGAGGGAAATATATGAGTGTGAACATATATGCATGTGTATTTGGATATGCCTGTGTGCATACACATAGGTGTACATTATTACAGTCCTAATATAAACTTTATTAACTACATTTTGCAGATGAGGAAATCATTGCTCAGAAAACCTAGCAATTTGGTTAAGGTTAAATAGGAACTTACATGGTAGATTGAAAATCAAAGCCCAAGTTTGTCTGGTTCCAAACCAGAGCTCTTTACTCTTTATGAGGCTTATCTCATGATGGTGGTGGATGGTGATGTTTAGATTAAATGCTGAATATATTAATTGTACTTTTCTGGTCTGTCTTTTATGGGGCGAGTGTATGTTGTCAGAAAACACAGCCCTTGTAACTTTGCTCTGTGCTATAAGAGGGTGACATGTTCTCCACGTCTGTGTGATCCTCAGTTATATGAAACACGGAGAATATATATATATACTATAATAAAAAAATCCAGTCCATGCTAATAATGAATAAAGTAGAATGTTTTGTTGCCCATAACAAAAGTTGGCAAAATTAAACTATGACTAGCTGTTAACATATAGCACTTGTAATATGTAGGAATATTTGGTTAAAAGGTTTTAATAGATGGGGGAAATAGTTGCGGAGATTTCAAATGACACTTTGGACATCTATCAAATTATTTAATGTAGACACTAATAGCCTAGTATTTTTTTCAACTAGACTTAATGTAGGTTTACTGGATCTAACATTCTTTAAAATTACATTTAATGTAGATAGTACTGGTCTTGATATGTATTTCAATTACATTGGTGGCTTTCCTTTTTGTTGATATAGTTACATCTCATTTATGCCTCTAGTATAATTTTCTAAAGTCCTGTCATTAGAAATAATATACTTATTAGTGATGATTTACCTGAATCCTAAACTCATTAATCCATTTTAAACTCATTATAGAGATCAAAGAGTGAGATAGAAAGAAGGGTCAGGAGACAGAAAATTGTTTTCCTAAAGGAAGTGACTAAAAACTGGAAGAGATACAGAAGTTGAGACATGGAGAGCTGGATATGTGAATAAATCTGAAGCTGATTCCTTGAGTCAAGCAGGAAGATATGGAAAGAGAGAAAACACAATGTGAGTTTATAGAGTGGGGGAGAAGTAAGGTGGTAAGGAAACAAGGGGGAACTGGAGTTTCTCTTTCTAATCGCCAGGGTATGGTAATGTCCCAGGGACATTGGCAGGTACTATAGGCAGTAGGGCTGCCCCTGTAGATAAAGCCTTGAGTAGCATTGATAATGGTTGAAAGGGAAATGTGATTGATATATGTTATTTTACTTATTTTACTTTCCATTATTCAGGGAATATCTTAGTATTAGATTTTATTCAGGAGCTAATTCTCCATATATATATATATATATATATATATATATATATATATATATTTTTTTTTTGTTAAACATTTGACTCTTTTGTTGTTTGTTTAAATACATTCTCAAGTAGGTTGACTCAGAAAATAAAAGGTAAACTCAGATCTATGTAATCACCAGTAGGTAATTACTGCCTGCTGGCATCTTAGCAAACTATTGATTAGTTAAGAGACTCCAACTGGATTTTTTTATTATTGATAGATTTTAATTATATTACTCTTATTTCTATAATCAATCTGTTTCTCTCATTCTTTCTTTCTCTCTCTGCATTCTGTCTCTCCCATCCTTCAGCATTACCACAGAAATGAAGTGTCTCCTCTCTTTTCATATTCTAATGCTGAATCATATTGACCTAATTGATAGTGAATGTAATTGAAAATTTTAACCAATTTCTAATCTCTTCTAGTGATCTGAAGTGGCAAGTAAATAAGGAAAAAGTGTGAAACTATATAGATCTTCCAAATCCATAGCTATTTAGATTGTGATATTAACTGAGTTTCCCAAGCTAGAAGTGTATTAATTTCCCCCTCTTGGAGTTACATCAGTTCAGCAATTCAGACAGTTTGTCAGGTAGCTTTTCCCTACAAGCCATGTTTATGCAAAAGGCATTAGTCTAAAATCCACAAATTAGCATACAAAGTTAGAAAAATCATTCCAGTAGTCTTCCCCCTTATCCTCTGGGGATATATTACAAGCCCCTAGTGGATGCCTAAAGCCACAGATAATATCGAACCATTATATATATATATATATGTATATGTGTATATACATATGTATGTATATATATATACACACACATTTATATATACACAGTATGTTTTATACATACATGCCTATGATACACTCTAATTTATAAATTAGCACAGTAAAAGAGTAACAATAATAATAAATAAAACAGAACAATTATAATAATATACTGTAATAAAAATGATGTGAATGTGGCCTCTCTCTCAAAATATCTTGTGTGCTGTATTCATCTTGTTCTCAGGATGATATGGGTTGATAAAATGCTTATGGAATGAGATGAAGTGAGATGAATGATACAAACAGCACTGTGACGTAGCATTAGGCTACTGTTGACCTTCTGACGATGTCAGAAGAAGAATCATCTGCTTCTGAACCAAGTTTGACCTTGGGGAACTGAAATTGTGGAAAGTGAAACCATGCATAAGGGAGGCTGCTATATTTTATTGGTTTCAAAACCTTTGATCTAACTCCTTTTGATTTTCTCAGAAACTTTTTGTAGGAGACATTGATTTAAAGCTTACCAAACATTGGTGATCAATAATTGTTTTCTAGTTACTGAAGAATTCATTAACTTCTATACTTCCTGCATTGCCACATATTCTTATCGAATTCTCTTCTAATCGCCACATTATTCTTGGCTGAAAACACATTAGCTATAAAAATTCATGAAATGAGAAACATAACATTATAAAGACTTTGTTTAGGTATAGTAGTTAATGGATTGTTCAGAACAGTGGAACATTCTCTCATTTTGAGTAAAACTAAATTTATATCTTCCATTGTTTTACACTTAAACATGGGTAACTTCACTGCCTCATCATTGCATAAACAAATTATTGCCAAATGATTTTGTGGAACCCACAGAATTTGTATTTGTCTGGCAAGATCTAGGAATCTCTGCACCTTCTGTAGATGGAGATAGACAACAGTTGTATATGCACTAGGGATGATTTATTTTTAATAAAAATAGATAACTGGTTAGCATTAACTTGAGAAAATAAATGTAGTGTGGCAAAAAGAAATTTGACATACTTAAGTCATTTTAGCATCTTAGGATATAATTTCCCTTTTCTTCTGGCTGCATGTTCAATTATTATTTTTTAACCTCTCTCAAAATTTCTAACATTTCATTCTATGAAAATGCTGAATCATTTGTATTTAGATTTTAATTCCTAAGTCACATCACAATTTTAGTGAATAGACAAGGCAATACTATCATTACAATTCATTAGAGCATTCAAGAAACTTTAAAAATTAAGATGAATGTAAAAGATGTTTGCCTACTTCACGATAAAACTGCAGTATTGATGCAGAATATGATCATGAGAATAGGTTCATGGATCAGAAGGCAATTAGAGGTTCATATTTAGACTTAAAGGCATCCAAAAACTTTTTTTGGAATGATTCAGGTATAAAACTGCCTTCTTTCTTAACCTTACTTGCTGTTTGTTCTTACACACATCCCTGCTCATTGTCCCTTTGGAACATTTCTTGATAGGCTTTGGGTCAGATAGACCTGCTTGAACATTGATTAAACTATCTCCTAAAAAAAAAATAAAAATAAAAAAAAATAAACTATCTCCTAGTGATGGGGAAAATTACTACACTTTCCTGAGTCTTACCTTTTTCATCTACATGATGGGCATCATTAAACCTGTATCATGGCATTGTGGTGAGGATTTAATGAGTGTCTGTAGAAAATGTTCAGCACATGCTAGTAATAATAACAGTGTAGTTAAGCTATTTTTATTGTGTCATTTTTACTATTTAAAATGTAAGAGATAGAAGTAGATGGAACATATTAAATAAATCCTGAAATTATCAATAACTAGCTACTTTAGGCGATTTGCATATCAACAGAATGGATGAGATTAGGGACAAGTGTTTTTAACATGAGGGAAAATTTCTGTGGGCAAAAGACAGCAGTCTCTTGAGTTTCAGATACATTTGAACTCGGTGTCTTTCTTTAATAGGAGGAAATCAGATGTAACTAATATCATTTACTCTTCCCCAAGCTGTGATGAATGCTAAGTCAGTCAGTCCTACCTTGGAGTAAATAAGAACTTGGGAGAAGAGAAGGAGGGCTATACTCTATGGGGATTGAAAGGGACAATGGCAGTCATGTTTTTTTGTTTTGTTTTGTTTTTTGTTTTGGTATATGCAGAGAATTTTGTTAGATTTCAGAATAATTATATGAGAGATAAAAGTGAAGACCCTTTAGTGACAATGATTGTCAAACTGTCTTCCCTCTTTTTTTAAGAGCTTTATTGAGATAGAATTCATATACCATTACACTTACCCATTTAAAATATTCAGTTCAGTGGTTTTTAGTATATTCACAACCATATTCTAATTTTAACTTTATGTCATCCCCTGAAAGAAACTCCACATCTGTTAGTAATGTCCAGGTCCCCTGGCCATAGGCAACCCGCAACGTACTTTCTATTTCTTCTCTCATTTTTCAATCTTTCTCCTACATTTCCTCTGATTGGAATTTCTGTCAGTTTATTCAGGTTGTCTGGTACACAGTTTTTGCTTTGCCATCTCTGCCTACTTGTCCCATCATCTGCTTCCCTCACTTTGCTAAACCTGTCCTTCTCCTGTTCTGTCTATGCAGACACTCTTAATCCTAGTTCAAATCTCATCTCCTCTGTAAACCTTTGCTGATGTCTCAGTGTCTCTGAGCCTACATTTCTCGAACTGGCAGGCATATTTTATTCAGTCTTTTGTCAAATCCTGCTTTAAACTAAAATCTTACTTTAATTGCTCATATGTTGGCATTATTTTCCCAAATTAAGTATAGGATGCTTGATCTACATGTGTCTTACAGACTATCTAGTGGTTCTTTGGGTATTGATATTAACCGTCATCTCTACTCACTTACCTGCTTGACACAGTTGCCCAGATTGGATTGTAAGTCATCTTCACTTTCTTATAATTAAAAAGTCTGCTTCTTTGGCCTCTGGTAGATACTTTTTGCTCAGACAAAGCTATGATCTCACTTGCAGTTAAATAAATCTTGATTTTAACTATTAAATATGTAGCTGAGTAGACCAGTTGCTTAATTTCATGATTGAGTCAATAAAATACTTGCCATAGTTGAGCATTTGTCCTCAGGTCGCTGCATCCTACATGTCAGGGTTTGTATCAAGACATACTTTACTTTTATCCAATTTTTATACAATTTGAATTAGGATAAAGAAAAAATAAAAAAAGTACTTTGAGAGATGGAGGAAGTCCACAAAAGAGTAACAAGTACAGGAAGGGGTAAGAAGTCCAGGCTGTGCTTTGGACGTTGCATTTTTATTTTATTTTATTTTTTAAAGATTTTATTTATTTATTCACAAGAGACACACAGAAAGAGGCAGAGACACAGGCATATGGAGAAGCAGACTCCTCATAGGGAGCCTGATGTGGGACTCGATCTCTGGACCCCAGGATCACGCCATAAGCCAAAGGCAGATGCTCTACTGCTGAGCCACCGAGGGGTCCTGGATACTGCATTTTTACCTACACTAAAGGGGATGCTGATGTGGGTGGTTTGTGGATCACACCCAGAGAAATAAGGCTTGGAGAGACTGAAGTGCCCATCCCTCTAAGGAGTAGAATGTGAGATTTTGAGGAGTTGGGCTTAAAAGGAAGGAAAATAAGCCTGGGTTACTGAATGACAGAAAATGCTAAGGCAGGAAGAGAGAAGGAAAGGAAAGATGCAGAACCCAGAGACTAAGAAACTGAAGGAGCAAGAAAAATATAATTCAATTTGAGCTTATAGTGTAGTAGGAAAAGGCAAGCAGAGTTTTTTTGTTTTCCTTCATTTCAAACACTGAAACTTTAATACTGACCCCATTCTATTTCTCCTCAAAAACAATATTTTTTTACTTATTCCATACACACACACATACACACACACACAATTTTTCATGTGTTTGGCTTTTATTCAGGCACTTTGGTACATAGGATCTGAAATAAATGTTCTTTTTCTTTAGATAATATAATGTTCTTTGCTTTTGTTGTAGCAAAGATTAGACTTTGTATTGAGACACATTTTTCCTTTTTTGTAGCATAGTACATCACAGGGAAGGTTGTTATTTGATGCTGCAAGGTGTGGACAAAGCTTTTGAAAAGAAAAATAAGATGAGGACCCAAATTGATGAGGCCCCCATTGTGTCCATGTCTGTAATAGAGTAATTTGATGAATAAACCAATCTGAGTTTGTGTGGCCTTACAGAGGTGACTGCCAAAATAGAATATTTGTTCTTTTGCAGATTCTCATCACTAGAGAATTAATAGGGAAAAAAGGGAAATAATACAACCCACACTGCTTTAGAAATCAAGATACGTATATGTGACTTGACAATAGTAATAGAAAGGATCTTATATAACTCCCTTGCTATTTGTTGAGTTCCTGTTGGCCACTAGCCCAGCTGGCCATGCAAAACAAGATTCCATGGCATCATTCCTAAGTATCTCCCTTTCAAGCCGGTTTCAGTAAAAACACATTTCTCATCCCTTTTGTTGGCTGCATCATTTGTCTGGTTACCTGGGCCTGCATTTCTGTAGCTGGCCTTGACTTAGTTCCCTTGTTCACATCCCAAGTCCAGTTAATCAAGTTTTGTTGAGAATTTCTTGAAATTACCTTTGCATTTCTGTTGCCGCCACTTTAGCAGCAGCTGCCAGATTGTTCTGCACTCTCTTGATATGCTCTTTCCTAATCAGTTCTAGAGTAGAAGACACTAGATTAATTTTCTCCAAACACAGATGCTAATATGTTATCATGCTACTGAGCTTTTTAACTTTTTTCCCCTATTAACTATAGGTAATAGCTCCATTTAATTCCATCTGCCATACTGGCCCTTATAGCTTTATCCCCAAATGCCCTGTGATTTTATAATATAATTCCTGGCAAGTTGGGCCTTTCCTTTCTCTATGAATGGGGAATACACACCCCAATCACATGTTATTCCCTGAGCCCTGGTTTATCTGTTTCTTCCACAGAGCCTTCTTATCTCTCTGACCAATGGCAATGACCTTCCTCTTCTCTGAACCATTATGTGCATATTGTCTCTCTATTGTAACACTTATGATTGTCTTGTATATACATGTCACCATCTCACTTTTGACCACTTTGTTTCACAGACACAAATATTACCCCAACCTCTGTTGAGCCATCTTGTAAAAGGGCAGCATTATAAAACTGGATCCCTAGGCCAGAGAGTTTAGACTCTTTAGTATCCTCTTCAACTGCCTCTCCCCACTGCCACTGCCACCATCTCATCCTCGAGTGCCCAGTGGTAACACAGAGCTTTTGTTTTTGTGTAAAAAGAGCAGTATATACTCACATGTCTCACTACCATCCTTGCCAGGAAAATCCTTGGGTCTGCAAAACTAATCCTCACATAGGTTCTTTTTGATATTATCTTAATGTTTGTAATTGCATGCAGCTAAGAGAAGGTCTTTCTTCTACCAGGGAAAGTATTGGAAGCTTTGTCATTTTCTATGTATTATGTTTTCAGTCATTTCTGCATTGAAAGGTGAAAAGGAAGAGGTGAGAAATGACACAAACATGGGCAGATAGAAATATTTGATTGAGATATTTGTAACATAGTATACAATCTATGATTATTAGGTATTTGTTTTGCCTTTTTTTTATTCTTCAAACACACAGATAAAGGAATCACATTACAAATGATTTTCCAAATTTGTTGCAATACTTTCATACACAATGCTACCTTTTCGAACAATGAAAAATGCATCAAATACCAATTAGTGTCGAGTTTTGGTTTAAGATATTCTATTATAGCTAAGATCCGTCAAGAAGAGATAGTTTAAATCTAAGAATTTATGTTAACCACCCACCCTGATCAGAGATGATCCAATTTGAAGATTATGTTGATTCATCTCTCTCTTCCTTCTGTCTTGGCCTTTGTCATTTCCCTAGGAAGAAGGTCTTTTATGTGAGAGAAATTCTTGACTTGTAGAAGTAGACAAGGAGAAAACTTGGAGACTTCAAGACTGCTCCTAGAAAATCTTGGATATTGTTACTGTGTAGTAGTAATAAAGGTATACGTTACAATTCAGAGAGTCTCAGGCTTAAAAACTATTCAGTTTTGATAATTCAAAAAAGTTTGGATGATTCACATTATTACTGATACTTCAAATATTTTAAAATTTGATAATACTCTCTTATTTAAATAATTTAACTTTGCACAATTACCTCATACTACAGAACTGTAGTATTAATTGAATACAATTTTGGCAGAAAAGAGTAAGGAGCACATCTTCTAATGTGTTGTAGAAACACAGGGAAGTTGCATCAGGTGTGAATTTAGTTTATACCAGTTCAACCATACAGTCTTAGTGATGACAGTGTTTATAGAGAGAATAGCAACCTAAGCAATATATCATATCCTTCCCTCTCTTCTCTTCAGGGGTCATATATCCTGGACTAAACCCAAGATAGGAAATTTGATTCTGCTCTCCGCTCATTGGCCTCCAGCGTTTTGCCTCTCTGGGTGATACTTTTGTGTTGAAAGATAATGCATTTCTGTTTAACATGGCCCCAGAATGAGAACCAACTATTTCATTTGTTGCTCAACTGAAGAAATGGATATCTATTCTGAACACAGAGGAAAAGCTAGCTATATTGGACTTACTGAGAGCACCTATGTCAGTAACGTGTCAACATGAGAGATTTCAAATTCATTTTCCAAGTTGCTTTTTACTAGACATGACTTCTACCTTATGCACTAATTTTTGTACCTCATTCCTTCATAAGGTGCAATGTCTGTGGCTGCATGTCTGGTTGTGAGATTTGCATTTCTAAGGGGGTTTCTAAACCTTAGGTTTTCTTAGTTTAAAGGCCTTATGGAAGGCTGAAGTAAGCTGGTAGGCTACTGGAGTTATCACCAGCAATGTTCACCAAAGATTTATGGATCTGCCCTCCTCCTCTTCTGTCACCTGGTATAGTCATGCAGCCTTGTCCTTTCGGGAACTGAATGGTACTGAGACTTACCTTCTCAACAAGTGCAAATCTCAGCCAGAGGAAAGCAGGAAGAATGACTGTGGGATTCTCTACATTCATTACTTTCCTGCTTTAGCTTTGTGTATGAATAAATACAGGGGTCCTCTTCAGCCTGATTCCCTTGGTAAGAATGATATGAAGCTCAGTCAGTTAAGCATCTGCCTTTGGCCCAGGTCATGATCCCAGGGTCCTGGGATCAGCCTCACACATCTGGCTCCTTGCTCAGAGGGGAGTCTGCTTTTTCCTCTCCCTCTACCCCTCCCCCAGCGTCTGTGCTCTCTCTTGCTCACTCACTCTTGCTCTCAAATAAACAAAATCTATAAAAAAAATAAAAGTGAGCAAACTCTCCTCATTAAAAAAAAATTTATAAGTCTGTATTTTAAAAGACATGCATTTTAAACCACATAGCTTGCTACTTGCAACCACTGAGATTTGAAGAATTGTTGGTTGCTGCAGCGTAATTGATGAAACTGTTCTGCAGTGACCATTCCAGCATTGCTGCTATGGTGGTCTGAAAAACATCTCAGCATTGTAGCAAAATCTGATATGGTACTGGTGATAACTGTAGACCAGGGGTTCTCAACCTTGGCTTGTGTTACAATCATGACTGAGACTGATACCTTTAAGAGGCAACTATCCAAGAGTTTCTCATTATACTTAGCCTGTGATGAGACTTGAACACCTACATTTTAAAAAGCTCTTCGGATGATTTTAACATTCTGCTAGAGTTGAGATCCACTGGTCCAGAAGTAAGATGTTATCTCAGACTTTCTTCTTTACTATCAACCCTAGTGATCAAAGTGGCTTTAAGTGTGATTCTTAATATTAAGCTCAGATGAAATGAATTTACCCTTGATGATGTCTGCATTATTTGAATAATCACTAAAATTGCTCATGAAAGTTCTTACCCTCACCTTCAAAATCACCGTTGTGAAAAAAAAAGCAAAGATGATTTTGTACAGTGAGGATTCAGTGAGTAGGGAGAGGAAATCTTCAACACAAATGATGGTATTCACTGTTGTTTTGCCCCATCCGGTTATCTCATAATTCTTGTGAGGGATGTTGAAGAAAGGCTGATCATATGCATGGCATTCTCTTGATGTTGGAGAAAGGAACAAAGAAATAACTTACACGTTTATTTCTATTCAGATTATGCTGTGTTAGGAGCATTGGGCAGATGCAAATAGGCAGTACTTACGGTAAAGACTCCCATATTCACTGGCTGGAGATGGAAAAGACTTGAGGAAAATCTACCTGTTGAGGTAATAGAGAGGCTCCCACCATTGAGTCACTTCTCAGTGCTGGCATCTCCATGGTCAGAGGAGGGGAAGCAGCCAAGGGAAGACTCATGACCTCCCTAATTGTAGCAGGCATCATGGTCCCTACGGAGAATCAGTCTACCTGGTGATGAAGCATGCACAGGACGGTTAGCTTTTAGGAAATATGTTATTGAATGACTTAAGGCAGAGAGATACCACGACACATTCTCTGTTTCTCTCCTGTCTTGTTTCATCTCATTATTGTTTCTCCTTGACACAGTCCCCCCACCAGGCTCAATTTAAGTAGTTTGCTGATTAATGTGCTCTGTACAGTGTTTTTTAAAATAAAAATATGAAAAAAAATAAAATAAAATAAAAATATGACTGATAATTGTAATATGGTGAACTCTGTATAGTAACATCTATTTTTTTTTTGTCAAGAAATACTATTAGAATTCATTGTATATATAAAATTCATTCCTGGTCAGTAGGTATGGGAAGAAAACACAGCTAAAGTCTAACTAGTTCTGCAGTGAATAAACTAGAGGGGAAAAAAATGTAGCATGAATCCAAAAGGAGACCATCGTTATTCTAACTTCCCGTAAGATTCATTCTTTGCTGTTAATACCAGAGCTTCAGAATGGTATTTTATTAGGGAAGATGGTTTCATAGTTTTGGCAGATTTTTGAATTCACATAATTCAGATAGGCTGGTCACCAACATAATCATTGCTCTTCAGTGGTCAGAAAAAAGGAATTGTGAAATTTCAACCTAAGTCATAAATCAGCTCTTCTCTGCCATTACAATGCAGGTGACTCATCATCAAGATTTTTTTATTTTTATTTTTATTTATTTAAAATAAATTTTAAAGATTTTATTTATTTATTCATGAGAGACAAAGAGACAGAGGTAGAGACATAGGCAGAGTGAGAAGCAGGCTCCTTGCAAAGAGCCTGATGCCCTACTCGATCCCAGGACTCTGGGATCACGACCTGAGCCAAAGGCAGATACTCAACCACCGAGCCACTCAGGTGCCCCAAGATTTTTTTTTTTATAATATCCAATACATTGTAAATAAAAAGGGACCAAGAAAAAAATAGCACTTATAATGAACTCATGGAAATTGCAGCAACTAATCATATTTCACTGGGTCATGATGTGGAAATAACTTCGGGATTTAGATGATTCTTTGTCAAGTTAATTGTTTTAATGAGATTTTTCATGCATTTGAATTTGAGTAATGCACTGTAGCTTCTGTTTCAATAGGAAAATATAAATGCACTGAGAGACTTAGTCTGGGCAGAAGACTTTGTTTTGTATGAGTATTTTTTTCTTGTTAGTGTAAGTTATTGAGTCTCCTTTCCTAGAAATATCTGAGATGATTTAAGTACAGGCTTGTTCAGTGGCAGAGGACTAATCTTTGGAGGTTTTTTTTCATCTGAGTAAGTCAGTAAATCATCTAGGAGACCCAAATCCACTTTAATATTTTTACTCTTTGTGAATTACTATGTCAAATGTATGATTTCCCCACACTTCTAAAGAAGTTCTCAAAGAACCTAAAATTCTTCATATATTTTATGTTGAGTGTGGTAACAAAGAGATACCATTCTTTTGTTGTCTTGACCAAATTGTCTAGAATCAAATGTGAAGACATTGAACCCATTTCACTTTTGACCTTAGATAGCCTATGACGTTTGCATCTCTAGAGATACTCTTGAAGAACATTAAGGTGGTGGGTTACCTTCTCCCTTGTGTGTATCTGAGATTTGCTATTAGTGGGAATAAAAAATTCATAAACCACTTAGAATTAGAGTTTTATATGGATTCTCCCAAAGCAAATGTTTATGGTAACTTATAACTTTAGCCAAATAACTTTAGATAAGTCACACATCATTTGGCTAATATTATACATCCTCAGGGGAAAAAAAATAAAGCTCAAGGTAAAGAAACAAATAAAAATGTACTATTGTGTTGGTAACATGACAAGAGGCTTGTTATTGATCCAATAAAAAAATGGCAGAATATTAAAATAAAAGAGAAGTTTGTAGAGGGGAAAAGTAGTAAGATAAACATGGTTCAGGTTTTTCATTTATAGTTTTTAACTTGTACTGTGAAGGCAAAGGAATAGACAGCTGCGGGCCCCTCTGTAGAAATGAAAATTTACTCTTAGATTAATTTTGCTGGAAAGACAAACTTCTTTATTGAGCTTCAAGGCTGGCTGACTCCTTTGAAGACACTGCAGCTTAATCCGATTACTGGTTTTGAAGAACACATTAAGCTATTTTAAAGAACTACTATTTTCAGCCTGGGGAATTTCTTTTCATATTAGGCTACAGCGTTTACTACCCAAGTAATAAGAGACTCAAGCAGAGAAACGGTAAGAAAGAATTGTGTATCCTTATATTTAAGCTTTTCTCATACATGTAGAGATTATTTCTACAGTTATTTCATTATGAGACCACTTAAGTACAAATGTATGATAGTCATTAGTAAGGGTTCACATAGGTCAGGATTAAATGGAGCACCATGATGGAAAGAGAAATGACCCCCAGAGCCACTTTACCATCTTTGTACATTAACTGAACATCACTTTCCTTATAGATTAATCTCATCAGTCCCAAACATGTGCACAATAAAGCCTGCAAATAAGCATCTATTCTTAAAGCTCCTACTAATTCCCAATCCTTAGTTTTTTTTTTTTCCTCCCAGAATCATATGGACATCATCATGCTTACAATGTTCACTTTTCTCTAAGGTACTGAGGGTTATCAAAATTGTCGACATTGCTAGGGTTCAAGTTGAAGAGAGATAAGAGATCTGCTTAATGACAGATGTATCAGAAATACAGCCTTACCTAGTCATCTAAATAGTAATGTGCTTTAGGATCTTATTTTAGAGTCAAAATCTAGGGAATGAGAGAGTCAGATGGTTCATTCAGTTATTCACTCAAAAATTACTTATTGGATTATTTATTGATACTCTTAGGTGCTGGGAACATGGACATGCTCTCTTGTAGTCATTGAGCTTATAATATGTAATCAGATATAAAAAAAATTTACACTATTCATTATGGAGTCTCAATTGTGAAATGCTTCCAGAAGAGAAAAATGGGCTGCTCTAGGAGTTTATTTATTTATTTATTTTTTTAATTTTTATTTATTTATGATAGTCACACAGAGAGAGCGAGAGAGGCAGAGACACAGGCAGAGGGAGAAACAGGCTCCATGCACCGGGAGCCCGATGTGGGATTCGATCCCGGGTCTCCAGGATCGCGCCCTGGGCCAAAGGCAGGCGCTAAACCGCTGCGCCACCCAGGGATCCCGCTCTAGGAGTTTAAATGTTTAAAGGGGGCTAATCTGGTTTAATCTGGAGTCAGAAAGGCTCTCTGAGGAGGTGATGTTGAAACTGAGATTGAAAGAAACCCATCAAAGTGTAGCCAAGTGGAAAATGTATCGTGTTCCACAGACCTTCCTTGGTCAACTTATCTTGTAGTGATTTTCCTCTTCATTTGACATGTTGGCCAGTTAGTGAATGTCTTATTTTTACAATATCACATAAGAGCTTTCCTATTCTTTGACTTATATTATTGCTTTAGCTTCTTCTACTAGGCTATAAAGGAATGCAATTCTGGGTTCTCAGCTTTGGCCTGCAGTATCCAGATTTTTTTTTATTTCACTGAGCATTTATATATGGTCTTCTGTAGTAGTTTCTTTGTGTATTTCAGTAGGCTCTACAGTTAACCCACTTTGCTTTTTATCAGTATATTGTAATCTTGCTTTTTTTCTTTTAAAGATTTATTTATCCATGAGTAACCCAGAGAGAGAGAGAGAGAGAGAGAGAGAGAGAGAGAGTCAGTGATACAGGCAGAGGGAGAAGCAGGCTCCATGCAGGGAGCCCGATGTGGGACTCGATCCCGGGTCTCCAGGATCACACCCTGGGCTGAAAGCAGCACTAAACTGCTGAGACACCCGGGTTGCCTGTAATCTTGCTTTTTAAAGTTATTATTATCCTTCAAATCCACATATTTGGATTGACTTTTATTGGAGGGACTCTAGGACTATCATGGAGAGTGAAGGGAAGAACAGTCATACTAACACTGTAGAAATGAGGACTACCCACTGGTGAACCTGAGTTACAGCTTGGGAAATTTCTGCCCTTGTTTGAGATTGAAAACTTAGCAATAGAATTGTATGCAATTTAAGGTGATTTTCAGATAGCTGGAATATATTGGGTCACCTTGATAGAGCTGATGTATAAATGGTAATTTAGAGAACTATTGTTTACCTAGATCTTTAACTGAGTAAGTTTCAGCCCTGTAACATCAAATTGTTTTAACTTAATTTAGAAAATCACCTAGCTAAATTAGCCTCACTTCAGGAGAGAATTGGATTTGATATGACCAACATAATCTCCTCTCTATAGATTCTTTCTATGTGTTAATAATAGCTTCTCAAGCTCCTTGAAAAGGAAACTCTCAGAGAAACAGATATGCCATCTCAAGAAATCCAGTCACAGAACCAGCTGTCAAGGGTCCTTTAAAGTTGTAGTTTCCTTAAAAATTTTTGGTATCAATTAGGTTTAATTTTAGGATATGAGGGTTTTTTTTTATTAGATTTTTTCAGATTTTAAATTGCTATGGAAAGATTTTAGATTGTTGTATATAAAGGATGTGAATGCAAAAGCAGGGTAAAAGTGAGGGCATTTCCTTTAGAGGAGACAGCAGAAGAGAGGAATGTAGAAACTACATGCTCTCTTGCACACGAAAAACATTAAAGTTCTTACTCTTAGGCAGTAGAAATTTAATAAATAAATCAGGCATGGAGTAAGATTAAATTTACCCTAAATTTTTTAAATATGTAAGGAAGTCAGCTGCATGAATCCTGAACTAAATCTTTGATCTCAGAGGCACTTTGCAAGGCAGACATGACTGGTTTTTAACTTCATGTCAGCAAAATAAATTATTTAGAAGCATACAATGCCAGTTTGGCCCCAAGTAAGAATGAATCTCACACTGGAAATGGAAAATGTGGTTGCATATTTTACAAATCTGGGAGACGTGGCTAGGCTATTTGCACCTGAAAATGTGAGTTTGCCTACTGGTCTGACCCATAGCAGCACTACCTCCTTCTTTTCTATGGCCAAATGTTCTCCTGTGGATAGTGTAACATGAGACATTTATTAGACTTATGCAGTGGCCAGTTTAAGTTTGAGCCCATTAGCAACTATTGCCCCTTCCTCTGCCGACAGTAGTTCAAATTCCCGCTGCTTTCCTCACAATGTTCAAAAAGGGCTTGTCTGCAGGGTCTAGACAGGAGCATGTGACTTGCCCTGGCCAGTGTGTGTCATTTAGTCCCAGTATTGGTTCATTTATTTATTCCTAGATCTTGGGCTGGTGCTACCATTCAAGAATTGACTCTGAGAAAGCATAGGGTAATAGCTGCTGGCAGCCTTCTTGCTACCTTGCACAGTCAACAGGAGGAGAGCAAAGCTGAGAGATAGACAGCGAGGTCCCTTACAGCACGCTGTGAGGTCAGCGTCCTGCTGCCACTACCTGAGACTTTTCAGTGACCTGGGCCAAAACTATTTATTTTTTGCCTTGACCAGTTCATTATTAGTAGTCATTGTTATTAGTAATATTTTCTTTTTGGAACTTGCAGCAGAGTTCTGATAAATACAGTTTCATTGGCCTAAAGCATTTCATTTTCTTTGTTATGTTTTAAAGAGCCTCTTGGGTTTTGTGTTTTGTGTCTGGATTAAAGCACTCTACATCTGAATTAATATGGATATGTACATTTGAGCCAAATGATAGTCCCAAGCTAGAGGGGCCCCTGACTCATGGAAAGACTGTACTGAGATTGTGATGATTGAAGCTGTGATATTTACTTGTTGTTAAAAGTGTGCCTTAGGGCTGTCAGTTGCTTCAATCTGGTCATTATTTTTCTTAGCATGTTAAAATTAGCCATTAATGGAGATATTTATCAGTTGGATACACAACTGAAAGTGAAGACTAATGTTTTGTATATCTGAATCAGGATACACAAAGGTCTTCAATAATTAAAATAATTATTTTTTTAAGTAACAAGATGAAATTTAACAGAGTTACAATGTCTTATAGTAGTAGACACTGGTAAGATTTATCAAGCCAATTTTTCTTATTAATTTTAGCATTTTAAATACATTTACCAAAACAAGTTAATATTTTCATCTTAATTTACTTTGTGGAAACAATTTCAAATGTAATGATTGAGGAGGTAAGATAAAGATATTTTGGAATTTATTAAAATGCAGATACTGGATACTCAATTATTTTTTAATCAAAAATCAAAAGTATCTCTAAACAGTTCTATAAGTAAAGATCTATAATTGTGCCCTTCAAATAAACTGCAGACTCCAGGAGGACAGGATGAAGGAGATGTGTGGTTTATCAGCAACACTGTGAAAATGATTTAGTGGTTTTAGTTGATTGCAAGCACAATATGATTTAACTTGGTGTACTGGCCAAAATTGTTGGTTTGGATGCATTGATTTAGTTGTAGACTGGTTTCATCTAGATACAAAATCCCAAACTCAGGAGGTAACAGTCACCTTTTATCCAGGGATAATGAGGCCACCTCTGAAGAATCAGTTGTTTTGGCTTTTTGCTTGGGGTGGGGTGGGGGTGTTGGGGTAGGGTGGGTGTTGGGGGGGTGGGTATTGATGTAAGGGAGGGATTCAGAGTAAAGGTAGGTCATGCTTTTCACTATGCTGAGGGATTGAGATGTTTGCCTTACAGGAATGAAGAGTGATGGCAAACCTAGCTATCTTTAAATTGATATTTAGGTGGGAGAGTGAATAAATTTATTTTCAGTGGCATTGGAGAACAGAACTGGGCCTACCTACTATTTGGAGGCTGGTTTCAGGTAACTTTAAAAATGGAACAGTCTAGTAGAACTGCCCTGAAGTGGGCTGAACTTCTTCCAGAGTGGTTTCAGATAGACAAGCCTCAGAGAGTATGGTATTGCTGGTAGATGTGGTAGTGGTGGTGAGAGGGACAGTGCAACTGACTTTTGCACTCCCTCCAATCTGGGATTTTGGCTATTTGTTCAGAAGTGGAATTGGTTTCAAGTGGTATCCATGGCAGAGTCACAAGGAAAGCTCAGAAATCAGACATTAGGGATTCTTAGAACATTCTAGAGCCAAGAGCTACTTTGATATTATACATTTTCAACCCAATGCTTTAGTCATTATGACTTTTTAAATAATTTCTTGCTTCTTTCATAGTATTATATTCTTTGACTTCTGCTTGTGGTTGCTCAGGGAGGTAGACATTCATCGAAACAGGTGAGCTTCTGCTCTCTTGACCAGCGGCTTAGCATCCTTTAGCCCAGTTTATCCCAATGAATTACTGAAACTGACCTCTGATGTCCTACCTTTTCACGTCATGAGATTTCTCTTTCTCTGAACTTACTGCTTCACTTTGCCCCTAAACATGGGTTTTGTAAAAACCTACTACTTTCTGTTTCTCTTAAAATTGCATAGTTGTCAAAACAGTCATTCTGTGAACTTTTTAAAATAACACTTTGAATTTGGTCAGAGAAATCATCTTGAGTTTCCTTGTTGGTTTTTTGGCAGCATGTGAACTTCAAGTTACTTAAAGTCATGATTCCTCCTGAGACAAGGGTTTTTCAGCCTGAAATCTGGGTGAGCAGAAGTGGAATACCTATAAGGGGAAGGAGGTATTCACATCCCTACCAGTTACCTCCATAAATATACTGCGGAGGTAGCAAGGTGTGCTTTTATGCTAATTCAGTTAAAATAATTTTGACATTTATCCTCAACTAGAATTGAGAACTGGAAAGAGAAAAACTCTGGAGGGAGACTTCAGAGGCAGGAATCAGATATTAAGTTTAGTGAAAGAACCAGCACACCATACTACAGGAAGATCAACTTGATTCAGAGTTAACATTACCCAGATTCAGAACTAATAGCTGAAATCTAACCATTTTGAGTTAGTGAGTTCTGGGTTATTTGTTTGCATTTGAAGTGATATTGCAGCAGCTTGTGACCTATTGATACTCATTTGAGGGCATTCAGCCAGGAATGTCTTAGCCTTTCTGTGAGCACCTTTGGCTTTACTCCATTCTTTGCAATGGATAATTTCAATGCCATTTCTAAGGAGTGCTTTTCAAAGGACAGCTTTAACACAGAGCCTCTCATGTCAGGCCTTCCCTATCCAACAAGTTTCCTATCTTGAATCTTTTAAGGAGAGACAAGTTTTAGCTGTCATTGTCACTTAAGGTTCCACAAATAGAAGAATAGATGATGAAGTGTGGACTTGCAGGGGGGAATAAAAACCAATGGCATATTTGAAAATGTAAGACCAGAAAACTTAGAAATTCTCAGGTAAAATGTAAGATTTCTGCTTCTGATGGAAGTCTTTTAAATTAACTTATAGGTATTACTGGTATTTGGGTAAATATTTTTCAATGTAAATAGTAAAACTTGGAGGAAATGCCCAGAATGGACCATTCTTGGGAGAATTTGGTGTCCTTTACTATGGAGGTCTTCAAATATATGCATATGCAACTTGAAACAAGGAGGCTCTTTTTATTACGGATTTATTCCGCCTTTACTTTTATATTTAAGGAGGATAAATGATCATGGAAGAGGGGAGTCCATTTGGGCTCTTCATGAATGGTACACCGTGACAAGCTCCACCTTCTATAACAATGGAAGAGAATAGAAGTCTCCTGCAACTTCCAGTTACTTACTATATTATCAAGGGAATCAAGAACTCAAGGAATCTGAGAAGTTAAAATCATTTCTTAAATTTATAGTGTTTGTATCTGTGGTAGACAGAGTAATGTATCATCCTCGTACCTCCAAGATACCCCTGACCTCATCTCCCGAACCTGCCATATGTTACATTACATAGCAAAGTGCAGTTGAAATTGTAGATGCAAATGTTGCTAATTGGCAGAACCAGAGATGGAAAGATTATTCTGGATTTTCTGGCTGGGCCTGAGGTTATCACTAGAGTCCTTATGTGTGTGAGAGAGAGGCAGAGTGAGGCATATGAAAAAGACTAGACTGGCAATAGCTGGTTTTGAAGACGGAAGGGGGCCATGAGACAGGACTCCAGGCAGACTCTTGTTGCAAAAGGCAAGGCATGGATTCTTTTCTAGAGCCTTCAGACAGAGCCGAGCTCTGCTAATACCTTGATTTTTAGCCTAGTGAGACCCATTTCACACAGCTAGCCTTCAGAACTGTAAGATACTACATCTGTGTTATTTTAAGCCACCAAGTTTGTGGTCATTTGTTGCAGCAGCAATAGGGAACAAATATACTGTATGTATTTATTAAAAATTTGTTATCTATTCTTCACAGTATATGACAAAATTTTAAAAGTTGAAGGACCTTGCTTGGGAAACAGCAGAGTTATGGAAACTGCAGAGTTATGGAGAGTTGGGCCAGCTGGCTGACCCTCCTCTACAGTCAATCTTGAGCAAAAAGGAGGAAGGCAGGGCCTCCACAGAAGTGCATGTCATGTCAGCCTCTGAAGACAAAGAAACAAAGTCTCTGGGGACAGGTGAACAGAAGACAGAGACGGCAGTAGAGTTCTTGGACTTAAGAGGCCTCTTCAGGACCTTAGTGTAGAAAATACTCCCAAGATGCTTGAGGAGAAATCCTGAGTGAAACGATATGAAAGTACTAAAGAAAATACGATATATATTTGCTGAGAAATGTAACTTAATAAAGAAAAGTGATCTATTACTTTTCTTATGAAAATAACACGTTTTGGGGGATATGTTTTGCCACTTATAAAACATACATAGTTTGCACGAACGAACATAAAAGCTAAAACTTGAATTTTGATCATAAAGTATTCATTCTGAAATCCAGGTTTTTGTTGTGTTATTCATTTGTTCCTTTCAACAGAGGGTCAGAGTACAGGTTCTAATAGAATGATGAATCGAGATTACATTATTGGTTCTGAATATTATGTATTCCAGAGATGGAGTCAGTAGGTCAAAATATTGTTTGTTCGTTTGTTTGTTTGTTTTGAATAAGAATGACAAAACTACAGCTATGTAACAGGGATGAATGCATCAATATTCATCATCGCTTCCTGTTCCTACTTGCTGTGGAAGACTTTGGACTGGCTTGTTTGGCATTTCCCACTTTCTAGCATCCCTCCCACCTACCCCTCCATTTATTTTGCAGATCAGAGTAATTAGGAAGGAAGTAAAGGAGAAGAAAAGATAAGCTGTTTGTATTGGAAAGGCTTATGATTTGCTCCAGAGAAATTGAAAAGAATAAAGGTAACAAAGGAAGGTAATGAGGGAGGAAAGAGCAGAGCCTGTGCCAACCCCATACCACAGAGATTTTGATTGGGAGAGTCGGAAGATGTCAAAAGTTTCAAGGGTATCCCTGCGGGAGAGAGGGAACAGGATAAGGAAAAATGATGTTTGTGTGTTTTGAATTAGCTCTCCTCAAATGTTCTTTGAGAATTATGAGTAAATAATTCCTTTTGATTGTTAGATTTTATGTACACGTGTGTTAAAATGCCAAATCGTAAGACTAGGCCACTTGAAGATCTGATGTTTATTTGGGTTACTACTATATATGTTACTATGTTATTGTTTGGTAGAAAATATCCGGCATCCCAGTGGCTCAGTGGTTTAGCGCCGCCTGCAGCCCAGGGCGTGATCCTGGAGTCCCGGGATCGAGTCCCACATCAGGCTCCCTGCATGGAGCCTGCTTCTCCCTCTGCCTGTGTCTCTGCCTCTCTCTCTCTTTGTGTCTCTCATGAATAGATAAATAAAATCTTAAAAAAAAAAAAAAAGAAAATATCACCAGTCATAGTGGTTAAACTAACCTTTTATCTACTTTACAGTTGTACCCTCACAACTGAACATGGCTGGGAGAGAATCCACAGTTGTATCTCTGAATGTTCTCACTTGGAATTCCGTACTATACAATTTCCACAGGTACTTGGTATTACCTAGAGATTCACATCCCACTGGTCCATTTATTGTCTCATGCTCAAGACAACTGTATCATGTCTTCTTTTCTTAGATCTTCAGTAGATTCAATTCTCCTTGCACTAAGAAAGGAATTAGAAGAAAATGATCTCATCTTGAGTCAACTTGCACTTGTGCTAGGCCTTGCTTTCCCAATGGGGTAATTGTCTCTACTTCTATTCAGGACCATCTCCAAAGCATGCACGAGAATCCACCACCCCTGACTTCTCAAGAGTACGGCTTTACTAACTATTCCTCTTATTTTGCATTAGTAACTTTTTCCCTTTCTATGTGAACACTCTCATCCTTATAGCAATATTATATAACATCTCTTATCTCACAACAAAACAAAAACAAAGCCATCTCTCTTGTTCTCCATATAGCAAACCTCCTTAGGAGGACTTTATACAACATAGCATTACTTCTTCACCACCCGTTAACACTTTTACTGGCTCCAGGACATAGTTTTCACACTGCTCTTTTGAAACTGCCCTTGCTAAGGTCATATTCCAAGATCCTATTGTCAGTTCTCTGGCTTCTTCTTATCTGACCTTTCATGTAACTCAGTTAACATGCCTTCCTCTTGGCTTGATTTTGAAGACATCTTCTGTATAGGCCCTGATCTCAGCACTGGAGCTACAAATACTAGATGTAAATCCCTGCTCTCATGCAGTCTATATGGGCTGAGACAGATGATGATGATGATAGATAGATAGATAGATAGATAGAGATGATAGATAGATTTATTTATTTATTTATTTATAAATATTTTATTTATTTATGAGAGACACAGGGAGAGGCGCAGAGACATAAGCAGAGAGAGAAGGCAGGTCCTCGGGGCAGCCCCGGTGGCGCAGCGATTTAGTGCCGCCTACAGCCCAGGGCGTGATCCTGGAGACCCTGGATCGAATCCCACGTCAGGCTCTCTGCATGGAGCCTGCTTCTACCTCTGCCTGTGTCTCTGACTCTCATTCTCTCTCTGTGTCTCTATGAATAAATAAATAAAAAATCTTAAAAAAAAAAAAAAAAGAAGGCAGGTCCTCGATCCCAGGACCCCAGGATCATGCCCTGATCCAAAGGCAGATAGTCAACCACCGGGCTACCCAGGCATCCTGATAGATTTAAATAAGTAACATATATGGTGTTAAATGGTGCAGTGCAAACAGTATGAGGAATGCTGGGAGGGTTGTTTTAATAAGGGTCTTAAGGAAGGTCTCACTAAGAAGATGGCATTTGAAGATCTGAAGGAGATGAATGATCAGCCATGAGGAAAAGTGCTCTAAAAGAGGTGGAACCCTCCTCCCCAACTGACTTCCATCTGCTTCACTTAATGAAACTACTTTCCCAAAGTTCACCTGTGGCATGTTAACTGTCGGTGGCCTTTCAGTGGTTCTTTCTCTGTTCATTTGTTTTTGACGTCTCTGACAGTCTTCTTTCAACCATTTTCATTTATTTATTTATTTATTTATTTATTTATTTATTTATTTATTTATTTATTTCTGTCCTGATGAGATAATTTGGTTTTCCTTTGCCATCTGATTTTTGTCTTTGATTTTATTGGAATATATCTTTTAAAAACCTTTTGGTGATAATCACACTTGCTACGAGATTTACTCTCTTAATTTTTTTTTAAAGATTTTATTTATTTATTCATGAGAGACACAGAGAGAAAGAGAGGCAGAGACACAGGCAGAGGGAGAAGCAGGCTCCCTGCAGGGAGCTCGACATGGGACTCGATCCCGGGTCTCCAGGATCACACCTCAGGCTGCAGGCGGCACTAAGCCGCTGAGCCACCAGGGCCACCCGAGATTTACTCTCTTAAAAGATTTTTAAGTGTGAATACAATATTGTTGGCTCTAGGCACACGATTGTACAGCAGATCTCTAGGAATTACTCATCTTGCATAATTGAAATTTATACCCGTGGTTGCCAGGGGGAAGTGGAGAGTTGCTAATCATAGTCATTCTTTAATGGTTTCTTCCTTACTATTAAGCTTATTTCTTTCACTTCTCTCTGCAATTCTTTTTCTTTTCTTTTAAGATTTTATTTATTTATTCATGAGGGACACACAGAGAGAAGCAGAGACATAGGCAGAGGGACAAGCAGACTCCCTGCAGGGAGCCTGATGTAGGACTTGATCCCAGGACCCCGGGATCATGACCTGAGCCGAAGGCAGATGTTCAACCACTGAGCCACCCAGGTGTTCCTCATGAGCTTGTGTTTCATTATCTTCTTGTGCTTAAAATTAAATCCAGGTCCCTCTCCAGATCTCCTCCTCCTGGCTAACTTTTTTTATCCCAGTGGCCAAGATCTTGCTGTCTAGACTTAACACTTCAGAGCTTGCTTGAGTTTTCTCTCTTCTCCAAATCAATTCTATATTAATTCTCTTTAAAGAACATTTCTCTATTCTGTTCCTTTGCTTCCATTCCTGCTGCCACATTTGAGCTTTGGTCTGTATCTTTCTGTCTAGACTCCTTTAGTGGCATGGTCTCTGAGCTGTGTTCTTGATTTTTTTTTTCTTTTTTTCTTATCAACTGTTTTGCTGCTGAAAAAATCTGGCTCTGACCTAGCATTCCCATGTTGTCTTTGCTGCTCCTCTAATTCTACCTAGACGTGTCTGTTTAGCATCCTCTGAATATGCTAGTAAACACCTTCCCTGTCTGGAAAGACTTTCCTTCTTCCTAAGTCCTCTTCGTGTTCCAAGACAGAAACCAAAAGAAATATTTCTTGTAAACGATTCCCTCACTCTCTCTCTTCTAACCACCTATTTATCCTTTCTTTCTCTCTCCCTCCCTCCATTCTTTTCTTCTTCCTTCCCCTGTTAAACTCACTATCAGTCGTCATCTCGGCAACTCATTTAGCCTTGTTTTTTATTTAGCTGCCATTTCCTTTATGCATGCCCTGTGTCCTTGGCTAATGGTAAACTGTTCCTGGGGAACAGAATGCTGCTTATGCTTTATTGTATCGTCTGCAGTGTTCAGTATGGGACTTTGCAGGTGGGAGGTATTTAGAAAAACATTTCTTGATTGACTCTCTGAAGTAAATGATTATAATATTTTAAATGAGTATGTCAAAACTAGTGGATATCTCTACAGGGGTGTTACACAAAGATGTGAATATGCCTGAGTTGTTCTTGGCACCTACCCCACCTTTTCCTGCTACCTTGCTTGGCCTTCCTCTATTGCCTCTCTCTACCATTTACAATACAGTCTTGAAGACATCTTTTCTTTTTTCCTTTTTTTTTTTTTTTTTTTTTACAATTTTACGTATTTATTTATTATTTATTTATTTACTTATTTAGGAGAGAGCAGTGGGAGGAGCAAAAGGAGAGGGACAAGCAGACTGTGCTGAGCATGTAGCTGAATGCAGAGCTAGATTCCAGGACCCTGGGATCATGGCCTGAGCTGAAATCAAGAGTCAGAAGCTTAACTGACTGAGCCACCCAAGCAGCCCAAGACATCCTCATTTCTTCTAATTCCTTTAGCTATCATATACAACCATTCACCAAATTCTATTAATTCTACTTACACTACGGAAATTGTCAGTGCCGTTCCTTTCCCTTCCATGATTGTGGTTTAAGACCCCCATTTTTTTCTTTTTTGTTGTTGAAATAGCTCCTTGGATTTTTTCTGCTAGTCTTTTCTGCCTTGTTCATGGATTTCAAAATAGGTATGTATTTATTTTATTTTTGTTGGTGGAGATTCTTAGAGTAAAATATGCATAAATGCAATTCTAAAGAATAATGGTGAAGAATCCAGGCCAAGAAATAGAATGTTGCCTGTACCCACATGTGCCTCATCTTTATCATAATCTACTCCCTTTCAGCCAGAGGAAAGCACTTTTTTCTGACATTTGTAATAATGTTTTCATTTCTTTACTTTGGAGTTAGTACTGAAGATATGGATCTTCTTTGATTTGCTTCTTACACTCCACTTGTGTTCCCGAGATTCATCCATATTGTGTCATGTTGCTGTATGTTCTTATTGCTATATAACATTTAGTTGAATGAATATGGCATAGTTTGTTTATCCATTCTATTATTAATGGACATTTGGGGGGGTTCCACTTTTACTATTAAAAATAGTGCTGCTCTGAACATTTTATGAATGTATCACGATATAGACAAGCATGAGTTTCTACAAGATTTTTATCTTGGAGTGGGTTTGCTGGCCATGTTTATCTTTAATCTATCAATGACAAGCTGTTTTCCAAAATGATGAAACCAACTTACACTTGTTTTAGCATTATGTAGACATCATATTCTTCTATATTCTCATGATATATGGAATTATCCAGCTTTAAAGCATTTTTTGATTTTGTTTGTGGGTGTTATGTGTATGCATGAATAGGTACGTGTTTAAAGACATCTTTTTGTCATTTTGATTTGCATTTTTGTTATTACTAGAAAACTTGAGGATCTTTTTTAATTTATTGGACTTTTGGATTTCCTTTGTTGTTAAATATCTGTTCAGTATTTTTGCCCATTTGCCTATTTTGTTTTCTCTTTATTTCTTATGAGTTTTTAGGAATTCCTTAAATGTTTCTGGGAAGAGACCTTTGTTGGTTATATACAGTGCAAATGTATTTTCCTGCTATGTCTGTATTTTCATTTTCTTTGTGGTATTCTTAAAAAAAAGGAAGTTCTTAATTTTAAGAGAAACTTGTCAATATTTATAGTTAGAATCTAAAATCTTGTTTAAGAAATTCTTTCCTACTTGGAGCTTATGCTGTAGTTTACATATGTTATTTTCTGGAGGCTTTTAATATTTAGGTCTTATTTCATCTTTGATTGATTTTTGTTTCAGCTATTAAAGAAATAGCGTTAGATAGCCTTTAACTCTTTACTCTTTTTGGTTTGACCTCTGATTTCTCTCACCTCCTGTCTATGTCACAGTTGGCAACCAAACTCACATCTCTAAAACAATAGCTTGGGTAGTTTGTATCTGAAAAGTAATGCAGCATGTTACCCAACCTGCATTAATAATTAATTAATTATTATTAATTAATTAAATAAATACTAATACTTTTCAATTGCCCAGAGAAAATAACCTAACTTTTTACCTTAAAATTTAAGACACTACTTGGGTGACCCTAGTCTCCATTTGCAAGTTTTCACTCTCATCTTGAACTCCTATTACTATGTCAACTACTGACCTGCTTGCTGTTCTAGTAATAATTCTTGCCTTGATTTCCTTGCTTCTGTGTCTTGGACTTTCCCCTGTCAGCTCTCCTTTACCTCTTTATCTGATTTTGACCTTCTAAAATCCTTTATGTCTTATAAAATCTAACTCACTCTCAAAACCATCCTAGGCCTCTTTAGTGAGAAAGGTCTGCTCTACCTTTACCAATCAGTGCAAATTAGGGAATACCTCTGTTGCCAGATTTATCTCTCTGTAAGACCATGAAACAGAGTTCTTATTCTAAAGTTAGTTATGTCAATGTCTTTCTCTATAGCAGGTTGTGAACTGTGAGCAAACATTTAATCTCAACAATTTTTGAATTTTAGAGAGCTTCAAACATATGCCTTACATGTTGTGGGAGAGAGAGAGGGAGAGAGAGCATGAGTAGGAGGGGCAGAGAGTGAGGGAAAGAGAGAGAATCCCAGTCATACTCTTCACTCAGCATGAAGCCTCTGTGAGGCTTGACCTCATGACCCTGAGATAACAACATGAGCCAAAACCAAGAGTCAGACACTTAACCAACTGTGCCACCCAGGCAATCCCCCAAATATATATATTTTTGAAGTAATTTTGTTCATCAGTTCATCTTATTTTCCATTCTTATAATATGAGTTTATAATTGTTATTTAATTATAAGAATATCTTTTTGCAAAATTTCTGTGAAAACAAGTGAAAATATAAAGGAAGGAATAGATGGAGACCTGCAGCCTTCATGAACTGCCTGTTCCCAGAACTCATCAGGTAGGACATAGAGAACTTTTTTTTTTTTTTTTTTTTTTTTTTTTTTTATGGAGACTGAATAACCTCAGGAGAAATACATTGAAAACTTCTGTATTTGAGGAACAGAGATTCCTCTAAAAACAAAAACAAAAACAAAAACACCCCCACAACAGCACAAACTAATCTCCAGAAGTGAAGCTCACTGGTCAGCAAGCTTCCAATTAGCTTTCACTGTTTTGTGCATGATATAATTGAAACCAAATCACCATGCATTTGAAGGAAAACTCCAACACAGAAGTCGAGCAATTGGGTTGTAACAAAACAACCTCACTCCTACAAAAGAAACTTATAGAATGTAGCAGCAGTGCAGGAAACCATAAAATATTTTTAAAAGTCAGTATCTTGAGAGAAATAGGATAAAATATTGAATCCAAGACAAATATCAGGATACTTAAAAAATATCCAAGTACTCTAGAAAATTAAAAATAAAATAGAAATCAAAAGTTGAGAAGAAAAAGTTGAGGATGCTCAGAACCAAATAAACAACAAAAGCGAAAAAAAGAGGAAAAATATAAGGAAGAATAAAAACAAAAAGAAAATATAGGGCAGCCTGGGTGGCTCAGCGGTTTAGCACCACCTTCAGACCAGGCCAGATCCTGGAGACACGGGATGGAGCCCCACATCGGGCTCCCTGCATGGATCCTGCTTCTCCCTCTGCCTGTGTCTCTGCCTCTCTTTCTGTGTGTGTGTGTGTGTGTGTGTGTGTCTCTCTCATGAATAAATAAATGAAATCTTAAAAAATATATAAAAACATTTAAAAAATCCACTTCAGAGTTCTAACATTTGAGAAGTAATAATTTCATAAATACAGACCTGAACAATGGTGATGAAGTAACAGAAGAAATCACAAGAAATTTCCCAAAATTGAAATGTATCAGTAACTAGATTGAAAGATCTAATCAATATCCAGCTCAGTAAGTGAAAAGAAACAAATCTACTCCATAGTACAAATGGCGAAATACAGTATATCAGAAATAAAGAGAACATCCTAAAATTTTGCAAAAGGAACAAGAGAGAAAAACCCAAATTATATACCAAAAATGGAATAAAAATTGCATTTTGTTCCTGGAGAACTTTTGAGACCTGTACGGTAATATATCAAAGCTTTTGTTAGTTTAACTAAACTATTAATTGAGCATAAATGTAGAATAAAGAAATTTCCATGCCTCTCTATTTCAAAAATTTTTAACAGATTTTTTAATTAATTAATTAATTTATTTATTTACTTACTTACTTACTTATTTATTTGACAAAGAGAGAAGGAGAAAGAGCAAAAACAAGGGGAGTGGTAGGCAGAGGGAGAGGGAGAATCAGGCTCTCCAGGGAGCAGGGAGCCCTATGTGGAAATTGATCCCAGGACTCTGGGATCATGACTTGAGTCAAAGAAAGACACTTAGCCGACTGAGCCACCCAGGCACCCTCAAAAATTATTTTTTAAGGAAGCTACTTAATCATGTGTTTCAACAGTACAGTGGAATAAACCAATAAAGCAGAAACTACTGGAAAATATTTTGTATGTAAATAAAGAGAAAACATGAGAGTTAGTTAGACACAGGGTATCTAACACGAGGAAGAGTAAGACAAAGGGACTGTCCAGGAAGTCTGTAATGAAAAGTTATAAAACTAGTCTTACTTACCTAAAAAACAGCTGGTCTAGTTTATAGCTGGAGAAAGGAAGACCCATAGAGACCTTAATTAAAAAGACCTTTAATTAAAAATGCATTGATAGGTTTTTAGGTATATTTATGAAAACTACATGTCATGGTTTTCTCAGTACAATCCTGATTTATACCCATAGTTCTGGCGTATTCATTGATAACACATACTTTCACTTTCAGGAATGTTGAAGGATATTAAATTACATGGTCACCCTAGATATGTTCCACCAAGTGAAAAATTGCCTCGGAAGTCTCATATATGGTGTAGGAATAAAAAGCATAGGCACAAAGCAAACTAAGCAAATGAAAAATGAGATGTATTTTAAATTCTAAGAACATTAACTATTGCACAGAAAAGCAAATGTGAGTATTGTTTATCACTGAACAGAACTTATATAGATACAAAACAAACACTGAATTATTGGTTTAACCAAAAAAAAAATATAGTATGATGGAGAGAAAAACTGAACTGAGGGATATTAAAGATATATTTGAACTCTAGTAGGGAATGCCAACTCATTTTGGCTTCATCAAAATTCAAATTTAATATCTCACTTGAAAAGAAATCTAAGATAGGAAACTGCCACAGTGCTGGCAGGGCTTGGGCTCCACTTCTCATCAAATGTTTAGTTCTCCTCTCCTTTGTTTTGGCTCCATCCTTAGACAGTTAACAAGATGGCTACAGGAGTTCCAAGCATTATGTTCAGTTATGAGAAAGCCCAGAAACAGGAAAAGAATAAATTCTGCTGAGGTCTTTTTCTTAGGATCTAGGAAACCTTCTCCAGTCACTCCACAGAAGACTTCCCACCAACTCTCCATAAGCAGGATTAGTTACAGGCTCACTCCTAAGACCAAATCACTGTCAAGGAGAAAGGACCACCATGATGGGGTTAGAGTCTTAGATCAAGGGTAAATGTTGGATAGGAAGCCAACGGTTTCCTGCTGAACTTGGAATAGGACGTGTTCAGGAGTAGTGAGACCTATGTCCTTATCTTCCTTGGAAGTTAGTGTATAATGTCCAACATTGATGAATTGAGATATAGAAGTCTAAGTACATTATTTATAAGTCTGGTGGTCAATATTAGCAGAAGGCAGTTAATCTGGTGGTTACTCTGGGAAACAAACAGGAAGGGGGAGAACAAGTTGTTGCTTTTTAAAATACTTCTTTATGCATTTCAGTAATGTTTGATATTTTAAACAATGTGTGTGTATTTGAAAAAAATGCTACTTAAAAATAAAATAGTATTAAGCCTAATACCACAATTTAAAGAAATAACACATTTCTCAAAAATTCTATAACATTTAGTAAATCCCCTATTGATACATATTTAGGTTGTTGAAAACTTTTGCTGATACAAACATGAAGGGTGAGCCTTAGTTTCATTTAAACATCTTTGGACATATTTATAAACATTAAATAAACTTGGTTCGAGGCAAGTTATTATTAGGAAGAAAGCACTAAAAGATTAAAATGGTGGTTCTCAAATGAGACAGCATATAGGAATTGTTTGGAGGGGTTTTAGAATATCCCAATACTCGGGCTGCACCCCAGGCAACTGAATCAAAACTTTTTTGAAGGGTGGGGTAGCTACATAGACATGAGTTTACTTTTAAAACTTCCAGTGATATAGTGACTACACAAGTTTGAATGTCACTGGATTCAAGGAGATTGATTCCCCTTCAGAATAACCCCAAATTAACACATGATTTAAAAACATTTACTATGCCTGTGGTACATATTGAATTTATATTATAATTATATCATTTCTTACACTCATTACTTTCCCATTCATATCTTCTCTCATCTCTAGTCTTACTTTTTTTGTTACTCACACTCCCATCCCCATGCCTCAAGGGAAGAAACTTTAGGATTAGAAGCACAAAATTTATAATTGGGAGTATAATTTCTTTCTTTTTTCCTTCTTTTGTGTGTAACCAGTCTTCTCGTTTTTCTAATGGAGCAGAGGACGTGTTGTCTGTATTGGCCATTCTGAATTACGTGCTTCTTTAAGAGTGTCACTACTCTCCTATTTTTAAACCCCTCACACTTGGGTTCTTTCATATTCTTGAATAGTTCTTGCTTTTCAATGTGAATACTTCGTTTCTACTTTTACATTCTCTTTTGGCAAATAAATTGAATTTAAAGACTAAATATCATTGTTTCTAATTACTTTGCACTTTTCTCCTTATAATGGAGTGTTTTTTAAAATCAGTATTTGTCATTACAGAACAAGCAAAATTTATTATTTTCAAAAACTATTTGTGAAAATGGATTTCCCAGTCTTCAACATATTCAATTACTGTACGAGTAGAAAAGCATTTTCAATTTACTTTTCTGATCAAAGCCAAACTTGACAAATACATTGTACTGCTATGCCATCTGTAGCAAGCTACTATAACTACGCATCTGTTTCAAATTGCTCCTTTGTTAGTACATTTTGCATTTAGTATTTTGCATGATTAAGTTCATTAAAGTAACACCCTTGAGTTTTAATATTTACGGCAATATTTTTGAACTCTGGCATTTTAGAGAGTATATGTTAGCATGTAGAGTTTTGATGAAAGCAAATATTTTATTCCTCAATGATTCCTGTTGCTTAGGGAAGCAATATTTTAAAATATCATGAGGTAATGCTTTGTATAATCACATATTTCAAAAGGATTTTATACTTTAATGAAAGTTTGACTAAATGGCAGTGATTAATGATGATTCAGATTATGGTTTTTCTCATTATGGTTTATATGAATTTAATGAATGTTCATCTGAACTTATGACATTTATTTTCATCCTGCTATTGACACTTATTTGCTCTTTGTACTGTATATTGTTATGCTTATAATATTTTGGTATTAATATGATTCAAAATGCTTGATATGGTTTGTGCCAAAATGCTTTATTTTACTTTTATAAAAAGTTTCATATGTTACCATTTAAATTAAGATATATGCAAAAAAAGTGAACAAATCTCTTCTAGGTAAAAGTTATCGATTAAGGAACTCGAGATACTGAAGTTCATTTTTTAAAATTATTTTTCAAGTTCATTTTAAATGGCGATTTTATAGATGATGTCTTTAAGATATAAAAAAATTAATGTAGATCATTCTCTTTCAGTGATGCCTTTGTACAGCGGTTATATAGAATATCATAGTTTTAGAGTTATGGTTTAGTTGGTTATATGATTATTATAGGTATGTTTTGGAAGGATTCATCACCTAGAAACATGGGTAGAATGTTATATTTGGTTAGTGGTAATAGAGATAATTATAATAATAAAGTAAACATCTATTGAGTGCTTATCACATACTATGTTGAAAGATTAGCCTGCTTTCTTTTTTTTTTTTAAAGATTTTATTTATTTATTCATGACACACATACACACACACACACACACACACACACACAGAGGCAGAGACACAGGCAGAGGGAGAAGCAGGCTCCCCACAAGGAGCCCGATGGGGGACTCAATCCCAGATCCCAGGATCACGCCCTAAGCCAAAGGCAGACGCCCAACCGCTGAGCCACCCAGGCATCCCATATTTCTTTTAACCTCATAAAAACAAATAATAATGTCTTAAATAGATATTAACTATTATTTTTAATTTATATATGAATAAAAAGAGGCCTAGAGGTTATATATATTTTTTTCAAATTCACCCAGGCCTTATGGCTAATATGATTATACCATATACAAAAATAAACTCAAAATAGACTAAAGACCTAAATGTGAGACTCAAAACCATAAAAGTCCTAGAAGAAAACATAGGCAGTAATTTCTTTGACATCAGCCTCAGAAACATTTTTCTAAATATGTCTCCTCAGGCAAGGAAAACAAAAGTAAAATTAAACTTTTGGATCTACACCAAAATAAAAAGCTTTCACACAGAAAAAAAAAAATGAACAAAACACACAGGTAACCTAATGAATGGGAGAAGATTCAATTTGCAAATGATATATCTGATAAGGGCTTAATATCCAAAATATATAAAGAACTCCTACAACTTAACACCAAACAGACAAAGAATATAATTAGAAATAAGCAGAGGACCTAAATAGACATTTTTCCAAAGAAGACATCCAGATGGCCAACAGACACATGAAAAGATGCTCAACATCACTCATCATTAGGGAAATGCAAATTAAAACCACAATGAGATATTACTTTATATTGATCATAATGGCTAAAATTAAACAAAACAAAACAAAACCCCACAAGAAATACCAGGTGTTGGCAAAGATGTGGAGTAAAATAAGCTCTTGTGTATGGTCGATGGGGATGTAAACTAGTGCTGCCACAGTGGAAAACATTATTGAGGTTCCTCAAAAAATTAAAAATAGAATTACCATGTAATCCAGTAATTTCACTACTATTTACCAAAAGCAAACAAAAACCTAATTCAAAAAGATACATGCACCCTTATGTTCATGGCAGTATTGTTTATAATAGCCAAGAAATGGGAGCAACCTAAGTGTTCACCCCATAGATAAATAAGAAAGATGAATATATAAGGAAGATATATACACAGTGTAATATTACTCAGGCATGAAAAGAATGAAATTTTTCTATTTGTAACCACATGAATGGACCTAGAGGGTATAATGCTAAGTGAAATAAGTCACTCAGAGAAAGAAATACATCATTTCACTCATATGTGGAATTTAAAAAACAAAACAAATTAAGAACCAAAAAAAGACACAAAAACTGCAGACTCTTAAATATAGAGAACAAACTGGTGGTTACCAGAGAGGAGGTGGGTGCGAGGATGAGTGAAATGAGTCAGCAGCATCAAGAATACCTTATCTTGATGAGCACTGAAAATGCAAAGAATTGTTGGATCATTGTAGTGTACTATATGTTAATTATACTTCAATAAAAAAATATATAGTATGTTAATCAGGCTCCACTCAAGAAGTAAAATATACTGCAGGCTTTTAAAACAGAAGGGAAAAAAAATAAAACAGAAGGGATTTGGGGCACCCTGGTGGTTCAGTCAGTTAAGTGTCTGCCTTCAGCTCTGGTCATGATCTTGGGGTCCTAGGATGGAGCCCGTTGTTCGTCTGGGCTCCCTGCTCTGCTGGAAGTCTGCTTCTCTCTCTCTCTCTCTCTCTCTCTCTCTCTCTCTCCCCCCTCCCTCCCGCTTATGAGCACTCATTCCCTCAGGTGTGCACTCTCTCTCTCAAATAAATAAAATCTTTAATAAAAAAAGATAAAACAGAATGGATTTAATATAGGTACTGGGAAACTGCGAGACTATCAAGTGGTCAAAGAGATGACCCAGAAATTGGTAATTGCAGAAAGAGGCTGTCACTCTTCTGGGCTGGGCTACAAAAGGAAGAGATGGTGTTATGAGAACCAAGGAGCTTGAGGTGTAGCCACCATGGGGCCAGGAATGGTGACTCTGAGAGGCTCCATTGGGAGGCTAGGGCCTTCAGGAGAGTCTTTCAAGGCTGATCTTGGTCCTAAAGGTGTGCCTTGGGGCTGCTCATATGTCACAGAGAGGGGAGGCTAGAGCTATTTCCTGCCACTGGAAGAATAGTGATAGGAGTTGAAGAGAAAGAGTGTCTTATCATCCCTTTCCTCTTCTTCCCATCCCTCTCATCTTATATCTGTGTCTCCCAGCAGCAGAGGCTAACCAGAAGGCAGCTGTTAAGGGAATCTGAGAAATGAATGTAGTTTGCACACTTCCAGGCCCTGGGTCCTAAAGCAGAGTACAGAAGAGGTGGGTTTGGCCTGAGACGTAATTAATTAATAAATGGAATATATCCTCTGAGATTTAAGAGACTGTATCTCTAGGCTATCTCTGAATATACAGCATACCAGTTTATTTGGTGTTGGAGATAAAAAATGTTAATTACTGAGCAGTTAATCAGATTGTTGTGCAATGTGTGTGATTTGTTAGGTTGATCAAAATAACTGAATTTACACATCTTGATAACTCAGCAAGGTGGCATCAATGCAATCACATTGCTTAAGGTTGGGGCTACTACTGCCAAAAGCCTAACTTGCTTAGGACATGATCAGCTTGAGTAGGTCATATCATTGAGGTCAAAAGCATAATGAGCTTAAAAGATGACATATATAGTTAAATTTTTAAAGACTTTTATTTCATGTAATTTGTATAATTTAGGTTAACTTCTCTGCATTGTCCAATGCCACTATTTGTTGTATATTTGAATATGTGCATGTAGGTATGCCAATAAAGAAAAATAATAATATATATGAATATGAACACAAAACCTGAAGAGGTATAATTAGCATTAATTTACTATTTTAAAAATACTGAGCAAAACAAAATAATTTTAACATATATAATAATGTATATTTTAAAAATATTTCATAAACTTTCTAAGGTGAGCAATTATGTCAATTAATATACTCCCCTCTGTATTCTTAGTTGGTTCCATGGGAGACAGTTGTATACTTTTGAATTTGGTATATTCAAAACAAGGGGAAAATGAATAAATGAATTCTATTTTTATTAGACTTAAGGGAATGCAATTAAATATCATTCTTTGAAAAATATCATCTTCCTATTGGGAGTACATACTTAATGTAGATGGTAAAATGTTTTCTTTAATTAGAAAAAAAAAGAAGTATTACATATATTTAACCTCTTTTTAGATGAAATTCATAGAATGGTCATTCAGATGATTTTTTTTTTAATTTTTTATTTATGATAGTCACAGAGAGAGAGAGAGAGAGGCAGAGACACAGGCAGAGGGAGAAGCAGGCTCCATGCACCGGGAGCCCGACGTGGGATTCGATCCCGGGTCTCCAGGATCGCGCCCTGGGCCAAAGGCAGGCGCCAAACCGCTGCGCCACCCAGGGATCCCCATTCAGATGATTTTTTAGGTTAAGATTCAGTGTCAGTTTTTTTTATAACCCCCAAATGAGAATTTATATATGTAATAAATTAATGCTAAACTGAAAAATAAACTTAGAAGATTTTATTTTCTATTTCTCTTACAGGAAAAAAGTCTCTTTATATAAATACAAACAATTGATGTTTAAATACTTTTCTCTGTAGCATACCTTACGGAGTGATTTCTAGGCACTTGACCTAGGGAGTTGGGAAAGTTTTTTTTCTTGGGAGAGAATTGCCAAGTGGTTGTAATGTAGTTTAAGGAAAGCTGTGTGCCTTACCTCTAAACAAAAACAAAAGCAATGTGTTGGTCAGCAAACAAGAGAGAATATGTAGTTGTCAGTGCTACAGCTACAAAGGACAAGAAGTTTCTCCTGGTGATCTTAACCTTGAAAATGATGTCAAGTGCTAGATGGAGATTCTGGTTTTATACAACCAGCACAGGATGCTGAGAAGATGAAAAAGAGTGAAGTGTTGGGACAAGAAGAAGGAGGGCTGCATGTTGATCTGGGCTCTGTGGTGTGTACGTACATAGTTGTGAGATTGAACCTCCCACCGTAGATATCTGATCTTCCGTCTTGTGTATATGATAATTTAAATAATTTGCAGAAGTGTTTTTTCTTCTTGCTTTGTTACTAACTCTGCTTTTTAGCTTAATTTGATTCTAGCCCTTTCTTTTTTGAGAGTAGCTCTGTGTCCTTTCTCTGGGGAACTCTTAGGCATCAGGTGTTCTTACTCACCTGGCACTATGGCTTGTGGAGCCTTGGGTTCTCTATTATTGTCACTAATACCATGTCTCCTTGCTGATTCAATTCATAAGTCTAGAGTGAATGCCTTCTATTTGTTCACTCACCATATTTCCTCTTCATTATCACTTTTCTGGAAAACCTTGCCAGACTCCTGTAATCTGAGTAGAGGTCCTCTTTGCCCATTCAAGTTCCAGGCCACCTACGTTAGAGCACTTATGGTGACCTCTGGTAATGATTGGTTTATCTAACTGTCTTTCTTACTGACTAGTGAGCTCCATGGCAGTGAGGACTTTGTCTTTTTCATTTATTGTTCAGTACCTATCATAATGCCTGGCTCTGATGGAGCTCTTGACAGCCACTATGGAGGAGGCACTGGGTGAGGTTTTGGGGATACCAAAATGTATGTGTTCTATTATGTTCTCAAGGAACTCACAATTGATTTGGGGAGATAGACACATAAACAGCTAACTGTAACACACTGTGACCTGTTTGTTTAAAAGCTCTGGCAGAGGGACGCCTGGGTGGCTCAGTGGTTGAGCATCTACCTTCAGCTCATGGCATGATCCCAGTGTCCTGGGATCGAGTCCCACATCGGGCTCCCCTTAGGGAGCCTGCTTCTCCCTCTGCCTATGTCTCTGCCTCTCTCTGTGTGTCTCTCATGAATGAATAAATAACATCTTAAAGAATTTCTGGCAGAGAAATGAGAAGTATACTATGTTAGAGTAAAGAAATACCATGATATATATGATGTGCTGAATATAATGTATCACGTCTCTGTTTTCAGGAACTTGCAGGCTGCTAACCTGGACTTCATGAATGTGCTAAGTATGTAGCACAGACATGTTGAGGGAGAAGTTTCTGGACAATCCAAACTCCTTAAGTCAATGAGAGTTAATTCAATACTGATTATGCAAGTTAAACTGTTTTGTAAGATGCAAAGTGTAAGCATAGTTTCTTCCTCTAAGGTAGTACCCCTTAGATAGGAAAATATGACGTGAAAGCCTAGAAGTTAAGATTTTTTAAGAGAGAAAGCATTCTACAAGCACCAATAAAGAAAAGTCTGTGATGAATTACCAAGTGGACAGTAAGTTCTGTGAGCTTCATGTTCTTCCATTTCCATAAGTCTTATCTGCTCATGTCATCATGTTGAATGGTTTAGCTATAAAGGATGTGAAATGAGCAGGTAGGTAGAAGCAAATAACATAGGTTTCAAAATGTAGAGATAGTTGGAAAGCTTCTCTTGGGTTTCTTAGGGGAATTTCAAAGAACACTGGTTTGCCACGATTTTTTTCAATCAAATAAGTGTACATTATTTAAGAATATGAGTCACAGGGTAGCTCCCCATTCCCGCCAACAGGAGTAAGTGTACCTTTGTAAACATCATCATAGAAAGTTTATTTCTGTCATCTTGTCAGCTCCCACTACTACGAAACTATGACTGAAAGGACAGCTTATAATTTTTGAAACAGGACCAATGCTGTTTCAACACACTAAAGGTGTGCCTAGTGGTTACAGGGAGTAACTTGGCACTATCTCAGGGTTCAGAGATGTTGGTGGCAGTAAAAGTGTTCCTAAGTTATTTAGCTCCCTAAATTCAGCACCTACTTTGTGACAGCACCGTGGTGTTATCTTACTACCTGCCAGCAGTCCAGAAAGGTAGTCATCCATACATCCATTTCTCAGATGAAAACAGTTTCTTAGTGGTTCACACAGTACATATATATATACCTACATATATGTGTGTGTATGTGTATATATATATCTGTCACATCTGACATTCAGAATATATGCTAGAGACCAAACGAAAGAGTCCTTTTGATTTTGCAAAGTAATTTAGCCATGCCAGATGACTGACTGCTATGGAATAGACGATTGGCATGTCCTTTTGGGGAAACTATGCTTTTCCTGTGGAAATTCCATGATGGAGAGCCACTGGGGCTATTCATTGATTTAGTGCCTTGATGAAAGGGTCATTTTAAAAATATAAAAACTAGGATAAAAACAGAACCAAAAGTTAGTCATAAATGGAAGAGGGGCAACACAGTCAAGATAGATGTCAGGCATGTGAGGATGGAGTAAAGGTGAAAAATAATGTCTACATTTTCACTACCTGGAGATAGGAATGAGGCAGCTGTGGAGACTGGAAACATCAAGTAGAGGGGCTGAGAAAGCCCTGGAAGACCATCATTCCTGCCAGCCTTTTCACCTTACAACATAGGCTTCTTCTGACTTTAACTCCAGACTAGTGCCATTTTAACTTGATTTGGCTTAGTCTCTCAACATTTGATATAACCTAGTCATTGTGTCCTTTTGTATTTTATCAAGTACAGGATGTATGCTAATGGTTTTGCATCTAGTTGCTTAATACTTGCCAAAAAGGACTGAAGAAGATATGACACCTTATTTCTGGAGTAGGAACTACCTCTTCTGGGAACTTCTGGCAATACTATCTAATGAGACTTCCGCAGATCCTTCGATTATGTTGAGAGAAGAACTGAGAAAACTTCATTTTTACATGGAGTAGAAATGTCCTCCTTGAAATAAAGCCAGGGGAACCCAGATGTTTAAGTCAAAAAACTTCATTTAAAACAAAACACAGCAAACTCTATTGAGGTATAACTTGCATTCCATAGAATTCACCTTTTTAAGTATACATTTTAATAATTTTTGGTAAATTTACTGAGTTGTTCAGTCATCACAAAAATCTCATTGATGAAAATCTCATTTTAGAACACATCTCCCACCCCAGTGAGATCCTTGCTGCCCTTTTATAGTTAATCTGCCTTGCCTCCAGTTCTAGGCAACTACTAATGTACTTTAGATCTCTACAAAATTGCCAAAAACTTTCATTTAAGGAAAGCAAACTGGGCCAGGAAGTTTTGGTTGGATTTTGGTGTCTCTAGCCTCTGAGGTGGCGTGCTAGTGCTAAATATGAGCTCAGGTACTGCATTCTGAATATTGTGAGTCTTGATTTTGACCTGATCTGAGAAAGTGGCCATGGGCAGTGGAAGAAACAAGACCTAATCTGTATTTGCTTCCAAAGGTGCGAGAGTAAGTTGAGAAACTTCTTTGAAAAGTAGTTTGAGATTGTTGAATCCTTTCTCTGGCCAGAGTGTGACCTCAGATGATCTTTCTAGGGAAGACTGGCCTCCAGTGATGTGTTAAGTATACTGGTTCAGTAGTGAGGATCTTCCACTGAAGACTGTCCTTGGAGTGACTGCTAGGGAGAGAAGTTTGTCCTCACCCTCGGAAAATATTTCCCTTTCCCCAAGAAACTTGTCTATAACCTGGAGAAGCTTTTCATGGATTTCCAACTTTGAGCATGTGAATTTTTTTCTCTCATGTTAGTGAAGGCTGGTATTCCCAGGTAAGATCACCTGAGGTCACACTCTGGTTGGAGAAAGGATTGAGTCATCTCAGACTGCTTTTTATAGCAGTTTTTCAACTTTCTCTGGTTGATTTGGCAGCAAAGATGCCACCCTATCTGTTCTCCACTCAAAATCTGTTTCACTCTTGCTCAATGCAAAATCAAGCCTGTCATTTAAAATCTCCAAGAAGGCTTCACCACCCTGATAACTCTCCCTTCTCTCATTTTTCCATGGAACAAGAATTTGTCATTTTGAGCATTGTTCTAAATGATGGGACACAAGTGTGAAGAAGAAAAGCAATGCCATTGTTCCCCTGAAGTTTACATTTTAGTAAGGGAAGAGAAATGTGAAATAAGGTAAATTCAGACAGAAGGCAGTGATAGCCATCAAAGCAGGGTGTTGCAGTAGGAATGACCAGTGATGCAGGATGGTGTGTTTAATACAGATAGAACGATCAGGAGAAAGCCTCCACTGCAGCTGAGACTGGAGTCACACAGGAAGCCAGTCATGCGAAGATTTATTTGCTCAACAGGCGTTCAAAGCAGAGCATGCAGCAATTGCCCGAAGTTGTGGGCAGGATCTTGGTGTGTATGAAAGACCAAAACAAGGCCATTGTGGCCATAACTTTGAAAGAGATGAGTTTTCCGAGGTGAGGTCAGAGAGGCTGGGACCCATGACAAGGCATTTGGTATTTATTCTAAGTACAATAGGAAGCTACCAGGGAGAAGGGGCAGTGATATGATCTGATTTACATTTAATCCAGATTACTCTTGGTATCAGGGTTTAAAGTGGAATTCAGGTGTTAAGGGAGGAAGCTGGGAGTGGCTTGTACTCGAGTCATGGTGACTTCTGGTAGTTTCACACACGTTGATTCTTGACGCTTTCTCTTTTCATTCTTTGGGCATGTGTCCTGTTAGTGACATCTTTTGCTACCTTTCTTTCTTTCTTTCTTTCTTTCTTTCTTTCTTTCTTAATAGTCCCCATTGAATTGACTAACCTACAGTGAGGATGACTTTAAATCATTGAATAAAAATACTCTTTAGAGATAAAATAGTGCAATCCCCTCATTTTAGAATTTAGGTGACTGAAGTTAAGAGGGAAATCAGTGGCTTGTCTGAGTTTATTCATCTTGTTAATGACAGAGCCAAGAGGGGAACCCAAGCTTCAGGTTCCTCAACAATTTTTACTTCCACTAATGTCCAGCCTGGGTGGTATTCTCATAAAATGTGCTCATTTTAGTATTGTGTGATGTGAGAGTCAGATGTATTGGTCAGTGAGCCGAGAGGCCTGAGTTAGTAAGACAAGTTGCAGAGTAGATCATTGTGTCAACCCAAGGTGATCAAGATGCCTGAGCAAGAGTGGGAAAGAGCCAGCAAATTGACAGGACTTTAGAGGTCAGGGTGATGAAGATAGCAGATGGACAGAGCTGTAGGGGGGTAATGCCAGGCAGGGAGCAGATGAACCTGAGACGGTCCGAGGGCATTATGGGACAGTCAGCAGATGGGCTGTGCCGGAACATGGAGTGAGTGACACTATCGTTGACACTAATTACTCGTGATGGAGGTGCTTTGCAAAACATGGGGGAAATGGCCTTATTTCGTAGAACATTTGCTGTAACAGTGGACCAGTTTGCAACAGCTTTCTACATTAAATGCACTAAATTGAGGAACTAGGGAAATATTTGCAGTTTGCTTTTCCCCCCTCTAATGCTGTGTTTGAGATGGAGATACCAATTAGGACACACCATGGTGCCCAGCCAATGGCATTTCTTCTGAGCATTGAGCATTTTCACAAATTAAAATTCCCTTAGAAGTAAAATATTCAGAAGCGAAACAATGTATAACATGACGGATGAGGTGATTTTCATAACACAAGTCAGAAAGTAAATCAAAATCAGATGTGGGAAACACATCAAAGCTGTCACATCTTCTCTGTTGGCACAGTTTCATGCCAAAAAACCAAAAAACCCCACAAAAGAATAAAAAATAAAGATATTTATACATTAAAGAGCCTGAGCAAATATGAGATTCGATAGAGAGGCTATGCTTTTTATGTTATCAGAAAGTACTTGGTATGTTATTTAGCATTTTAACTCGAGAGATTTGTTTGGAGCAGTTATTATGGACCAAATGCAGTGCTAGGTTCTGGTGATGCAAAAATCGAGCTAGATAGGATCCCATATCTCAATCACTCACCATTTTAGGAAGAACACACACAAAAATGATTCTAACATAGCTGCTATTAAGCAGGTAAGGAAAAAAAAAGCTTTGGTCATGTGAATGATAAGCTTTGTTGATAATTAGTGTGCAAAATTAAACTATGAAGGTTGTCCATCATGTTGAGAAACATGGATTGGTTAAACGGTGTATTTGCAAAAAAGTCTCTCCTTTGATTATCTTTGTGTTGTTGGAGGTCACTCTACCTGCTGGGTGTACAGTGGGGGAGGTGAGCCTCTTCCTTCTTCACTTCTGTACTTGGGTCACTTTGGCTCCAGAGTAGCGAACTGCTAAATGGTAGCTGGGTGATCCCCAACCTCTGAGTAGCTGGAAGAGATGGGCAGATGGAGTGCAGTGCCTCAGTTTGTCAGTTCTTCAATTTACCATTCATTGATGAGGCAGAGAGTATTGTGAATTCTACTTATTAGCCTTATGGTTCACATTCTGTCCTCATAGCCAATTCTTTCATCCCATTAATTTTTGTTCTTCCTCACTTCTTTCCTTAAAATTCTCTTATTTCCTCACCACTGCCCCAAGGCCAAATTAAATTTGTCAAGAGTATTTTGGAACTCAGGTCCATAGACTTTGAAGGCCAAACCGCAACTGGTGGGTTTTCACAGTTTTCAGAAGCTTATCTGACTCCAAAACAGGATTTCTTACTTGGCTTCTGCCTTCTTCCTTAGTCACTTTACCATAATGAAAATTACGGAGTCCTCGTCAGCAGTCACATAAGCTATAAAGTCACATTCACAAAAACAAATTAAGATTGTATCCTCATTGTCTCTCTTGCCCAACACACCAATATATAATTTTATTTCAGACTTGGAAAAAACATTTACTTGATTGATATAGCAATAAAAAGGCATCTTAGATCAACCAAGATTAAAAAAAAAAAAACAAAACAAAACTTGACTAAACTGTCTTTGTTTCACAATAATCTTTTATCTCAAGTTACCAGAGCCTTACTTAAGTGACTGAAGTAGGACATATAAAAGTTTTTCTCTGGCCAGACTTTTACTGACTGATGGCTGTGACTGATCTGAAGGAGTTTTTCTCTTAAAGTGTCATTTTGGTTCTGGGACAATCATGAGACCCAATTTAATTGTTTGTTTCTTGGTAGTTTAGCTGTTGCTGATGCACATATACATTGCTCAGGGTTCTTTCAGCAGCACATGTGGAATTGAACAGGGTTGATGGGAAGATGTTTACATGGAAAGTGTAAAAAAAACCTACCTGTAGGGAGTAGGGAAGTGATTCAGGGAAGGGAAGGCAGCTGTAAAGGTGAGCTATTCAACCAGTATTACAGTGGGTGCCTGGAGCTTGACCCAGAGGTCAGACTCTGGAAAACAATACGAAACACACAACTAAAGGGTGAGGCGATAACTGCATTACCAAGTCTGGAGACATTGGTTGAGACTGCCCTGCTCCTGGGGTTATTAACTTCTTGGCACTTCTGGCCTGCCATCCAATAGCACAACTGGGCAACTCATCTTTCCGTCATTCCAAAGGTCAGCTACTTGTAATGGGAAGTCAGCCTGATATCAGCACACAGAATGGCCTCAGGGCAACCCTGGGCCATTGACAATGTTGTTTCTCCAATTTTAGATTATCTGACAAATAGAGGGATAGAGAGGACAAAGTTACATCCTAAAATCTTTGCTCTCGGGGTAGCCCTGGTGGCGCAGCGGTTTGGTGCCGCCTGCAGCCTGGGGTGTGATCCTGGAGACCGCTGTGATCCTGGAGACCTGAGATCGAGTCCCGCGTCGGGTTTCCTGCATGGAGCCTGCTTCTCCCTCTCCCTCTGCCGTGTCTCTGCCTCTCTCTCTGTGTCTATGAATAAATAAATAAAAATAAAATCTTTAAATAAAAAAAATAAAAAATAAAAAAAATAAAATCTTTGCTCTCTTTTTAAGTCATTACTTCTACCTGTTTCCCTCATTGATAGTTTAATCAAGAAATTTCTTCATCTTTCTACTCATGCTTTTGCACTGGAGGAGATACTCAAAGGCAATCTGGCAGTGGGCAAAATGAAGAGAAACAAAGCTACCTGAATGATTCATAAACTGGAGAAGTAGATCATGAATAATCAAGGGTTGTCAGACCGGGCCTTTGCAGCTAAGAGGATGCTTTAGCTGCTTCAGCTGTACACAAGAACAAATCATCTTGTGCTTGTATCATTGCCATCATTAATGTCACACATTTAGTAGGCATCTCCATTTGAATATGACACTTTCAAACAGCATAAAAAGCAAGTCAAACTGGTGTGCTCCTCTCCCCTCGGAATCTAAAATCTGAACAAAATATTGAAATGGATATAAAAGCATAGTCCAGAGTGCTCAAAATGAAATAAGGGCCATGAAAGCAAAGTAAATGAGAAAGCAAGCCAGGTGTAATTTGATAACTAGTAAGTAACACAACCTCATGGTCAGGAATAGAATAGTGAGTCATACAGTCTTCAGTAAAATGCAGAGCTTGAGCCCCAACTAAGGGGGACCAACTGCCACATGGAGATGCGGTCTCAGTGGTTATGGATCAGCCAGACCTTCTGTAGTAGGTATATGGATGTTCATGGGATATTGTCTGAAGTTTTAAATGAATAGGCAATTCACATACATTTAAAACACTCTGTGGCCCAAACGTATTGGAGCCAGATAAAACACATGTGCTGACCAGATTCAGCATACAAGTCAAATTTAGTTGGAGACTTCTGACACAGAGAGATGTATGGATACTAGCTGACTTTCACTGCTGAAGGTGGAAGAGGGGTGTATGTGTGTATGTGTGAATGTGAGGGAGAGATAGAGGGAGACAGACACAGAATCTAAATCACCTGATCACAGAATCAGAATCACCTGATATGCTCATGATGAATATAGGTACATATGCATTTATATATGTGTATCTATGCATACATGCATTTTATTGAAAACAATGAAACCAATATATTCTCTGAGATGATGAATGTGGAGGATGGTAAAAGTGTTTTCCATATTTTTCTGCCACGTCAGTCATGTTCTCACTTCAAGGCCAACTCAGCCATTGCTCCATCACTGAATCCTTGCCTCTATCAGAAAAGATTTTTGCCAAGAGAATTTCTTGGTATGTATGTGGATTTGCAGGGGAATCCATAATTGAATAGGTCTGGCCTAAGGTGAGAGATATAAATGACTTGTTTCATACGAGGGGATGGCATGGAAAAATTCTTAAGGACTTTGAGTTGTGGCTTGAGAAAGGAACAGCATATGTTGAGTGCTGGGTTTAAGGTATTTATTTTGTCTTTATTATCTCATTTAATCCCAACAACAATCTTGGATGATGTTAAGAAACCGTTTTAGAGAAGTGAGAATATATCCCTCTATACATTTATGTACATAAAAACCAAAAGTTTTATTTTTTCTTAAAGATTTTATTTATTTATTCATGAGAGAGGCAGAGACACAGGCAGAGGGAGAAGCAGACTCCATGCAGGGAGCCCGATGTGGGACTCGATCCCCGGACCCCGGGGATAATGCTCTGAGCCAAAGGGAGGTGCTCAACCACTGAGCCACCCAGGCGTCCCAAAAAACCAAGTTTTAATAGTTTGCTACAGATTATAGAAGCAGTACCCATGAGTGCCAAGGCTCTCTTAGATCATACTTCTTAAAGTATGCATAAAGATCCATGCATAAGGTATTCTAAGCAGCAAGTATTGTCTACATTTTCCAGAAAGCAGGAAATATATGCATTAATTCGTATTTATGTATGATATTCCTCTTTGGATTACATGTTAGGAAGTGTTGTCTAATTTGGGCACTTTCAGATACAGCCTGTCCCTCTCATGATGCCTGAGCTAGCTGCCTGAATTACTCTATGACCTGTTTGTCTCCTGAAGTCTTTAACAGGTTGGCTACATTTTTTCAGAGCAGTGTTTTAACCTATCAGCAGACATTTCAAGCAATTCAAAGCTTGTGCCTAGAGTAGAGGAAGAGGATCAATCCTACCCAACCTAGAACTTCATGGCTGAGAATGACTGTCTCAGAACAAACTCTGACGGGGGCTGTGAAAAGGTCGGAGGTCAGTAAATATGTAGTGTGTCATCAAAGCAGCAAAAGCAAAGATGTAGTTGGAGGTTAGCGTAGGGCAGATGAGCAGATTGAGAGTAGTAAAGCAGAAACTCACACAGAGAGGCAGGGACCAGCAAATCTATATCCCTGAGAAAGGAGAGAGCAACACTTCTTCACCTTTTCCTATTCCAAGAACAAGCTCTTCTTCCTGCCTGTATTTCTATTCTGTTCTCTGAATTCTTCAAATAAATACCTATTTTTAATTTGAACTAGTCTGAATATGTTTCTGTTCCGTGAAATGGAATGACCCCATCGAAGGAGACCTTTCTTGGGGAAGTGTGATGTGAGTCAATATCAAAGCCATCATTTCTTCTTTACTTGGGAAAAAGAAGAATATGATTGGCAAGTAATTACTTCTCATGACTTCATCATCTTAAGGAGACAAAAGCTCACTAAGAAATAAGAAAGGTGGTTGTTACTTGCTTTTGCCTGTTTCATTTTAAAGAGGAAATTGAGAAAAACTTGTTAAAAGTAGAATTCTACATGCTATATATTGAGACAATTTTCTCTGGGCTATTCATTTTTAATTCTAGGTCTTATTTATAGATAGTTGGAATGAGGACAAAATGCATGTCATTATTGAGATCAGAGTCAATAGCAGTGTGTCCCACATTAGTTTTTTCATCCCTCATCCCTTGATCCACCAACTGATTTTTATCCCAAAGGTTTTGAGGAGTCATCTTTACTTTTTGCTTTAGCTCACATAACATTTTGTATCCCTGAATAGCAACACATAATTTAAAGATGTAATAGCATGATTTGAAGTTATGCTAATTTTTAATAGCTTAATTCTGTGTTGACACCTCTGCATAGATGTTGTTGTAGCATTAATTTCTATTTTCCCTGAACTGTCTGTGCACAGGCTAGTGGACTAGAAGAAGCTGCTTCACAATTCACTAGGTCATTAGAAAAGACATTGAAACTATTTTAAATTACTAACAGATGAGTTAGACTGTGTTTTTAACATGTGATTTAGAAACATACTAAGAACATAAATTAGTGCCTTTGATAAGATAATTTCATGATCAATCAATCAGTATTCATTGGGAACTCTTGGAAGGAGCATGCTGGATGGCAAAACAAAGACATCTAACAAGCACACAGAAGTGTAAATAAATGATCAAGAGAGCTGTCTTTTAATGGTATTAGTGAAATACTGTACTCTCTTTGATGTTGGACTGAATTGGAAATATTCTTGATTAAAGTTTCATGGACCAGAGTGATGGGGAGGTGGATTATCTTTCCTGTATGCATTTTCTAAGTAGTGATGGAAATTATTTCTTTCTTCCATGCTTACTGTTGAAAGTCTGTACTGCTATTTGCATGGTCTTCATCCTTGGAAAAACAGCCCCAATAAATGTAATTGATAGGTCTTTGGATTCAGCATGTTTTTCAAGTACTGCCAGTTAGTCATAGTAAGCATCAAAGGTTGTTACAAAGTTGAGAAATAAAATAAATGGCTGAACCTGTATCCAGCTGAGAATATGCCTGGTGTGGGAAGATGCTCCTCTTGTGTTCCTCCTTTTTCTTCTCTTTTATCTCCTTCTCATCCTACTCTTTCTTCTCTTCTTTAGTCAAAATCCTACTTATGGAATTATTTAATTGGCAATAACTTTATGCTTCTCAAAGTAGAGTACAAATAGAACACTAAATCCACATGCTTAAGAGATTTGTTTAAGTAGGGATTAAGTATAAAATATACAAGTTCTCTGATTTTGTATGGCTGGTGTCATGTGTTGACTCCATGGGGATAATATTTTGAAAATATTAAGCCAAAAAAAGAAAATATTAAGCCAATGTTTTTGGCTTATGACCTTCATTCATTGATTTTTTTTTTTTTTTTTTTTTTTTTACTCTACCTACTTTGGAAAGTGAAAAGCAGGTGCATAGGCACCACCAGGAGGTGAAGGAGGAAATGATAAAACCAGCAAGTCTTTGTGAGTGGGAGAATAGAGGAGAAGAAACTGAAACAGTAGAAACAAGTGATCTGACATCTATGTATGTTCTTGTTGCCTCGTCTAGTCACCATAAAATAAGAATAGTTGGTCACAGTGAAGGGCTGAGTTAATGACTCCGTGCCTAACCTGGTAGCTTTCTGTCCTGGAAGTGATTTGAGTGTTCCTGGTGACCTTTTGGGGATACAGGAGGAAGCTGAGCTCAAAACCTGGCACCATATAGGCTGCAGGTTAGGCCTTGGTCAAACCACAGGATATTGCTAAGACCCAAAGGGTTCCCCAACACTTCCGAAGGGGAAAGCAGGGCAGATAACTGGTCTGGACTGAACTAAGGGGAAAAAAAAGTCAAGAATTCACCAGACACACTTTAGCAGACAATGTCACAAGGTTCTCAGGACATACTAGATCAGCAGAAGACACCAACCAAAGACCCATGCAAAAATCAAGGACCCCACCTAATTATGTGGTATCATCTATGTTTTTGCTACTATTTTTCTTTTTTTAAAGATTTATTTATTCCAGAGAAAGAGAGAGGGAGAGAGAGAGAGAGAGGGAGAGAGAGCCCAAATGGGAGGAACAGAGAGAGAGAGAGAGAGAGAATCTCAAGCAGACTCCGAGCTGAGTGTACAGCCAGATTTGGGGCTTGATCTCATGACCCTGAGGTCATGACCTGAGCTGAAACCAAGAGTCAGACACTCAATGGACTGAGCCATCCAGGAGCCCTGCTTTTGCTACTCTTAAGGTGCCACTTTAGGAAGAGAAAAGCCCATAACTTATCTTTAAAAGACAGAATTTGCTTTCTAAAATAAACTTATAAAAAAAAAAAAGTAAACTTATAAACAGAAAGAATCTAAAAGATGTGTATTGTAACTTTTTAAACTTCATATTTTTATGAGGCAGGTATATATTTGCTGTACATTTGAGCATAACATGTTTATTTCAACCCATAATTCACAAAATATATCTGAGAGCAGCTGGTTCTGTTCTCCATATCCCATCTGTAGGAAGAATGGAGAGGGTACTCTTTTTTTTTTTTTTTTTTTTGCTTAGTTAACCTACAGTGCTGTAGTGATTTCTGGAGGAGAATTAATTCAGTGATTCTTCACTTACAAACAACACCAAGCGCTCATCACAACAAGTACTCTACTTAATTCCCATCACCCATCCTACCCATCTCCCATCTCCCTCCCTCCATCAACCCTCAGTTTCTCAGTTTATTTTCTATCCTTGGGAGTCTCCTATGGTTTCTTCCCCCCACCCCCCACCCCCGTGAGGGCACTTGTAATGGAAGAAACGGGAAGATCTTTGTTAAGTTTTTCTGAGGAATTAGACTTTAAAAATAAAGCTTTACCATATCAAGTTATGTGGAAGATTGAATCACACAAACAATCTTTTGAGAGTGAATGTTTGCTGGTTGTAGAATACAGAATGGCTTTCTAGCATCAAAGAACAGACCTGCTTTCATTTAGTACTTTTCACTCAAGAATACTGCTGGTAGTGCTTTCTTTTAGGAGGATGGGAAGTTCAGGTCAAAGATTCTCAAACTCTGAGTCTAAAGCTGTTTTAAGAAGTAGAAAGATAAGTGACAGCCTTGAGAAGCTTAAAAACACACTTATTGGTAGGTAAAATAAGTAATCAGTGGCATTCATTTTCATCATCTACTACTTCATGCTTTTTGAAATAATCCCTAACGTGTGTATGAGTGCACATGTGCTTGCACGTGCACAAGTGCACACACACACATAACACACACAGACACACCACACTCCTATCCACTTGCCTTTTATCTACGTTTTAAGCACGGGCGAAGATCCTATTCAAGATTCTCCTCCTTGTTGAAGGCTTACACAAACACCGCCGTCTCTTCCTTCTTCTGAATATTTATTTAGTCTTCCTTATTTAGGGATTAATTGTATTTTGCCTCAAGATTTACTAATTTATTTATTTAAGTTTTCTGAGAGCTTAGTGTTTCCTCAGGAAAGTCTATAAGCCCCATAAAGACAGCAGTGATGTCTTGTGATCTCACCCTGCTCTTCTGGACACAAAGGAGATACTTAATACTTGATAACTAATGTTAAACCCATACAACTCGGGCAGCCCGGGTGGCTTAGTGGTTTAGTGCTGTCTTCAGCCCAGGGCATGATCCTGGGGTCCTGGGATCGAGTCCCATGTCAGGCTCCCTGCATGGAGCCTGCCTCTCCCTCCGTCTGTGTCTCTCATAAATAAATAAATAAATAAATAAATAAATAAATAAATAAATAAATAAAGTCTTAAAAAAAAAGAAACCCACACAACTATCCCAAATAAGCAACATAGTCTTATAAATAAATAAATAAATAAATAAATAAATAAATAAATAAAGTCTTAAAAAAAAAAAAGAAACCCACACAACTATCCCAAATAAGCAACATAGTCTTTTAGAAATTCCTAGTGAATCCTTTTAATCAGCTCTGCTAAGTCATGTTTACTGAAAAGTGGAGCAAGATGAACTTGTGTGTTGACTGAAAAAAACAAAAGACTAGGAAGGTTCTGGGTAAAAGTGGTGGAGGATGATAGATTAAAGTCAGAGATTTGGTTACCTGTTTAAGTATGGTAGTGGTTGATTTATTTTTTGTGTGTGCATCATTGTGAACTTGCCTGAACTCACCCTAGAAATACTGAGAAATTACGGCAGCAGGTAAGGGATTAGTTAATTCCCCAAATCTACAAGTCTGTTCCCCTACCCTCCTACCATATGATTTTGGCATCTGTCTCACCAGCAAGCTGCTACAAATCTACAACATTTTGAGGAAAAACTCACAATATTTAAGAAATATGAGCATACTGTTTAGATTACATATTTCAAATATTGCACCTCCCCCTTAATGTCTGACTAAAGCCCAGCTGGGAAGTAATTTTGGTTCAGTAGAAGTTGTACACCAATTTGTATTTTCAAGTTTTGCTTCAAGGCTTAGGGAAGAGAACCCATCCTGTGCTAACGTGTTCAGTTTGGGTCGTTTTGGACATGGATGGAGAACAGTTGAAGTTCCAAATCTAAGTGTGTGAAATATTCCTGACATTTTAGGGTGAATTCCAATGGAGAAATTTCATTAGAGAGTTCTACGTTAAGACAAATTATATTTACTGTCTTTTCATAAATTGCGTCAGGAATGTCTAACTGCAGTTATTGGCTACCCATTTCTCTCCAGAGAGATTAAGTCATTTTATGAGGCTGGAGGAGCAAACTTACAAAGTTAGGGTGCAGTAAACAAGAGAAATACATTTGCCATTATGCTCTGAAGCTTGTAGAGCAGAAATCTTTACTAAGCCCTCCCAACTTTTTTTCCCCCCTAAGCTTAACTTCTCAAAATTTAAGGTGACTATGACTAAGGTCTGTTATGTCATCCAGAAATTGTGAAATTCTTATCTCTCAGATTTTAGCTGGGAAGCTGTGTTGATATCATAGAACCTATGGTGCCTTAGAAAGTCTTTTAATGCTTAATCTCATTAAGAGGTAGTATATTTTAATATGCATCACAGTTGGGACTGCTATCTTTAGCACTTAAGAAGGAAGACTGATCCTGTGGGGTTTGATTATTAACTCTGTTATTATGTTGCTAGTGTGTTCATGAAACTGTTTGGTAATGCAGCCATAATTTATTTTTATTTTATATTTTGGAAGCATTGTTATAGGTTAATTGGCTCTATATTTTACAAGTTTGCATCACTAATACCAATAAAAATCTGTTTATATTGTTCTTCTGGGATTCTGATTGCATTAAGGAATGATTAGTCCTAATTAAGTTCTGTAGTCTGTGCTAATTACAATCAAATAAGACTTTACATAAAAATGTGAAATTATGCTGAAGTAAATGCAATTTTGATCATTAATTAGAAAACTACCAGGCAGACCTTTGAAGATGTTTTTATTTTATTTTGTGTTGTCAGTTGCTAGAAGGAAACTTCAACAAGAAGCCAGTGCATTTGAAAAGGGTGTCTCCCAGAGTTGTGACAGAAGCAATCTTGTTAATTATAAATTTGAGTGATGTTTCCTCGTTTTACTCCTCATGAGAGCTAAACTGTCCCAGCTGTTCCTCATCCACCCTCCAGGTAGTAATATCATGTTTACATTACAGAATAAAAATGAGAGGCTGAGGGTTTGAAGAGCATGTGTTCTATCATATTGCCTCATTTAACTTTTATGCACTGCGGTCCTTTTCACGTTTGACATTTCCCTGATTTCTTTTTAATGCTGTGAATTCATTTGCACTCTCCTGAGTGAGGTGGTAAGGATACTACTACCTGTACTTCCCTGGTGTGCTGACAACTGATGGAGAGCATCCTTTTGCCCTCAGCACTGACCTTTCAATACTCTTGCTTACTGGAAGTATTGAGCTTCTTATGTAAATGAGGAAAAGATAAATGGGAGAGAATCACCCTTTCTGGCCACCTACTTCTGTTTCTGTCCTTCCATAGGAAGCACTAAATGAGATAGTCCCTTTAAAACACAGCACGGTTCCTGGCGCATGGAAGGGTTCAATAAATGTTAGCTAAGATAATAATTATTGTTAGCATTGCGTTGCATTTGATCCTGCTGCAAGTCCAATAGGAGACCAATTAATTGGTTTTGAGTTTGGAAGAAAGAAAATATTTCATCAGAATTCTCCAGCAATTTCACTTCCTGTTGCATACCACTCCTGCTTGGAGATGCTTGGAATTTGGCAGCTAGGGCACTTAACAGAAGCTGAACTCTCTTGGTTGCTTCAGTGACCCTCAAATGTCCATTTTGATGCAGGCCTACAGGCTCTAGTTCAAAAATAATACTAAAATCTTTGACCATTTATCTATGTTCTAACCTTAATCTCCTTTTTCTAAACCACCTCCTCCTCATTCATTTCCTTACACCCACTTACTTTTCTCACCTATATATCAACCAAAGAGCTATTTTTCTACTTCTTTGACTTTTAATTGCACTTGATTTCTTTGTTTCCCATTTTCAAACATTTTTCTTTTTGCCTTAAAAATTTTGTTCTCACTCTTCAGATGCGCCTCATTATTTTATTCTTGTTATTTTCTGCTGTTGCCGTGTCTTCACTTGAGCTGCTAGGCTCCAAGACCTGACCTTTTTTTTTTTTTTTTTCCCCTAATCTCATTACTGTTATTTCTCTTTGAGTGAGTCCACATTCCAGCCAATCAACTATACATTTTGCGTTTCACATATGACTCTCTCATTTCTAGCTCTGGGGTTTGATATGTGACTTATGCGCTATGCGGAGTTTCCTCTTTAATACTTTGTCAAGAAAAAAAAAATACTTTGTCAAGACTCCATTCACTTCCCCTCCCTTAAGTTCTTCAGACTTCCTTTCTTTCAAGAGTGTTTTACATCTAGATTATGAGCTATGCCTCCTCATGGGATTGGGATTATAGAATCCTCTTAAATACCTTTGAGATCAGTAGTCAAATCTCCTTATGTTACAGATGAAGAAACTGAGGTCCACAATGGGTCACTGGACTGCTCAAGATTGCAAGGCCCTTAAGTATTAGAATAGAACCTGATGACTCCAAATCCCATGCCTGTCCTTGCACCTGTTATATCTCAGCACACACAAATATATACCTCCCTTGGTATCTTATGAGTTTTTTTTTTTAAACTTTCTTTATGCATATGTCTTTTACACCTCAGTTACTTTGTAAATTCTTAGAATTCAGGGATCATACCTCCTTGCTTTTACCTTTTGTCTTCTATCATCCTCTGTAACATCTAACACAAATTTAATTCTCAACAAACGTTCACTAAATGCAAGTATCACTGTCCATATCATGCTAGCCTTTTTATTTTGTTTTCTACCTCAATTTCTCTATATTTGATGCCATATCATTTTGTTCATTTCTTTTACTTCCTTTTCCCTCTCTTTTGCTTTAACTCTTTTCCCCCAAGTTCCCGTTATTTTAAAAATTATATTTGTCTGCATCATACTAGCTTTCCATTTTGTGCTTTTTGTTCTGATACTTCTTATATTATAATTATATTTTAGTTAGAAAATAAAGGTAGGTAATTAATGGCTCTTTTCTTAATGCATGGACAGCAAAACCCAATAGCCTGGGTGTCAATTAGTGTTGGAGCCTTTGTACTTTGTTTCTGTAGTATAAGTAAATTAACCCTCTCTGTGCTAACTCATTGTTTTATCTAGTTGGCTGCTGTTGCCTCATGAACTTTTCAAATGTTTGAGGTATTTCACTGGGAAATCTCTTCATTTATTGGTTTGTAAGTCAGTTAGCAGCAATATGGTAATCTGCCTAATGGGAAGAGTTGAACTAGATGCTGTTTTTCTGTAGTTGGTGGAATGGTGGAAACCCTACTCTGTTTGTCTCCTTCCATTGATGCCTAAGAAATGCCCTTCACCTCCCTAGCTCCTATCACTGCTTCCCGAAATTAATTGTACGCTCAGGTGGAGGGTCACGACTCTGCCTAGTGTCTCAACTGTGAAAATATAAAAAGTTTCCAAAAAACCAACATTAATAATTATATGGAAATTATTTTTTTCATCAGTTGAAAGAGAAAAAACGTCATGATGAGGATTCAAAGATGGCTTTGTGTAAAACTGGAGGTATGCACATTTACCCATTCATAGAATGGACTGCTGATGTTCATTCACCTTCATCCTCTTCCCCTGATCCAGTGTGTGTGCGCGCACACACGATCCCTTGCACACTCAAATACTCATCATTCAGGAAGAACCACTATCAGGTCATGTGACTATAGCACCTCATTATATAAATTATTTGTTCTTAAGGAAATGGTTGCTTATGAGCTCAGGGAGGTTACTAAAGCTTTTGAAAGTGCTACTTATGCTGCACTGGGGAAAAAAAGGCAGTGAAATACAAAAGAACAGGTTACTTCATGGGGAAAATTGCTATCTGACTCAGATCATTTGTGTTTGTGAAAAATTATGGTCCTATATGAAACTTTGAAGAAACCTCCTTTTAACAATCCCAATAGCGGGCAGGCTAGGTGGCTCAGTGGTTTAGCGCTATCTTCAGCCCAGGGCACGATCCTGCAGTCGTGGGATCGAGTCCCACCCACGTCAGGCTCCCTGCATGGAGCTTCCTTTGCCCTCTGCCTGTGTCTCTGCCTCTCCTCTCTCTCTTTCTCTCTGTGTCTCTCATGAATAAATAAATAAAATCTTTAAAAAAAATCCCAATAGCAATCTCTGTGTGTTTAGAGAAATATTTTGATTATGTTAATACCATCTTAAATTCTGTTTAAAATAATCAGCCAGCTTTGTGAGCATTTTATTGAACCCAAATATCTGAGTAAAATTTCCCATTTCAAAAAAAATTTCCCATTTCCCTGTGAATATTTACATTCGAGAATGTGCAGTCTTCATTTTGTTAGATTTTTGTAATGACTTGAAATCTATTCACGAATACACTGCGTTTTTATTATAAAATTTATTTCAACCTCCTTAGATCTCTTCTATTTTAAGTATCTGCTAAGAGTTACATCATCATATTCTTCTATTTTTCTTTTTGAAGTTGGATATCATATAAAGGTACTATTTATTCATACATGAGTGCATTTTATAACTTTTCTTCCCTTTTGTAAAATAATTTGATAAAATAAACATAGTCTTATTAAGCAAATAAGTCTAACTGCTCAAAAAATCCTAGTGAAATAATGCATGTGTTATATATCAGAAAAGTCTCCTCTGCCAACCCTTTAAAGAATTATTTGATGTAAAACAGGAGAGCTAGAATGTTTTCAGGCTATTTATTTATTTGCTTACTTGTGTTCTACATTGACGTTAATTTTTAAATGAAGATGTGATTTCAGTTCCCAGCCAAGTCCTTTTACCAATAATTTTCCTCTTGAGCTAACAAATGTTTATGAACAAGTTAACTGGTGGGGTTGAAAAGTTCTGAAGCCTGCCTGAGCACAGGTTGTTTTCTTTTTGAATTCCCTAAGGAAAGAAATGAATATCACCTGCTGTTTTCTTTCCCCAGGGCAATAGCTAGCTGGGCTTTGCTGTGGTGAAACTGTCCATCCCGTACTTTGTTGCACTAGCACCTTGTGAGTCTTTACACCAATTGTGCTGTAAGATGTTATGATGCTTGGAGCCCAGACTGCGTGTGTTGGCATGACTATAGGAAGAAATTGAGATATCTTGACAGAAGTTAACTGTGCACCTCTCTTGTTGACTACTCTAGGTCATAATTACTTCTGCAGTTGCCAAGTTCCACAAATTTAAAGTCAGCCAATTAATTTGGCTTCTCTCATAGAGAAAGATGAACCTACAATTTAGGTTTTTTATTATACAAAGAAGTGGAAGAAAAGTTTATTTTCCTAGATTCAGTTATATATATATATATATATATATATATCAAATGGCACAGTCTTGTCATATTGTAAACTGAAGTTTTGCCTTCTAAAGATTTCATTTTGCCTTGGAGTTAAAGTCAATTTAATAAAGTATTGATTAGGTAGTTGTGGTGGTACCAGAGTAGAGAGAGAACTCATTTGCCACTTCACGTGTATGTGTGTGTGTACATTTATGAAAAATCCTAAACTTTACATCTTTTGCAAATTATTAACAAGAAAATCTGAGAACCGTTTTCACACCTTTAAATACTGAAGCAGTAAGAACAACTTCAAAAAATACACAACCTGAAGTCCCATCTGAGCCATTTTAAGTAACAAATATGGGAGATTTGTGAGCAGTGTGCACAGTTGTCTGTGATATGGCCTGAAATTTGTGTAAAGGAGGTTAAAGAATGCCTCCTGTAATCCTTATTCTACTGGTATGTTTTTTGATTCCCTGCTATATCCCCATCCATATCAATGATGAAAAAGAAAGCTTAGCCAATTCTTCCAACTTCTTTTAGACATTAGTAGTATGTAACAAAATATTTAAATATTTACCTCAGCCCAGGTCAATACTATAACAAATATGAATTGATTGGATATTGAATATCTTATTTTATATTTGTTGACCATTTTATATTTTGCATATTCTGTATCATGTAGTCTTCAATTTTTCTATAGCTATATAATTATAAACTATTTCTCATGACTCCATGAAACTATGATATCAAAGACTAGAATATAAACAATTGAACGAGAATTTTCCATGAAAAAAAAGCAAATTTACTCAAATCAGTATTGTACAAAACATTTTCTTCTTAACTGTGTAGATGACAAGCAAATTAATCTTAGTGTTCTCTTAGTTTTGAAGGTATTACGTTTAATTCTATTAGGGTAACTTTAGAAAATTTTCTATGTCATATCATTGCCGATGACTAATAGTGAAAATTTGCATGCAGACAGACATTCCTGAGTGTAATATGTAGGCTGTCTCAGCTCTAAGATGTAAATATTCATTTAAAAATAGGCAGTAGTGAATGAAACTATAGTCAAATTAGACATTTGTCACTTTAAGGGAAAGGCTTTGTGGGCAGATTAAATTATGCCTGAGAAAATTTAGAAGACTAAAATGTATACTAATTCTCACAGGAATGTTTAAATTACAGTATGGAGCATTTTAGCAATTAAAAGTTTCCTGTGGATTTGAATCACATTAACATCCAGTAAAGACAGATGACTGCCTTACAGAGAAATGAAGGCAGGAGCTCTCTGGAAAGGATTAGGGTTGGCTAGTTTAACATATTTCCGCATCTGAGAATAAACAACTCGTGAAGAAAATACAAGTTAATGGAGGATGACTTGTAGTTTGTATCAGTGAGAGATAAATGATGCCTGTGGCCTGGTCAGATTTAGAATTCTACACTTGGACCTTTCATTGTAAAGGTACAATGTAATAGGATAAGGATTGCAAAGAGACATCCTTTTGCCATTTTCATGGTAACATTAAAAAAGCAAAAATTAAGGCAAATCTCAACAGTAATGTTCCTATAGGGATCATATTGCCAATGAAAAACTTGAAGAACTCTTTATGATGAATTCATTAGGCCAGAAGTCTTTTTATTTAACTATGAATCACCTGAATACCAATTTAATTCCAGGTCAATTGATGTTATCATTAGTTCTTTTAATATCTATGAAACAAATATCTATCATAAAATATGGAATGATATGTGGAATACTTTTCTGAGCATGATTGATATTCCTTGGCTTGGTTTCAGCAATAATTACTTGAAGGATCCAGCTATCCAGATAAATTTTATGTGATGTCAAAGCTATAAGACTTAATGGTTTCGTATCTAATCCATTCTACTAGCAAGGCATGGATAAGCATTCTATTATCAGTAAAAGACTATATCCTAGTTTGGACTTGATCAGGAAAATAGCCTGAGGCCAGAATGTCTATTTGCAACCCAGGGTGAAAAGCCCTTTCTGCTTTCTATGGTGTAATGATAGAGGAGTGGGTGGAAATGCATCTTAATGAGAATGTCCTGTGGCAGACAGAGTTGAACATGTGCAAACAAATTATTTTAAGAAGCCACTTTTTGAGAAAAAGAAAAGAGGTAAATCAACTTTAATTAAGGGGAAACTATAATACAAATACTTAAACCAAAGGGTACATTACATCTTCAGAAGTCAATTTATAAAATGTCTTTGTTAATAGAACTGAACTTATGACCTAATGGCAAGCCCAAGTCCATGGTGTATGTCTTTAGTTGACCAGATGGAAGTAAATTCTTCCAGAATAAGATTAAATTTTACTATCCTCTTTAGTTTAATGTGCTTGACTTTTCTGGTGTGTGTATGTGTGTTTCTATTCAATGTAAAGAGATAGAAATCTTTTTTTTTTTTTTTTTTTTTTTTTTTTTAAAGAGCCTATCTTACAATAGAAACCTATTTTCATGGACATATCACATTGTATAAAATACTTTGTTTCATATGAATGAGGAGAGTCATAATAAAAATATTCTTGTTTATGAAGGAGTGATAATTCATAAATTATACTTGTTAACCACTGGGGATACAAATGACCTTAAAGTAGCCTCCTCTCCTTTTGTTCTTTCATTTCTGAACTGAGTCATTTGTTCCACATTCTTGTACAAACTACAGTGTAATTTTTGTTATTGGAAACATCAGCTTGCTCTGTTCTTTAAGGATTGACATAAAAATGCTTCTGACAGTCTCTAGACCTAAAATGTCACATGGGGCTTTTTTGTTCTGCAGACAGAAAGGGACAGAGTAAGTTAAAAATCACTCTGGAAAACAGTATGGAGGTTCCTCAACAAGTTAAAAATAGAGCCACCTTAAGACCCAGCAATTATATTACTAGGTATTTATCCAAAGGATATAAACAGTGATTCAAAGGGGCACATGCACTCCCATGTTTATAGCAGCAATGTCCACAATAGGCAAACTATGGAAAGCTCAGGTGTCCATTGACCTGAGATGAATGGATAAAGAAGATGTGTGTGTGCATGTATGTGTGTGTGTGTGTGTGTGTGTGTGTGTATATAATGGAATATTACTCAGCCATCAAAAGAGTGAAATCTTGCCATTTGCAAAGATGTGGGTGGAAGTAGAAGATTATGCTAAGTGAAATAAGTCACTCAGAGAAAGACAAATATTGTGAGATTTCATTCATATGTGGAATTTAAGAAATAAAACAAATGACCATAGAGGAAGGGAAGGGGAAATAAAATAAGATGAAAATGGAGAGATAGGCAAACCATAAGAGACACTGAACTCAATGAAACAAACTGAGGGTTGCTGGAGGGGAGTTTGGTGGAGGGAAGGGATAATTGGGTGATGGGCATTAAGGAGGGCACTTGAAGTCATGAGTTGTGGGTGTTATATACAACTGATGAATCACTAAATTCTTACCCCTGAAACTAATACTACAGTATATGCGAACTAACTTGAATTTAAATAAAGAATTTAAAAAAATAAAGTAGTGAAAAAAATCATTGGAAGTAAATTTCCTAATTCTTTGATATGATATCTAGTATCTTCATTTAAACTCAGTTGAAATATGACATCACAATGATGTTGAGTATCAGAGAGCAAGGGTAGAGAATCATGATTTCCTCTGGTGACTTTGTCAGGAGTGTGGAGATGAGTACTTCTTCCCTTGTGCACCTATGGGCAATAAGCACCTTGGGCTTATTGTGTCAGATTATCATTACTTGCATGCCTTACATCCTTGAGGGCAGGAATTCTTTCTTTTGATCTTTAGGTCTACACTGGGATTTTTCAACCTTGGTAATTTTGACACTTTGAACTAGATAATTCTTTGTTATTAGGTGCTGTTTTGTGCAATATAGGATGTTTAGCAACATATCTGGCCTCTACCCACTAGATGCCAGAAGACCACTCCCCCTAGACACTCTGCCATGATGATCAAGAATGTCTCCAGACTAGGACCAGCTCAATGTCTGGCACGTAGTTGACATTTAGTAAATACTTCCTGAAGATATAAGTGTAGTGATGCTGCTGCATAAAACAAGAACATATTTACCAGGGAATCCAGAAATTTGTTCTGAATTTGAATGCATCTGGACATGCCATTTAGTCATGTCAGAGGGGGAAGGCAACTCTGATTTCCCATCCCCAATTCTGGTGTCTAACTCCAAATAAATTCAGGTGACTTTGCCTTCTCCATCTACACTATACTCCCTCCCTTACCCCCCCCCCCTCTGCCCCACTTCCACTTGAGGACTTAGAGCTGTGCAGTGCTGGGAGAGTGTTAGCAGCAGGTCGTCTCACTGTGTAGACATCTTTGCTCATTTTAATGTAAGGAGTTGTGTAATCCATCGCAATCAGATAGAGAACCACACACAGCCCGCAGTGGGGAAGAAACTTGATATTGGCAGAGTGAGCCAGGGCTCTGACTGCAGTTAGGTGCGCACTATATTAATCTCTATAGCTAAGGGGTCAGTATATATTTACAAGAATCTCATCTTCACTTTTCAACTATGTGACTTAGAAAAATTCCACAAAGTTCTCTGACCTGCTATTTCCTCACCGATAAAAGAACAGTAATATCTACCTCCCTGACACTGTATTGGCATAATCATCACACTTGGTTGTAATTCTCTTTTCATTGCTTGGTACTCTTGGGGGCCTGTAAGGTATGTAAGGGGCAGGCGCATATCTCTCTCTCACTAGTCTCCTTCAAAGTGCAGATATATAGAATTCCTCAGTTAAAGAAATGAAAGTGTTTTGTAAGAACATATAGTATACAAGTATTAGTAATTGTCACTTATTCATTCAATATATATTTAATGAACATCTACTTTTTCAAAGCCCAGTTGGGATAGTCTCTAAATTTAGAAATACATCAAGGAATTGATTTAAATTCCTGACTTCATGAACCTTGCATTCTAGTGGACCAGGCAGTCAATAAGAATTGAAATTTCTTTCTCTTTCTCTCTCTCTTCTACCTACCTACATAATTTATGATATTTGTGAATGGATACGTTTTATGCAAAAAATATAGAAAAATGAGATAAGAGTGATGGAGGAGGCCTGTTTTATAGAGAGTGGCGAGGAAAGGCTTCTCAGGAAGTAATTAACATAGTATTTTTATCATTATCATGATTAACATTATCATCAAGGTGTTGCTATCAGTATTGCATTAGTAGAACTTGTACCTTTTGATTTATCTTTCTGATAAGGATGCTTAACTATTTACATTCTCTGACCTGATTCCCCTTGAAACCACTAGTAAAAACTGGGGTTTTGGGGTAGATTTTATTTTGAAATGGATGTTTTGACCATGTAATGAATAATTTCTGTGACCTTAGTCCACCCAGTCTGCATATGAGGCCCTTGATACGGAGGCTTTACCTCTAAAACCTTATGGTCTATTTGTCTCCTAAACAGGCCCCACCTTTCTTTCTTTTATTTGGTATAAAGAAGATTACTTCAGTGAGCTACTTCAAATACTTCTTAAGCTCTTTTTATAGTAGGGTTTCTCATCCTTGGCACTTTTAACATTTTGAGTCAGATAATTCTTGAGAGGCTGTTCTGTACATTCTAGAATGTTCAGTGGCATCTCCAATCTGTACTCCTTAGATGTTAGTAGCATCTCCTCTTTAATTGCAACCATTGAAAATGTCTCTGGGCATTGCCAAATGTCCCCTGGGAGCCAAAATTGGCCTCAAATGAAAACTGCTGCCTTTTAGGAACCTTCTCTGTCCATCTGGCTGTTGTATTTAATGTCTCCTGCAAGTGCTCTTGCTGGCCCAATGTGTTGCTTATGCAACACCACAAGCTCCTTTCTCTTCTCCAGTGATCCCATCTGTCCCTTAAGACCCAACTGGAATTTCTCCTATTGCATGAAGCCTCTTCATAAGTCTTACAGTGTGTTTCACCTCTTCTACCTCTGAATTCCTATTCACAGTCATTTATGTTGATCATTGCTATCTTCATCCATTAGCTGAGTCTCATGTTGTTTATTGACAAGCTTACATCCTTTTATCTCACCTAGATTATAAATTCTCCCAAAGAAGAGACCACAGTTTAGTCATCTTTGCATCTCCATGGGGCATCTAGAAAAATACTCAGAATAAGGACATTCATTAAGTAATGGGTTGAATTTAGCAGAAGTGCCCTTATTAACCAACAACCCCATCCTTTGCCAGGAGAAGTGATAAATAACACAGATGGCATGGTCTTCATAGCAGTCAGTCATTTTGGAAAATTAATTTTTTAGGAACTCAATGTACAATTCAAGTATAACAAATCCTGTGGAGGCTCCATAGCTGGTATTGGTGGAACTGAATGTACAGAGCTACTTTTTCTGAAAGAAGATATTCTCCATCTAGGATGATCCAGAGTTGGATGGTCAGAACCCTTTAAGTAATGGACTTCCACATCTGCAGCAAGGCTCCACCTCATTTTTAGCTCCTTAAGCAAAAGATGGTTGCATAACCATTTAAGAACTTGAACTTGATGATCTCTGGTAACAAGGTAACAAGGTCCTTGGAGAGGAATGCATGAAAAGGGGCATCTATTCAGGCAAAGCACATATGTGTCTTTCTAGATGTTTGGCTTAACTCTTGATGGGTAGGTTAATAGGTCTCACTGAAAGAAAAGCCTGCACATTCCATTCTTTCTGTGTCCAAATAAAACTTGTTATTCAGAGTGTATCTATTTATTCAGTACTTGTGTAGCATTCAGGTAATTATTAAACACTGGAGAACCAAATTCAAGGTCCTTTTAATGACATCTGAGAAGTGTAGGACAACCACAGCTTTCTAACATTGCGTGCTGGCGTCTCGGGTCTCCTAGTGTGTGTTTACTCCACTTAGGTTATGATTGATAGTGCTCCTTCTGCTTTCATTTGCATTTAACAGACTGCATGGGGATTTCTGAAGCATGGGCATATCTCACGCTTTCTTATACATAAACTCTTTTAAATAGTAAAGTGAATTATATTATTTCCAAATAGAACAACTAGATTTAAAAAAAAAAAAAAAAAGCCCTGGGATATATACTTACCTGAGAAATGCTCATGTGGTGAGGAATTTATGGGTCAAATGCCCATAAATTTAGGTGGTTTCATTTCAGCCAGTCAGAATAACTGTGCATGAAGTGACTATTTACCTAATTTTTTTTTGCTAGTTATAATATACTGATTATTTTATTTGCTAGCCATTCTACATGTAGCAATTAAAGAATCCTAAACACAGCCTGTTATGAGCTTTCCCTGTGGGGAATTCCCTGTCATCCTACAGGTCTTTCTTTAAGATCCATGCCCAAACCCTACTCTGTCCCCTCAGCAGGCTGATGCAAGTGGCTTGCCACCTCAGGGGCAGAGCTGGGCCACCTGGGTGCTCTCCTGGGAATTAGGAATTAAGATTTGAAGAACCTGGTTAGTCTCTGTTAGTAATTAGAAGTTAACATGGTGGTCATGGAGAGTCACAATTCATCATGTTCAATTTGGGAACTAGAGGTTGTGGGTGAAGATGTGAAGCAGAGACAGAGCCATTGATAGTGTAATTGCTCTCCACACACTTTCTAGTTCTTGCTTCCCTACCATAGGAACACTTGACTTCATGTCCTTCCAGTAAGATCCATATCATCATCCAAATCCTTCCAACAAAGTCATGTTCTTTTTCTTGTGCTGGTTGGCTGGGTTTCTGCCAGCAACAAGCCTTGAAAGCAATTGTTTCCTATATTTTCCTAATGAGAAAAATGAAGTCCAGAGAAGCTAGTAACTCATCCACAGCAGTGGAGCTAGGAGGTGGTTGCCAGGATTTCAGTTTCGTGCTCAATGTTCAGATGTTTGTGCATTTGCTTGTGTGGTCATGGATTCCATCAGCATAGTTTAGTATGGATGCAGATAGTTTTGCAGAGTAGATGAGCTGTGAATGGTCTTATGATTGGGCACTTGTGTGGTTGTGGCCCTTTCCTTGGTGCTGCTGTGCATGCAGACAGCTAGGTTCATTGCTTAAGACATGTCTCCTCACCTGCAGGCCAGGACTGGCAGTTCTCCTTGCTGCTTTTCCACAAAGCTCAGAGCCATGCCTGCTTACTGAAAGCCATTCCCTTGACTTGGAGATTTTTTCAAATGTTGTCAAGTCCTGGAGGTTTTTTTTTTTTTTTTTTTTTTTTTTTTTTTTTTTTTTTTTTTTTTTTTTGGTCTATAAAAGTTTAAATGCCGGTCTTAGTCATCTTTGGGTGACAAAATACCCATAGTCTGGGTGCCTTAAACAGCAGATATTTTTTCTCATGGTTATGAAGGCTATGAAATCTGATATCAGGTTGGCAGCATGTTCAGGTTCTGGTGAGGACCCTTTTAGTGGCCGACAGAAGGCAGCCTTCTGGCTATAGCCTCATCTGTCAGGGGAGAGCAGCTGGAGTGGGAAAGGGAGAGGGATTGAGAAAGAGTGTCCTCTGGTCCCTTGAAGGCACTCATCCCATCATGAAGACCACATCCTCATGACTTATCTAAACCTAATTAACTCCCAGAGGCCACATTTCCTAATGTCTTCACATTGAGGGATAGGGCCACAATGAATTTTAGGGGGACACAAACATCCAGTCCATAACAGTAGTCTATTCCATTGGTTATATTCTGTTCCCTAATTAATTTGCAATGATGTCCCCACTAATTTGCCAGGAGCATGCTCATGCCACACGGGTACACACACATTGCTACCCCATGTAGTTCTTTCTGGTCCCACCAGCTTCTCTGGTCCCCCTTGGAACTCCCTGTCCAGTCTGCTCAGCAGTGACCTCTGCCTCATCCCTTTCCTCCAACTGTCTTCGTGATCATGACAGTGAGGGTTGCCCTGACTCCACTGAGAGCTGCCCTGGTAAATTCACTGGAGTCATTCAGTGGGATTGGCTCTCTGAGATCAGACCTCTGCCTCCCTCAGACCTCACCCCAAGCTGCTTCCTCCCTAAGCCATCTGTGCCTCAGTCCAAGTAGACATCTTCTGTGTCTTCAAGTCCATTGTGCTCTCTTAACCTCTGAAGCTTTGACCATGCTGTTCTCCCAGCCTGGAAGGCTTCACCTGCCCAACTCTTCACCTTCTGGAGCTCAGCTCTAGCCTCTCACCCTCAGAGAGGCCTTCCCTGACACCTAGACTTGGTCCTGTTCCCTTGAATCCACTTTTATCTCAGACTTCCTGAATTGAAACACAACCACTTATTAAAATGACTTTTCAAGTGTCTCTCTTAAACTATAAACTCTTGGGGGAAATGACCATTGTCTTGCTCACTGTGCTGTACCCACAGCCTCTCAGAAATAGCAGGACAGAGTCAGGATCGTGATACCTGAAGTAGAGGGTGTGAGTCTCATTCTAAGCACCCGGTATTTCAAGAAATGCCCTTACTTATTGCTATGGGTAAACATAAGTTTTGACTCTGAATTACTCTGATGGGCTATTTGGAGATTCAGCTTTGTTTGACTTAGGGACTTCTCTGTCACTGCGCTTGCACCCTACTATTGGAGCTTTTCTAATTATCATTCATGTGCTCACAGAAGTTACTTCTAAAATAGCCATTGCCTCTGCAGCCAGCTGCTGCTTCAGTGCTGTGGGTGGGACTGGAAATCATAGGTGGGGGTAGACATTAAGGTTTTCTGAGCACACCTCCTTGACAGAACCATATTTCATTCCTTGAAGGTAAGTTCTGCCTCCCTGGATGCAGTTAGTGTTATAAGAGCTGAGTCTTTATTATTCCAGAACCAAAAACTCTCCGGTATCATAACTTCTACTTTAAAGAATCTCTTTCTAATCTCAGGAAACCCCTCTTTGCTTTCTGCTTCTCTGCGGCTCTTTATTCCTTCCCTAAATACCATCCATTCTCCTCTTCTTTCAAAAGTAAACTTTGATGTCCTTTGAATTTCAGAACCTGAACTAGTGGCACACAAAAACTATTTCCCCTTTCCTTGAGAGCTGGGAGGACTTAATCATCAAAACCTCTTAGGAGATGAAGAGAAATGGAAATATTTGTGTTCCCTTTTTCTAGTGCAGCAGTGAATAGTAAGATGGAATAATTAAATTTACATAATAAAAGAGTCTGAATGTTCATATCCTGCTATACTAACATTTGTTGAATGCTTTCTGTGTGTCAGACACTCTGCTGAATGCCTTACAGGTAAATCACGTGTAATCCTCACAGGAACCCCTTGAGGTAGGTGATTCCTAATCTCATATATAAGGAACAGAGTGGCTCAGAGAGGTTAAATCATGTCATAAAGTCACAGAAGAGGATCCCAGCCCAGTCAGCCCGACCCGAGAGCCTGCCGTCTTACCTTTGCTGCTCTTTCCCCTCTAAAGATGGATGGGGGTCTGTTGGATGAATAATTAGGCAAAAGAGACCCTTGAGAGCTTTCCCCACCAACTAATAATAAAAAAGAATTTTATCAGCAGCTTTGTGCAGACTGGTGGCCCTTTCTTTTTTAAAGTAAAAAGATAAGAAATATGAGAGTTGCAGGGTATATAAGATTGGAGTGTGCAGCAGACTTTTGGGAGATATTTTTGACAAATGTCATCTGTCACCATCTCTCTCAAACTACATCTTTTAGAGGCTTCAATTTTGACTTCAGTTTGGACTGATGGTACATGTAATCTTACCTCCTTGGTCAACTGGACAAACACTGACACCTGAGTATGAGCCCCACTCCCCACTGCACACACCTTTCTGTGAAAATTGCTCCCACAGGCTCATGGCTGGGAGAGAAACCACAGTAATTTTCTCTTTGTATCTGTTGTTTGATTCTCATGGGGATCATCAGGGTTTATTTCATTAAGACAGCTCTCCGTACTTAGACCAGGATACATTCTTTGAGAATATTAAATGGTATATGAAGAGTGTCTAGACATGTTAATGCCCATTAATGTAGTACGGTCGTGTGAATTAGACCGCAGACTGTAGTCGGACTTCTTAAGTCAGAAACCACTGGTGTTTCATATCAGCCTTTGAATTAATCATGGATAGAGTGTAAATGCTTTTGTAGTTGCTCCTAATTATTGAGATTGATATAAAAAATATTTCAGGTTTATAGTCCTTTACCCCAAGTCCTCGAGGCCAGATGCCTTTCAAACTTTAAATGCTTTAAAAATACAGTACAGTGCATGTGTACTGTGTGTTACATAGTACCCCCAGCACATTATGATCAGTCATGGTGATATTTCCACAGCAGAATCTAAGACAATTCAGTTCCAATGTCAGTTTCTTGCAGGTTTTATGTCAAATTAGAAGATAAGATTTTGCTCTCAAATAAATTGCAAAATGTGTGATTTATTTGAGAGCAATATATATATATATATATATATATATATACATATTTGAGAGCAATATATATATATCTAAAAGTTTTTAGAGCTTTTTGCACTTCAGCATTGTTGATAAGGGATTATGGACCTGTAGTCTATATCCACTATTCAAAACCAGAAAGCAAACAAAAACAACAAGAAGTGAAATAGTAACTGGAGGCAAAACTGGAGTTGAAAGAAAGGGTTCTCTTCCTCTCACTCTTTTCTTTTTATAAGAAAAACTTAATTATTGGTGGAGATGGAACCAATTTTGGGAAGAGGTTGGAGGAGAGATTTGCACCTTGGAGAGAGTAGAGGGGGCAGGATAACAGCTGCTAGCCTGGAGGACAGGGCAGGGGCAGGGAGTGTAGAGTGGCTGGTTCTGTGAGTGGGAAGCAGGCAGCACATGTAAGCACAAGCCTGATGAGCTAGTTTTCAAATCATCATGGTTGGGGTAGGTGGGGGGGGGGGGCTAATACATTCTTCTTAATATTGTAGGGACAATATTGGGGTCTGAAAGGGCAAATGCCAGTGTGTGAAACAGACCTTCAAGGGGAACTGACCATGCAGCTGAAGCATGGATTCCTGGCTCTCAGACTTTGATGTCAGGACATCCTTTGCATTCTCGTTGTGCCTTGTACAGACCTGTTAGTCCCTCAGGTACTGTGGACCCTTCTCCACTCAATGCAACACAATGTTTTATCCTTGAAGATGCTCTCGTGGCTTTTCATTTTTAGCTTGAAAAGTAGCACACAATCATTTTTAACTTTTGAAGATCTCATCAAAAAGAAATATCTAATTCCTTTTTCTTTAAATACTAAGCAATTGGATTCAAAATTAATGCTGTGACTTAGCTTACACCATTATAATATTTCCAAAATTCTCTTTTATAAGATGCAACAAGACAAATTTTAACATCTATGGGGATGAAGGAAAGACACTTTTTGACTTATTTTAACTTTCTTTGGAGTGGATTCTTTCCTTTCCTCAGTCAAGAACTCTGATCTCTTTCAACAATTTTACATATAGATTGATGTTGATGTGTGTTGAGAAAGTGGGCCTTGAAGTCTGTCTTTTTTTAAAAAACTAACAATCTGTCCTTAAATATAAGAAAAATATAAGTTTTTTACATTTTAGAATAAAATATTAGATTTAAAAAATAACACATAGGGCAGCCCCAGTGGCACAGCCCCCTGCAGCCCGGGGCGTGATCCCAGAGACCCTGGATAGAGTCCCGCGTCGGGCTCCCAGCACGGAGCCCGCTTCTCCCTCTGCCTGTGTCTCTGCCTCTCTCTCTCTCTCTCTCTCTGTGTCTCTATGAATAGATAAATAAAGTCTTAAAAAAAAATAACACATATATCACATTTTAAACTTTAGAATTTTTAAAAAAATAGTATTATAATATAGGAAAGCAAAGTATGCTTTTACTGTGTTCCCACATAAGCACAGAGACAAATTGTAAGGTTTCAAAATAATGACTGATTGGTTGGTAATGAGGTTACGAAGATCATAGCAGGTAAAACCAAAGAAACTTCATAAGGACACAACAGAAGTACTTAGGTAATCTCTGGAAATGTACAAAGCCATACTCTGGACCATGGAAAATTTTAGAAAAGCACAATGATTCAGAAGCACACATCTGTGCTCTCAGAGTGATGCAACAAATAAAATAGGGCTTCTGGAAAACTCTATTGTATATTTATAAGTACAAGCTCCACATTTTCAGGGAATTCAGTTTATGCTGTGAAAGACACCTATGGAGCAAGAAAGCAAAAAAATAAATAAATAAATAAATAAAAGGATTTTTTTATTAAGCTCAAACGTGCACTGTTTTGCTGAGTGAAATGGCTCAAAAATTACTATAATTAGCCAAATAATATAATGATTAATATTAAAAAATAACAAAAGTATGATACTATTATCTGGCCTTCTGTTTTTCTGTTTCCAGTATAGTCTTTGTATATAGTTCTCTTTTTGTTTGTGAATTATTGACAGCTCCTTCTGTTGTGTGCAAGTACACTGTCATCCTGTAGGGACAGTAGACTAAAGGGTTTAGTCACCACCCAGTTCTTCCCTCTATTTCTTCCTAGGCCCCACATCTATTTATTGTCAGGAAATATTTTATTTTATTTTATTTTATTTTATTTTTAATTTTTTTTTATTTATTTATGATAGTCACAGAGAGAGAGAGAGAGAGGCAGAGACACAGGCAGAGGGAGAAGCAGGCTCCATGCACCGGGAGCCCGACGTGGGATTCGATCCCGGGTCTCCAGGATCGCGCCCTGGGCCAAAGGCAGGCGCCAAACCGCTGCGCCACCCAGGGATCCCATCAGGAAATATTTTAATCATTTCTATGACATGATTCTCAAATATATTCTTATTCTGATTTTAATTCTCACATCTTCTGGACCATTCTTCAGCCACTCCCAATGTGGCATCTCCCCCAGGGAACTGGTCCTGATACCCATTGTCCCTGCCATTCTAACCAGTGTCCTATGCTCTGTGTTCATATAACCCTGCATACATCTCTGTCTAGGAGTTACTTTATTTTTCTGCAGTTGTTAGTCTGATTTGCTTGCTTCTTTCTACTATTCAACTGGAAACTCTTATTTATGTCTCCAATTTCAGCATAACGCTTAGTACTCAATATATATTTGACCAGTAAATGAGAGAGATATCCATGAGATCTGATCATAATCTGCTTAAAAATCCTTTTGTGGCTCTGTTTACCCACAGAATACATTCCAGCTCCTACACATGACAATGCAGTTCCTGACAACTTGTCCTTGGCCATATTTCTAGCATGCTGTTGAACTAAAAGTCTGTAGACTTTAGAAATCTTTACCTCTTAACATATATTTTCTCCATCTAGAATATATCATCCTGCATCCTCCCATCCTTTCCCAGGCCTTTGACTAGGTCTTTTCCACCTGCTAAACTTTCATACATCTTGCAAACCTGCCGTAAATGTCATATCCTGTGAAACCTTATGATTCTTTGTATATGTTTTTACAAAGGTCACTTATGTGGTTATATTGTGAGTGACTTTAATTTATTATTTACTGTGTCCTTAGTGCCCAGCTCAGTGCCTGGCATCCTTCAGATGCTCCATAAATGTGGTTTGATTAAATGCCTGTGTCCTGAGTTAATAGAATAGTGCATGGATAAAAGCACAGGTTTTGGAGACTGAAAGAAGATTTCATTTGAATGCTGATTTTGACAGTCACCTTCTGTGTGACCTTAGGCTAGCTACTTAATAGCTCTGATCCTTAGTTTACTTGTCTGCAAAATGGGGACAATGACTCAGTCCCAATAGGTTTATGAGGATTAAATTAGGGAGCATGAAAATTGTAGCCACAGAACTGGGAGCATGAAGTTGCCCAATGATTGGCAGCTGTTACTATTTTTTAAGATTATTTAAACTTTTTTAGATTTTATTTATTTGAGAGAGAAAGAGTGCATGAGTGAGTAAGAGAGAACATGAGCAGAGGGTAGGGGCAGAGGAAGAGGCAGACTCCCCTTTGAGCCTAGCTGGGAGCTTGATCCCAGGATCCTGAGATCATGATCTGGGCTGAAGGCAGATGCTGAACAAACTGAGCCACCTAGGCACCCTTATTTTTTAAAAAAATTAAACTTGAGTAAAGTTGACATACAATGTTACTTTAGTTTCAGGTGTACAGCATAGTGATTCAGCAAGTTTACGCGTCATGCTGTGCTCAGAAGGGTAGCTACCATCTGTCACCAGACAAAACTGTTACAATACCAGTGACTACATTCCCGGGGCTGTACCTTTTATTCCCATGACTTATTCATTCCATAACTGGAGGCCTGTACCTCCCACTCGACATCACCCATTTTGCCCATCCCCCACCCACCTCCCATCTGGCAACCATCAGTCTGTTCTCTATATTTATGGGTTTGTTTTTCTTTGTTCATTTGTTTTTTAGATTCCATCTATGAGTGTAATCATATGGTAGCTGTTGTTGTTATTTGCTCTGGAAATCCTGCAGAAGGCAAGCTCACTTGTAGCTGGGCTGGATTTCCAGGAGATGTGGTTTTGCCCAGACGTTAGAGGATGAATAAAAGGAGATGAAACAGGTGTCCCCGTAGGCAGAGGTAGTAGCAAAAGCAAAGGTGCAGGGGCAATCCGGGCCGTGTTCTGATGGAGACAAGCAGGCTAATGTAAGTGGAGGGTGGAGGCATGAAGAGCTGGCGGGCAGAAAGGTCCAGGTGATGGAAGGCCTTGAGTGCTAGATGGAGGGGCTGTTGACTCCTTTCCAGAACTGCTAAAATGCTGCAGTTCCTTTAGAAAATTGTTTCCACTGATTTTCTCACAACCTGATCCAATTGATGTCTATTTAAAAGGAGCATACCTCACCCAAGTCCCTACCAGCAGCAATGCGTACATGAAGAGCACAGCAGATGAGCTGTACCACCGGACCCCCGCCACTGTTTCATTGAGCAGCTAATCACCATGGTCACCAGACAGCAGAACCTGTGAACCCTGCACACCTCTCTTCAGTGCTCCACTCCCAGAGACCACCCCCACCATTCTCCCATGGGCCCTTCTGCATGGCGGACAGCCAGAGTGTACAGGAGCTGCAATTTCATTTCATCTCCCAGTTTCATTTGTCATCTTGTCAAAGAGAGGGACCTTCTGAGCACAGCATCCGCTTCCCTTTTGTGAATGTGTGCCGTCACCCTCACCGCTCATCATACTAAACCCCATTGTTCATGTAGAAATAAGGATTGGTGGGAAAAGCTGTAATATAAAATAATTCACTTTTATTTATTGTATTCCTCCTTTTAAATAAGGGAGTAGAAGGAGGAAATGTACATCTTATCTAGGTGGCAACATCCTGTTAGCTGGCTGAGGAACTGTCTAAAGAACAATGCATCTCTATAAGCAGTTTGTCACAACTGGTTAGTTTTTAATACCGTGGAAGTTTCATTACCTCTTTTGGAATTGCAGAATTTTTCAAGTAAAAATGTGTGTTTCTTTGAAGGAAGTGTGCTTTCTGGAAGTAGTTTTGTGTGGCCATTTTCCTGTTGAATGGTTTAAAGTTGACTATATCTTGACCGGCTATGGTGGCTATTGTTGGCTATGTTGTAGCCCAGAAAGAGGATCTAGAGTCACTACATGGGGCTGTCAAGCTCTTGAAATGTGACAAGGGTGACTAAGGATTGAATTTCTCATTTTTAAAAATATTTTATTTATTTATTAATGAGAGACACAAAGAGAGGGAGACACATAGGTAGAGGGAGAAGCAGGCTCTCTGCAGGGAGCCTGATGTGGGACTCGATCCCAGCACCCTGGGATCACACCCTGAGCCAAAGGCAGACGCTCAACCACTGAGCCACTCAGGTGTCTCGAATTTCTCATTTTTAAAAATTTACTCGATTTTTAAAATTTATAAAATGCTGATACTTGATTCAGTTGTTGGAACCTTTTAGTTATTAGAGAAACTGGGTTGTATGAATATATTTTTATGAAAAATTAACTTTTTACCCTGTAGATTTACATGCAGTTGAAAGAAATAATGCAGAGTGATCCCATGTATCCTTTTTTTTTTTTTTTAAGATTTTTTATTTATTCATGAGAGACAGAGAGAGAGAGAGAGAGAGAGAGGCAAAGACACAGGCAGAGGCAGAAACAGGCTCCACTCAGGGAGCCCGACATGGGACTTGATCTGGAGATTCCATGATCACACCCTGCGCCAAAGGCGGCGCTAAACCCCTGAGCCACCCAGGGAACCCCGATCCCATGTATCCTTGACTCAGTTTCTCCAATGATAACATCTTGAAAAACCTATAGTTTTGGAAGATCATGACTACGATACTGACATAGAGTTAGATTCAAAGCATTTCCATCACCACAGAATCCTTTATGTGCTCTTTTATTTTTTTTATAGTCACACGTATATTCCTCCCTACATCTCCCATTCAGACCTTGGCAACCTCTAATTATTCTCCATTTCTATAATTTTGTCTATATAAGTAGAATTGTATGGTAAGCTGATTTGGAGTCTGGGTTTTTTTTTTTTTTTCACTTAATTTTAAGATTTATCCATATTATTCTATGTTTCAGTAGTTTGCTCCTTTTTTTTTTTTTTTTTTTTTTTTTTTTTTTTTTTTTTTAGTTTGCTCCTTTTTATTGCTGAGTAGTGTTCTAGTGTATGGATGTCCCACAGATTGTTTAACCACCTACCCATTGAAGGACTTTCATATTTTTTCCAGTTTGGGCTGTTATGAATAAAACTACAATAAAACATTTGTGCATAGGTTTGTGTGTGAACATAAGTTTTAATTTAACTGTTATACATGCCCAAGAGTGCAATTGTTGGATCATCTGGAGTTGCATGTTTAATTTTATAAGAAACTGCTAAATTGCTTTTGGAGTGGCTGTACCATTGTACATTCCAGTAGCAATGCATGAGTGAGCCAGTTTATCTGCACCTTGGCCAGCATTTAGTGTTGTCACTATTTTTTTATATTAGTTATAATAGTTATGTACTGTATATCTACATCTTTCAACTATAGATTTTGTGAAATCTACATAGAAATCAAGTATTTGCAATGAAAATGCAGTATTCCAAATGAGATACTCTAAGTGTAAAAAACACAATGTATTTTGAAAGCATAGTACTTAAAATGTGAAATGTCTCTACAGTTTTTTATACTGGCAACATGTTGAAAGTGTTATAGGATACATTGGCCTAAATAAAATTATATCATTGAAATTTATTTCACCTATTTCTTTTTTTTCTTTTTCTTTCTTTCTTTCTTTCTTTCTTTCTTTCTTTCTTTCTTTCTTTCTTTCTTTCTTTCTTTTTTTTACTTTTTTTAATGTGACCATTGGAAAATTTAAAATTACATGGTAGCCCACACTATATTTCTGTTGGATAGTGCTGGTCTGGACTATTATGGTCACAGAGCCCACCTGGGCCTCTAGATAGAAGGTCTTATTTTATTTAGTGCAAGAGTCAGCAAACATATTCAGTGAAAGGCCGGGTAATAAATATTTTAGACTTTGAGTGCCATAAAGTTTCTGTCACATGTACTCAACTCTGCTGTTGTAGCACAAAACCAACTACAGATAATACTTAAGTGAATGAGCATGGCTGTGTTCCAATAAAACTTTACTTACAAAAACCAGCAGTGGGCCCGAAGGCCATAGTTTACTTCTCCCTGGTATGATGAATATAAACAAACTTACAGCAAAAACCCCACAAGCATTGGCTGTATCAGATACATTCCAGTCTATATGCAAGAGACCATCTTAGGTGTTTTCACAGAAGGAGTTTAATAGGGAATTGGATACAAGAGCTGGGAGGCTAACTGGGGTGGCAAACTATTCTAGAACTTAGAAACCACTGGAAGTTATCACCCTGAGATGTGTATAGACAATGGAAATGTTCTTAGAGTTTATGTGGAGGAGGAGTGTTCTTAGAGTTTATGAGCAGGAGCTGGTGCCATATTGGGGGCTGCCAGTCATGAGATCGGACTACAGGTGGAGTGGCTGTCAGTGAGACTAGGCACTGGGAGAAGTCTAGTAGCTGCTGGGGTTCCCACTGCTTTCTGCCCCTCCAGTCTTCTGCCAATGCCTTGAAGTGGGTGAACCTACATCAGGAAGGGAATCTGGGAAGTGTAGTTCCCTGCAATGTTGAGCAGAACCCCAGAAGCATGAAGAAAGAAAGGGCCTGGGAGCAACATGCCTTCTTGTCCACAGATTAAACGTAAAATGAAAGGAAAGGAAAGAGCTTTGAGCTAGCCTGGTGGCCAAGAACAGCATTCTGTGCAGCTTATTTCCTTCCTTTTTGTCGGACTCTTTTTAGTAGTTTTACTATTTAATCCCTCAGGGAAGAATGGTTAGTCAAGAAAGAACAAAGATGAAAGGCCCAAGGACCAGAGTCCTCAGATGGAGTTATCAGTTCTGTCAGTAAATCATCAGGAACTTGCGAGAAGTGGTGGCAGTGATGGAATGTGAGCTGGCGGTTTGTAGCTAGAGGAAGTGTGACAATTTTTCCTTCTGGGTATGAGCCACCCATATAATATGAGGTTGGAAAATAGGAAAACAGAATTTCACTTCAAATCCAGCTAATGGACAAGACATTTTTTTCCCTTTTAGTTTTTTTTTTCTTCTTCTTTGACTATCTGAAATAAAGTAAAATCTCAATTTTGTTTCAATCTGTCCCTTAGTTTCAAGAGCTGGGTTTGAAAGTATCAGGGAAAAAGCTATTTCTTACATGTTCACTCTTCTTTCAAAAGAAAGAAAATTCATTGAAAATTCCCAGTTTTTGTCCTCATTATATCCTACATAGATGTTTCCCAGACATCTATAATATTCACTTATTTGTGTTTGTTTTAAGGTAGAAACTTATTTTCCTTTCCTTTATATTCTGGAGTATGTAGAACTTGTGGGCTCATGGTCTATTGACTCACTCTTCCCCCAGAGGAATGAGATACACTTAACTCGCTGGTGTTGGGTATGAGAAGAACCTACCCATGTGTGGCTCTGGCATTTCTGGCCTTGTTTCTCAGAAAGTTCATATTGGCTTCTGTTCTCCATTATGTGTTTAGGAACCTCGATGCAATGTAGGCACACTCTTTTCCAGAGCTGCCTGTGACAGGGAAGGAAGAGGGATTTAGTACTAGTACAGCTACTTAGCCTGGAGTCTAGTATTGCGCTCTTTAATCAACATCATCATTTATAAAAATGATACTTAGATCTTTGCATAATTAGTTTCTGGATTTGTTTCTCAGTCAAGTTCAAATTTAGGCTTCAGAAGAAGGGAGATGTGATATATTTATTGAGTCCCTCTGAAACCTCTAAAGATTAGCACCCCTTTCCCATTTTAATCGGGGTAATCTGAAAACAAATATATATTAGTGTACCTATATTAAAAACTCACAGTTAATTCATAACCTGTGTCAGGTACTTAGCTAAAAGCACACACATGCAAACGCACAATTCTTGCTTCTCCCACATAGAGTCAACTTAATAGTCCCTCAGTTTTTAACATTTCAGCAAAGAATAGCACAATCCACTTGTTTTTTTGGGGGGGGACAAATGTAGAAGTATCATTAGTCTCTCATTTTTTCTTCACCCAAAATGTCCAATCCATGTGCAAGCCCTTTCTCAACTAAAGTGTAACCTCTTCAGGGATCCCTGGGTGGCGCAGCGGTTTGGTGCCTGCCTTTGGCCCAGGGCGCGATCCTGGAGACCCGGGATCGAATCCCACATCGGGCTCCCGGTGCATGGAGCCTGCTTCTCCCTCTGCCTGTGTCTCTGCCTCATTCTCTCTCTCTCTCTGTGACTATCACAAATAAATAATAAAAAATTTAAAAAAAAAAAAAAAAAATAAAGTGTAACCTCTTCAGCGCAACTTTCTCTGATCTTCCTTTCTCAGTCATGCCAACTAATGGGGAAGTAGCTCTACCCCTCACACTGTTTTATTTTCTTCGTAGAACTTCACCTATTTAGAATTTTATTGTGGGTTATTTAGAGTAAGCTAAGTGGAGTTACAAATAGAACACCACATAGTGTGATAGTTCTAGCACTATAGAAGGTTATTTATTGCTTGTGCAATAGCTCAAGATACATGTTCCCATTTGGCAGACGACTGTCCTCCATTGGAGGTTTCGTAGTCCCGGATGTCTTTCATCCAGATATTATTCTCCAGAGTCTGAAGGCAGCAGAAGGGGAAAATGAGTGTGTAAGAAGCACACTCACTTCTTAAAATCTTTGTCCGGAATAGGCACATATACCCTGTTCAAAATCTTTTGGTCATAACTAGTCACATAAGTCACACTAGTCACATCATCTACTTGCAAGGAGGCAGAGGTGATGAAAAAAAATCACTTTCTTACCTTTAAATAAAGTGATAGAATGGGAACAGCATGTGTATAACACAGTTCCCGTTCAGAACAGGGAAGATGGGCAATCACGTGGCAGTCAGCAGTCCAGAGCAATAATGGAATCCTTAGGAGAGAGGTTATGGAGACTCTGCTTTTCCAGTGGAGAAATTCTCTTGGTTAGAACCTAGATTGCATTCGGGAGGAACTTGTTTCTCCCGTGCGTTCTGTGGTTCTTGGCTTGCCTTCAAAGAAACTCTTGTTCAGTTTTCTCCATGGGGGCACATCTGAAGTGAGCTTTAGGAAAATACCTTTTTTTAGAGGCTATGCAGTTTTTGCAACTTGCTTCCTGCTCATGAAACTTTGGGAGACCAAGGATTGCTTTAACAGTTTGAGAGTCCAAGGCTTTTTAAAGGTCCGGCTCATGGTTTTTTCAGCAATAAAATTTCCTCAAAATTTATTAACCTTTGCTGTATGTGTCTTCAATCCATGTTGTGTGTCTATGCCCCAACTCCCACTACCACAGTTCCCAATATATCTTCTTTGAGACTGCTTTGGTTCTTTGATTCCTCTGACCCATGCCTATTGTCCTATGGTGGCCACTTGAAACAATATGTATGAGTTGGAAAGCCACACCCACAATCCTATTTTTGTTTCCAGCTGAGTATATTTGTTTAAATTACAGTTTTTTAATAAGAATTTGTCCTCATTTTTCATTCCCATCGCAGGATATTTATGGTCATTTATCATTTGTCTCTCTATCCCAGCGAGTTCCTTAGTTTTCTGTTTACTAAGCAGTCAACTTCACCCTGAGCTTATTAGTTTCTTATAATACATTGGAAAAAGCAGCAAGTATAACCAGACAAAAGCTAATACGTGAAAGTCAAGCTTCCTGGAGCTATAGGCTAAGTAGGTTCTTTGTCTATCTTCCCAGTTATTGTAGGTGACAGTGTTCTCAAATATTTTTAAGTATAAGTCTTCATATTTCAAGCCTGTGATATCTGTTCCATGTCACTGCTTGACCATTAAATTAATGTCACATATTTAGGTTATTTTCATGGCAGCACCCAAATCAAGGTATCATATTCTGTATTGTTTAGGGTAGTGCTAGCTGCTATAAAAAATAAAGCCCAGGTACACCTGGGTAGCACAGTTAGCTCAGGTGGTGATCTTGGGGTCATGGGGGGGTCAAGCCCCACATCAGGCTCTGCACTCAATAAGGAGTCTCCCTCTCCTTCTATCCCTGCCCCCCCTGTTTTTTCTCTCTCAAATAAATAAATCTTAAGAAGAAAAACAGAGCCCAATATAATGCCTTAGCCCTCAAATGGCTATTTATCCCTCATAGAACAGTCCAAGGCATGTCTTCCTGATTGACAGGTGTCTTTCCTCTAAGTAGTGATTTGGAGACTCAAGCAGCATCCATGTGTAGGTTTCTCTGTTTCTTAGGACTTTAGATTACAGAGAAGTAGGGATGGCACTCCACACCAGATTTCTTGAAGTCTTTGCCCAAGCAGAATGCAGATCTCTTTAACTCACACTTTAACTCACATTCTCTTGGCAAGAAGTAGTCACATGGCCACATCTTTATGCAAAGGGAGCTGAGAAATTTAAGCCTGGCTGAACAACTGCCTCTCAGTGACAAATATATTCTATGCCAGAGGAAATACGTGTTTTGGTGGCCATCCAGCCATCTTGCCACAGAGTGCGTGCATACATGTGTTTAAGGTTCTAACTACCTTGATTAAAATGTAAGCTCTAGGAGCCCGGGGATTTTATATTTGTTCATTGGTATATTCCCAGGACACAGAGCAATATCTTTATTAGAATAAGAACTCAGTAAATATTTGTAGAGGGGATGACAATATGATTAATAAATTAAACTCTGAGGTTCATAATCCTGACTCTGGCACTTATTACAAACTCAAGATAGTTGCTTCAATTTTGCCCATCATTAGAGGGTAAATTTATATTATCTGCCTCATAAAATGAGGGTCAGATGACATAATATATATATATTGCTTAGCATTGTGCCCAGCATATAGTAAGCATTCAGTAAATGTAAGCTAATTATGTTATTATTCCTGTTATTCTCTATGTATGTATCTCCCCAGATGTACCACACCATGAAATTTTGAGAATAATTGAATAGAATTTCATTCTGGAATTAAAACAATTTCCATTATTAAGGTGGTTGTTTTGGATCTAAGTAAGAGTTGATGTTAAAACAATTTACTGGTTTTGACTCATACACTTAGAGGAGCATATTCCAACCTAAGGCATATTGAGAACCTCAAATAGGAGCATATGTAACCTTATAGAACTTAGATAGTCCTGCTGATAAAATTATGTAACAAATGACAAGGATCTCTGTTATTCTTTAAACGGAGTATGGAAGAAAGAGCTTGTAGGTAAAATTTTATGGGAAGTTTAAATTACTGACAAGTTACCAAAATAAATCAGCTGCCTTAATGAAAGATATTATTTAACGGGGAAATTTCATTGTTCTAGAGTGAAGATATTACATTATCCATGCCACACTTTATGCAATATATTTAGGAAAGGAGGAAGCATTAAAACTTTCAATTATTCAGTAATGTTTATTTAACAGGTACCATGTAACCAGACTCTGTGCTAGGCACTGGGATTTCAGTGATGAACTAGGCAGAGGGAGATTATACTGGCAGGTATATAAACAAGTAAATGAGAAATGGAATGCCAAGTTTTAAGTGCCATAATAGTAAGAAGCAGAACATGCTGTGGACATTCTCACGAAGGGAATCTACTGCAGTTACAGGTTTTTGAATAGTCTCCAAGAAGAAATCACATCTAAGCTCAGACCTGAAAAGTAGATCGAAGCTAGTCAGGTAAATGATGCTTTGGCAGTCTCCAAGGACTTAGAGTTGACTTTTATTTTTTTTTTCTGAATAGAATTTACTTTTTTTTGTTTTATATTGTTATATTAGAAATTATATAAAAATATACTGATACATATATATATTTTCCATATCCCATCAACCAAAGAAAATTGTTGTTAACATTTCAGTTTATTTTATCCCCGTGTAAACTTTATATAATTGAAATAGCACAATATAAAATTTTTGTTTTGTTTTGTCACTTAGAATAATGAGTATTTTCCAGGTTTTTTTTTTTTGTTAGTATTGTTTTAATGGCTAAAAGATATCTCATCTTGTGGATAAATCTAATTCTTTCCTTATAATTGCACATTTAGACTGTTTCCATTACCTGCATTTAAAAAAAATCACTGGCAACTAATACTCTATTTTTAAGATATTCAAAGATATGCAAACATATTTGTAATAATATGGCAAAATCTGTATCTCTTGAGGATAGCTCAAAATGTCAGATTGAGGAAGTATTAATTTTCCTTGGCTACTAGGACTACAGAAGCAGAAATTTCTGAAATTTACAGTCTCTCAGAACCTCTTCCTGGAGTCAGTGCCCTGTTGAGTGTACTTCTGTTATATGAACCAAAAGGTTTTTCAAAGTTGTTGGTCAGTCTTGGGACAGTTTGTTGTGGGATTTCTCAGAGGCCTTAATAAGCTAATGTGCATTGCAAATCTGCAAAAGGGAAGGAGTATCACCATGTTGTGATTCCTAAAGTGTGCACATGCATGAGTACATAAGCATATGGATTTAGAGGAAGATTGGTGGGATAAACACAAATACAAAAATGTCTATATTGTATACAGACCACAGTCAGTATTCCAGTAGGACATGCAGGATACTTAGAGAAGAAGATCTCAAAGCTTGCTGAAGGGTTTAGGGAATCATATTTTTATATACATGTGGGGGTTGTGGTGATTCCTTTGGAGCTCTTCATCATAGTGACCTCAAGTCTTCAATTAGGCTTATCCAGAATAATACATAATTTTATTATTGTACATGTGTGTATAGGTGAGCTAGGTGATTCTGCTGCTCTGGGCTGGATTTACCCTTATATCTCTAGTCAGTTAGAGGGTCTGCTGGAAGCCGACTGATCTGAGATGGTCATGGCTGATGTGATTCATTTCTGGTGCATATGATGTCCCATCCTCCGGCAGGCTAGCCAAGGCTTAGCTTAGTTCACATGGCAGCAGGAGTACACAGGAAGCAGGAGTGCATAAGGCTTCTTGAGATCTCTCAGAACTGGCATAGTCAGTCCCAGCCATTGTTCGGAACAAAGTAAGTCAGTATTTCAGGGGATGAGGAAGTAGATTCCACATCTTGATGGAATTGCTGCAAAGAGTTTGGATACAGGGAGCATTGAAAGTGTGCCATCATCAATAACATGATCAAGATAGAATGGGTTTCAGGACTCTTAGCCCTTGACAAAATTATTAATCTCTGATTGGTATGAGCTTTGAGCCCTACAATTTGCCTTTTGTGGGGGTATGTGTGTCTCTTTTTTTATCATGAAGCTACTTGTGTTATATTTGTTGTTGAAGCACCTGCTTTTTACCACCATTTAACTGTACCCCTTTCTTTTCTCATTTTACTTTGACTCACTGGCTTGGAAACCAGTTAACCAATCTCTGTCAGGGAGAAGTGTAAAGTAATTCTCAGAACAATCTGTGGCAGGAGGAGCTCGCCTTTTGGTGACACATTTTTGCTCCTTGGAAGCTGAGCTTTTTGCTGCTAGAAAATATTGTAGAGAGTATGTTCCCAGATTATGAGTGTGAGCTTTTAGATAAGAGAAATATTACTTTATTGTTTTGTGTTGTTCCCCATGAATTGAAGTATTTCACAAGAAGTTCCAAGAAAGAGGCCATGGATAGTGGTCCTGTTTTTCCAGACCATTCTATCCCCAGGTCCTAGCATGTTTTCTATGGTTCATCATACACTGACTGGCTGAATAAACACATCAATGATTTTTAGTATTTCTAAATCCAGTTAGACTTGTGAAAATCCCCAGTGCGCTCTGTGTTCTAAAAAAAGGTAGTGCAAGTAATACTTCCTTGTCTCGGAGGAGGTATTACAAGGATTAACTAATGTCAGGAAAGGGCTTTGATATGACTAGATGAAGGGCATCCCATAACTATAACATTTTATTGTTATAATGCCATAAAATGCTTTTTGGGACATATAGCTTACATATTTTCCATAAAATTAATCCATAAATCATGTATAAAATGTATCAAACCCAAAAGCAATAGCTTTGACCTTAGAATTGCTGCTGTGGTAGTTTGATGATATACTACCTACTACATCAGCAGTACTCTGGAGTACATAAAATGTGCTTCCACATATTCAAAATGTGCAAACGCTTAAAACAAATCACTAGATGCTTTAAAAAAGATTAAATGATTCAGAGCTTTTCATATGGAATTATAAGTATTTTTAAGACATTATTACAAACACCACAACTTTCAGTTATTTTCACAAATTCACATGAAATACTCACTATTCAATTCAAAATGTTCAGTAGAATTACCTTATGATTTTCTTTTTCTGAAAGGTAATCTTCATTTCCTGGTGTTCCTGCTTAATAGCCATATACAAACGTCCACAGTGCTTTTAATGAAATGTCAGCACACATAGTCTTCCTGTTACGTCTTTTTTTTTTTTTTTATCTCACCAATGTGGCAAATGTAACATCACAATTATTTTCAGAGCAATACTCATTTTCCCCCTCTCAGTTACACTATCAAACTTATGAGTAACTATGAAGGATGAAGATATATTGTCATTACCAATATTTCCAAAGAGTGATTATTCACTTTCAGTATCCTTGCAGAACTGTTACAGCTTTCTCAATATGATTTCCAGAAACGCAAAAAGATACACCTGTCACAAGTAGACTTTTGCTTAAGGAGGGCTATTTTGAAATATCTCTAACTGCTGTGTAGTGTCCGCTGTGTAGTGTCATTCTGAAAGTATTTCATCAGAATGGTGTGTGCAATCCTTTCCCAGAGGGACCTAGCGAAGTAGGGGAATATCGTTGAAAGGGTATCTCTATCACAGATGCAAGGTAACCTTTAAATATTTGCATAGTGTAGTATCAGACAGCAGATGTAGAGGGACTATTACTTATCCCTACTGGATTCTTTGTCTCTCTCACTGTCTCACAGTGGCTGGCTTGAAACTTTCTCTCTCTGTTCCCCTTCCATTTTTTAGGCCTTTTTTTCCTTTGTGTTAAACCACATTTAATTGAAACACCAGCTCTGTCAACAACTCTTGTGTGATCATAACATATTTTGACATCAACAGCTGTAGAGTACTGTGTTGAACCCTTCCTTCCTTTAGATCCTTATATAAAAGTGACTGCTTCTAATGATACTCAGCATGAGCCAATGTATATCTTTGTTCATAAGAGCAAGGAAGATGGCATATACTATGGTCTCTGAGTGCTTCAAGCAGTCAGCATAGTGGCTGGCAGAGAGCATACGATCAATAAATGTCAGCTCACTTCTCATACCCAGACTCCTCGCTGCTGCTGCTGCTGCTGCTGCTGCTTCTTCTTCTTCTTCTTCTTCTTCTTCTTCTTCTTCTTCTTCTTCTTTATATTGAAGTATAGTTGACATATTGTATTAGATTCAGGTGTACAGCATAGTGATTCAACAATTAAATGATTCAACATTAAAAAATGCTCACCATGTTAAGTGTAGTTACCATCTGTCACCATACAAAATTATTACAATCTTATTGATTATGTTCTCTATGCTATGTTTTTCATCCCTGTAACTTATGTGTTTTATAGCTGGAAGTTTGTTGCTTCCCTCCTATTTGATTGACAAAATCAAGACCATTTGTTATGATTTTCTCAAAAATTGTTCACATCATTCCCATTTTCTCCTCCTTATCTGAGAAAAAAAAAGTGTCTTTATAAGACTCTACTGTCCATGAAACATCCAGTTTTCAGCATGAATAACTTCTTCTAACCCAGTGTTTCTAAAGCCTCTGTACATTGGTTGAAGAAACTAATTATTCTTTATATGGACAAGATTTTAGCTAAGTCTTCTTTTCCTAGGAGATTCTAAGCAATCTGAGAGCAGAAATGGCATCTTAAATATCAAATTTTGATATTTCAGACATAATCTTGATCTTTGTTTTCTACACAGCAGTCACTTAATGCAGACTTGAATTGTTTATATATTTAAGTACTATAAATAGTACTGTAATACAATTTACAATTAATACAGAATTCATATTTTATATAGGTAGATGCAATTTCAACTTGAATACTTTATGCTTATTTATTAAAATGATCTAAATATAAATGAATACCAGATTCTTTTACTCAGGCTAATCAAGAGCCATTTGAAAGTGGAGCTCATGTTTCTGAAATGAATATATGTGTATGTGGCATGTTGTGATTATTGTTCTTTTGTTTTAAAAGGACAGGCCTGTAGAGGTCCAGTGTATTTTTTTATGTGAATATAATCTGCTGTTTTCATTCTTCCTACTTCTTTATCTGAAAAAAGGTCTTATTTTTATTTTCCGACTAGTGTTAACCTGGGAAGGAGGGTGTATCACAGTTTTGCTTTTTCTCTCCTCCTTCATCTCTCAAGAAGAAAAATATGGATTTATCTAACGAAAGCACTTTTTGCACTAACAAGTGGTATCTTAAGATTGCTTTTTCTCACATGTTTCCAATTGTGTGACAAGGTGGTATAAACAGTGTAGCTTATAATAGATGCATGTCTTACTGATAGTATGGAAAAGGTTATTCAGAGGACATTAAGAATAACTTTAAGGATGTTAGAGAGGATGTTTTAAATCAAGGATGATATATAAAAAAGAACTAGTGGTGGTTGCATCACTTATGAGAAGGATAATCCTAAATATTCATATTTATATGTTAAGATTTACATCTTATTAATGCTTAATAAAAATAAAAATAGTTTATTGGTCTCTTCCTTTGGTGAATCAATTGGAATTGTTTTCTTCTTTTTTTACTTTGTAAAATTTCTAACATAGGATGAAACCCTGATCCATAGTGTCTCATTGCACCTGCAGAGTTTGAGCTCAAGATGGTCATACAGTTATCTCTCAGTTTGAAATTTTTTTTTTTTTAAACTTTTTTTTTTAATTTATGATAGTTATACAGAGAGAGAGAGGCAGAGACATAGGCAGAGGGAGAAGCAGGCTCCATGCACCGGGAGCCTGACGTGGGATTCAATCCTGGGTCTCCAGGATCGCGCCCTGGGCCAAAGGCAGGCGCCAAACCGCTGCGCCACCCAGGGATCCCTCAGTTTGAAATTTAAAGGACTATGTCGTCGTCGTCGTCGTCTTCTTCTTCTTCTTCTTCTTCTTCTTCTTCATTTTTAAGATTTATTTATTTATTAGAGAGAAAGAGTGTACATGAGCAAAGGGGAGGGGCAGAGGGAGAATCTCAAGCAGACTCCCTGCTGAGCATTAAGACACACATGGGGCTTGATCTCAGGACCCCCAAATCACGATCTGACCTGAAGCCAAGAGTTGGATGCTTAACTGACTGAGCTACCCAGATGCCCCCAAGGAGCTGTGTGTTCTTAAAAATGGCCTTACTTAAGAATGTCTGATGATTTTTGAAGTTCTAGGAGTGGAAAGTGATTGAAATACTTGACATTTTCTCTGTGAGATTTTTATGTTTATTTTTTTTTTAATTTTTAAAAATATTTTATTTATGAGAGAGAGAGAGGCAGAGAGAGAAGCAGGCTCCATGCAGGGAGCCCGATGTGGGTAGGACTCGATCCCAGGACTCCAGGATCATGCCCTGCACTGAAGGCAGACGCTCAACCGCTGAGCCGTCCCTCTGTGAGATTTTTAAAGATCTTATTAAAACCTCCTTCAAAATCACTACAGCAAGAGGTCAAAAGGTAAATGGTCATGTTCAATCTTACTAGGAAAAGGTTTGGGCTGTCTGTGCTGGGCCGCAGGCCTCTACTGCCCTCTCATGGACTGCACTGTGGAGGATCCTGGCCCCTTCCCTGGGAAAAGAGCCTCCACTGCCTTTGGCTGCCAACAAGCAATGCTGCTGGGCCCATTGTAAGGTTTCTTAGCCTTAAACTAGCTGGGGCGGTTGGGTTATTCAGTGTGTTGAGTTGGATTATTTTAAACTTGTGTTTCTGTGGGGGGAGATAAGATTAATCTTTTTGAGTATTTGAATAGAGTACATTTAATGCAGGGGAAGGAATCATCCTGCTTCTAGTAATGGCCAACACAAAAGGATGGAGGGCAGCATTTCACTTCCCAACTGCAATTATGAACCTTTTAGCTTTGCTCCGCATAGCAGACTGCACAGGACAGCTGGCTGTCCATACAACCGTGAAGTCTACAAAATCTGGGTTGCTGTTCTGTAGGACATAAAGGCAAGATCAAATAACATGACCATGGTCATATAGCTAGAAAGTGGAGGAGCCACAGTTCAAATCCAGACTGTGATTCCAAAGCCTAGGTTATTTCCAGAGCAGAGGACGGGGAAGTTAAAGTGAGCCTTAATAAAGTAGCACTGAAACCTATAGGGAAGGGTGGCTCTGAAAATTTGTGTATCGAAGATTAGTAAAAATGGGAGAAAGGTGAATTGTGCAGTCAATAAACATTGCTTTGGGCAGCCAGAGGTTGTACATAGAATGCTGAATAAGTGTCAGTGACTTCTGTTGTTCTTCTTTAAAATATAGATGGGGGACACAAGGGGATTCAGGCTCTTGGCTCACTGTTCTGGATCTCCCCCTTATTACTGCTGGGATCCTGGATAGGTAATGTCACTTTTTTTGTGGAATGGACAAGTCACCCACCTCCCAGGATTTGTGTTAAGATTAAATGATGCAGTGTACTTCAGGGGTTCTCACGTGTGGCAGTTTTGCTGTCTAGGGTACATTTGGCAATGCCTGGAAACTGGGGGCAGAGGGGGGCTACTGGTGCTTAGAGGGTGGAAGTCAAGGATGCCTCTGAATTTCTTACAGTGCACAGGACCACTCTCCACAACAGGGAATTTTCTGGTCCCAAATGCCAAATGCCAAATTTGAGATCAATGCTTATATAGACCAAGAGCTCCGTACCAGACAATACCTCCCACATGGACTGTTATTCATTCGGTGCTCACTGTGTGCCAGGCACTGAGTCAAGAGCTTTTCATACAGCATTTCTATTCTTGCCCACATACAGGTTGAAATTATTGAAAATCAAAGTAAATAGTGCAACTGAACATCACAGAGTGCTGAATGGCACAATCAGGATTTGAACTCAAGTCTGTATAGCTCCAAAACACTCTCTATGAGCCTGCTCTCTCCTATTTTTAAGTGGTTACCATTGTTGACTCTTTGCTTTAGGTGTTTGCAAGAATGAATGAGCATAAGCATTTAAGGGTAGTTTGTCAGACACTGTGAGCTGATCCTTGCCCACTCTACTGTGTTTCTGTCCATTTCCCGTGCCCAGATGGTCAGGTAAGATGTTGATTTTCAGGTTGGGGTTGGCTGTTATTGCCCCGTGCACCATCCTAGTCTACTCATACAAAGCTTCCAAACCACTGACAAATCGTTCACATCTGTAGTCACCCCCATAGTAGAACAAAAGGTTTGGCAGCACTGTGAGTGATGCTCTGCCTCCATTGCTTACTGCAATTATCAAAAGATAGAAGCAGGTCAAAGAGGAATGGGCCAAAGGGAAGCAGGTCAGGGGTCTCTTCAGTGAGAATTACAAAGGCTAGAGAATGCTTACATATGTATTCTAATGGAAAGGCAGACAGGAGAGCTGTGGGGTCACCAGACCCCTGACCCCCATGTGAGTATGAAAGCTAATTTTGATTCCTCCTTTCTCCTCATTGAACAGAGGTAGCATTATCTTTACTGGGACCCAGTATATCAGTCGTCCAACATATCCCCTGGATCATGAAGTCAACTGGAAAAAAGCAGAGGAGAGGGATTCATGCTGAGATGACATCTGTGTTGAATGGAGTAAAAGAAAACCTCAAGTAAATCTTAATGTAGATTAGAAAGTGTACTGGGTGTTATTCTGTATGTTAGTAAATTGAACACCAATAAAAAAAAAAAAAAAAAAAAAAAAAAAAAAAAAAGAAAGTGTGGACTTCAATTACTTCAAAGTGGCATAGGCTTTTGATAATGTGTTTCATCAGGATAGGAATTATGAGGTGCTCAAACTAATTCTCTGAAATCACAAGGGGGATAAAGGGTTCTAATAGCGTGTTACAGAAAGTTAGAGCCCAAGGAGTAGAATGTTATGGTTCATATTAAATTTATATACCTAGACCATGAATTACATATTGATTTTTAGAGAACAGAAATATACCAGAGTAGTGTTGACAGTGATTGTCAATTAATAATTGTTTGGATGAATCAGAAGTATCTTTCTGTGGGTCATGAGTTTCTGTGTGGTCCATGTGGAGAAAGAACTGATATTCCTTAAGTGTTGGATATCAGTACTCTGATGTTTATATTCAGAAGCACCCTATTTTAACTAAGGGGAATAGTTGTCCATTTGTCTTTGGGTAGAAGGAAGAGAAGCAGAAAAAATCTCCCTGAGGTTATGGGTGGTGGGATGGGGGATGCAGATAAGCAATACTTTCTGTCATTGAGGCCATGCATTCTAGTGGTGGGTATTGATTTATACTAATGAAATGGGTAGGCAATATCATAAAGGGAGACAGAACATAAAGACTCCTAAGTCTGGGAAACGAACTAGGGGTGGTGGAAGGGGAGGAGGGCGGGGGGGTGGGGGTGAGTGGGTGACGGGCACTGAGGGGGGCACTTGGCGGGATGAGCACTGGGTGTTATTCTGTATGTTGGCTAATTGAACACCAATAAAAAATAAAATTATTATTAAAAAAAGAAAGAAATACAATGACAGGTTAACAGAATCAACAGTCAACATGAATTTACATGAATGTATGTGTCTGTGTGTTTATATACTTACACACTCATACATACATATTATATCTAATATGATTACATAAACTATTATATGACCTACACATTTATATATACACATCATAAATATGTATAGTTAAATATGCATCGGAAATAGAATTGGCCTAAACATATGTCACACATTAATATAAAATTAGTATTGTATATACTATATATTTAATATAACATATAATACCATACCAATGTAATTATAGAGATATATAAATATATTTAAGTCAATTCAGTTTGTTGTGTATTACAGAGAATCACATTTATGTAATGTTCCTTCATGGAATACAGAGTCAACAAATCTGTCTTCTAAACCTAGAACCAGTGATTACATTACTGTAATTATACTAATTCACTAATGTGTGGCCAATAATGTACATCTTGTCATATCCTGAAGTAAAATCTAGCAAAACACAAGCTATGTTTGAAATGATATAGAAAGTCTAAAATTAGAGAGGTGTACCATATGCAGGGCTTTTTTATTGGGCTGCAAATCAGTGACATGTTAAGCACTTGCTCTGAATTGTTTCATGCCTTTGCAACCTTAAGCCTTGTCACAGTCCCATGCACTTTGATCTCGTGTCCTCTGTCTTTGAAATTGCTCGGGTAACTCCTAATGGACAGGTGGATCTCTGCTATGTGCTTTATATCTGTCTCATTCTTTGTGAACAGGTGGCAGATCTTAGACTTATTCTGATGTGTGGTTGACTTATTATAAGTCAACTTATAAGTTAGACTTATCCTGATTTATACTTTGTGGTTGTGTGTGTTTCTGTCTTTTGAGAATATAAGTGCTAGGCTTTGGATTGAAAGTTTCATCGGACTCTAAAGTTGAAACTATCGTTTTATTTCATGTTATTTAAAATTATTGAGGTTACAAAAATATGGTCAGCCATCTCATCTAACAAGGAAAAAGCATCATACATGCAAAATATAGATATATATGCATATATATATATATTTTTCTTCCAGGAAAAGAATGATGTATGGAAAGAAGTTTGCAAACCATTGGATTCTAGGGATAAATTCTTTGAGATTCACAATGTATATTTAAAAAGCATCGAAGATTCCTGGAAGTAGAAAACTTTAAATTTCATTTAACTCTGCATTGTTCCCAAATTTATTTAATAACAGCACTCCTCTCCGTGTACTGATCTCAGAGGATGCAGCTGTTCCACTGAAAACATTTTGGGATTTCCTGAATGATGATATGTTATCTTCAGCTGGAATCAGATGAAGTGATTACTACAGGAAAGGCCAGGAGGCAGCCCTGTCCTTCCTTGTCCCCAGAAGCTGTTAAAATTCAGCATTTTTTTCCAGTCATCTATGTACTAACATTGTCTATCAGATGATAAATGCTACTTTACAATAATTATTATTTTCGTTATGTAAATGTAAACTACCCCCGTAACTCGGATGACATTTCCTCAATTCACTTTCATTGTAAATTGGATTCGCACAAAGCACCCTGGGAAATTCCAGCCACGCAGGGAAGGAGAAGGCTAAAAAGAGTTGATACAGGCTTCAGGCCACTGCCTTGTGCTCAGTCAGCTAGAAAAGGGTAATGAGGATGGATTTTCTCAGTGTGCTATTGCGCCAATGGCTTGAATGTTCTACGGGGCTGTCAGCCCTTGGGCTGGTGGGGGATGTGTTTATTATTGCTTCTCTGATTTCCTTTAATTATTATATGTGGTGGTGATTATCGTAGTGGGCACTCATCTCAGCTAAAACTTTCATTGTGCAAGAAACATAATTTTGTTTAGCTTAGTTTGGTTACTTGTTTGGAGCTCTTTATACCACCAGGGTCCCCTACTTTTTCTTTGGTAGGTCCACATATTTCTTAGCCATGTGTTCATACTGGTCACCACCTAGAAGGCCCTTACTCCTGACAGGTTGGCTGACCTCTCCTGAATTCTATGAAGTATCTTGCCCTTTATGCTGTTGCTGCTCTCCCACTGTGCTGAGCGCCTGCATCTGCAGGAGGTGCTCAGTAACCTTGGCCTTCTCTGCCTCGACACCCTAGGCTGCCATTCCCTCTCTGGGGAAGCAAGGTACATGGTGTTTGTGTCTCTGTTACTAACACCAACATCTCTATTCTTATCAGTCTCACACCAGATAGGACAAAGGGGCAGGGGGGGAAGTTTGTATTTTTGAATTAGGAGCTCTGTGCCAAGAGAAGAAACATCTGACATGACCTTGATGAAAAGACTTCTGGCAACACAAAAGGCAGAATCTGTTTGGGCTGTCTGTGCTCATTCCCAAAAGTGTCCTCAAAGGGCACCTGGGTGGCTTAGTCAGTTAAGTGTCCCACTCTTGATTTCAGCTCAGACAATGATCTCAGAGTCCTGAGATCCAGTCCTGTGCAAGGAGTCCGCTTGAGAGTCTCTCTCCCCCTCTCTCTGCCCATCCCTGTCCCTCCCCACTTCTCCACTCCTGGTCTCTGCACATGAGCATTCTTTCTCTAAAAAAAGTTTTTTTTTTTTTTGAAAAAGTGTTCCTTCTAATTAAAATAATTTCTTTCTTTCTTTCTTTCTTTCTTGATTTATTTATTCATTCATTCATTCATTCATTGATGAAAGGCACAAAAAAAGAGGCAGAGACATAGGCAGAGGGAGAAGCAGGCTCCCTGTGGGGAGCCCAGGGACCCTGGGTCGATCCCAGGACCCCGTGATTATGCTCTGAGCTGAAGGCAGCTGCTCAACAGCTGAGCCACCCAGACATCCCAAATCTGTGTTTCTTTAAACCAAATGTACTCCTTAAATATATTTGTCCCCTCTCCGAACCCCACACGAAGATGGGGACTTGGTCTCTTACCCACTCCTCCCTTCAGAATAACAACCCCACTCAGAGCTGCACTAGGGTTTGAGCACAAAGACATTTTACACAGAATCCTTCAGAATCCAGCCAGGAACCTGCAGGGACCAACCAGGGCACCCAGATTTCTTGAGTTTCCTTCTGCTTCTGGTGCTTCTTCTCCTTAGACAGAGGAGTGGTCCAAATGAACAGTCTTTTAAGTACACTTTCCAGATCCTTACCTTCTTAGGTCTTTTCTCAGTGTCAGAGAATTTGTAATCATATCAACAGACTATAAAGTGACACATTCACTCTCTTCATTGCTTCTGCCAATTTTCCTGAAATTGGAAACTTGAGGCATCTGGGAGTTCTGAAAATTAGTCTACTTTGCAAGACTGCTTTGAGGACTGAGTGACATGATTGTTATAAAGTGTTGAGCACGATGTCTGTCCACAGTGTCTGCAGTACTACTGTTGCTTTTATTATAGTGAAGTTGTAACCACCGTAATAATTTTATCCCCAGTCACTCTTTAGTTTTGCTAGTAGTAGGCTGGGATGATAGGATCTGATTTGTAATTCTCTGAGGTGGGGGGGGAAGAAAGCTTTGAATCCTCTGAGAAAAAAAAGATAATAGCAATCTTATGTGTTGAGTCAACTTCCTTGGTCAATTAGAATATTTGGATGAGATCTCTGTCCCAGGTCAAAGGTATTTCTGTAGACTTGTGTATTTATTAATGGTAAAATTAGCATAGTAATCATGAGAAGACTGAGTACCCCATTCCTCAATGCAGGGGCTTTGTGGAGTCTGGAAAGAAGGGGCCCAGAAAGTTGCAACAAAGAATAATGAGTGTTACAAACAGGGTTGTGGAAAACAGATTTTTAAGAATTCTATTGGACATCACGTTGAGGATTTCTTCCTTTAAACATATGCTAAGAAAACACAGAACAGACTTTTTTTTTTCTTTTTTCCTCTCATTTGGGCAAAACCATCCACTCATTTGTGTGGTGAGTTTCCGGTGGTGACATTACTCCTTGTTATATTTAGACATGATTCTGCTTCCTACAATGCTGTTTGCTCCAGTTTTGATAATGGGTGGGAGGCTAACCATATGCCAAGCACTAGGTTAGTGCTGGGAATAGAATGGTGACTAGGACCGACATGTTTCTGCCATCACAGAATTTAGAATCAAGTGGGAGAGACAAAGTTTAAATTACACAGTCGGATTTGTAATTGCAAGTGAGATGAGTGTTTTGTAGAGGAGTAAGGTAGTGCCAGAACATAGGGAAGAGTTCCCTAAGAAAGTGATTTGAGATATGAAGAGTGAGAAGGAATTAATTTGGCCATAGGTGGTGGAGCATGTGGTTTGCCTTGAGGAATAGTACATGTGGCCTCCCAGATATGTTAGGGAACTTGGAATATTGGAGGAACAGAGAGGTGGCCAACCAAATGGCAGAGCAGTGAGTGAATGTGGGTGGCTCTGGTGACCAGATACTAAGGGGGTGGGAAGGGGCCAGGTCAGGTAGGCACTTGTATGTCATGTTAAAATTTTTTCTTTGAGAAGAATGGGAAGTCACTGATGAGCTTTAAGCATAGAAATACCATAGAGATGATAACCTGCACCCAAAGTGGTACAAATTTGAATTATTAAAAGATATATGTCTATAATATGGAGAAAGAATTGATGTCATGGGTATAGTGGGGTGGGACAGAACATGCCAGAAGGTCAGTCAAGAGGCTACTCCTTTCATTCATACAAGAAAAGGTGGTGTGGGGGATCCCTGGGTGGCTCCGTGGTTGAGCGCTGGCCTGTGGCCTAGGGTGTGATCTTGGGGTCCCAGGATTGAGTCCCACGTCAGGCTCCCTGCATGGAGCCTGCTTCTCCCTCTGCCTATGTCTCTGCCTCTCTCTCTCTCTCTCTCTCTGTCTCTCTCTGTGTGTCTCTCATGAATATATAAATAAAATCTTAAAAAAAAAAAAGAAAAGGTGGTGGTTTGGGTGAGGGTAGTGACAGTGGGAATGAAGAAGCATGGATAGACTGGATTGATGTTTAGGAAGTAAAGCTGATGGGTGATTGATTAGATTTGCTCTTTGTAAATAGAATCCTTAGGATGCTCATTAGACTATTTAGGATAAATAGATATTTCTAGTGTTTTCAGATAGAGTATGATACTGTGATTATGCCATGTTACTGTTGTTTCTCAAATATGTTTTCAAATCAGTAACTTGAAAGTTATTTTTCAGATGAGAAGAGTCTCAAACTGTCTTAAAATTGCTGTTTCAGAACTGAAAGAACTATTCCTTTGGGAAGAAAAAATTGAATGAACTAGATGTTTTGTCCACTCAAATGTAGCTTATGTTTTTGGTTCTCTCTGGTTTGTTCACCGTGCATATCTGCTACTAGTGAGAAGGTGTATTGAGAAGCAGATATACTCCATGTAACTGCTAGAGAATTGAAATTACTAAGAAAAAAAATATTATCTCTAGTGCAATTTTTATCCTAGGCAAAATTAATCCTTCAGTTGCTTAATGATAAAGTGGATGCCACCCTGCCCTTTTGCTTTCTGTATTTTTAAAGCCTATGTACGTAGTCTCAACATTGTTGCTTTTCCAGTGAACCTCTAAGGCCACAGTAAAAAGGGCCTTCTTTATCAAGCCCAACATGTATTGATTATTCACTGTGGACATAGCACTTTATTCTTTTTTGGAGCGGGAGGGGCACAACTTAAAAATTTCAGCCTCCCAAGCTCCTGTTCCAGTCTGCTTTCTCTGATGTGTAAAGCAAACAAATTTCTGGCCCTCCTGAAGTTTAGTCACTGCCTGAGTGGCCGATAAGCTGAGGGAGAAAGTCCTTCAGAAGAATATTGTGTGGTACTCAGCTTCACTCTGTTTCTGGGGGACTGTTCATTGCCTTTTTCACTTAACTGATGCCAAACAGCTGAGTAAATGATTGTCTTCTGCTTCTCCAGGGAATTGAGGGGTCTCAGCCAAAGCATTTATTGTAAGCAAAGTCAAAGTTGAGTGGAGCCATATTTATGGGATGAGAACATCCCATAAATATCCGTTGACAAGTATCAGAGCCCCAGGAGTTCCGGGGCCATCACTCGAGCCATGCCATTGAGCTGAGACCAAGCTAGGGGCGAACGGCTTCAGGCAGGAGAAGAGTGGCTATGCCCTGAGCCCCTCACACCAGCTGTGCTCAGAAAGACCCTCTTCTAGATATAGTGTATCTAATGGACATTGCAAGGCTTCATTTGCTCAAGAGATATGGCTGCTAAAGGTAGTTAAATTGCAGTTGTTGTGGAGAAGGCATAAAGTAGATAGAACTGGAGATTTCAATGTCAGGGCTGCTGAGCTGTTTATCTTATTTGTTTGTTTATCTGAGAGAGGGAGAGGGAAAGAGGAAGAGGGAGAGAGGGAGTCTCAAGCAGGCTCCACACCCAGTGAGGAGCCCGACACAGGACTTGATCTCACAACCCTGAGGTCAGGACCTGAGACAAAATCTAGAGTCAGACACTTAACCAACTGACACCCAGGCGCCCCCAAGAGCTGTTTACCTGGAGCACGTTCTTCGACCTCATGCTTTGATGGTCCCATCTAGCAAAGCAGAAGAATATCAACAATGTACATGTGGTATTGGGAAGATGGTAGGTGATCAAAAACATGTTATTACTATTATTTACTATAGTTATTTTAGGGACGCATGCCTGAGGCTTCATTTGTCCTTTAGGCCTCTCGCCCTTATTGGTTCTCTATGTTCTTGAACAGCAGCTCAGTCCGTGTTCTCAAGCATGCAAAGGCAGGAAGGATCCCATTTTACATAATACATTGTGAAAGGGCCCCTGGGAACAGGTCCAGGTGCTGGTACAGACAATTCGTTGCTTGTGTTATATGTGTCTTTATGTAATTTCTATTTATTTTTATGTTTTTTCTCCTTTCCCTCCCCCACTTCTTGGATTACAACCATTTACAGAGTCCTTATTCTTCCCTTGCAGTCTTAGGATGTTACAATAGAAGCCCACATGGTATAGTGTAAAGATCATTGGAGTGGGTGCCTGCAATGGATTTGTCTGTCCCATTTCTTCTCCAAATGACTGCATGACCTTGGGCAACCCAAAGAACTTGTCTGGGCTTCCTTTCCTCCTCCCAGATCTGTGGGCTGTCACATTACCTTTCCATTCCCCCATCTGAGTCACTTAGCAGCCTGTAGGTTTTAGTGATCTGAAAGGACCCACTTTATGTCAGAATGTAGTGAAGAATATGAGGTTTGAGATTTCCTTTTAGGCTTCAGAATCTTTAGAAAGTAGAATTCAAACCAGAACTATTGATAAACAATTTTTTAAAGAGTGGTTTTCTGTCTCTGTGGTGTTTGCATTAGCTGATGAGTCGTTCAGATATATTTCTAATCTGCCTTGCTGTCAAGCTCCTGTTAATGGATGTTCTAGCCACTGGCAACTAATAATTTGTAATCATAAATGATAAGTAACAGAGGCACTTTGCTTTTCAGTCAGAGGCATCTGTCCACAAAGATGAACTTAGAACATGCTGTTAGGTGTCAAACAAAAACACAACCGTACAGAAAGAGCCTGGAAGGTTAGCGATAATGCTTATGCTTTCTGGAAGTATAAATATTCAGTTCAAATGCTCTGTGGTGGCCTTGTACGGAATCATAAACTGTCTTCAAAAGTCAGCCTTTATTCCTATGAAAGTGAAGTTGAAGTTACATTTGGTAGCCCTGAACTGTTGCTGTTAAAATCTTCTAATGGAAATCATTGGAATACTTTAGCACACATATCCTTCAGACTGCAAATGTGTTTTGAAAATAGTTTTATTATTGGGACACCTGGGTGGCTCAGTGGTTGAGCATCTGCCTTTGGTTCAGGACGTGATCCCGGGGTCCTGGGATCGAGTCCCACATCATCAGGAGCCTGCTTCTCCCTCTGCCTATGTCTCTGCCTCTCTCTGTGTCTCTCATGAGTAAATGGATAAAATATTTAAAAAAAAAGTTTTATTATTAATAAAGGATTTTTTTTGGTTCCTGTAAAGAGTGGAGTGCAACTTTTTAAACAAAATGCATTATGGTTTAAATGTTTTTTCATTTAAATTTTTTCCATGTTTGTACATTTTCTGTGTTGTATTTCTATTGATAGTCAATACTTTATTTGTATAACAGTTTTCTCTGAGTTTGGGAAGTGCTGCATGGCTTTGGGCATCCTCTGCTAGTAGGAGTTATTAACATGATAGTTTCAGAAATGTAGCCCATAGAATAGCCATGTCTTCTGGCTTCTATTTTCTCTCAGTATCCCTGCTTCCACTAATCCCTCCCAGTCTCTGGTTTGCTTCTTTAAGTCTAACGAGCTCTGGAAGCCAAAGCATTAAAATTGTTAAACTGTGTACCAAGTAAATGTAAATAGACTCGAAGGAGAGACCAAATGTCCTCCTCAGGAGCAAATTGGCATTATATTTAGCGTACAGATTTTGTGAGAGATACTTAGTGTCTCATTTATTTTTATATTTCCAGAGTCTAATACACTACTTGTCAAGTAGCCGCTAATGAGTAATTGTTATGTTAGTGAATGAATGCACAGATGTTACTCTTTTCTCATTCCTTGGGTTTTTTATGTATTTTAGAAAGTGTGATTTCTTAGATATTTGTCCACTATGTAAGGGAAGCATTACTTTAATTACTCCATGGTAGATATGAAGGCTATGTAAGAAGTGAAAGCTACTGCATAAGTTTCGAGCTATTTCTTGGAGGTAAGGCATCTTACCAGTTGGTCAATGTTGTTTTATATCACATTTGGTAGTGTTGAGGTTTATGAGTTCTTTGGTATAGTAATTTTCTACAAATAATTTGGTTAAGATATCAAAGCTTTGCATTGACTTTCCTGTCATGCCTCAACTGCATGGCCCAAGTTAAAAATAAAGGTTAATAATAGCTGCGGTTGAAAAAAAATGCACAGTAAAATAAACATCTTTTCCTATTGCATGAATGGTATTAAGTCAGCATTGCTGCCTCCAACAGTGGCAAATGCTGGAATGTGTCTATGCTCCCTAACCTCTTGAGTTCCCTTTTTCCCTTGTTGTAGGCATCTTAGTGAATGCCACACCTAAAATTCAGGCATCTGGCAGGTCATCTTAAATATGATGATTTAGATTGAGAGATACATAAATCTTAACTAACCCAGTTAAGGATAACTTAATTAAGAGACCACAATGTGCCAGCACTTTTCTCTTCTAGGGGAATATTACATTAGAGCATTCACATATTTGCACTTTCTGCAAAAGCACAGGCAGGAAAAAAAAAAAAAAAGAAAAAAAAAAGAGGAATCACAGAGTCTAATGTGAACGTGATCCAAGAATTCACAAATGCCACCCTTTCACGCCCAAAGATTTTACTTCTAAACCAAAATGTTAATGTGTTAATTAAAACTGATGTGATTTAAAGGATTTAGCAGTTTATTTCAAAGTGGCTGTGTTTATTGTACAGAAAAGGTAGTAAGTTGCAGGTGGATGATGTTTTTATATAATGTCGGTCCAGGTAAGCAAGTACTGAATTATTATTCCTATTATACCATCGTAGTATTTTCTGAGACTTTAACACAGTGTTTTGGTTTAAAGGAACAGTATGTCTCACTAAATTTTTAATCCTTTACTGGTTGTAAATTCTTTTTTTTTTTTTTAATTTGTATTACTTGGGGCCTGTTTTCAATTAAAAAATACCGAATGACTGATGTTTAAAAGCATGGGTTTCCTATATGTTTCTTTAGATTACTCATCTCAGATATATATTGTGACTATAATCACATTTTACGTATGTGGAAAATTTAAAGGTGATATTCATTTTCTCCACACAACTGCTCAAAGCTTTAATATGTTCTATTTCTGAACCTGGACAAGGGATACAAGATTTCTCAGACTGCAGTTCACATTTGACTTCAATATGCATGTTTTCCGAAATGGCAAATCCCTCAGGGCTATGTGATTTTCACTAGTGTGTGTGTTTAAAGTTCATAGGCAAACACAACTGAATAAATCAGGGAACACATTCTTCTGTATGCCTGAGAAATGCAAATTGTTATAGGTCAATTGTTGAGAGGTCCTGTCTCCATCTTGTATATCTTGTTTGCAATTTGTTTTTCATTTATTCCAAGCATACACAATTCACTTTATATTTCCTTGTTACTTACATGTTGTTCAGTTGTCTGCAAAGTTTGCTTTTAATATGAAGAGAAACTATTCTCCCCTGATTGTGCCTTCCTGAATGTACTGACTAATGCTTATCAACATGCATGTGTCTTACTGTGCAAGACCTGCCATCCTAAATTTCCAGGGCCAGGAGGGGGAAATCATTGCCCACATACCACCTTGATTACTTGTACTGATATCCAAAGGAGTATTAACTAACAGATAGGAGAGATCAGAGCTAAGCTAAGAAACGGATCTATCTGCCTTGGGATGTAAGGAGCACATACACCAATGCTCACTCTAGAAAAGACTTTTCAAATGCAGGGCAGGAGCCCATGCTTGGAGTCTTGTGGAGCTGCAGTCCCATTTGCCTACCATGTACTAGCTGTGTAACCTTGGATATGCTTTAAAACTTCTCTGATCTTCACTTCTCCAGCTGCTAAAATAAGCATTCTAGCCCCATGTCAGAGGACTGTTGTAAGGAATAGGAAGGAACTGGGCAAATCACTAGTAGTATATAACAAACCAGCTGTTGGGTTTTTGCCGTTGTTGTTTGTTTGTTTTTAATGTCTTGATTTGCCTTAAATTGTGGTGTGGTGTAAATACTCCCATCATGGTTGATGTCAAACTATGAATGATTTAACAACCACCTGGTAAAATTCTTAAATATATAATAGTCCTCTGGTACCAGTCCAAGCCCAGCACAGCACTGCTAGCCCTTAACAAATGACGATAATCACTTAATAGTTATATTTTGTCTTCCATTGATCTAAGGGAATTTTTGCTGTTTGGTGTATTTCTGTATAGATGGAGAATGAGAAAGCTAAGGAAAGAATAGTAATGTATAAGGTTTAAAATATTAATGATTTCAAATAACAAAAAAGAGCTACCTTAACAATTTTGAAAGTAGGCGGAAAACTTACAAGAAGAAGAAAACATTTTAATAAGAAAATGTGTTAGTAAAATGCTTTAAAAGTAAGAATAAAGATCACTTTGTAAGCTGTTCTAGATGACTTAAGTTTAATATTAGCTTTTTCAGATTGCTTAGAAATGGTTTGATATTTCTGGTCTTACTTTCTTTACGCAAAAAAAGTCCTAAGGGGAAAATTGTGTGTATTTCATCCTTCAACAAATAAAGATAAGCAGACAGCTATTATTTAAAAACCTAGTACTTTCAAAAAGTGCTTCTTTCAATTTCATCCAATAGCTGTTTCATGTTATTCAAAACTGACTTTAGATTTTAAAAGTTTGCTACAAAGATATATTTTTTGGAAGTATTTCTTTACTGAGTAACCATGGAGATTTTTTTTGGGGGGGAGGCGCAATAATAAAAATGTGCATGTATACTCTGGCATGATGGACAAGGGATGGCATATTTGAACTGCAATTGCTCCAGAATGTCTGGGCACATGAAGCCTGTAAATGGCTTTCATGCAGCAATAAACATCTCAATTTACAAAGCACAAAACTGTGGGTGATCCAGGACAAAATCACCAGAATTGAGGGCAATTGATGAAATCAGCTTGTGTTGAGAGTACCTTTTTTTTTTTTTTTCCTGTGCATGTACTGTGCCAGGGGCAGTCAGTGCTGAGACACACCACACCTGGGAAATGTATGGGCAAACTCAAGGGCATTGGTATGAGTAAAAGTTGACTTACTCCAGTGAAACTCCTCTGTCCATTTCAGCCAGGGGAGACTCCAGGATGGGGACACTGAAAGGACAAGAGAGTATTTTCTATGTTAATCTCACAAAGTAATAGAAGTCACTGGCATGGTAGGTCTGCATATCTAGACAGTACTGTGAGGAAGAATTGGGAATATTGTACATTAGAACCCCCAAACTGATGTCCTGCTATAGTGAGAGATTTCATTGCAGCATGTGGCCACAGATGCAAATACCTATTTTGGGGGGGATGTATATGTCTCTTCCTAAATGTGCATGACTCTGTACACATTTCCTGTTCCTAGAATTGTAATGGATGTGCATGAAAACATATTCCATGAAGTTTTGGGTGTTTGATCAGACTTGGGGGAAGAGAGAAAGACTGCACTTACTTTCTCGTACCTAGGTAAATTCAAACCTTT